>NC_051854.1:15000000-16250000 GCF_905115235.1 Hermetia illucens
AAGGATCTACTTCTGTTCTGGAGTTTTGGAACGCCCAATGTAATAGTCTGCAACAGCTCGAGATGCTTGACGAATCGAATCTGGTCTGATACCCTAATATATTGGGAACAACACTGGCAAGAAGGTTTACGGTTTGACTATTAACCGGCAATGTCAAAGGTTCCTTATCTAATAAGGGCCTTTTGCTAATGAGTGGGGTTTAGTCCGTCCTTCTTTACGGCTCCGAATTTCCTGGTGCCTCAGTAAGGAAATCTAGCACACGCTCCTAGCGCAAACACAATGGCGAGAGGCTTTTTGAGTTGCGCCCGCCTGTTGTAAAATCACAGAGCTAGCACTAGTATCCATAAAAGGACTCCGACCACTCTTCATGCTGCAGAACAAAGCTCTATACATCAGACAAGGAGGTGATGTTGTCTATTATCTAACCGAGCTGCTGAACGAACAGAGATATTATCAGTCTTACCTCCACAGAATCGCAAAATCACTGCCTGGCCATGTTACAGAATGAGGACACTTGGAGCAAAGTTATACGTATTGTTGTTGTTTATTGTTAAGGCAAAAAAGAGGAAGATGGATAGGAGAGATACCAGTGTTGATGAGGTTCTTTGAAACACGAAGTGTGTGCTCCTACACAGAACATGCCTGGTCTGAAGTAATGTGTCAAGTGGTTTCAGGATAGTGTCGCAATCGGCTGTTTTAGCAAGTAGTCTGCAGGAAACTGGAATCGGACACTTTGTGCTAAAGGTGATGCACCTCGTTACATCCCCCCTTTCTCAACCGAGCCTTCAATGTCGATAATGCTTTGCAACTTTCGGGGATGCGTCAAGAAGTATGGTCATAGGAAAAAATTAAAGGCGATACCGCATATGTATCTTTTGTGCTCTAAGCTCAAGTAACAATTTATTTCAACAGAACCCTTCATAGTTCACTTTCTATATATTTACCATAGCGGTTTGTACACGGAAAGCAGGAGTTTATGGACCGAGAATCCTTTCATGCATTTCATGTAAAATGTCGTTAGCTATTAAATTAATGCATGTGTGAATCTAGCATCGAATTTACGTGCCGCACAAAGCACCCACACGCAGTTTCCTCTTCATAGCCAAGACCAGGACTCGAATGCATGAGCCGGTTGTTGACGCGAACAGAGAAGCTTACCCTCCACTAACATTGCCACCACTTCGTCATTAAACTCTATTTAAACCCATTACGTCACTAAATGTTTCCTATTAGTCTTCAAAAAGGTGTGAAAACTCAATTAATTTTCCTGCACAAAATCGTCTGGTAAAATATCTGAAAATGAAAATATTCACTTGGTGCACACATAGTTGCGCCCCAGCAACTGGCAAAGCATTTATTTTTTCCAAGAACTTTTCGCTCGGTTCGGTTTTTTGTTCTAAACTTCATACTCGTCGTGGGTAATAGCGTTAAAAAAAAAGTTTTCATAAACTGAAAATTGTTGGGGAAAGTTTAATGGGGAGTTTCGTCTGCAGCGAACTAATCAATACCCGGCAAAGTGGACACTGCTTAAACATTATCTGCATAGGAAAAATTATTTCCGGTGGAAATGAAATTACGATCGACAAAAATGTCCTTATCGGAGCGAAAAGTGGGCGAAAACAGGATAATGGAAAGTAATTGGAAACCGAGATTTTTCTAGTGAAAGTTTGGAAAAATATTGAAAATTTTGGGGAAAGCGGAGCAGAGGTAGTTTTCCACACTTTAGTCGACTTTGTGTACTGCTTAATTAATACAAACTTGTGGCGTTCACGGGGCAGGTCAACAGGAATTAGAGCTACAAGGAATTTCGGACGAAAGAACAGATTCGTTGTTCATAGACAGTTGAATCCTTACAATTTCCTCTTACTACTTGGAATTTTAAGGAAAGCATAGATCATCCTTTCCGGTTAATAGGTAATACTCTCACAATACTGATATGCCCCCTGATTACGAAATGAAGCGCTCCTTTCTGAGCCACGGCTGATACCAGCAAATTCACATATGCCTGTAAGTATGTATATTGAACGTGCTCAAAAAAATAAAATGAAAATGAAGAAGGAGCCAATTTTTCCGAAATTCATAAAAGGTTAGGCGAGATTTAAAAGTGGCTGTCTATACATTTTACCCGTACGATACCTCAGAATGTGGAAAATTTATATGGAAAAATTAACCAGCGACATCTGGAAGGGCCGAAAGCTCAAGATTGTCCGATGAAGTGACATTATCGGGAGACCGGTGGTTCGCATGTAGTAGCCGAAGATCCACGTGGACGAGAACCAGCTCGACCCCGTCCCAGCCCCCCAAAACATCAGATTCCCCATGGACGAATGGGTGGAAATCAAAAGAAACCCAAGTGGAACAGCCTGCTTTTCCTATTCTCCATAAACGGAGGCACCGGGAAGTGCGGGAACTTTAAAGTGCAGTTTAGAGTTAGGAACCTCAAGATGAGAGTTTTCTGATTCGCGAAATCGGATGACAACCCGGGTCGGATGACACAGGTAAATCGGTAGCACTTAAAGTGCAAGTGTTTCACTCATGTTCACTCCTTAGTGGAGCATAGGACATCCCCACAGTCAGTCTATGCGCCAATTTAACTTATAGCAGCGAGACAATTACAGACACTCATGACCGATTAGAATTTAAATCCAGAGCAGCAAGATTGAGCAGCCTACGCTCTATCCTTTGAATCACCGCGCCGTCAACTTAAAGTCCGTCTAATCTAATTTACTAGTCTTCCTCCAAGAGACAGACATCGACTTCGCGTTAATACAGGAGCCTTGACTCGAAAGAGGCCAAACTAAAAGGGATCCAAAGTAAATACCTCAATGCACTGTAGACATTGGAAGTCTTCAATTTCCCCAACTACTAACCGACAGCGAGGCGTGGAGAACTGTCTGACCATAGATCCTTTTCAGATCACAGTCCAAATCTCGCTATATCTCCTACGTTTTCAGAGACCCCAGGAGCATCCACTGAAGGAGTGTTCTCGAGTGTTCGGGAAGATATCATTAAAGCAACAGATAAACTCGAATCAAAAGTCCTGGCTCCGGAAGTGGCACGACACCGCCTTTAAAGTTTCGTGCTCTGCTAAATACAGCAAGAGATATCGCCAAAGTGGTGGAATGAATATGTTTGAGCGGTCACAAGCAATATAGGGATCACTCAAAAATGTTAGCATAAAAGCCATAGAGGAAGTTTTTACCAGAATAGGATTGGAGGGATGTTTTACGCATTGGATAGTGGTAGATGAAATTCTGACGATATTGGCCTGGAGCAGGATGAAGGTGGTAGCTTATGCCGACAACTTGGTATTCAATTTTTACTTCCCCCACCTAAATAGTCAAAGATTGTAACGCTCCTCCAAAGTAATCTGTCTAGATGTGACCCTAGATCCTAAATTCAGTGGGAGACTAAATATAGAAATGATGTTTAAGAAAGCCTGTGTAGCCTTCTATACCTGCAAGAGGGGTTTTTCAAGGAAATGTAGTTTTCGGCCGAAGATGGTTCTCTTGATGAACACGGCCGAGGTTCGTCCTATTTTAACGTATCTTATTGTGTGATGGCGCTCTACAAAAACACAATATAACTCAGCTTAATAGAATTGAAAAAAAACGCGTGTGCAGGTACTAGTGGGGCTCTGTAGTCGTGTCCAACAGACGCCCCCAATGTGCTCTTACACCTGCCTTCCCCCCTCTACCACCACATTACCCTTCGCACAGCAATCATGGTCTTAGGAGTTTGCGGCATCTATGCAACCCGCTAATTGTGTTTCTCAGTGCGGCGACTGTTATCTACCTACTTACTTACATGGTTACAATCTTTAGTTGATTTTGAGGATAATCAACTGATTAACCCAAATTGGATTTGTTAACCTCTGACTGACCAATGAGATCCACTCTCATCCGTGGAGTTGTACCGAAGTCCCCGTCGATGCATACTGGTGCATCACAATTGTGCTTGTTAATTTAGGAACTGCACCAAATCCTTGGAATTTCCGTTCCCTAAACGCCATTTTACAAGATCTCTAAGTTTTATGCGTGGAGCATCGAAATATGCGCCGGGATGAATCTTATGATCCAAGTAACAACCGGATTTGCGATAAATACAATACGGCTTCAGCTAAAAATCAAAAGGGATGCATAACTAACGAGCTAGGTTGCATCTCATTAACCGAGTGAAACCTGCATAGAGCGGAGAAATTTGGAAAACGCGGTGACAAGGATTAAATGCGAACTTAAGTACCCGCCGTCTTCTTAGCAAAGAAGTGTTTTGCGCAGTTCTAGGGAGAAAAAGAAAGCAGGGAGTTTGAATATGAAACCGGAATCCTTGACAATAAAACATTTTTCAAGTTTGAGCCTCCAAACATAAACCGAGGACGAAGAGGCGAACGGGTGGACTGATAAACAGATAATAGACAGACAACCGAGAGATAAAAAGAAATAGCGGATATCCTTCAATCGCAGCACAACACCTTGTACAACGTGATATTTACAATTGATTAATATGTGAAGATGTTCGAATGAGGTGCGACCCCTCCAAAAGTACCCACATAAAGTTCAGAAGTGATTAGAGATGAACGAAATCGAATAAGACACTGACCGTTTTTGTCTAAAGAAGAGGCTGTATGAGACACTGCAGGACGAGGAGATCGATCCATTTCGGGAAGCTTATTAATTTCCCTCGACGCCAGGGCATTAATAGATAAAGTTCTGGACAGTTTTCCATATATTTAGAAGGGTGACTGCCACAGAAAACAGAGTTGAGAAACGAAATAATTTCACCTTATCAAGGGCAAGCACAACCTGGTCCAAGGCACTGAAAACATAAAAAACCCGTTAGCGTTGCTTCGATCAGGACACACGTGGAAAAAATAAGTTCCAAAGAAAATCCGAAATTTCTTGCTTCGGTAATGTTATGGGTATAGGTAAGTCCCAGCTCTGGTAAAAGAGGAGACAACCGGTGAAAAAGGCGATCCTCCGTCAAGCTTCTTAAAAACAAGTAGGTTTGTTAATTACTGTTAGTAATAAAACTAGAACACCAGAAGGAAGGGCATTGCCCTAGGTTAGAGTTTCTACAAGGGGGATGTCAAAGCATACCGCATCCAAAAGACGTACTTGAGAGCTCCGAAAATTATAAGCAAGGAAGTTGTTTATAGTCAAGTTGATTTTATCTTGGTGGTTGCCGGACTCATAATCGCACGCGACTGGAGCTGCATAATTTCCAAACGGAATTCTGACTCGAACCTCCCTTCGTTGGGTTGAAGTGCGTCTGAACAAGCAGCTTGATGGTCTCGCCAGAAGAAGCATACAGAGCAAAGGGGTGTTGCGGAGCGATGCAAAGTAGGCGCTTCACAGCCCTGTCCAAGACAAGCGAAGCGCGTACCCCTCGACGCGCTAACAATTAGGTAGACGTGCGGTGTGCCCGTAAGACACGCCATCGGCCGTAACGAGCCCGAGCAGCCACAAGGTCTGTTTGAAAGCATCCTGCCGAGACAAACAGGGAAATCTGATTTCCGACAGAATGGGCATATTGGAGCGATGGGTTGAGTACTTTGATGAGCTTCTGAACAACCAGAACATCGGCGAGTTGGAGGTCCCGCCAACTGAAGACGACGGACAAATACTGCCATCACCAAGTTTAGGTAAAACAGTCCGTGCAATTCATCGGCTAAAAAATCATAAGTCGCCAGGACCCGATGGAATTACAGCCGAATTGGTTAAATATGGAGGCGATCAGTTACACCAGGGGGTTCGTCAACTTGTGCTCAAGGTACGGGACGGCGAATTAATGCCTGACGATTGGCAACGAGGCATTATCTGTCTCATACATAAAAAGGGAGATATCACACAGTGCAGCAATTATAGAGGTATCACGTTGCTGAGTACCATCTATAAGATATTTTCCGCTCTTGCTAGGCTGCATAGCCCCATATGCCCAGAACAACATTGGCCCATACCAAAGAGGCTTCACTCCAGGCAAATCAGCAACAGATCAGATTTTCTCTCTGCGGCAAGTGATGGAAAAACTGTTGGAATATGGACAACAGTTGCACCATCTATTCATCGATTTTAAAGCCGCCTATGATAGCGTAGCCAGGGTAAAAGTGCACACGGCCATGAGATCCCGACGAAATTGATAAGATTGACTAGGCTGACCCTGACCAATGTGCGAGGCCAGATAAAAGCAGCAGGATCACTCTCAAGACCATTCGACATGAACAACGGTCTACGAGAAGGGGATGCCCTATCATGCGACCTCTTTAACCTGGCTCTCGAGAAATTGATCCGTGATGCTGATGTAAATGCAAGAGGTACGATCCTCTTTAAGTCCACCAAACTACTGGCCTATCCTGACGATATCGACATCATGGGAAGAACCACCCGAGAAGTACAAACTGCCTTCATCCAGATCGAGCTGGCGGCGCGAGATCTTGAGCTGCACATAAATGAAGGCAAGACAAAATATGTGGTGGCAACGTCAGCACCGAAGACCAACCAACCAACAACATCAAACCGCGTTGGTCAAACGGGAAGAATAAAGATAGGAGAATACAACTTTTAGACCGTTGACACTTGAACTTGGGTTCTTAGCAAGAAAAATTGCGAACCCTTGGCAGCGTTCGAGAGAAGAATCCTCCGAAGATTTTTTGGCCCCCTACATGAGGATGGACGATTTCGTAGCCTACACACTACCGCGATACCATGACTGTCCGGTTGTGGATAAAATCCGACTCAATAGGTTACGCTTGGCAAGTCAATTAATCCGCATGGATGATCCAGCCCGGAGAGTCTATAAGGGCAATACATATGGTAAAAAAAGAAGACGAGGCAGACCCTGCCTAAGACGGAGCGATGGCGTAGCCCAGGACACCAGACAGCTTTTAGGGATATCGAATTGTTGGACGTCGACGCAAAACTGGGATGTCTGGAGTTCCTTATCAAGGCAGGCCTAGATTGGATAATGTTGCGCCGTTGATGATGATGAAGGGCTTCGTCTGCTGCGAACACGAACAACTGTCTATTAAACTATAAAGTGAGTCTAAATCCATAATCAAAACAGAAGAAGACGGTCAGATGGTCTTTAAAAGCATTATGATGGCCAATCATTCGTGGAAGCATGATTAGAGTAACTAAACATATCAAGCACCCTACGTAGGGAGCTTTTGATATAACAATGCATCACGAAGGTATGTCAGACGTCAATTCCAAGAAGACACATATTTTCTAGTAAAAAACAAAAAAGCTCCTGGTGGTACAGTTGAATACCGACCTTCCACAGAGTCAAATAGGCGACCCAGAGAGATTGGCAAGCTGTACCAATAAGTAGGTAGAAGAGAAGGCTAACAAAGAACCGGAAAGACTTGAAGCTGGCTATCCAACGAAGAGGATTTTTTAAGCAACACTAGTCATAGACAGGCGAATGTCCATCATGATATTTATATATCATATTTGCCAAAAGCCCAGGTAAAGGAGGAGGATCTGAGGCAACATACTGCTGCTATTCTCAATAAAACAAAAATAAAATGCTAAGATCAGAGCAAGAGATAGATAAGGTATAGTTGAAGCTATCCCGCAATGTTAAATCCTACCTGATCTCTCTTCGTGGCGGGTCCCGCGACAGGCCGACCAAGAAAATGCATCCAATGTCTTTAAAAATAAAATGACCGTGTTGAGTCATAAGCCTAAGAAAACTGCAACGGCTTTCATCTCAGTCAGTCGGCAGGATGGGCCCTGGTTCTATCAAGAAATAGGTAAGGGTTTTTGATATTTGCGGTGTAGTGTATTGCAAGAAAAAGACCTGTAACAATTTGAATGATAAGGCATAATCCTAGGAGTGACCCAAAATTTCATCAAGATGAAATATTCGCAGGAGCGGGTAAATTAACTAATGCATTATTAGCAATTTTAAAAAGGGGGTGTCTTACTCGTATAGGTTTGTTCATTAGTTAGAGAGTATAGACCGAAGAGGGTAGGTAAGTTAATCAGAGCAAATCAAATACGTGTCCGCTCACTGGAAAGACCCAAGAAGTCGCAAGAGTCCTTCGGAAAAAGTGCATCAATCTCTACGTTCTTGAAGAAAACTGATGATCTGGTGCCAAAAGCTGAAACATAAGACACGAAGGTGTTAAAAATTACTATAAACTTCTCTATTTTGTTAGCCCACACACTCAACACAGTTTTGGCATCGCCATCTCAGAGGGTTTCCGTGACGCCAGTAAAGAAGTCGAACGATTTGTTGATCGGATCATTAGCTGATCGCACTATTCATTTTTTTTCAAAGTATACGCATCAGAGACAGGTCGACCTGATGCCGAGAGAAGATCCTTTCGGCAACTTCTTAATACAAACACCTGTAACAAGCCTTTTGATCACTATATCATAATTTTTGGGGACCTTAATGGTCATGTTGGTTAAAAAGCGGATGGCAACAGGTGCCATGGCGGAAAAAGGTTTAGAGCGCCCAATGTGGGTGGCGAATATATGGATAAATTTTGGGCACATTTCAACTGAAGAGTTTGTTTATCCTCCACTTCCACAAGCATTGACGATAGTTGGAGCAATTCCACCCGTCAGCGCAACTGAAGTCGAGGAAGCTATAAAACAAATGAAATTGAGGAAAGAAGTAAGACCTGACGAGATCGCATCTAAGCTCTAGAAAGCGAACAGCTAGGAGCCAATACTCAGTGAATTCTTCAACATCCAGCTTTATGCAGATGATGTTTTCCTACCTTATAATAGCAAAAATGATTTCGAGCAACTTGTCCAAGCAACATGGTCACAGATTGAATCTGAATAAAACTACCACTATCAGTGGCAGGAGCAGAACTGAGCTGTTTAAATATGTCGGACCAATACTACGTTAGGAAACCGCTTCCCGCATTAGCGCAACCTAGATGGAGTGGAATTACACAACTGGCGTTTTTGGTGATCGACGGATTAACGAATGTCTCAAATCTAAGATTTATCCCAGCGTTGTCCACCCCAGTTGTCTTCTTTGATTCTGAGTGTTGGCCGATTATAAAAGACAATGAGGATACCCGCGATCGAAACAGGGTTCCACCGATTGTAGAAAAATTGCGAGTGAGGCATCTTCGATGATATGGTCTTGTAATTCGTAAGATTGGTCTGAACATCGAAGTGGATTGTAAGCAACCAAAAGGCCGGCCGAAACAACGGCGGCTTGATACGCTGCATGGCCATATGAAAGTCTCACGACTGCATCCGGATCACGCTTTTGATAGAACAAAATCTTGCAGTGAATATTACGAAAAGCCAACCCCCCTTGTAAAAGGGACAAAGGCTAAAGAAAACTAACAAAGGAGAAGGCTAGGCGAACCTAAAACCAGTTAGAGTCAATGAACTTGAATGATTTATATGCCGTATCTTAACATGTGTTGAAAACTATTCGGAGGCTATTCTCACAACAAGAGGGAGTTGCTGGCTACTACTAGAAATCCTACGTTCCTCCTCAACCTTTACGTCAATTCAACCCTCCTTAACGCTCTTCAATTCCTTTGTTAAAAACATCCTCGAATATTGCTACACCTCGTCCGCATCCGTGAATGTCGCACTCAAGTTCTCTTCCCTGCAGCAACACCAGAATTGCATGATGGACTGTTCTGGCAACTGATATTACTTTTGGTACCACCTCTCATAAGACACGTAGTGCAGACAGCTTTAACTCTGCCTCATTTTTAGCTTTTCTTCTTACTTGCTCCTCCCTCTGAGGACAATACGTAACAAGGAGTTCGTTTCCTGTATATTGTTTTTTAGTAAATAAATCTATGAATGCGATGGGAATACCCCAAAAACCAGAGGCAAGCTTTTCGTAGTGTAAAAAGGGACCGAGAAAAACTACTTTCTTATTCACAAGTAAATCGTTAAGATACAAAAGGGAAACTTTCAAGCGGGCAATTTTTAATAAATTAAAGATTTTCATACCTTTATAAACACTTGAATTACAATTACAAAAAGCGCAATGAAAAATGTAAATCACAGCCTGGTAAAAATCAAATTATCGTCACTAAATTATTAATATTGACCTGACAACCTCCCAATGTATTTACGGGAAAATCTTTTCATTTCAATCAATATCCGTTCACTGCAGCTGCTAATAATATATTCTGTCCCTGATTTCATTAATTATTTCATTTAAAGAGTACACTTTGGTCATTTATTTATAATGAATTCCTGGGGTTGTAAACAAAAACCCCGAATTGCAGGACTTAATGGTAGTAATTTTTAAAAATTGATTCTGCTCACCTGACCCAACATTAATCATTCTGTTCTGTACACTTCGGTGCAGACCAGGTTAATTTAATATTATTGAAAATTAAATCGGATCAAATTAATATAACGGAGAGACGGTGCCAGTTATTTACAGGAAAAGGCACTTTCTGCGTTGTTGGTACTATTGATTTTGGAGGGCGTATTGGTTGGTTTTGTGCAGCCATTCATCGGTATTTATTCGTACCTGTGAACTATTAAAACACACCAACTGGGTAAAAATGAATTTCCATTTTCCTTAGTTACGGCCACTAATGGAAAAAGCAAATTTTCCAGAAAGTAAACGCAAAATTCCTTTTATATTTGATGAAAATATCGAGAACTCAGAAAGGTCAACCTTCAACTTATTTTCTTTCTTTTTTTTTTGAAAGTGCTAACAACCATACGGCAGAAGCTGCAAGCAACTAGAAAAAGATATTCTGGAGGGTTAGCAGCAAATGCCTCTTCAGTTTTTGCATGGAAAAATAACCTCCTTTCTAGGGAGGCTGTCTATCGTCTTTTTTTTCGACCATGCTAAATTCCCAGCTTTTGTTGATTTTAAAGTTAGTGGTAGAAAGAATTATATGTAAACCTGTTGGGATAATTTTCCGGGAAATATTCAGATCGGACTATTTCGATCAAATACCACCTGGACGGAACCTATCTACATTGCTGACGTTAGCGTTGAGAGTGTCAATCAATTTGGTCAACCTTTGAAGTGCTGTCAACCGGCGATTTAATAGCGCTTGACCCGCTTTCGCTCTTTTGTCTAAAATTTTGAAATGCAGATACTTCAACATCACTTTCAAGTTGAAGTTGTCCCACGCCACCGTTCTATCTCTGCTGTTATGTGAGAATAGTTGTCACTACGATCTAATGTCCTCCAAAGTTTAAATTGACTTCTCAGAAATCCACAGAATTTTTTAACACTGCGGCTGCTGGGAACTTTAACGCTAACCACACTTATTAGGGACTGATCACTCCCAAAGGAAGAGAGTTGTAGGAGGTATTAGCCAGAGACACTGGACTGGACATTGTCTCATCTGACAGCCAACTTATTAGCCCAGACTTGATTGAGTTTGGTGTTACCAAAAAGGTGAAGGCCCTTTTTATAACCTGTAATGTCCACTGGTGGACAAAGGGTAGTACATGTCCCAGCGCGACCCACGATGGAACATAAAACTTACGAAACGCCTACTGAACCAACACCTCTCACCTCAGCTCTACTACTAAACCCTATCTTCACCTCCACGTGGTGATCGCTAGGATTTTTTTTCTTAATGAAAAACTGCAGACGGAGAAATATGAAGGCGAGTCTCCCACGCTTAAAAACGGAGCAAATTGTACCAACTGGTCCTCCCGGTTGGGGGTTTGGCAGGGCTGACAACTCTACGTGGAAAATCAATATCACGAAGCCACAAAAGGAGCCTCGGACAGGATGGAATTTAAAAACACGAGCCCGGCAACGAAATAACGATAAGCGCATTTTCTCATGGAAGGTGCGCTCCCTGTACAGACCGAATACTGCTCAACAACTAGCCGATACCCTGTCCCAATATAAGGCTGATGTAACAGCATTGCAAGTAATGCGCTGGACAGGGACCGGCCACCCAGCAAACCATATGCTTGGTGTAGGTTTCTAAGTCAGCCAGAAAATGAAACTTCCTGTTATCGGTTTTCAAAATATCACCGAAAGGCGAAGTGGTTGTTGGAAGTACCTGGTTTGCGCGGAAAGCGGTCCACAAACGTACGTGGACCTCTCCAGATGGGATCACTTTCAACCATGTGCTGATTAAACGCCGTCACTTCTCAGCCTTGATGAATATCAGAACATGTAGGGGGCCAATATAGACTGGGATTACTATCTCGTTGACTTGGTGCTCCGGGCTCGAATTACAACACCACCTACAATCCGCTCTGACAAGCAGCCCTCTGTAACACTTATAAGGGAGAAATGGATGCCGCAATATCCGCAGCTAACAGATGTCCTGGAGATAAAGCATCAACAAATGATATTCACAATTACCTGAAGAATGTTAGATACGGGGATGATACGGCCACAAATGTACTTAGCATCAGCCGCTAGAAAAGTCAGAAGGGCTGGTTCGATGATGAATTTACTCTAGTACCGGAGCAAAGCAGTCCCGCATACCAAATAATGTTGCATTCTCAAAGAACGCGGGCACGTGCAGAGACCTGTCACGAACTCCGTCGAGCAGAGAAGCGACTTCACAGACGGAAAAAGAAAGCCAGGAGAACCTACAGGACTGTGAGCTCGAAAAGTACAAAGAGCAACCGCACTAGACGCGCAAGTTCTACCAACAAATCAGCAGGATGAAACCTTACACACCTCCATGCCCATCCTGCCGAGACTAACAGGGAAATCTGATTTCCGACAATGGGCACATTGGAGCGCTAAATTGAATATTTTGATTAACTTCTCAACAACCAAACTATTGGCGAGTTGGAGGTCCCGCCATCTGAAGATGACGGACAAATGCTGCCACCACAAAGCATTGAAGAAACAGTCCTTGTAAACCATCAGACCAAAAACCATCAGTTGCTAGGAGCCGAATTGGTTAAATATGGAGGCTACCAATTACACCAAGCGGTTCATCAACTTATGCTCAAGGTTTTGGACAGCGAGTCAATGCCTGACGATTGGCAAGGAGGCATTATCTATCCCATACATAAAAAGGGGGATATCACACAGTGCAGCAATTACAGAGGCATCACGTTGCTGAGTACCATCTATAAGATATACTCCGCTATCTTGCTAGGCCGAATAGCCCCATATGCCCAGAACAGCATTGGCCCATACCAAAGAGGCTTCACTCCAGCCAAATCAGCAACAGATCAGATTTTCTCTGTGCGGCAAGCCATGGAGAAACTATTGGAATATGGACACCAGTTGCACCATCTATTCATCAACTTTAAAGCCGCCTATGATAACATAGCCAGGGTAAAACTGTACACGGCCATGAAAGAATTTGGTATCCCGATGAAATTAATAAGACTGACTAGGCTGAACCTGACCAATGTGCGAGGTCAGATAAAAGAAGCAGGATCACTCTCAAGACCATTCGACATCAACAACGGTCTGCGACAAGGGGATGCCCTATCATGCGTCCTATTTAACCTGGCCCTCGAGAAAGTGATCCGTGATCCTGAGGTAAATGCAAGAGGTACGATCCTCTTTAGGTCCACCCAACACGGTTGTTGTCAGCCAACAGAGCTATTTCAAGTTACAAAAACTGTTCCGCTCGAAACGTCTCACCATAGGGTCTCTTACTGTACAAGACAATGATCTTGTATTCTTGTATTCCTCGAAAACTTGGGTTCTTAACAAGAAAAATTGTGAACTCTTGGCCACGTTCGAGAAAAGGATCCTTCGAAGAATTGTTTGCCCCCTACATGAGGATGGACGATTCCGTAGCCTACACAATGACGAAATCTATGAGTGATACCATGACCGTCCGGTTGTGGATAAAATCCGGCTCAATAGGTTACGGTGGACGTATGGATGAGGATGATCCAGCTCGAAGGGTCTATAAGGGCAATATTTATGGTAGAAAAAGAAGACGAGGCAGACTTGCCTGAGATGGAACGAAGGCATAGGTTAGGATGCCAGACAGATTTTAGGGATATCGAATTGTTCGACCCCGGCGCAAAACCGGGATGTCTAGAGTTCCTTATTAAGGCAGGCCTAGACCGGATACCGGTTGTTGCGCCGTTGATGATGATGATGCTGTGTAAGGAATACTATGCGCAGTAGTGGAAGTAATCCTGAAACGTGTGAAAGAGCAGTTTGAAAAGCTGATCGACAAAGAATACCTCTTTCTCTTTCATGAAGCAGGCCCCATCCTGGAAACTCTAATTTCACAAACTTTCCATTAATTTGATGATGGTTTTTGATAACGACAGGCCTGTACCAACGATATATTCTAGAGAACTTCCTAGCTTTGGTAAAGATACCAGTGGACGAGTAGGCTATTAACGAAAACTATTACCAAAGACCCTAATTGAACTCAGTTTTCAAGAGAGAGTTAGGTTGGCAGTGTGTGTAAATTTTCGAATTCTGACGCACATAAATTGATAACTATGGATTGGAGGAGCAGTTCAAAAACTATTCTGCTCCTTAGTACTTTCTTCGCTGGTCACATTTATACTTCCAACACAAAATGAAGTTCTTAGGCAGAGTGTAAGCCCTCAATTTCGACAGCATTTTCCACTTAGTTTCCGTAAACATTTTTCATCAATTAAAACTTCTCTTACCTCAGAAAAACACCACCAACGCTTGGACTAAAACACGGAGAGAAAAAGTCCTGGAAAAAATTTGCCTTGACCAACCGCTGCAGTCCAAAAAAAAAACCCTTACGACATAAATCCCGTACTTTTCCTCTTTATAAGTTTCAAAGATTTTCAGGTTATTTATAGAATTCATTAAATTCCTTAAAAATTATAAATCGTGGGAAAAACCACAGAGTGCATGCAGTTATTCAGTAGAGTGCAATGGCGTCGTTCTCCATGTGCGTGTGCTTGAAAACGGCGGAAAATTTTTGAGAACAATTTATAATAATTATTCGTGCCATGACTTTTTTACAAGTTCTAGTTTTAAATATTCATGAAAAATTATTAATTTTCAGCAAAGAGAGAAAGAACGGTCGGTGGAAGTGTCGGCAGCTTTTGATTTACGAGTGCAGGTTGTGCCTGCAGTCCTTCGTACGTGTGCAATACGCATACACGAAGCTATTTAACATAAATTCAGTTCTGCAATGAAAAATTTAATGATAATCCTTCATTTCGTGAGAGCTTTCCTGAATTTTCAAATGACTTCAGATAAGCCAATTGAAAAAGGGGTAGGGGGAAGTAACCTTCAGTCTGAGGCACCTGAAAGAATTGAAAGTATGACCTTGTCTGCAGATGCATTTGGTAGTTGAACTGTGCACTCCCATTTTCAATATTAATTATTTACTACCCTTCAGCGGCAGGAAGAGCACCAGTCTTGCTCCATGGAGAAGAGGAATTTTAAATAGTACTCGCGTTCTGGTTCAACTATTTCCACCTACTTAAGGAGACCGGTCGAACTGCAGGCTCCGCGGACTCATTCCAACTTCCTCTTGCCATCAATCCTCGCCTAAGATGAACTGGCACAATGAAAACCAGGAAATCTTGGAGAATGTGGTCATGGTTATGATTACTCCATGTAGGCTCGATAAGTGGAACTACGCATATCAATTCATTTTGCTATGGAATCGAAAAATTGGCCGCGTATCAATTGGTATCATCATTGAACCGGCAATCACGGTGGGAGACAAATTGGTATCATAAATTCAATCGGAGTCCAAAAACAATTGTGGGGTCATGCCACAGATAGAGACTCAAATATACCCCTTGGGCTTCAAGTTCGTGACACGGGACCAATTTATTCAAAAGTGTGACTCAACAGGCTGTTGACATATTTATTCTTCCTCTATGATGGCCCGAGTGTCACCTCTGGAAGGCTTCATTTGGAATGTATTGAGTTCATCATAGAAAGCATCATAGAGCTATTGCGGAGCGCCATTCTATTAAATACTTCTCAATATGGACCAAAATTTCCCGACTAAGGTCCGAGAGATTGTAGCTTAAGGTAAATTTCTTACCTCCGGAAAAGTTTTCAACCAGTTATCCTTATGTGAACAATTTGTAATTTTGGCGTAAGTAAATAGGAACTATAACCGTCCCGTAACTTTTCCCCAAAGAAATACAAATGCTCGTCTATTTCTGGACTACATTGACTGGAAGCACTGTTGACACACGTCTGGCATAGATTAACCTTAGCCAACCTTAGCCAATTAATAAGATGAAATAATCATGAATTCAGCTCTAGCGTAATTAGGGAAAGAGTAACCTAGATTCCGCCGTACCTTTAGAGTGGGAAATGTTGCAAAAGTGCTAAGGGGAGTTGGAAGAGACCCCTTCGAAAGGAGGCATCTATTTCATTAACTCACTTCTAAGGCAAACATCCTTGCAAAGTTGTTTCCTTAGTAAAGAGATGATAATGGGCGACAACTGAAAGGACATCAGTACCGAGCATAATTTTTGAAGCGATGCAGGATACAATGAAAATACAGAATTTTCATAGTCAAATCATAGAAATAGGTTCATCAAGGACCCAACCTCATACAAAATCCTGGATAGAGTTTGGAAACATCGCTTGAGAAGATGAATCAACTAAGCAGTGGTACCCACATCCCGCTAGTTATGAAATCGGAGCTTACGAAGCAATGAAAAAGACTGCGGAATTGAACATGACTCGATAAGAAAACAGACCCTTAAAATAGAACAGCGTTCCTTTCCTTAGAAACTGAAGCATTTCAGCAAGATAAATGGAGACTGCACTAAGAACCAATGACCCTGAACCTTTTGAAGGAAAATGAGTTTTAACACGATCGCCTCAAGATAAGGAATAGCAGGAGAAGCAATTATCGAAAGTGGACAAAATCTCCAAACGAAGCAAGAGAACACGGATACGTACTCCGATTAATGCAAACTCATTAAGTGTCAAGAAAATGCCAGGATCATTGGGAGATCTCAAAAAAACTCAAAAAATATCCGAAGGATATAAGTGCGGACCACTTAGCCAAATAAGAAATACTTCAGGTAAATGCGAGACAAAAGGATTAACGGGAAAAATCCCGGAAAATTTCTGAAAAGAAATCTTACACTGGAGCTTAATATGTTCAAGAACATAAACTAGGGCAACTGGTTGGAAAAAACCCATAAGACAGGGATGGTCAAAGAGTAGTATAGGTCCCAGGGCGAAACGTAGATTAGTACCCACGATGGAGCATAAAACCTGATGGCTGCTGAACCAACACCAACTGCTTTACTACCAAACCCTATCTCCACCTGCATGTGGTAACCACTAGAAGCTCTTTCTTAGCGAAAAGCTGTGGACGGGGAAGAATAAAGATGAGTCTCCCGCGGCTAAACACGGGACAAATTGTACCAAATGTTCCTCCAGGTTGGGGCTCGGGTAGGGTTGACAATCCTACATGGAAAACAACTTGTTACAAAGCCACAAAAGGAACTTCGGACTGGACCGACAACACGAAGGTGAACCCAGCAAAGAAAACGGAATAACGCTTTACGCCTCATGAAAAGGGCACTCCCTGTACAGAGAGGAACTGCCAAGCAGCTAGCCGATATCCTGTTCCAATATAGGGCTGATGTGACAGCGTTGCAGGAGATAGACCAGTTTCCTGCAGAAGCGTGACGATACCATATATTATAGCGACCATCGGAGTAGGCTTCCTAGTCAGCCAAAAACCGAAATCTGCTGTTATTGGCGTTGAAAACATAAGCGAAAGGCTATGCACGCTGCGTTTGCGAGGCAACTTTAAAAATATAAGCCTCATTAACGTTCACGCCCCTACAGAGGAGACTGCAGAGTCGGAGAAGGTTACCTTCTACGAAGCAGTCGAGCAGACCCTTGAAACTTGTCCCAAGTATGATATCAAAATCATAATTAGAGATTTTAACAGTCAAGTAGGGACGGTCAGGCGATACGTCGGCTCCCATAGCTTACATAAGGATACCAACTGTAACGGATAACAGCGGATTATTTAATTAGCAGTATCGCATGAAAGGGTACCTGGTTTGCGCGGGCCGGGACGGGACCGCATTCAACCACATTGATCACGTACTGATTGAACACCACCAACTCTCAGCCTTGATGAATGTCAGAACATATAGGGGGCCAATATAGACTCGGATCACTATCTCGTTGGCCTATTGCTCCGGACTCGATTTACATCTCCGCCTACAATCCCCTTTGACAATCAGGTGATAATGAATACTGAAGCCATTCACAGCACAGAACTCCGTAACACCTATAAGGGGAAAATGGATGCCGCAGCTAACAGATGACCTAAAGATGAAACATCAACAAATGGTCTTTATAATCACCTGAAGGACGTAATCATTGATACGGCCACAAACATACTTGGCCGCAGCCGCAAGAAAAGTCGGAAGGGCCGGTTCGATTATGAATGTAGGCTAACAACGGAACGAAAGAATGATGCATACCGAGTAATGTTGCATTCTCAAAGAGCGCGGGCATATGCAGAGACTCATCACGAGCTCCATCGAGTGGAGAAGCGATTTCACAGACGGAAAAGGAAACCTGGGAAGCCAACAGGTCTGTGAACTCGAAAATTGCAGGGAGCAGGGGAAGTTTTACCAACAAGTCAGCATCGGATGAGGATGATGCAACCGGAAAAGTCTATAAGGGCAATATCTATGGTAGAAAAAGAAGACGAGGGAGACCCTACCTGATATGAAGCGATGGCATAGGTCAGAACGCTAGACAGCTTTTTGGGATATCGAATTGGTAGACGTCGGCGCAAAACCGGGGTGCCTGGATTCCTTATTGAGGCACCGCTGACACCACTAGCAAGTCCAAAAGGTTTAATGTTATTTCTTTAGAACAGCTTACGTATTGGATCACTGACCAGTGGAGCAAAAACCGGTATCTAGGCCTAGGCGTCTTATCGGTTTTGGGGTTACAAAAAGCATCGGTCGAGACCAGATTTGCGCTGCAGTCAATTTCGACTTATCTTCGGATCTCTCCCCTATTATTATCATTATCACCAGCCAAGCAAAACAGGCCTGACAAACTAACAAATAAGAGGACAAACTGCCCTATGGAGCTCTATGGAGGGCAACCAAAAAGCTGAAGCGAGCAGTACAGACTGAGCCACCGTTACTGTTTGCTAGTGGAAACTGGGCGGACAGCAATGCCGACAAAGGAGCAGTCACTGCGACTTATCTGCAAAGTGTTCTTCAACCAAATTCCCGGACAGTGATCCACCTTTACCCAGCTTACTCCCTGCTCGGTCGGTTAGCGAGTTTTACATAAGAACGAAAGACGTCCTCAATTGCTATCAATTATTCAATACGATTACTCAGCTCGGTCATTTCCTACTGAACTGGAAAAAAATGCTGGTTATAATGATTCCAACGCTGGCAAGTAATGTCAAAGCTTTCCAAGAACCTACTCCTGGCAAAACTTTCACCTTCCCTTGCCGACGAAAAAGTAATTCCCCAAAATCAATTTGGCTTCGGCAAAAGGCATAGTACGACAGAACAAGTTCCCAGAATTGTGGCGAAAATTAGCTGGCCGTTGGAGGAAAGGAAGTAATGTTCTGCAGTGTTCCTGGACGTAGCACAGACATTTGATAGAGTATCGCACGAAGGTGTAGTGTACAAAATTAAGAAACTGCGTCCCGCTAATATTCACAAGATTTTTGAATCCTATCTATGATAATTGGACGGAATTGGCCACAACATAAATGCTGGCATACCGCAAGGAAGTGTACTAGGACGGATGCTGCAGCTTATCTACACATCAAGCATGCCAACAAGTAGTAATATAGTCACATCCACATTTGTTGATAATACTTCGTTTCTGACCACTCATGCCGAATAGCGATTAGCATCTTGCGTCCTACAGTGCCATTTAAATCGGACCTGGAAGATTAAGGTCAATGAGCCGTCAATAATAACATTCACCCTCATCGACAAACCTGCCCCCCAATCAACTTAAATGGAATCCAGTATACCCAATCTAATAGTGCCAAATACCTGGGCTAGCATTTGGACAGACTGCTTACTTGGAAAAAGCATATTGAAGTCAAGAAAGAAGGATTCAATGATATTAACATTTGATGAAAACATAACGTTCTGCTAGCTCCTAACAATCATACACACCTCGGTCTATGGAAGGAGGCATGCTAAGTACCTGCAACTGCACTATAATTATAGCTCCCGAAGACCTCAAACTCGGCAATGGCAGCGAACTACTTTAGATGACAACGTATAATAGAAACACTCCTTAGAGTTTTCAGTTCGGAGCTCTTCAAAAAAATTATCTGACTTGCGGATTTCATCAGCTTAGTATGTCAGAGCCACTCCACTCTATTCAAAATCGCATTAATTACTAAAAATATATCTGCTGCGATATCTTTTCGCGGCAACGTCTAACTGCAACTAGCACCTGTACATTCCAAAAGGATTCAAGAAGAGTTTTCATCATGCAAGACTATAAATCATCCGTGATGCATATACACGTCCATCATTATCTGATTTCCCTCCGCATGGTCCTCTCCCTGGAATGTATCAGGTGCAAAATGTATCTTTAGAGCGATTCCGTATTTATCATTTCTTTGTGAAGTGAAAATCAGTGCATCTCTAGCAATCGGTTGCATTTCATCCGCCTGTCTAAGCGAAAAATCACTACAATTCCGAGTGCACCATATCATGTGTTCCCGTAAGTTGGCTCCTGCCCTTTTGAAATTCAACCCTCATTTTCCTCCCGCGTACATTGGAAGCGAATGGTAAAAAAAATCGATCCCACTCTAGAAACTACGTGAACATCTGCTTGCCAAGTTTCGAGTCAGACCAGGACATTTGCGCTCATTCTGAATTCCATGGAAGTCTTTGCATTGTTAAGCGCGGTCTCTTCAGTTCGAGAAAGATATATTTCTTGAATTCAAGACGTTCCCGTGTGATATTCTTCCTGTCCGCGGATGTAGCGTCTTTCGTCCATTCTATCGCATGTTACCCATACATTCCCTGGAGGGAAGTAGGTGCATGCCATCCTTCGCCAGAACTATTCGTGCAATTGATGGACACTAAGTGCTGGGGATTTCTTGGGTATGACACGAGAAGGTAACTCTCCCGTGCAGAATGTTGATGCGAGAAGGTGCTTTTAATTGTCGAAATGCTTCAGGGGAAGTTAAAGTTTCTGGTTTTGCCAGAGTTTGTATCTGCTTGAATTACGACCATATGATTCCAAACACAATTGTTTCTAGTTCACCTCGCAGGGCATAATTTACTTTATGGGTACCTTCTTGGTTCGTACATAATTGGATGAGGATCTAACCCAAGTCACATATATTCTGGACTTTAATGCTAACATGTCAAATTATTATTACAACTGCTTTAAGTTGGAAAGTATACACGAGTTGCAATAGGTAGTCAGGGGGACATGTTTCCTAAGTCGACCTTGTGAGTTTGGAACGGTCTTTCTGGGGAACGACTGGGTACTGTGTATCCTATTGCGGAGGATTATGTACCGCGAATATTTTATGTGTCTTGCTCCAGGAGAAGACAGAACTCTTACTTTTCCGAATGACTTGGTCGTAAATGTCACCCCAAAACACTCGAAGGATGCAGAGGTTTACACAACAGGATTATTAAAAACAATCAAGTACTGATTGGTTCGACCTTGGCAGAGGAGACAACAAAAGCAGTCAACGCTACCAACGTCAGACAATGGAGCACTATTAAAGTCAAGTTAGTAGGCACGCCGTGATTTTAAAACTTACAATTACAAAAGGCGGCCTTTGGAGACAATCTAGGTGTATTCTACCCCGCCGGCCTTTGGGAACATTCGTACAAGCGCAGCGGTGGCATTAGTCACCTTTTGATAAATATATTCTAGACACTCAATAAAGCAGACACATGTCGACCACCGCTAACAGCCAGCTATGAAATGACTCCATGTTTACCGGCTTTCACTATCGTATTATTTCTATTCCAAGGGTTGGTAATAACGACAGCTTCAGTGCTCCTCACCGCCAAGGTCAAACCGAAGCTTTCCACAGCACTTACTGTCTCCATAAACGAGACCTTTTCATCGTTCGAATCTTACGTAACCAGGGCCAAGTTGCTAACAAGCCGATAATCATCATTTCATGTAAATTGCAAAACATAAAAACTACGCTATACATCGCATAGTAGAGGGTCTGGTACCTCAGCCTCCTTAAGTACTCAGAAAAGTCTATTCCACTTAAGCTTAAATACACAATCAACCCTTCAAAGTTGAAGAGGAACAAAAAAAAAACAAAAATGAGCCAAAATGAACATCGAAATCATTCTAAATCCACCCACGTAGGATTTTCCCCCCTATGAAGAACCACAGATACAATCGGAAAAAAGTAAAGCTCTGGTCTTCCTTGCTTAACTCAGTCAGTATTTGATGAGCTTCTTCTCCTCCTTAGCCTAAGCTTTATGACCACACTTCCCCCCCGAAGAGGCGGCGTTTTTTTGGAAAGCCAGATGAAAGATTTCTCGAAAGGTACACCCTTACGAGACCTTCACCGGGGCTCGAACTCTAGCAGGTTGACTTGTTTAATACCGCAACCACCTCGAGCTCAACCCCGAGGCACGTGTCGGATTTAGATTTCTCTTAAGCCGGTTCAATTCCTTTACTTCACCACTTCAAGCTCCA
Source organism: Hermetia illucens (assembly GCF_905115235.1). Lineage (NCBI taxonomy): Eukaryota > Metazoa > Arthropoda > Insecta > Diptera > Stratiomyidae > Hermetia > Hermetia illucens. The sequence continues at coordinate 15,022,546 of NC_051854.1, forward strand.
ACAGCTTACACCGTCCGCCGGTAAACCAGTGAACCGTCCTCTAATAACTGGAAGTCGTTGTGATATGCTTGGAAATCGCACGAGTATTGGTCGTTACAAACTTCCAATCTCGAAGATTTGTCAAAACACACCCTTCTTTCCCTCTAGAACCCTCATTTATCCCTCAATTAATAGTGCTACTGGTCCAGTATGGTCCTACCAAAGCTTGATTTGTCTTCATTGGACTAAATGAACCCAATACATATAGCCTAATAGTACATGAAACTAACATTTATCGGCTTTGTCAACAGCCTTGTGCCGGACTACTTTTAACCGATGTGCGAGACCTCAGGATATTCACCGACTGCATCACGGCCAGCAAACTATGAAGATTTCCCATTGGCCATTTTGGTGTTAACTCAGTCCACAGTGTTGCTGTCCCTCTACCTCCTGGCCGCCTTAGAGCATCTGTCGGTGAGTATAGGAAACGGCCAGGAAGACCATCGTGCTAAATAATCACACAGTTTCTTCCCCCCCGACGAATCCTAACCAAATAACAGCCACGAATACCTTTTTCACTGCGAACTCTGAATAACTTGGGCACCTTCAGTTTCAATTAAGACCCTTACCCTGGTGGCCGGGCCAGCCAGGGTGGACATTCTTCCCGGACTACTCGTGGGACCAAGACATGGACTCAATTAATAATAAAAAAACCAAAATGACGATAGAAGAGGAGGCGATGATGCCAGGCGCATCATCGGAGGACGAGCTGCTGGCCTCCAGCCAGGAGACAGTGGCCGTCGAGAGCAGTACACTCGGTGCCAGCCGTAGCACCGTTATGCTGAAACCAACCGCAGGGACCTCCCGGAGCGAGGCGTCAGACGGACCAGTGGATTCTAGCCTGGAATCCACTGCCGTCAGGCTGGGTGTAGCGAGTACCAGACATAGTACTCCTGACCCGAAGCCCTCAGCGTCGGGGGATCCCTCGAAAACGAAAACTGACAAGAATCGCCGGAAACCGGCTAAGAAGCGAAGGTCCACGGGTGTCCTGCTCAAGAGTCAGTACCAGAAGGCCATGCATATTCTCGGCAAGATTGCCAAGAATAAGGAGGCCGGTACTGTCGACGAGCGGGATGAAAAAGACCTCGCTAAATACCAGGCGATTGTTGATGAATATAACAGCAAACGCCGGGCTGACGAACAGAAGGCGAAGCCCATCGCTCTAAAACGTAACCGATCTCAAGACGAGGTCGAACAAGATAAAAAGCGGAGTAGAGTGGGCAAGAGCGCAGACGCCAAGCAACATACGAAGGAAATTGTTCAGCAACCGTCAGCCGGCGGGCCACGTACTGCGAAGACCTTCAGCGATGTGGCCAGGAGTCACTTATGGGTGGCGCTGGCGGATGGCAATTCTGCTAGCGGCAAACTAACGCTGGAGGTGTGGACCAGTGTTGAGGCTAGGCTGTCGGGCATGGTCTATGAACATCTCGTGGAAATCGGAGGCAAACACCCGGGACTCACTCCCCACTTTGATTCATCTCATGTGGTCCGTGGGTTCCACGTAATAGCTTGCATGGACCAGTTCTCTAAGGACTTTCTCGGCTCGTGCGTCGCTAAGATCAGCGACGCTTGGGAGGGCGTTAAGCTCAAGACTATCCCTTACGACGAGATTCCCAGGAGACCGGTCGCTCGCATTTGGTTGCCGAAGATCCGCATGGAGAAGGACAAGCTGGTCCATTTCCTGCGCCTTCACAACCACGGGATTCCCATGGACGACTGGGTTGTTATAAAGGAGGAGGAACCTCAGATAAACAGCCAGCCCGTACTACTCCGCATAAACGAGGAGTGCCTGGAGGCACTGAAAAAGGCCGATTACAAAGTGTGGTTCGGAGTCAGGTATGCCAAAGTAAAAGTGTTCCGCTCCGCAAAACCGGATGACGACCTTGACCCAATCGACGCCGCCAACGAGCTGTTGGAGGAGATGACGATCGACGGTCCGACGGGGGCTGTCGAACCCCCCACGAAAGCAGATCATGCTGAGGGTAACGCAGATAAATCTGCAGCACTCGAAGTGTGCCTCGGCTAATCTGCTCGTCTTCCTCTTAGAGGAAGACATCGACATCGCATTAATACAGGAGCCCTGGGTCGGAAGCGACCGAACCATCAAAGGGCTCCAAAACAAATATTTTAATCTATTCCACAGCACAGGAGACGCTGATCAGGCTAAACCTAGAGCATGTATTCTTGCGAGGAAGAGTCTGCACGCTTTTCTGTGCCCGGACCTGAGTTCCAGTGACCTAGTTGTGGTCAAGCTGGAGCAGGTGGGGGCAGAGAACGTGTATATTTCCTCGGCGTACATGGCTCACGACCGATCAGCTCCGCCACAAGAACTACAACATCTGATGAACACCATAACACCAAAGAAAGCCAACCTGCTGATAGGCTGCGACGCAAATGCAAGGCATACGCTTTGGGGCAGCTCTGAAATCAACGAAAGGGGTGAGTCATTCTTTGATTTTATTATTACTTCAAATTTATCGGTGTGTAACAGGGGCAGTACACCAACCTTTCATTTCCCCTGCTCGGAGAACTGTGACGGTTGGGAAGAGGTCCTTGATATCACCCTAATAACCGACAACGGGATTCTTAGGGTGGAGGACTGGAGAGTGTCTGACCAGAGATCCTTCTCTGACCACAGTTGGATACTCTTCAGTCTAGATCTCGCCGCAGAGGTCTCCAAGCCCTTTAGAGACCCCAGGAGGATCGACTGGAGAAAGTTTGGTCAGGTAATTAAGAACAAACTCTCCGGTGCGCAAATTGGTAGGATTGGCACGACAGACGAACTGGAGTCAAAGGTCGGGGCTCTGGAGAAGGCTTTTGATACCGCCTTCAAAGTCTCGTGCCCTGCTAAGTACAGCAAAAAGACCCTGCCACCGTGGTGGAACGAAGATCTCTCTAGTCTCAGGAAGTTGACCAGAGAAATCTTCAACATCTGCTACAGGCAAAAATACTGGCAGCCATACAAGGACTGCCTAAAGAAGTACAAGTCGGCCATCAGGACCGCCAAGAGGCGGTCTTGGCTAGACTATTGTCAGAACATTGAAAGCACTAGTGAATCCGCGAGGCTCAATAAGATTCTGTCCAAGGAACATAAGAGTCCATCCTTCCTTAAAAAGTCGGAAGGCTCCTGGACGGAATCTTCTAGTGAAACCTTGGAGCTGCTGGTGCAAACGCACTTTCCCTCCAGCGAGGAGGATTGTGAGTCAGAACCTCGCTTGGAGGGTTTGCGGCAACCCCAGCTGTGCGAGACTATCAAATCGGTAATTACCGGGGATAGGATCGGCTGGGCTATAAACAGCTTCTCCGCATACAAATCTCCGGGCCCAGATGGCATAATGCCAGTCATGCTACAGAAGCAGCAGGAAAGGGTTGTGCCGTGGCTTGTTGAGATTTACCGGAGCTGTATCACTTTAGGATACGTACCGCAGTCCTGGAGGCGCGCACGGGTGGTTTTCATACCGAAAGCGGGCAGGCGCGGTCATGAGTCCGCGAAGGACTTTCGACCAATCAGCCTGACCTCTTTCGTGCTGAAGACCCTAGAACGCGTCCTGGACATTCACTTAAGGACGATTATGGAGAGAACGCCTTTCTCTAAGTCCCAGCATGCCTACCTCAAAGGAAAATCCACAGAAACCGCCCTCCACGAGGTAATTGGCACGGTTGAGCGGTCGCTGCAGTACAAGCAGTATACCCTTGCTGCCTTCTTGGATATAGAAGGAGCCTTCAACAACGTCAGTACCAACGCCATCAAGGAAGCCTTGACCGGTATTGGATTGGAGGGGTATCTCACGCATTGGATTATATCCATGCTGAGTACCAGGATAATCCAATCCGATCTGGGAGGCAACCACTTGACCAGAGCTGTGAACAGAGGCACGCCCCAGGGTGGTGCTATCTCACCGGTGCTCTGGTTAATAGTAATGGACAAAATTTTACGTACTTTAGACAGCAGCGGGGTGAAGGTGGTGGCGTATGCCGACGACTTGGTGATACTAGTATCTGGGATGTTTCTGTCCATTATGAGCGACATTATGGAAGGAGCGTTGCGAAAGGTGTGCCTGTGGGCCGCAAGATGCGGACTCAGCATAAACCCAACCAAAACGCAACTGATGCTATTCACCACCAAGACAAGGATACCTGAATTCCATCTACCACGGCTGAATGAACAAAGATTGGTTCTTTCCTCTAATGTGAAGTATTTGGGTGTAATCCTGGATCCTAAGCTAAATTGGAGGTTGAACATAGAACTGAGGGTTAAGAAGGCCTGTATAGCCTTCTATGCCTGTAAGAGAACCTTTGCCAGGAAATGGGGTCTCCAGCCGAGGATGGTTCTCTGGATGTACACCGCTGTAGTGCGTCCGATCCTGACGTACGGATCTATTGTATGGTGGCAGGCTTTGAAGAAGAAATACAATAGAACGAAGCTTAATAGGATTCAAAGAACCGCGTGTGCAGGTGCTACGGGGGCTCTGCAGTCTTGCCCGGCAGATGCTCTCAATGTACTCCTGCATCTCCTCCCCCTTGACCTCCACATCAAATATGTTGCAGCGTGCAGTGCCGTAAGACTGCGTGAGTCCGGATGCTGGGCAGCGAAGTCCTATGGCCACAGCAACATTCTAGATGAAATACCTCGAGAAATCTGGGCATCCCCCACGGACTATGTCACACGCAAGCTGAACTTCACGAGAAACTTTGCTGTGGACCTTCCAACCAGGGCAAAGTGGAAGACCGGCGGCGTGTTGCAAGACTATGACACGGTATTCTTTACGGACGGATCAAAGATGGCCTATGGAGTCGGCGCGGGGGTTTTCTCGAATACACACGGTGTATCCAAGTCGTATGGTCTCCCAGGTTTCACCAGTGTATTCCAGGCGGAAGTACTGGCGATATTGGAAGTCTGTCGATGGCTGGAGCGTGATTCGAGTCCCAAGCGTAACATAGCCATTCTGACCGACAGCCAAGCGGCCATCAAGGCCTTGTACTCAACGACGACATCTTCCCGGTTGGTGGGGCAGTGCAGAGACACGCTCAACCATCTGGGCGGCACGCTTAAGATCACTCTCCTCTGGGTTCCCGGGCATAGGAACATAGAAGGGAATGAGCGGGCTGACGGATTGGCCAGGCAAGGCTCTGCTCTTGGCAGTCCCTCGGGGAACACAGTCGGTGTTCCGCTGGCGGCTGTCGGGGGCCGAGTCTACTCGCACTACCTAGCAGCCGCGGGCCTGAGATGGCGAAGGCTTACAAGCTGTGCCAAATCAAGGAGAATTTGGCCCGCTTATAACATAGCCCGATCACGAGAGCTCCTGTGCCAGACGCGTGCAAATGCATTCAAGATTACGGCGGTCTGCACGGGGCACTGGCCCATAGGGGACCATGCCGCTAGGCTCGGCTTACCCTACAACTCGCATTGCCGAAGCTGCGGAGAAGGAAGGGAAACCCTCATGCACTTTCTCTGCGATTGCCCGGCTCTAGCTCGAGTCAGGCTGCGGACACTGGGTAAACCATTCTTTGGGGACCTCAGTGAGATTTCTAGTTACAGGGTCGGAGAGCTGCTTTCCTTCGTGAATGCTACGGGCTGGCTCTGAGGATCCGAGCCAGCTGGACTCCGCTTCCCTGTTCGTATAACAACAGTCACGGTCTTGGGAGTTTGTGGCATCAAAACGGCGCACCAAAGCGCTAATTGGGCTCCTCGGAGCGGCCACTGATACCTACCCTACCTACCTACCTACCTTTTTCACTCACCAGATGTTCAAAGAAAGACAGTTCGCATGTTGGATAGGAAAACCTTATAAACTGAAGGTGCAAAGACCTGAAGTTCAGAGGTTTACAAGAGTCGGCCCTTGTGAGACTTAAGTCTTAAATCAAGCTTTAACAAAAAAAAATTCTCATAAGGCAACAGCTGACAAATTTTACCTGCAAATACCTCTATGACCAGAGATCCTCGTGAAGCTCATTCGACGAAGACTAAAAAATTGAACCCCCACCAAAAAAACCAAAGAGACAAATTTTCGGTAGCTTACTATCAAGGAAAGTACTACTGGGTCGGATAGGAACGGAAGGAAATTTGATCTCACAGAGGCCGTATAACCAAAAAAATTTCGAAGCTGAATCATGCAAACGCAAACCAATGAAGGGAGCAAGATAAAGCAAGTTTAAGAACATTCTCCTCGATCGGGGTAGGAGACTGATCCGTGATGAAAATTAAACGCAGTACCTGTGACATCAATTATAGGCTTGAGAACATACCTGTGCTTTTGAATAAGGATAAAAGAGGAGGAGGAGGAAAGATACTTTGAAGCACACATTGGTTGGCAAGCGTACCGAGATCACCGAAAGAATTGTCGGTCGACTGGAGAACTTGAGAGCCAATAATGGCTAGGAGACGACACACGGATCCTTCTGGGATTCACTACTGTGTATTTTCAGATGCAGATTACAGGAAAGGATGGCAATCTTTAGAATGTCTGGGGATACTAGTGGGGCGAAAAGCTGCCTAAATTCTTTATAGGTGATATCCCGAATCACTGATACCAAAGGTTAGCAAGACAAAGAACTTTCTTTTCTACAAGAAATATAAAACATAGGACAAAAAGCGGTGCAGTTACCTGCGACTCAAACTAGTAACCGATATCCTGGTTCCAGGACGAGTTTCTCGGAGTAGAGGGAATGAGCGCATAAGCGCATGGCAAGCGCACTTTCAACCAAAAGATAAACACACCAGCATATTCCAGGCGGGAATATGCACCACAGATATATGTGCCTCTTTTAGCTTACCTGGGTTCAGTTACACATGAAAATAACGAAGTCCGAAAATTGACTGATATCAGTGATATAATGAGACGACTAAAAAGAATACAGCCAAATAACTTGCTAACATCAAAGATGCCCAAAGACATAAGCTACTAAGGAATAGCCAATTCCTCAGCGAAGACTACCAAAGTGCTGGGTTGGACCACCGGGTCTTCTCCCAATAAAAAGGAAAGCTGCTGGATGGGGAAATCTCAGCAGTAGCTTGGCGAAAGGTCATTTTAGTGAGTAAAATCCCACACTGTCAAGGACCGTGAACCCTGAAGTGTGACTAACCTCAGTCTTTTAAAGATTCCCCCCTAAAAAAGGAAACTGTTACAAGAGGGAGAGAGACTAGTGGTTACTTGTGAAAAAGCGAAGGCTGCTATAAAATTTTTACAGAATTACAAAGAACCAGGCATTCATCCACTGATGCTTAGAGATCGTATAGTTGCTCTAAGACTCATAGGAAATATCTGTTTGGCTTGTAGTGCTTTGGGGTACCTGGTGCTACCTATTTACTGAAGGTTTAGTTGGCCTTCATAACAAACCCAGGATAAGGATAATTATATATGGTAAACCCAGAGAAAGTCAGACAAACTAGCGTAACAATTCTCCCTAATATCAAGAGCAAAAGCTGAGCGACGCATATTTGAGAAGACGCTCAGGTCGTACCTGCTAAATGAAAACAAACATGCCGACCAATGTGGAAAGTCCTGTCAATCTGTTTCTTATTCTTTGATTTCCAAAATAGAGAACACAACCCCGAAAGGAATTCTGAATGCGTCTTCGTAAAAAAACTTTGTCATACCACCAGATAACATGGTGTCGTTAAGTGGATCTGTCTATGCTACGTTAAAGGAGCGATGCTGTGTGCCGAAATAGGTTTTGATCGTTATTTGACAACAGCAGCAACGAAGGGCTGCTTCCAAGGAGGTGATAGTCGACCCACTGACATGTGAATTGCAAAATATAATTGACAGCTCTAACGGGCTTTTAGTAAATCCAAATAAAATAAGGATGATATTACATGCAAAAAGGAAAAAAATGAGTGATCTTCGCCTTCCAAAGGTGAAGGGAATAACTATTCAACTTTCCCAAGAAGTGAAATGTCTGTGAGTTATTTTAGATAAGCTTCTTTGGAACAAACATGTAGAGGCAAAGATACAACGTAACCTCACCGTTTATGGGTCTCTTGCTTCGATAGAGTGGGTTAAAGTCGAAAAAAGGAGTTTTCACTTTAAGCTAACCTGGGCATGGGCATTAAGAACTGCAACCGGGAAGCGGTGAACATTCGAAAAAACCATGTATCATATTTTAAAATCAAAGGGGTTACGAACTGAAGTTGAAAAGATGGTCGAAGCCATCCATAAGAACTTTAGGCAGGAAGAAGTCAATCCGAGGAAGTAACAAGTGGGAAGACCAAAGTCAACACAAGTGCAGGAGAAACCTCGGAAAAGGGTGTAAGGAGAAGGAGGTGATTTTAGCGATGAAGAAATTCTCTAGCGTACCCTCCCACCATGAGAAGCAGAATAAAGAATTGCCCCCGTTAATGGCAATAAGAGATCTATATGTCAACACTCTTTTCGAAATCAAATTCCCGAATAATGAAAATAAAATCGGATCGAATTGAATAACTACAGTTGCATCACGGTATCATCACGTTTATGATCATCTTGTTACTCAAATTTTTACCGAAACGTGGGGCAATAATATCAATTACGCAGACAGTGAAACCAGAGATACCGCGAACTCAACATTCAGATATCATGTCAACCGAATCACAAAAGAACACGCCAACATCTATATTGGCACCTTTTCCTAATGCGAATGAGGGACATCCGCTAATCTAAAGAGAGAAATTTATTTTGACTCTTAAGAGTCAATTTAGTTTTGAAGCATCTTCATCTTTACAAAGCCGACATAAGTGAGTCTTTAGTGGGTAAGACGCCCAGTCCAATGGACGGGTATTGTTATACCTCTGTAGGAATTACTATGGTTTTTATAATCCTTTAGTTCAAGTAAATAAATGAATATCAAACAAAGCAAAAGAACAAGTCAGATAATGAAAATTTGTACTCACGGCTTTCTGGAGACTGACAAATCTTTGTTATACTCCCACTGTCCTCAGCATATTGAGTCCACACTGCACTTTGTTTTTATCACACACGAAAAAGTTTTCAAATTCACCACGATCAAAATTTCTCGCACTTTGGTAACTATCCTCACAAAGTAATTTTCGCGACAATGAATGGAGTCCTTGGACCCAGACCATCCAAATTTGAAGGATAGTCGGTCATTGGTTTGAGAATTAGGAGCTAATGGCCGACACTAGGACTGAGAAGGAATACGTCCGATTTTTTCCGCGCGAACACGCCGTAGTTCTTCCGTCGCATCAAGAAAATTCAGGACTGTGGTTAAAGCAATGCACACGTCGACTCCACCTCGTTTACACACTAGCGACGAATACTTTACCGACCGATAACTAACCGGAGTTTAAAAGACAATGAGGTTCCACGAAATTCGCGCTCCCGGATTCACTGAGGGTCATTTTTTTTATCAGGATATATTTAGCACGAAACACCCCGGAAAAATAATCATTTTATTTACTGGCTAAGTGATTAGCGCATGTAGGCAGATGGAATTCCGACACATCTTGGGCTGTAAAAAATAAGAAAAAATCACAATTATTCTTTCATTATTCACACATATTTATTAATTATTATTTCACTGTGGCAATGAATGTAGTCCTTAGATCCAGACCACCCAAATTTGCAGGATAGTCCTAGCCTAGGACTATTTTATAAAGGAACTAGGACTAGGACTGCAATAAACGAGAAAAAATCTCCACCACCATCATTTTGAGCGAGCACGCCGTAATCCTTCCGACGACACGTCCCACCAAGAAAATTCAGGACTCTGGTTAAAGCAGTACCCATTTTTCGATGTATTACCTTCATTTACATATTAGCAACGAATACTTTACTGACCGATAACTAACCGAAATTTAAAGGACGATAAGGTTCCACGTAATTCTCGCTCCCGGATTCACTAGGGGTTGTTTTGTTTTCAGGATCTATTTAGCATGAAATATAATACTTCCAAAAAATAGGTAACTTACTTACTGACTAAGTGATCAGCGCATGTATTGACATGCAATTCCGGCACATTATGGGATCGTAAAAGTTTAGAGCCAAAAACTGGTTTCGTTCAAGGAAAATTCGACCCGAAAAATTAAAAAAAATCACTATTATTCTTTCACTGTTCACATAAATTTATTAATTATTATTCCACTGTTCACATATATTTAATAATTAAATATTCACTTTAATTATTTTATTAAATGTAAAAAATTAAAAAATTTACTAATAAAAATCTGGAATAATTTTCTAAAGCAGCGTACTGGACCACGCGACCGAGATCTAATGACTGAAACGAGTTTAATGAGCACTTGTTGAGGTATCCGGGGCAACATGTGAGCATGTTGAGCCAGAATGCTGTCCTAAAGATTTGCAAATGCGTGCAAACTCGGACACGATAAATTGCTCCAAAAAATTACCAAAGCTTTGCTGGTAGCATATAGAAACCGGTCAAACAAGGTTAGTTCTCAATAACAAATTCCAGAAACCGTTCCAAAGTACGATGTAGCCATAGCTCGTGTAGAACTTCAAATGCACTCTCATCTCAGGAAAATATGTGGCGAACTTTAACTAGAAGTCTACGAACGATCCTGTCGTGGCCACCAAAAGTCCTTTCTTAGGAGGGATACAATCCACCCCATGCACCATGATTAATCCATCTTTTACTATTTGTATTAATTTTTCAAAATAGATCTAGATAAACGTTAAGGTTAATGGAAATGGCCCAAGGATTACAAGATAATTCAATTCCGGTGAATGGTAGAATCAAGGAAAAACCTTATCCTTTCAATATATGACATGTTGGTCGTTGATATCATAAGCCTAGCGAAAGCCCTTGAAAGATCTCGATGTTAGGAAGGCGGAAAGGTTGCTTTCAATAAATATTTATCGTTTCGCGACAGGAGGCTCAAGAGATCCTGGAAACTCAGTGAGGGGCCCGAAGTTCAGGGGTAATCCATCCGCATAAGGGTTAGAGTGTGTCTAGAAACACTGAATTCTTTGTACTCAATTTCATTCGCCAATCTCACCGAAATTGGTTCAGTCTAGATCGAATTACTAGTGATAAAATTAAAAATAGATAAAAGCGAAAACCAAATTCCGATGTCAACAATTAAGAGTTGAGCGAAAGGCAACAACAAACTCCTTGATATAACATAAAATCTGAGTCTATCTTCACATATTCAATCAAAATCGAATCCCGCATATGGTACCATAGCCCAGTTTTCAACTATTGAGAAAAAGAAGGCCCATTTTGTCAATAAGTTACGGACTTAAAATCCATCTAGTCTGTTAGCAATCAAATTGTCGCCAAATCAAAAAATTCATTTTCTTCTATGGAAAAATCTGTGGCACAGCCAGAACAAAAAAGATAGTACGGCAACCTTCATGAGGAGAGAAACTACACATCTGGCGACAGCTAGCCCATCCTCGGCACTACAGCCTAAATCGACGAGGAAGCGAAAAGTTCGACGGAAGGGAACTTCTACCACTAAGGAAGGACCGCTATAAGATAAATCTTTTTTATCTGAACCCTATCCTCCACCCGCATCAATAAGCGTAGAGCTGATGATGTAGATGCAACTAGCCTAATGCCGGTATGTGAAAATAGAGCCATGCGGACCGGACACTATAAACCTGGGAAGACTCCCAGCCGACGGCAGAAGAACGTACTACGGAAGAAAGCGAAGCTTGCTGGGAATGAGAACATAGATGTAGCGGCGCAATCAGCTGCAACAACGTCCAGAAAAATTGGACGCAAGGAAGCGCAATCTCCAAAAGATACTAAGGGGATAAGGGTAATGTGCGCAAGAAGCGCAAGTCTAACACATCTATGGCGGGCAATGCTCGACAATTACCGCGAGGACCAGGACCAGTATGCCGGGAGGTTATCAAATCACCAATTGAGATCTCAGCGAAACTGACCCTTCCCATATGAATATTAACACGAAAGCTGGTAGAAACGGTACGTATTCACAAGCAACAGCCTGGTTCCTGATTGATGCCGTGGAAATTTCCTTTAAGGTTGACAAAATTTCGGAACAAATTGATCAAGTCAGAACCGAAGCCAAGATTTAATGACCAATGTTTTCATGATAGCGTCCATCAGTTGGAGTGTACGGATGAGGCAACCTTAAAGTGGTTCCAACGCCAATCCCAAATGTTAGTTTTGGCGACTCCATTGTAACCATCAAGCTGAGCAGTATAGAGTATGTGAGATGTCGGATACCTAATCCTCAAAGAAGGACGGCAGACATCATCGGCATCCTTGGTGAAGAGAAGGCGGGCGTTTATATCGGACATTGAAGTGTAAGGCTCTTGAATGCCGGGAAGAATAGACTCACGGATGTAGAGATATTCCGCTTAGTATTCAAAGATGAAAGGATCTGCCAGTGCTCTGGGACAATCATCATATGACGCTCTAACTTTCCTAAAAAGTTTGAAATATGATCATATCAGGAAGCTGTAGAGCATCATTTTAATTTGGAAAGTGCAGAATGACAGTTTATGGTAACCACGAAAGAGAGCACAATGCTGATCTTCAGTGCGCTTCTTCGTGATAGATCTGCGGGCGGAGGAAAGAGCATATTTTGGCAGAACCCCCGTATCACTAAGAAACTGCAAACTAAATCTCTTTTGTTAGAACCTTCTCCTGAACGGAGCAAGTCGAAGGAGAGAAGACTAGTGTCGTGAAGGGAGCTGGTTCGATACAAGATTGCAGATTCAGATCTGTTTTGATACGACACTGCGAACCAGAGAAGGCCCTAAATCGAAAACAGAAGAGCGCTCTTCATGAAGAGATGAAGCTCTTTTTGAAGGTGGTCGTAATCGGTGTTCAACTATCAAATGCGGCAATTCTCAGACACTTCAGTCCTGAAGAAGTCGAGTTTTTGATGGTGGAATGTGAGAAAAGCCAAGTCTGAAAGCGTATGCGAAATCAAGTAGTCTTGAACTATTAATAGATTGTAATAGAAATACTGAACATGTTCTTTGAGGAAGTAGAAAATGCTACTTGATTTTACCACTTCAGTGTGCCCCATTATTGCGAACGTAGGGTGCACCTCTACGTTCATTGAGACGATTATGATAAGGAATGATGCAATTGACATCATCATTTGTATTTCAAAGATGTTAGAGTTGATTAGGGACCGACAGGTGGTAGAGGAATTCTCAGTGTCAGACTAAGTTTACTTAGAAGTTAGTTTCATTAGTGTAGACGAACAGACTGTATTACAGAGGAAGCATTCTTGGCTAAAGGCTCCTTTGTCTGTAACAGTCCAATTGGAAATTCAGAATCGTACATCCTTAACGTTTTGAAATGGCTTGCAACGTTATTCAAGGCAAACGCGTTAGAACGGTTCCTCTAGCAAAAACAAGACTGCATTAGAACATACTGAGAGTGACTGAAGACGAAAGAGAGACTTTAATGCTCCAAAAAGGAATCAGTAGAACAAGTTAGACACATTTATAAACCCGGATAGCAGGTTTACGACCTCAAGATTTAGGAAGAGAGCGTCCAAACTCTCGCCGAGAGAGAAAATAAGCAGATTTTGCGAAACTTTTGACACGAAGGTGTTTGAGTGCGTTCAGTTACATAAGGTAAAGTTCCTGATCGCCCTTAACTCGGCAAAGACCAGTGATGATCCTTGTCCATATCTGGATCAAGTCGACTCACACACACCTCCCAGTAGTAGCCCAGAATAACGATTAGACAACTGTCGTGTGGTGAACAAACGTGAGTGGTGTTCCAGCGCACTCTAATACAGAGATCGCTGAGCCTGACAAGAGGTATAAATTGCACCCCTCCATATGCAATGGAACAAAACAATGCAGGTGACAGACCAGTTGTGCTGGGAAATCCACCCTCCCAAGATGTCGGTCTTACGGATTCTGGGTGTCCCCCATCTTTTATTGCATTTAATCGAAAAGCGAAAAGCGATAAAGGGACAAATCTAACGAAATTGAAAGTGAAAGTGGAGCTTCCTCCGCCGATTCATAATAGCGGAATCGATAAGCACTAGTAGTAGTCTCAAGAAATGTTCTCGGTGAAGAGCGAACTAGTAATGACCGATACACGCCGGTACACATTGGGAGTCCCTGGAGCCGTCGACAACTCCTTGACGTCAGTGGGGTTGCGTGAGCCTAGCTCTGAAAAGGTGGTAGTCGTGGCCTGTATCAGGAGCCAGCCCCTTCAAGACCCTGGTCGGGAAGTGTGCATTTAACCGGTATTAGTAGACCCACCAAAATGCATTGCTCGCCCCAGCACCCAGCGAAGGACACAAACCTGAGAAGAAGACTCGCAAAGTGATGCGGCACCTGCAACGAAGATGGCAACCCAGAAAGGACCACGCAATGCAATATTTGCGGAAAGAAGCACAATGGAAACTGCCCAAACCAACCAAATGGTTTCGAAAATCGCCGAGTAGGAGCGCTGTCGACTACTCCTGCGAAAGCTAAAGAGGAAAGGCTTATTAATAAATGCGAAGAAGCACATGGGATCTGCAACATTCCACCAGAAAAAGTCAGCAAAGAGGTGAAAAACGGGCGAAACAGTAACAACGACGCCTAAGGAGATGAGAACACTGCACGCATCAAACGGATCGCAGACAGCCCATTGTAGAGAGAACTGGGAAAACAACAAAAGAAGGAAGGAGACTTCAGTCAGGTACCCTCCAGGGCTTAAAAGAAGAAGGCGAAGAGGGACAAGCGACAACAACACATCAGAAAAACATTTACTTAAAATTAAGATGAACACGAAGAACGGAGTACCAAAACAAGTTGGGGAGACGAAGGAGGACTAGGTCGCCAGCCCTGCTTATTAAGCCGAAAGACAGCAAGACTTCTGCAGAAGTCCTCAGGGTAATCCGTCATAAAATCAAACCAAAAGATAGTGGAGCAGAAGTGTCTTCCATTCGTAAAACGAAGAGTTCTAGTCGAATTAGACCCGAGAACAACAAACAAAGTTAAGTTGTGTGAAACAGTCAAGGAGCGTCTGGGAGCAAAATCTTTGGTTTCTAGTTCTCTGGAAATTTGAGACCTTGACTGCCTCACAGAAAAGATCGATGTAGACAAGGCGATCAAGTGCGAATGTACCGAGGTAACCAATGTTCGGACTGGTATCACCTCTCCGAACTCCCGAGGCCAAACGGAGGTAAAAAACTCGCTGTCCTAGAAACTGGAGCAAAACGCAAGAAAGCTTCTAAACAGCGGGAAAATTAGAATTGGTTGGGTAGTGTACAAGATACGAATCCGGGCCACCCCAACTAAATGTTACACATGTTTTAGATTATGGGCGCACGTCTGCAACCTGTCGGAAACCCGACAGAAGAACAACACGCCACAAATGCGGTCTATCGGCCCATAAAGCGAACACCTGCAATGAAAAGGAAAGCTGTGTCCTATGCAGGGACCGTGACACGTCTGATGAGAATGTTGCGCACACTACGGGCTCAAGAGGGTGTTCAGTCTTCAAAGCAGAACTGGAGAGAGCTAAGACGCGACAACATGATTCGCATCCTTCAAATCAATATGCATCGGAGTGCAACCGCTCCCGAGTTGCTAGCGCAGTTCGCTGCGAGGAGCAAAACTGATTTAGTATTCATCAGTGAGCAGTGCCGAAACAAGAACACAGTTTCATGGTACCCTGGCATATCAGGTAACTCTGCCATATGGGTTCGGGACGGTGCCCTTCTCAGAGTTCTTGTCCAATGCCGAGGGGACGGCTTTGTCTGGATTCGGTGTTTAAAGATAACGTTTTTGGATGTCTATCTTACGCCGAATGAGACGATGCCGAACTTTCGACACAGGTTTAATGCTTTGGAGGACACAATTATGGGCACGGATGGGCAGATCCTGGTCGAGAGTGAATTCAGTGCCAGGGCACTTGAATGGGGCATGCCCCACTCAGACTCCAGAGGGAAACGAATTGTCGAAATGGCGGCGAGAACAGGACTGATAGTTTTAAAAACCGGATCCACCCCGAGGTTCCGGCGTCCAGGCTGCGAGGGAATCATTCCAGACGTAACCTTCGCGTCGGAATCACTGGCGTCTCTGGTGGACTTTTGGCGAATTCTGGAAGACTTCTCGGCAAGCAACCATCAATACATTGTCTTTGAAGTGGTAGACACAAACTCTCGTTGTGCCACCCTGGCGCTTTTCTATACATGGAACGTTGCGAAAGTCAGCATCGGCAGGATTGTCGAAACTGTTAGAACGGGTGGGGTCGCGCCGGAGGGTACTTCTGGGGGTAGTGACGCTGCAGCTTATACTGTCGTAAATTCAGTTCGATTACAAACTGCTAAACCCAAACGGGGTCTGCGGAAACCCTGTTCACTTAAGGTCGAGCAGGTGGACCTCATTGTAAAGGCACTATTCCCTGGGAACCCCGTACGGGATTATAACGGCGGCGCGGAGAACGCCCACCACCCACTTTTCTCTATAAAAGAGTTGGAACAGACAGGTGTGTGTATGAAAACCAATGATATACCTTGCTGTGAAGAAGCCAAAATAACGACATTTGCGGACGAACCTGCTATCCTTACCACGGGTAAAACTGCGGAAGAAGCAAAAACAAAGCTACAAATAGCTATTGACAACATGGTAGAATGCACCAAGAAATGAAAATAAAATTAAACGAAAGCATACCAACGTACATCAACTGCACAAACAAGAAAGAAAATCCAATTAGAGTCATCATAAACGAAAAAATCAAATATTTAAGGATGACACATCGATGCTAAGCTCAGCCGGAAAACACACATCTTAAGAAAGGAGGATGAACTAAACGTCAGATACAGACAGATGTACTGGTTATTGGGGAGATATTCCCAGCTGACAATCGACAACAAGCTGCTAATTTATAAGCAGATCCTAAAGTCTATATGGACGTACGGCAAACAGCTCTTGGGTTGTGCCAAAGAATCAAACCTGAAAGTCATACAAGCATTCCAAAGTAAAGGCCAAACGGCATAGTACACGCCCCCTGGTTCATTCGTAATGAGGACCTGCATAGGGACCTACAAGTACAATTGGTTAGTGAAGTCATGAAAGACCAAGCAATTAAACAGAGCCAACGGCTTCGCTCAAATGAAAATAATAAAGTCCGAAAAGGCCAAACGACTTGCTAACGTAGAGGATACCTAATGAAATAAGGTGCTCAGGAACAACCAGTTCCTCGACGAAACCAACGAAATGAAACTGCTGGGGTGGACCACAGGGTCTTCTTCCAATAAAAACGAAACTTAAATCTGCGAAGAAAGCTGCAAGTCGTAGCTTGACGAGAGGTAATTTTAGTGGGTAAAAATCCCACACTTTCAAGGATCGTGAACCCTGAGGTTAGTCTTTTGAAGATTTCCACCTCTTTAACAAAAAGGCTTCTAGTTGAGAGTAAATGGAAGATTTGCCTTGCTTATTTTGAAACTTTGAAGATTGTGACACTACCCCTACTTCCGCCAGATTTCCAACTAATGTTATGCTCGGAAAGTTTCAACGTTGTCAATATTTAATCAACGGTTAATGGAAATCTACATATGTGTTACATACGTTAATACAAATTAGACAATACTCAGGAAAGTAAACTATTTTGGTAAATATGTAAGCGATCCAGGAGTCAGTTTGCATACGTAAATCTCCCCTAATTCAACTAAACAATGATACCAAACCCGCAACAGTCAACTAGGCGACTGTTGAGCTTAATTTCGATTGAATTAAACAACCATCCGTCCAGGATCCTGTGCAAATTGTATTAGTGCGAAATACATTCTATTTGTCAACCTTCCACAACAAATTGCTTAATAAAGCGGACAAAATGTAAACAATTGCCGTCCGAGTTCATACTCGTAAATTACTTTTTACATCACACATGTTAGCCTGACATTGGCCATAAATGGGACCTGCATACACTCTCTGTATCCTTTCGACGTCATCCAATACCCTTTCCTACCCATAAATTTCATTTTATGTTGAATTGCTAAGATGTACGGGGCAATAAAAGTTAAAAATCGATCAAGCCTCCAACGGGAAGGTAGCGGGAAAACAAACGTCCTTTTCGTCTCTCTGGTACTCTCTTCACCGTTCCGATTTATAGCACAATTTAAAATTACAATCTAACCAGGAATGATGGACGTTGAAAAAGTGAAAAGCTTATTCAACGAAAAAGTGCAATTTCATGAGGTTTCTGGGGAGTTGAAGTGGTTCGAAGAATTCTAAAAGATATAGGAAGAGTGGGATTCACTTGCATTATGGCGGCCACAGAAGAATTCGATTGGGTAAGACACATGCAGCCAACCTGCTGGTACAGCAAAACTATTAACTTTTCCACTTTCGATCTTATTTTCTCTTCATGGTGGAGTAATCTATTCCTAATCGTTAGTCCTTTATTTTTGATACTTTGTATTAGGCCTTTTGATAGGAAATAAACCCTACTTCGAAAATTCCTTCTACAGCTCTACCTTCTCCCATTTCCTGGCAGGACTACCGTAACAAAGTCAATGGATACTGCTCTAGCTAAGCTGCTCCCTTTCCTGACCTCCTTCACCTTCCTTATCCCACGTGCGATGCACCCAATCTTTGAAGTGAATGCAGCCGATTTCACCTTCCAGGCAAGGCTCTACAAAAGAGAAAGCGGAAGAAACCAGGAAAGCGCGATTACGAACACAGAATAAAAGGAGAGTGACCTAGCTAGAGTGAGTTATGTAACTCCGCTCGGTCTTGTAATGCCTTATGGGAGAGCTATAAAATTCTAAAAACAGATATGTCCCGACTCACTATCTTCTGAAGACTTCCACCCCTTCAAAAAGAGGAGGAATTTTCGACAGTGTATTTTCTAAGTCGGCCAATCTTTTGGCTATTGCAAATGTTACTTAAATTTTACTTTTGTATCCGTTATTAATCGCAACTTTCTGAGCACCGACACGGAAGTAATGATATGCTCTCCAGTTCCAAGCCAAGCATGGGTTCTTCCACAGCACTTTATGATAAATACGGCTCTCGCCTTCCCTCAATAGCATTGATTGACTTGGATAAGTAGGTAGCACTCCACACCCCTGAGATATTATGCCACCACAGCTAATACTACGTCGTCGACATAACCCCGAACCATCTCGTTTTTCGGTACTGTGGAGCCTATGGACATAATATTAGCTGAGAACTGTGTGATTAAGCTCTGGCAAAAGTTTTTTTATTAGACACGTCATCTAAAACTAAAGTTTTATTGCCTACCCTCCTAAGACAAATC
This sequence comes from Hermetia illucens, assembly GCF_905115235.1. NCBI lineage: Eukaryota > Metazoa > Arthropoda > Insecta > Diptera > Stratiomyidae > Hermetia > Hermetia illucens. The sequence goes on from NC_051854.1 coordinate 15,041,743, forward strand.
TGAAACAAGTTTTTACTCATTACTTCGGATGTTACAGCCACATCCTACCGAGGGATAATACATAACCAATCTGGGTAGATAGTTAACCTCGAACCTACCACAACTGGATGGTTAGGAACTGGCTGCATTGTGGAACCTGTGGAGGATCTCCCTACCGGCTCTGCCGAAAAAATGGTTACCACTATTGTGCTGGCTTCGCCAATCTCAGCCTCCGGAAACTAAGTTGGGATGTGACTTCTTACGTTCTTTTTTCTGTTTGACTCCTACGACTTCAAAGCTGTTAAGGTGTCCTTGCCATGGATTAGGTTGAAAATATACTCATGACCGGCAGTGCGGTGCCTTTCTTTGAGGTGCGGCCCCCCGTATAACAACCAGAGACATCAGTCTAGAAAATTTGAAGATGCAAAGGGATCTTATCACCTGCTTATGACAGAAAAAATCGTTCTTTCGTCAAGTAGAGTTTGTGTGTGAAATGTTAGATACAGTGGACTTGTCAGTGACACCCAAGTAAATGGTTGATTTAATGGTAGGAATAAAACTTGTTTTGAGTAAGAGACAGGTTATAGTCGTCTATGAGTGTTCCCAGAGTCAATTCCATTTAACTAATTTGCAGATTAAGGGCTAGTTTCCACATAACATATCGGCGAAGACTCGTCTAAAGAATTTCAGACGCACTTACTATAACCTCATGGGTAAGACACCCCTTAAGGTATAAATGATGAAGTCATTGACATATTACAGGGCCTTGATTAGACTGGTGAACCGATTTGGGGATGTTAGTGATCTTACCAGTAGTGCCAAATAGGTGGGAAAGCTATTGTTACAGATTAAGGAAATGTGGTTGGAAGGAGAGAACGTGTTAACCTGTCCAGCACGATCCAAAAGTGGACTTTTATAATAAGGAGCACCTGATCTATCGAATCACCTACTGGATTAGTGAAGTAGGAGGCTTAGGCACTACTACTTCTATCGTATTTTTGGTTAAAGACCGTTTTGACAAGTAGCTAAGGTCAGCGGGCTCTCGGCGTTTTACCATTCCACGAGGATTTTTTTATAGATAGAGAAGGAAGGTTTGCGGCAGCATAATTTGTAGTATCCTCAGTAAAACAAAAATGAAATGCTGAGATTAGAGAAGGAGATCAATAAAATATGGTTGGAGATACGCTGCTAAATTCTCCTCGATCTCTCGTCGTGACAGGTCCGGCGACAGGCGGACAAAGAAAATGCGTTCGATTACGCTAAAAACAAAAACAAATTGTTTTGAGATATCCTTAGTCTCGGGAAATGTTAGGGCAACGCGGAAAGATGTAAGTAAATTGATCCAAGCAAAGAAAATATGTGTACCCTCACTGAGTACCTCAGTCAAATCAGGGTAATAACCTCCAGCGACCGTAATCCTGACCAGTAGTCTACCGTTACGGTCTTAAATGAAGTGCTCTGACACACTTCCGGGCCCTAATCTAATATGGATTGTTGCGCCAATGATTATTATAGTTGGCAAATTTGCAAGAATGCCAACCAGGAAGTAAAGAAAGCGATCGCTGTTACCCGTGCGATCCATTACAAAGACCTTTACCATAAACTGGACTTCGGGATAACGAAAGGAATCTGTACTGTTTTGTCACAAGCCGACACCGGCGCCCACAGGATATTGAGCACCTCTGTTGCGTCAATGAAAGGGGCGCTGCTTTACTTACCAATCGACGATAGATGACGGAATTATTTCAAGCAGATTTCAACGGAAGAAGTTGTTCATCCTCCACTTCCACAAGTACTGCCCTGCTGTTCTGAGGTGTTGGCGAGGAAAGCGGAGCAGCTACCCTGGCGGTAGGCCAAAAGTAAATAGCCGAGGGGAACCTCAACGTGATGACAACGGGAAACGCTACAATCACTATGACTTAGTGGTCGTGATGCAGTAGACGAATGTTCCAAAGCTTATATAGACGATCAGACCGGAGACGCATCTGAAGTGTCTTCGATCACGAAACCTTACCAAGGATATCAAGGATATCCGAATACCGGGTGACCCCCAATGGGAGTTTCATGGCGATTATGATTACATCAAAATAAACAAGGGTCCTTCGGGTCTCAAACGGGGTGTCGCGTTTCAACACGGATGCCGTACTCCAAAGTTCGGTAGAGGTTTAGATAGGTTTTGTATCCAACAGTAATTCATACTGCCATGGACTCTGTATAGACTTGTACCGTTGTGCTTGCTTCAGCTCTGATTGTGGCAACAAAATCAATCCATGTCTTAAGAATTGTGGGGTTATGTTTGTGCGACAGGTACTCACGTTTAACAACCACGAAATCACTGTCCGTGCGACTAAAGCCAGAAAACGATAAAACGAATGAAATCGAGGAAAGCAGCAGGACCTGACGACATCGCATCTGAGCTTTGGCAACCGAAGAACTGGGACTCAACACATGTTTAAACACATTCTTGACAACCGTATTTGCGACATAGTTCAAATAATCACGAATCAAGCGGGGTTTGTCAAGAACTGCAGAACTACTGACGCACGGTTACTCATGCAAAAACACCGTGAAAAGCGTCGCCCTCTTTACATTGCACTTCTGGATCTAGAAAAGGCGTTTTACCGGGTGCCATACCGACTCATCTAGTATGATCTGCGGCAACACCTAGTACCAGAAGGTGAATTTAATTTCTATAGCCCTCTCATCACTCCACAAGGAACAGTTGAATAGGCACACGATTGGTGGCTAGGATCTGCTTTTGCGAAGTATATCGACTTCTCATTAGCCAGAATGACCAGGCAAATGATGGTGTTGTGATTACACCGGACTTGGTTGTCAGAGTTGTGTTAGTTCAGAATGAAAGTTTTGCTTTGTTTTGTTTTTCCTCAGTATTACTTTAGCGAAGCTGATACATTCGCAATGATTAAAGGGATGACCGCCGCGAATTGCCTCGCATTTAACCCACCTGGGCTTCTTATGTGGCATCATAGACGACTTACTAGAGCCAGGGGTACCCCGCCTTCGAGTCCCAGATGTCACAGATTTTTTTTATATTCACTTTTCTGCTGGTCTCACTTCGTTAGGCTTATCACTTGCTTAGTTTATTTTGTGGATAGGGTTCGGAACTGGCGACTTTGGGAGTGAGTAAGTAGACTCCCGGTCGTTGGTATCCCTAGAACGCCGTGCCTCGATGGTGTATTACTTGGCCACCGTTGCAGCTAAGACCTCAAGCAACTTGTAGAAAGAGGCATCACGAGAAGGACTGTTTCAAAGACACGGAAAGATGCTTCACAGACTGGACATCTCACTGGACAGCTCACTCTACGGTGACTATACCTGGTCAGGAGACATCGTAGGAACTAGTGCTTGATCCATTTAGGAGAAACTCGTTTATCCTACCACCGCCCCCCCCCCCCCCCCCGCAAAGTCAACCTCGGTGGAGGATGTAAGTAAAACCCCGGGCGTCGATTATTGGCACATTGCAGGTAGTAGCAAATGTCCTGCAATTAGGACATGCATGCAATGAAGAAATAATGTTGATATAGATCAACCTAAACCATTGCGAGGCGGCTCAGGACCTACCCTCACAAATCATTTATGAGAAGGGACTCGGAATGGCCATAATTAGCGATGCTTACCGCAACAATAAAAGTAGTGCCTGACCTATAAATGTAGCTAGAAAGATTGTACTAAGCGTGTGGAAATTTAGCCGCCCAAGAAGTGATAGAGTCTCCCGAATCTGGATTCTCCAGGCAAAAGTATTTAACTGTTCTGTTTCACTAAGCCCGACGATCGCACAATTAGTGGAAATGATATATATGTTGGTCTCAGGTGTAAAAAGTCGAAAGCCAAAATCATAGCGGGGGATTTCAACACAGGGGCTGTGGATTGGGGAATTCGAACGACTAACACTAAAGGCTGTATTCTGGTCGAATTAGTGGAGCTAGACTTGGTGCATGCAAACACCGGAAATGTATCCACCTTTTAAAGGGCAGGGTCGGGCTCAAAAGTCGATTTGATATGTGAAAGTACCATATTGGCGAGGAGAATGGTCTAATTTGTCAGTGTGCATTATACTTATAGCAACCCCCAGGAAAATTTCCGTACGTGCCCGCGGAGTTAGAAATCAGCGTCCGTAAACAACTTTGAAGGGGATGCATTCATAGAGATACTATTGGGAGGCCACAATCCAATCTAATCAAAAAGACATACATATAATGAGACAATGCGACGCTGCCATACAGAAGCAGTGAGTCCTTGCAAATAGTAGGTCAAACTGTTGGTGGAACTTCGAAAAGAAACGGAGTTATACGCAACCCTTGCTATGAAGCATATGAAAGGCCAGACACCGCAAGTGACCAACACTCATCTTTTACATAAGTGTTCGACGTCTTCACCATACCTGCTGTAACTGAAGAGGAACTTGTGGAGATTTTTTGGAGAAAGGGTGGGGAAAGTGGTTTGAATACAGGCATGGTAGAAGGGGTTTTCCCCACTCGCTGAAGAGCAAAAACTAACCGCCAGATTTTCCTTACCGACACGGTAGAAACGGTTTTCGAAAAAGTCATCTACAATAGACTTCTTCCGATCATAGAATATAGGATGACCTGTCCGAGCTACAATTTGGATTACGTCAAACTAATTCAAGGATCAATGCCATAGACATGGTTTTTACGCTATCTGAAGACACAATGTCGCCTAATAAATGCTGTGCCATGATTATAATGCACGGCAGGTGTTGGTAGGGGTAAAAAGCTACTTCTCGGGAAGGACACTTTGGTATGATGTGGATGAAGGACCCACACAGTACACCGTCACAGCAAGAATACCACAGAGCTCGGTGATAGGTCCTTTCCTGTTAAACATGACGTATAATGGCGTTCTTGTTCTTCGCGCACCAAAGGAGGCCACAATAACAGGCTTCACAGATGGTCCAGACGTGGCTGTGGTCGCGAAACAATCTGAAAACGTTGATTTGTAGAATAACGAAACCATTAGCGCCATAAAAGCGTGACTGGAGATCGTTCAACGTGACCTTGCGAAACAGCAGACGGAGGCGTCATAATTGCCAAGTGAAGAAATTCGATTAGTATTGGTGTTGGTGCCCAAATCATCGCTTCACAGCCGGTTATCAAATATCTGGGGGTGATGCTTGACGCAAAGATAAATTTTAGAGACATAAAGTATGCCTACGAAATAGCAGCAATACCAGTATATTGTTAACATGGATGATGCCTAACATTGGAGGCCCAGATACAGTCGCAGATTACTTGTGACCGGAGTGCTTCCCCCCTACATTATTATACTCGGCACCGGTTTGGAAGAAATCACTAGCGTATGAAAGCAATTGGAGGAGGGTGAACATGACTTATCGCTCAGTGGCACTAAGCGTGTGCAGCGCCTTCAGAGTAATCTCAGGCAAGGGAGCATGTGTTATTGTGGGAATGATCCCAATGCACATTCGGGCAAGTGGGACACGCTGTCTGCACGAGAAAAGGAAAGTGAATCTACTTGAAAATGATTCAGAACAGAGAAGAGCGGCAGGGCGAAAGTCATCGGAAAAGTAGCAGCAGAGGGGCCGATAGACCCATACTTTAATTCCTTGCACTGAGGAGTGGATTCATCGATGACCCGGCGAGGTTAACCTAATTTAATTCCTGTCAGGACATGGTAGCTACAACTGAAATTATATTAATTTTCCATTTATCCTGAATGTGGTACCTGAGGACCCAGAGCATGTTATGTTCCACTGTCCATGATTTTGCTCAAAGAGGAAGGCGGGCAAATCCTAAAGTCGGACGCAAGCTGGTGCAATCAAAAGCATTCAGATGAAACTTGGAAAAACGGAGTGCGTAAGGAAAGTGCGAAGAGCGGAGGCATTGGTCACTTAAAGCGCAGTCCTCCTCGCGAAGTAGGAAAAAGTGGGGGATGGTTTCAGTGGGGGAGAATTCCACACACTGTTAGAATCTGGCGTGGCAGTGTCCTTCTTAGATTTCCGCTTCCATCCATGAAAAAAAAAACTTGTTGCTTCTTAATTTTGGAAAGCGTATCCGAAGTCAAGCTTAACAGGATAAGGTATAATTTGCGGAATAATTACCATAGCATATGACATGACAAGTAAATGGATATCAAAATGACAACATCCACCGAAGGAGACAGACCTCACTGAGTCCCTTCAAAAGAGAGAGGGGGCTGCGATCAGAACAGATGTGTACATTGTTTCCACAACATCTAGGTTGTGAAAGTCAGTCAGGTGATTTACCTGGTGGTAGGGAATTTTGCTCACGCTTCCACTTCACTGCACTTTCTTTCAGAAAGGGAACCTGAAGCATGAAACTTCAGTGCCTCAAGAAGCTATCACCCATATCATGAAGCGCTGATATCGTCACCTTGGTAGGCAGGTTTTTTGGGTATCTTTATTAACCCTTTTATACCCCACTGCTAACAACATCAAAAGTAACAAAAATAATTGCATTCTTTCCCCAAAAATATTAACTTCAGTTCCAGTGCAAAACAAGACTACCCCCTACTTTCCCCATTCTATTGAACTTAAGTGTAACAGGTGGAAAATTCCACAACTATTAAATACTGAGGCAAAATATAAGTGTCATATTGCTCACGTCCTTCTCGATGGTGTTCCAGATCTGAAAACACATTATTTCCACTTCACTTCAGACAGATTTATCAATCGGATTTCCTTCTAGGCAACCGCGTTGTCAACTATATATATACTATAGTGTCTCATCTTCTCATAGCTATTAACTGCTTGATAGCATATCTGTCGTAGAACGTTAAACGACCATGGATGAGTTCAGGATTCAAAAATAAGTTGAAAATATTAGGAGAGCCAGGCTCGATGCGAAAGGACCAAATAGAACTGTTGGTCTGCTAGATTTGGATTCCTTGAAGAAATTTAAAAGTATGTAAATATGCTGATGATCCTGATTTTGAGGCTTCGAATAGAAATTGGTAGTTTTTCCTAAAGTCGCCCCTCAACGGAGTGCGTTTATTAAAATGGCTCCAGTGAAAACGGAAACTCTTTTGGTTACGAATACGCACTCATGTGTACATCATGCCCTGAACCATATACCAGATGCTGTAGGTAATCGGAAAAGTGGTTTTCAGCTCGGAAAATTTTATCGGATCCAGACTTTATCGATAAAGTCAACAATTCGTTTATTCTCCACCAAATCCAATGTAAACCAATCGATTTATTGTTCCTGAGTCAATTACGAGTCGATTGGCTCACTCCTCAACGTGGAGCATTCAACAACGTTTAAAATTTAAATATTATAGTGTTTGCGTATGTCCCCATACGAGGATATTACCTACATAGTTGGAGACAAACAAATATTTACAAAGCTCCATAATGGCAGTCTGGTTTGTGTTCACTTGGCCTCCTTCTTTTTTCTTCCCTTGACAAATAACTCTTGGCTCCTGTGCTCTCGCAAGATGTATGAAATATACATTGGAGGAGCAAGTACTGGAGGCAATGGTCTTATTCCATGGGGTTTGTTTGCGTACCATTTCGACTGAATGACTGTGACGGGATGACATGCATCAAGGAAACCAAATGTTACATAGTTTCAGCTAAATGAAAGAAGGAGAGGTCGGGGGTTGATTAGTCATACTTAGATTGTTTGCTCTGAATAGTTAACTTCTGCTCTAAGTAGCTCATAGTAAAGTTGGTCCTTTGAAACCAAAAATGTTTTAAACTTTCACCCCATTTACACTAAGTTTAGAACTGAATGCTTAACTGGAACATTGTGAAGGACCAAGACGGAGGGAGGGAGCCTCAACTTTAGAGATTAGAATTCCATTTAACAAACAATCTTGGATTATGCATGGTCGTATATCTGACTCCAAACTTCCAGGACGGGGCTAACATTTCTAAGTTTATATTTGCCTTTTGGTTTCTATTTTTGTTTCAACTCATTGTCTATGCATAGTGACAGGACAATTGCAGAAACGCTCCTCACAGCGGAGTGTTTATTACCTTTAACACAGAAATGCAATATAATTCACACTTTGAATTCGGTTTCATTTGGCAATAGGAACTCAGAGGTGTGAAGTATGTACTTTAGACAAAACATGTAAGAAACAATGATGTCTTCGGAATGAAAGAAGCACAATATGTTTTCTGCAGAGTCTAGTGTGAATGTCTCAACTTGCCGAAAACAAAAAGCATTGTTTTGATCTTTGTAAAATGGAAATAATTCAAATTCAAATCTCTTTGCCGGTAAACATGACTTCTATAGAGGAAGGATTCTAGTATGACATTGAAAGGCAAGAGACTTACAAAAAGGAAACAACAAAGACTCCAGAACCTCTCGTTTAAAATGCACTTTTCGCCACATGTAATAAAACTGCTCTAATTGTTAGGCAAACTAGGGGTTGCAAAAGGAAACATTTTCAGGAACGCCAACTTTGGCAATCATCATATATATTCACGCTCAAAATCGCAATACCTCAATACCTTGCACACCAGATAATTATTGGCCACTAAATACTGACCCAAACTACTGATGATATCTCCTTTTTGGAAACACATGTTAACACCAATAATCATTAATTTCATTGCCGACTGCCTGCAGCTTCAACACGGACACTTCAACTTCCAAAAAACCATGTCCTATCAGTTCGTGGCTTAAAGCAATAATACTCCAGAAAGCCTGACTGACCAAGGAATATAAAGTTTGAAACCCATGAACTGAACCCCTACCTTTGCAAAAAAATATTTTCGGCGGATCTTTAACAAGAAAAAGTCTCAGGTACAGAAAGATCCCTGCTGAGGGATATAAATGCCCTAACTATATCCAAGTTGTGACGAAGAGGAATACTCAAAAGCTCCCGCATCGCGACCCAACTTTAGTCTCAGCAACATTGCTCCCCGTCGTTTGATTTCAATAGCTTCATTAACTCGGTCATCACAGCCCTTCACCGAGCCAACCCACACGCTAATTATATATATGGTTACTATTTACCGTTTAATGGAGTATGGTGCGACAACCACACCTACCTACATACAGCACCCCTCACGATCACCGGAGATGCCCTTCAGCTCCCCCCACGACTTCCCGAGATGCTCGTAATACCGTTCTGGGTCTGATGTTAGACCCACTCGTCCGCCATCTTAAGCAATTAGATTCCCCTGCATGACGTAGCCAGCAATGCAATTGGGGCTTCTCCTTGATGTGTCACCTATGCATTGCCACTTTTGCCTTCCAATCACAATACGTACGAGTGCCAGGCCTGTGCGTCAACCAAGTTCTTGTCTGCAATAGTGTCAGGCCAGCGTAAACCGATCATATGACACATACAGGTATTCACAAAAGCTTAAAACTTTCAAATGACAGTGGGGTTCACTTTCCAGGTGTTACTCCTGTCTAACATAGCAATACAGAAAGAAAATTAGCCCAGTTTTAACTTCATTTTGGTATTGACATAACAGCACTGGTGATGCGTCGGTTGACATCTGTCAAAACACCACGCTTCCTAGATATACAAATTGATCCACATCTCCAGCGCCGTGCCCATTAATGCAGATAGAGAGAGTGCGTTGACCATTCACACTGAGAGCCTTAGATTTATTAGTATTTATCTTCAGTTAAACTTTGCTTACCTCTCTTCAAAATCTGCATTTATTTGGCCAAAGTCCATAACCCAGCGTGAAAGCGAACAGGTACCTTCAGCAAATTCTAGATCTTTGAGGAAAGATATCCATTGACGCACTCCAAGGCCTCCGGACAAGGCAGAGTGGAGAACGTCAGTGATAATAAGGAGAAAGAATATTGATGATAACAACATACCCGCATTGGATCTCAAATTCCTTAGAGATTTTACCTCGATGCGGCTTCTGACATTTGGCAACCTCATATGCCACTCTGATAATAGCTACTAGTTTGTCTGCAATTCCCTTCTCTCGTAGCACATTTGAAATAAATTCCCCGTTGACTCTATCGAAAGCTTTGTCGAGATCGATGAGAATCAAGTGAAGTGGAGATATAAACTCGGCGTACTGTTCCAAAATGATCCACAAGGTGCTGGTGTGGTCAACACAACCCACAGACTAGAGCACTAACATCCAGAGTACAAAACAGACTGCACTCTGTCGATCATGCTTTCATGATGTGTTTGATGCTTTTCAAGATTATTTTAATTACCATTTTTGCGACGGCAGGGAGTACGAAAGTGTCCCTCCAATTGCCACACTCAAAACGGATGCTCTTTTTTGCAGTATTAACAATCACCCCTTATGTCGCTCTTAATGGATCCAGCAAGTCTACAGAAACTGCAGAAGCAACAATGAAAAGCCTTGCGGTGAGACTAACAAACTCAGGAACTTTACTTCGTTTGAGCCCCCCAAAATATTTTCTTTTCTATTTGAAAAAACTGTCTCTATCCATAATTAGCCATTCCACTAAGAAGAGGAGAAACTTCATCGAATGCAATACGTTGTGGTGAAGAATTCTTTCGACCCCTTCTGCTGGTCGTTATCGTAGATGAGGAGTCAACTGCTAACATCCTACACAAGGGCATCGAAAGACTACGACCAGATGCCACTTCGCCATTTCATTACCAGAAGGAATAATCTCACCGAATGCTATACGATTAACAACTGTGGTGATGGACTCTTTCCACCTCTTCAACTGCTCGTTTTCGCGGATGAAGGGTCGACCGCTAACGTCCTTCACAGGACCATCGAAATACCTGCAACCACATGCAAGTTTTTGCAAGATTTCGCGTGGCATCGGAGTTCAAAAGTGTCACGCTCGCCAACCTTTTCAGCGATCAGTAGTCTCCAGTGCCTTCCGTTCAGTGATCCATTCCATAACTCCGCAGTCAACCGGATCTTATGCCACTCCTTCGTGACATGGCCGACGACCTACGTGGGATCCGAGGAAAAAGCAGTTTTAATGCCGGCCAAATGTTCATCAATATTCTCGCCCGCGTTACTCTAGGTATCTGCCGTCGGATCAGCAAGATAGCTGTCCAACTGTCGAGCGACAACTGGATCATATAAAAGGGGTTGAACCTAGAGGATCCAGAAGTAGTGGACGCAACACGCGAGCGACCATAAGTGACCATCAGATCCCATCCGAGTATGGTGTCAGAGCGTGCCTGGTTACACACGCCCAGGATAAACCTCGTAAATCGACTACTGATAGCAAAATGGTCAATCTGATTGCTCTTACGGTGTCGATTAGCTGAATTTCAATTGACCTTATGGCAGGTTCTGCCCCCGAAAAGCGCGTCATCAAGGACAAGGCGATGGAAACTTTGGAAATCCACAAACCTCCTACTATTATTGTTGCGGTCGTCAGGACCATGTTTCCCCATCAAGTATCCGAGCAAGATGTTGTCAGAGTCCACCTTGTCATTTTGATCACCCATCTGGATACCAATATCTTTTTTAAGAAACCTCTCCTAGACTGCGTGTATTTGCTCATAGAAAGCATCCATCTCAACTATATCGGAAGCCTTCATTGGTGTATAGCACTGTGTATTTAATCGCAGATATCGATATTTCGGGAGCCTTCCTCGGGACTTACAGATTGCCGTTGAATTCACTAGGGTTATTCTTAACTAGAAAACAATCTGTCATTTTGTTCAAACACTGAGTCCAACCAAAAAGTTCAGCACGGAAAAGCGCTGTATAATTCTAACCTAGACGGGAATATACAGTCAGAAAAGTTGGTCAGAAACCGGCTCCAAAACCATGAGAACGGGAATTGCATTAGCCGTCAGAAATAATCCATAATAATATCAGAGTACAAAAGCACATTGCTCTAAGAGGGAGAAGAATACCTTCCAGAGCCCCGTCATCCTACATCGATTAGACCTATTATGTCCAACTTATATTGTTGGAGCTGCTGGAGAAAGGAGGACCATCGCTACCGTTATCGAGGGACGCGCACACATAACAGAAACTAATCTTCAAATAAGTCTAAACTCCCGAAAACCACCTTCACATTACCGACAATGACACCATAGTCCTGGCTATCCTACAAGCAGGTCGAACCATGAATCGGTTCAAGAATTATGTGCCGAACACAAAATTATTCAGCTCCAGGACTTCCATTTCCACCTCTGCTATCTAGTTATGAGGGTCCTATTTTGAACAGCCCAGGCAAGAATTCAGTATTATTAATCCTTCCCATATATCAGCCCAGCGATGCTACGATCCTGCAATCTGCCGACACTCTTCGTGCTTTTTGCGATAATTCATAACCTTTATCATCTACACTCCCCTAAAAAGTACCCCGTCAAATTTGAAAGAAACAAATGCCTGATATTATCGCTTCGGGATAAATGTGAAAATATCTACATTTCCTGAGGATAAGTATCCTTAATGAAAGACAAATCGTTTGTCTGGCCGTAACATTAGCTACACTTATCAAACAACCTTACATCATCAAGACATTAAACTGTACAAAATATAATAACCACCCTGCTCCCTTTCACCGTCCGAAAAAATATTTTCAACAAAAAGAAATTAATTATACTATTTGCCACTTCCAGTTTCACCGATATCTTATCAGATTCCATGGAGACGTGATATCATAAAGTGGTGTCAAATATACCTCACCCTTTAGGTGCAAGTTTTTTTTTAAAAAAAAAAAGAAGTCTCATAAGGAATCTCTAGTGAACCTATATCACCCTAACTAGATTTCTTTCTTGCCGTTCCCAGCAGTGCTCGTAAGTATGCCTCTCTGGTTCTCTTCACTTTCTTCAAGTCATGTCGGATGGATTTGACCGTAAAGTATTCTAGTCCAATCAATTTTTCGTGGTGAGGAAAGTATCAAGGTGTGCCTACCATGGCGGGAGCTGAATGTTCACAGAAGTTAAGATATGGTCGTGAATGATGAACTCTGGATACCAGGCGACCCCGCGTTTTTACTAGCCTTGTCTCGGCAAAAGGAGACTCTGCCGAGATCAACTTACTTTCCCCGGTAAAACTGAGGCCAAGGCAGGCAATAATGAAAAACAAAGAAACAAAAAATTTTCAAAAAACTAAAACTAAACCTCGGTCATGACAATCTAACCCCGAGTGAAGGGGCAACCCAAAACTAAACTCAGACTCTCCACATACTGATGTGGGAACCACTCTGATTGGGATGCAGTCCTTAACGGACGAGCAGAAACAGGCCCCTTGAGTCAGCACTCCTGACCCCGGGGTCCAGTCGGCGTCACTTGCTAAGACTGAAATCTTTCCCATGGGTAAGCATCTGTCCTTGAACAGCAGACAGCCTTCGAGCAGTCGGGACACCCGCGGCCAAGGGCAAAGGAATCAAAGAGGGCTAGATCAGCAACGGCTAGGCCTTCATTTGCAGCCAAGGCTATCGAAGCCGAAGAATGAGTCTTGTGTGACGACTCTAATCCACCCGGTTATGATACTGAGCAGTGCGAACAGCTTAGGAGGAAACTCCTCCTAGCTGTAAGCACTGCATTCTCGCAAGACATTAAGCTTCGTTTTGAGTCAGTAAGTGTATACCATAAAATGTTAGGGTTAAATTTTGACGATGAAAATACAAATGAGTGTTTCAGGCAGTACTACTCCTCCCTAACGATTTGTGAGAGACTGCATGACTAACCTTGAAAAGGGTCATCGAGCCGCCATGTTTTAAAAACTGTTTCCTCTGGCTTCCAGAAGTGCTGAGGGGACAACTTGAAGTCCAGAATAATAACACCTCCAGCTGGATGCTGCTAGACAGGAAAACAGGAGTGAGAGCTGATGGTTGCATGCCAATAGAAGTGACCGACCTCGCTCCTTCATGAAGGTCTGAAAAGACCTCCTGGCTAATTTGGTTAAAGACCTATTTTATGGCGACACCACAATGGCCAAGCTAACCATAAAAAGTCAACAGAGAAATAAAGTGTTTCTATGTTGCCCTGCATATTTCCCCTATGAGGATCCCCCACTTATCCTAAACAACAGATTATTTATGTTTACATAGCGGAAGGTACCCAGAAAGGGATAAAGAAACGCAAACCATTTACTTGAAGTGCACTTCCCAGGCAGCATAAAAAATCTCATCTCATCAGCCGACAAGTACATAGAGCCCTCAACCGTCTGACCGATCAGTCTAACGTCGTTTCTACCTAAAGGACTAGAAAGGCTAGTATATCGATTCATAAGGGATACATACATTCCTAAGTGGCCACTTCACTATAGGCAACACGCCTAAATTCACGGAGACAACAGGCAAAAATTGAAAAGACGATATCTGAAAAAGAATACGGCTTTGGCGCATTCGTGGACATCGACGTTGCCTTCAATTATGCCTCATCCGCGGAAATTTGTGACGCAGCAAGATACCATGGAATCCAGCCGCTGTTAATCAGTTGAATCCTTCACATAATGGAGTGGACAAAAAATTACATATTGGTCGGCCGACCTTAGGACTTTCATTGCAACGGATTCTTTGGATGTGTACATCGATAATAAAATCTATTTTGATGTACGCTCGAGAATGAACTTCACTAATAGAAAAGAACCTGCTGACGCAGATTTAGAGGCTCGGTAATTCGAAGCCATCCTAAATTTATACCCTATTCATTTGAGGTGAAACGAAAACCAGCCAACCACGGATATAGACTCAATACCAGTAGTGCATGGAAAGGGGGCCAATCATCCGGTCATTGTCTATCTTGAAATTCCTGGGCAAGCATCCGGTAGCTCCGATGCCAGCTGATGTCCAAAAGAGGAGAATGGTCGATAAGTGGTTATGAGTCTTTTTGGATTACGCACTTAGTAATCTTCACCGACGATTCAACCATTGAAGACGGATCGTTTTCGGATAATCCGATTATGGAACTGACCCGATCGCTCGGAAAAATTACGACCATATTCAACAGATCAAAATGGGGGGGTAGCACCATTTGAATATAAGTATTGCCGCAGTCGAGCAGAATAATCAGTACTAAACGGCAACAGCATATCAAGCCAGCTGGTGGGGAGTTGTCATCAGGTGCTGTTGAAACTTAGACGACTGAACGAAACATTCCTAATGTGGGTGCTTAGGCACTCAAACATCACTGGTAAAGAGAAGGCTGACAGACTAGTTCACCAAAGAATTAACAATGGCGGGACAAGAACCAGCTTTTGCCATACGGCATTCCACTGTAAAGTCTGCTCTGAAGGGTGAACTTGCAAGGATTCACGCAGCCGAGTGGAGACATTTTAACTTCTGCCGGCAGGTGGAAAGCCTTGTGAAAGAAACTGCGGCTGCTAAAGCGCCATTTTTGTTGTTCTTTAGGAAGTGGAACATAAAAACCCTAGCAGCGCTTTTAACGGGACACTGCTCCTTAAAATACCATATGGAAAAGACTGAGGTGGTGGTTTGGGCTACATGCAGTCAATGCGAAGAGGAGGAAAAGACGTTCCTGTAGCTACCCGACCCCCTCATATCTCAGACGAAGACACCTCGTTGGGCGTTGGGCGTTCGGCATCAATACTTCATTCCCCAGAGAGGTTATCTCTGTATTTGTCGCAACTCCTATGACTAATATATCACAACATTCAGATAACGTGAACGGCGCCATTAATTTCCTACCTTCCTAATCGTAACCTTTGCTTACTCCTTCTACTCTACCTCATCTCAATCCCTTCCAATTGACCATAAGAAAAGGTCTTAGACTGCCCCCTTAACATCTTTTTATTCAACTACCCTTCATGGCTCTTCAATTAAACCTTCTCGAGCAACACATTTCCCCAGCTCTTAAACATCCTTGCACATTGATAACAGATAACACAACACTTTCCACACTACCTCCATTGATCTGCTCTTTTCATATATCTTTTCTTCTTCACTGCACCCTAGCTTGCCGCAGTTGGCTTAAGATCCTTTTTCTGAAGCACAAAGTTTGGGAATAGCTCAATAGAGTAAATCCGCACTACCGATTCTACAGCTCAAGATTCCTTTGTAGAAACAGTGACTAGGAGGTGACGCTCCGGATAACACTCTAGGATTTCATCAATAGTTGTCTACGGAGCTACAATGGCGTAGTAGGTGCCGGATACTAACGAATGTATTGATTATAGGACAGGATAATAGTGATTAGGTCATTCATGAAGAAAAGATGACACTTTCATTGCTCAATGAATTGCTTTGGTACTATATGACTGAGAGCAGGCGAGAAATATAAAATACAAAGGACCTCATCATCATCAACGGCGCAACAATCGGTATCCAGTCTAGGCCTGCCTTAATAAGGAACTCCAGACATCCCGGTTTTGCGCCGAGGTCCATCAATTCGATATCCCTAAAAGGTGTCTGGCGTCCTGACCTACGTCATCGCTCCATCTCAGGCAGGGTCTGCCTCATCTTCTTTTTCTACCATAAATATTGCCCTTATTGACTTTGAGCCGGATTTTATCCACAAGGCTAGGCTAGGCTAGGCTACGGAATCGTCCATCCTCATGTAGGGGGCTAAAATATCTTTTACTGGCTGAAAGTTATTTTCTTATTCTTCCTGTTCAACGCTTCCCAAGGCCTTTTTGGAAGTATCCTGCTAATTTTTTCGTCAGCGACTTCATTTTCCTTTTCGAAGAATTAGAGAGCACAAAAGGAAGAATAGAGAGTCCACTCCCAGGGAAGAATGGATTTCTGGAGATAATGTTACTGCGATACCCAATTTTGATTGAGATCGTGGTGGGCAACCAATCACTTCGAGCTAGGATTCATGTTAAAAGGACTCCCTTGCCAAGAAAATGGACCAGAAGCTGAAAGGGAGGAAACTCAAGGCTCGATCGTCCTTCCTGCTTCCAACGTTCAGAAATAAAAGAAAGCAATTGCTAGTACGCAAGTAGAAACTAACCCGAACTATAAAGTATGACAAAGTTCTTCAAGAAGCTCAACTGTATTTAACTTACGTAAAGAAAGACATTGACAAATGCTAACATCAGTAAAAATATACAGTCGGATGATCGATTTGAAGGGCTCCTTATATCCTTGTTTTCCTAAATGGCTGAAATCCTATTTCATATGTATTCTACAAGCCACTGTGAAAAAAAGTGCGATACCACCCAATTGCATCCCTTCTTCCCTCAATTTTTAAAATCAACACAAATGCTTATTGTACCGAACTAGTCCAAAAAATGCCTGAAGGGCCTATTAGTGTCCTCTGACAGTTACATACACATCTCATACTATTCGGGATTTCATGCCTGCTCCCCTCGTCCTTCTTAGCTTGGAAGAAAGAGAAAGAAAAAATGCCTCTTTTTCCCTTTTCTAAGGTCGTATTTCTAGCGTCTAGTGCCATTTTCATAACTGGAAGGTTGTAAGCAGTTGGCAGCTTCCAGCCATATTTTGTAACGTGTAAGTGGTTCATTTTCTTTGGTGGAATATCAAAGGCTTTTCCTGGTTCTGCCTACAAAAGTTTGTATATGCATATGTACATATAATCAGGAATATCTGTGAGAGTGCACCAAAGATTACAACTCTTTATGCTGGAGACGATATGCAAGCGTGGACGAACAGGAGAAGGGAGCTGCTAATGAATGTTTTTCATCAACTTCAATGTCTTGGCTTTGTTATTCATAGTTTTGTTGGATCCATCATTGGCTCGACACCAGTAGTTTATTAAGAATAAAAGGTATATCCTTCCGGGTCAAAAAAAATTCAGGAGAGCTTCAAATTTCGATTATTACTCATGCAGCATTTATGTTATATAATAATAAAGTCATGGAGAGTGTACGGATGTTATGAGGGCAGGCAGTGGTGGTCGTATCATTGGTGAATTTCCCAATGTGATGATTGGCGAAACTGACTGTGTGGTACCATAAAGAAGGAGGAGAAAATGTTTCAAGACATTTGGCGTGCGGCAACGAAAAGGAAATATTGTCCAAGCCTCACTTCTCTAAGTTAGGAAGGACGTAAAGTAAGACAACTCACTCACTCCGGGAACAGATTAAACGAAACTGGGAAAAATATTCACGAAAGTCAATGGTCTATCCACTCTCGTCTTCATATCTTTAGAAGTAGACCAATCCAAAAATTGGGAACTTAGTAAGGGAATCAGCACTCCCCCCGAAGTTTATCTTAAGGTCAGGCGACCCCTGAGTTAGCGAACTTAGATTACAAGGTGAGCCAATTTGTCCTACTATCAAAAAAGGACTTGGAGCTGACATCAGCTGATATGTTTCCGAAAGGGTAAAGGACAGTTTGCTTTTTGAAATGCTGACGATATTAAATAATGGTCAAAAAAACTAAAATGAAAACAGAAACTAACTATTAACTAGTGGGAGTAAGCTAACCTTGGGTGCAGTGGTATTTAATATTACAAGCGCACAGGAAGGGCTATAATTGCTTCCATCGACGAACCCGTTCAGAAAACAGATCACCCCCATACAAAGACAAGCCCCAATGAATGGAAGTTTTACCCCCAATGGAGAGTATATAGCGCAAGGATCCGCAGAGGAAAAAACGTTGACGCCAAACCGCCCTACTAATGAGATGATTCAGCGACTAATCGGGTGCTACCTTTGTCACAGTGGGTAACAGGATCATGAAATTCTGCAAATTTATCAAGAAGGCGGAAATATTCATCAGAACATAAGGAAAGTGGTCATCAGAAAACTCAGGATTAAAGCAGAGTGAAGGTGTCTGACTTATCACGAACTCCGTCGAGCTGAGAAGCGACTTCACAGACGGAAAAAGGAAGTCTGGGAGAACCAACAAGTCTGTGAACTAGAAAAATACAGGGAGCAACCGCACCAGGCGCGCAAGTTTTACCAACAAGTCAGCAGGATGAAGCTTTATAAACCTCGATGCTCATCCTGCCGAGACAAAGAGGCAAATCTGATTTCCGACAGAATGGACATATTGGAGCGATGGGTTGAGTACTTTGATGAGCTACTGAACAACCAGAACATCGGTGAGTTGGAGGTCCCGCCAACTGAAGACGACGGACAAAGACTGCCACTACCAAGTTCAGGAGAAACAGTCCGTGCAATTCACCGGCTTCAAAATCATAAGTCGCCAGGAGCGGATGGAATTACAGCCGAATTGGTTAAATATGGAGGCGACCAGTTACACCAAGTGGTTTATCAACTTGTGCTCAAGGTATGGGACAGCGAATCAATACCTGACGATTGGCAACGAGGTATTATCTGTCTCATACATAAAAAGGGAGATATCACACAGTGCAGCAATTATAGAGGTATCACGTTGCTGAGTACCATCTATAAGATATTCTCCACTATCTTGCTAGGCCGGATAGTCCCATACGCCCAGAACATCATTGGCCCTTACCAAAAAGGCTTCACTCCAGGCAAATCAGCAACAGATCAGATTTTCTCTGTGCGGCAAGCGAAGGAAAAACTGTTGGAATATGGACAACAGTTGCACCATCTATTCATCGACTTTAAAGTCGCCTATGATAGCATAGCCTGGGTAAAGCTGTACACGGCTATGAGAGAATTCGGTATCCCGACGAAATTAATAAGACTGACTAGGCTGACCCTGACCAATGTGCGAGGCCAGATAAAAGCAACAGGATCACTCTCAAGACCATTCGACATCAACAACGATCTACGACTAGGGGAAGCCCTATCACGCGTCCTCTTTAACCTAGCCCTCGAGAAAATGATCCATGATGCTGAGGTAAATGCAAGAGGTACGATCCTCTTTAAGTTCATCCAACTACTGACCTATGCTGACGATATCGACATCATGGGAGGAACCACCCGAGACGTACAAACTGCCTTCATCCAGATCGAGCAGGCGGCAATCGGGGCGAGATCTTGGGCTGCACATCAATGAAGGCAAGACAAAATATATGGTGGCAACGTCAGCACCGAAGACGAATCAACCAACAACATCAAACCGCACTGGTCAAACACGAAGAAGAATAAGGATAGGAGAATAACAACTTTGAGACCGTTGACAATTTCTCCTATCTAGGGCCGAAAATCACAACCGATACCAGCTACGTTGATGAAATCCGCGTACGGTTGTTGTCAGCCAACAGAGCCTATTTCAGCTTACAAAGACTGTTCCGCTCGAAACGTCTTACCATAGGATCAAAGCTCTTACTGTACAAGACTATGATCTTGCCAGTCCTCATGTATTCCTCGGAAACTTGGGTTCTTAGCAAGAAAAATTGCGAACTATTGGCTGCGTTTGAGAGAAGAATCCTTCGAAGACTTTTTAGCCCCCTACATGAGGATGGACGATTTCGTAGCCTACATAACGACGAAATCTATGAGCGATACCATGACCGTCAGCTTGTGGATAAAATCCGGCTCAATAGGTTACCGTGAGCGGGTCACTTAATCCGTATGGATGAGGATGATCCCACCCGGAAAGTCTATAAGGGCAATATCTACATATGGTAAAACAAGAAGACGAGGCAGACCCTGCCTAAGATGGAACGATGGCGTAGGTCAGGATGATGATGAAGGTGTCGGGCGAAAATTTGAGCCAAGCGACACAAGAGACAGCCATTCCAACTCTTAGAGAGGAGAAAACCAGCAAACAAAATACGCGAACAGTCATTTATTATTTATTATATTAACATGGCTGCAAACCAGACCAAAGGTGGCCCGCCGGAAAAAAAGGGAGCAAAGAAAAATAAGACCGGCGATCGTCATAATCTCCAAACTACGTGTAGAGTCATACGATTACATCCTCAGGAGAGGGGTAGACAGTCCCCCAACTCACCAATTTCCGAGATAATGTTAGCCGTATTAAATGGTCCCAGAAAGGACACCTTATGACGGAGCTCAAGAATTCAAAGGAAGAAATTGCGGATAATTTTTTGAGATAAATCAGAAAGTCCTTAGTATAAAAGGCAGTCATAAGGGGGTCTGGCTATCACTATAGTCCGCAAGGATATAGATGAGATCACTACGAGGGAGGAGGGATTCAACGGTGAAAACGCTACGGAAAGCCTAAGATGGAACACAAGTCAATGAAGACAGCGCGCAAACCGTTGGCAGTAGGGAGAATAAGAATAGATTGAGTTGTGTTGCTTAAGAAGCATATGATACTTAAGCGGTGCGTTAGATTTCTTCGCTTTGGTTATATTGCGGAGGCATGCAACAGATCGAATGACAAGTGGAAACAATGAAGAAGATTTTGAGGGGAAGGTCATAGTAGCAAGGTCTGTGAAACTGACCCAAATTTTCTAATGTATAAAGTCAAGGATGAGGGGTATCGGTATATTGCAAGCAGTAGCAGAGAAACCATCCGCGAGGAAATTTTCGATGTGGCCATAATTAGTATCATTTGAGTCAAATATCAAACGGGCCAAGCAGGAAGTAATGGAGCATCCGAAGGATGGATTTATTAGAGCAAAAGTAAAAGGAATCCACACAAACAGCTCTCAACACCTAACGCTACACCTGAAGAATATTAGCACATAATGGGCCCTCAAAGCACATAATGGGCCCTCAAGGTCATAATCGGATAGGACGTTGACCGAAAATCATAGTAGGAAATTTTACGCGTAGGCTCTTTAATGTGGCAATCAGACAACGAATGTGAAAGGCGGTATTATACGCGGTACTCGCGAACATTAGGACTTCATACATTTTCACAGTAAGAAGCCTGACATGAGTGAGTGATACAAGCCAATCCGCATGGAAATCAAGGGCGAATCAAGCTCGAAAATGGGTTCTCGCAGAATGTCGAATTGACGACGTAAGCTTTTGATTGGGACACGTTTTCCAAGGCGTTCAAACCTGTGATATTCATGGATAAGTAAGGCCAGACAAAAATTCACGCAATGGATTGTGGAAGCATGCAATGTTAGTATGCCTCAGAAGGCAACTGGTCCCCAACAGGCAACCCAACTGCGAGTGCATGATGCCTGCAGGAGAGGAAGAGCTGCAGGAAGTATCTGATAGCATCGGGATCAACAAGGTCCCAGCTTTTGCCTAATAGAGCTTTGAAGCTGGCAGTGAAGTCAAGACCCAACCTTTTCGACAACACCTTCAAAACGTACCCAAAATAATGAATATTCTCTGATTACTGGAAAATGCTTTTCAAACTTAATAAGCCACCTGGAGATGCAACATCATAGCCTGATTTGCCTGCTGAATGCAATAGGGAAGGTGGTGGAGTCAGTTATGTACAACACACTATTACCCATCATCGAAAGCAGCAATGACGTATCGGGACAACAGTCTAGGTTTCGAGCGTGCACTCTGCGATGGATACAATCTGCAATCTCGATTTCTAACGACTGCTGTGCCGCGTTTGCATTGGATATTAAAACTGCATTTAACTTCACCAGCTAGAACCGGGTTAAAGGGACGTGCACCAACATAGGTATTCCTGGATATTTGACAAGACTGGTCGAGAATTACCTCAGAGGGAGGACTCTCTGGTGCGAGCTCCAAACAATCTATCGTCACAGCGGAGGTACCATAGAACTGGGTCCCAGGTGTGGAATGACATGAGCTTTTCCTTAGCGACCCAGAAAAGGCTACGATTATCGGATTTGCCAATAACCTGGTGGTAGTTGCAATAACAAAGAACCCGGAGGATGTGGAGGGCCATGCGACGTCGAATTTTGGCGGGCGGGAACGCCGGTGGAGATTCCTTCTAGCCGGTTCTAGTTAGCGCAATCCATTCTGATTTACCCGTGTCTTGTAAGTCTGATTACCAGAGCAAGCTCTCTGGGATTTACGAAGTAAGCGTAAATGAGTGCGGTGTGGATCATGCGGGAAAACTACAAGAAGTTGTGTATCGGGGCAGATACGAATCCTTTGGTACTGATCTGCAAGGTTCTTGAGAAGGACATACTTGATCAGAAGACCTTCTCATCAAACCAAGCAATGTGAGAAGTTCTTCGATAAACCTACAATTGGGACAAGCTTGAAGACACCCGATTAGACGTCCAATTCCAAATTGAACGATTCAGCTGGATTACCCAGATATAAGGAATCTTAAGTTCGGTGTCACATCTGTTAACTCCAGAACACATCTATCATCAGCATCCACGAGAAACAAATTAAGTAACTTTTCTATGAGTGAAAATCATCTGCAGGACATGTATGAAAGTAGACTCTGACTATTATTTAAAGTTAAGGGCCTATGGAGTGTAGCCAGATTATGCAAAGAGTAGGGCACAAGTACTTCAAGTTACAAGCAGAACTGGGCATAAAGAGACGAATTTACCATTACAACAGTTTATGTTCTCTGTAAGAATCGCGGTATACCGAAAACGACGTAGACTCTGGGTTATAAGCGATGACAGGTCTTCAAAAAAGTACTGCAGAAATAGAAATGCCGAGCATCATGATCTATAATCTACTTAGGACTATGTACACAAGAGTATAAGAAGGAAGGATTGATTGCTGCTCCTTAGTGAAGGGTGCCAAAGGGGTTCACCATTGCGATATAGGAGGATATATCTAGAGGTGCTATCATCTTGGAAAAAGATACTGTCAAAATTACAAGTGTATTGCCAGAGACGTGAAAATGGCTTCATCTATCTGGCTTTGCTCGGGAATAACATTTTCTACCGTTTACCTCACACCGAATCAGCCCATGCATCCTTTCCGAGATAAGTTCGTCACCTTGGAGGATGAGAACCAAAATACGGAAGGGACAGCTCGATTTGGAAGTAACTTCAACGAAAGAGCGCCCTCAAGAGTAACAAAACTTAACCAGACGCTCGCAGGCATGGCCACTAGAATGATTCTTATTTTCTTAAAAATTGACACCTTTTCGAAATTAGGACCACAACGAATGGGTTATTCCTCGTGTGACTGTTGCTGGAAAATTCTGAATGCCAGCAGTGCAAAGGTGGGCATTACTGGAAAGGCATACGACCAGTGAGCCCCAGGACATCTTTTTCGCAGTGACCGTCGGCTGTCCTTAATATTCTAACGTCCGGGGGATATCTATCAGGTGAAAAGTCAGAAAAATTGTTGTAGATAGTCAAAGTTTTTCCCTGCCGCTAGAAGCAAAAGCAAAACCTAGATTGACGTCGGTGTACTGTCCTAGAGTTGGACAGAGCAGGCTTAAAAACTTTTTGACATAATGTGTGCGCCGGACATCCCGCCCCAAAAATATATATCATGAGTAGGAGCGACAGCTCTCATTGTTGTTGATTAGTACTCCCCATAACGTTGTACGTTGGAGGCTTTAATTTCTGCAAAGTGGGCCGACATATCTGAGACAATGTAAAATCGTTTTCATGTTACGGACTACCTGATGTGCCCTTTAATATGGACAATCTATAAGGTTGCGTTCTATTCTACGGCACCCTTCTGCGCACAAGTTCAGTTAAACAAACCCAATGCACTGGGAATGTCAATGTGTAGCTGAGTAGCTGAGCAGGAATTATCCCTAGCTCTGAAGAAAACCGGGGTAGTTGCTTTGACTAAATAGAGGATCCTTACAGTTCCTTGTTTGCAGGTTTGTGAGATTACGTTCTAGTCCCCACCGGTGGTGAAATGCCTTATAAAATGTGGAACTAGCTAAAGAAAGCTGCGCCGGCGAAAATTCCGGGTAGTTCTTCGATTAAGGATCCAACTGTGACAAAAGAGAAACAGCCTACACTTCGTAAACCCGAAGAATGGACACAGGTGGGCGGCAAAAAGCGGCACAAGGAGAAAAAGAAGACTCGTCCGGAAGTAATCGTTATTTCCAAGAAAGGAGATATGTCTTACCCCGATATCCTTCGAAAAGTCAAAGCCGATCGGGAACTCACAGACCTGGGTGGCAATGTGAGCCATATTAGGCGTACGCAAAAGGGAGGTCTATTGCCGAAACTAAACAAATATATCGAGAAGATAGTGGATAGCTTTTACGACCAGGTTGAGAAGGTGCTAGGTGATTGATTGATTGATTGATTGAGTGCAAAGACCTAGACGAGGTCACATCACCAGAGGATATCTCTGCTACGCTAAGGGAACAATTCAACGACCTACGACAGTGAAGACCTAGAAGACAGTGCCATCAAAAGGATGAAGACATATGGAGATATACATACCGCTATTACTAGCTTGCGGGTAGAATCAGGAATTAAACTGATTACCGCCGGCAAGGTAAGAATAGGTTGAACTGTGTATCGACTTAGAGAGCCAATATCTCTAAAGATATGTTTCAGATGCCTCAATTTCGGTCACTTTGCAGCAGCATGTGCTAGCGAGTACGATGGGTCGAAAAGGTGCAAGAGGTGTGGTGAAGAGGGCCACCTTATCAAAGACTGCACTGAAAATCTGCAATGCATGTTGTAGAAAGGGAGAACGGGAGTAGATGACCGGCATGATGCAGGTTATGGCAGGTGCCCGGCATATAGGAGAGAGCAGAATCGTAAGGCTATATGGGGTTGATACAAATCATTTTCGAGGCAGCTCAAGACTTGCTCTCGCAAACCATTCGAGAGTCGAATGTGGACGTGACGGTAATATGTGAATTACGTTAGCGCTACGTGAGTGAAATATTCACTCGGGAAACGCGGCGTTATGGGCATGTGGACGGCAAGCCATTCAAGAGACAATCACATACCCGGAAACGGCTTTGTACGGGCGAAAGTCAACGGTGTCTATATCTACAACTGCTATGCTCCTCCTAGTGCAATATTAGTGCAATATGAGGAGATGCTGGTCGGGTTGGTTTTGGAGGCTAGAGACCACAGCCCCAAAATCTTTGCTGGCGATTTCAACGCAAGGGCTCTAGAGTGAGGAAGTCGAGCGACGAACCCCAGGAGCCAACCTTTGCGGAGCTGGACATCGTACTCGCCAACGTTGGATGCGTGCCCACCTTCCGAGGCAGAGAACTAGGCTCAAACGTCGATCTAACCTACCTCAGTGCATCGCTGGCGAGAGCCATGGCCTGGCGGGTGACTGACCACTTTACCCACAGTGACCATCAGGCCATCTTTCTTGACATCAGGAGACTTTACCAAGGAACGTGCAACCTGCAGCATTATCTTTTTAAGATTTCTACATCTACCCATCACAAAAGAAGAACTAGAAGAATATCTGGCAAACCTTTCCCGCTAAGACAGGGTACAATTAGTTTGGTAGACCTTATTTGATGAATGCTACTACTGAACGAAGGTTGGTGCACATCATGAAAAATCTTCAGGGTAACATGTTGAAGTAAATGCTAAATGGGTGATCGTCACTCAGTGGTGGGTAAGGTCCTGAACAAGCAGGTCGCACCACGCTATAATATATCAGGAGACGGAAATCGAAAGAACGGCCTTCAAACTACAAGGGCAATAGTAAAATGTCTGGGATTTCAAGAGTGAGCGGATGCGATTACCGAATGTCAAACCGACTTCAAGAGCCGAGCGAACTGCAAAACCACCAACTATTT
Organism: Hermetia illucens; assembly: GCF_905115235.1. Classification (NCBI taxonomy): domain Eukaryota; kingdom Metazoa; phylum Arthropoda; class Insecta; order Diptera; family Stratiomyidae; genus Hermetia; species Hermetia illucens. The sequence goes on from NC_051854.1 coordinate 15,068,007, forward strand.
ACGGTAATTTACGGCGATCAAATCCCCTCTCGAAAAAAGGGTGTATGTTGAAAACATTTATATTTTGTCCTCACCCTTTACAAAGAGAATGTACAAGGGTTCAGCCAACGAGAATTGAGGTTGGAATCTGTAAGAAACCCTCATTCTACAAAAAGGAAAATAGAACAATAAACGCATCTTCACGAAACTTTCACTGCCTCTGAATAACCAGTTCACTTAATTGAGGAAGACTGAAGTTCTTCTCCGACCTCGAGTAGTTATTTTCAACAATTTGTGGTATCAATAATGTGGACATAAAAAGGATTGGAGGAAAATTAATTTCGAAACGGCTTCCTTTCCATTAGCTCAAACCCCCTGATTGGTAGTATCCAAGTAAGTCATGTGCGTCTCTCTTTTGGTATCGTCTAAATTTGGGAATCTGACAAATGTGGAAGTTACGATAACTCGGGAAATAGAAGAAGAAGGTTATTGGAGGCGCCCACGAATTCTTCGAAATAAAATATCATCGATCCTAAGTGGCACTCACATTCCAAAGTGTCAGATGGAATAATGAACTATCGGGGCCTACATCCTCTCTTCCTTTCATAAGGGTTCTTCGCTCTCGTTCATTTATATGATTACCAAAAATAGAACCAGGACAATATCGAACGTCAATTTCAGACTCCGGTTGGTAACGGATAACGTTCTCGGATGACTACCAATTAGATTTTTCTTGTCGACAAAACAACTTGTAGCAATCAACATAAATATTGACTGGAGACTATCAGAAGGAAAATTTGCCGAAAATGCTATGTAAATATGCTTTCCGGGCATCCTGGCATACACTCGTATGTGTGCCTATCGATTGCCGGATCCGAGGAATCCAATTATGAGGACTTTATACTTATTTTTGTCGATTGGACAGTCATATTTCATTAGAGGTTGTTAACTCCGCTTGATGTTGACATTGAGGGTTCATGGGAACATTGAAGAGTTTCTCCATCAATTATCGTGACCAAGCATCCTTTTGAGGCATAACGTTACTTGCTGAAAATTAAAAGCTTTATTAAGGTCGGAAGTTTGGCTTTTCCTTTGAAATAATTTTCTGCTTTCGAATAGTTTGTAGAAAGCATTCGGGATGTCCTTGTTCAGTGCAGTTAACTTGCAGTCCTCCTACAGTATTTCAATTTGTAGAAATCCCCGTCGCCCAGTATTAAAAATAAAAACAGGAAAGCAATTTGGCTAGATGGCTAGATGAAAGCAAGTGTTGGAAACTTTCCAGATAATCCGTCTTAATTACGCCAAAATTATGGAAGTATGATAATTACCAGAGGAGAAATTAAACGGAGGTTGGAACCTCCCCAAGACTAATCCATTATGGGCAGTGCTTTGATGGCTGCTGCCCGTCACCTTCTATTAAATTATACACTGATAGCACCTGCGTGTCCTGTAAACGCTGCATCATAATTAGGACTAAACGAATTGGATTGCAAATTAACAGATACCTCTTGTTTTGATGGGTTGGAAATTTCATGAAAATCCCAATAAATAAGGACGCTAGTGGGAAGCGAAATAATTGATTGCGGTATAAAATGCGCCGAAACCGGATATTGAGAACCTTCGTCAAAAATGTACAAACCATGAGCTATTTGTGGTATTAGCATGTGCTATTGACAGAATCATTAGAGATTTTCGGACAAACTTTTCCTGGGCTTCAAAATCAAGGACTTATAGTGGCGGCGTGATGAATGATTGGAGGCGAGTTTGAAGCACTTCATTTTCCTATGCGGAAGGAGTGGGTAATCGAAATTTCGGGATCGAACGCCTTGAAAGTATTTTCAAATTAATGTTAATTGCGTTGTGTTGCGTTTGGCATTTTGAAGCGGAAAAAGTTTTCGTCGAAAGTCCGAGTCAAGCCTCTAGGTGGTTCCATGGAACAATTTCGGCCTTTTCATAAGTTCCACTGGAATGGTGAGTCATTTAGCTGTCATACTTGCTTGCCATTTCTGCCTATTAAAGATGCAAAGAAATGCTTTTGTCAAAAAGATTAAGAAGCAATTCAGTTCGTAACTCCACCAGCATCCCCCAAATGCGTCCACCATGAGAACCCTGCCATCCTTTTCTACTGTTTTGCTCCAAGTGCATCTTGGGCGACCCACTCGTCGGTCACTCTGGAATAATGAAAGCAATTGAGTTGTCACAATTTCTTCAAATGGGACCGATCCTATCCCAGTAATTAACACATCCACTCAGCTTTCGTCCGAAACTTTCTTAGGCCAATAACATGACAAGGACACGTGTTAACGAAGGCTTGGAGTTTTCAAAGAACAGTGGTGGCCACTTTCCATGCGCTGCTCTCATATAACAGCACGAGGAGAACATTGACGAGGAACCACTTCAACTTAATGTTGGTGTTGGAGTAACTGCATTTCCAGATTTTAGGCAAAGCAGCGAAGGCGAATTTAGCACTGTTAATGCAGCGGGTGACTTCAAGTTCGGGTTCATCGTGGGCAAAAAGAAAGATACTAAGGTAGACAAATTGATCGGCCCTGACGATATTCTGCCTACTGATGCAGATAGAAAGACTGTCATGACCACTCAGACTGAGAACTTTAGTTTTTTTATTTTTATCTTCAACCCTACTTTACTTATCTCTCCTTGCAAATTCAGAGTCAGACCAAATCAAAGACGATGACGCTTCAAGAAAGATCCTCTCCTTCCGTGGCTAACACAATATGTCTTTTTCTTGGCCAAAATTTATCACAGTTTCAGTTTCTTACGCTCCTCGATTCGCATCGAAGCCGCAGCAGTCAGGCAGATAATACGATATCCCTTGGGACGTTGCCAACCACTTGATTTGCAACAGAGGAAGGAGCACTTTTAGTAGCCGTCGAATGTTCATCAATATTATCTGGTTGACATTCAGGATATTGGCTTCTAGGTCTGCAAACTAGTTTCCCCACTATCGAAAGACAGCGGGATCCCGAAAACGAACCGTGTTAATCTTCGAGCGTCGAGGCTCTCCAGAAGATGCTGATGTGACCCATAAATGATGGCAAGCCTCTCTTGTTTCGGACATCCAGAAGACAACTTCGAAATTGAATATTGGTCACGATGGAATCGATCTGACTGCCAGTCAGGTAGAAGTCAACGCTTAACAACGACGCTTAACAACGAGGGAATGCAAACTTGGAAAACCCAGAGCCCACCTATTCATTCAAATCATCACGATCGCAATGTCAATTTAGGAAGCCACTCCTGAACTGTTACTTATTGAAAAGCTCCATTCCCTTTGCATAGAAGTTTTCCGTTGGTGCATAACACTCCACTACTGAGATGTTCCTGGTTTCGAAATGGACCCTCTCAGTAAATATCTGTCTGATACCGTTTCCCAGGACATGAGGGTGCCTCTAGCAAATACAGTAAGCACTGGTCCAAAATATATGGTGATAACCTTAGCACCAAAAACGGGAAGAATAAAGCTAGGAGACTACAATTTTGAGACCGTTGATAATTTATCCTATCTAGAATCGAAAATCACAACCGATAACAGCTACGATGATGAAATCCGCGCACGGTTGTTAGCAGCCAACAGAGCCTATTTCAGCTTACAAAAACTGTTTCGCTCGAAACATCTCACCATAAGGTCAAAGCCCCTACTGTACAACACAATGATCTTACTAGTCCTCATATATTCCTCGGAGACTTCGGTTCTTAGCAAGAAGAATTGCGAACTCTTGGTCGCGTTCGAGGGAAGAATCCTCCGAAGAATTTTTGGCCCCTTACATGAGAATGGACGATTCCGTAGCCTACATAACGACGAAATCTATGAGCGATACCATGACAGTCAGGTTGTGGATAAAATCCGGCTCAATAGGTTATGGTGGGCGGGCCACTTAATCCGTATGGAATGAGGATTATCCAGCCCGGAAAGTCTATGGAAGCCATGGTAGAAAAAGAAGACGAGGGAGATCCTGCCTCAAATGGAGCGATGGCGTAGGTCAGGACGCCAGACAGCTTTTAGGGATATCAAATTGGTCGACCTCGGCGCAAAACCGGGATGTCTGAAGTTCGTTATTAAGGCAGGTCTACACCGGATACCGGTTGTTGCGTCGTTAATCATGATGATGAATATCCCCCAAATCGAAGCATAGCGTATCCACCACTCCTATGCGCCATCATTGCCAGTTCAAACGAATATATCTCAGCTGTCTCGAAGTCTTCCCGAGAAACCAATACTCTTCATCTACTGGTTTACGCCATGTGTTTCTAGGGTAGTAGATCAATAAAAATGTCACCGCTTTTAAATGTGGCCCACCTACTGCCAGCTCCACTCTTTAATTAACACATCTACCGGTACCTGCTCCGTATGTCAACGAAGCTCTTTGCTCGAGACTTTTTCATGCTAGAATAAAACAATCACACAGCGAGGACAACTATTAATGCAGGTTCGAAGCCCCACGGAGAACATTTACGAGGAGCCATTAATGCATAGGTTAATCACCATCACCAGAAACGACACTACTATGATAGGCAAATTTGTCAATGCCCTCGATTTACTGCCAGTTAGCACAGATAGGAAGAGACCGCTAATCAGTCAGACTGCGAGCTTTGATTTTGTTAACGTTTACCTTTCGTCAGACCCTACTTGCTTCCCTTTTCAAATCCAGAGCCATTTTGCGCGGTCCATGACTCGGCAAGAGAGCAAATAGATGCGATTAGCGTCGTCAAGATGAAATAGTCCATTAAAATTCTTCACGGCCTCTAGACAAGACAACTTGGAGAACTCCGGCAGACTCCGCTTTGAACCTCAAATTTATCAGAGATTTTACTTTAATGCAGCCTTCATGGGTAGAGCTTTTCATTAACATTCCCTGCTCCCGCTGTCGGGAACATCCTTCAAATCGATGAAAAGTTGGTAGAACAGAGATCTTTATTTCGTGTATTGTTTCGAAATGGGGCAACAGGTGTTGATGTGCCCAGTTCATGGGGAAGAAGAGAGAAAACTAGCGTGCTTTGTATGGGTCGAGCGTTCCAAATGTTCTTTAATGTATTCCAAGATAATTTTAGTTACAACCTTTGCAGCAGCAGGAAGCCTGCCATAATCTTCCAATTGTCACACTCAAAGCGGGACCCGCTTTTTGCAATTTTCACAACCATTCTTTTCTTCTCCAGTTGAAAAATACCCCAAATTCCCAAGATTTATGAATTAGTGGAAGAAGCAACTCTCCAGAGGCAACAGAAGTTGTGATAAATACTTCCACGATAAACCGTCAAGCGTCAGCCGCCTTGCAATGCTTACTTGCATTGATGGCTGACAAGATTCCACGTTTGCTTGGAAGTTGTCCACATCCGCCTGTTACTTAGACAAGCCATTTCATCCGCAAAAAGTGGAACTTCACCGGTTGTTTTACGATTAAGAACCGAGGTGAAATGCTCCCTCCACCACTTAAAGTACTTATCAGTGTGGAAGACGAATCCACCATTAACGTTGCGCAGAAGATCATCGAGGGACTTGCGACCACATGCAAGTTCGTCGGTGTATTATTATTTACGACAGCTTCTGTCTCTCTATCAAACATAATAAGAAATTCCCTTTGATCAAGGCGCACACTAGAGTTCACTTCCAGGCATTTGCCGCACCACCGGAGTACCCGCAGTACCCATCACGTTTGTCCCCTCCATCGCTGCGGCAAGAAAAGCCCCCAATCCTCTCGCCCCTCAGGACGAGGTCAACAATTTCGCTTTCGTCGGAGAAAAGAACATTTGGAGGCTTAGTGCTCATCAAGATTCTCTAGTGAGCTATTCAGAATGTCTGCGTCCGACCATCGACTATCAAATTATGATCTCGCTAGTGGCCAGTGTCAACGTTTCTCTCGTTTTACACATATAACAGACCGTTTGCAAATCTAGGACCAATCGCGCGGTGAGCGATTTGATTAAATCAACGTTGCCAATCAGATAATACCCAACTGACCTTTTGGTGAGCTCTGTCGCGGTGCAAGCTGCAAAAATTCACCGCGCTCCCCCCATCATCGAATAGAACACGATTCTAGAGGAAGTAGATCAGCTTTTGACAAAAAAATGCAGGAGGCACCTCTGCCGCAGTGATGAAAAAATGAAACCGGTTATCACCGTTTCTTTCGTCAAAAAACTAAGAGCGCAGCCAACAGCGGTACCCCAATCTTATCGGCAAAACCTTACACGCCGCTCAATACCACCGTCACTCACAGCGAAGCGGAATCACAAGCTACCAAGCCTTGCCGAAAAAGCAAGCAAGTAAGGCCATATGGAGGCTCTTCAGCTGCAGTTTAAATGAAAGATAAATCCATAGGTTTCTTCAGTTGCTATCGTTGAACTCTTTAAAAAAAAATTTAATAACAAAGAATATTACCCTTGGTAACTGAGACCTTTCCTGTTGAAAAAGTGGAAGAATTAACTATCAAATTCAAACAGATAAAAAGGAGCACTACAAAGTTAGCAAATACCTTCTCGTTGTGAAGAAAGCGAGGCTCTTCGTTTTCCCCCTTTTCAAAGAAAAACCGCCTTCCTCATAATTCATAGCCTAGAATATAGTTATTCTGCACTGAAAATTATGAAAGACCTGGAAATCAAAGACATGACCACATTTGACTCATTCATGGAGCCAAATGGCGAAACCGATCACGACAAACCGACCCTGCTTGTGAACGGGACAAAGGCTGAAGAAAAAGAAGATTGAAATCCAAAAGCTCCGAAAAATCAAAGCGAACTGCTGATACAAACTGCCAGCATATTGGACATAGGGCCCCAACTATAGCGTATCTCGTTGAAGGACAACCAGAAGCAACCCAATGGAGAGTCGGCCCTAGAACGCCAACTTACGGAACTCCTGCTTTTATGTTGTAATCGCGAGACGTAAACTTTTGTACTTCATTCAGAATCTGTACCACAAAAGAAACCATTCGAACATTGCACGCAATTTTACTGATAGCATGCCTGGCGGGAGGTGGTTCTACTCGGTAAAAATTCCACAATTTCAGGGCATATGAACACCGGGGTTAGCCTTTTGAAAATTTCGCCTCTTGAAAAAAAGGTTGCTATAATAAAATTGCCAAAATATTATCGGCTAGCAAGGACCCACAGAATCGATTCAAGATCCTTCTCAATGAAAATGGATATTCTGCTGAGAATGAAGATAGTGGACATTCCGCTGAAAATAAAAAATTACCTAAGTCTCCGCCAATCTGTTTGTGTGAGCCTAACCGTTCCACGTTAGTCAATTCCTTAGCCCAGAAGATTGGACGCAACAACTTCTATGTTGTTCCAATCAAAAAGGACAAGGTTGATGAGAGAAAAGTCCAGGTCTACAGCGAAGACGACTATCGTAAAGTCACCAAAGATTTTGATTTCGCAGAGAAAAATTACTACACATTCCAGCTTAAAAGTAGCTAATGAATTTGACCCGACTGAAATCCCTGAAGCGCCCTCAGAAGAGGGCTTTAGGATTAAATCGGTATATATGATAACATTAAGAACCGATTCAGAGTATCACGGCCTCTATTTAAGGTGGAGCTGGAGGGGGAACTTAAGAAACTCAGCAAAGGTGAAACGCATCCCATTTTTAGCCTGCGTTACCTTTTACACCGGAAGATAACATTTGAGGTACCGATGAAACAAAAAGAACCTATACAGTGACTTAATTGTCAAGAGTTCAGACACACGAAAGCATACGGTACACTTCCAAGTATATTTGTCATATACGGCGACCTCCAAAAAAGGTCCCTCTGCCAAAGGCATGTCCAGTGTACGTTGAAGTAAGTGAAAGATCTAGACCACCAACCAAAAGACCCGTAAATGGCAATCTAATTTCATACGCTGTTTCAACTGTTTCGGCATCGCATCTTACCCAGCCATCATATCCGCATTTAACAGGTCCTTTTAGTATTGGGGAAAGGGGAAAATTAGTCAGGGCAGTAGGTATTAAGCTTTGTCAGTAATTTCACAATCCCTGCTCCCTTGTGGGTAGTTATTCTGGAACCCCAAATGCTCCTGCTTTGCCTGACGCTTTAAATGACAGCATGCCCCACAAGCACTGCCCTCCCTACTTTCAATGTGAGAAACAGCCACCCCTACCTGGATCATTTTCTGATTTGTTCCAATTCCAATTTGGCAAAAAAACTAAAAACCTTGCAAATAATATTTTGAAAGTTCACGACTCCATTCCTCATATTCTTGACAAATGTTTTTGAAACCAAATAATCCTGTAATAGACAACCACTCAAAGAGAGAGAGGGCTCTTCCTTCATACGCTTATGGCTTAATTTACAAAGTCTAAAATGAGTACAAGAGATAGAAGCAAAAAAAATGCAAATTGTGCCAAATTGAGTACGTGAAGTAGGTCTAGAGGTAATAGACTTTCCTGTGCAAAGAGCTGTTAATTATAGCATTTTCATGGACACCATGACAGTTTATTGTAAGCAAATCTGACCAAGCTCAGACTGGCAATGAAATGAAAAGCAGCTAACAACACATACAGGCTGGCGCAGCAAATCCATGAGAAGACGTCAGATTGGCCTCATATCTCCGGATCGTATCATTTTTATCTAAAGATTGGTCGTAAGAAAATCTACTATGCAGCGATCACGAAAGAAGAGCCGTAATAATCTTTGGATCAACCAACAAGCATCGAAGTTGAGTATCCTTTAAGTGGATTTTGAAGGCCGAAGTTGCCAAAATTTGACAAATCAAAGCGCAAAGTTTCACAGGATGGAGCGGTATTGTTGCTTGTTTTTCATGAAGAAAGACAAGAGAAGTCTAGTAGTTCTTCCAATGAGACGCCGATCCTTAAATTTCCCTCAAATTAACGCGACAAGGCTAGACGATCCTGTATTTCATCAGAACTGAGACAAAGATAGTTCAGAAGAATCTCCTTCAACGATGAATCTGATTTTTTTACCTCCAGGAAATGTCTTTAAATGCGCATACCACCAACTTTCTTGATAACCAACAACGGTATATTGTATTTCATCATCCACATCTTCTGCAATGCATTTTAAAAACAGATGAATGAAATGATTTAAAATGCAGGGTGTAGTTGCCTCAATACCTCCACAGATCTCCTATAATTTCCCGCAAATATTTGCAGCTATTGGAAAAACGACTCGTTGATTTAATAAGTGAAGTCCATCCGTCTTTCCCGTGGAAAAGAGGTCTTTTGTAGGCGGTGCTCCAAAAATTCGTATTCACCCCAGCATCCCCCCTGTCTGTTGGAACCTTCCGTAATGCTGTTTTGGAAATCCAAACCAATTCCAGCTTTTTACTTAGAAGAGAAAAAAAATCAGCCCTTCAATTTCCTAGTTTGCCCAGGAAATGATTTTCCTGCTTAATTGATTGGACCTTTGACGTTACAGAATACTGGGTGTCCACTATTTTCCCTTCTCAAAGCATACCCCATGTCTTTCCGATGTAATTCTTAGTGAGCTCTTCGCTTCTTCATAAAAGGCCTATTTTCAACGCAGATGCTAGTTTTACAGAATCCCAAGGGCTCATAAATAAATCAAGGACGCGCTCTCAAGAAAAAAGTGGACCAAATGACGTCTTCAGCTTTACTTGCATCATGACTCCTAAACCCACGTCGTCAAGGAAAAAGCAACTAAATTGCCGTATTACGTAGTATATTCCTTCCATTGAAGCGTAATTTTCAGCAAAGCCAATTCCCGACACGTGGCGTGGTATCAATCATTCGGATGAGCTAAAAACTACAGAAAACCCAAAACAAAATACTTCCAATATCATCCTTACTCTATATTTACCAACACAATCTAAATGACACTAATCGTCCTCAACAAATCCCATTAAGTCCATTCAAATTCTATTTCTATTCCTGTAAAAAGAACTCCTCAAAAAACTAGAAAACCATTGTTGTTCGCCACTTAATGTCTGCTAAAAATATCAAGTGGATAGTAAGAGTAAACAACGGCGGATTGGCTTATCTGGAAGACGATAAAATAGACCAGCAGTCAGCCCAGTCTGACAAAAGACCCGGCAGAGTATAGAAAACAGAGTAAAACAACGGAGAGAAAAGCAATTTCAAGAGCGATTCATTCTAGTTTTTCCTCTTTAACTGTGGAGGTCCGGCGTATTATTTCCTATTCCTTACAGAGTTGGCCCGGAGAGGAGTTTCAGTGATATGATACTTTCGTTAATGGAAATACCAATAATTTATTTCAGCTGGTTGGACGATAATAGTTTTTACTTAAACTCGTTTTAGATTGGAATTTAATGGCCGGGGATAAATATCAGAGTCAGTTTGGGAGCATGTCTTGAAAATTGAGAATATGGGGTAGCCCCAGACCTTCAGCAGAATGTCTTCTTCAAATCTAATGGGATAATATTGCCTACACTGGCAGGCAGGACAAGGCAGGTTTGCTGCCAACTACAAAAAATTTAGAGCTGTCACCTAAGTTTACCCAAAGTAATATCCGACGAAGCAGCTTGCATGATCCCAACGATGTTCCTAATTTGTGTTGGTCTTTATAATCCAGTGTATACAATCGAAGAATCTTCTGGCGGGCGTCGGCAATTTGCGCGGAGTGAGAACATCACTAATTGACAGGAGAGGTTGAACAAGTCAGAAAAAGGTCAGTCACACTGAAATAGGTCTCGATCGGTTACCTCTATCGCTTTGGACAGAACGATTCGCCATATTGCCTAAAATGCCCGAATGTTACAGAAGACGCACAAGGTCGAATTGAAAGCGACAACTGGGGAGCACTCAACACCCGAAAATATTATGAAGTCCATATTGAGGTCAGCAATTAGATATCAACCATGAAAAAGAATCTCAGACAGGAAGAAGCCAGACAGAGAAAGGAATGAGGTAAGGTGTAAACTACGAACGTTGCTAGACCGTCTCCCTAAGACGCATAGGACTGGCAGTCAACTCCGGGGCCGTAAAAAGGGGCCATTGCTTAGACCAACTTAAAACGTTTCTCCAAACCAAAATTTTACCCGGTTTTGGGCCCCATAGAGAAGCGAATTGTGCTGATTCTAGATCGCTACCACTGCGTCTACTTCGGGACGGGTACTACTACCCGGGTTTAAAACTGAGTGGGGCAGAAAACTTATTCAGCGCTTTAAAAGAAATTTACTTAGCGGATCCTTGAAAAATGTTAGGAGACTATAAGTCTGCAATCGAAAAAGGATGAACTATACTAACAACCAACAATGAAGAAATATGAAGCACACCTCGGAATAAGGATATCTGCTACAACGCGGAAGGCATATACGACCTCGGACGGTTCTTCTAATTACATATATCATCAGTTTAACTGAAAAGTCGCCCTTAGTAACTCAAGAAGATTCTTTCAAGAAAAACACCCGGATGACAACATCACCACCAAGAAACTGCAACATCGGCAGAACACCTATTTAAAGGAAACGCGAGAAAAACGAAATAATCCGGCCCATAACCAGTACCGGCGCGAATTCCACCAAAGTGGCAGAATTTTGCACGTTGAATTCGCTGAATATACAGCTGACGGAATATGTCAGTCTTAGAAATAATGTGAACCACGCCATCTTAAATAAGCCGCGAGCCTTCAAACCTTCCTATAACAAACCCCACGGGGAACTTGTCAAAGAAGATGGCGTCACAACCAAGATGAAAAATACAAAAGCACTTTAAAAAACCCTTTGATGATCCAACTTTACATATAAAATCTCAAAATATAAAAAAAGAAGAATCCCCCACCACAATATTGACCAGTGTTGGGGCAAAAGGAGGCGAGACCCAAAAGAAGCCAAGCCCAAGTTGGACTCTGGTCAAATTCAAATAGCAGCGAGGCGAAGCAGGGAGGATAATTGGGAAATGAATCTGCCAAGAACCGCTGGTAACAACGGCAGAAAAGGGCATGCCCTATGCTGATATTCTACGGAGGGTTGAAGCAGATCCAACGCTGAAGGAGCTAAGCGACAGTGTTGCACAAAACAACTGAGTACACAAAGTAGCATCGCTGTTCCGATTATCGGAGGAAAGGAAAAAGTCGCAACCAAATCGGTTGCGTCAACTACAACTGTTTGCATACAAACTTCGCAAGTGTGCAGGTGACGCTAGCGAATTTCACCAAGAAAGTACTTTGAATACCTCGGGTTATCGCGAAGAATTGCACAAGCACCACCGACAGATCGAAACTGCGATGAAGAAGTGCAGGGGAAAGATGTTACTAAGAACCCTCATTATCTTCTATACAGAGCAACCAAAGTTTAAGTTTATACACCTTGAAGAGCGATTGCAACCATATAATAGGTAGTACCAGTGTCCAGCCTGCATGAACGTTTGAAATACTTTGCAAAAATGAGAGTCATCCAGCTGAAATCAAACCACTGCCAAGCTACCCAGACCAGGCTATCATAAGAAGGTTACGAAAATGGAAATCAATGTAGCTATTGCCTGTGAACAATACAAGAACCTTCATTGAGGGGATTCGGAAATACATAATATATAAGTAGTAAGACTATGGTGTAAGCCTGCGGAAATTGATCTCCGCAATAAGTGATGAAGCATCGCGAACACGGCTTTCCAAGGGTTAAGATCGATGACCTCTACATTTGCAGCTATTATGCCGCACCAAGTATGATAATATCAGAATATTGCAACATGCTAGACAGACTTCCGGAGGACACCAAAGAGTACAACCCCAAGATTATCGCCGGCGACTTCAACGTCTAGGTCCTGCAGTGGGGAAGCCGGGACATGAATGAAAAGGGAAGGATTTTGCTATTGGTTTTCTCTTGTTTAAACATTACTTGAACCAATGTCCGAAATGTCTCTAATGTTGGCAATAAAAGGTAAAATATTCCCTATTATGTACCCGAGATTGATGTGGGATATAATTACAACATTCTTTTCATGACAACCAGAACCCCTACCTTACCAACGATACCAATAAGTGGCAACTGACAAATTTGGATGCAATCAAAAGAGTCTGGTATGACACAGCCCCGGGCTGCAAATCAAATCCCCAACCAGGCTCTGAAACTGGCAATGAAAATGGCACCAAACATATTCGTCCAGGTGTTTGCGGACTGCCTAAAAAAGATCTTTCTCCGCAAAGTTTGTATTGATTCTGAAGCCAGGTAGGTCCACAAATCCTCTAAGCCTAACTGGTTTCCGAATATAGTGGACAATGTTCTGGAGCGGATAATTTATAATGGGTTGTATCTAATAATTAATAGTAGCGGTTATTTATCAAATAGGCAGTTTGGCTTCCAGAAAGTTCGGTCAAACTTACTGAGCTAAGCCTTTGACTGCCGACTGATGATCACGACCTCAAAAACACAGTCAATTTTGCCAGATAAAACCGTATCATCGAAGCCCTCATCGCGGCATAAACGTCAAACTATATATTAAGTATAATCTCCGACTACTTCCGTCAGCGGAAGCTACCATACAATTCGATCGAAGAGGTACAATAATAACAACAGGTGTTCCGCAGGGATCTGTTCTCCGTCCTCTGCTATGGAACATAATGTATGATAGCATTCTACAGCTTCCAGTACCTAGACAAGTGATCGGGTGCGCCGATTACGTCGGGATGGTTGTAACATCCCATCAACCCCCGCTAAACATTTCAGAAAATCACGGACTGCTGCAAACTGAATATCAGCTAAGTGCTCTCCGAATATGCTACGTAAACCGGACAACATCACTTGAAGCAGCATACATTGTTCCAGGGATGGTCACCGTGGATTTTAGCCGACGTGGCAAGCCGTTTGTATTAGAAGCAGTAAGCGAGACTAAGTAGTTGAACTAAGCGAATTAGGTGATTTGCTGCATGGCAAGGGCCATGGAACCAGGCAAAGGACGGCCAGTGGACACGCAGAGTTATCTCGAACATAAGTCTATAGGCTCGGCTTGGATGCGTCAAAGTGTCCTACGTTCAAAGCTGTAGCTGAAGATGCAGGACACGTTTCCTTCACTTAACCGAGATTTGATAGCTTAAAGAAAAACCTCTAGACTGACCTGAAGGCCGGCTTGATGTTGAAAAACCTGGTAAGCAACATGCTGGAATCGGACGCAACAATGAAGTGGATGCTGAAGCAAGCAAAAAAAGTGGAACGGAACGGAAGTATAGAAGAAAAATTAATGCCATTAACACTGCGCAAAGCACAGATAACAGATAACAACTAAACAACCACGTGAAGCAATACCAGAATGATGGCCCCGGAAGAAGATGTGGAAGGTTTTAGTCGGTAGGAGTTCGGCATGCATGTTCTCGATTGCAGTCAAAAGAGAATGGACAGACAGTGAACCAATTTTGATAAGGTTTTGTTTTCCACAAGTGTGCTGAGACATTTTTCCCGATGACCCCCAGGCTTCCGATATCTTATCACAGTATGCATACAAATTGCATAGCGACCTCCCGGAATCCTTTGAGATCCTATAATTGTATATATCCGAGCGTCTGTTTAGAGTAGGGGAATTCAAGGCTCACCATCGACAACAAGTTGCTAATTTAGAAAAAGACCCTAAGCCCCGTGTGGGATGCAACTCTGGTGCTGTGCAGAGTCAAACTTGAAAATCATACAACGTTTCAAACCAGAATGCTTAGAAGCATAGTAGGGACCTGAGAATACAGTTGGTTAGTGAAGTCATCATCAAAGAGCATGCAAATTGTCAGCGATAACGTTCACATAAGAATAAAGAAGTCGAATAGTTTACAGATGTCAAGTATAGCGAGACGGCTGAAAAGAGTAAAGCCAAATGACTTAATAATATAAAGGCCACATTGCTTAAGGATATAAACTTCGAGGAACATCCAGTTCCTTAGCAAAGCCAAATAGTTGCTGTTCGCAAAGCAAGCTGCTGGATGGGGAAACCTCAGTCGTAGCTTGGGGAGATGTGGTTTTCCTCGGTAAAAATCCCACACTCTCAGGGCATATGAACACCGGGGTACACCTTTTGAAAATTTCGCCTTTAAAAAGAAAAGTTGTTATAATAAAATTGCCAAAACATTATCGACTAACAAGGACTCAGAGGATTTTATTCAGCATCCTTCCCAATGAAGACAATGGACATTCTGCACGTTAATTCAAAGGAAGATCCGGCAAACTCAAGGGTCTCAAGAGGTGTCACCCTCGAAAGATTACAAAATTACGCCCTCTGATTCTACGGGCATATATTCCTCCATAAAACCGGAGAATGTTTACCGAAAGGGTATCAAAGCGTAGATATCAACTTAGGGAAAAGACATACGAAGACGGTGTTGACCATGATGAAGGACACAACTTTGTTCATTAATTAAATCGATCACCAAAATTCCTTTAACCGACAGCAACGCGTAGTGGCACATGTGCTACGTTTGGTTGGGAATATACGAACGCCAAACCACAAAGAACAGAACAAATGACTTTTAACTGTAACAGAAATAGAGGATGTCATGCAGGGGATAATCAAAGAAACCCAATGGAATGTATATCGGGAATCTATACAACAACTGATGTCCAGCAAGCAACTATGCAAGAGTGATCACTTGAGTCGTCTGCATCCATTTTTGCACGATTTTGAACTCTTAATAGTTGGTGGTCGCTCCGAAGCTTCAAGTTTATCTTATGATACCAAGCACCCTATCATCTTTCCCTTTGTGTATTACGTTACAAAATTGATGACCTTGATTGACTGATTTTGGCCTATCAAGAGCAAGACACCCATCAGATCAATCGCGCAAGACTGTATGAGATGCGCGAGGGTTAAACCAAAACGCATAGCACAGCTTATGGGAGACCCACCCGCTCACCGAGTCCAGCCAGACAGACCATTCACAAATACGGCGATCGACTTTACAGGGCCTCTGTGGATCCACTTCAAGGCAGAGATAAAAGTCCACAAGAACCGTATCTTGCTGTTTTTGTTGCTTTGCTACAAAGTCGGTTCACCTAGAGCTAGTAATAAATTGAACAACGAAAGCATTCGCCAATGCGCTGAAACGTTTCATCGGACGAAGGGGACTCTGCCGAAATTTGTATTGCAGCAATGCGACCAACTTCGTAGGCGCAAACAATCAGCTGGCAGAATCAAGGGAAAGCATATACGGGGAACGGGCCCAAGGACAACTAACCAACTTCTGTACATCTAAGGGTATTGATTTCCATTTCATCCCACCAAGGTCTGCTTCGGTGACTTGTAGGAGGCGGCAGTCAAATCCGCTAAAGGAACACTTCACCAGCAAAATCCACATATGAAGAAATGATAACTTTGATAATCGAAGTCGAAGCTATATTGAATTCAAGACCACTAATCAAAGAGATAAAAAAAAAAATTTTCGGAAAGATGGTCGCGCTAATATTTGTCACAATTGAAGCAGCGCCAAAAATAGAGACACAGATGCGACAACATAAAACCTGTGATGTTGGCGGCTATCAAGGAAGATCCTTACTCTGCAGTGGAAATTGGGACGAGCGGTAAAGGGAATAAAGGGTCGAGACGGCTTAGTAAGGGTAACCGAAAACAAAACATCTCCAGGAGATCTGCAGATAGCGATTCATAACCTAACACTGATACAAGTAGAACCTGAAAACAAAAAAGAAAAAAACTCTTTCAACAAAAAGCCTCCGTACCATCAGAAAAACAGACAGTACCTTCTACTTGCATGGAAAAAACAGAAGCAGTTCAATGCCCAATAGCTAAAAGTTGAAAAATTTCACGCTCTCCAATAAACTTGCTACTAATAGACAAGTTTAATCCTACTGGTTCTTATTTTGAAGGTTTAGGAGCAACTCACTTGACTGTAAACGATTGGAATTTGATAGTATACTACCACCTCACATCATACTAGAAGAACATGAAAACGGGAATTGAAAAACTCGACAGTATAATCAACTACCCAACCGCCACTCCTGGTCAACTACCATACAGCAGTTTAGTCATCTCTTAACTGACAAAGCGGCTTATAACAAACCATTGCTGCCTTCCAATAGTGAGTTATCAGGAAACATAAAAGAAGAGCTTTGAATATTGTTGGTAACATTGCCAACTCACTCTTCTGAGTGTTGGATTCGGACTATGCGGCAAGGATGGCAGAAACTATAAAGAGCTTAAAAAGGGGACATCGAGCATTCCCCAAAAACCAGACATCGATCGTGGACCCCACCGTCACTGTAGTGTTGAATTTAGAGAAACCAACGAACAAAATAATGCAAGCCCTCAATGCGCCTCTGAACCATTCCGTCGCACAAACAAGCAAGATAGCTAGGAAAATCGGTAGCTTTGCACCTCGTACTCTCAGTCAAAGGTACAAACAAGTTTACTAGACGTCCTTATTGACACCTACCGTGGAAAATTCAACCTGCTGTCGTTGGCACCACAGCAATTACAAAAGGAGCTATTGAGCATCAAAGAGGAACTGCCTTCATATATACGAGTGCCAACTGAATCGGGTGACTTACTCGAATTATATAATATCATAACTATTGAAGGATACGTCACAGCAGAGCACATTATCTTCCGATTAAAACTACCACTGATATCAGTGGGAACCTTTGAGTTATTCCGTATTGTACCAGTGCCAATCCCTACCAATGAAATCGTCACTATAATTCCAACAACGCTACGGTACCTGACCACTAGTTAGGATCGAAACCAATACTATCCATGGTCTGAAAAAGAAGTGGACCATTGCAATCGAACATGGCAGTTAAACTATCTCTGCAAACAACGGTACCCCTTATATCGAATAGGATCAAACATAAATGCATGTCAAATGAGCACAATCAGGCACACTCCCTGCAAAGAACGGTGCAGAATGTCAAAATTAGATGGATGGATCCACTTGCCGCAAATCGTTGGATCTATTCTATAGGACACAAGAAAGAGGAAAATAAAGGCTGCGGTATAACACTTACTCAGACGAAACTAGCGGGAAGTGGTATCATTGAATTGCCTGATGATTGCGCTATAAAGGAAGAATCCGTAACTATCCAAGCACATCAAGTATTCCCGAGTAATCTTAACACTTCATTCACACCAGAAATCTTACTAGACTCGTTGTACCATCACATCTCGTCAAATTAAGCCTCCACGAAAACATGGATGGATCTTTTCTACAAAATTTGACGAAGATAAAGGTGGACTTGCATAATCTTCAACAGCAGGAACGTCTAAAGGCGACAATACAACCGTTCACCACATCACTGTCAGCTACACTGAGTTCTGCAGTATCCTGGCTCAACTAATTTATCTTTACTGGAGACACAGGCGAAAAACATCCAACCACGGACTCTTTCGATGACCAGCCTTCACGATTGCCGTCGATCAAGAATAACGGTTGATCTAAGGCTCAATGGAGGCGAGGATGTTTATGCATGAGTTATAGATTAAGGATTAAATTCGGTGCTTCACCGAGTGAAACTTCATTAAAGTAACAACCGGGAAAAACTGAAAAATCACCCAACAAGACTAAAGCGAAAATAGGTGGCCCAAGACCGGGCCATCGCCTCCTTGTCTCAAGGGTGCTCAGCTCGATTCGACTATATGCAACCCCAGTGTGGGCAAAAGCATTGGAAAAGGAAATTTGGAACTACATATCGCCTAAGCGAACTCTTTTGCGTCGACTCAGAAGTTTTATCGCGCATACCCCTATCGATGTGGATGTGACGGTTCGCCAAATTGCCCAAAGTGCAGAACATTGCAGAGGACGCAGAACACGTCTTATTTCAATGCCGGAGGCTTGCAGTGCAAAGGGCCGCATTAGAAACTACAACCGGACAGCGGTTAACACTCGGAAACATCATGGAACATATGTTAAAATCAAAGGGGATATGGAGGGATATGGACTGAAGTTGAAAAGGTGGTTGAAGCCAAGAACCTTACGCAGAAATAAGTCAGTCCGAAAAAGGAATAAGTAAAAAATACCAAAGTGAACACGAGTGCAAGATAAGCCCCGAAAAGAGTGGAAGGAGAAGGAAGTGATATCAGGGGGAAGCAATTTCTCAGCGTACCCTCCTCCCATGAGAAGGACTATAAGGAATTGCCCCCGTTCGTAGCAATAATGGATCGAAACGTGGGACAACAATATCCATTACGCAGCCAGCAAAACCAGAAATAACGAGAACACAACATTCAGGTATCATGTCACCCGAATCACCGAAAAACGTGCCAAGGATCTACATTGACATCTTTTTCTAATTCGAATGAGAGACATCCGCTAATCTAAAGCGAGAAGTCGGTTTATTTTGAAGCTAGATGTGAGGCTGCCCTAGTATTTGCAAGCATTCCTTGACCGTTAAGAGCAAGTTTGATTTTGAAGTATCTGAGTATCTTTGAAAATCAACATAAGTGATACCTTAGTTGGCAAGACTTGGTGTCTGTCCTATGCACGGGTGTTATACCTTGATGTTCTCCCTCAACAGGAATTACTATGGTACTTTATAACACACATGCAATGATCCTTTGATTTCAGTAAATAAATCAATATCAAATAAAATAAATCAAAAAGTCAAATCAATCAAACGAAAATTTGTACTCACTCCTTTTTGAAGATTGAAGAATCCTTGTTTCACTCCAACAATCCTGAGCATAATTGAGTCCACACTGTACTCGGTTTTTATCGCACTAAAAAAAGTTTTGATATTCACCACGATTACAACTTCTCACACATTGGTAACTATCCTGACAAAGTAATATTCGCGTCACTGAATGTTGTCCTTGGATCAAGACCACTCAAATTTGAAGGATAGGCTGGGACTATTTTATTAAAGGAAAATATAAAACGGACGAGAATTAGGAGCTTATAGCCGGGACTAGGATCGCTATAAACAAGAGAAATCCGCACTACTATTCCGCGCGAGCACGCCGTAGTCCTTCCGAGGTCACGTCACATCCAGAAAATTTAGGAATCAGGTTGAAGCACACTTCATTTACACACTAGCGACGAATATTTTACCGACCGATAACTAACCGGAGTTTAAAGGATTTACTGGGGGTTGTTTCGTTTCCAGAATCTATTTAGCACGAAATACTCCCCAAAAATAAGTAACTTGCTTACTGGCGAAGTGATTAGCGCATGTATCGACATGCAATTCGGGCACATCATGGGACCGTAAAAGTTTAGAGCGAAAAACTGCTTTCCTTTACTAAAAATTCAACCCGAAAATTTATCACTATTATTCTTTCACGGTTCACATAAATTTATTAATTATTCTTCCGCATTATATATATTTATTAATTAAATATTCACTATTATTTTATTAAATTAAATATTAAATTTACTGATAACAATCTGGAACAATTTTCTAAAGCTGCGCACTCGATCACGCGACCGAAATCGAATGACTAAAACGAGTTTAATGAGCACTTGTTGAGGTATCCGGGGCAACATCAGAGCATGTTGAGCCAGAATGCTCTTTCAAATATTTGCAAATGCGTGCAAACTCGGACACGATAAATTGCTCCAACAAATTACCAAAGCTTTGCTGGTAGCATAGAGAAACCGGTCAAACAAGGTTAGTTCTCAATAACAAATTCCTGAAACCGTTCCAAAGTACGATGTAGCCATAACTGTACCCTCATCTCAGAAAAATCTGTGGCTAAACGTTAACTGGAAGTCTACAAATGATCCTGTCGTGGCAACCAAAAATCCTGTCTTAGGAGGGATGCAATGCACCCCCATACACCACGATCAATCCATCTTTTACTGTTTTGAAAATAAGTCTAGATATACGTTAACGTTCATGGCAAAGGCCTTAGGATTACTACCCTTATATAGTAATTCAATTCCGCTGAATAGTAGAGTCAATGAAAAACGTTATCTTCTCAATGAACGACATGTTGGGCGATGGTCTCACAAGCGTATCGAAGGCCCTTGAAAAATCTCGATGTTAGGAAGGCGGAAAGCTTCCTTTCGACGAATATTTATCATTTCGCGATAGAAAGCTCAAGAGATCCTGCAAACTCAGTGAAGGGCCCAGAATTTAAGGATAATCAAATGCTAAGAGGTCACAAGGGCTAGGATGTGTCCGAAAACGCTGAATTTTTTGCACCCAATTTCATTCGCCCTTGTCTCACCCAAATTGGGTCAGTCGAGATCGAATTACTAATGATAAAAATAAAAGTAAATAAAAGCAAAAACCAAATTCCGATGTCGTCCGAAACGCGGCAACAAACTAATCTGAGTCTAGGTCAACATAATCAAAAACCAATCCCACATATGGTACTATAGCCCAGTTTCTAGCGATCGAGGAAGAAAGGCCCCTGTTGCCAATAGAGCTGAAATTACCCCACAGTTGATGTATTTACCAACCAGAAAACTCATCCGAGTAAACCACTATCAAAGAAATTTCCTTGTTGCAGTAGTAGCTCGCAGTTCGTCACCAAAATTATTCAAACCTAAAGATAAAATCGATGGATTTCAACACCCCAAGGATAAGAAGTTACGGACGTGAAATCCATCCAGTCTGTTAGCAATCAAATCATCGCCGGGGCGCGCAATTAGGACGCCTCCCAACAAATTCGTTCCCTGCTAGGGAAAAATCGGTGGAGGGTTCGTTCTCCTCTTCAATGGAAAGATTTTAGTGGCTATGGCACAGCCGGGCCAAAAAAGAAAGTATGGCAATGAGCGAAAGCTAGCCCGTCCTTGACACTACTGCCTAAATCGACGAAGAAGCGGAAGATTCGACGAAAGAAAACTTCAGCCACCAAGAAAAGGCCAATACAGGATAAATCATTCCTATCTGATCCCTATCCTCCACCCACACCAGTAAGCATACAAGAAAGGGAAGCTGACGATGTGGACGCTAACTAGCCTAATATTGGGATACGAAAATAAAAAATTTGGAAGGGCTCCCAGCCGACGACAGAGGAACGCAATACGAAAGAAGGCGGAGTTCATTGGGAATGACAACATGGACGTAGCACCACAACCGGGTGGGACAATTTCCATAGAAATTGAACGAAAGGAATCGGAATCTTCAACAGATGCTAAGGGCAAAGTGGCAACCCCGATGAGAGCTGCACTGGATGGGTTGAGTTAACGGTAATGCGCGCAAGAAGCGTAAAACAAACACAGCTGTGGTAATCAATGTTCCGCACTATGACCTACTTCCATGCTTACTGCAAGGACGAGCACCAGTATGCCTCACTTGGGTAGAATGTCGAGGTTCGTTCCCAAAAACATGAGATCTATGTACAGTGCAAGAATCTCGATGAGCATCCAGCATCCAAACAAGCCATCTACACTGCCTTAAAGCGATAAATGCATTTTGTACGAAGGAAAGGAGGGACGTGATAACCGGCATATTGCCGAAAATGGCAAACACCTAGAATTTAGGAAGGCGTTAACCGCAGTGAAAAAATAAGGTTAATACAAATAAACCTCAATTATTGCAGAGTCGCACAGGATTTTCTTGCGCAGACCACTTATGAATCCTCGATGAATTAGTGAACCGTACAGAAACCTTTCCGGTGGTGTAAGGTTCACAGATTCAATTGGTGGAGCGGCGATATGGACGTGCGGTCGTCAAGCCATGCTGGATCAGGCGGCAAGTGGCATTGTTTGGGTAAAAATAAGCGGAATATTCGTATACAGCTGCTACGCCCCACCGAGCCTCACACTGCCTGAGTTTGAAGACTTGTTAGGCGATCACAACGCAAGGAGACGAAGTCCAAAAGTGATAGCCGGTGACTTTAATGTGTGAGCCATCGAGTAGGGCAGCAAAAAGACTAACGCAAGAGGGTGGAGCTTATTAAAAGCATTCGCCCTGTTAGATGAAGTTCTGGCCAACGGAAAGAGGAATCTAGTTCAGCTGGACATCTGACTTTTGTCAGCCTAGCAAATTAACGAGAACTTAACGTACTGCGACCACCAGGCAATCACCTTTGAACTAAGAACAGAGCCACAAGGCGGGTGACCCACACCCCGGAGGCCGAAATCTAAAAACCACCAGGATGATCTGTCAGATGGAAAAGGAATGGATAAGCAAACATTCATGGAGTGTGGTCCCTAGGAAAGGAGGCACCTCCACGGATAGAGCATCTCTAAAGCATGTGACGCGTCGATGCCTAGGAGATGCTCATTCCCTACTAGAAGACCCAATTATTGGTAGAATAGTAGAATAGTGAACTTGCCAGCCTTCGATTGATTTGCCACCGAGCTAGACGAACGGTTTAGAGGGCAGTAGGTAGGATTGATCAAGCATGCCCGCAAGAACCTCAACTTCGCTATCCAGCGGGGTAAGAGGGAATGAGGAGGAGGAGCTCTGTTCAGGTAGCGCCTATAAAATTATGACAAGACGATTCAGACGCCGTTCATTTCCGCAGATCACGTGCCCTATGTTCTTGTTGAAAATAATCCAAGGGTTATTTCCCCAGCAAGAGGTGGGCACTGACACCTTCCAGCACCCCGTGAATGTGACGGCGACTCCACCAGTCATCAGGAACGAACTGCTGGAGATCTGTAGTCGAATATTCGACACCAAACCCCCGGGTCTGGACGGCATACCGAATAAGGACCTCAAACTTGCCATCAAATGTAGACCGGAGACGTTCGCGGAATATATTTTCACATCAAAGGGGATATATACTGAAGTTGAAAGGGTGATCGCAGCTATCTATAAGAACTTTAGGCGGGAAGAAGTCAGTCGGAAGAAGGAACAAGTCAGGAAGTCTAACGCGAAAATTATCCAGCCCTGCGACGTAACACCATGTGGGAGCCCGTCGGAAAGAATGGGAGGAGAAGGAGGTGGTTTAAATGGGTAAGCAATTTTCCTCTCTCAATAAGAAGCAATTTAAAGAATGGCCCCCGTTAGTTCATGCTAACTATCATCGTGAAATGAAACTTGTGACAGATGCAAATAAAATCCAAAACGTAATATCTACAATTGTATCACGATTAATAACTCCACTTTTATGATCATTTTGTTATTCAAATTTCGGCCGGGACATAGGGCAACAACATCCATCTCACGGAAAGCGAAACCAAATACAATGGGAACTCCACATTCAAGTATCACTTCTACCTTGACCCCCTTTCGAGCTCGCCAAGGATCTACACTGGCACCTTTTTATAATGCAAATAAGGGACATGCACTAATCTAAAAGGAAAATGATAGTTTATTTTGAAGCCAGTGGTGAGACTGCCCTAGTGCTTGTCCAGATTCCTTGACCCTTAAGAGCAAGTTTGGTTTTAAAATATCCTTCAAAATCAACATAAGTGATTCCTTAGTTGGCCAGACTTGGTGTCTGCCCTATGCATGTGTATTATTCCTTGTTGCTATTGCTCACTAGGAATTACTATGCTACTTTATAATAGACATGCAATGATTCTTTGGCTTCAGTAAATAAATGAATATCAAATAAAATAAATCAAAAAGTCAAATAACGAAAATTTGTACTCACGGCATTCTGGAGACTGAAAAATCCTTGTTACACTCCAACGATCCTCAGCATATTGAGTCCACACTGCACTCTGTTTTTATTGCACTAGAAAAAGTTTTCATATTCATCACGATCAAAATTTCTCACACGTATCTGATAACTATCCCGAAAAAGTAATATTCGCGACAGTGAATGTAGTCCCTGGATCAAGACCACCCAAATTGGAAGGATAGTCCTAGGCTAAGACTATCTTGCTAAAGAAAAATATAAAATGGGTGGGAATTAGGAGCTTATAGCCGGGATATAAACGAGAAACAATCCGCACTACTATTCCGCGCAAGCACGCCGTAGTCCTTCCGAAGTCACATAACATCCGGAAAATTCAGGAATCAGGTTAAAACAGTACCCACTTTTCGACTCACTAGCACAGAATACTTTACCGACCGATAACTAACCGGAGTTTAAAGGACAATGAGGTTCCACGAAATTCACGCTCTCGGATTTACTGGGGTTGTTTCATTTAAAGGACCTGTTTAGCACGATATACACCCCGAAATTAGTTAACTTTATAGCGGGCTAAATGATTAGCGCATGTATCGACATGCAATTCGGGCACATCATGGGACTGGGAGCGAAAAACTGGTTTCGTTTACGGAAAAAAGTCAACTCGGAAAATAAGAAGAGATCATTATTATTTTTCACTGTTCACATAAATTTACTAATTATTATTTCGCTGTTCATATATATTTATTAATTAAATATTCACTATTCACTATTTTATTATATTAAATATAAAATTTTACTCATAAAAATCTGGAATAATTTTCTAAAGCTGCGCACTAGACCACGCGACCGAAATCTAATAACTAAAACGAGTTTAATGAGCACTTGTTGAGGTAGTCGGAGCAACATGAGAGCATGTTGAGCCAGAATGCTGTCCTAAAGATTTGCAAATGCGTGCAAACTCGGACACGATAGATTGCTCTAACAAATTACCGAAGCTTTGCTGGTAGAAACCGGTTAAACCCCGTTGATCTCAATATTAAGTTATAGATAATGCTTCCATGAAACATTTCTAAAATATGTGCACTGAAGCCATAACTACAAAGTCATATCTCAGGAAATTTTGTGGGTGAACTTCTGCTAGAAGTCAAAGGCTAAGAAATGTCCTTGCATAGGAGGACCAAACATCAATGCTTGTTTTCCTATTCATTGTTAACTTACGGAAATGGATCTAGAAAAATCTTAATATATGTGGCAAACCCAATTCCACTTAATGCTAAAGCCAACAAAAAAAATCATCTTTTCAATGTATCATATGTTGGCAGCTGTTGCCATATCTGTGTCCAATTACAAGCCTAATCAGGGGCCATGCAAGATCCCGATGTAGGCAAGGTGAAAGAAGGAGACATATTCATCGTTCGATGAAAAGAAGCTCAGGTGATCCTGGGAAGCTAAGTGGGGGAGCTGCAGTTAAAGGGTAACCCAACCCCAAGTAGTCACAGAGATTAAGATCTGGCTGAGACCGCTGTCCTGATTCCAATCGTCCTTGTCTTACCGAAATGCCGAATTACTCATGATAAAAGTAAAAATATATAAAAATAAAGTGCGAATCCCATTTTTTTCAGTGAAGACTTAAGCGAGAAGCAACGATAAATATGTTGATGTAAACTAACATGAGGCAATCCCCATATGGGATTGGAGTCCAGTTTTCAACGAACGGGGGAAGGTAGGTCTCATCTTTCAATAAAACGGGCACAATGATTCAGGTGGTAAATCCACCGTACCTGTGATAGAAAACGCCTTCGAACAAATCACTGTCAAATAAAATGCTTTCAAACAAATCGTCTTCATCAAACCGACTTCGGGCGAATGGATTCAGAGTTATCTATAATCCTTTCCTCGGAAGTTAAGAAGGAATTGCCTGTGGTAGTTCACTACCACAACAAGAGTGCCCTAAAGTAAAGATAGAATCTATAAATGTTAGCTCCCCAAGTAGTAATTAGTCACAGGCTTCAAATATCCAACCACGTCGATGAGCAATCAAGTACTGCCTGTCAGAACCGTCTTCACCATCCTTACCAAAAAGAGCGGAAGAAAAGGAAGCTATCATATTAATATGCACGCAACCAATCTAAAGATGGCTATCTAAAAACAGAGCCATGTGGACTTGATGCAATTATACTAGGAAGGCTTCCGCCTGACAGGAGAGGGAGGCACTGCGGAAGAAAGTGAAGTTCCTTCGAAATGAGGGCGTGGACCTGGCTGCACAACTAAAGAAATCGGATGCAAGAAAGTGGAATCTTTAATGGAAGGAGGAAACAAAATGGTGCAAGCCACACTGGACGCAGCAGACTCTTCGGTTGACGATAATACGCGCAAAAAGCACCACACTAACATTTCTGTGATAAATAACACTCCGCACCATCATCAGCTCAGCATGAGGGAGTATTTCGGATAACCACCCCTCGAAGAACGGCAGGGAACATCATTGGTAAGCTTGGTGAACAGAACCCGGGCATGGTATTGGACACTGCAATGCAAGCAAGATCCAGTTTGGTGTTCGAACTGGATCGAAATAAACTGAAAGTTCTCAAGGACAATTACCGCATGATACACCATTTTTTGCTGGAAAGGTTGAAATTCGCTCATACCAGGAAACTGTAGAACGTCCTTCCTGTTTGTAAAATAAAGAATGACGATAGTCTTTGATTCATACAGAGCACATTGTAACATCTTCTCCACAGTAGATCTGCACATGGAGAATAGCGCGATCAGTAGCAGGACCCTGCAGACGGAAAGACTGCAGGCTAAATGCTGTTTGCTAAAATTTTCTCTTACACCTTCAACAGAACAAGCGAGCGGGAATGAAAATAGTACCGTGAACGGAACTGACATGACAAAGAAGATCTTAAACTGAAAACAGAAGGATTCTATGCATGAAAACTCGCGGCCCTTTCGGGATGAGGTCGTGAGCACTGCTAAATTATCAAATGCAACAATTCTCAGAGACTTCGTTAATGACGAGGAGGAGAATCCGAGTTTTTGGCGATACAGTATAAAAGCAATCAAGTGACACCAGTGGAATCCAAACAGAACTAAACATGCGCTTCTGTTTTCTATTATATGTAAGACATGTAAGACTATGCTTCTGTCAAGGCTTATCAAGTAAACTATATGCCAAGCGTCTTCCTTTCCTGCAGGACTATCCTTATATGGCCCTGAACCATGGGTACGGTTTAACAAAACCGCTGGTATTGGATCAATCAAAGGGGGTTCATGGGTTGATATCAAAACTATTAGTAGAAATCATACCGAAAAAGTTCTGTTCCGAGGACCTGGTTGCGGTTACCTTACAACACCACGCGATAAACACCTACTCATACTTACCCCATGATTCTTTGTGTCTTCCGCCAACACAGGTTCTAAGTGTTCTGGTAGCGCATGCAGAATCAAGTAGTCTTGAACTCTTAATGTGATTGTGATGCAGCCACTCACCATTTCTTTTCTTGCGGAAGTAGAAGTAGAAAATGCTGCTTTATTTCATCACTTCAGATTGCCTCACTACTGCGAACACAGGATGTACCCCTACATTCGTCGGACCAGGAAGAACTGAAGCGATTGACGTGACAATATGTACTTCGAAGACGTTGGAGTTGATTAAAGACTGGCAATTGCTAAAGGAAGTCTTACTGTCAGACCAGCGATACCAGCGAATCCTTGCAAAACAGGTTGAGTAAGGTTCATTGAACTCTTTGGCACCAGTATCGGACTCATTTGGCTATAGCAGTTCAATTGGGAATTCTGAATCGCACAATTCCAGAATGCTTTGATGAGGCTTGCCCCATCATTCAGGCAAACGCAATAATTCGTTCTTTGTAAGAGCCGAGGACTATAAAAACTTAGGAAACCAACCAGGTAACTTCTGAATCATGCTGCTAAAAGTAAGAGAATGAAAGCTGGTTAACCTTCAGCGTGACTATAAGAGGACTGTAGAAATTATGGGAGACTCCTTTAGAACATACTGGAAGTAATTTGAGGTGAAACGGAGACCCCGCTTTCTAAAAGAGATGAGTAAATCAAGTCGGAAACCTTTCAAATGTTAGACAGTATTTTCAAAAATTCAAGAGTTGAGTCAGTACAGACTAAGAGCCACCTATAATTACCCTTCATTTTTGCGAAAAAGGTGATAGAAAGAACTTTTCACCGAACTCTAGCAGTTTTAGATGCACTACTAATATAGCCCATAAATACACTTATTCAGAGCACTGTAATGGGAGCAGCTTCCAGTCAAATTCATTTATCATTCATCTACAGGGAAACAGGGACATTAGGAGATATATTGGAAAAACTGAATCCACTTTTTGCAAAGCGTTCTGATTCTCAGATCCTTCTTTATCCCCAAACGAAGAGAAAACCGGGGCCAACGAGAAAAATGTGAAATGGGATATACTGGTAGGATTTTTCCTTAGAAGAATATGCAACCGTCTTTCAAATTGAAGTAGATGTAATCGGATCAGTGAACTCCTGGGTAAATGATAAGGAATAAAACAACAGGCTCATTGCGATCTGCAGCGACCGCCAAGCAGCTCTGATAAGTCTCAGATGCCGTAGGCCAATAACCTGACGTTCTGTCGCAAGACTGATCACTCAGCCTGCATTATTGATGCTGCTATCCCAGATAATAGCAATACTGAACTGCAATTTGCGAAGAAGAAGGTGAATTAAGAGTCACTGGTCAAAGAAGCTTGCCATAACGTCTATTAATTTTCAACTCACCGGCAACGTATGAACAATCCGACTGACCACATAATAATCTAGATGTTCGTAACAAGAGGTAGCCTCGAAAATGACTATCATTGATGGTCGCCTGCCTTCGTCCCTCGGAGGCTTGAAGACCTTCGATCGCCCAGTTCAACCCAAACGCTTACATTATCCAACTGCCATTCAGTAATGGAAGAATTAACTTCCTGATCAGACGCCAGATTTCCTGAATAGTTTTTTTTCTCGGGCGCCATGTCGCGCAGGGGCGTCAAAGGGTTTGGCTGACAGCGAAATTCTGGAAGCGCATCTATCGATCGCTGCTATTGGTGGTGAGCATGACATTTATTATTACACCGATCAGAAAAGCTGCAGCTTCCGAAAATGATATTGATTTCAAATCTGTAATAACTACTCGTAAATGTCGAGGGTCAAACAACCATGCTAAGTGACCGGAAACGACCAATAAGACCAATAATCCCCCGCAAATAATGAAACTCCATAGAAGTATTGCATCGACACCCACTTACATTCCTCTACGCTAGGCAGGCTCGGGAATATGAAGGGGCGATGAAGGAGGTTTCTTTGAACACTTTGATCCCTCATTTAACACCTTACGTTCTCTTCAACTGACACGTAAGTCCGCACTAGATCCTGAAAATGAACAAACACGGGACTTTGCACGAACCTAGCAAAATGTTGAGACCCACCTTGGGTGTTATTTGTAATGACAATAATGTTATTTGGCGATGGCCAAACGAAAAGATTGTCATTTCACAAAAAGATAGAAAACGACACTTCTCAGAAACTTGGACGGCATTGCCTTTTAAGATATAGTCGCAAAAGCCCGTAGATCCAGAGACTTCTGGAAGGCAATCACATACGAGACACTAAGTCTTAAAGATAAACACAGGAAACGGCCAACTCTTGAGGTATACTAGAAGAGAAACTGAGGCTTGGGTACATTTGGGTCTCGGAAAAAGGTGTCAATTCTAAAACTTGAAAAGCGAAGGTAAGTGCTGGAAACAAAGTTGAAAGACTATTTTTTTGTCTATCTGACATATCAAAACAAATTTGTAAACCGAATTACGCTATCTTCCACTGATTCATTTAATAGAAACCTAAAAAAGTAAGACTTTGAATCTAAGGACTTTTGGGCCCCACGTTGGGCGCCACATTGCGGAAGTTTCGGATGGAGTCTGGTGTTTGTTAACTTTCAGAATCCGGTACGAATCCCCGCATCGGTTAAAGGACAGATAAAATTTCGTCAAATAACATGCAGGGGGAGGGAGGGAGGGTTTCAAGTGTTCAAAGGCAAAGGCTGAAGAAAAAGAAGAAGACTGAGAAGGAGGCGAAACTATGTGGCTCTTGATAGAACAAAGTTTGGAAGATTCACAAATTATAACCTCCAGCAGTTTCATCCTCTTCAAGTTTAGGGAAGGAAAGAGATATTGTGTGAAAATTGTTTACCACCTAAACATAGAGATGGTCATTAACTTGCTGATCTGATTTTTTAAGAATATGAGAGAGTCCTGAGATCACCATCCACTTGATGGCGGACCGGACCATACGGAAGGGAACTTTCTCCTCATTTTTTTTCCCCACGGACTCTTCTGTTCTGGGCGAGAACCCCGAAATTAAAAAAATAGGTCACTTGCGGTTTCTTTCAGGGCAGAGACAACTGATGAGATACTGCCCTAGGCGTAGCGTGACTGACGTTGTTACTGGGTGTTGTTTTCCCCTTTATATATAATGGAACAGAGGATAGACACAGGCAGCGCTCAGCAGACGCCTCCCCTGCTTCTGTCCTGGACGAAACTGCAATGCATCTAATAAGTTGAATTGGTACTATTTTGCTATGGACATTTTAGTAACTTTTTTATTTCCTCATTGACAAAGCCACAGGAATACCGCTTGCCCGCAAACCCACAATAATGTTACATACATTTTTGTCTCGACCAGTGAACCAAATGTTATCCAGAAATATTGTCTGTCAAATTTGCAAAATGCAGCCCCGTTGAGTTTATATATTTGCGGCTAGACTGCGTCCAAATAAAATTTAAAAAGAAATTCACTATTGTGAAAACAGACCACCTGAGGGGGATCAGCTCTCCCAAGCGGATCCCATATAATGGCATTACCACATGTAATCCACCCTTTGAAAAGCACACAATAAAACTGAATAAGATCCATCTCACTTCCATGTTTGCAATGCAATTTCACGGCTCTAATTCTGAACCAGGTTAAACCCATTACGGTCTGTGGATATAGGCAGGGCTCCAGCACAACCAAAACAACCCGGGGCCGCTTCCATATGTGGATTTAGTTGGGTATTTGGACAGGAGCAGATTTTATTTGCTATCTTTATTTCAAAATCTTGTTGACAAACGGTGAGGTTCCCTTGATTGACACAATGGCGAAATAACAACGTGAAGTTACCTTGGGAGAGAGCAGAAGGATTCAATTTTATTCACCAAATACACGTTGTTTATGCTGCATGCATGGAGGGGTGTTACGCCGGGGGTGGTTTATTGTATGTATATCACATGAGTCCGATTGTAGTGTTGTTGAAAAAATTGTGAAGCTATCTGAAGCGGTGTTCCTCTGGAAAGTGTGCATTGTTCGGCGATAAGTACTTTTGTTCTCTGGAGAAGCTTCGACTCCTAGATACAAGATAGTCAAGTTTCTCCTTTAATAGATATGAATACATTTTCCGCAGATTTGACTAAAAAACTTGGATTGTGAGAAAAGAAAACGGAAATTTAGCAGAAATAAGCGAGCATTAGGAGAAATTTATAGACACTCAACAGCATGCAGTCCTCATAGCAGGACACAATGGGGACGCAGAACAAAGCAACAATTCAAGCCTTCCATAAGTGCCTTGGATGAGCTCCTCTAATTGTATGTTGGCGTGTTCTTTCTCTCGATAAGGACTGTAAATCTAAATCATATATGTGCATGGTCGTGTGGACGCATATCCCGCATCTCAGGGTCCACACCTCCTCCATCATAAATCTAATCCCAAGTCACAGCGCAAAAATAAAATCTTCCACGAATATTGCCGTCATTGTGGGAGCAATATAAGATGTGGTAAGCAAATCAGCAATAACAGAAGGAAAACAACAAAAGCAATGCTGCTCGTAGTTTAAGTTTTCATAGTTTGGCGCCAGATTTTCTATAGACACGAAATATCCTCGAAAGTTTCCCGGGAGACGTGCTTGTGTTTACGTTGTCCGTTTCAGGCTTGACGTTGATTTCAACTTGGTCCTGAAACTTATGGAGGATTTGAAATTCAAATTTTTCAAATAATGTTATGCATATTTTGAGTTATGTTGTAATGCGAGTAGCTGATGTCCTCGTTCAGGTGATAGAATATATTTTTGATCCTTTTCTGCTGCAGTTTCAATTTCGGAAAGTTGCGGAGTAATGGATGGAAAACAATTCAGGAAATGATGGTCGTGTTTTTATGGAAATTGGGACTTTGAGGTGTTGCTGCAATGGCAATTGAATTGATTCTAGGAATTTAATTTCGTTGATTTATCGGAAGCAGACGACGCCAAAGATTGTTCCTAATCTGACTGGGAGAAGGAGGGAAGGGTCAAAGTCAAGACAATCTAGCTAATCAACGCAGGAAAATGGAAAAGAGTCAAAAGTTTCCAGTATCCATAAAGGTAATAATATACGGAGTAAATCTACGATTAAAACTAAAGAAGAAAGAAGAAGAATTTAAGGAACCCAACTGGACCCGAAAATTTGAGCTCCGCGAAGGACGAACCCAGAAGATCTGCATTGCTTGCGCTATACAAATCGGTGCGGCAGGCAGTCTCAGTAGAGAGTTTAGAGGGGTACACAGTATCAAGGAATATTCTGCGTTATTCTAGGTGAGGGAAACTAAGAGAGAGGAGATAGGTAAGATAATCCACACGAGGTAGAGCAGAGAAACCGGACGGACCTGCTTTGAACAATAGAATTAAAGAGTGTAAGAGAAGGTTGAAGAGACTCAAAGTCAGAAGAAGGAAGTAATATAAGGCCTGACATTCCGGAACTACTATTGGTGACACCAAGGCAGTATCAGTCGAAGCGGAGCTTTTTGACAAGGGAATGTCGAAGTCTTGGATGGAGCTCAGACAGAATATATGTAGAGTGTCCACTAAAAGATTAGGAAATGAAAGTGGTTGGGGATTTGAGTGAGTAGCACATCAACTGCATTTGGTCACCTCAAGTCCCAACTCATTACCAGAGCGCTAGTGAACTACAGAACCGAAGTTTGATTGTAGGTAGTAGTTTATTGGGGGTTACCCAAAGGAATTGAGCCTAAAATGATCGGCGAACTACAAAGGACAAATGAGAACAGAACAGAAGTGTCCTGAAAATGGCTCCGCTATGTATATTCAAATCAGTGGAGCAAAGCAATCGAAAAGGCTGGTAGAAAATTAAAAAAAGATACATATATCAAGGAAGGTTTCAAGCTCTCGCAAGGAAGGAGAATTGAAAGGAAGAGGGCTATTAGCCAACTCTCATCGAGCGAATTTGCAGTGTACACAAGTTGTAGCACAAGTTCTTAAGGGAGGTGACTAGATCGCGATGAAATACATGAGAATGGGGTTAAAAAGTGTTTTGGAGGGTTGAAAGTTAGTTAAAGCTGGAAGATCGGATCACAGTGGATAATAAAAGGGAGCTTATCGTTGAATATCCTGGAAGTAAACAACATGCCGATAAAACACCAATGAACCAAATTGTTTAGGTTTACCTGTTGGTACAGTTCATTAGCGGCAAGGCCGAATTGCAAGAGGGGAACAGCCCACTGAGAAAGAGCAACAAAAGTGGGACATTCAGAACGGTCACGCCAGAGGAAGGAGAAAAGGAACGTGATATGCAACCATCAAATGATATGCCGCAGGATAGGTTAAAAGAGGAGGATGTGGGTCTTGTAATGAGTAACCATGGAATGATGAATGAACCTAGGTTCTATAGAAAATTCACCGCGAGAGTATAATGGCCAGTTTTTTTATTGAGATAATGACGGCCTGAGAAACAGGTTAGAAAAATAACAACGTCCAAGGTTCTTAATATGAATTAAGCGAAGGTAGAGGGAGTAATGTCTAAGTTAATTTTTGGAAGAAAGAGATTAGAAACGTCGAAAATTTGATAAGCTTAAAGAGGGGTATTCCTGAATATAAGAAGCTGCAGCCCTACATGCAAAAGGAGGAAAGCAGAAGGAGGAGGAGCATAAGTAATACACGGAAAATAATTAAAGTAGTATTGACACAGATAATCGATCCGAGTCAAATTTAATTAAATTGAGACAAACCTGCGTTGTGGATGTGAGAACAATAGAGACCTAGGCAGGGGAAATAAACAAAGCAAATAATAAATGAGGGAAGCGTCACACAGTCGTAAGGGCAAGTAGAGAATAGAGAAATATGGTCAAACCACAACGAAAGATAGATCAACATTCGAGTAGCTCGAGATTCAAAATCGTTTGTCTAGAGAAATTTCAGAAATATAGTTAAGCCTCAAGCGCGAAGCCTGCCTTTGGAACGAGGAGAGATGTCCAGTTTCCGTCTCAGTGACTGCAGGTCATCACAGTGTCTTAGGAGATAGTTGAGGAAAGACCAGGAGCCCTGCAGATTACCCATTGAGGAAGCGATCATCACAACTGGTAGTTAGGAGTAAAGTGCAAGCCCATCAAATGAGGAGAAGGAGGAACTTTACATCCGGTATGGATACTCCAGGGGGGTCGTCTGGCTGAGTGACTGGGTCAAACTTTCGTAATGGACAGCAAGGCGTCAAAACCGCTTATTGAAAAAATCTGGCGACCACTTGAGAAGGTTCGCATAGGCGGCGGATAAAGTTGGTTGAGGAAATGAACCTCTTTATCATCCGCTCCTACTACGAAATAACAACCGCGGGGGGCAGGTATTACATTTTACCACCCCTTGTTGTTGGTGCTCTGAGGAGGCGACGAGGAAAGCGGCACCAACCCTGTCGACCAGACCAAAACCAAATGGCTGAGGCATGTTGGTTGTGATGCAGTAGGCGAATGCTCCAAGGCTTAACTAAAGCGGTCAGACCCGAGTCTGCACGGGAAGTCATCTGAAGTGGCTTCAGCCACAAAACCTTACCAGGGATGCACTAGTGCCATGGGAACCGAAATACCTCTTTGAACTCACATGTCTCAGGAGAATTCCCGCTTCCTGTACTTTCAGCTTGGTGATAGCGATTGACGCCCTAGTGAAAATCTCATGGGGGTTGTGGTATGTCCAGGTCGAAAATGTGGAGTTGCGTTTCAACTCGGATGGCGTAGGTTCGGTGGAAATTTAGGTAGATCTCGCATCCACCAGTATTAATACTGAGCCATGTACTCAGTGTAGCCTGGTGATGTTGTGATTGTTTCAGCGGAGTCCTGATTGTATAACAAATTCAATCCGTGTCTTAGTAGGAATGTGGGGTTAAATTTATACGATAGAACTAACGTTAAATCACTAGGATTTAATCCCCCTAGTTGAAAAAAAAACTTGCGAGAAGGTTGCGACAATATGCGCACGTCACCGACCAATACCGCTTTATTGCTCGCAGCGACACAATCCCGACCATCATCAGAAAGTTCGACTTGAAATCATGCGGAAATTAATAGCCAAGAGTCGATGGCAGCAAAGGCGGCGGCATTGACAGCACCACGCCGCATTGCGGGCAACAGTTTCAACACTCACCTGAGCACAATTATTCACCGTCCGACTGAATTGTTGAGTGAGGTTCGGGACGAATTCTAAAAGCGAGTATGAAATTTTTGTAACTAAATACTATGCATAGACCGGCGCCAGGCTCTATGTATCTCCAACATCTCCGAGAATTATATCTCGAATTAATGATACGATTACGGCAGTGTGCTGATCGTCGCTCCTACAACTACGATCAATTATATAATGGGGTTTAGTTGCAGCTGTCAGGTATCACGATCAGAAAATTCGCTTCCGCTTTGGAAAATTCGTCCGAAACGTCAGTGCGACCCTTCAAGGCAGGTCATTCCTGGGCAGACTATAATCAACACTGGCAAAGCTTGCAAATAAGCGAAGAATTAAGTGCAGGGTTTACCAAAACTATGGCATCCCCAGTGAAACATCTGCAGGTGATATTCTAAACACACTAAAGCAGAAACTTTCTGTCCAATGTAGTAAATTTCGACGACACGGCGAAAGTTACTCCAAATGTGTCCAGAATACAATGTAGGCAAGGAACGAGCGGAGTTTTTTTAGATCACTCAACGAATATCAAGAGAGCGTCCAGACAGTGCAACCGTTTCCCCTACAAAGGACAAGATGCAGGACCTCGTAGACACAAGGTCGACCCTCCTTTTAGAAATTCAAAACGTCTATTATTAGTGAAAATGTCAATGCCCATATCGAACTCAAAGAGATTGTGTCCGAGTGGCAGGAGGGCTACAGAGTTTGATTACGAGGTTCGCACCTCATTCTTGACTCGGTAGCTGTAGGACAGGCAACTTTAATTATTATATCGATTACGTCAAGATTTTCAACAACGTCCCGCACACCTGGCTTATCGATGTCCTATGTCTGCATCACATTGATCCTAAACTAATAAAATTTCTGGCGACAGAAGTATGTCAGTGCGCTCCCGTGAGAGTACCAACAACTCAGAGCCTATTCTTATACGGAGTCTGCTTTGGTTTTTATAGCCCTGAACTCCTTTCATGATTACTGAATAACGCTAGAGGGCATACTTTTATTATTAAATATGGCAAGCTGACAGGGCTAAAGCACATAGCTGACATCAAATTGTATGCATATTCAGCCGTGATATTGGGATGGAATTTCGTGTAGACAAATGTCGAATCCGAGCCATTCGTAAAGGCCATCACGAAGCACATGCCGGACAATGTTGATGACCTGCACATCAAAGTTATGACCAAGGCAGGCTTATGCAATTACCAAGGAATTCTGCAAGGAACCGATGCTCGAGTTGGTGATTTGAAGGATGCCCTGCTGTAGTAATTCCTGCGATATGTGGAGCTGGTGCTAGAATTACATCTGTCGGGGAAGAACTAAATAAGCGCACTGAATGTGGTCGCTATCCCTTCACTGGCATATGCTTTCGGAATATTGCCGTGGACAAAGACGGATCCGGAAAACGTCCAGCTGCTGATACGGACACTACTAACAGATTCCAAATGCACACTCAAATTTTACCCTGGATGGGATAAATCTGCCTCTTGACATCGGAGGCAAGGATGTGCCTAGTGTTCGGGAACAGATCTAACTTGAACGATCGATCTTTCAATCCTGTGAATGGGCCGAAGTCAAACCACAACTAAATCTAAAAATGAAGAATTTAGCAATCCATATTTGTCGAACAAATGGCTGTGTGCTGTGGTGTTGTTGCCAAGTCGAAGGGATATTTTTGTGCCATTCAGAATGGTGTGGTCAATACCTGGGCTCATATATAGCACATTATGAAAGAGTGGATGGAAAACGACCAATGCAGAATGTGTAGTTCGGCATAGCCGACGTTGGACCAGCTGATCCCTGGCTGCATTGTTACGG
The DNA here is from genome assembly GCF_905115235.1 of Hermetia illucens. Lineage (NCBI taxonomy): Eukaryota > Metazoa > Arthropoda > Insecta > Diptera > Stratiomyidae > Hermetia > Hermetia illucens. Next base: position 15,105,657 of record NC_051854.1, read on the forward strand.
CTCCGGTGCAATATACGTACAGGCACAATTCTGTACGTAAGGTTATTCATCAAAACCTGGCATACCAATATAGACCGATCCACATGATTACTGCATGTATTCAAACCGGCAAGATTTATCTGATCGCCATATATACCTCACAGCCTGGCGTTCTGTTTAACAAGATAGGTTGCTCCGCATATATTATTCATGTTGCTATCCCCCACAGTAACAAGAATGAACGGAAATACGTCGAGAAGAAAGTGAACTATAAGCCATTGGCTCGGGAAATCAAAAAAATTAGGCACCTGGAGATGTTTGTGGTGCAGCTGTCAGCTACAAATATTGTACCTAAATCCCTCACGGCTTTCCTTGATGTTCTCTCACTGTCACGTAGTCTAATTCAAACCATGGAGAAATACACCATTCTGCATATGTGCTCGATGTTGCGGGGATTTCTCGATGGATTCTCCCACTGGCCTAACATCGGCCGTGATGCTGGCCGAACCAGAACCCCTATATATTGTTTTAAGAAGGAAGGATCATCCGAGCCTAAGTGCTTGTCACTTAGTGCTAATATTAGGTAAAACTTCCCCAACTCCTAAGTGGGCATGGAGGTTTTCAGTTTAACCTGCACAAAATTGGGAAGGCGCAATCTCGTGATTGTGTATTCTACAATGGAGTGGTGGACGAAGCTGAACACACTTTTTCTTTTGTGAAAGGTGGGACGGCTTTCGTCAGCAGCTTTATGGAGACTCAGGGGATCTCTCCCCAGACAGCTCATCTTTCCTTTTTCTCCACGTTAGTGAAAGGAATTCCCTGACTTGAATGCTCCCAAAGCCAGGAGTGCGGAAGGATTAGCTCGAAGTAATGTGTTAAACGGTTCCACGCTAGTTCTCTGATGACAGGGAGGTTTTTAGTTGGTAGTCCATCGGCGTATTGTTACGAGAGTCCTACATTGCGAAAACGACTTCACCTTCGCTACTCAAAAAAATCGGTACAATCCGGTATCTGGTAAGATTGGGACAAATCGGATATAGTAATCGTCGGCGCGACAATCCAATTAGATTAGGGCCTTGACACCTATTAGAGTAGTTTATTCAAGATCGTAACAGAACACTAGGGGGTATCGTAGCTGATTTGTCTCTAACTCCACTACCAGTGAGAGCCTGATTAATAGACTTAAAAGTTTTAAACTACAAACAGTTTTATATATATGGCTCACGAGGATGGCCGGACAGGACGGAAATTTCCTCACGATATTCACAAGGATCTCTATGCAATCTTCTAGACTGCCCGTTAACGGAATTAGCGTTTGTGTTATTTGTGTAACCAAATCACTAGTAGACCAGAGAAAGAGCTGGAACAAAAGGGAGTGGGCTTCAACATTTTACAAAGCAAAGTAGAGTGCTTTCAGTTGCTATGAACAGATTTGGAAGTAGTCTCCTAAAGAAAGGCATTGAGGATGCGAACAAGGAAACTAAGAGGACAAAGGCCCCAGAAATAGCTTGCTGGAACTTTTAAGAAAAGTTATTACCTAGCTTTTCCCTACCAACCTAAGTAAGTAGCCCGATTTGTCAAGTACTGGAGGATTACAACAGCAAAAAGCAGGGCTTAGATTGATGGCGTTTTCAACAAAGTGCTCAAATAAACTGTTAGAGGCATAGCGGAAGCAAAGTCCTTCGAGCACGATCCTACAGTCGATATGATGAGAACATGGAATAACGCGTCAACCGCACCTGCCCATCATTGTTTTCGGTTCCTAGCAATGTTTTTTATTTATTCCCCGAGGTTTCCAGGTAACTTCACTCCTTCTTCACTGATGTATGCATGGTAAAACTCATGCAGAATTACTTTTAGGAGAAGATTCTGTGCTGCAATATGAAAAATATGAATAATCACAAACTTTCATACCTAGCCTAAAAAAAGTCACTATAGTGGGCTTTGACCTGGCATTCGCCGCTGTTTCGAAAGGTCCCGAGGGCGCCAAAGAATAGGCAGACGAAATTGCTTGTCCGGTTAAAGGATGACCGAATGGGGTCGAGCTAGATCTAGCAGGGGAATAGACGAAAACCATCTTAGTTACTAAACAAAGGAGGAACAAGATGCACATTCAGGTTTGTAACCATACAATCACCTTAAGCTCGATGTTATTATTAATATAAAGATAAACTTCACTGACTTGCAGTTGCCTCTGTAATCGCAAGGATATCAAACGAGGTGCTGAAGGAAATGATGGAAATTCGAGAGGAAGCACAAACACATAAATCTAAAGCCAAACCCTCCGAAAAGAAACACATGATACAAAGGATTTGAAATGGATTGCAGATTTCTCAGCAGGTCCCAGAGACAACTAAATTACTCATTTCTCAAATACATAATCGGCGAGACTTAAGGTGCTAAACTGTTTGAAATACGTGACTAACAACCAACTAGCTTTACCAAGATACGTCAATGTGCAGATACATTGGAATATGAATTCCAGCCATATAGCAAAGGAAAGCACTGAAATACGTTGATATCAGGATGACACCGGGACTCTCATCGAATGGTTAAGATTAAAATAGCTCCTTGTTAAGTTAGGAAACATTCAAAGAAATTGAGATGCTTCTTGCCAAAATGTGGATTTCGTAATTTTGGAAAATGGATTCCCTGCAGGTACAATTTAAAGCAAGAGAATAATTGTGCTATAGTAATTGAAGGAAGATAGTCATAAACACCTATGTTGGCCTGTGTTTGAAGTGCTTGTCGCTAGGACGTATCCTCAAAGGCTCCCATCACCAGTTGCCTATGTGGTTCAATAGCAAATAATTTGATAGTTCCTCTCGTAAGATTTGTTCCAAGACGAAGTACTTATACCCACTCCTGTATGTCCCTAAAAACACCTCCAATGTTTCCAACCCTCTTTCTATAGATTCTCCCAAACGAAGGTGTTCATTACTCACTTTCGCTAAATAAATTACCATCAGTGGAGACTTTACCATTAAAGACAAGCAATTTGTCCTTTATAAGATCCTAATAATCCAACCTTTGAAGCCGTTTTCGCATTCAAATTGCAGGACTGGTCCGAAAGGGGTACTATTACTCGTACTTTACCATGTAATGACGTCGCTTACGAAACCAAATCTGCCAAATACATTACATAATAACATTAAAGGCTATTCTATATGTTACAGCTGCATGTTTCGTCAGCGCACTGGTTATATATCACCGTGAGTTACACACGACTGCTACTTCCATGCACAAATATGTACGAGTGTAATGATGAACTGTTTTGGAAACTCATGGCATACGGCACAATTGGGGTTGGGGTGTGGAACAGCCTTTAGTACATTCTGAACAGCTTTCGGGGCTGTTTTTCTGGCTTGAATCTTTTCTATGTGCTATACAATACGGTAGATAGCATAGAAGCAAACCGTCAGATGGGAGGGGGTGGGATCCACAATTCATTATTAAAGAGCTTTCCTGGACAGTCTTCGTGGAAAAGTTAGCGGATTCACTTCAAATCTGAGTCCTTCATAGAAAAGCGAATAGAATATTTAGTATCGGAGAATTGCTAGCTAAATTCGCAATATAAAGGGACCGATTTTAAGATATGTGGAAATATAAACAATAATCTAGGTTCAAGTCGGCAAGCCCCAACTCCAAAATAAACTAGTCCGAAAAATATGAAACAACTAGAAATAAAGCTAGAGCCTAAAAGTACCTCTCTTATGTATATAGGTTGGGACGTCAGGGTCGATAAATTCAATGTAGAATAAAAGGAACTGCTGGGTAAACTGGCAGTCTTAGCCCTCATTTATCAGGACCTTTACCGACAAACGATGTTGAGGTGGCCCTACTCCAATAGAACGCTACGGATCTATATTGAGGAGTCAAAAACACCTGCATCTACCTCAGTGAGTCAGGCTCATCTTACGACGTTTTTAGTTAACCATAATAAAACTAATATCGAGCAACATATGCATTGAACAAGTTAAATATCTCAAAAATTGCTTCTTGCACCAGGACAACTTGGATAAAGCGGCGTTAGGTATCAACGAGCGTCAGAAATTCAAAATTCTATGTTTCTGAGTGTTCACTGACCATAAAAAACCATGAACGTAGTCTCGCGACAATGGAGACGAAAATGTTGCGTTGGACCAGTGGCATAATAGGCGAGAATACATCGGAAATGAGGGTATCTGGGATCAATATGGGGTTGCGCCAATTTTGGAAAAAATGCGAGAGAGGCGTCTGCAATGGTATTAACATGTACTTCGCTCTGACGGGGACTCACTTCACAAGATTGATCTGAACATCAAAGTCGATGGGAAATGACAAAAGGCCGGCTTAAACAACGACGGTTTAATATGCTAGATGGTGATTTAAGAGGAGTGGAAGTAGCTGGTGCTGATCCCGAGACCAATTTGCCTCTTAAATACAACAGCGTGGTTCTCAAGAGGGTAATTTATATTCGGCTATCCCCAATAATCCAGTGTCCGGATAGCTGAGTGGTTACAGCACGAGGCTGTCGTATGGAAGGTCGCGGTTCAAATCTCACTGGCGGCAGTGGGATTTGACGTCGGATACCAGTCGACTCACCTGTGAATAAGTACCTGAGTTAAATCAGGGTGATAATCTCGAGCGAGCACAATGCTGTAATCCTGTAGTTGCGGTCTTGAATGAAGTGCTCTAACACACTTTAAGGCCCTGATCCAATATGGATTGTTGCGACAACGATTATTATTATTATTATCCCCAATATTCTAGTTTTCTCAACACTAGCCAGAATTCTACCAAATATAGATGTTTCAAGCCCTAGCCCTAGTTAATCGAAAACTGTTCGTACCACTAGTCACCACCCTAGCTCTCTTGTACTCGCCACAAGTGTGAGCACCATCGTTTAGTATCCTTGAGTGGAATTTTGCAACATGCAATACCGTAAAATTAAACCCGACTGATATTATGGCCGATGGTAAGGTATTTAGCAAGGAAGCGAAAGCCAGAGAACTGACCTACGGGCTACCGAGTTAATTTAGCAAACAGCATGGGAGCAGGAAAAAATAGATGGTGGACACATGCCCTTATCCCCAATATAAGCTAAGAACTAAACGAAGAAATGAGGAGACAAACTACGGAATATGTCTTCTTTATTTGCCCAAACATTAAAAGAGAATTAGGATCCAGCATCGTGATGGGTAGGGTTTACCCGATAGAAACTTGGACACGAGCTATATCCTCGTTATACCAATAACCAGGACAAAACGTCGAATACATAGTGAACGAGACAGTCTGGCAGCGGTGTCAAATTTAAGATGGGCTCCGCGGAAACCAGAGTTGAGCCTAACAAAAGTGCGCTTGAGTTAAGAAGGGCAAACGTCAGGGAGAAGGTGAGTCTCAGCGGCCTATGTGGTAAATGGTATTTACGATATCACAAAGATGTCATCCATCGCTGAAAGAGACCCACAAGGAAGTCCAGGGAAACCCTAGCCTTTGCGAGCAGAGCTGAAAACGCAAATCAAAACTATGATGAGGTGAGCCCGAAAATGCTCACATGAACATTTTTGACTGAGTCCAAGAAGGAAGAAAGCGTCTGATAGTTCAAAAGTGGAGGAAAAAAACCTGCTTCAGCTATGCTCACGCAGCCAAAGGCATTATATAAAACTTGCAATCCTACCTAATACCTATTCATCTATCGCGGAGCTCGCATTGTACTAACACTGACCAGCACGCCCACCGTCCGGGGAGGAGGATTAGGCTCGTTCGTCGATTTGACTTATGTCAATACCTCATTGGCAAGAGGGATTGTCAGGCAGTTGGATGAACAGTACACGCACAGTGACCACCAAGTTATCTTTCGCGAAATTTGAAACGAAATAGGCGACAGTCGAATGAGCAACGGAGGTGGAAAAACCCAGTACCTAGCTGATCCACTGAACCTTTTGAGAGGACGATATTCCCGGTGGCTTTAGAAAGAGCTCAAAACCCAAAGGAAATGGCACCGAAAACTGTGAGTCAGCTATGTCGCCGCGTAGCTGAGGCATGCGACTTTATAATGCGAGCGAAGCTACTTTGCCAAAGAACAAGAGGGAAACCAGAACATCAGTGTATAAAGAAAAAATACCGAGATTCTCCTAGCAAATTCGAACCCATGCAAGGTTGTAATAAACAAGGTGACGTGCCCCCGACTCTTGTTCACAATAAACACAATTCTTTTTCCGCAACAGGAACAAAGTAGATCTTAGCCAATGGTTCGGCAAGATGTCTTCTCGATCCTAGGGGTAACCGAGGATGAACTACAAGAGTTCTGTGGACGAATTGAGGATATTAAGGCTCCAGGATTTTACGGAATTCCGAACAAAAGCCAGGAATTAGCTGCTAAAATCCGGTCCACGTGTTTCAAAAGCACATTTGAATCGAACATCGCAGGAGAAGTGTTTCCTGCCCAAACTTCAACAACCACCTGACGTATCCTATCCGGATCGCCTTATCTGTCTTTTAGAGACAAGCTGTCTCCGTCCATCAAATTAGTAGGTGATCTGTTGTAACAATAGTATGGATTTCGGATAACGCGTTTTACGGTCGATGCGATAGCAACGGTCACGGATCTGGCTCTGAGGCGTCATCGGTCGTTGGTAAGGACTACGCAGTGATTATGCCAGATGTCAGGAATGCCTATAACTCGACCAACTAAGGTCTTAGCTCTTCAAGGCCCTGATACAATATGGATTGTTGCGCCAACGATTATTATTATTATTATTATTATAATCGAGAGTTACATTTCGGAGAAATTTATTTGGCACAAGACAAGCCTCCATGTTAGAGTATCTGCTGTGGAATATATGACGGAGTGCTCAGCCTGCACGTGCCAAAGGAGATAAGGTTGATTGGTTTTACAGACGACCTGCGGGTGGTGGTAGTTGCGAAGCACGCCAAGAACGTAGAACTTGATGAAAGTGAAACCATTCATATCATCATAGCATGGTTACAAATGGCAGCATTCCTTTTTACCATTCGGAACAAAAACTATTGTGTCAAAATCCGAGTTGGGGGATCAGTGCCAAGATGAGCTTCATGAGACACTTGAAATATGCGCGAGAAACGGTAGCAAAGAATAGCTCATTTCTAGCTAGGCTGATACTTAATATTGGAGAGTTAAAATATCCTCCTGCCTGGTCGGGAGCACTGGACAACACGGCGAACGAAAGAAGAATTAGTTCGGCATAGCGGCCAATCAAGCGTGGGGTGTGCGGTATTTGTTACAGGAACAAAACAAACAAAGGAAACTGGGTGGTAACTAAAGATGAATGCTTGGAAGCTTGCATAAGAGGGACAGTGAAAATGATTAAATCATTGAAATCAAACGGTAGAAATAGCATTGCCCAACACTCAAACTTATTTAGATTCCATCATTCCATCACCCATGTCAAGTGAGGTTGTCCTGTACCACCTGACAGGTCCACTACGTGACGCAATAGAATCAAAGAAGAAGGTTTTCATTCGTCTCTGGAGTTCCAGTACATTCCACTTGCACAAAAACAGAAGTTCTGTAACCTTAAAGGAGACAGAGAGGGTTTGCGGAAGGATCGGCAACAAGAAGTCATTAGAAGCATACTTGAAGCATTTGCTACAACCTTAGAAGCTTGCATAATCGCGGATTTTTTTCGCTACCGAAGCCAAATAAGAGACCGTAAGGGCCACCTCCATATCACCCAGTATATCTCCGGAATACAACAGGGAAAAATTCAAAAAGCAACAGGTTATTCCGACCATCGAAAATGAAGATGGACCGCCAATAAACCTGCATGCTTTTCGAAGATTAGTAATTGGTGCGATGAACATGGCAATAGGATTAATACCTGAAGCGATAATTTGTAACGTATAACGCACGGTGCTGAAAGTGAATGACAAGAACCCATTCAATTCAGCAAGGTGGGTGCACATTAAACGGGCGCTTCGTAGGATTGGGCCTTCTGGAGAGGACTCTGTCTTATGACATCAACGATGGACCTGAGAGGCACGTGATTATGGCAAGACTACCTAACAGCTCGGTGTTGGAGTCCCTTTTTTCTCGTTTAATGTGTCACTTGTCCTTGATCGTAGTTACGAAAGACGTCAAGGTCATCAAAGTATACGCAAATAAAACTGTCGACATGCCAAAAGAATGACTAGGACTGGTGGTGTTAGATCTCGCGTAAAAAAATACGAAGGCAATCATTTGGGCGATGGAATTAGCCATGACAACAAGCCGTAAAAAGGTGAAGCCAGCACGCATCTTAACTGGATAGAGAGTCTTCAGAACCACGTCCAAAGAGGGGATGTACGTAACGGCAACTACAATTTCAACAACCTTTAATCGCACACCTTACACCAAGGAGTATATCGAAAGATGACATAGGTTGGTGAATTACGATCTGATCCTATACCTTAGGGGGTATAGCGGATGTTACAGAAGCTATTGGAACTGATTCGCACTTGGTGTTTCCCCAGAAAAAAGACAATTTAGTCGAAGATACAGAATATCCTCTGTTCGATTGTAAAAAGCTCTAATAAGAGAAAAGCATTCTGTGTAATATACTTAATGCAATGGTTAGCCCGAAAAACCTAATTAGGACGGGAGGGAGGGAGGGGTCCCCAAGTTTAGTAAAAGGTTCATCGAACGAAATACTTGGCTTTGGGATAACGATGTCCCAACAAAGGATCGTGCAGAAAACTCTGGCCAATTGGCAAATTTACAAGAATGCCAACCGGGAACCGCTGTTACCAGAGCATTCCTTTACAAAGATTTTTACTGTATAGTTTATACAATCGGGAGGGCTAGAGAGATTTGTATCGGATTGTCGAAAGCACACAGGATATCGAACACTTCTGTTACGGCAGTGACAAGAACAGTACTTTGCTTACCGATCAACGAGCCGCGACAAATAGTTGCCGGGGATATCTTGAGCCGATTTCAATGTAACTTCAGCGTCACTGAAGTCGAGGAAGCAATAATGCAAATGAAGTCGGGAAAAGCAACAGGATCTGACGCCGTCGCATCTTAGCTCTGAAAAGTGAAGAGCTGGGACCCAACACTATGGCTCAGTGCGTTCTCAAATCGAGGAGGGTAGAACACAATCTTATTGGCAAGAAAGAACCACCGTTCCAATATGGAAAAAGAAAAGTGGTCCAGCATAGTGTTCATAAATCGATCCGGTTCCTTCCCCATACCGCATTCAAGACATCGTTCAAATAACTGTGATTCAAAGCGGGTTCGTCAAGAACTGCGGTTACTCTTGCAGGAACATTGTTGGAAGTATCGCCCTCCTTACATTGCATTACTGGATTTGAAGATGTCGTTCTACCGTGTAAGATACGAACTCATCTGATATACTTTGTGGCAACACCTAGTACCAGGAGAACTCGCGCCTTGGTTTAAATTTTTCTATCATGGTCAGAAAAGTAAAATTCGTATTGTGGCGGGCATATCAAAACCACTACTCCTCTTTATTGTTCTGGATGAAGTGGCATTCGACAACTGGTGTTCTTTATGATCGGCTTATTAACAAGCACCTCCAGTCGAACATTTACCGCAGTGTTCTCCGGCCTGTCACCTTTTATGGCTCTGAGTGGTGAGACAGTAAACGACGTCTTGCGGTAATGGAGACGAAGATGTTACGTTGGACCAGTGCGTAACACATCACGATCACGTTCGAAATGAAGAAATTGGCGATTGACATAGGGTGCACCGATCGTGGAAAATTTGCGACGGTATGGTCACGCCAAAGTTGGTCTAAATATCGATGGAAAACGACCAAAAGGTCGGCCGAAACCACAGTGACTTGATACGTTGGATGGTGATCTGAAAGCGGCACAATTGCATCTAGACCAGCCCTTTGACAGAACAGAATATCGCAACCGATCAAGACGACCCTACTCCGCTTCCGCTCCGGCCAAAGTAAAAGAAGGAGAAGATGGCTCTAAGAAGGCAATGGAAGATGAACATCATGTTAAGAAATTATATTTTAAAAACGTTGTGCACATTGAAATGGAAGTTTGGCAACATTATGAACTAACCACGACCATATTAAAGGCCTGCAAATGGGGAAAGAAGAAAAATCGCCATGGGTATTCAATAAACGTAGACCAGCCCCTTTTCCAACCATCCAACATCTCAGTAATCGCAGTATTAGGAGAGTTGCTACCTTATATGCCATCATCGACCAGACCCACGTCTACAATTCATCTGAAGTATTACGAGAGGGTATCTGGTACCATACGCGCCAAGATAGCACACTGAGAGCATAATAATAAATAAAAACTTCATGGTGGTTGTCATTACATCCATATCGCTGGCAAAGCTTCTTGTTGGTCAAGACGTGCTAGCTGTCATTCAAAACTCAGGGATCGTACCCTTTAGTTCCGGTCAAAGTATTAGATATAAATCACATCCGCTGGTAGGATCGCTGAGCCCACATTTAGTATAACTAGTACCGCTGGGCTATTGACGGTAGGGTTCTGCTTTTGATCTCCAAATCAATCTGTGTCCGAAGAGGATCATGGGATTATACCCAAACGTGAAGTGTTCACATTAAATCGCGAGAAAATAAAAAAATTGGGCTTACCTTTCTTTGAACCACATAATCAAAATGTTGTTCATGCTTTATTCAATCCAATAATTCCATGAAGAGAAAAAGTTCTAATCCGAATGAATGTAGGAAACAACTGTTCAATTTACATCAGCAATACGCATAGTAATCGTTTTCGTCTCCAAATAATTTTCTAATGCATCTTTCCCAAGTTCACGACCAATACCAGATTGCTTGAATCCTCCGAATGGTGCCTGCAGTATGACAGCATTGTAGCAATTGATCCAAACTGATCCAGCCTCCACTTCCTGAGCGAACTTCATTGCTTTGTTGATGTCCTTGGTAACAATTCCTGCTGCTAAACCATACGATGTCCTGTTAGCCCGCTCAATAACTTCATCTAGCGTTCTGAACTTCAAGATAGACTGAACCGGTCCGAAAATCTAGAGAGAAAATTTAGCCAGAATCAATAAGACCTCATTTCAACTGCTTGACTTGTAACTACCTCCTCCTTTGCGATTTTCATGTCATCTGTTACGTTGGAAAATACAGTAGGCTCAACAAAGTAACCTGCAGTGCTGGCCGGTTTTCCGCCAGTCTCAATTTTTGCACCTTCACTTTTGCCAACTTGAATATATTCCATAACTTTATGATACATCTCTGCATCGACTTGTGGTCCTTGCATGATTCCTTCAACGAAAGGATTGCCAACCTTTCTTTGCTTGGCTAAATCCGAAGCCTTCTCAACGAATTCGTTGTAGATGCTTTCATGGACAAAGGTTCGACTACCTGCGCAACAATTTTGGCCATGATTGGCAAATATGGCATCATGAGCAATGGCGGCAGCTTCATCCACTGAAGAAAGAAATCGTATCAATCATGTGTTTTGGTCTTGGCTTGGTTTATCCAGCCAGTTTCAGCCAGAAAAGATCATTTTCATACTTTGTGTCTGAGAAAAAGTATCTACTTACAATTCACATCTTCGCATATGACCAAAGGACTCTTTCCACCCAATTCAAGGGTGACGCGCTTCAAATTCGATTCAGCTGCTGCCTTCATTATAAGTTTTCCAACTTGGACGGATCCTGTGAATGCAACTTTATTCACACCCATGTGCCCGGAAATAGCTGCTCCAGCTGTAGGACCATATCCAGTAATGACATTAATTACACCATCTGGAAATCCAGCTTCCTTGGAGAGAGCCGCCACATATAAGGCTGTCAACGGAGTCTGTTCGGCGGGCTTCAAAACAATAGTGCAACCTGGTGAGTAGATTCATGGAAACAAATTGAACAAATTAACGGGAAAACAACATTTTAGAAGAATCGAGAGAAATCCCTTTTCCGAATGAATTAAACTCCCACAAAAGAAAACAAAAAAAGCATCACCTACCAGTTGCTAATGCAGGCCCAAATTTCCATGCTAACATAACCAACGGATAATTCCACGGAATAATTTGTCCAACTACGCCGACAGGCTCTTTTCTGGTCATAGACACTAGAGGAGCTGGAGCCTGAACAGTTTCTCCAAAATATTTATCAGCCCAGTCAGCATAATATTTCAGGGTTTGGACTGCCCTGTCGACATCCAGGAGAGCCTGAGAGAATGGTTTTCCGTTGTCCATGCTTTCAAGATTGGCCAAAATATTGATATCCCGGTTTATCAGGTCAGCCAATCTATAATGAAGAAGTAGACGTAAATTAGATACTGCTAGTTGGGTTCATAATTATATTTAGAAGATGAACATTTATTTTGAAGATTTATATATTTGGAAAAGTCACTCTGAAAGGTAGGGTTGATACACAAAGGCTTGGCAAATGCTAACTTACTTAGTGATAAGTTTTGCACGTCCTGCTGCATCTAACTTCCGCCAATCAGATTTTCTATTAAACGCAGCTCTGGCTGCCTCGACAGCAAGATCCACATCTGCCTAATTTGGAAGGAAAGTTATTGTAACACTGGTATAGCTTATAGGATATTCAAAGACCTTATTTTTAAGTTCACTTACCGCATTTCCTTCAGCAATATCTGCGATCTTTTCTTTTGTTGCGGGATTTATGGTAGGAAACGTCTTCTTTGAAACAGCATCGACAAATTCATTGTTGATGAACAACTAAGAAGAGACAAGAAATTAGAGTTCGAAGAATTGATTATAATTTTTAGGGAGACTGGAAGTTGGTCAAATTTTTATGGTTTAGCTTACGCCAGGACCCTTATCTATCTGGGAGACATCTTTTAAAACTCAAAGTACTTCTCAATACAAGGGCACTCAAAGGGTCACCAATATGTGTGATTAAAGAGTATGACAAGATAGGGAGTCTCAGTTCATTACAGATATGAAGAACATGAGTACATTAGGCTACCGAAGCAGGCAAAGCTATCAGGTCTGGCCACAAATAAGATGCTAACATCACCATGACGGAAAATGTTTACAAACCTCCCAATATAAGGATCGAATAGTAGTCCCTGACGATTAACTGCGGTCAAGCTATTCACAATACGAAGATGAGGGAGCAGCTACAAAAATTGCTCGTTATGGTAGGCGAAACCATAAGGTAAAATAATTTTCTACGCACAAACGAAAGGGAGCAATTAGAAGTAGAGGAGGAGAGGTAGAAGGCAAACTGTAATTACCAACATTCTTACAGAAGTCCTACCTGACTGGAAGTGAACGGATGTATGCAAATTCAAAGAATAAATCACGCTGAATCGTTTCTTCAGAATCCAAACTAGCAAGTATCGAGAAAGAACAAGCAGCCTCTCGGTCGTCGATATCCACCGAATGCAATGACAGCCACTAAGACGTTAACATTAAAAGCAGCAAGCGAAGGAAACTTTCTACCTCGAAATCCAAGAAAGTAAGAAAGAAGAAACCTATCAGATAATCAATCCATCCGCCACTAAGGCGTAGCTATACTGCTGGAAGGACAAAAAGAGGAGGAGGAATCCCATGACATCCAGAAGGAGCCTCAAAAATAAAAAGGGTCACCGTTGAGTGTTTAAGTGTAGATACCTGCGAAGTCGTCTACGTACAGTGATATATGCTAAGTTGAACCAAGATAGGACCAAAAGAGTTGGACTCACTTGGACAGCAAGTGTCTGGAGCAAACTTATTTGATACATGAAAGGATGGGAATCAACGTTACCAGGGTTAAACGAAAGACTTCGTGACTGTGGACCTCAGGACACCCAGAGTCAAGTAAAAAGTATTCTTGGAGAAAATGTCCGCCTGTACGCTCAAAAGCATGAAATCTTCATCCAATGAAAGAAAACCAATAAGGTTATATCATAGGCAAATATCTGCGCTCTTCTTAATGGATCCATTCCTCACATCATTTTCCAAGCAGCTTAGACTCTCTCATCACTGTTCTACGATATGTAGTTCTAGGTCGACTATTCGCCGTCGATTATCGAATGCTGGATACAATTGCGTCAGATGACCAGCAAGGAAATTATTACCTTTTCTCAATGTGGATCTTGTCCACCGTAACTTCCGCCTTATGATAAATGCGTCCATGAGTCTATACGCCGGTAAGGTTCTTAATTTTTAATTATTCCGTATCCAAACAGTACAAAGACTCGACGCTGGCATGATTGATGATTTTGGAGTTACAGTGGGAATTATTTTCCCAAATACTGCTTCCATGTGGTAGCGTAGCAATAACAGTATGGTGTGACTGTTGTAATGTATCTTGGGGGAATAGGAGGATCAGAATCATCCCACGTGGTCGAGAAAGACCTAGAGGGAAGAGGAATGCCAGAATCCTAAAAAACTCCCGCAAAACTCTCGGATGGCCAAAATGCCACCCCAACCTCAGCATTTGTGTTTTACCTATGTGCAGAAAAACTTCCGCAAACGGTGCTTGTTAACGAAGAACCAACAACCGAGTTGCTTCCCGTCGCAGAGTATGAAATAAAACAAATAAACAAAAAGGATCGCGAGAATTCAATCTTCCTCGTCTGAAGTCAGAGAACAAAGTGAAGATGAATCATTGAGGACGTAACAGCACAGCATGTAGCCGACTACCTCCGAATTCCATCAAGGATTCACCTCACCCGTGACTTTATCCCTACGAAGAAGGAAGAGTATTTAGTTTTTCAAATTCTGAAACGAAGAGATAGCCGTTTCACATAAAGGTAGGGAAGGACACTCCTCAGAAGCTCGGACAGCAAAGGCACGTAAATCCAGAGACTTCTGGAAGACAATCACCTACGAGACGTTAAGTCTCAAAGACAAACACAACAAATGACTAGCTCTTATAGTGTTCTACCAAGGATAGGGCAGGAAACTCTACGTTCATGGTGGGAAAGGAAATTGATGCTTAGGTACATTTGCTTCCGGGGAAAAAAGGCGTGATACCTAAAACTAGAAATGTGAAGGCAAGTGTACGTGGAGCCTAGCCAGGAACAACGTTGAGAATCTATCGATTCTCTATCCGATACCACTAAATGAAGTTGTGAGTCGGAATAGGCTATCTTCCACTAAGTCAGAAAACCTGTAAAAAAGAAATTAGGCTTGAATCCAGGAAATGTTGAGTCCCACGTTGGGCGCCATTTGTAATGAACCTTGGGGGGAATAGGAGGATCAGACGATCATCCTAAGTGGCCGAGACCTAGAGGGAAGAGCTATCCCAGAAACCTAAAAATTTGGCGAAATTGACCGTGAAGGTCCGCCCGCAAAGACTGAAGTTCCATCAAAGTGCTTGGTTGACACGTTCTTGGACGCCTCCGTGCTAACCAGGCGCGGGAATACAAAATCAACGTGTCTATACCGATGCGTGGGTCCGCACCGGATTTAAAAATAGAACACAAACAAAAAAAATCGCGACGGCCTAACGAAAAAAAACCAGAATGCGAGCTAAAACTGGAAAATGAAAAAAACGGCTCGACCGCGCGCGTGGAGCCGTAAGTCTCTGGAACCGAGTGCCCTTTATGATTCTGAGTAGGCCACCACAAAGTCAATGAATAGCATCTTTCGGTAATGGAGACGAAGATGTTGCGTTGGACTAGGGGTGTAATGTACCTTGATCACATCCGAAATGAGGATATCCGCGATCGAAACGAGGTTACACCGATCGTGGAAAAATTGCGAGAGAGCCATCTTCGATGGTATAGACACGTAATTCGCGCTAACGTAAATTCACTTGTCAAGATTTATCTAAACATCGAAGTCAATGGTAGGCGACCAAAAGGCCGGCAAAACAACGGTGGTTTGATACGCTGGGTAGTGAAGTGAAGGCCTCACGACTGCACAAACATCGGGCCTTTGATAGAACAAAGTAGCGTAACCGATCACAACGAGCTGACCCTGCTTATGAACGAGACAATAGCTAAAGATAAAAAAGAATAGTTCTCAAGTGACCATTTTACTCCATCTTTACTATGAAAAGCGCCTTTAAAGTGTGCGAAAGTACGATGCAACTGCTGATCATGTTTCACCAGTTTCTCGATCGTTTGCAGCAGAGATAAAATTTTTGCTACTTCTTTCAGAGCGAACGCAGTATTCTCATAGAACATTTCATATGACACTGACTGCAAGCCGAAAACAACAAGTTTTATTTTTTAACTGAGTAAAAAACCTACATAAAACACAGTTCATTGGATGGCCGCTATAATATACGGTATAGTTGCTCTGCTCCAGCAAACCTGCCTCTGTCCAGCGCAACCCTGGAGTTTAGGAAATCCAATTGTGACGAAAGAGACTGTTCTGCATTGCCCGATTCTTTTTTGGATTTTTCTATTTACTCTCATGTTTCCACGGATTCTCTTCTCCATCATGATTGGCCCCAACCCTTAAATATTGCAGGCATCACTACACTTATTTAAGCATTTAGTCAAGCGCATATTTTTAGAACGGTCATAAGTATAATAGATATTGGGTTTATTAGGTTTAATATACCAATAATCGTTGGCGCAACCATCTAATTGGATCAGGGTCTTGAAGTGTATTGGAGTACTTAATTCAAGACCGAAACGGTACACTACAGGACTATAGTACACTATAGGAGGCAATGTGGTCAGCATTGCGCTCGCACGGGATTATTAGCCTGATTCAAATCACGATACAAATTCCACTGCAAGCAGTGAGACTTGAACCGCGACCTTCTGTACGACAGCCTTGTGCTCTAACCACTCAGCTATCTGCTAGGTTTACTGGTTTCAATATAAAGCACTAAAACTACGAAAAAAGACCGACTGAAACAACACCAAAAGCTCTGCTAGTCAATATCCTTACATCCCATAATGGTGGCCACTTGTCTTAAGCTAAAAGGAAGCAGTAGTAGTAACTACGTCTCCGGAATGGAGATTAGACTGCGTGCTTATCACTCATTCTTGTAAAACTTGAAGCATGTTGGGGCTGTTTATGGTCGAGTTAGTAATTGAGAAATGTTGGGAGTTCAACATTAATCTATCTATATCAATATTGTCATACCTCCTCGGAAGTCCTGTTAAAATTGAAATTAATTCAGATGGAGCTACAAATCAACGAGATAACAAACCACGAATCCATAAGAAAATTGTTGAAACAAAGTGAAGGAAATATCAATGGCAACTAAGGTAAAATAATGATCTTTACCATTAGGCAAGCAGCAAGTCTCCCCAATTAAAAAACTGCGGAATCTGCAGCTTCCAGGACGGGTACAACAAATTCAAGAGGATCTAATATCTGAAAAATAAATTGAAAAGAAAGGAACAATACCCCAAAAAACCTTGCACTAATTCTACTGATGAAGATTGTTAGGATTTCGAAATTCGAGTACACCCTCGATGGATGAGATAACTTGAGACAATGCCTACTGGAAAAGCCATGTATTGTTAATATTCTCAATATATAATCATTAAATAAAAGTAATGTGCGGCAATAAAAACTCTAAATAATCTGAATTCACACTAATCATAATTATAAGGACTTCAAGTGTCAATAAAATACTTATTTATGGGACAAAATAAAATTAAGACATGGTACGAGTACCACCAGTGGTTGGAAGTACAATCAAAATAGTTTTTGACGGGTTAGGAAAAAGACCCAAACGACGGTATTATTTATTATTTTAATTTGCGACTTTCAAGACAAGAAAGAATTTGTCATGCTTTCTACAAAAAAAAATTAATTTAAAAGCGTCCATTCAATCATCAATCCCTTAATTTCAGAATCTGTAACTTAATTTCACAGAATTTTATGTAGAACTTCTGTCGAAAGCACAGCACCGCTAGCTTCCCGTATAAACACTAGAAACAGTATTGTCCTATCATATCATACAAAGCCGCGCTGGAAGTCTCAAAAGACCGGATTTGTTCACTTAATTGGAGGCTTAAAGCCAACCAGGCGCAAATTGTCAAATCAATCTCATCAATCCAGATTTTCATTTGAAGATCAATCCGCTAGAATTTCACTTACCTTCGTATATTTAACTGGTTGCTTGGGATTTGACATGGCGCCTTCCTTGATCTATTGGTAACTAGTGGGACTTCAGCACTGAACACTTCTAACTGGCAATTTTACTTCTATTGAGCAGTTGCTGAATATCATAAATGCGAACAAAGACAGCAAAATGTTGATTAGACAAGTTCTGTAGTTAGACTGGTCAACAAATGTCTACATGCAAGGCATACTAGATGCGGCGGACCTACCAGTTTGAAAGAAAGCAAACCACCCGACAGCGAATTCTTGGTTTATTTAATTTACTGAGTTTGATGTTGGTGTTCTTATCGGAAATTGAAGACAATCGCATGATAACATAAATTAATTTCACTGCAAATCCACATCGTATTAATTCTGAGTATGCCAGTAAGGGTTATTACGTTTTATTATCAATTCTCTGATTTTTCTCTTTAAATATTGACTTGTTTTGACTCTCCCCAGTTAAGATAAGAATGAGAATAGTTGCTGCATTTATCAACTGTATATAATAATTATATTTACATATCATATTACAATGGGTGCATTTTCATTTCAGGGAATAGATTTATGTAGATTGCAACTTAGTGAGTGTTCTGGGGTTAAAAAAGAAAAACTCCAAGCAATACTGTGTCTTTGAAGCGGAACTGTCGGGAACTTTTTAAATGCACATGCAATTAGCGCGGGTATACCTTCAATTAAATACTTAGGCAATGACAATAGGGACCATGTGAATTCAGATAACCTGCCAAATTAAATCAGCTCAATCAACGGTGCTGTCACATAGAGGAACTCTCTGCACAAATTGATTGAATGATCGCGAAGGGGATAATTTTGACCACCTGTAAATGTCTTAATAATAGTAGGATTTCCACCAAACTTTCCACTTTCAAAGTATGATAATATACTTTTATTAACTTTATTTAACCAGATATCGCAACGTATTGTATTGTGAGGCCTAGATACAATGCGCACGAACCACCATGACCATCTGAGAACGGATTGTTAAAACAATTGACCTTTTTCGAACCTTCGCACTCCTCCCCTCAAAACTCGTAACTGCTTTGAAAATTACTAATTTGTTACCCAACATGGTTATATTCGGTGAAAAAATTGTGCGCTCCCTTTGAGATCCGCTTTAAACTCGACATAGGATGATGTCAATCACTACTTACAAGGAAATTGACGGTTCCCACCCCTATCAAATTTCGTATCAATAAGAGTAGTAGTTTCTGAAGAAATGGATGTAACAGATAGACAGACCAGCGGGCAGGTAGACAGCAAACTGAGCAAATGAGGTCATTAGCTGCGTGGCAAACCGCATGCGACCAAGGAAAGACTGGTTGGTGGACATACAGGTTAATCCCGGACACAAGTATGTGGACTATGCAATACCATGGCGAGACGAGTTACAATTTCACCCTATTCTTAAGCACACACGGCGGGTAAATAAAGTACATTCATAGACTCGATTTGGATTAATCACCAAATTGCCTTACATGTAAAGGTGCAGCAGGGGGACGGTCCCCTTAATTAGTTAGCTATGTGGTGAAATCATGGAATGCAGTATGCACCAATGACTAAAAGGAGCAGAAACTGAGCAGAGGCATAGAAGCAAAACTAATGCAATTAACATTGCGCAAAACAGTAGCCGCCGATTAATGAACAGTTGATAACTGACGAGTCCCCCGAAGTAATACAAGGACGGTGGTCCCGCGGGAAGACCGTGGAGAACATATGGGAGGTTTTCATCGATAAGAGTCCAGGTATGTGCGAGTTAACAAATAACAGTTAACACATGGGTTAACAAATGAAACGATATTTGTTTTATACTTTTTTTATTCATTCACGAGGGCCAGAGTGCTTACGCTCTGGTAGTACTCGAGGAACTGCTGATCTCCGTTTCTACACCTCCTTAAATACTACGTCTTATTTACTAATGAGTCGACAGGGAAATATACAACACATATTTCCTTGTGACCCATGGTTCTTATCTTTAACACAGGGAAACTATACAATACATGTTTCCCTATGACCTGTGATCTTAATTACTATATGGGTTCAGACTTTTATTACCCATGGTGATAATGTTCCAGGAAGGTCGGGGATTTATTTATCTAATGGGATGTTATTCCAGGAAGGACTACAGACATTGTTATCTATTGAATTGCAGATGGTTGGCATCTGCTTCGTCGACTATGACTACTCCCCCTCTTAAGCAGATTCGTCCCGAATCTGTTGCAAGTTGCTATTGATGGTTTTCAGGATGAGCTGCATTCTCTCGTCGTTGTTGAATTGGACTGGGGGTATGATGACCTCATGATTCTCGCGGCGCTTGTACCTGCAGTAGCACACTGATCCCGTCATTGTCAACATTGTAAATCCGAAAATAGCAGCTGCAAGCCAGTTACTTGTTTTTTTGCTTCAAACTGGTCTGTCATTTGATCGATCTTTTGCAAATTCTTTAGGTTGAAAACGCTCGGTGTCTGTGGTTCCATTGTCGGCTTCCTTGATGTTACTGGATATAGCGTGCCATTTATGTGTACGTCATTCGAGTGAATAAGGAGGAAAGTTCCGTTAGTAGCCATCTCGCTACCGTTCTCGATGATCCTTGCATTGTTGTCGTTGATGAGTATTGTATTCTCGTCGATTTGTACAATTGGTGAAATGTGGTGGGCTGTCGTGGTGTTGCACGTGGCTGTGGCGTTACTGAAAATCTGCACTAAACAGTAGTCGAAGGGATACTTCTGCCAGATAGATAAACTTAAGGCTTCTTTGCAATTTCTTAATGCTTGGTTTCCTGACTCACACGTAGAGATATGCTGATGAAGCAAATTTAGAATAGTATTATTATGAACTACGGGAGAAACTTTTACTAATGGACAGATTTCCTCAATTTTTGGAATTTTAATTAAATATTTTAATATGCTTTCGTCGGAATAATAGGATTTACAATGTTTAAGCGTGCAAAAGTAACCGAGTAGACGACATTATCTAATAGACCTATTGCTCTTTCATTTCTTATTGAGATTAGTTGAAATAGGCTGGATCTTGCAGAATTTTCCACCCTAATGGAATTACGTTGAATCGTATTAATTTGAGTGGTTAATTCGTTAATTTTTGTAGTGAGTTCTGTATTGGTCTCAATTTGTTGATTTTCCGCTATAAGCAATCTAGATTGTTTTTCTTGGAGTATTGTCCAGTCACTATGATCAGGGGTGCCAGTAATAAATTTCAATGCAGAGCCTATGAAATCAATTGATCTTTTTTGTTTGTGGAGTCGCAAGGAGTTTAGTAATTTCGTAATTTCGTTAAAATCAGCTTAAAGAGATGCTTTTTCTTCTTTAACTTTAAATAGCTTTTCAGAGTTCTGAATATTTTCTGCGATTACTTCGAATTCGGTTAGGTTCACGGTGTGTATTAAATAAATAAATTCTTGGTAAATCGCGACGTTACCCTCCCGGAAAGGTATATACATAGCCGTTGAGAAGTCCAATAGTCGTGCGTTGGTTGTGGTGAAGACTAGTAATCCGAAAAGATTTTTATCGAATATTATCTTTGTGAATCTTTTTGCCATCAACTAATACAGTTGTCCCTAAATCTTCTTGAACAATCTTCTTTACGTATCTCCTAGTCAGTTTTGTTCCTCGCCGTTTGTCTATTCTAACAAATATTTCTTGACCGGCGTGGAATTCACGGGATACTCGTTTCTTATTCTGGATTTGACATTGTTTCTCTTGAGCTTTCTGGAGGAGATATCTTACTTCCTTAATTTCCTTTTCAGGTAGGGAAAATAAGACGTCTACAGGTCTTCTTTTAGTTACGGAGTGAATTGAACCATTATATTTGATGGCGGCTGTTAATATTATTTCCTCAGTGTCATCGGTGTGGTTCTCCATATTCAAAGTTCTCGAAATTTCAGCAAGTGTTGAATGGAATCTCTCTATTTGACCATTACTTACGCTATGCATTGCAGGTACGGTGTAGTGAGATAAGTTGAACTTGTTTTTAATCAGAGATTCGATAGTTTGAGAACAGAATGAAGGTTCATTGTCAGTAACCAGTATTCTTGGTTTCCTAAAAAATCCAATAATCTTGAGTAGAACATTCTTTGTATCGACTATGCATCGAGAGGATATACGTTCTACAATGGCAAACTTAGAGAACTTGTCGATACATGTGATAAAGTAAAGACCATTTGTGTTAAAAATATCCACGTGCAAGATCTCACCAGGGTATTTGGGGATTGGAGTAGGAGTCAACATCTCTTTCTTCGGATGTCTTGCATACTTTCCTTGCGCACAAATAGCACATTTTCCCACGAAAGTCTTAATTTTCTGCCTAAGCTTGGGAAAGAAATAGCTATCTAAAATTTGCTGGTAGTTCTCGTTTGCTGAACGGTGTGCTCTTTCATGCTCTATAGCTATGGTTTCCACTTGATCGTTACTATTGAGAAGATCAATAACGAATTTAGTAGTGTGCCTAAATCGGACTGATGGAAATAGTTCCACTAATTCGTTTTGGATTTTTCCGAGCACATCAAGCGGACAATAAATTCCGTTTACAATATTATAGTTAATTACATTTTTAAGAACCATATATAATGAATGAAAATCCTTAAATTGAATATCGTGTCGGAGATAGCCGGCGAACGGTGCTGTCGTTTTTATTTCGGTTGATTCTGCCAGTGATAAAAATATTTGGTTTCTGAAACTATTTATCGGTTCATACACGGTCCGTATGTACTGAGTAGAAGATACTTCACTGTTTGTGCAAGTTCTCCCAGTGGAATTATCGTTGCTGAGATGTTGAATGTACTGACGAGATAGAGCGTCTGCTACGACATTACTATTAGCAGGTTTGTATGGTAGAGCTTCGTTTGGATCAGCAAAAACGTTAGAATTACATCTCAAGATTGATCTGAATTCCAAACGAACCTCTTCAGGAATTTTACTATAATCCATCCTCAAGGTATTTACCTGAGCGCACTCCATAAAGAAAAGAGGTTCCACGCCATTTTGGTGTCTGATGCAGCTTGAACCTGTATCAACAGTAGCGCTGATTTCCTTAAGGAAGTCATAACCCAATATTCCGTCAAAGTCAACCAGGTTCGGTAGAATGAAAAATTCGGATTCCTGTCCTAGAATGTGAATGGTGCATTTTTTTGAAATTTTGGTTGACCCATTAATTGATGAAACATAAAATGGATTCTGTACCGGTCTAATAGATTTCAAAAATGAAAGTTCTTTGATATAATTCTTTGCAGCTCCAGTATCAATAAGTACCTTCAACTTTTTTCCATTAGCTGCTGTTTTCACAATAAAAGGTAGCCGAGAGCTAGTGTTCAATAAATAAAGTTGGTCAGTAACATTTGAATGTTGTTCATCATCTGAAACGTTAGGATAATTCTGAGCTGACTTTGATCCGTATTTCTGTGCACTAATATAATTGGCACGTTGTGATCTTTTATGATCTTTACCGGATTCTTTATTCTTAGGTTTGCCTTGTCGGGAAAAATTTGTCACTTGGTTTTGGTGGAACACTCTATTTGGTCCACTTGTATTAAAATTTGGTCGGTGAGTCGTCGAATACCTGTTCTGAGTTCTTTTAGAACTTGATACATTATTGAATCTCGAAAATGATGGATCTATATCCATAGGCGCGGGAGGAGGTAAAATCTGTTTCTTTGTTTGGGACTCTACCTTGTACTGTGGAAAATGTTTGCGAGGCATTGGATTGAAAGTTTTTCGTTCAGCGAATGCACTAGTAAAAGCTGACCTTTCTTGGTTCATTTCCAATTCTTGAGCCAACGCTAAAGCACTAGGAAGATCTACGGGTCTGCTGGAAAACAGTATATCGCTTAATGGGTGATTCAATCCAGATACAAATACACGCAGTGCGTCGCTCCTGTATTTTTCATTCAGCAATTGCAATGCTTCCTGGTTCTCGGAATATTGCATTAACGCTTTGTTTGTTATGAGAGTGAGCTGTTTTTCCACGGTATCGTAATACTTTACTATAGATAATTTACCCTGCCGAAGAGTTGAAAGTTCCTGCTCTAAGAGATGCAATGGTCTTTTATCACAATACGTATGGTCAAGTCTAACTAGAATAGCTTCAAAATTCAAAGGAGTGCCAAAGGAAGACAAGACAGTGTCGGCTGCTCCCGTAATTTTATTACGAAGAATTGCAATCGCCTGATAATATCGATTTGATCCAACGTATCTCTCATAAGGCTTAATAGCCGCTTTGGCCGATTGTCGCCAAGAGGGGTATTTCTCAGTTATTCCTGAAAATTCTGGCACGGTTTTTACAACGTCCAGCGAAATTTCACATGGAATAGCGTCATTAATTTGTACAACTTCGTACTTTTTTACTTCTTTAGAAGGAATAGCAGAATGAAATTGGGAAGATAATTCATTTTTTTGCGATTGGAGTGCATACTGAAGTCGCGTTTCTAAAGCGGCATCTGCTTCCGCTGAAATCTTTTGACTTTCAATGGCTAATGCATTGATTTGCCCTTGCACTTCGAGTTGTATTTTAGATACAATCTCCGTAGTGATTCGGGTTATAAGGTCAGTAATGGCATCTGCGCTCAGTGACATTTTTTCGAAGTTTACGAAATCTCAAAAGAGAATAGAAAAATAAGAGCAAAGTAGATAATATTAGCTACAAGGTTTTACAAAAAAAAATTACTTACAGGATTACCATCGACATATTTTCACAGGTAACTATAACTAACACTTAACTGTCTCTAATTGCTCGCCAGAATGCCACTTATCACTGCTTTAACACCGTGCAACTCGACGCGATTATTACATGTATTATACACTCTCTCTTATACCGGCTATAACTTTGCCGTGAAAAAATTAATCAAGGAATAGGATAGGTTCAAATCCTTTGTTGGGCGCCAGTTAACAACTAACAATTGACAAATGGGTTAACAAATGAAACGATATTTGTTTTATACTTTTTTTATTCATTCACGAGGGCCAGAGTGCTTACGCTCTGGTAGTACTCGAGGAACTGCTGATCTCCGTTTCTACACCTCCTTAAATACTACGTCTTATTTACTAATGAGTCGACAGGGAAATATACAACACATATTTCCTTGTGACCCATGGTTCTTATCTTTAACACAGGGAAACTATACAATACATGTTTCCCTATGACCTGTGATCTTAATTACTATATGGGTTCAGACTTTTATTACCCATGGTGATAATGTTCCAGGAAGGTCGGGGATTTATTTATCTAATGGGATGTTATTCCAGGAAGGACTACAGACATTGTTATCTATTGAATTGCAGATGGTTGGCATCTGCTTCGTCGACTATGACTTGCGCCCTCAATTCTAGATGCGTATCAATGATCCGAAAAAAGACAGATGATCAAAATCGATTTTAATTAGGTTTTATTTTCAACAAAACCTTAAAAATGGGCGAGTGTCTACCAAAGCATTTGCTCATCTTTTAAAAATATTCACAAGGGTATAAAAGGGTCAATTTCGACTCCCAGAATCAGTCTAATTTGATCAACAATACAAAGGCAGGAGGTTTGTATGGTACACCTAGTTTGGGTGCATAAAAGCAATGAGATATATTATTGCCGTTTGCTTTAATGGTGGCAAAGCAGCTGCGATTTCGGCGTAGGTGTTCAGAAACGCCCACGTGATAGACATTGATCGGGCTCGGGCTCTGAAATAAATTGGTATATTACATTTTGTAGGCCGTAAGATGCTAAGGAAAAATGAGGACAGCAGACAGAAAAATCAACTTACTCCAATTATAATGTGAAATACGCTTTTATTATAATATATTATCATTTTCAAGTCAAATCAACGGTCTTACAACTGAAATTAATGCCCCAACAAATTAAATTAACGCTTAACGTGAGCTGCCAAATGAAAATAACGCGAGTAAAATATTAATTAGCGATGACAAAAATGAAACTCCGTAACCGGTCCTAAGCCCGGTTGTGAAAGGAGGAGGGAAGGATAGCTTCAGTTTCCATGGCTGTACACCACCACAGCGTCTCAGAGAGTAGGTGAGGAAAGTGCAGCAACTTTGTAGTCTTGCAGATTAGAGATAAAATGCACCACCAAAAATGAGGAGAGGGAGGATTTTAAGGTCCGGTGCGGATAACCGGCGGGAGTTGTCTGACTTGGTGACTGAGTCGGACTCCCATAATGGACAGCACGGCGTCGAAACTGCTAATCCTGGGCGGTTCGACGTCTAGGCGCCATGGTGACCATTTCAGCAGGTTCTTTATTATTTTTTTTTATTATCCGCTCCTACTACGAAGTAACGGCGGGGGCACATATAACATCTTATTGCCCCTTATTCCACGAGAGATTCCTCAAGTGTTTCCCGCGATTTGCACACGTGACTATGCAGCGAATCGTAGACCAGTACCGCTTTATCACTCGCAGTGACACAATCCCGGCCATCATCCGTGTTCCACTTGAGATCATCGCGGAAACTAGTAACCCAGAGTCGATGGAGGCAGAGGCGGCGGAATCAACAACAACACGCCACACTGCACGCAACAGTTTCAGCACTCGCCAAAACGCTCTACTTCACCGTCTAGTTGAGTTCGGGACGAATTCCAAAGAGCGTGTATAGAATTCTCGTAAATGGATCCTTTGCATAGACCAGGTATTCTCAGACTCTATGCTTCTGCAGCAAATCCGAGAATTCTATCCGAAATCAATGATGAGATTGCATCTTGACTGTGCGCTGATATATCGCCGCTGCAACTACAAACTTGTGTATTGTGGTGCAGTTACGGCTGTCAGACGATTCGCTTTCGCGTTATTGGTTTGAGTGACCGAAGAGATCCACCATGGAAAATTTGTCTGGAACGTCGGCCGGACTCAATAAGGCAGGACATTACTAGACTGACTCACTTCAGTTCTGGCAATGCCAGCAGAAGGGTGAAGCATAAAGCGCAGAGAGTTTACAGGAACTATGCCATCCCCTGTGAAGCACCCGTAGTTGAAATTCTCGACACGTTAAACAGAAACTTTCTGTCGTATGCAGTCGGTTGCGACAGTATGGCGAAAGTCACACCAGACGTGTCCAGATGGCAACATACACGAAGAACCAGCGGAGCCTTCTCAGATGACTCAACGAATCTCAGCAGAGCGTCCAGATAGTATCGGTGAAGAAAGTGAAAGAGTATTAGAGTGGCCTTTGGGGGTTACCCGCCCAATATGCTGAGTAGATCATAGCGGAAGGCACCCGCTATGCAACTGTGCCAATCATGAATTTTGTAGATGCTACCGAAGAGGAGGTTCGACGAGCTATAAACACCTCGGAGAACTGGACGGACTCAGGTCTGGATCGGGTGAAGAACTTCGGATAAAAAAAGTTCACCAGTATACTCATTGGTTGGCACACAACATAAATCAGGTACTGAGTCGGCCGGAGGCGTTTCCATCCTTCCTCACTGCAAGGATGACCTACCTTATCCCTGAGAAGGTCACGGTGTACCACCCCGCAGGCACAAGACCAATTCTTTGCTTACCAACGTCCGTTATTAGTGGAAGCGT
Source organism: Hermetia illucens (assembly GCF_905115235.1). Classification (NCBI taxonomy): domain Eukaryota; kingdom Metazoa; phylum Arthropoda; class Insecta; order Diptera; family Stratiomyidae; genus Hermetia; species Hermetia illucens. Next base: position 15,133,138 of record NC_051854.1, read on the forward strand.
CAATGCAGACCTCGAGACTAACAACATTCTGTCCGAGGAGCAGAAGGGCTGCCGAATCGGCTCAAAGGGTTGCAAAGAGCAACACATTATCGAGTCGGTAGTTGTAGGACAGGCAACTAGAAGCCAAAGCAACCAATTAGGTTGCAATATAGATTATGCCAAGGCTTTCGAAACACATACTTGGCTAATCGATGTTCTACGTCTGTATTGCATTGATCCAATCATTGAAGGGTGGCACACCACCTCGTCAGTGCGATCATCTGAAGGTGCCAATATTTCAGAGCCTATCCGTATACGGAGAGGCATCTTCCAGGGGGATTCGCTGAGTCCTCTTTTGTTTTGAATGGCACTGAATCCCCTTTCATGACTACTGAATGATGCTAGCGAACATGATTTTGTAATAAATTATGGCCTACGTGCGAGCTGACACACTTGATGTATTTAGATGACATCAAGCTGTATCCTGGTACCAACGACCACCTTAGAAGTCTGCTGCGAATAATAGACAAGTTCGGCCGTGATATTCGAATGGAATTTTGATTAGACAAGTTTCGAATTCAAGCCATCGGCAAAGGTCATCACGAGCCGCATGCCGAACATAGAATTGGTGACTTTCACATCCAAACTATGACCGAGACAGACTTCTACAACTACCCAGGAATTCTACAAGAACGCATGCTCGAGTTGGTGATCTGAATAAAGCTGGTACTGAAATCACATCTCCCGGGGAAAAATAAAATAAGCGCATTGAGTGTATTTCTTACCCCTTCACTGGCTTATGCATTCGGAATATAACCGATTTGAAGAACGACAGTGGATACGGACTACTATGTACAAATTCCGAATGCACCATCCAACCTCTGCCGTGGAGCGGATCAACCTGTCTCGTGATAGTGGAGGTAGGGGCTTGGTTAATGTGGCGGCACAGCATCTTCGCCAAGTCAACTCGTTGCGCACTTATTTTTACAGAAAAGAGCAGGCGAGTCCCTTGCATGACGCTTCCTGTGGGCTGACTCCACTTAACTTGAGGGATCGATCTTTCAATCCTCTATGTGGGGTGGAGTCAAGCCAAGAGCGGATCGATGAATGGAACCGAAAGCATTGCCTTTGGCAGCCATTTGTCGAACAAATGGTTGTGTACTGGGGAGCTCTTTGCTGAGACGGAGGGATTTATATGTGCCATTCAGCCAAAGCGGATGGAAAACAACCAGCACAGAATGGTTCGACAGTAGATGGTGGACCGTCTCATTTCTTGTTGCACTGTAATGTCTAGAGAAAGTGGTTGTATCTCCCGTAATATTGTACCTAAATCTCTTACAGCTTCTTTGATGTCCTGGGACTCTTACACAGTTTGGTTCGACCATTCTGCATACGTGCTCGATGTTGCGGAGATTTCTCCACGGACTCTCGGTCATTAACCTACTACCGCCCAGGACCACCGGAGCCCCTTTATCTTTTAAGTGGGTAGGATCGTCTAAGCCTAAACGGTTGACTTAGTGCTAATATTAGGTAAAATCTGCCGTCTGCCGCGATTGTGACCACTCGGTTAAAGTTGCCTCTTTCGCTACATCATACTACGTTTTACAAGATAAATGTTAGTAGTGCATCAAATTGTTAATTTGGGTATTTTTTTTTTTTGGAACGGGTGTGACGGTGCATATAATTCAGTTGCGAAAGATGTTTTTGAGATTTTTCATCCCCGCCGCCATTTCTTTTAGTGATAACAAAGCATCCGATAGTATAGAAATGCCAAGAATTTCATTAATTGAACTTTGAACCGCGTTCAGCAGACGTTGCTCTCTACAGGTATTGTATACCTATCTCTGGAAAACATGGACACGCGGTGGCCGCAATACATCTTCTACGTAACAACTTAGCGAAAGGCGAAACTGCCACTAAGGAAGGGCCGAGCCATTCCATCCAGCTCGGATCAGGGTCCCGGGCAATATTTGCCAGCAGCCCTCGCACAATAGTACGCTGGCGGCCATTGAGGTGCGTCGACGAAAGGAGGAGTTTTCTTTACTTTCTGCCAAATTCCACGAATAATCAAAGACAACATCAAGAGAATACCTTCACAATTACCATGGAAATTCCATCAGACCTAAGGCTTTTTAATTCCAGGACTTCACAGCGAAGCGACCCGTTCCAGAAAGATGGCATATCCACGCCTGGATTCTGAGATAATCGAAATAGGCCATTTACCAAACAATTATCCCTCTGACACTGTAAACGACTTTCGTCCTCTAACAATATGATACAAAAAGTTGGAGCGACATAAGGCATTGGTGCGAGGCTACCAGTGAATAATTGGCGCATTAGAACTCCAAACAAACCACGAACTACAGCGTTTTAATCGCAGTCCCAAAGAACCATATTGAGACAATCCCGAATCCCCCATTTTAGAAAGCCTGCCGGTTCCTTCTCTTGAACCTTTTTCGTTGCCAAATTTATGCTTACCTTGCCTGTACTGGCAACGAATAACGCACAATTGCCGATTGTCCTACCTATCCTAATTGTTCTCTCATCTAATATTATATTGGAAACCACACACTTAGATGCAGTTCGATACCGTAAGTTGTACAACCAGCAGGAAAACTCGGTATTGGCATTGCTAACTAACGACTTTCAACGCACGATGTGGGCAATATCAATCTATTAATTAGAGACAATTTTCAGTCCCTCAAGTTATCGAAAACCTATTTTATGCAGATATTGTGCCGGTTTTTGGCTCCCAAAGTAATCGAGGAATCACAAAGGGCTTGGATGATGGCAAAGAGATCATCCATGCGGTCCCCACTTCACCACAATGAAGATCGACAAGGTCAAGCGCTTTGTGATTCCTCAATTACTTCGGGTGTCAAAAAACGAAATTTCTGAGAGGTTGAAAAGTGCCTTTGTGTCTTGTTGTCCGTAATAGTCGCCATATGAAACCCATTAACGCGTTGTCACTCATGAGCATTCATTCTGCCCAATACCGATGATAAGTTGTCTAAGGACATTTTTAGTTGGCACTCGCTTTTCGAAAGTGGCCATTCTATTAGTTTATGATCGCAATTTTTGGGCTCCGAAAGGCACTTCAGATAATAGTGTCCCTGAATAAAAATCATACGCTTGGACACCTTTCCACTATTCAAGGAGACTTTCATTTCAAGTAGGGAACGCGCTGGATTATCATTGAGCATCAAAAGAGTGTATATGTTATGATACTTGGACCATATCATTGACAACCAATCGTAACAGAGGGTGTGCGATATTTAGATTTTAGCCTTCGATGGTACACTGTCATTGAGATAGAAGGAGCACTGGAGACAGTGAGGTAATTGTCGAATAAATAGTACGTTGGAGATACATACCTGCGTCACGTACATTCGTCGAAGGGGTGATCACCGATCAGGGACATTGCAACTTCAGGGATTCTCGTACATCAACATGATCTGGTGCCGAAGTCTTTGCCAAAGATGTGTTCGCAGGCTCATGAGTTACAGGAAAAGCCGGCATGAAAGCTTTGGATTCGGGAGCCCATCATAGGAAACTTGAGGGAGGTCACAATTGTGACTTCATTGGCTTGAAATGTCTTCACATTTCAAGTACGCAAACTGTGGTAAGTCTCACTAAATATTTCGGCCTCCAATGGGAAACGTTGTAATTTCCCCTTTTATTCTACTTATAAAATGGAAAATCGGGATAGCACACATGCTCAAAAAATGTTTATTTTCTTGCTTCATCCATACTAGTTTGTTGGTGATGTAAGGTTAATAGTGATAGTTTTTGTTTCCAGGTATTGTTCCAAACCATCTTTTCCCAGTTCGCGACCGATACCAGATTGATTGAAACCTCCAAACGGAACTTGTGGAATGACGAAATCGTAGCAGTTAACCCAGACAGATCCTCCGTTTACAGATTGGGCAAAAGTAAGGGCTTTGTTGATATCCTTCGTAACTATGCCTGCTGCCAATCCGTAAATTGTATTATTGGCCCTTTCGATAGCTTCATCCAAAGTTTTGAATTTGAAGATTGACTGCACCGGACCGAATATCTGAAAATTTAATTAAGAAGTTAGATGAGAATTGAGGATTATTGAATAAGAGATTGTTTCACTCACTTCTTCACGGGCGATTTTCATGTTATCAGTAACATTGGAGAACACAGTCGGTTCGATGAAATACCCAGCACTTCCAATAGCCTTTCCGCCAGCTTCAAGCTTCGCACCCTCTTGTTTTGCGCTTTCGATGTATCCCAAAACTTTGTTGTACATTTCATCATCAACTTGAGGTCCTTGCTCGATTCCATCTTCGAATGGGTTACCGACTTTTCGGGCTTTAGCCATAGCCGAAGCTTTTGCCACAAATGCATCGTAAATATTTTCTTGTACAAAGGTCCGGCTACCAGCACAGCAGTTTTGACCATGGTTGGCGAATATGGCGTTATGAGCAATCTTGACGGCTTCGTCCACTGTAACAAATGTGTATAATCGGAGGAATTAGGTTTGCAATTCTAGTTTACTAGCTTGAATCACAATTGTGACGAAGAAAACTGACGAAGGTGGTTAGAACCAAGGGTAAGGAATTTTACTAACCACCCTTGCTACGGGTAGGTCATATGACCAACCTAAAAATTAAAAATAGTTACTAGGAAAGTACTTACAATCAGCATCGTCACAAATGACCAAAGGACTCTTTCCGCCTAATTCCAAAGTGACTCTCTTCAAATTTGATGTGGCCGCTGCTTGCATGATAATTTTACCAACTGGAACCGATCCTGTGAATGCAATCTTCTGAATCTCCATGTGATTTGAAATAGCCGCTCCAGCTGTTGGTCCATAACCAGGAACAACGTTTATAACGCCCGCAGGGAAACCAGCTTCCTTGGTCAAAGCCGCACAATAAAGAGCTGTAAGTGGGGTTTGCTCGGCCGGCTTTAGGACAATTGTGCAACCTGAAAGGGCAGAATAGAACTATTACTCTAAGGACATACGACGCCTTACAGGAAACTGAATACATATCGTAAATGAAATTTCTAAAGTTACCTGCTGCAAGTGCTGGGGCCCACTTCCAAGCAAGCATCAAAATAGGATAATTCCATGGAATAATTTGTCCAACAACACCAACAGGTTCTTTACGAGTAAATGACACCATAGTTCCAGGGGCTGGTACTGTTTCACCGAAGTATTTGTCGCACCATCCTGCATAGTATTCGAATGTTTCCACAGCGCATGTAATATCAAATACAGAGTCACCGAAAGGTTTTCCATTATCTAAGGATTCGAGATTGGCAAGGATGGTTGCGTCACGTTGAAGCAATTCCGCAAACCTAAAGATTTCAGATGGGAATTATTTGAGCGAATTCTATGTGAGTAACTGGTGATTGGATATTACTTTAAAATGAGTTTTCCACGTGCGGGTGGGTCTAGTTTCCGCCATTCTGATCCTCTGGCAAATGCGGCTTTAGCAGCAGCAACAGCTAGATCAACGTCAGCCTATAAAATAATGAGAGTTAAGAGTTGAAGTTAAATCCTCTCCAAAGTAACTATACTCTAGTATAGTTTTACAGGATCACTTACTTTATCTCCTTCCGCGATGTCAGCTATTTTCTTTTTGGTCGCAGGGTTGATGGTAGGGAAGGTCTTGCCTGATACAGAATCCACGAATTCATTGTTGATGAAAATCTAAAATTGAGAAAAAAGATAGAAGTTCATAAAACAATCGTTCTAGAAACTTATTTGAATCTACAAATTCTTACAATTTTTGGCTGTTTAAACAACATTACTTTTTGGAGTGGCGTTTTGAGTGATACGCTTAAATCGATATTTCTTAGGTCGGAAAAGCGGTCTCTCAAAAAAGGAGCATGAAAACCATAGTAGGATTCTTAACGGAGAGTAAATCTTTCTCGAATGTATGTAGTAAAATAGAAAATTGGAAAAGATGATCCTAGATTTCATATGCCGTTTTCAACCTTCTCGGGCTCCAACGAAGATACTCCTTGCCCCTGGGAGACACTCAGGTTGATAAGAGCTAGACAATCACTGTCATGGTAGGGGGACCAGAGCGATATTCGAGTAGACTTCGAGTAGACGAGTTAAGGAGAGTGGATGGAGTTAAAATCAGAGAAGGAGCGGAGAACATAGCTCGACAATTTTACAGTTTCATTGGTGGCTTAGAGGTAGGGAGTGTCGAAATGAAGCTTATTAAATTGTATTAGTTTGGTAGAAGGGAGACATAATTCATATCGATGACATAGCGGAAAACAGCTTAAGGTCGTTGGCATAAAGCAAGCAGGGACAAGCAAGGAAGCAGGAAAGGTCGTTGATAAAAAATAAAAATAATAAAGAACTCGGAATAGAGCCTTGTGAGACACCAGAGAAGAAGGAAAAGGAATGGGAGGTGCAGCCATCAAAAGAGACGCGGCAGAATTGGTTGGAAATATAAGAAGTAAGCCATGTTACAAGTAATATGGGCATGCTGAGAGAGATGAGTTTGGGCAAAGAATCTTCTGATTTACAGTGTCGAAAGTATTAGCAAAATTGCTGTAAATAGCATGCACCTCCTGCCGTGATTTTAAAACTTTGGTAACAAGGTTGGGGAAGTCGAGCAGATTGGAGGAAGTGGACCAACATTAAACAAAGTCAGAAGGAGAGGCGCGAAATAGGATGATAATTCTCAGCAATAGTGCGATTAACACTTTTGTGAATGGGAGTGGTGAGAGCCTCTTTCCACAGGCTAGGGAAATGGTTCTCTTCGAGGCTCTTGGTGAAAATAATGGAGAGGAGAAATGGACTGACCAGTTTTAATCAAAAAGAGGTTGGAAAGACTTAACCAACGCTGGGGTCAAGATTGCCAATGAGGTACTCGACAAGGAAAGAAGTAAGGAAAGACGTGGCAGGAGATATGAGGCAGGCTACATCTACTCGTGGGAGAGAAGAAGAGGGAGGAAAAAAAGGTAGACTGAGGAAAAGTAGTGGCTGAATAAATCACAAGATATTTGGGAAGAGTTAGAAGAGGAATCAGAAAATTTAATGAAAGGAGCAGGTAGCTGCCTGAAATTGCGGAAGCTGCGAATGCGCGACCAGAATTGTTCGACCCAGTGAGGCTTCAAACCCCGCCAGATATTCCTTTCTGGACTTAGGATTGAGGACCGCAGAGTTTTGGAAAAAAAAAACGAAATCAGCATGAGTTCAGGCTTGAATACTTGGAATTGTGGCCCCTTTATTCTCACCTAATATATTTTATATAAATAGAGTGAAGCTGAGTTTCGTTTTCCGGATTGGCTCCCTGAAGCCATCTTTCAAGGAATGCCAAGCGAAAAGAATTCAGACAATGGGAAAGTAAGATGTAGTTCAATTTGCTCCACCTTTATCGCTTCTCCCTTGCCCCTCATCAGCTCACCCCCTAAAATAGCGTTAACTCCCTTACGTATATTTCAATTGATATCCAAATTAAAAACGGGGGGGGGGGGGGGGAAAGATACCATACTCGAGGAGAAAACGATACCATATTGGAACTTAGTCTCATGGTAAAACCACGAACCTTAATTCAAGTAGAAAAATCTGGGATGCAAACACAATAGCTAGAAAGCATGATATATCGATGAGATCATTACCAAAGAGAACATTTGCGAAACCATGGTTTTTCTGCTAATCGACTCGGCGATAAAAGACCGGCATAAAGCAATTCCATGTGGGCTTTAGCCACAGTGATCACCAAACGATTTGAGAGATTAAAAAAGTGCCTACAGTGTGTCAGCGAGCTGCCCAGTTAGACTGCGAAAACTTTTGAGAAGGAAGCGTTTTCCACTGTCTTCATCGTCGATATTCCACTCCTACGTAGAGTCTGTCAGATTCCCTGGTATGTAACCCAAGCGCCACACCCAGAAAGGCATTGCTTCCTAGCGAGTGACCCAATTATTAAGTGGAGTAGCCAAATTGCCATGTTGATGGCGGGAAAGTTTCGTATGAGAGGACGCATATAAACACCAATCAGGTGGCTTGGAAGCTTGGAGCTATAAGGAGCAGATAAGTTATGAGGAGGATTTCAAAATTCCAAAGGTCCTATGGTCTGCGTTCCAAGATCGTAATAATAAAGCTACGAACCAGGTATTCTGTTTATATTGTCCTCTGAAGGCAGTGGTGACTACTAAAACCTACCTATTCGTGAATAACTTCGAAGCACAGCTGAGAAAACAGAAATTGCTATCTTCATCCAAACCTTATTAGCCACTAAGAGACCTAATATCGCATCGCGAAAGAATGATGCAGGGGGTCATCCACAAGATGCACATTTTATATATTGACAGCCACCATTAAAAACAGTGTTTCCCTCTCCGACGGGAATTATTTTCGTCATACCCACTCCACGATGAATGCTACAAAGAAGAACAAGAAACATAGTCAATTCTGGTAAGCGATGTACCACATTAGCGCTTACATTCATCTCCGCAAATTGCAAACGAAAAAAATTGCCTTGGCTGCAAAAGGAATTTCTAGGTACTTGACTACGCTGCTCAAGAATTAAGTTTGAAGGATGTCTCTCGAGTTCGGGATGGGCGATGCGTTCAGAGAGAGAGAGAGAGTGAATAATGGAAATGGATGCATGATGGGACTCTCTCGAAGTATACGCAGCGAAATTATCAAAGGAAAAGATCTACCTTTAAAAAGGATGGTATGATCTTAGCGGATAAAAAGGCGGAAGTGGTCATGACTAAAATTTCTAGAACGAAAAGCCATCTACAAAGGCAGTAGCCAGCGCTAAATTGAGTTTCAATCAACTTACTTTACTGGGAAATGCATCTATTATATCGTTAAAAGGGGATCAGAAGAAAAGTATGCTTTTACGACACATTTCTCTGGGCTGTTTCAACGACTCATCCCTAATAAGAGGGATTGGATCTGGCGTGGTCAGCAGGAAGCAAACTTCTACCCCACATTGTTTCTTACACGACTGAAGTCTGTTGCACAAAGTGCTTGCAGGGCTTTAGATTGGATGATTCTCTGAATTACTCTAGATACGGCAGTACGCTGGGGAACCCAGAATACCATTCCATTACCCCAATTTCGAGGATGAAGAAGGAAGACTAAATGAGGCGCTGAAAGGGAAGGATCATGCAGTCGAATAACCATAAAGTCCTGTCGGACAATATGCTAGATGAGGACAGGTTTCTGCAACTATGTAAGGGAAATTTCGCACCATTAGGGACTTAGAAAAATCAGCAATAGCATCAGTTGAGTCTGCTTCTTTGCCAAGGTGTAGGAATAACACCAACAGGCCGCTAAGAACGTGATGAAATGTACAAATCAGGCCAACCATCGAAGCTCAACTGGAGAGAAGAAGATTCCAACAGAGTCGTGGAAAGAGCGGCCATAGCGAACCTTTGAGAAAGCAAGACTCCTGAGATCACCTATTTAGTACTGGACGAAGTAATGATCACTAGGCAGAGGATGTCGTAGCCTATAGTTGCAAAATGAAGGAAATCCTGGAGAGGTAAAATGCATATACATATAATAGAGTCATGCATCAGATATCCTGGTTTGATATTAGATCACCAGCTAAATTTCGAAAATCACCTCGAAAGATTAGGAAAGCAAGCTACCGGTCCTCGATATCCCTCAAATCGGTGGCTGATAAATTAAGCACCGTTACATTTGGTAATACACTTAGACTTAGAAAAGGGAATGTTTAAATAGCGTACATCATTCCACGGTAGAAAAGGATGCCACTAATGCCAGACGGCGCGTGGACAGGCAAAACAGTGCGATAAAAGGAAGGGAACCTTCAGGGAAACTTCATTAAAAAAATCGCGTCGTTGAAATGAAAAAAGGGTGCCGAATGCTCTGTAAAGGGGAGAGTAGTATACTTAATGCGGGTCCAAGCACCCACAAATGAACAGACGCTTGAGAGAAAAAAATGTGATAGTTGGATAAAGATTGAACCTATAGATCGACTTGGCAAAAAGTGAGAGCTAATCCAGATCTTAAGGACCTAAAGGAAAATGTCAATGTCATTTCGGAAGAATTAAAAGTAGGATCTCATGTAAAACATAATAAAAATTTACAATGCTTGCGATTTCTATCCAGGACAAGAACTTAGATGAGATCCCATCTACGGTTGATATCTGCAGTACTTTATTTGTATAAATGGTAGGAGGCTTCAGGAAACACAAAGACGGCAAATATACTAGCAGAAGCAGCTTATAAGTCTTTGGACCTAGTCTGTATTAAGTCGCTTTTAAATTATTTCCAGTTTTTTGTGGTTTGGGCCTTAAATCTTTCTATGGTGCCAGAAGGTTTAATCTTAAGGACAGCCTGTCTGATTCATAATCTGATTCTCTAATTTGGAGGCTACACAATTTGTTTCTTCGTTTGGCAGATTCTAGCTTTTGAGGGTCATTAAAGACCATTCTCCCTCCCATTATGAGTTGATAGTTACTTAGTCAAGAATTGCTGTCGAGTTAGCGCTTCCCCTTTGCTCGACCTGCATGTTTTCACCAATCGATCCAAATCAAAAGAATCAGCCTTGGTTAAAACTATGTATCTATCTATGCTATCTATTTCCAGAAATATATTTTCCTAGTATTATATGACAGAATATGCAATTTTCTGTTTGTTTCCATATGCAAATTGCAGTATAAGTTGGAAGAATGCCAATGTGGGGATTGTGAAATTTCAAGATTCTAATAATAAAGATCGTCATTGCTTAATATTCAATGATTTATGAAATGAAAGCGCAGATAGATCTTCCATTTAAATATAAAAAAAATGAAATTGACTTTCTGATCTTGACACCAGACCCCTGATATTATTTCATCAAACATTTGTTACAATGTTATTCAGTTATTGTTAACAACGCGATAATTTCTGCGAAATTTTAATACGAATTTAATCTTTCATAAATTATATTACCTATTTTGACCACTGACCACAAAGGCCTATCAGACATTCTAGTTCAGATAATGAATATTTACAAATTTCTTCATTCAAAATACTAAATAATATGCGCAAAATTGTTGGCAGATTGCCAAAATAGCCACAAGATATTCTGTATTTACTTCCCATCCAAATCCAGATGTGTACGAATATAAAGTATCTGATGGTGAACTTGACCGATAAGAGGTATTCAATTATATTACAGAGTTGATGATAAAACACAGTTTGTTACGAGGTAGCTCATACCTATAATTAGCAGCATAATTGTTTTAGATTGTGTTAGATTGATAAGGGATCAAACTACTAGCATACATTTTTGAAATCTGATTAGATGCTATTGTTCGGGACAGACATACAAGTAAAGGTTTTTGTCAGTTCTTCGTATGCATAGAAGAAATAACAGGCCAATATCTTCGAATATGATTTATTGGGTCCCTCTCTATAATGAGTTTTGGGGGGAATCAATTGTGAAGGCGCCAAAACCGCAGAAATGCCTAGATTCATATTTCTGGTACTTCAGCCCGTTACCATCTTTCGGACCGGTATACTTTGATCCTCCCTTACTCTTCAAAGGTTCAAGTATTATCTCATTAACATCAGTCCTAGACAGCTCTTCTATAAGATTTCCATTTATTACCCGACAGGATTATATTTGCAGAAATAAGATTGCGCAATCCATCTCTTCTCATGCCGATTTCACACCACCTATTTTGTAGTTCTTCATACTTTCACTAACTTTCGAATCCTACATGAGCGGACTTGCTTTGTAGTGGAGTGGAAATCACGTGAATTTTTTACAGCCTTTCTCACGGAGGGGATATCCAAACACGCACTGAACTAGCTAGTCAGTCAGTCAGAAGCAGGAGTTTCATCGTTGCTATTTACCCGCATCACTAAACTATCGTTATTCGTCAGGAACTATTTTTATGGCATCACCGGGTGACCCCGGCAAAAAAAGGGAAAACAAATTTGCAAATAAAAGGGAAACACAAAAACAGGCCGAAGAAGGACATTCTCTATATATAATCAATAGAAAACTAGCACTGTTCTAGAAACAGCAATAGGCAGAGCTCGATATCTCCACATCAGTTTTATCGGAAGCATTAAATCAGGTTTGGTTTGACCTGGGCCTTCCGTCAAATTGAAGTCGATTCGAAAAAGAAATAAAGATCTTAGGAAAGGGCGGACCTGTGCCTCCTTGCAGATATAGTGACGAGCAATAAACTAAGGCCGTATGTCTCGGTCTGGTTCCTCAGATTCACCGACAGCCTGAACAATCAAAACTGACAGACCATCCATCCATCCACGTTACGGCCGCTGGTCAAATGCGAACTTTCCTTTAAATCCATTAAACACAACCGTCTTGATGATAATGGACTATCTATGACTTACAGATTCAATACATTCTCTAACTGACTAGAAGCGGACAAATGTCCCCATATTTACTCCAAATTTAGTTTAATTTAATTAAATTAAATTAAGTAAATATTTCCAAGATATTGGTAACCAAAGCCTGTACTACGATGTTTGATGGTTAACACGGATGCGGTAGCAGTCTGTCAGAATAGCAAAGGGATAATGAATATTACGGATCGCTTTCTGCTTGCAAGGCGCTCATAGCATCTGCTCCTCTCAATTATCTACCCAGTCGGACCTACGTTAAGAACAGAAAAGCAGAGTCAGAACACTTTTCTATGTAATCGTGTCCTGCCTCCAAGCCATGACAAACCAGTTAGCCTAACCACAGGTGTCAGATCCATCATCCAAAACCAAATCCGAAAGAGGTGAAATGATAAATACGAAAAGAAGACCCATCGTAAAAACTTTTCAGATAAATATCTGGGATGTCCGGATGGCTCAAGTGGTTAGATTGCTGGGCTGCCGTAGCGGAAGGTCACGGTTCAAATCTCACTGGAGGCAGAGGAATTTGTTATCGTGACTCAATATCAACGAATCGATGAATTACGAAGAAAATCTGGGGAGACTTCGCCGTAGTCACTAGCTCTGCACTGGAAAGTTTTGCGACTTAAGGGAAACCTAGTAGCGACGGTGAAGAAGAGGAACGAAAAGAACTCTTTTAAAGAATTGTGTGACCATGCCGATATAAACCCTTGGAGTTGGGCCTACAGGTGACTAATATTATTGACACTCTGTTTCCTCACCATCAAAGCAGTGAAATGCAAACGATGTTTCAGCTCAACGAGTGCTTGATGCCTCGAGTAATCGAGGAGGAGCCGCAGGAAATATTTAAAATATGTAATATGGAATCGGCGACAACAAGGCCCCAGGTTTGGAAGGCATCCCGAAGGGAGCAGCAAACTAGGCCCTACTTCTTCCCTAACACCTGCTCTGTGGAGAAAAAAAGTTGGTGTTGCTTACAAGCCCAATAAACCACCCGGAGATCAATCACCTACCTATGAGATACGATGGGGAAGATAATGGAGAAAATCATCTACAACAGACTGCTACCCATCATGGAAAGCAACAATAAGTAGCCAGAGTGCCAGTGTGGGTTTCAGTACCTTCACTCCACGGTAGATGGTGGTGAATTGGACAAAAAAGCGCTGCTGTGCCGTGTTGGCATTGGATGTCGAAAATGCCTTTAACCCCGTCAAATGGAACCGAATTAAAGGTGCGTTAGCATAGGTGTTGCTGGATATTTGGCGAGCCTGGTCGCCTAGTGCAGAACCAATGGGAGTCCCAAAGAGTGCTCCGCCATCACAGAGCTTGATATTGGGTTCCCTGCTCCGGAATATTATCTATAATGGATGCATCGTCTTCCCGTCCCAGGAGAAGCTACGAATGTCGGCTTTGTCAATAATCTGGCTGCAGGTGTTGTTACAAAACACAGAAAATTAGAGTAGGTAGAAGTATACAACAAACTCCATCTCTCAGAGAAGGAAGTATTTAAATTTGGTTTACCCCTGATGACTTTTAGGGTTTGCAGCGCTCTCATGATCATATCAGATGAGGCAGTACTGGTAGTGGCGGTCGACATTCTGGCGAAATGAGTATGATATACCATGCAAGACTTATCAAGAGGCACTCAAAACGTAGAGATGCAGCTAGTTCAGAGTGACATGATCTCTGACAACCCAGAAGGGATGAGTGGATGCATGAATCGCGGAACGCATAGGCTCATTCCGAACATTAGGGTATGTATTGAGTGGAAAGATGGGGAGACCAACTAGCACATAACCCAGCGGAGAATCCAGAGCATGTGTTTTCTTACAGCCCAAAGTTGGCAATGAAGCAAGCACTGTGAAGGGGTTGGAACCCAGAGAATATAACCGCGGTGACTGGGGGTGATTCTTAGTGGGTGTGAATCCCGTGCTTACTCTAGCTCCGACGTTCGCACGCCTGAGTTGGAGCGGACGTGTCTTTCTAAGATTGTCCGCCTCGGTGTACGAATAAAAAAACTACGACAGACTCCACTATATCTTGCCATGGTTTATTTGTTACCAAATATTTGCCTTGACCGGGAGTCTGTATTATTGTATTATTAACCCATTCAATGATACTATTCAATACATGTACATATACCTTTTGCCATTTCGGGCATGCGATTTTGTAGATACCACTTTTTTTCTTATGTTCACATCTGGGCTCATTTATCGGGGTAGTGACTGAACGATGAATAAAGCTCCTTTTCTCGGAATTGTTAATCTAAAAATGTTATTGCTTACTAGTCTTCCAGTTCGGCTAAAAACCTTATGATTTCATTAAGTTTACTGTATCCTTGAGAATCCCTACTTGTAGTTTGTCTTGGTGTAGCTGGAATATCATCTGTCCATCTTACCCAAAAACATGGGATGATGCTTTTTTGCTAAACATCTCTTAATTTGCTCATCGACATGTAACTATTCCATAGCAAAAGTAGATTTCCCCTGGTGACACCGCGCTTTTCTTTTGCAGCTTTCAGGTTAAAATACGTCCCTCAACAATGGAAAGTGGGCGAGGTTATAATGGTGCGCAAACCAGGGAAGGAGCCAAGCAGAGTCGAATCGTGTAAAGAAGCCATAATAGGGACACTGCTATCCTTACCCCGGGTAAAACTACGGAAGAACCAAAAATAAAGACATAAACAAAAAAGACAATCCAGCTAAAGGGCAAGATGTGCCACAGGCCAGTGAGGTTAAATATTTAGGTATGACACGATGATAAACTCAGCTGCAAAAGATACATCCTAAGAAAGAAGGGCGAACTAAATGTCAGATACAGCCATATATACTGGCTATAGGGGAAGAAGTCCTAGCTGACCATCAACAGCAAGCTGCTAATATTTAAGCAGATCCTAAGACCCAAATGGACGTAGGGCATCCTGCTCTGGGGTGGTGCCAAAGAATCAAACCTGAAAGTCATATAAACTTTTCAAAGTAATGCTATGCTTAGAAGCATAGTAGACGCTCCCCAGTTCGTTCGTAATTAGGATCCTGAAAGTTCTTCTTCAATAACCAATTAGGTTATTGAAGTCATCAAAGACCAAGCAATTAAACACAGCCACCGGCTACGCTCACATGAGAATAATGAAGTCCGAAAATTGACTGTTGTTGCTAATATAATGAGACGATTGGAAAGATTAAAGCCGAACAACTTGCTAACATAAATGATGCTTAAAGATATAAGCTACTGAGAAACAACCAGCTCCTCAACGAAGCCAACCAAAGTGCTGGAGTGGACCACGGGGTCTTCTCCCAACAAAAATTAAACCAAAGAAAGTTGTTGGATGGGGAAGGCTCAATCGTAGCTTGGGGAAAAGTGGCTTTAGTGGGTAAAAATCCTACATTCTCAGGGATGGTGAACCCCGAGGTTAGTCTTTTGAAGATTTTCACCTCTTAAAAAAAAACTGATCTGCTTCTTGGCTTGTTCGTGCTTCAATACTCATTACCGAGGATTCCTTTATCCAACCGGATCTTTATCTGGCCTCCTGACCTAAGCCATCGTTCTATCTCAGGCAGTCTGCCTCGTCTTCTTTGCCTACCATAGACATTGCCCTTATAGACTTTTTGGGCTGGATCATCTTCATCCATACGGATTAAGTGACCCGCCCACCATAACCAATTGAGCCGGATTTTATCCACAACCTGACGGTCATGGTATCGCTCATAGATTTCGTCGTTATGTAGGTTACGGAATCGTCCATCCTCATGTAGGGGGCCAAACGTTCTTTAGAAGATTCTTCTCTCGAACGCGGCCAAGAATTCGCAATTTTTCTTGCTAAGAACCCAAGTCTCCGAGGAATACATGAGGACTGGCAAGATGACCCTATGGTGAGCCGCTTCGAGCGAAACAGTCCTTGTCAGCTGAAAGAGGCTCTGTTGGCTGTCAACAACCGTGCACGGATTTCGTCGTCGTAGCTGTTATCGGTTGTGATTTTCGACCCTAGAAAGGGGAAATTATCAACAGGCTCAAAGTTGTTGCCTCTTATCTCTATTCTTCCGGTTTGAGCAGTGCGGTTTGATGTTGTTGGTTGGTTGATTTTTGGTGCTGAAGTTGCCACCATATATTTGGTCTTGCCTTCATTGAAGTGGAGCCCAAGATCTCGCGCCGCCTGCTTGATCTGGATGAAGGCAGTTTGCACGTTCCGGGTCGTTCCTCCCATGCTGTCGATATCGTCATCATAGGCCAATAGTTGGGTAAATTTGAAGAGGAGGAGGTTTAGTGGGGGGAGCCGCAACTCCAAGCACTCAGGCCTGTTGTTAAGCCCATTGCATTCTCGGAGATCGTCTATTCCATGGAATCCCGCCTACGGCGTTCAAAAGATTTGCTGAATCTGATCTCATTCTCCAGAGACAGAGAATGCGAAAGACTCTTTGCTAAAGAACAACTTACCAACTTACCTCCTCCTCACAGTGCGTGCATATAGCCGAGACCGCCAATCAAATTGTTTCCATGTGTTATTTTGAGCAGTATCCCCTTTAAAGCCCTACTAGAGTTTTCATCTCCTACTTCATGAGTGATAACAAAAATGCCGATCTGGCGTTCCCACGTTCTTTCGCAAAAATTTTCACCTGCCGGCAGAAGTTAAAATTTCTGCATTCAGCGGCGTGAGTCCTTGCGATTCCTAATTCAAAGTAGACTTAACCGTGGATGGCCGGATGCCTAAAGTTGGTGCTAGCCCCACCATTGTGGATCCAGACCGTCGGCGTCA
This sequence comes from Hermetia illucens, assembly GCF_905115235.1. Lineage (NCBI taxonomy): Eukaryota > Metazoa > Arthropoda > Insecta > Diptera > Stratiomyidae > Hermetia > Hermetia illucens. Next base: position 15,150,204 of record NC_051854.1, read on the forward strand.
GTTTTCCGATTACCAACGATGTTTGAGTGCCCTAGTACCGAGATCAGCATTGTTTTATTTTTTCGACCAAGTTTCCGCGACCCCACGGTGACAATTTCACCACTGCCTTAATATGGCGTTACTATTTAATGTTTGCCGATTGTCCGCAAGTGGTTGTGCGAAGACCTTTGTGTCGTTCAGGAGCCATAGCAAAGTGTCCATTACCAGGAGTCATAGCAAAGTACCAGAAACCATAACAGAGGAGAGGGGTCCCCTCTCTGTGGGCAACCCCTAAGACATCCTGCTTCAATAGTCTTCTGTCCAACCAATGTATGGATGTTTCTCCACCCTCACATGTGAAGGATGCAACTAATTACCAGCGGATCGATCCCATGCTGTCTTGCTTAATTGCAGGGCGTAATCTTTATCGGACATCGCCACCTTGATTTTTACTCTGAGTTCATAGAATTCTAAGTAGATTTGCCTTTCTAGAAGGTATGCTGCCTATAGTGAAACGGCCATCTAGGGAAGTATGTATACCTTATGGAGTGATCTACTAGTTTTTCAGTCCTTTTATTAGAAAGGAAGTTAGACTGATCGGTGGAAAACTTTTTGCGACCGCATAGGTGGGTTTCCCTGGCTTAGGAGTAAATATCACCTTAACATCACAGCAATTAATTGGAATATAAGCGTATGCTAGGCAAGGACAGTATATATTCCAAGTATATAGACTTCAGGCATCCTTTCTGTCTATTACTACAGAAGGAATCCGGACTAGCATAATTGAATCTACGTAACCAGTTTAATGCTCAGTTCATTTGGTCCAGTGATACTACTTTGCATGCTGGAGTCCAATCTTTTGGTTCCGCTTGCGGTTTAATCAGACTTCAGGGCACGAATTAGGTGGAACTTACTCCAGTACTCTCGATTCTCTTGCGTTGATATTGGAACTTCCACAGCATATATGCTGGGGATTCACACCACCTAATGCTATTACCACCCTGCATTTACTTTTGGCTTATTAGTTAGCTCTGATGAATGTTCTACTGGGAGCGTCATCTACATCATAGGGGAAATAAAAGAAGTCCTAAAGAATCTCCATGTCTCCTTATTGGCTTTTTATAGTCTGTTTAACCGTTAGTATCGCCGTAACATAGGCCTTTAACGAAGATATCTTGAAGGTCTTTTGAAACCTCCATGCAGGAACGAGATTTATCACTTTCATTGGCATACAACATGTAAGCATATTGGACGTTTAAACACGTGATTTCAACATCAACAACCCATGGTTCTTCTGAGGTATTATTGCAGCTATTGATCCGACGACTGATAAATGCGTTCACCGCTTTACAATGGTGCAAATTTATTTTAGAAATATGGAGTTTCATTTCAGATTCAGATGACGATGCCGTGGGCTGCACCTCGCCTTCAATGGCCTTAGGAGCCGACAGTCCCAATCCCGTAGTAAAGCCAGCAGCCCGTTTGTCTCCGAACCTCAGCACCATTACGTGCCTGTCTTATATGTGAAAGCGTGGAGGACGATGCGGAATATGTCTTATCTGTTCCAAGGTTGCACTTGTAAAAAGTCACCTTGGAGGAGGATTAGGATTTCGTTTCATAGTAAGTAGCACCAACAACCAATGTGTTTTTCATAGTTTAGATTTGCCTGATGAGATCACAGAACAACAACAATAATTTCTGAATAAAATCTTAAAATGTGGCCAAAATATCACATAAAAGAGATGTTAATTAAAATCTTGGCGTTTCTTTCATTCTTAAGACAAAAGTTTACAACAACCAAATCAGAGGTTGTCCATAGTTATGAAACGTACCATATTATTGCCGCAAAAATCCATTTTATTCAGACCAGTGTAAAAGTTCAAGTGTCAAATGATTTGCATGGCCTTTCCACAGAAATATGTGTAAGGAGCGATCCTCATTTGCTGCCATGATACTATCGATGTTCTTAAGAACTTACTTTTCTCTTCAGCTTATCTCTATCTAATGTTGTTCAAGATTCCTACCAACTCAGTGGAAACGTTCCAGTAAATGCTCTCATGTTTCTAGATACTCCAGAAATTTTCTCCCTGGAAGCATTTTACTATGTACAAAATTGTGCTTTAAAAAAATATCGTTTTGGTGCATGGACATCATTCATCTCTCTTCAAATTGTTCACGTTTTACTCTCCGGGATTACTAGCGGATTTAAACTTACTTATCTGCAAATGACTTATCCTAGTCTTTGGAATCTTGTTATTTAGTAGTAACTTTTCACGTACTTACCTTGGTATATTTAATTTCTTGATTAGGATTAGCCATCTTCGTACGTAGCTCACAATATGTTCACTTCAAACTAAAGCCACTACTAGAATTCCACGCAGCCAAAGTGAACTGGACCAGCACTAAACGAGCGCCTTACTAAAAATATCCAGGAACTTACGCCGCTTTAAATTCAAGTTTTACAGTCAAAGCAACCAAACACAAATTCGCAAATCTCCCACGCATATCAACATAATCGACCTCAGTACATCAAAACAACAATTTCGCCGGCAGATAAAAATAAACTTACTGATAGCCGGCTCAAGCCTCCAATACCACGTCTCCCTAGGTACTCATATGTGTGAACTGTCTACCAGATTAATCAAAGTAATATTTAGGCATTAACAAAACGTCAGATATCAGATATTTTTTTAAAATAGATTTTAGGTTCACCAGCTTTGGTTGTGGTATATGATAGCGTCATTAGTAGAAACCACAACCGTAGTTTTTCGTCCAGTCGCCATTTTGACGGGATGATACGGTATTAAGGGCATGTTACACGTAGCGGTTTCAGAGTAGCGTTACCACAGAATGTGGTTAGGCGTTGTCAGTTCTGGGTTCTTATTTTGGAGTTCGGTTTATCAGTAGTTCTGCTTATCATAGTAGACTCAATTTGAAATGATTACTGTCGGTTTCTAGCGATAGCACAATTTTGCAAAGGACACCTGTTTATCAAATTCATAGATAAGCAAAACCACAACCCTGGTTTCAAATTGGAACCGGTCTTGATGAAACCTTTTCGAACCTGTAGAAACCTTCCAATTAAAAAAAATGGAGATATTTTTTAAAACCATTTGAACTGTAGATTCACACTGTGATTGATGTAATAAAGGCTGCCTATTTTGTTATATGTCGTCCTTCCAATCTACCGCTGAAACAACGCTTATAAATTCTATTATAAAATTCCTTTTCAAAAAGAACCTTCCTCGTGTGGACTATCCGTTATAGCTCCGTACCCTAAATATTCCTTCCTTACAACAACCCCGTATCTTCCTTGATATGTAATCCTTTTTCAAACTCTGTAGTTGCCTGATGGATTGCTGTGCCCACTCCGATCCGCATCGCCTCTCGTAGCACGCCTTGTGCGGATATTTTTGAAATCCCTTTAAGGAGCTTTACATCTACTTTCACTCCCCGATCACGAAACTATGCCGGTCGTACAACATTCTTCAGCTTGGGTTGTTTCGCTCCGTCTCTTCCGTTAGATTTAAGCGCAAGTTAAGCCACTTACTTGCTCCTCCCTCAGGACAATATGTAACTAGAAATTTACTTTCTCTGTACTGTCATTCAGTGAAATCAACAAAGAAAATTTTCCCTTAAATAATCCAAATGTTGCTTCATCCTTTAATTAGTGTCTTTATGGGTGTAGGAGGAACCCTAGTGTAACCTATGCAAAGTGTTTATAGCAAGGAAATTGCGCTTTCTTTGATCACAAGAATGGAAGAATTGTCGTTGGCTGTCATGGCCTGACAGCTTTGTTACATATGTCGATATTACAAAGAAGGCAGCAGCAATTCGCAGCACTAGAAAATGAAGGCTCCTCGAAGGAATAAAACAAAAAAGACTTCGGACTTCTTAGTAAGAACAACGTAGCGTAGTTCCCACAATCAAATTTCGTTCGATTTAGTGCATATTTGCATGAACAATCTTCGGAGGCTTTTCCACTAATGGAATCAAAAGTTCAAGTGTTCATACCTTGGTGGTCCGGATTCTGATAATTTATTGAGAATTTCGTTCCGTTTTGAAAACTTGTCGGTCGTTGCTATGATTTGACGATTCGTCCTACCCATTTGCCAAAATATTTTTCAAAAGCGTTAATTGTACTTCCAATCCAGAAATCCAGAGATTGTGAAAAATGATGCATCCTCGAAAGCGGATCTTAGCGCCAAAGAAACTGCAGGCCCGCTGGGAATTACTTTTCTCCTTTCTTTCGACGGGGCTACTTCCAATTAGTTTTAACATACATATATTTTGCCGTTGGGTGATATCTGTGAACCCTCTCAATCCCACGGCTCAGGAAAGGACGAATTCATCGATTACGACGTTTGGCTATCGAAAAAAGACTAGGATTAGTTCCGCGTAGGCCACTTGACAACAATACCGGGACTCCAAAATATTCGCTTTTTGCCATTTACCCGTTTTGTAGGGTATAGCGCGTCAACCACACCTACAGGTCACCGCTCCCGGTTACTCGAAATGGGTTTCAGCTCCCCCAACGACTTCACGAGGCGATCGCACTCCTCTACTGCGACAAATATTTTTGCGACCATCCTCGTTTTTTCTGGAAAAACCCCATTCCCTTTTCTGAATGCACTCCATCCACTCTCTGGGAAAAGTCTCGGATTCTCAGGATTTCCGCACGAGTGGAGGTAGCAGATCTGCAGAAATTGGTTCAGCGACAAGTAAGTCTGCGAGGAACTCAGCAGCAGTACTCAGAGGGTTTTTTTAAGATCCATCCCTAAAGGCAGCTATTTTGGCGTTAGACTAGAATTTGATGATGGATTTCTGAGTAGTGCTTCCCTCCCTATGATATTGATTGACTTGTTTCTTGTGGCCTTGAGACAACGTTAAGAGACTTCGCTATTGATGGCATATTGCCCGAACACAAAGCCCACCTTCGGGATTTTAGTCGTCTAGCGTAGGTTTAGGTAATAAGAGGGGTATTGACATCGGCCTCAAGAAAGATCATCACCTAATGCTTACGTGCAATATGCTCGTATACTCGCCAGATCTCTTCAATGGTCCACTTGAGAATGTTGATAAGCAACTAGTTAGCCACTTCCCCGAAAGAGTTTTATAATATTTGGCAGAGTACGAAAACATAGAAGCAGATTGATTTAAGCTCCGATATTGTGGTAAAACCTATCAAAAGCAGCATAACATTCAGCCCAACAAAAGAGAACTTGCTACGCCATTGCTCACAGGAACAGAAGCTGTCTTAAATAATAATAATAATATCGGTATTGTAAATTGCATCAAAAGTTTCTGGCGGACTTACACCTTTCTATGGTTCGTCAACAGCAGAATCCAGTCATCAACAGCAAAATCCACATCAAGGATGACAAGCAGCTTAGGGGTAAAAGGAGCACTTTATCACGATCCTCAATCGCTCCGTATGCTATACGGGGAAGTTCCACTTTTTATGGATTTAATGGCTAGCCACTGTAACATGTAGAAGGGAACTCCTGCTTCTAAAACGTGTGAAATCATGTAGTTCATCATGTAGCAGAGCAAAGCCACTAAAGCTTGACGATCTCTCCGCCGAACAGTTTCCTGCAGTGCGAGAGATCCCCGCCGAGAACTCACCGCAACATCAAGCACGTATGCAGAATGGTTAAGTTCTGCATGGTTTGAACCAGACTGTGCGAAAGTCCCAGGACATCAAGGGAAGACTGTGTGAGAATCCCAGGATATCAAGGGAAGCCGCAAGGGATTTAGATACAATACCTGTAGTTGACAATATTACGGGAAGTACAATCACTTTCTCGAGACGCCAAATTCCCTTGATTTCCTGACCAAGTGGCTTATAGTTCACCTTCTTCTTGACGTATTTCCGTTCAATGTTGTTCTTTCATATATACGCTCCGTGGCGACCACGCCGCACTGAATAGCACACATAAATCCCTCTGTCTCAGCAGGCAGCCATCAGTTCAACAAATGGCTGCCAAAGCTAATTCATGTGTTTATCGTGTATTGCTTTTGATTTCCATTTATCAATCCGCACTTGGTCTGACTTCACCCCACTGGAGGATTAAAAGATTGATCCTTCAAGCTAAGTGAAGTCAGCCCACAGTCTGCTTTACAAACAGCCGCATGCAAGGGACTCATCTGCTCTTTGCTGTAAAAATAAGCGCGCATCCAGTCAACTTGGCGGTAATGATGTGATGTCGAAGATGCCTCTCCGTATATGGATAGGCTCTGAGGTGTTAGCACCCTCATATGAATGCATGGATAAGGTGCCACCCTTTCATGACTGTCGCCAAAAACTTGATTAGTTTCGAATCGGATACAGACGTAGGACATCGATTAGCCAGGTATGCGGTACGCTCTTCCAAGCCTTGGCATAATCGATATAGCAACTAAAGAGGTTTCTTTAGTCTCTAGTTGCTGGTCTCTGGTTGTTGGTCTCGAGGTGCATATTAACGCTTCCACTAATAATGGACCTTATGAAATTGTAGAGGGTTGGTAAGCAAGTAATCGGTTTTGTGTCTGCGGGATCCTGCCCCGTATCCTTTTTACGGATAAGGTAGGTAATTCCCGCAGTGAGGAAGGGTGGAAATTCCTCCGGATGACTAATGACTTGATTTATGCTATTCTATGTGTACGCTGGTAAATTTCTTATACCGATCCAGACCAGGGCCTCTCCAGTTCTTCAAGCTATTTATGATTCGTTGAACTTCCTCTTCGGTAACATCCGCAAAATTCATGCCAGTGCCTTCGGGGGTGATCCACTCAGCATGCTTAGTACACTGGGCGGGTAACCCCCAAAGTTCACACCAATATTCTTTCGCTTCCGTTACCGAAAACGGAACTATTTGGACGCTCTGTTAGGATTCGTTGAGTGATCTGACAAAACGTTCGTCGCGTACGTTGCATTCTGGACATGTCTGCAGTGACTTAACCTACCGTCTTCACCGATTAAATACGACAGAAAGTTTCTGTTTTAGTCTGCCGAAAATTTCAACCACATGCCCTGGGGATGGTATAGTTCCTATAAACCCCTTGCCCTTTATTTCTCACCCGTTTGCTGGTATTGCCAGAGCTGATTTGAATCAGTCTAGGAATGTCCTGCCTTAGTGAGTCCCGTCGACGTTCCAAACGAATTTTCCATGGTGGTTAGACGACTGCCGCCGGATATCGGTACCGATCCTTAAGTTTCTCTTTCTTCTGATTAGATGGATTTGTATTTTAATGGTGGTTTCCTCAGTGAGTAATCTGCAAGACGACAAAGTGACTGAGACGGTGCGGTGGCGTACAGTCATTCAGACTGAAGCCATCTATCCCTCCTCTTTTCACAACCGGGTTTGATGAGATGAAATTTGTATATATGCTTTTAAACCGGTGAATATAGTGTAAAAGGTGAAACTAAACCGAGAAGATTTTGTCATCAGTTTTCTTCAAATATCGTGTGTTGTCCATTCAGAATTCTTTTCATAAGATCAAAACGTCAAAAAAGATTATTATTCGAATGTTATGCATCTGTTGTGTCATCGAGTACTCTGGCCCAAAACAATTTCGAACGAAGAACTATATCGCTGTACAGCTTGAATACCGGTAAAAGCACTAGTTAGAAGGCTGGTGTACCAGGAGATAAGTTAAACGTTAACAAAGAGCGACAATTTCACTGGTGGATCCAGTATACCAGGGTGACTGTCAAGCCACTTTAGAAATATTGGGTGCAGAACAGCGGAGATTTATCAGAAAGTCGTGGTGGTAACTGAAAGAAATTTCTGTCAACAGCGTTCATACTGTACATGCATGATCGACGGGCTATGTCCCACCTATGAACCAGTGGCAATTATATGCATAAATATATAGTACTTGTTGTACAGACAGACGCTTCTTTCATCTTTTGCTGCTTCCCCCGTAGCGTCTAACGAATCTTCGTGCCGAAAATGGAAAGGCATTCTCTACCTTGCAGCTTTGTGTTTACATGTGATATTCACACTCTGGAGATACCAGGGGCTGCGATCCATTCGCAACGATTCGAAGGACATTTGGTTGCCCGTGTGTTCCCGGAACTTCTTAGCATTTCGGTGGTTAATCCCTACTTTTCTCCCCTGGCTTACCCACTCAGCGTCTTTTAGACCAAAGTGTTTCGAAAATTTAATACCAATTCGTTCGCCATCTGCAAGCCAGAGAAGCTGAATTATACTTTGGATTATTCACGCCACTCATTTTCATAGTCTGAAGGAAGGACGTGAGCATAGACAAGACTAGATGTGTCTGGTCAGCATCAAATACACCGATTTCATCCTTCAGGGCCATATGTGAATTACTGTGACTATTCAGTCAGTTCACCCTGTTATGACAGTAATTGTTATAGGAAATAAATCTTTTCGTGCCCTTTTAATTATTTAGGTTGCTTCCTCCTTCTTCCATGGTTTCCATTAAATGCGTCACTATCGATTTTTCTATTCGCTTCCATATGGTCGATTCGCTAAATCCTTTCCCTGGTTAACGTCAGAGGGTCAGCGGTCAGGTACCAATCCTGCAATAAGCTAGGTAACAATGAACACCAGAACATGAGTGCCTCTTTGTGATCGCATGGAGCTCAACTTCTAAGGACTTTCCGCTGAGTCCAAAAGTACAATGCGTTCTGTTACGGGTCTCTATCTATCTAAGCGACGTGCATCCTTGATGACATGTAATCAATCTAGACTTAATGAGTCCCCTTTTAATCTCGAGCTTATTTCTAAAAGGCTACAGAGCTGAATGTAATCATGAAAGGATAGGAAAAATCCAAAGATTCTCAATTCTTATAAATTTAACGTGCCAGCGAAAAGCTTTTCAGTCCTATAAATTTAGTATGCTTGGTTATAAATACAAACTTGCCTTTGAAATATCCATTCCCGTCATTTCAAATCCTTAACCGTCATTCGAAGCAGATTTCGATTGCCGTTTCAAATATATTTTCTACTATTTTATATTTTTTGGGGAGACTATCTCAAGTTAGTAAATCAAGTGAACATGGCAGGGGATAAAAAGGTTGCGGATAAAACTTTAATGCAAGTCTTGACTCCAGAGGCTCGCGAAGAAATCCTTAAACAATATCGAAATCATTCCAAGGAGCTGGTAAAATTGCAACGAGAATATAAATCCCTTTTGGGTACTCCTGTGCTGAGTAAAGTAGAGAATATCAAAAGAACGAACTTCCTGAAAAATTTGCAACAACTGGAGAAGGAAAAGGAAGAGATACTTTCGAATTTACAAGTAGCGCTAGGGAAGGTTCACTTGCAGGAGTATGAGTCCCATATTAAGACCATTAAAGCGCATGTTTGCTGCCAGGAACGTCTTCAAGAAGAGATCGATTTGCTATATACAAACATTGACCATCTTGTTCATCAACAACTCAAAGCGGACCAGGAAATCTACAAACTGAATTTTAAGGCTACCTCCGAGGCGCAGTACAATGAGACTGTCAAAAAGGCCAAATCGAACCTTGAAATTTTGGAGAACCAATTGGACGTTTCTAAGAAGCGAGAATGTAGTCTCATTACCGAGAACATGAGACTTCGCAACCTTATTGTCGATATGCTCTATGATAGGTCCCTCTTCAACAAGCTGTGGCATAGGATGATGACCCATTTGAATCACGACAAGAAGTTCCTTATCGACCTTGTTGAGCGCGCAATTGATTGCTTTGAAGAAGGTACCGAAATCTGTCAAAAGCTTGATTCAATCCAATCTAAGAAAAACAGAGACGTCGAAACGAAAATCGTGGAAATGCAGGAGCTCATCAAGCGCGGTCATGCCGATAAATACAATATGAAGTTCCTGCTTGCCAAGGGAAAGAACCGTGAATTGGCCGATTTAGAAGCAAGGGAGTACAAAAGGAGGGAAATTTTCAAGGTTTCTCATATGAAGAAGATTTCCTTGTATAAAGCCATTTTAGACAAAATTCTGTCCTTTTCGGGGGTTGAAACCATCACAGAGGCAATCGAGAAGTTCCAGAAACAAGAGGATGTTTTCTACTCGTACTTCAACTACATGAATGAGCTCAGCTATCAGGTTCAAGTGCTGGACAATTGTTTGAACGATTTATATCAGGGAATTATAGGTGAATGTGCCAAAAACTTGATATTTTTGAAACTAAAAGCAAATACTAACGAGACTTTCGATTTACAGCGCGAAGAACGGTGAATGTCGTTTCGGAACAATTCGAAAAGAATAAAATCAAAGAATTGGAAAAACAACTCGCGGCGGAGGAGCAGAAAACCAAGGAGAAAGAAAAGGAGAAGGATGCTTACGACAAGGAGCTAGAAAACTTATTTACAGGACTCCACGATGTCTTCACCTTACTCCAATGTGACGACGCACCTCTAATGGCCTTGCTTGGCGATCATTCCAAAATAACAATCTTCAATGTGGAACGATTCTTGGAGATTTTTGAAAAGCAACTAAATAGCGTTATAGCCTTCGTTTACATGAACGAGAGGAAGCACAAAGTTAGATCTGATCGCCTGACTGTCCGCAATGTGGAGCGTTTGATAGAAAATCCTACCCCAATTGAGAATATTGTTTTGACGCAACAATGTGCCGAGTGTGCTGAAGGTGAGGACGTCAACCCCTACGACGAAGAGTTCGTTATGCCGAAAACTATGGAAGAGGTTAAAGTGCATTTGCGAGAGAAAGTTATGCAGCCTGAAATGCAGTATAGATTGCATAGCATTAGTCAGTGCCGACTGCCGAGGTCTCGATTGTTGGCCAATAAGCGTTATTAAGGTATTTGTTGGGAATAGTTTTGTATCTTCTTGTTATTGGAAAAAATACTGAGTTGCTTAGTTTGGATGAAATTTTATCCTTTTTGGCGAACATATTCTACTATACAGAATGCAACCCTGCGGACTCCACTTTGGACCTCAAAATCTACCGTTCAATCAGCAAGATAACTGTCAAACATTTTTTATTACCGCCCTTAGATCTACTGCTGATCGCGAAGTGGTCGATCTGATTGTTCGTACGACATCAGTCAGTTAAAACACAACTGACCTTATGATAGGCTCTGTGTCGTCTCTTATGACAAGCAGGGAAGACTTTCAGTGTATTCTTACGTCCTAATTCACAGGGCGGCGTGAGGTTAAAGAGAAGCGTCGGAGAAAAGGAGGAAAAACCTCCTGGCAACTAGCAGACTGTCTAAAATTAAATAGGCATGTATGTCGGTCAACATAAACCCGAAAGGGATAAAGAAACATATAAGGCTCAGGAAGAAATGCTGGCAGAGATGAAAAGTGAAATCTTATGCCAGGACTAAAAGGTCTGATGGGGGCAAGACTAAAGGCAGCTAAGTGAAAAATTTACTTAGGGGAAAATGTTGTTCCACCTGCTGAAAATCGTGATATACCCAACAAGTGGGGAATTCTAGATGAAGACTAATCTTAGAAGGAAATCCATGCTGCGAATTATTTTGAACTGTAGAATTGTCAGAGGACATTTGTTTTGAACCCCAGGAAGGCCTATGGAGGCACAAAGTAAACCTCCTTAAAGACAGGTTTCAAGAACTTCCTGTGCAGGAAAGTGCAATCGATGGTCATGCGGGAAAGAGTGAGTGCAACAAGGACCCCAAATGCAGGATAATGTTGATAACAGATATACAGCTGGAGACGGCCTTTACCGTAGGGCAAAAGAAAGCTTAATCCAAATAAGCCTGGACTACCGTAGGATAGCTTAGGATTTTCTTCCACAAAATATTTATGATTGGGAGATGCAAAATAATCGAAATAAGCCAAACCTGAGAAACCCTTGGCAATAATAAGAATAAAAGATTAAAATGCGGAGCAGTGCTGCGAATTTAACGTATGTATCTATAGTTGCTGCGCTTCTCCCGATCTCGCATTGGCGGGGTTCGAATTTCTCATCTGTTTTTTTTTGTTCGTTCACGAAGGTGGAAAATCTTAGAAGGACACGTCCGCTCCAGTTCTGCTATCCGCCAGCCCTGCGGTACCATGATTTAAGTATTACTTGAAGGGATGGGTTGGCCTTTAGGCATGCGTGCGTCGCGAAAGAGGGTTCAATCTCCCCCATGGCAGGACCGGAACCAGCAGCTGGAGTATCAGTAGCATTGGCTAAGTCTGTCTTCTGAAACTGGGAACAAGCTTCCCGCAATGACAGGTGGCAGAACCTAAATGCTGCTAGACATACCAAACTTTTTCTGTCTGAGCAAAACATGCATACCGCAGAGTTTATCCTGTCGAAAAGCAGGAGGACTAGCAGGAGCATTGTAAGTATTCTGACAGGCCATACTTCACTAACTAGGACGTATGTTTAGAATAGGATACGTGCCCCTCCTATAATGAGGAAGCGGAATCCACGGAGCGTTTTCTATGTAAATGCCCCCCCCCCCCTGCGATATGTTAACGAATGCAGCAGTTGATTTAACGTGCTAACGAAGGAGTAATCCCGTTCAGTGGATAAGCCACCTTCACCTGCCGTTTAAATCCCCTTGAAAAGATGTTGTCAAAGGTGATAGCTAATAGGCTATAGGTTTGCCCAGGGAACGATGTTGATTGGACTTCCCTCTTTCCAGCATGCTTAGGAGTGTGCCATTCTTGTTGATTAGTATTTCACTGTCATTCTGTCGGATTTTACCGGGATTAACTTAGTATTCCGGGGAGCTTTCCCCGAGAATAATAGTAAACTACTGAAAGGCAAACAGGAATGCAATTAGGACTTTGACTATCTTACTACGTTTGAAATGAGTGACTCGATTGACTGATATTTTCGCTTCAGTTGTAAAGTACCAGTTATTGGTAGCTGCTAGGGACTGAAGGAAGCCTTTTGTAAAATCCAATGTAATACTTTCCACTGCTGAATTCATCAATCTATTTTGAGATTTAGATTTTATATGGGTGAATCCACGATTTTTAGGGATCATAACAAGTCCCTTCATATTATTTCAATAAAATATAAACATTGCGGGAATTTCTTTTAAGAATGCGGCTGAGTTTAAAATGGTGACCATCTATTCATCTGTACTAAACCCAGTGTACATTTTTATAGACTTTATAATGATAACAAAAGCTGAATTTATTTACCCACCTAATCTAAGGATTACTTTGTTTTTTGTTGGGAGGTTTTATCAGATCAAATGGAGTTTCCAATGACAGAATTACTTAACTATTTTATCTAGATTCGTAGTAAGAAAGAGTAGAAGGTTTGTCTGCCAGATAGAGTTGATTGAGAAAGCAATAACGCACGTGATCTTATTTTTATTTTTTGCGAGCTGATGTACGTCATAGTTACATTATAATAATTCGCGGCAAGTATTTAGGACTTAAAATGCTGCGGAGGTCGCAACCTGCGTATAAAGTTGATATATGACAAAATGCGCAAGTGATATCCAGAAATCTTCTGTGGGCCAAGGCAAAGAGCTTATGCTACTCTGCTGACAGTTCTGCTAAGATATGATATTTAAAACAAAAATAAGATAAGTATCTTAAGTGAAATATGTATACGATTTATATCACTTCATACATACAAATGCATATATAATTAGGATCCTGTCAATTTTCAGTTTAATGTGCGAATAAAGCACTGAAAAAAAGCTTAACTTTGATTTTTTCAAACTTTTCAAAGGAGCTAATTTTAAGGGGGGAAAATCAATTTCCCATTGATAAGTGTTTATGACGGTTCTATAGGGAATAGGACTAGTATCTTCATCTGTGGTCCAATGGGAATGGAATCTTATAGAATAAAAATTAAATTAGAGACTGTGAAAACATACAGTGGTACGTGCTCAAAGTTTTGCAAGACGTTTTCCGTTAAAAAACGGCTAAAAAGCAAGCAATGAAGCAGCAAGCAAAGGGCAGAAAATGCAACAAGCAAAAGCGGCAGAAAATCCAGCAGTGCAGTCAACGCCAAGAACGCTTTCTTCTAGGAGCAGTCCCTACACTATTATGGATGCAGGAACACACCGTATGCTGGGTTCAAGAGATACTCCAGAGCTCCGTAAAAGACTGAGAGAGTCTAATGGGGAAGCGGAATCTCCTTAACGTAGCCAAAAATGGAAAATCGAGAAAAAACCTTCGCGGCAATTAACTAAGCTGGTACACGAAAGGTTACCAACACCTACAGCGAAAGATGGTAAGAACATTCAAAGTTCCACTTGGACTAAGGTGGAAAAGAAGAACGACAAGATGGACGAGATACAAAGGAGGTAGATATTCTACGGCTAAGGAAATCATATAACGGGATACAAAGATGTTTCAGGCGTTTGGAATTTGGACATACGGCGAAAAAGTGTAGTGTACACGATAGGCCCGAGCTGGGCCGAAAATGCGGAAAAAAGGCCACATTGCAAAGGCTGTGAAGAAAGACCCGACGGTTTGTTCTGCAGGCAAATAAGTGACACTAACAACGTCCACAGTGACATAAGTGACGCTAACAACGTCCGCAGCGGTGTTCAGGAAGGTGACCGACACTATGCGCAAATGAGGTTTTTGTAGCTAAACCTAAATCAAAAAAGCGGCTCAAAATCTGCTCTCTCAGACGATATTGGAAAACAAAATAGACGTCACCATTGTCTACGAGCGGTACAAGGATCTAGACAGTGGAGTTTGGGTTGCGGATAAGAGCGGAACACCGGCGATATGGATGAAGATGCTTGGAAGAAATTACATGTGGCTATTATAAAAAGTAAGATTGAACACTAAGCAATATGTAATGAAGCTGACACGTACCCTTGGGGTGGTGCCTGCAAGAAAATAATGTCGAAAGTCAAAGGCAAACGATATCCACCGATTTCTTCCCTTAATCTGCTTCATAAAATTGTAACAAACCTTTGTGCGCAAAACGTGAACACCACTAACCTTCCCACTGTCAAGATAGACTCCGCCGAAGTTTTCTTGGTGAGTGAGGAGGAGGTCCTAGAAGCCGCGAAATAAATAATTGGAAACAGAGCCTGCTCTTGTGGATTATTATGTATAATGGAGTCCTGCCGCTAGAGCTTTCTACTGGTGTCGCCTCCATTGGTTTCGCAGGCGACATTGGGATGACGGTTGTTGAACATCTTCTCGAAGAAGTCGAGCTTTACGAGAATGAAGAATTATATGGGATTAAGCCCTAGTTGAAAATGCTGGTCTATTGTTCGCAGAACATAAGACCGGAGTAGTACTTATTACCAAGCGGAAGAAGTGTACGTCCATGAAAATCAAAATTGGAACACAAACAATACATTCCAAGCTTATGTTCATGTACTTAGGCGTAATGATTGACTAGAAGATGAATTTCCAATCGCATTCATTGAAATATGCAATGAAGAAGGCATATAATACCGGAGCACTCCATAATATAGGTGGCCCAAGGTCAAGCCCCCAACTCCTTATTTCGCTGGTAATCAGTTTGATCTTATTATACGCAGAACCAGTGTGGGCAGTATATAACAGACAGTAAATAAGAGAGGAATTGGAGCTGCGTAAATGCACATATTGTATTTCACTGCCCGAGATTCGCAGCTCAGAGGGCGCAGTGCAGCTGCAATTGAGGAACACTTGAAAGCTGAAAACATTATGCATTACACGTTGAAGTCGAATGCGATATGGAGTGAAATCGAAAAGGTTACAGCAACCATCCATAAAAAACTTAGGCAGGAAGAAGTCAGCCGGAAGAATGAACGACAGACAATACAAACGTGACCACGAGTGCAGGATAAATCTTGATCCAGCCCTGCGACGTAATACCATCCTGCTTCCTGCTTCAAGTTTCTAGCAACGTGTTTCAGTTCAACATTGGCACAGAACAGCTTCAAGTTAATGTACGTGTTGAGATACTTGTATTTCCAGATTTTGTCGACCGGCATCACATTCACGTTAAATTGACAACCTTAGCCTAGTTGGCATTTACCTTCAGTAAGACTCTGTTTACCCTACTCTCCCATGTCCAGGTCCATTTGGTCAAAGTCCATGACTCGATGAAGGAGCAAATAAATGTGATTAGCGTAATCGAAGTGTTTAAGGAAGGATGTCATTGTCCATTAAACCTCTGCACCTTCTCTGGACATCATGAAGGATGTTACTGATAACGACAAGGATATGTACTATATATCGTCCTGATAATACCTACTAATTTTCTGGAGTGATCATCCTGGGTAGCGGTCCCTGTTCAGCTTTTTCAAAACCGATGATGAGCAGATAAAGCGGTCATTTGAACTGTACATACTGCACCACAATGATTCAGAAGGTGCTGATATGATTGGTAGAGAAGCATCCAGAGCAGAAACCAGCCTGATATTTGTCGATCAAGCTTCTAAGGTTTACTATGATGGGATGATTTTAGCGAATATCTTCGCAACGGGAAATACGCACATATCCCTTCAGTTGTCGCATTCAAAACAATAGCGCCGGAATCTTAACGATCATCCCTTTCTTCGTTCAAATCTCAGATGAAGGGGATTTACGAATGCGAGGAAGTAGCAATTCTACAGAGACTAAAAGGGACTTTCAATCAAAAGTCAAGAAATTTGAAAAAGAAGCCTAAAAACCATTGCAAGAAATCCTATCCATTAACGACTGTTACCATGAACAGTCGGGGTAAGGATATACATAGTTTGATATGTATAGTATGTGCCGTCGTTAAAGGTGGAGATTATGCATTCAATTCCCTTCAATCCATTCATCAGGATGTGTATTAACAAAGACTGGGCTTCGTCAAGTCCGAAAATCATGTAGTACAGCGAAGAAGCCAAATATATGATCTCTTCTTGTCATCGCAGGAGATTTCAATAATCTACCGAGTAGAATCGCAAAGTCCCAAATGGCAGGGGAGTAGCTAGAAGCTTTCTCGACGCTAGATATTCTGCTTACAAAACATCGAAAGCATTTACACTTTTCCTGAAGTGGACTAGGCTCATTGGTTGACATAGCCTTCGCCAAGTATCGCGCCCAAAAGGGAGTGGGTTACATTACATGACATAGTCAATAATGCCGCCGTCGCTCTTTCTTAAAGTATGACCTAACCACTGCCACCCCACCCATCCTCTAATTAACACATCAGCCGGCAGTAGGTTCCCCGAGATTTTCTCAGGGTAAATCATACTGAGGATACCAAAGAGGCAGACATTAAAGAATGCTTGGAGCATATATTATAAAAGTACGGAGAAAACAATGACGCCGAACAACCTCAACTTGATGTTACTGTTGAAGTATTTACACTTCCAAATTTTAGAGAAAGCAACAAACATGGTTCTAGCGTTGTTAATGGTTCGCGTAATATGAAGCTCAGTGCAACCAATGGCAAATCCAGAGACATTGGCCATGGTCCAGGACTTGGAGGAAGAGAAAACAGATGTTGTTAACGCAGTCTATATATTGTATTTGAAGAAAGATGCCGTGCTTCATTAAAATTCTGCCGTAGGCCGTATGAAGAATGTCACCGAAAACAAGAAAGAATAGTATCGGCAGCAGAACGCAACCTTGCCAGACTCTGCTTTAAACTTCAAATTCCTTAGAAATCGTAGCTTCTCGGGAATGCTTCTCCCCCTTGTGTAAAATATTCCAGATACAGTCTGTGTTGATGTGTCGAAACCCTTCTCGAAATCGATGAAGAGCAAGTGAAGCAGATTAATTCCGCACACTGCTTCAAAACAACCAGAACAGGAATCAAATTGCTTTCTATCGACTAAGCTTTCAAGATGTTCTTTAGAGTGTTTTAGGATAATTTTAGTTTTTTTTTTCAATGGCAAGAAGAATGCAAATACTCCTCCAATTATCGCACTCAAAACGGATTCCTCTCTTCGGAATCCTGACCGTCATCCCCTTCTTCCACTCACTGGTAAAGAACTGATTTCCAGGATTTAAAGTTGAGTGGAAAAAGTAGCTTTGCAGAGACCGCAGGAGATGCGATGAAAAGGCCTGTGGTGAGACCGTCAAGCCCAAGGGGACTGCCAGCTTGAATGCATTGATAACCGACATGGTTACCTTTTTTGGGAAAATTCGTCCATACCCGCATGTTATGGTGACTAGTGATTTTATCTACAAGGGGGAATTAACCAGATGCTATATAGCTGAGAACAATGATTAAATGTTCGCTCCGCCTATTAAGATGCTCGACGTCGTGGATAAAGACTCTACCATTGAAGTCCCTCACAGGGCCATCGAGAGACTTGAAACCAACTGCAAGTTCTTTCATGATGCGGTATACGGTAGTGACATTTTCTGCTTTTCCGACCAGCGCAATAAAGAATTTTCTTTCCTAACTCGCGTGTGCTACGCTTCACTGTCAGGGATTTTTTGCAGTACTGGAGTGCTTAAGTACATCACGGTTCGCCTCCACTCGTAGCGGCAATGAAAGGTTTCTTTTGATGGCGGCCTATGGCCTATGGCGAGTTGCCAAATAGCAAGAAGATCATTATCGACACGATCCTCAAAACCGAGAGTACATATTACATATTCGAGCAAGATGGTATTCAGATCTTCCAACATGATCGCATTGTACTCTTTAGGAAGTCTCTCCTGGACTTTACCGAGTTGTTCATAGAAAGCCTCCTTTTCTTCCACATCGAAAGTCTCCGTCGATGTATAACACTAGTCTATCAACATGTGCCTTATTTTGGACCGGAATCTTGCTGTTAGTATTCTAGTGAAGAGTTGTCAAATAGCGTTCGCCCATTCCGAAATACAATCATCAAGAAATATCTATCTCTTTAAGTCGCCCTTTACGACAAGTAGGAAATACTTTGAAGGAATTCTAAAACCTCAACTCACAGGGAATTCACAACGTTAGCGGGCACCGACTTCCCGTAAGTGCCATTAGTGGGGGTGAGGTTGGCCCTCTCCTACTCCCTAAGACGTCTCCCGTCTTAGATTCTTCCCTTATATTCTCTCAATCAGGCTTGGGACAGTTTATGGCGGAATAGACCACACTTATTGATTTTGCCACGTCATCATGGTCATTGATAAATATCTCGAAGATAAAAGCTACGGTGTAAAGTCACGGTTAGGTTTATCAAGGCTGGTACCACGTGGACTAGGGTTGGCGGAGTGCGAGACAGAGATCGCACTATTTAGCAACCAGAAAATGAAAGATACTCGCAGTTTCATATGGAAAGCACATTATAGGGACTATACTAAGCATTTTGCACCTTAGTGAGATACTGAAACTTTGAACATTAAAAAGTATCTCAACAGCTGGAGCGATAAAGCAAAAGTAGTGATGGTGGTAGAACTAAGATAATGATAAACATAGGAGAATCACAGAGAAGATTGCCTACGGCAAAATGGATAGTTCTTACGCACTCTAAACGTAAGTTTTGTTCATATATATTTGTTCATCGGCAGCGGGAAATCCTTGAAAGCGAAAGGATATAACGGAAAATATCGGCAGTGTATCTTCTTGGCGCTCATAGAGCTTGGTTAGCATTGCATTAAGGAGCACTTTTGGTTGCTGGTATTATACTGACTGATATTTTGACAGACGAGGTGAATAGGCCATGCAAGAGCAGTTGCAGGGGAGCAAATAATGCCCCTGATCAGGATGTAGCAGGAGCATTGGGACGATTCTCGAAAGGGATTATGGAGACACATCGCAAATATCAAGACTTGGCTGAGGTAATGCCTTGAAAACGTTCAGTATTACCTGATGCATCTTTTTGCTGTATGTAATGCCAATGATGCTTCTTTTGGTTGAACTGGGCGAAGAGGCGTCCTTTTAATGAGCAGATTCTAGTTCGGGCCTCAGCTGACCTAAGAAGAGTTGAACTAACTAGAAGATTGGACTCTGGCATGCAAAGTAGTTTCACTGGGACGAGTAAAATAGGCATTTAACTCATTCTGTCGATATAAGTGCCCTGGGTCTGCACATTGGAAATATATACCGTGCTTGCCCAGCACACGCGTATATTCCAAACAGCTGGCGTGATGCGAAGGTAATATTTATTTCCAAACCAGAGAAACCCATCTATACAGACGCCGGCCGATCTGTCCAACTTCCTTTCTGCCAAAAGGACTGGAAACACTAGTAGATAGATATCCCTACGTGGCCACTTCACTATAGGCAACAATGCCAAAAATTGAGAAAGCGATGTCTGATAAAGAATACGTTTTTAGGGCATACATAGACATCGAAGGCACCTTCAACGCGACGATTTGTAACGAGGCAAGACAGCATGGAATCGATCCGCTGTTAATCAGTTGGATCCTTCTCATAGTAGAGGGGAGAAAGATCTATATATCGGACGTCTATTGAGGCTGGGTGTCTAAGGGGTTGTCCGCAGAGAGGGGTTCTCTCTCCTCTATTATGGCTTCTTGTTATGGATATCTTGCTATGGCTCCTGGAAGGCACAAAGGTCTTCGCACATGCATTTGCGGATGATCTATCCGTAATACTTATCGGCAAGTTTCCGGGCATAGTCTGTGACTGCTTGACTGCAACACTGCATGTAACCCGCAGTTGGTGCATCTATAATGAACTCACCGTGAACGCCAGGAAGACTGGACTAGTTATATTCACTAGGAACGTTACGTGGGGCAGCTATACGCTACCCACCTTAGCAGGGGCGGAAATCCAGCTGGCACAAACAGTCAAATATTTAGAAGTACTTCTCGACTCCAGGTTAACGTGGAAGCACCATATCCAGGAACAATACCAGGAATCCTGCATATTGCTCTGGTGCTGTAAGACTGCGATAGGTAACGCCCGGGGACTTTACCAAAACAGATTCATTGGATGTATACATCCAAAACAAAACCCATTTGAGGAAGCTGTTGACGCAGATTCAGAGGCTCTGGTACCTAAGTAGCAATAAATAGTATGCGGACTGCTGTTAAAAATTGACCCAGAATCCATTTGGAGATGAAAAGGAAAGCCGCTAACGAAATTACAAGGATTCACCCAGCCAAATGGAGAAATTTGAACTTCTGCCGGCAGGCGAAAATCTCTGTGAAGGAACCCGGGGCCGCTAAAGCCGGATTTTTGTTGTCCCTTAAGAAGTGGTACATGAAACCCCTAGTAGAGCTTTTAACGGGACACTGCTCCTCAAATTACCACATGGGAGAAAACCGAAGTCGTTGTTTCGGCCATATGCAGCCAATATCAGGAGGAGGAAGAGACAGCCCTGCATTTCATATGCAGCTGACCGGCCTCTTCAGACCTTATATGAAGATACCTTGGTAAGATGTCCTTCAACGAAAAGCCAGCGCATTCTGTCTATGGAGAATGTTCTCAGATTCGCGAAAGCCTGCGAACGCTATAGGCGAGAGGCCGATGAATAGGCGATCTCTGGAGATAGTACAATGGGCCTAACAAAGATCTGAGTGCTTGGAGCTGCGGCTCCCCCCACTAAACCAAACTAACTAATTTTAATCATGGGGAGATTTAACCCTCTCCATTGAAAAGTGGCGAATGGTGGCTCTAATTGTGCGTTGCTGTCAGCGAGCGAGAGTGCCCCCGGTATTTAGATGCGCGAGTTACGTTTCCAAAAATTCTACATTCTAATTATATTGTAAATTGCTTCAGTGTCGGCAAGGTGACTAAGGTCTCCAATTATCATGCATTCATGCATAGTGGATCTTTCCTCACATTATCAAGTTGAAATTTTTGGCTATACCATTTGTTTACACTCCCACAATGCAATTTTTATTTTTTGTTTGATAAGCCAAGGCCAATGTGATATAGGTCTATCGTCATGACTGACAGAAAACCACTGGGGATGGTGCTGAGACCTCGCTCATCACTCTCTGGTCCATTCAAGACTTCTAGGTATTTCGAGTGATCTCAGGCAGATGAGATTGCTCACTAATTACTAGTACCTAAACTTGGAAGGAATATTATAACCAATGCGGCTTTCAATTTCAAAAAGATAATGATCCTTTAGATACTTTTCCGCATTTTGGTTAGAGTCTTGCTCTGATATGAAGAAGCGTGTTGGGCGTCCAAGAAACCTGGAATCACCTCAGACAATTTCACTTTATCTGCAGGTACAGTAAAATTCTTAATTATTCAAAGACCTCCGGAGCTAAACAAATTGCTTAGTATTATATATAAAGTACACATCAGCGTTTAAAAGTGCAATAAACCGCACAAAATCACTAATCGCTGCATTTTCCTGTGGTGGAGGAAGTGAAAGAAATAAACGAGATATCTAGATCGCACCTGGTGAGCGATTTGCTAGCAGATTCGAAGCCGAAAGCCAGTAGCAAGTAGAAATTGGCATATCTTTTTTCTTGCATCCGAGGAAATGAAATAATGCGATATCTCAAACAGCAAGAATAACTGTGAGAGATAATGAGAACGTAAGTCGGACGATACACTAATGGATGTGATTAATTTTCTTTGACTTTAAAAGTTTCTGAAGTTGAATTGAACTTATAAGTTGATGGAGTTCAGTAAGGCTTCTTTGTGGATTTAATTAGGGTTGGATTTTGAATGCATAATTTAGTCCCGTATCAAATCATATGTTCAAAATGTATGAGCATTTTTACAACAAAACGTGCCGCCCATGAGATACTTTTCCTATCTGTAAATTAATTAAATGAGATTGATGTAATACTTTTCAGATGCGGAAAGTGGTAAGTAAGAAGGGTACCGATGCTCTCACTAAATTTGAAACTGATAAGATTGCGACAACACTTCCTCGACTGACTTTGGGCATATTATTAGTTTCTTTGAGTTTATTCTTGAATTGCGAAACTTCCACAAATATTTGACTAGACAAACTTTCTTGCGTGGCGTTTTACTTGCTTACTTTAATCCGAACTTTTCAGTTTCCCACGTACGTATCTGAGAGTATAACGGCGACCGAAGATCTAGAGCAACAGCATCTTCTGGCCGAAGCGAAGGAGAGCTACGTGATATTGCCGATATACTTACTAACTTCAGTCTAAATTTACCGCAGCGGCGGTAGGAAGATGGAACACATAAACTGGTCACAGGTCGTTTACAACCAATCTGAACGCAAGGTAAGTACGTCACTATTGCACACTTTTCAAATGAATACCTTGTTTTTAGGTTCAGATAAGATTGTTTTCACGCAAGTTCATTGAATTGCTTTTTTGCAGCTTGTTCTTATCAACCAGAATCTTAGTCTCATCCCGCAATCAGTGATCAATGTTTACTGCAATAAATTGTCGTATTTGGATGTGAGCTCGAATCGGATTAACGACTTAAGTTTTTTGCGACTCATGCCTTGTTTGGAGACGCTAATTTTAGATAATAATGCAATAACTGATGATGTGCTACTCAACTTTAATTCAGATGGAAATTCTTTGGAGACTGTGAAAATTCTTTCGATAAATAACAATAAGGTAAGTGATTTGTAGTAAGTAAACTAAATTTTAATACTTTCGTGACGAAGCTGCAAACTTCAGGCGTAAAATTGTGTGGTACTCTTAGGAAAACTGTATAGAAGAAGTGATGTGATGTGAAGTTCTACTTTCCTCCTCGGAAGCATTATTTTATCAAAGGCTACATTTAGCTAGGTTTCGATTCTTCCGTTCGCGTTTCTTCACACCTTGCCTTTCTGGTCTCTTTTGCTTTTCTCAGTTGAATTTGGATGGAATCGGCATTGAGGTGATCGCATCCCACTCTTTCTCAAATGGAAGCCTCTCTGCATCAGATTTTCCGGTACCACCAATTAACTTATGGTTTTCTCCAGGGCATAGGAAGAATAGATACTCCACTTCCACGAGAGCTTTATGGTAGCTTCAACAAACAAGAGAAGTATCCAGTTTGAGAGAGAGCAGATGAGATGTATTCTTCTCATGCTTTCTCTGCAACCGAATAGACCACCGACTACCAATGCCTTTTGAGCGATCCAATCACTTTTTACTCATATACCTCTACCCGCTTTCCATCTGGGATGCTAGGTTATACTAAAAGTGAGGATCTGAACCGGCATCCTTTCTGAGGCGTCAAGTGACGTCTTAAAATTATGATTAAAAACAAAATGAGCTCGAGGAGTCGATCCGATGTCCTGTCTATCTGGTACTGGTACAATTCCCCTTCCAGCGAGTATACGCATAATAAGGCAGAACACACCTTTAGGACTGTCCTGTAGACCTTAATTACGTTTTGTACATTACATTTCTGAAACTGGCTTTGAAACTTGGTTGTGACCACTGAAACATATGTGTATATCGCTGTAGTTTGCACACTTAAATTGCGACTAATGTATCAAGGTGTCCAGGAGCAAATGCAAAAACCCCGTGGTGGGAAGTGTCGACCTGGTATCGAACATAGGTTAGCTGGGGAGTCTAAAATTCTCCCCATATACCAACTCGGCGGAACTGGTGGCAAACTCTTCACAATGGGTTGTGCGTAGGCCAAGTAAAACGAAGAAAGGCAGGACTTGCGACGACGAGGAGTCATCGTGTGCCATTATAGCACTTCAGTGTCCTATGCCAGCGTTCCAGAATCTCATTGGATTGCTTGTGGTACGCAGTCGTCTGATGGCGTTTGAAGCCCAGAAGTTTACCTAACTCCGGGAACAGGTTAGACCCGAACTGCATTCCTTGGTCAGTAATGACTTAGGCCGGAACTCCAAAGTGTGAGATCCATTCACGACAAAGTGCCTCTACGCACTACTGTGCGGACATGTCGGCCAGAGGTATTGCTTCAGGCCACCGCGTGAACCTATCGATGATTATGAGGCAATACTTGAAGCGATGCGAATCTCGCAAGGGGCCAATATTGTCGATGAAGATCGTGTGAAAACGCTTGGTAGACCGAGGGAATAAGCCGACCTCTTTCTGTACGTGCTTGGTAACTTTACACTTCTGGCAAGCGATGCACTGTTTGGCCAAGCAGTTAACATCCTTATTCATTGATGGCCAGAAATATTCATTAGTAACAAGCCTATTCGTTGTCCAAATGCCTGGGTACGCAAGATCGTATACTGCATGGAATACTTCCTCGCGAGAAGCGGCCGGAATACATGGCCTAGGTTGAGCTGAAATGGGGAAACTTTCGAAATTTGTATTTTGAGTTGTCTCTGAGGCTCTGAAGTACTGCGTCATCCTACTGTGCCTCGGCGATTACCAAAAAAATCGACCGTGGCACCTCTGAAACGTGTGACAAAGCATCTGCCACTACATTATCCTCGCCGGAGACATGTTGGATGCCCGAAGTAAACTGGCATATGAAACGCAGGTGCTGGAGTTGTCGACGGAATGCTTTGTCGGGCTTCTGCTTATGAATTTCTTATTGCTGGAGCACAACTTGCGTTGGATTCACCACCGTATGTAAAGCACCGCGGCTATTGTTGCTGTGCAAAATTCCAGCGAGTGGCGGAGATTGTGGCAGTGAATTTCTGTTTCCTACCTTAATCCTCCACAAACGAGTGCTGCTGGCAGTGGTGAAGATGTCGCTGATGTTTGAGTTGTGTTTGCTGTTGAGAATGCGTTCGTGGGGAATCCTCTTGACAAACAGTAGTTTCTGCGGCGGTGTTTCACTGTTTCTTTGATGATTTATTGCCAAACCTCCATGCGTCCGGTCCGCGTTTTTTCTTGGGCTCCTGCTGAATTTCCACTGGCTTCGTCTGAATTCCTTGATACCGAATCTGTTCAATCAGTTTGCTTCTCTATAATCACGGTGTCGTTAGTGGACAGCGGCGATTGTTTTGTCTGTACCGTCTTGAATTTGTTGGAGTCAATAAAAAAAAGCGCACTACTGCTTCCTGTACGGGGTCACCAATTGTAGCTTACACACTTATGCATCAAGGAAAGGAGGGCTTGTTAATATTGATGAAGGGAACAAGTGGTTCCCGAAATATCGGTATTTGCAAATAAAAATCAACACTAGCGAATAGGAAAAACAAGTTTTTATAATTTTAAATGTCATTTATGTTATTTTTAATTCAATTCAGGAACTCTTTTTCACCGATTCCTCTCTACATTTTTTTACTTCCACGATAGCTCCGCCAGCTTCGTGACATTCACCCGGCTTCCCACAGGTAGGCGAGCCACTTAGGTGGGTGAGTTTTACTCCATGGTGAATTGCATCATTCTCGTGCGAAGCTCGGACGAATACTCGCTTATCAGCATGTGCCTCCACACAGCGTGTCTCCTATGTTCGGAGCTATCCTTGGCAGAACCATACTTGCACTGGGTACTTTCACGGGGGCACACTCTAGAAGGTAGTTATTTCTCCAAAGTAAGCTTTGAATCTATATTAACTCCAAGGAATTCAACAACCCTTCTTTGTATGACACCTGCTCACTCCTTTGTGGAACATTTCTTGGGCTGTGCTCCAGCTTAATAACCATAATATTTAATGCTGTGCAGGTAATAAAGCTATAGCAGAATACTTGGCTTGCGGTACTTTTGTTTAACCTAAGTAAACGTTTGTTTAGTGCTCCCCAGCCATAGCTATCCATAATATGAGTGGCTGAAATTAACTCAAAGAATGCAGCTATCATTGCATATAGGATAACTACCATGCATGTTGGCATCTAACGCGGGTATGGCTAAATGGAAATAATACTGCCAATTCGGAATGTCACTCGGCTCCCTGGCAGGGTAAAATAATCCGTTATATTTTAGAAATAATATCTAGAAGACATATTTGAGCAGGTTTGTCAAACATCGGTACCAGTACAAATTTCTGGTACTCCAACAGCACTATCATACCAACAATCAAAAATGAAGGATATTGTAAGAAGCGTTCTAAAGGTCCGGCCCCAGGACGGAACCCTGCGCAACCCTCGACGTGATCTCCATTTTAATCTCACGCTCTAGCGTCTCATAGAACAGGGAGCGGTTTCTCAGATAATCTCTCAATACCTGTAAGAGCTAAGTCGGTACGTGGACTGACTTGAAATAGCTTCATAGGGTTGGACTACTATCAATGCATAGATTTAAAATGCTGCCTCTCTCCACGGAAATATTGCTGGAAATTTTCCTTGTATTTATTCGTTTAATTTCGCCTTACCTTAGCAGCTGGTTTATTCACCGCTGTCACCACTGTCACCCACATCATTTCAGGTTGTCTTCTTATAATAAAATAATAGATGTGACAGGCAGGCAGACAGGCAGGCGGACAGATAGACAGACAGTAAACCGATTTTTGTTTAACCCAAAATCTTAAAAAGCTCTCATCACTCTTTTTGGTCTCTTCGAATTCCATTGCTGTGTCACGAGATGCAGGACTTTCTTCGGTATCTTCGTAGCTTTAACGAAGGCAGATGAAGATCGCCAACACCTCCGCATCGCTTCCGAGTATTTGGGGTGTAAACCGTGAACTGCCTCGATCACCATATCGACGAGTATAATCCAAACCAGTTACATCTTCGTACCAATCCTTGGCAGTGGTCAGCAAGAAGGTTTAAAGCCAAATCCCTTAGACTCCTGGACTCGATCAACCTTCTTTCAAGACTCATCGACAACTCACTCATTCATCCGAGATGCAGATCTCACAATTCCCAGCAATGCGTCTGACACTGCAATGCATGCTATTCTCGAACTCAAGAGTGACATTGAAGAATCATCAGGATTTTGTACGAAAGAATTTAATAACATACAAAAGTGATGGGATCTACGATAGAGGGTTGCAGGCAATTTATTTCATTGCGAAGTTTTTCTCAGAGCCTACTGACGGTTACCGTATTATGGAAAAGGGTAACTTTACAGCTTCCTAGAGCAACAACACAGCAACACATTCATGACCTGTGCAGAACAATTTCCAGAGGATAGGGTCCAGTGCTGTATGGTTACTAACCAAAGATAGTAAACTAACTCAATGGACTTGGGAAATTTAATATTGACTGGCAATAAGGAAAGCTGTAAATTGCCTTCCCAAAAAGCGAAGGACGGGACGTTTCATTGACTGCCATGTGGTTTAGTTGACAATGATGGAAGTGTAGAGTCAAAAAGTGAAACCATTTGGGAGATATTATTTGAGGCTTTCAAAGGACAAGGAACATATAATTGCATCGAATGAGGGTTAAACTTGGAAGATAAATATATTTAGGATAAATAAGAGACCGTAAGGGCAACGTCTATGTTGTGAAAAATTTTGTATATTGAAGAATGTGATACTGGTAATCTGTGACACCTTAGGATATTATAAACTCAGACGCAGAAGACGAAATTGACCTAATATTACTTAATTAATAATTGTACGGTTTATATGAAACTTTCCAGTAAGTGACGAATCGCGGTGGTCATGACATCGAAAAACAATTCTTGGCCGGCAATTATAATCGCCGAGCAGGGAATGCAGTTTGAGTCCTCTCTTTTCTCAGAGTTGGGCAAACTCCTCCGCTTTAAATGCCACCGGACATCTTTGTTGTTCTACTGCTGCTGCCACCACCCACCAATTACGCGAAAACCGTGGCTGACGTGCTCAGAAATCTCTCACTTTACGAGAGCCCCTTCGAAGTACTCGACCGAGGCCGGCACCATTATGGGCTCAACATCGGAGGCACGCGACACGTCCGTTTTGACTTACGGCAGATGAACTGAGGGGGTTGTGCCTCTAGTTCCCCGCTGAAACATCCTTCTGTTTCAGCTGGCGGTGAAGTGTGCGTGGCAGAGCGAGCAACTTGCGTGTCGGACGAAGGCAAATGCGAATCGTAGTGGCCACGATATACTGGTGTCATATTTTTACTTGAAAATAATTTATTATTGGAGAAGATCATTTTTTTATGGGTGAAGGCGGAAGGTATAAATAGACGCTGCCGCATTAGGTTGCAACTGTATGTGGGATTCTCATCCACTAAAACCACCCCCTTCTGTGTCCACATTCCCGCGGAACCATCGGAAAGTATTGTTCAGCGAGGAGGGCTCCGATTTACACCAACACAACTAATTCACGCACTCGTGCTGGGCTCGATACAGTTACTGCATCTTTTCTCGTATCGCAGTTACTGTTGCGTTCACCACACTCCAATTTGGT
Source organism: Hermetia illucens (assembly GCF_905115235.1). Taxonomy (NCBI): domain Eukaryota; kingdom Metazoa; phylum Arthropoda; class Insecta; order Diptera; family Stratiomyidae; genus Hermetia; species Hermetia illucens. The sequence continues at coordinate 15,179,043 of NC_051854.1, forward strand.
TTCGACCTTAGAATCTTCTCCTCGGGATTAGAACCGACAACTGCATTGAAGGGGTCGTTTAGCCTCCTTCTTTCAATCGCGAATCTCGGACAGCGAAACATAACATGGTCCGGATCCTTGGGTGTAATAGCGTATTCGCAGTAGTCTGGGGATTTATCCAATCCGAAGCGATGCTAGTACTTCCTGTATCCACAGTGTCCCGTAATAAACTGTATTAGGTGGAAATTCAATTCAAGCAAAAACATGGTTGATTCCCGCGATAACACCTCGCACCTCCTCCCCGGATACTGTCTTTTCAGCGCGGTTGGGTGACATGTCGAACACACCCTTCTCTGGCTTACCGTGTTGTCCAGTGCTTCTGCCCAGACAGAAGTTTCATATAGCAGGATGGATTTAGATTAGATTTCGGCCTTCCAATATTAGGCATATCATCCTTGCTAGAGATGAACCAGTATTTTGTTTTGATGCCTTTCCTCGTGCATAGTCCAGGTGATCGTTGAAGCGGAACTTGGCATCGATTACTGCCCCAGGTATCTGATGATCGATTTTGAAACCTCGCGATTTCCAACCTAAATTTTGACATTATTTTTTTTTGCCTGAGGCTGATTATAAGGACCACCTTTGTCTTCTCGCCCGCCAGGTGCAGTTTAACCATTCCTAACCGTGCATGAATGGTTTCACTTCCATAAAGTTCCACACTCAACGTTGCCCCTTTTGACACGCCAAGGCCGAGCACTTTGCCATACATTATATTCCACAGCAGGGGCTCTAATACGAAATTTTGAGGAACACCTGCTGTCACAACCTTATCTCTCGGCCCGTTGTCCGTCTTATTCCAAAGTAGTCTTTCCGAAAAGTAACACTCGATTATCCCAGCTTAGTAACCAAGGGTACTCAGTTTGGTCAGCGTACCAATCGAAGTTGGCCGAGTAATACTTAGTTAATCAACTATAAAAAATATTCTGTTGGAGATGTATTAATGAGAGTCTCTTTTTTGTACTTGCAGCTTGAAAATTTAACACTAATACTATTAATTTTGGCTAGTGAATTCCCTAATTTGGAACATCTTAGTTTACTAGGGAATCCAGCATGCCCAGATGGTCTATCCCCAAACAAAAGTTCCAGTGATAGTTACGATAGTTACAAGTGAGTAAAATGAATTCTATCTAATAATTTGGAGAAGATCTACGAGTATTTCCATTTCATTCTGTCGTTAAAAGATTAAGCTTTTGTTATCTAAAATTCAAATCTATCTGCCGCGATTCCAAGACGAATCTCTTCTTATCTTTGTAAAATGAAAACATCAAAAATGCCACTGAATGAATAAATAAACAATCTGTATCTGCTCTAAACATTTCCACTGACATTGGAGGAATACATTAAATCTTGTTGAGAAATAATTTTTACTTGTAACAATAATCAATAACACTTAAATGTTCGTTCAATTATTTTGATAACAATTAATTTACTTTCTTTTCTCTTAATTTAGGAGACAAGTCTCGCACTCATTCCGTCATCTCAAGTTTCTTGATAGCTGTGAAATCCAAAGGCATTTCAATGGTTCTGTTACACAAAGGAGAGCTGAAATTTTGAAGTTTTCACCGAAAATATTATTTGCTAAGTTGAAGGGAACTAACGAGGTGAAATATACACCGCTTCCTTCGAACAAGCGAAATCCAGGGGATCATTGTGGTTGGTAACTAAATGGGTAAGAAAACAATCTTAGATTTTCTCTAATTTATGGTTTTCTTTCAGGATCGTATAGCTTGACTTTGTATAAGTACATCGGGAGGAATTCCGAGGGAAATAGGTTTATTTTGAATAATGACTTGTAATGATTAAGCTCCGCGTGTAAGATTACATAGGTTTAAGGAGATATACATGAATTATATATTGAAGTTTTTCTTAATTTTTTAATTGTATGTTTTATTAAGGGTATTTATCCAACTTCATGTGCGTACCAAAAGAGGTATTAGTGTCAGCTTCAAAAGGGGCCCCCAATTGTTAATTGCATCTTCCCATAGGGAAACAGAGCGTCGAGGCTCCAAATTAAATACGGACCAGCTTCGCGATTCAGAGAAAATCTTTTTGCTCCACGAGCGATATAAACTCTGAGGAACTTGCCGGAGAATATAACTGAACACTGGGCGGTCATCAAAAGTATCTTTATCTCTAGCCTGAATGAAGTTATCGGCCACTTCCTAAAAAAGTCACAAAACCTGGTCCACTGTGAAAGCATGCATAAGGATCCAGGAGTTGATAGTTGCGAGCAGGGGCGAACATCCGGTTATGGTTCCTCTTTTGTGGATACTATGAAAAATTGTCGTTGAATGCAGATACGGCTTCCTCCTCAAAGCAGAATTTTTGCAATCAAAGCACTCAAATGGAATAAAGTCACCGGCCTTAAAGGTCTCCCAGAACTGTCCATCGCAGACCTTACAGTGTGTGTAGAGTTACTACTTTTACTTATTCGGAAATCGTGGCACCTCTAAATTCTTATTCGAAGGAAGGGAGCCTCGTGTGCTATCGCTAATTATCATTAGGGAAGTATTTTCAATTTCCCGAGGACAGTAGGTCAAATACTCCCTAAACTCATCAACCTTGAAAACTTAATCAGTCCCCGTTCTAAACACCTTTCGGATCACCATGAAGCAGTCTTCGAAGTTTAGATCATAGCACCACTTGTTCTTTTGCTGAATTATGGTAAAATTTCAGATGAAGTCCAAGGCGTCCATTCAGTTCCCCATACCAGTCCTTCTCGTCGTCAGTGTAAAGTTTCAATGAACTACAAAACTTCGACTACGCTGATGATACCTGCTTACTCCCTTCTCCCCTGGTTGACGCGTCATGCTGCTTAAGGGCGTAATAGCAGTAATTTTCTCATTTATTCAGCTTATTTGTGAACACATTCTCCTCATAAAAAGTGGGCCAGATAAGAAGGACAGCCCAAACTGCTAGCGAAACTCATGTAGCCACAATTCCAGGGAGAGAGTATGGACCTTCAAAAAGGATATGGAGCCTCGAGGATACAACCGGAAGTTATTATCATCTCAAAACAAGGCGAAGGGATATACACTTACATTCTCAGGACAGTGAAGGCAGACTTGCCAATTTGGGAGATAATATTGGCTGCATTAGAAGGCCTCAGGATATATCCTTACATAATATAGAGATCTCTTCATCAACAGATTAGGTCACCACGAAGGAGGAGGTTCGTGAAGCCTTGGAAAAGAAGTTGAACCTTATTGCACTTCAAGAGTCAACGTTAAAAAGGCTACGGAAAGCATACGGTGGGACACAAACCAGCATCATTAGTCTAAAAATGGAGGCAGCACTCAAATTGTTGGAAGCAGGGAGAGTAAGAATAGGCTGGGTTATGTATCATCTTAGCGAGCAGCAGTGCTTTAGATACGTTGGCATCAGTCACATGCCAAAGGCATGTTCCAGTGCCGATGACGGAGGGCCACATCAGCAAGGTCTGTCTAGTAGACCCGAATTGCTGACTGTGCAAAAATAAGGAGTGTGAGCCAACGGCACATAGCAGGCAGCAGCAGGTTCCCGGAATTCAGGAGAGCCCTCAATGTAAGTCGCAGGCACATACAAATTACCTTCAACTACTTCTGGTGCAGGATCTACTCACGCAAACCACTCTCGGCAAAAATATCGATGTGGCTATAATTAGTAACCCATATAGAAATCAACGTGGTGGCATTTGGGCCAAGCAGCGATATAGGCTTGCGGAGAGCAAGCCTTTCAGATAATAAAGGAGCACACGGAGGAAGGCTTAATCAGAGCGAAGGTGAAAGGAGTTCACATTATACAACTGCTGTGCTGCATCCAGCGATACAATTGACGAGTATAAGCGAGTGCTGAGCGCTTTGGTTCTAATTGCAAGAGGACGTTGCCTGATAATCATAGAAGAGGATTTTAATGCGTGTACTCTTGAATGTGGCAGCCGGAGAAAGGATGTTAGATAATGTGTTTTGCCAAAAACATTGGTGGATCTAAACGTGGTACTCGCAAATGATGGGACCTCAAACACTTTCAGGGGAATGTGCGTGGGCCCTACAGTGCACCTGACATACGTGAGCACTGCTTTAGTCATATGACTTGTTTGGGATGTTAGCGTGGACTACACTCACAATGACCACCAGGTAATCTGGATCAAGATCAATGACGAAGCGAGGTCGAAAAAAAGTATCGGATAGGTTGCCGGGTCGGACGACGAGGGCTTTCGAGGGAGACTCGCCCTCCGCGGCGGTTGTGTCTAATATATCCCTGATGCGGTCACTGAATAATTCAGCCAGATCATCCCTTGCACGACAGTTCTTCAGTAGGCAGCCCAGCTACTGGTGGAACAACAAAATCGCAAGTTTGCCGGCCACATTTTACAGAGCAAGAAGGTTTTACTAGAGGCTCAGGGGAAAAAATGGTACCGATGATCAAGAGGAGGCGCATGGACTACTGCGAAGAGCAAAAATAAAAGGAACTGCTTCAACCAGTTGTACGAAGATGCTGATATAAACCCTTGGGGTGGGGCCCATAGGATGCTAATGAAAACACTGTGAAGATCAACCCAGGTGACTTGTCTGAAAGGAATTATTACTACTTACTGTTCTGTTCCTTCACCACGAAAAGAGTGGAAAAGAAACGGTGGTCCAGGTCAACGAGTGCGTAATACGTCTACTTTTCGAGGAGGAGGTACGGAAGATATGAGGTAGGATCGGTGAAAATAAGGCCCCAGGTTTGGATCGCATCCCTAACAACTAATTTTCCGCCAACAGCTTGGAGGCGGCCTAAAAGAAAGCAAAATTCGTTCTTGCTTCCCAAATCCAAATAGTCACCAGCAAATCCAGCATCGTATCGTCCGATCTGCCTGTTGGATACAATGGGGAAGATGATGGAGTTAACACTGTCGCAGCACTATTTCGGGTTTCGATGCGCCCACTCTACGGTGAATGCAATAAGTACGGTGGTGAGCCTGACAAAAGATGCACTAAATTCTAGTAGTTGCTGTGCAGTGATGGCACGAGTCCTTTCGTGCGGAAAAGAGGATTCTCGGGGGCGTATGAACATGCACTTATACACATTTGGAGATGTGCGTGCATGGGAATATTTATGCGTAGGTAGAGTAGGTAGGAGGAAAACGTTTAGTAGTGAACAAAAATGGCTATGAGAAGGATACCCAGAACAGAAAACCAAAAGTAGTTGATATGTGAAAACTGGTTGACAGTAACTGTGCCCCAGCCCCACACCCACGTACCAGTTGCTGATGCAAGCTTGTACAGTAACCATCTCTATCGCTTTATATGTAGCCTTCTCATCTGCATGTGTCAGTGGGACGCCCATGTTCCCTCCTGTATGGGCAACACCCCGATTCGGGTGGGCTTGTGATTGCCAGTTGAGGTTTCCAACACGCTACTCTGTTGCAATCCCCAGGCGATTGAACTGCCATTTAATGGAGGTAGCATGCTCTAAACTGAGCGAAACACCTGAGTTAGTCCAGCTAGCTCAGGAGATGTGCAGTCCTACGGAACTTTTGGGGGCTGTCTATTGTTTGCTAGGTCAAACAGGTGTGAAGGACTGTGAATGAGACTTCCTATAGAGCACAGAAGTAACAGAAAGTGAAAAGCTCGCGATTGTCATGGCTGTAATCAGTAAGCACGAGCCTGTGCCTGAATTTGGAATAAATACCTGAAGAAAAATCAGGACGAAAGAAGCGGAAGCGACCAGGAATTGATGGCGGCAAAGATAGTACCGGGCCCAGTAAACAAGAAGTGGTGCATGCCAAGGGTAAGAGAATTGATGCAGTGGTAGTAAAAGTATTCATGGTTGAACATTGCCAAAACAAGGTGGGGAATACGGTGAACGCGCTCTACAAATTGAAGCACAATATTCACCGCTATATTAAGGTAGTTGCCGGAAACCTTAAAGACATCTGCGAAAAAGCCATGGGCGAATTGATTTCGATGGACCAACGCACGGCAGAAAGCTATTGGTGCCAAAAGGATGGAACAAGCTGCCCAAACAAGTTCAAAGTGGAAAGCTGTAGAGGGCATAAAGAAGAGCAGAGAGCGTAAAGCTTGCAACACCAAAAAAAAAAACAGAAGCTCTAACCACGGGAGAGTGCAACGTTTGGGCAACTGCGGAAAACGGCTCGTGAAAGCAAATAAAATTCGTTTGAAGAACTGTGCGCCTATAGAATGGTAATGACTGAGCTGAACAACAAAGGACTCCTAGGTAGGTAATTTCATTTGATCGCAGTACATATACTCCATTTAGTTTTATTGACAAACATGAACGCTTCTGCAGTGAAAATGTAGCGTGTTTACATTTACTCTCACTAACCTTGATTCTCCTCTCTCCTCTTTTTTTAGCTGTTCCGCTAGCTCACGCAATGCGACGTAAAAGTTTTTGTGAGAGCTCAGTATTGCAGTGTCCTCCGCGAAGTTGGAGAAAGGCAGGCGAGCGAAGGTCGGTAGGTCCATTGTATATAGCCGGTATAGCATCGAACCAAGGGAACTATTTTGTGGCACAACTACTCTTCCCCCAAAGGATATTCGAAGAATAACAGAGTATGAAATTACCATTCCGTGTGAAAATGTAGGGACAATAAAAGCACCCGGTTTGGACGGAATACCGAACAAGGCTTTGAAGGTAGCGATGAAAGGAAGATCAAAGCGATCCATTTCCACTTTTCATACCTGTTTGAAGAGGTAATCTTCCCCTATCAATGGGAAAAGCAGTCGCTAGTGCTAATACCCAAGAGTGGTAAATCACCTAGTGGGCCATTGCCATATTGCCCCATTTGTTGAGCTGTTAGAGTGCATTATATGCAACAGGCTGCTACCAATTGTAGAGAAAACATACCCGGAAGAGTATGGTTTTCATGCTGCCCGATCAATGGTGAATGCTATTAACACTGTCAATCTGACAGAGGTAGCAATTGCAGATAAAGTGTCAAGGGTTACCAAAAAATACTGTGCTATTATCACCCTCACTCAGCTAACCATCAGGGACAACTTCGTGGGTAGAAAGCTAACTGGCGGAGTATCTCAAAGATCGGTGCTGGGCCTACTGCTGGAGAACGTGATAGATGATCATGAACCACGCCTCAAACTACTGTGACAAGCTACTCTTATTGGCTATGGAGACGACTTTGCAATTATGCTAGTAGATAAAAATCTCGAGGATGTTGCCTGGGCATGTGAGGCATCGGTCAGACTGATCAAGGCATGGATTACATGGATTAGGGTTGGCCGAAAACAAGGCTGAGGCTGTACGGGTCAGTATTCGCAAATTTAACGAAGTTTTGAAATTCCGTGTGCGACAACATGTGATAGAGTCCAAGTCGTTCATCAAATACCTGGCTGTTATGGGTTATCGATTAACTTTGAAGAAACACTTGAACTACGCGGGCGAGAAAGCAGGGAAAGTTGTAATAGCTTTAACTGGCATAATGCCCAACATTTGAGGATCCAAATCACTGAGGAGGTTGTTGCTAGCCAGAGTGTTCTCATCCATTCTGCTATACGTAATACCAGTTCGGAGAGAGATTCTTAATATTTAGAAGTAGTTTAGAAGGAAATCATTTTGATTATATAGTCTGAGTCTTTTACGAATATATTCCGAGCAACGTGAAGCGAAGCAGCTTTTGTGGTCGCGGGAATGATGACAATTGATATTTTTGGCAAGGAGACGCGAAGATTATAAAATTGAAAAGCAAGCGGGGACCACAATTCTTACAAAGGTAGATGGATGCACAGGCTGATTCGAAGTACTCAGCTTTGGATCATGCGCAGCCATGAAGATGACCACTATAACTTGAGTGACTGGGCATGGTTGATACCGTCTGCATATACATAGTTTTAGAAATGACAACTCTTCCCGCTATTCTGAATATCTAAACGAATACGAAGACTCGGAGGACATACTCTTTGTCTGCCCTAGATTCGCTAGAGAGAGAGAGAGAGAGAGAGAGAGAGCAGCTTGAACTTCTCTTGAGGAGACCCTTACAGGTGGTTAGTGCAATCGGCTCTAAATAGCAACATAAAACCAATGCGCTCAAACATTAAGTTATAGTTGGACTTTTCCGCCATCAATTATAATAAAGTGTTTGTAAGAACAAATAAAAGCTCTTATGAAGTGGAAGAATCCTTTAACATTTACGACTACCAGCTCTTTAGTATGTTTGCAAGGAAGTCTTTCTGTACGTCGAATAGCTTTGTCTTTAGCTGGTCGTAGTCGAATGCCTCATGGCGAAGGAAACCAATATTGTTGGATGGAAATCTGATGCTATGCAGAATTTGACTGGCCGGTCATTAAATGGAACTTCAATTTAGGTAAAAATGACAATAAACTGTACTTTTAGCTGAGAGAACCATTTTGTAGTCTTTGGGTTTGGAAGATCGCCTCATAAATTACAAGAGAGAGAAAGGCTTGATACGACTGATGCGGGTTTTAGAAACTTTTTAACGCCAACCAGGTCAAGCCTATGACCAGGAAATCTGGCGAACTCGATCTAGATGAGCCAACATTAGAACAAGAAGATACTTCATACCCTATGTAAGCACCCCGTGAACTCGTTGGTTCGGACCAAGGGGTAAGGTGAGTAATGAAAATTATGATGCTATTCCATGATCTAATTCTTCTATGCACAGATAAATCGTGGGAGCAATACTCCAGTACTACCGCTAACTCTTCAACCTAAACAATCAGAATGAAACGAAATATATCTTGAATAACTTTTTCCAATTGTTATTAACATGCTAAAACTACAAATTACTAAGGATCAAAAGGCATTACTAAATCACTTCTTACGTTCTAAATTAGCAAGAATTCAAATTTAATTGAGTTTGACACTATTCCTTCAAATAAAGGAAGCGCGTCTAAAGACTTCCACGATGATCACTAGACATGAAATTCTCCATTATCCTGACGGAAACCGCGACCATCACGAAGCACGTAGGTCCAAAAATAAATGACATCTCCTCTCTTCAGTTTAGTCGCACGATCCGTGAAGGTGAAACGCCCATTCTTGCGTCGGGTAATATCTGCTGACCACATTCCTGCTTCCAGACCATCCATCGGCTCATTTAGCTTACCATGAAAAGCGAAGAGTTCGATGTCAGGATCTGCAGGAATTGAAACTTCGAATCCTCGTGGCTGTTTTACTCGGAACTCAGCCGGTGGCGCTTGGGAAACCACCTCATTTAGGGTTAGTGCGAACACCATACAAGCGAATAAAAAGATCTTTAGTGACATTTTCGTTATAAACTCCGAACTATGACTGTACTTGTTTGATTGATACTCAATTTTGAGCACATTATGGATTTGTCCCTCATTTTATAGATGTCTAGAATTTCCAGATTAGCTGCTTTATCGCATAATGTATAGAAATATGCAAATCAGTAAGAAATTACATATATGTAAATACATATAACAAGAAGTTTAGATGCAGAACAGTTTGAAAAATCTCAAGTTTAATCTTGAAATGAATGGAAAACCCAATGGAAACTCCAATGAAAAGTGCTAATCAAGTTACGTAGAAGCAACGCTGATAATCCAACATCATTGGAAAAAATGCAGTCTATCAAGAAATTATAGTATTTATTATTTTTTTTTAAATTTCAAAGGTCGTCCGATGAATCTTAACTTGCTCAATACTTCAAACCAATGATTTCCAATAATAGTTTTCCTTGCGCACGTGACTATCTACACTGGGTCTATCTACTACTGGGTCAAATGTTCTAGCTACTATCATAGAAGAGATGAGAACATTTTTTAATTAAAACTCAGAGTGTATTGGGTTAAACTGAGTAGAGACCCTATTTACCTTTCATCCTTTCTCCGTTTTGATGCAGGAAAACATATCTAGGAGCCATAGGTGCGGTTACTTGAGCATAGTCTACAAAAATTTGCTTTCTGTCATCGGGTAATAGGACTGGATCATTATTTAGTACAGTGATACCTATTAACTAAATACTAGGAACGGCGTGAGTGGGAGTGGCGACTACTCTGCCTATGAGGAGAGTGAAAAGACACTAGCCCTGAGCCGCACTAAAACCTGACTCTCCCCATGCACCGTAGAACCACCCAAAGGTATGACATCTCGAGCCGGAGTCAGCTCACTCCAGCTTTGTCACTTTAATTCCCTATGCGGCGTACGTAACCAAGTTTTTCTTGACTCCTCTGTTTTTCGCAGTTCGCTTTGGATAGTTGCGATCATGAACTTGATCTCATCCGAATCCTCTCCACGTGTTAATATTTTCCGCACCAGATTTTCAGATACCAGCATCTCTCCCTGAGTCTACTCTAGGTTCTTCCTTTCTTCCACAAAACTTGGACAGTACAGAGTACGGGCTCTGGGTCCTCGGAGACTTCATCGCAGTTTGGACAACTCGATGAGAGCTCCAGTTGTAACCTGTATAGGTACTGACGATAACTCTCATATCACGTGAGAAACTGGGTAAGATTATTATTAGCCTCACTGTGCTGTCTCTCCAATCACTCCTTAATGGCAGGAAAGAGCCTGTGTGTCCACCGATACTTCAGAGAGCGTTCCTAATGCTCTTGCCATCTATTTACTCTATCTCTCTTTTTTGACGCCGGTCATCTTACTAGCCAAGATGTCAATCTTTTTCGACGTTCGTCATCTTATCAGCCAAAATGTCAATCGGCATCATCCGGCGCGACGAACGCTGCATCATCTGAGACAATACTGAAGACAGAGCACACTCTTAGGGCTATCCTTCTGTAGGCTGCACTCAGTTTATAAGCGTTAACTAAGATCTGCAATGCCTTTTCGCAAACTGGGGCTGCATAGAACAAGATCAAGCTGACCACTCTGGCTATAAGCAACCTAGAAGTATGCCTTGGCCCTCCCAAGGTCGGCATAATCCTTACCAAGTCTATACTTGCAGAGGATGCTTTGTCGCAAACATACTGCATGTCTTGCTTATAACTGAGTCTGGCGTCTATCATCACTCCTTAGTGTTTGATGGTTTGGAAGCAATGATATAATCCCCAATTTGAATGCGGACGTAGCTTCTCTTACGATGCTTCGTGATGAGGATCGTTGTCGTTTTTTCCTCCGCAAGTGTAAGACCAGAACCTTCTGACCAACTCTGAATAGGACTGATTGCTTCGCATGAGTATAACTCAGCAGTTTTCAGATGTTTAGCGCCCACAAGCAGTGCTATGTCGTCGGTATAACCCAACACCCTGGCTTCCTCCTGGACCGAAAAATTAAGCACATCGTTTTACATGATATTCCACAATAATGTACGGAGTCCTGTGGGACACCCGCGGAGACAACGTACTGTTGGGGTCATCGGTGTTATACCAGAGCCTCCGTTCTTATAAATAGCTTTCGAAAATAGCAGTGGGATAAGCGGAAATATCAATCTTTGCCAAGGTATTTCCTTATTAGGTTCCAATTGGACGAATTGAACGCATCGCTTAAGTCCAGGGTCACCAAAACGAAATATTCACTGGGAAACAATTTGACGTCATGAATTGTTTCTTGCTCCACTGAATAGCTAGCTTGAGGGTTTAATAGATTTCTTTATAGGCGTGCCCTTTTCGACTTTGATCGAACCTATCTACTACCCTCTGTAGAATTCGCCAGGCTCGGTGGCAGGCTGATCAAAGTTTGGCCAATTTACTATTCTATTACCAGTTGGTTCTTCTACCAGGGAATGTATCTCATATAGGTATGGATGCGTCACATGCTTCTTTTTCGGTTTCGGGCATATTGGTTCTCTGCCCTGTGCTTCGCCCATATTTCAAAGAGGATTGAATGATGATGGCTGTCGGGGTATTCCTCGGTGACATACCAGGGTATACCACGTGCCAGTGTAGGGCTGACAAAGGTCGAGTCTACGGTTTAGGCAGATCCCTTCCATGTTTACATCACCCTCGTTGCCCAACTGCGTAAAAACCTCTAATAGACTACGGCTCTTCGCATTTCTTTCTCTGCTACCCCACTCAAGTAACCATGCGTTGAAATCGCCAGCAACCATGTTGAATAGAGGGTTGTCACTATTACAGGAAATCTCAGTCCCCAATCACTTGGCTACTAAGAGGTTAGATGCCACCGACACCTTTTCACGAATTTCGCTGTATGGTTGTCACGGAATCGATGTGCAGCTTTTGGGAAACGGCAACGGGTTTGTCTTTAATTGAGACATAACCACATGTTGAGGGGAGACACCTACCCAGACGATGCATCCGAAAGCAGAAGTAGCAGAAAATTAGGTAGGTTAGGATATAGCGAATTTATTGTAGCGTATAGGCTTATTGCTTTGCTAACTTAAGAGATGTTGATACAGTTGGAGGTGATGGCCATTGAAGATAACTTGTTTAACAGTAGGAATAAGAGTTGAGCTGACATTGAGAGACACGCTCCTGGCACCGGCAGACAATCGTCGAGGGCTAGTTTCCATTTGTTAAAATATTAATAAGTCACGATGTCGGCTTTGAGATTCAGAAGTGTGTGTTGAAACGAATGACCAGGTAATCTTGCCCCTATTACAGTGCTAATAAATAATTAGTCTGGTGGTGCGCTCGAAGTTTCGGGCGGAGGCTAAGAGAATGTAGACAATTCTGCAACTATCAGGAAGGAACGACAATTCATTCTTCATGCTTCTCGCAGAAAAGTAAGCCTCCAGCAAGTAATGTCTACAAAAACCCACTGTGGGAGAGGACAACTGGTCCTCGAAATACCGAAATCGAAATAACATTTTTTTTTTTTTCTAATTAGAAGATCTTCTTTTCTTCAGCCTTTGTCCCGTTCACAAGCGGGGTCAGCTCGTCGTGATCGGTTCTAACAAATGTCTGATCTGGATGCAATCGCGAGGCTATCAAATCCCCATGTAGCGTACCCCGCCACCGTTTTTTGTCGAAAATTCAGTTTTATTCAGATTCAATCTGAGACCCTGTTGCTCGAGATCTTTTTTGATATTGGACCCTAGGAAAACATCATCTGTATGAAGCAGTGTATAGGGCGCTGAACGTTCGATGTCCCGTGTGACAGTGTCCATAATAAGAAGAGGAGTAGTAAGAGGGTGTTTCCTTGATCAACATCAACAGAGGCACGAAGCGGTTTTGATACACCCGCCATACTTCCAACTTTACTTTTCGGATCTTGGTAGAGCAACTGAGCCCAGCGCACAACTTCTTCTGGTCCTAAGTATTGTCGTAGAGCATACCAGATGAGTTCGTATGGTACACGGTCAAACGCTTTCTCTAGATCCAGAAATGCAATGTAAAGAGGGCGATGCTTCTCACGGGGTTTCTCTAGGGGTAACCGCGCAGCGTGTCTTGCGTCAGTAGTTTCGCAATTCTTGACAAATCTGGCTCAAAATTGCTTTGGAACAAGATATCATCAGCAATTTTGCTAAGTCGCGGGCATACTTTTCGGATTTTTCTGGATGTTGAGTTCTGTATTGGGCAGGTGGTTATGAAAGTGGTCAGCATTCAGGGTGAGAATCCTATCACGAATTGAAGTAACGACATTGTGAATTTCCTTTTTCATGAGAGAGTGCTGTGGAGATTATCCACTTCGAAATAGACATTATTATGGGCTTTTCCATTTTTATAGAAGGTGTCCTGGGTGATGCCGAAACAAGTTCATCATATATTCTTTAAATTGCTCCAGTGTGGGGTGTTCTCTATGGTATCATTCGATAAGCGGCAGTTTTAGATAACTTAGATTCGAGAAAGCCTGGATCTAGGGGATTGTTTAACAATCCGCCAGTTGTGTTACTGAAGTACGGTGCTGTTAGCAGCGGTGGGAGGCAGGGTCGTTCCAAGGAGTTGTATACCCAGAATAATGACATTGGGGTATCTGATGCTAGGGATGGTTTCTAAGAATCGTTCTTGATGTTGCTGCTATTAAGGAAATGTTCGAGGAAAAAGTGGCAGTTCCTTACGTTGTAATAGATTGTTAGCCAATATGTAGTTGGAGGCTATCGTTCCTAACATGGGAAGTCAAACCAGGAGATAGAGCTGGTGTTGAAACTGCCCCCAAAGATTGGACTCATCAATTTGCACCTCAGCAGGATGGTCCGTGTAGTAAGATTTTATAGTGTAGAAGTCATTCGGTCCGGCGTAATTGTTATTGAGGTGATGATTACCTCCAGCGACTTGAGGGCATTACCGAACAGAAAGGATTGGGTGCTGGGTGAGCTTGTTTGTATTCGATTGATTAGAATTGTGTCTGTCGAAACGGAAGACCTGAAAATTAGGAAACAAGGGCGTACGTCCATTATTCAATTTGCTTTCATACAGGAGTGTTATTTGCGGAGTGTCAATGAGCACGATTGGCTATGAAGTTATAGTTCAACTCAATGATTCTAACATCAATGACTAGTTGACATAAGGACGATCATTGCATTGAACATTGTCATAACTTCCCGACGTATTTCTCGGTGAATTGACTTAGATCCAAGCTAATTTGGCTATCGCCTGCCCATGAGGTTGCTGCACTTGAATTGCCGCTGCAATAGCGAATTAGTGAAGAATTTGCTAACGTATGCCGTTACGTTTGATATAGCGATACTGGAGATGAACAACGAACATGGCTGACAGTTTTACACCACAGAATCTTTTTATAGATGCCAGGCTCGTCTAAAAAGAGGTTTATCGCATTAATTGAATTAAGATCATCAATGTAGAAAGAGGTATACTCTTGGTTTTTCTTTGATGTTACAAAGGGTTTTATGGAAAGCATATCAGGGATGCCTTAGATCTTTAGGTTCTGAGCGACCTCATCTTACGAACGATGTGGAGGATTTGGTTGTAGGTGAGGTTGAGGTGTATGTGAAGAATATCTTCTTGGCTCTTTACGAACATTTTCTTAGTCGTTTCATAGTGGTCATTGTTCTTGATGATTTGAACTCCCCGATTCCTTGACCAGGAAGTCCTTAGTAATGCAATTGGAAAGCTTTGGTTGCCCTAAAGTTTTCAACTGGTTCGATCAGCACGGAATTTTTCTCTAGAGCCAGAAGACAGCTATTCTTCCGACACTCTTAACTTCTTTATATCCCCTGCTATACATGCTAACGCTAAGCTGTAGTGGGCAACCGTCAATCCTACCAATATCAAGCAACGAGCAGCAAGATCGCAAGAGGACGGTCGAAAAACATTTACCTGTCATTAGTCAAGGCTGTCTGATGCTTAGGAACGTATGATTTCCTTTTACATTTTTTCCATTAGATTAAGGATATAGTCCACGCATTGTGATAAAAGACAATTTTATAGACCCAGCAAGTTTGCATAGAAGTTTGAAAAATATAAAATATACAGTAACTTCTTCAAAAAAAACTCCAACGGGAGGTACCTGAACTAGAAAAGAGATGGGTGTCACTCTGATCCACTAAAACCCCACTCCTCCTTTTCTGACCTTATAACCATATGTCCAGCACTTGAGCATTACTTGATAGGCTCACAACCCGAGCTGTTGAGGTTTATTAGATTTTGTCTCATTCCAAAAGGAATAGAAGAACCCATCTTGCAGCTTTTGGGAGTAAGCAAACACACTAGCGACGATTAACTGTCTTCGACTTCAATCTCACGGTGGTAGATTATTTAACCACTGTTTAATATAATGTCACAAGGAGTCTGGAAAAAGAGGTTTTTAACAGGAAAACATTACTGCTAAGGAGGCAAATATCAACGACGCAGAGGATGTCCAGTAGATACTCAATCCGTCAGCTCATAGTGGGTATAGAATAACACTCTCTGGATGAAAAATGTCACAGGGGCTGAGACTTGTTTAAGAAAAGCTACATGATCTTGCGATCACTTACCATATCAAAGGTAACGCAAAGTGAGAGGTCTAGGGGACTCTTAAGAAGACCCTAAATACAGCACAGTGGGTGAAATGTAGTCCCAAAAGCAAGTAAAGCAAAAGAATGATTGTAAAATATGAATAACTAACTTTGTATTCTGTTTGGGATAGAAAAAATTGAGGCGTTTCATTCCACAAGGAACAATCACAGTGTGCACAAACCATTCAAAAACATGATCAGCGTCATTAGGCTCCTTTATAACAGTTCACTTGAAGTTCGAGAGTGAAAAATCGAAAAGAGAAGAAGAGATGAAGCAAACGAACCTCCTGTAATGTTGTAGGTTGCTAAAAAGTAAACCAAGTCTCTAGTTGAAGAAAAAAGGGTATCTGTGGATGTTCGTATAGTGGGGGAGGGGTTCAGGCTTTGAGCACTTAGGCCGTAATGGTTCATGGTAGGAGGTGGACCTCGTTTAACGGCAGCGCCTAGAGTCATTTTTTTACCGCAGCCTGCTCTCAATGTTTAATATCAGCGTCCCGACATGAAAGAGACTGAACCACCGTTTGCTAAGACAGAGTAGAGTAGTTCTGTTGTATTAAATCAGATATAGGCCTCAGACATATATTTTACTCTTGAACAACTTTTGAGTTGTTCAAGGAGCTGCTCAATAGTTTCAAGGCTGTCTAGCTATCTCTGCAGATTTGCCTCTTCTTCAATCGCTCGTCAATCAACCAGATTGTCTCTCTTAGTTTCCTACACACTAGGTCCTGAAAGACCGCTACATATTGCCCCAAAGAAACAGACTGCCTTTAGTTTCTATCTGGAAGCCGCTCCAAAACTGGGACGATGCTCGAAAAGCTCATCAGTAGTAGAGGATTATGAGGATTCTGATTGACCTAAAATAAATGTTCACGATACTAGAAATGTATATATCCAGCCTGGAGATGACGTTTTTAATATTTCAATACAAATAGAAGATGCCAAGCAACCCTTCTTTGCATTACAACTGAAATTCCAAGGACACGGTTCGAATCTACGGAGAGCTTCAGAGGATGTGGATTGTATCAGCGCTTTTTCTGCAAATAATTCAAATTTCCATGAAAATGTCTACTTATAGAAGGAACTTTCTGAACCATATACGCTTGATAGCTTTGAATCTTAAATCTGAAAATTTGGCTGCTATAAAAAGGAAGATATTATATGAACTTCGAGTAAATCAGTGCATCTTTTAAGCAAGTACTCAGCCTCTTGGTTTCAGGTTCTTTCTCAGATTACCATATTTTTGGCGAAGGGGAAGGGGGGCAGAAAGGATTATGAGGATTACAGGTTCTTAATTTGGATATTTTTAAATTGGTATCTAGATAAGTCTGGGGCATAATGCGTACCACAGCATCTGTTTATGGATTCATTAGCACCATAAACAGTTTGGTGTTGATATTCCTTGAGTAAGGACCTATGTCGAGTACGTTTCGGTTGATCGTGAAGGGTGAACTTAGAAGAAAGAGCATCAAACTTCACTACTCCTCTAATGATGTCAAAGGTGAACCAGGCAGAGGTTAGTTTTCTCCTGGACTAAAAAGTTATCAAATTTAAGAGATCCAGTCTGTATTTATATGGGGGAAGATTCTGAAAATCACGCGGGTCATAGCGCATTGTTAAGGCCAAAAGCAAAAATGGCTTTTGGATGGATTCGATTCTGTCGCTATGTAGCTCGAAAGCTGGGTTCCAGACAATGCAGGCGTATTCGAACAGTGGGCGTAAAAATGTCATATATAATGACTTGGTAACCCAAATGTTTTTGAACTCTTTCGCACGTCTTGTGATGAAACCACAATTATTGGCCGTGGATCATACTGCATGTTCAAGGGCACTTTCCTATCTAGAACTACGATCCACCCTGTTCAGTTTCTTGCTGTCTATAAATTAGGGATGAGTTGTAGCTAAAGTCTTGCGTGAGAAAATTGTTACATTGGATTTCTTAAGATTAAGATGGAGATTATTGTGGATACACCAGCGCTCAAGAGATTGTAGCTTGGTTTGAAGAAAGTTTGCATCGGATTGACTGTTGATAGTATGATACATTTTCATTGGATCGGCATAGAACAGGTGAAGGATATCGGATAACACACGAGATAAATCCGAAATGAAGATGTTAAAGAGTAGCGGACCCAAGTGACTACCTTGCGGTACTCCAGAAGACATGGGAACTCTTTTGGATAGACGGCCTTGAAACTTAACAAGCTGACCCGTTTGCCTTCATTGCACTTACGAAACTGAACCTTTTATTATCTTAGGATTTACCCAGCAAAATGTGAGAAATTTAAACATCAAATTGCCAAACTTCAATTTTTCTGTCCTGGTTTTCTATTCCCATATTATCTAGACTACTGACTGGGTGACAAGGATATTCAATTCTGAGCCCTATATAGAATAGTCTATTCTCGCTATGATAAAAAGCATGCAGTGTTAAGAATATTTAAGAAAATCCAAAGATAGAGGTGCTTTGATCGCCATTAAGTCGCTTTATTGAACCGAACCCCTTTTAAGGTTTTGTGTAAACCAAATCTTACCAGAAATCAGTCTTAATCTTGTCCCCTACAACTCTGCCTTCTGAGTATCGGTATTTGCAAGATTAATAAATATTACTAGCGAAAAGAAAAGGCAAGTGTTGATTATTTCAAATACTTTTCTTTTTCTTACAATTAGATGCAATCTTACCCAAAGGGGTATCATGGAGTTTCAAAAAAATCGAGCTGACTTTGCTCATGTCACGCCTTTAGAAAGTTTCTGAACTTTTTTGCGATGGGACAATCAGTAGTACCAGTATTGAAGTTGCATTGGAGAGTGTAAACTTCAAGCTTCTCTAGCCCCACAACTTGCAGGTTCTTTCCTATTTTTATCAACTTTACTGGTTCTGCTCATCTTAACCATCTTGGGATTTGCTCTCTTGGACTTATAGCTCCCAATTCTCTATTTCCTCTCCCTCTTTGCTTCGAATCTTTTGTCAAATTAAGGCCTCACCTCTACTTTAGCAACAGCTTCGAGGAGAACCATTTTCTTAGCCGTTGGACCATACAATTCTCGTACCTAAGGGTGGCACAATCACCCTAGGTGAGAACATCTGTCATACTTCACTTCCCCCTCCTCTCCTTGGCTCTATTGGAGAGGGATCGAAAAAAGCTGTCTTAGAGACCGTTTACAGAGATACAAAGTTGTTGTAGGTGCTGGTAATGGAAACTTTGCAATTGTTGTTGGATCTAGTCATTGTGATTGCTAGCAAGTTTGTGGACGCCCCATGTAATATTTTGATGTATGCACACGTCGTATAGTATTGAAGCTTACCAAACAATAGGAAGCTTCTAATAAAAGTCAAAGGTTTTTGGCAAAAGGTTACGTGTGCGGACCATGTGGTTTTAAGATCTCATTCTTTGATTGCCAGACTTTCAAAAACAACAACGTGCTCAAATCACTCTCTTGCAGAAATATTCAGTCCTTCGGCATTCATGTCGCTCCAGTACACATTTCGTTTAGCTTCAGAGATCCTTCCCGTAGTGATCTTCCTTAACAAATTCAATTTTGTTAAACTATGTAACCATCACAGTCCTCAACCATTTGTTTTCCATTCTTCATTGTCCTCTTCCGTATAGCAGGCATATTTTCGAATCTTGTGTTGCGATTTGGTATATCTTTCCAGTCCTTCATTCGAGCCGATTTGCCATAAAGTAACTTGCCTAATATGCTCCAAAATGAACCTTTACTGCGTTCAATATACTGACTACTTCGACCTCATAGCTCCCCTCATTATGGTCGTAGGATCGTCCTCGACTTTTTACGTTTTGAGGCTTGTTCACAGGGTTATGGACAACTTCGCCACTGTCAACCCATTGCGCAAATTGTTCTACTCTCTATTCAAGTTCTCCCATGATATTTTAATACATTTGAATTAATGTCCTGGATTTCCCGCAGAGTTTGAGTCAAACGGCAGAAACATCACCGGTCTGTGTACGTATTGGATTTTGAGGTTCTTGGAAAGTCGTGGCGATTAACTACCATTATGTCCGGTACGCCTACTAGCCCAAAGTTTCATACTAGTGATCAGAACTGAGCCAGGACAAGTTATGAGCTATAATTGTGCCAATCAAAAAGACCTTCCTGGGTCCTACATTAAAAAGTTTGTTTGGTTGGCTAAAGTAGTATTTAAATGTTCCCTCCCATGCTTATTTATATACATTTATATATGCTAGAAAATAGACAAATAGATAATCTGATTTATTTCTACTTAGTTCACCGGACTGGAAGTACCTCCTGAGACTAGTCGTCTGCACGGGCCAAAGGTGGAACATAAAGTGTTGCGCACAAAATTGCGCTTTTCAAACCTGAAGTTTTCAATTTAATTTAGTTCCATTGACAAAAACGGGAACGGCATTAAAACTTTGAATATTTCCGTAATTTTGTTTTCAACTTGCATCTAAATCCCCGATTATAACAACAACAAGGAAACCCTCTCACCGTGGAAAGGTGGAGGAGAGAATTTTATGAGTCAACTAACTAAGGGTGCCAGCACCGTCACGGCATAGTAAAAACTTTAAAGTGCAAACGTAAAACTTGGAATAGTCGAGGGCAAATGAAAGAATATCCGCGTCCATGTATCCATTGCACACATGCAAACGAAACGGTCGCACTATCCTAGTTACAAGGATGAGTGCAGTTTTTCGCTCGTCATGACGGAACCATTAGCCCAGTTTTCGCGATTTTCAGTCATTTCATTTTCTATTTCACTTGGAACGATGCCAGTGTTGTAATGGGAAAACAGAAACAGGAGAAGGACAGTTGTTTCCTGTGTATTTGTCTAAAAGAGATGAATGTGCGGTTGAATGTGAAGATTCAGATATATATGGTCTTCGCGATGGGGTGGATTAGTCCATGGGGGGTAATATCCTTGAAAATATTTTGCTACTTTTTGAATAAGTACACATACTCGCGTATGGAAAGTGAAGTAGGTTATTAGCCCCTCTAGTTGGGGGGAAACAGTTGTAGAGCTTTGAACTTTGGTTGTTTGCGTAGTTGCTTGGTTGATGAAATTCAAATCTAAAGATTGAATGGTATTGACGAAATCCTTTAATATCCTTTCATGGAATTTCAACGAAAATTGGACTGCACATTTTATATTTTATTCGCTGGTTGCTAGGAGCTGCTCACTTACAGACAAAGGGTGTGTATTGGATAAGGCTAAACGAGAACGTCTAATGGTATCTTGATGGCTCACTAATAACGGCACCAAACAATTAACCGCTCATAGTACTACTGTCTGCACGTTTGGTGCGAAATCATATGCCTACAAATGGAGGTGTACAGCATGCTGGAAAGAAATCATCAGAGGTATGTGTCACTAACAGTGTTGTAGACACTAGTGGGTCAAAAATTCCTTGGAATGAGTTTCAGTTACTCTAACAGTCAGCCCCCCACATTTTATCCCCCCCCTCTTCGTAACAAAAGGATAATTTGTGAAGTAATGTTACCTTAACAGATTGATCTGGAAAACGATTCGGGAAGAGGCGCCCCCGGGGTGTTCGAGCAAATAGTTCTAATCCCCTGCTAGCTGGCATTACACCTGCGTCCTAGATAGTAGCATTGAGAAAGTTTTCCGATCAAGAGTGAATCGTTGAAAACTACAAAACTGAGGAGAGAGAAAAGATGGACAAAGAAAAGGCTGCATTTTTTGCACAGCACTAAAATGCGTCGCTCGACGAGTTACCGGGGATGCGTACAGTCAATTATTTGAAGACTCGTAAAATGATGCCATACCCGGGCGGAGCCCGCAATCCCAGTACCATGGAGTGCTGCTATTCAGGAAAGAGGTACAGAGGAGAATTGGGTCGAATATAAGTCGAATGGCCGCGCAGTCTTGGTCTTGTCAAAGTCGAGGAGGACAGGCTTATCAGGCAGTGTGCGGCAGTTATGCAGTACATGCGATCTGAAACGTTCCTCCAGAAAAAGTCAGTAAAGGCATGAAAATGGACAGATGGAGCTACATTCGCTTACTATAGGCGGACATGGAGAACAACAGAAGATGTGCGAAAGACAGAAGCGACCGCACCCCTGTTGAAAGACTGTAAAAACAAAACAGATCGTAGACATCCCGTTGCAAAGTGAACTGTGAAAAAATCCAAAGGAGGTGGTCTTCAAAACTGAAAAGAAGAAGGCGAAGAGGGACAAGAGGTAACAACAAGCAGCTTCATCAGAAAACATTTGTCTAAAATTAAGACGGACTCGAATGTTGGAGCACCACAAGAGCAAGTGGGGAAACGAACGAAAACTACACCGCCAACTTTGGTTATTATGCCGATGCAAGACCTTTGCGGAAGTCTTCAGCGAAAGTCACTACAGGATCAAGTCCGAAGATAGCGAAGAAGAATTGTCTTCCACTCGGAGTACTCACTAAATTAGGCTTGAAGACAACAAATAAAGGCACGTGCTCTAAAGCGGTCAAGGGACCACTGGAAGTGTGCTCTCAGGAAATTAAAGATCTTGACTGCCTCGCATGTCCGGAGATAACCAATGCCCAGATTGGTGTTACCTCTGTGCACTCTCACGCCAAAAACTCGCTGTGGTAGAAGTTCCCGAGTAATACGTGCGGAAACTTTCAGACAGCGAGAAAACTAGAATTGGTTGGACAGTATGTAGGACACGAATTCGGGCCGCCCCCATCAAATATTACAAGTGCTTAGATTATGGCCACATATCTGCAACCTGCTGGGAACCTGATACACCTGATACTCTACAAATCAGTATACACCGGAGTGTAACTGTTCATGAGTTGCTAGCGTAGATACATAAATAGAATCCGATCGAGCGCTCACCCGTGAACAGTCCAGTACCCAGTTTCATGGCACCACGACATATTAGGTGCCGCCACCGATTCGATGTTTAGGGGTAACGTTTTGCAGAGACTATCTAACACCGAATGAGGCGATGCCAGAATTTGACGCATTGGAAGACGCTGCCTACGGCACGAGGAGGCGGATCTTGGTTTGGACTGATTTCAATAGGCAGCACATTTGAATAGGCCATGCCTTACCCAGTTTCGAGAGGAAAACGTTTTCTTGAAATGGTAGCGAGAAAAGGACTCACCGATTTAAATACCCGTTTCGGTGCTCAAGTTGCGAAGGAAGCATTCCTGACGAAATATTTCCATCGAAATCACCGGTGTCGCTGGTGGTCAGTTCTGGGAAACTTCTCAGCAAACGACCATCAACACATAGCGTTCGAAGCAACTTCTCGGTGTGAACTACCCGGCAAGTGGGGAAGGTATACATCCGGTGATCTGACGAAGCTCTTGGAACAGGTGAGAGGCACTTAATGGTACTCCTGGAAGCGATGGTGCTGCAGCTGTCACTATCGTAAATTTGGTTATGAACCTGATACCGTAAGAGCTTCCATACCAGGAGAACATCGAGACGTGACAAACTGTCTACGTATTGGTGGATAGCGAAAATTGCCGTGCTCTAGAAGGAGTGTCATAAACTCCGCCGACTGCCACAACGTATTTTTTTTGCAGGGTAGGTGAATCTATTGGACTGCTGCAATGCTTTGGACTGCCAACCAAACACCCCCTCGTCAGAGAGTTAGCATTGGAGACCCGTCAAATTACGCAATTCCTTTCACTAATGGGATGGGAGAGGAAGGAGGGAACTATTAGTTCAAGGAACCCCTTGCAATATGACCCTTACACCGGTCAAGCTCTATCTTCTTTGCAATGAGTTGAACCCAAACGTAATGCGTAACATGTAACGGCTTCAACTGTCAGCACTTCTTAGCCTCTCCTCGACAGTATTTAAACGACCGAAAGGGGCATATAGCACAATGACAGAGTTCAGATAAGTCAAAAGAAACTCCTCAGCGCAATGGACACAAGCAAAGCTAGCAGGATCTGGTCAACGAGGTGAATGGGAATCCGTGGGGACTCGGTTATAAACTAGCAGCGCGAAAAATCGGGGCTCTGCGCAAACTTTGTTCACTTAAGGCCGAGCAGATGAACTAAATTGTACGGACAATATTCCCTGACAGCAACGTAAAGGCCGTCGACGATTTCCCACTTTTCTCTATAAAAGGCACATTTAGCGCTTGCCTGAAGGTGGCAAGGCTTGCGCTGATCAGCAAAGCCACAAGTGATCCTGAGCTACCGTGTGCATACCGGTCACTTTGTATGGTCCACACGGCACAAGGGTAGACTCATTGAAGCGATACATGCTGCCCCACGATGGTTTTATAGCGATGATTTCAGGGAAGTTGTGCAAACGGTTTATAAAGCAAAGGTGCACAGGCGCCGATTTCGATGAATAGTGTTCCCCAGAGCGATTGATATTAGTAATGTATTCAATTCCTTAAGATGGACAGATATGCTGGGCACATTGCGAATATTAAGGGATTATCTGAGAAGTCACTCTCTGTTCTATGAGATGCTAGAGGGCCAAAGGAGGATGAGATCATATGTGGGGTAGCACGGGGATCCATCCTAGGGCCGGATGTCTGGAACCCTTCCTATGACACGCTGCCAAGGCTTGACATACCATAACCTGATTGGATACGCAGATAATGTTGCGGCAATTGCTGCCGGACGCACTGTTGAACAGGCGCAATACAGACTGAAAAAACCTAAGTAGTCATTTTGACCGACCCTGCGTCCCCTATCAATCCGCGTGTCGACTATAGAGTCAAAACCAGCGGTTAAATTATCTGGTTTAACGCTCGATTTGGAGATGAGTTTCTTCGAGCAAATAAAAGTATCAGCAGATAAGGCTGCAGCTCAATTCTCGGCCTGGAGTGGGTTAATGGCAAGTGTTACGGGCCCAACATCTAGCAGCAGACGTTTTCTTAAGGGTACAATGCAGTCTGTTTTGCTCTACAGCTCGGAGGTATGGGCTGATCAAAGAGACGTATTGTAAGCGCCTTGCTCAAGTACAGAGACGGGGAGTTTTGCGGGTGGCGTCTGGCCACCGCACTATCTCAGAAACGGCCATGATGGTGATCGCGGTGGAGATCCCCGTTGCTCCTTCTCGCTAAGGAGTGTAAAGCCATCTAAAACCGCAAGGGAGAAAACATAAAAGTGGTATTTCCCCGTGAAGAATTTCAACGCACATTAATTGGGGGGGCAACTCTCTTACGCGGCTCATCGGCAATTTAAATTGGTGGCTCTATCGAAAGCATGGTGAGATTGATTATTTCTTTATCCAGCTTCTACGTGGATATCGAGGTTTTCAGTCTTATTTGGACAAGATTGGCAAGGCACGGTCTCCTACTTGCTAGTTCGGCAATTGAGTGGTGGACGATGCTGATCATACCTTTTCCTCTTGTGGAAGATGGGATCGGTTTCATAAGCAATTTTATGCAGTCACAGGGGAACCCTCTTCAGGCAACGTCGTCAGAGCGATGCTGAGGAACGCTGCAAGATGAAGTTGTGTTTCGCATTATATTCGGGTTCTTCTTGTTGCGAAGAAGATTGAACTCGGCCAGTGGAGGGACCGGATAGCAGGGATTGCTTGAACTAACAACTCCCTTGTTCCTTTTTTCTCTTGTTGGTGATAGGAATTCCTTGATTTGAAGGTACCCAAATCCAAGTAGAGCGAAAGCGCTAGCCCAACGTAATGTGTCAAACGGTTCCCAATTAGTTTTCTGATGACGGGGAAGTTAGTAGTCCGACGGGAGTCCCACATTCTGTGCGTTAACCTACCCTACCCACAGAAAAAATGTATGCAATAGCAGGCTGATATGCTAACTAACGCCCACAACATTTGTTGGGTAGGTTCTAACATAAACCCGAGGTAATCCAGACTATTCGAACTTTTAATGGGAACCCAAGTTCGGATCTTCTATTTAGATAATGAACCCACTTTTTTCAACCCATCCACGCCGAGGCTTCAGGCGCATTGATTTCGTACTGAGCATGGGCCGACCCTCATTGATTTCGTAATGGGAATGAACCCACCTTCAATCGCCCCTTTTTGAATCCACGAGATACGATTTCTGAGTGGCACCGCAAAGTTTAAGCGGATTCCTAATTATGGACGTATCCAACAGCTCCGTAACTTATGTTTCCATAAGAGAAGTATACAGAGAGCGAGGAAACGGCAAGTCATCTGCTTGGAGTGCCTCTTCTAGACAGCATCCTAAATAAAACTCGGGAGAAACAGCCATATACAGGCGCCAATGCAGAGATTAGCCTTTTGCATGCAAAATAGCGTTAACCAGCTCTATAGACACCCCTATGACATCATTCTTGCCTTAGTTGGTGCATGCTTACATTCCTACCACTTGCCGAAACCTAGAACGGCGGATGCAAAAAACTTCCGAGTAAGCAGTTTTACACCTTCTTACTAAAGAGACTGGAAAGGTAGGTAGATTGGCCGACTTGTAAGGGATATGTTCTCTCTAGGTAGCTGTGGAACTACCAGAACAGCAAACTCGCGAAGTCAATACTTTTCACATGTTGGAGTAGGGGAAAATGCAGACTATGGATTACTTTAGTACCTTAGGAGCTGTCCACAGTTATTCCTCTTGGCAATGGACACTTTGCTAAGCACCGGAAGCAATGCCAATGTACCCTAATTTATTTGGTTTTCAAATTTTTCCACGACTCATAGAAGGGTGATCAGGCACAAAGGTGTTCTCGGAAATCTCGATTATCGAACTGGCATGAAATGACTTCCCAGGTAAAGGAAGGAACATTTGCGACAGAAATGCAGGGTTCGTAGCATTCAAATCTGTTTCAACATTGAAGCAGCGTTATCAGCATTACATAGCAATATTATATGAAACCAGTTGGCGTGGAGCTGTTACCAGTTCTGAAATTTGGTAAACCGAAGGAAACACCGATGATGTGGGTTCCAGGGCACGTGTGAATATCGCTGGCCATGAGGGCGCAGACAGTCTGATTCGCCAAGGGTCTGCCGTTTTTACTATCCTTTGAGAAAATGGCATAAAAATCTTGGTAATGCTTTTAAGAGGGTACTGCACCTTGAACTAACATTTGGGAAAAATGGGGTGGTGCTTTCGGTAATGTGTAATAAATACGTTACACGAAGCTTCCTTGGAAAAGTTTTTTTCAACGCAAAATCTGCACGTTCTCTCCCTGTGCAAGACGTTCTCAAATTCGCTAAAACCGGTTTGTCGGGTACAACATATTGCAAAATACTCCAAATTTATCGACTTTTTTTGAGGACAGAATGTTTAACAATGCATCATTAGCCATCCAAGCAGTTATCATTGCCATATTTTCATTGACATCAGGCGATCCTTAGTCAAGGCATATTTCCATCTGCCATTCTAGGAGTGAAGTTGGGAGATATTTTCAACTCCCACTTCCGTGTATGACTTACCGTTTTGACACCATTCGTAGAAGGGTGAAACACTAAACTGTCTTCTTATTATAACTGATGGTTTCTGTTAGATTTACTTTGGAAGTCAATTTTTTATGGTTTTTTGAAAGAATCCTGCTGAGTATAATAAAGTAGAAAGAGCTAGATAAGGAACGCTTCACTATAATGGAAAATTGGTACTAGCAGGCGCAATTTCGTTAAGGTAAGGAGAAGGGTGGAGTACTCCCTAAAGCCGACTCTACCGAGAGCACTTTTGAAATTTACTTCACGTAAAAAGCAAAATCCTCTGTCTCTTAGGGCCTTCCACAAAATAACGCTTCAGAACTCATTACCACAGTTCATTAACTTTTATGTTTTGAAAAATCGTCGGTTATATCCCTCAACGAATCCTTGTGCACCAGCGTTTCCAATCAAAGCAAGAGCAAAGTAAAGTATTTGGAAACTAACTCAAATGCTCAATGAAGTTTCGACAATATAATTCTCTCCTGGGATCCTAAACCTATTCCCGATACACATACACTTAATGGCCGTTACACACTGTTACGTTCGGCTTTCACCAAAAAAGGTTCAGTTACCCATCACATGATTAGCAACTCCATTGTTCCTCACTTGAATTCATCTCACGTACCTTAAGTCCACTTACACTCTGTGTTCGTCAATTTTCGTCAATTGATGATGAAAATAGGACACAAAGGATCCGTGCCCCAATCTCTTCAAGTATTTGATTGGTAATGACCGAATATCGATAGAATCCAATTCCGGATGGAGTTCCTTGTAATCCGATAGAAGGCATGCTTTATTGGTTGACTCTACAAAATGGATTCGGGTAGGCTGAACTACACCTCGTACAGTGGCGACGAAAACTGTTTGCATATTTCAGTGGTTTCAATTCCAAAGGATATTTGATGGGTGATTGAGCAACTGTGACTCTCGAGAGTAGTAGTGAACTAGTAACCGGAGGATTCCTGGATGGCAAAATGAGAGTGTGCACGGAAGCAAAATGGAATGAACTCCTTCAGTCATTTAAAATGTTTTAAATATGCTCTCAGTCAAAAACCCATCTGGTGTACCTTGGCTGCCCAATAATTTTGATGACTACTCCTAACCTGGAATCGTTTGCGGGACTGAATTCATGCCCGATTCAAACTTGATCCCTTCCACGCCCAATGCTAGTCCTGTCAAGGAAAAATTAACCAAACAATCGCAAAAATCTCTT
The DNA here is from genome assembly GCF_905115235.1 of Hermetia illucens. Classification (NCBI taxonomy): domain Eukaryota; kingdom Metazoa; phylum Arthropoda; class Insecta; order Diptera; family Stratiomyidae; genus Hermetia; species Hermetia illucens. The sequence continues at coordinate 15,207,425 of NC_051854.1, forward strand.
TTTCTTGTTGAGCCTCACCCAGCCATTAGCTTTCCGCCCTATCCTTACCAGACACATTCTAAAGCCCAGGACTGCTTACTCCACAACAACATGTTGATGTTATTGCCACCCTTAGAATATCTCAACTTTATTTTCGCCTTCGATTGAAAGCTGATTCAACGATGCGATACTATGATGCCCAGGATTTGTAATCGGTTGGCAGACTCATACCCATGGAAGGGAAAATATGCTCCTGCCGTGTCCCTTCGGCTATTTGTACGACGCCTTTATTGACACTCACTTGAATATTCTAGTCATGTTCCTGGCAAACTGATTTGATGACCCACAAAACTGTTTTGCTTGCGTCCCCCTACCCTCACGTACGCTTGCACGGGGCTCACGTTCATTGCGTTCCTATGATGACATTTGATTAGCCGAAAAGTGTTTAGAAGGATATCACGTTTGGCTCCGAAGTACGGAGTTTCTGTAAAAACTAACTAGTTATTTTGGGTAAGTAAACTGAACTGAACGTGCCAGTTAAGTAATGGAAGTTTGATCAAAACAATGTCGTGGATTGAACATTGGAAATTAGAATAGAAAAACTTTCGAATAGTCTACGATTGGTTCGGAGTGCTGTACGGAATGGGGAAACCAATTTAATTGTTGGTTCATTTTAATAGGCACTTAAAATCAGGAAAAGTTCCGAAAATTGCAAGAAAAGTTCTCGGTCCCGTAAAATAAAGACAGTATAGCTAGACCTCCAGGGTTTGTTCTGTGCAACAAACTGACAATCTGCACACAGAATAATATTGTCTTGGATCCCAAAAGATCGATCAGAGTCGGAAATACAACGAAAAAGGACTACTTGCTGGGAACCTACAGCATGCGTTCCCTGTTCTGAACTGGCGCTTTTACGGTAATCATCGAAGAGACTGAAAAATACCAGACGAAACCCCTGATGGTCCAGGATATGGAACTATTGGGCAGTAAAGTATTTGGGTCCCGAAGGCTCACCGCTTCTGAAAATGAGAAAATGTTAGGAACTCAAAAATTCGGTATAGCTTTTGTCGTCCACAAGATTTTTTGCCACACCACGTACATCAGAACAATCAAATATATAACAGACATGGTATGTTCTGAAATCGGTAGAACGGAAAGGTGAGAGGTGGTCTCCGCGAGCGAGAGAAAGTTGGCAGTCGGTTAAAGAGGGCAGGTTGCCTCGTCACAGAGAAACATGGAGCGTCTACTGGAGCAGCGATACACCTTGGCAAAACCGACAAAGAAACTCACGACGTGATAAGGAGGCCTACAGTGATGTTATCAAGAGGACAGTGTCTGTTTTTGAATGGAAAAAGCTGTTGAGAGAGGGAAGAGAATGAGTGAAAGACGAAGGCCGCTCCGGACACCCTTCGGCCAGTAGGATGAGAACCAGTATGATTGCTGATTTCTGCATCTCTCAAAACCAAGTTTTTGAGATCGCGATGCATTGTTAACAATTGGGAGTTGCACCATGACAACACGCTGAGCCACCGAGCGTTCCGCGTAGTGTACCTTGTCCAACATAAAGTGGCAACGCCGACTCGGCCCCCTAAAGCTCTGACTGATTCTGACCTATTCTTTTCTACTCCCGAAAATCGATGCTCACGGGGATGTACGTTTCGGTAGAGACGAAGTTTGTTGGCAGCCTTGGGTGTTACTCTGAAAAATTCGTGACGGGAGTTCTAAGCGGGGGCATGGTCTTTCCGATTTAACTAATGAGAACGGAGATAGGTTCACAGAATCCCCTTTGCTACAGAAACATGGCAATTTCATCGACAGGCCTTACCAGATGAACTGACGTTCAACCAGGTTAACCTCATCCTTATTGAGAAAAGAATTGCAACTACTATTCTTGACGTGTGTTCATACCACGAGGTAAATTGTAACAGGGACCATAGTGGTCAGAGCAGGATACCGATACCATAAAGTAAATAATCCAAATAGTAGACCCACAGTGGCTATCAGGTTCGAAATCGAAAAATTCTAGAATGGGAAAAGTGGCATCGCAATATGTTCAGATTATTAGAATACCAAACTTATGCATAATGTTATACTATAAAGTCAATTGAAAACCGTAATCAATACCGCTGCAGAGAAACTGACAGAAAAGGAATAGATGGTTTGACCAAGGCTGGCAGGAGGCCATCGATGACTTAAAATAATATTAGGAGCGATTTGCAAGAGCCAAATGACATAAACGGCCTAAACATGTAGAATTAACACATTCAATTGACAAGATCCACCGAAACGACAAGATCTGAATTCAGGACACATAATTTACGGCCCCTTTACAACTCGACGAAAATAATGATAGCAGGGTTCCACCTCAGAACCATATTTTCTAGGGACATGCGAGAAATCTTTTTGGGAAAATATGAAAAGGATGGACGCAATTTTTCGAGTAATATCAAAATTTAACCTTCGCCGATCGAAAGTGCAGGGGCCGCGCAGGGCAGTCATAAGAGCCGACTAAAAGGGTTACATATTTACGGGCAAGCAATCTGCAATTTTTGACACTTTATTGCTGCTGAAACGTCAACAATGCATCGAATAGGGACTCACTTCACGCACACGTACGCTCGTCGACAACGGTAGCGAAGGTCCTCTGAAATCTCGCTCTCTCAAACTCAAGCAGGATTTTCAACCATATTATCTCCCTCTCCTCTCCTCTCCTCTCCTTTCCCCCTTACCACACTAATGGCAATACGTTTCTCTACCCTGGAAAGTCAAGTGGTAGCAGGGGCCAATCTGGGGTCGTGTTCTTTCTGACGGCTACCACAAGGCACGGTCTCTTGTCCTGGGAACCAGTTTCTGATTTCAAGATTCCGGTTCAGGTTAAGGAACATCACAACTGTACCAGGATTTACGATTGTATCTAAAGCAATTATTAGATTTTAATACAAATTCATAAATATAGTGAATTTTCCTGTAAACATCATTATAGGTTAATGCGGTTTAGTATTTCGTTTCCTGTTACATGAGTGGTAACTATTATAGAATAGGGTTGTTAAGGTCACAGAAGCTCTTTCCATTGTTATGTAAGTGTGATTGCTTTTAGGAAGATGCAACAACGAAACACAAGAGTTTCATTGAATTCTTTTTAGCTCCGGTTTATTTGAAAAAGGCAATCAATTTTTATGAGTGATCTACATATTTATTGCCCATTGGTTACCGATATTTTATTGGAGCTATTCATTTACAACAATCACTCGTCGCTCGCGCCTTTCAAGTACGTGAGCGTTTGTTAAATATATTAGCGTCCCAACCAATAGAAAAGGGACCGATTTGGAACCACTGCAGCTAGTTGCCTCACAGCTTCCCGAGTATTGAGACATCTTCTTGAGTAAGCATTTCAGCGCGAAATCGGTATTCTGAGACAAGAAAGTTATCCCCGAATATTGTGATTGAAAATGGCCTCCAAAATTTTTCTATTTTCTATTTGTTTGTACTTAGTGTTGGCTCTGGTTGCGAGCGGTAAGAGTACAATGAATTCTTTTAGTAATATCTCTCAGATCAGTAGATACGAAAGGATTTCTACTTATGCATGTGAAAATATTTTCCAGATTCCCATGAGGAATGCAGTTTGTCGGAATTTCAGTGTGACAGTGGAGAGTGCATCCCCGGAACTAAAGTTTGTGATGGCCATCCGAATTGTCCAGAGGGAGAGGATGAGGACGATTGCGAGCCAATTCGAATAAAAGCTTAAAGCAATTATCATATCTATATATATAAATTTCAAAACAGAAAATATGTTCACTATCTATAACTGATCAATAAATTTTACTTGGGAATTTTTCGCGAGTATAAAATAAGTTCCACCCCATTGGACTGGAGGATAGACTGATGCGGAATGTATAATATTTCCCTGCAAGCCATCCCGTCTCGCTCTGAGGATGAGGAGAATCAGGAAGGAGACGGGCCTCAGTGGCGCAGGTGCCAAATGGCACTTGCGTTATTTGAAGGAATGCCTGATACCAGAAGAGGCCTTTAAGAAGGCTTAGCACAAACTTAAGCTTTCATTGTCGGAACTAAGAAAGTGGAGAGAAGCAGAGATCAGCCCACATAAGGAGAATGTGCTCCTAAAAAACCAACGCCAACCCAAAAAGCCTAACCCAGCTTTGCTTCTGAAGACTGTTCATAATCTCCCAAAGAGACCATTATTTTGAGTAATTAGGTGGCCTATAAGATCCTCCGTCTTTAGCGTTGCGGCTTCGAAAAGAAACACTGTCGTCATGTGTGCCGTTGGTGTATCATCCCCATTACATGTTGAAAATTCTGCTCCTTTGCGGAGTTTTGCACTCACCTCTGATCTACCCGGGTAGATCAGAGGTGAGTGCAAAACTCCGCAAAGGAGCAGAATTTTCAACATGTAATGGGGATGATACACCAACGGCACACATGACGACAGTGTTTCTTTTCGAAGCCGCAACGCTAAAGACGGAGGATCTTATAGGCCACCTAATTACTCAAAATAATGGTCTCTTTGGGAGATTATGAACAGTCTTCAGAAGCAAGGCGGAAGTCAAAGGCAAATTCGTTACGATTGGGATAGATGAGTTGATATAGATTTGGCAACATATTTCTGCACGTGCACAAGGAGAAGTCGAGGAAGGATACTTTGGAAAAAGCATCAGGTAGAAAAACTACCGAGGTCTCCAAAGGGCTCAGGGTAGCTGATACTCCGACAGAAGATCCAGCCCAGGTAAACCTCCACTTTGCAACAACAGTGCAGTGATTGCCAGGGCAATCTCCAAAGACAACATTGGAATAGTACTGGCTTAAAAATACTGGGTGCAAGGAGGACGTAGGCAGATAATTTAGTACTCCTCTTCCGAAAAACCAAAAGCTTGCATTATTCTTAAACGTAGGTGTATTAGAGTTCCTGTTCAGAGACATTGTAGCGGTTCAAGTTTCACTGGAAGCCACGGGGAGAACTGGGGAAGCAGTCGTAGCATTAGACTACTCTTTCTAAGAGACGATGTCCGAATCCCATCGGAATTAGCCGCTAAATCGGAAAAGTTCTGCAAAAGGAAGGCGTAACCACTTCTCTTCGGGTGCGATGTCAACACCTATGACGAAGTATGGAGAAACAGTAACACCAATCGAAGAGATGACCACCTTCTTGGTTTTTTTCTTGGCAACAACAAAGGGAATACTCCCAACGTTCGTGAGCAGCACTAGATAAAAAGTACTAGACATAACTCTAGCATTACTCTGGTGAACGGGCTGATCAAGAATTGAAGGGTGTCGAATGAGCCCTCTATGAAGTCACAGAATAATCAGATTCGACATTGAACGCAACTCCGAAATAAAAACAATAATAAAGATTCCCGGGACAACGGATGGTGATATCAGGAGCGAACTATAATAGAACTGGGAATAGTGGTGGAAGACCTCAACAAAGTCGTCATTAACGAATATGAGGTCATCTGTCCGCCTCAAATAATCAAGTCCTCAAGGAATATACCCTGGTAGAACAGGAACCTAGCAAACTTGAGAACAGTGGTCTGAAAACTCTTCGATCAGGCAAAGCAAACTGGACACTAGCCATTAGACACTACAAAAATTCACTGACGGCGGCAGCAACGTGATTAGCGAAGTAAATCGGAACAGCTCAGAGAATTATGTGACAAGATAGGACAAACCACAGAAGCATCCAGGCTGCAGAAAGCTGTTTGCCTGAAAAAGGAAGATAGGTCATTTACCGGAAATGAGTAAGACAGAGTACATTTGCTTCTAATAGTTCATTTCCTGGGGTCTTCCCCCACGGCAGAGGACGACAACAATCTACCTGATACCCCAACAACGAACGAAAAGGCAAAAAGGGAGAGCTGGAAACTAGCAGAAAAAGTATACTCGGCAGATAGGGTAGGAGGGCAGAGTAGATGCCATCTTCCTAGCACTACTTCAAAGAGGCGTAGAAATCAAGTTACAGTCTCTTCTAAGGGTGGTAAGAGGCAGGACAGCCTTGGGATATATACCAAGGGCATGGAGGGGGGCAGAAGTGGTCTTTATTCCGAAAGCACTTAAAAAAGATCTATTTCACCAAAAATCTTTCAGAACAATCTGTCTAAGAACTAACGTTCTAATCCGGAATCCTCTACATGAGGAAGGTCAACCCAAACTACCCTGTATCAGCTGACGGATATATTACAGGATGCCAAAGAAACAAGAGAAATAGCACTGTGTGCATTTTTGCATATCGAATAAGCCTTCGATAATACATAGCTCACAGAGATGCCCTGATCCACTAGGAAGCGTAAGTTTGATCACTTGATAGCCATTGGGTTCATGGCATAGAGGCGCAACGAGAAACAGGTCAAATATTTGGGAATTAACCTAGACCAAAAATTACTCTGGAAGATGTCGGGATACTAAGAGGGTCTTGATGACTTGCAGTACCATAGCAAGGAAAAAATGGGGAATGGACTGCAATAGAAAGGTCAATGATATCTACGGGGCGATAATCTGGGCAGAAAGAACTAAACCCAGCATAACAGGCAGGAAGATACACAAACTTCAAACACTGGCTTGCGTTAGTGTCAGTGGGGCAATGAGCAGGGCCCAGTGGCATCTCTCTTCAATTCCGCCAGTATGAACTAACGATCAGCAGAAAAGCTAATTTTACTTTGTTGTCAACGATGCTGCAATGCCGAGAAGTGTTCCAAGCAGAAGAAGCTCACCATGATACTCGTGGAGTGAGGAAATAAAGATACTGAGGGAAAAATGCCTGTAAGCCTGAAAAATCGTTCAACGTTCTAGAAGAAGATTGGACTTCCAGGAGCTGCCCTCCACACTCAAACAATTGAAGCACCATTTGCCGGAAGCAATTAAACAAAGCAAAAACAGAAGCTTTAAAAATCTCTGCAACGAAGCTGACGCAAACCCCCGAGGCACAGTCTATAAAGTGGTGATGTTTAAAATAAACGGAAAGAAATCATCGCAAGTAACTTCTCCAAGAATGTTGGCATCAATAGCGAAGACACTGTTCCCGGAAAGATTGAGCGCAGTTATTGAAGCTATCGGTTCAGCTGGTTTAGAGACCCTAAACAATGGAAACAGCAACGTTTTGTTACCAAAAGGAAAAAATAACCTGGCGATCCGTCAACATATCACCCAATATGACTTATAGAAATGATGGGGAAGATACCGGAGGGAATAATTGCCCATAGATTGCGCGAGACAGCTGAACACGAAAGGAAAGGTCGCTCGTCAATGCAGTAAAGGTCAATACCGCAGCCACTGCCATAGAAGGTGAGAGATGGCGATGAGGATCAAAGAGTACTGCAACAGTGATCACATTGTACGTGAAGACTGCTTTCACCTCAGTAAACTGATCGGTCATTTAAAGCGTCCTTCATCCGAATGAACACTCCGCGTTAGCCGAGAAACATAGTGTCTAACTATTTTATAGACAGGGAAATAAAGTACGAGAGCGACGAAGACACAAATTACTACCGTGTCTAAGCTGCAGTCCCTCAGGGGTCGGTACTGGGTCCGCTCTTCCGACTGCGCTTCCCATAAAGGGTAAACGTAGTAGGTTTTGCTGTGGTTGTAGTTGCAAAATGCCTCCACAAGATTGAGGCAGCAGCAGTCTGAAAGGCCAAAAGTTGACTCGAAACTGCCGCGATAGTGCTCGTCGATCTAGTCGAAAAAACCTGAAAATAAAGGTTTAAAGCCAAATCATAAAGAGCAAGGAGGCGAACTCCAATACGTTGGTAGAATGTTGATATCTCGCGTCATTAACTTAGTTTTGATCTATGCCTCTCCTATATGGGCTGCGATATTAACAACTAGAAATATCAAGAGAAGCTTATTGCGCTCGTACATATTATGTGCCTTGAGAGTGATTTGCGGCTTTCCAACGAAATCAGACGACGCGGCGTTGGTTATAGACGGGGTGTTGCCAGCAGACACAGCAGGCTGAAGGGATGTCACGAAAGTACATCAGGAGAACGACAACCCAAGACGCTGTGCAATGGATTAAGAGAGAGGAAAGGGCGTCATCAATAGTTAGATGGTAGACCCAATGGCATAGCTTAACGAAATGCCGATGGACGCATAAGCTGATTCCGATTATCCAAATGTGAGTCAATCGTCATCACGGAGCCTCTAGTTACCAGCTAACACAGTTTCTATCTGATTAGAGTCGTCGCAAATATCTGCAAAGGTTTAGGCATGATGACGCGCCAGCATATCCAACCTGCCCAGACAAGGAAAAAGACGCAGAGCATCCAATATTCTATTGTAGTCACTTCGCGGCGTGGAGGGCCAATATTCCGAGCGTGCATCTTCTGGTGGAGCGCATGCTTCAGTCGGAAGTGTGCATAAAAAGCTCCGTATAGCGGAAAGAGAAAGGAGAGCAACAGCCACACAGGAATGACAGCATAATTGCTGTCCCGTGAAGTAATACCTAACGACAGTTTCGTGGGGGAGTGGAACGTCTACTTTAAACTTTGGCTTTCATAGGAAAGTAATGTCAAATGGTCATGTATGTCTCAGGTACGCAAATTTCAGAATACATTTTTGTAGTATCCGCGGCTTTGCGACATGTGAAGTATTTCATTCGTCTTGTCCAGTGACGAGAGGGTGCATTTCTTGCGCAGAGGATTCAAGATAGATTCCTTGCTCATGGTGGTGAAAGTTTAAATCAAGTGGGGTTCTAAACTTCAGATACTACTTCATAATGATCCGAAGGGTGCTGCTAGTCTGTAGGAGAGGATCCAGAGTGGGAACCAGCGAACATTCTGTGGATCAAGTGTCAATTGTCGCACTCAAGACGAGTGCCCTTCTTCGGAACCTTAATGACGATACCCTTCGGCCACTGGGAGTATCTCAGATTTCCAAGAGTTATCAATGCCATAGAACCTGTTTTCTAATGTTATGTAACTGTTTTTAGGGATACGTAGACACTGAATACACTGAATTTCATTCTCTCGAGCGTGCTTCAGTGGATTATTTTTAGCTCTGGTTTAATTGAAAAAGACAATCAATTTTGTGGCTGATCTACATATTTATTGCTCATTGGTTACCGATATTTTATTGGAACTATTAATTTGCAACAGCCGCACGATATTCGCGCTTTTCAAGTACGCGAACGTTTGCTCAACATATTAGCATCCCAACTAATAGAAAAGCGACGGAATTGGATCTAATGCAATTAGTTGACTCACAATTTTCCGACCGTTTAGATATATTCATCAGAAAGCATTTTAGCTCGAAATCGATATTCCTAGATAAGAAAGTTATCCGTGATTATTGTGATTGAAAATGTCTTCCAAAATTTTTCTATTTTCCATTTGTTTGTGCTTAGTGTTGACTCTCGTTGCGAGTGGTAAGAATACAGCGAATTCTTCTAGTAATATCTCTCAGTTCAGTAGATACGAAAGGATTTCTATTTATGCAAGTGAAAATATTTTTCAGATGCGCATGAGGAATGCAGTTACACCGAATTTCAGTGTGAAAGTGGAGAGTGCATCCCCAGAACCGAAGTTTGTGACGGCCATGCGAATTGTCCAAGCGGAGAGGATGAGGACGATTGCTGGAGGAAATAATAACCCAATTTAAATAGAGTCCTAAAGCAATTATCAGATCTATATGTATTCGTTTCTCTTAATCACATATTAAAGCAGATATTTCTCATTCATAAAGTGAAATAGGAAATTCGAAATCCTATCACGGAGTACCAGGAAAATGATTACGTGTAGTATTCAGCGAAATGATACCATTCATTGCCTCAATCGAAATTCCTAGAAAAATTGAAAACAATTTGTTATTGCCAAAATATCTTTTTGCTTCGACTGACAAACAAGTAATTTCTGAAGCGACGGATCTTTTTAAAAGGTCACCATTTCAAATCTATATCAGCAAAATTGTTGCACTGTCAACAAACTGCTTGAAAAGATGATTCAAGAATGATTTTATGTGAAATGTTTTCTGGAGATTCTTTTATACAAGATTAGCAATAAATTTTATCTGGCACGTGATTAATACTGAAATCCTAAACCTTGTAAATACAAGGTTTTAGAAAACATGGGTTAATGTAGTCTCCCTACAAGAACCCAATGATGCTAAGCCAAGTAATCCTGATAGTTGGTCAGAGACGAAGGAACGAATCTTTATACTAGAGGACAGATCCTCCCGGAAGGGGCCGAAAGTTTTATGGATCAAAATCCCTCTTGAGTCCTTTTTATGACGACATAGATGAACCCCCTGACGCCCATCATCCTGCTCCCGAGTTCGATGCTCAGATATCCCGACTACACTCTCCTGTCGCTTACAAGCCTACCGAATTCTGAATCCAGCCCGGAAAGTTTATAAGGGCAATATCTATGGTAGAAAAAGAAGACGAGGCAGACCCTGCCTGACATGGAGCGATGACGTAGGTCAGGACGCCAGACAGCTTTTGGGGATGTCGAATTGGTGGACCTCGGTGCAAAACCGGAATGTCTGGAGTTCCTTATTAAGGCAGGCCTAGACCGGGTACCGGTTGTTGCGCCGTTGATGATGAACATGATGACGTAAAGTGACAAGGTTTAAAACTGCACAGTTAGGTAGTGTAAAAACCTTTCGGAAAGGTCTATGAAAGCTTTGGACGAACAAACCTTCCTGGAAGTATGGCTATACCAACCTACTAATGCTGGCGGCCCGCAAATATAGTTCTCCATATCACGCACTGAAGCAAGTGGCGTATCCACGCCTAGAAAGTGCACATTATCCTGCAGAAGACCAAACTACTGGCGAAAGAGTTAACTTTCCATCAGTGTGCTGCTGTGCCTGACGAGTGGCTCAAAGTGCGGGAGGCAGGATCAATCAGCGGTATGCATATGCGCAAGTTCGCAAAAATCTCAAGATGGTCCCAGTGAAGCAAAAGGAGAGTTTTTAAGGAGCTCTATCCGGAGGCGGACAGAAATTCATGGGGGAGCGCCTCAGGAATTGTGATCTGCGCTCATCCCCGCAGATCACATGCCCTACCCTCTTGCCGAAAATCATCAAGGGAATTTTCACCAGTAAGGGAAGGGTACTTTTCAGATGTGTCTAAATATGACTGCAGTAACCATAAAGGAGCTGTTGGATATCTGCAGTAGAATCAGTGACAACAAAGCTCCAGACCTGGATGGAATGCCGCCGTCAAATCTACAACGGACATGTTCGCTGAGTTGCTCAAAGTGTGCATGTTTGAAGGGACATTTCCTGGGGCATGGAAGCGGCAAAAGTTGGTATTGATGCGTAAGGCTCGTAAACCACCAGGTGAACCAATCCACCTATAGACTAATATGCCTCCTAAACACTATGGCAAAAATGCTGAGGCGGGTAACCTATAATAGATTGCTTCAGTTGTTGAAAGCCAACAAGCTCTGTCAGATCAGCAGTACGGGTTTCGCAAAGCCAGATCAATCATCGATGCCAACAAATTGATTACTAGCTTAGCCAATAATGGGATTTTCGGAAATGACAGTGCCAGCAAATATTGCGTGGTACTGACCCTGGACGCGAGGATTGCAATCAATTCGGCCAATTGGAGCCTTTTACAAAAGTCACTGGCGACGACTGGTGTTCCCACCTATCTCGCTGCTATTGTCGATAGCTATTTGTGAGAGCAGAGGCTCTGGTATGACGCCGACGACCAACTTCAGGAGTACGTTGCCGTCGCGGGTGTCCCATAGGGCTCCGTACAGGGCACACTGTTGTGAAATATCATGAACAATGATGTACTTAATCTTCCGGTACTGGAAGAGGCAACGGTGGTGTACTACGCAGACGATATCGCACTGGCTGTGGTTGCAAAACATCTGAAAGGTGTTGAGATGTACTGCACTGAACTGACACTTGCGGAGGAAAAGACGGAAGCGTCAAATACTTGGGAGTGACGATAGATGCAAAGCTCTATTTTAAGTAGCACATAGAATATACTTGCGAAAAGGCATCAACCACGTGTCTGGCTCTAGCAAAAATGATGCCGGATATAGGAGGGCCGCAGTGTACTTCTACATTGCTTATAAGGAGATACCGAACATATATAACATCAAGTCCATCTCTTCTTTATTGCAGACCAAAAAAACAACCGAAAGGGATAGATATATAACTGGATGACAATAGCAGTGGGGCCAATCAAGAAAGGATTGCTGGACACACAGGTTGCGCCCTGCCATTGGAGCATGGCTGGGGAGATGACCTATAATCCCATTCAGTTTGTCACCGGTTATGGAGGATACTGCTGTTGTGACTGGTCGATTTCGTCCACACAGGAGAGGCGATCTCATCAGACGCTGTTTTGCGACTGTATCCTGCGAAGAAGTGTGACTGAAAGCGGTTACAGGTGGCGTTTTGCTCTTTTTGTTTAATTCAAAACCCGATAAGGGTGTAAATTACATTGTTCGAAACCGCCGGGTTTGCACTTAGACTGGATTCAGCTAATACAACTAATTTTTCTTTAAGAATGAGTGGTCCTGAGTCCGCCAGATGGCTCACTCTTAAAAAATAATACCGGCAGTACTTGTACTGGTTTAAATTGGATACTTCACTTGATTGTCCAACCTGCCAGGGAGTCCTGGAAAACCTAGCGCACGTATTCTTCTCGAGGTTCGTGGAAGACCGGGGAAGTCTGATCGCAACGATCCAGGGTAACCTGTGGAAAGCAGAAGAGGTCAGGAAAGCGCCATTAAGAACGCCGCGCATAGAAGAAAGGGGACCTAACTAAAATGAGTTAACTTGCCTCTCCCCCAACTCGTAGACACGTGTTCAGACCAGTGTTTTTACCGCCTCTTTGAAAAAAACTGTGGATTCGGTCATTCAAACAAAACCAGAGGTGGGGGGTGAACAGATTAAAAACCTGCAAAAGTGGATTTACGACGTTATATGCTTCCTTTATTGGCGTTACTGTTTTTTATCTTGAATCCCAATATGCAAAATTTGAATTTTTATTCACTCATCTGAATTTCTACCAAGAAAACCAACAACCACTCAAAGTGAATGCTCTGAAGCCCTCGTTTTGAAATGTTTGAAATCCTTTATTTATATTCATTTTAATCGGCTTGAATAGAATGATCCTTTTATTGGAATTCCATCTCAGAATTTTTACTTGAAAGTTAAAATTACCAAATCTGTAAGCCATCATGAAATACTCTGTTTGAGCATATTCAAGTTCTACCAATGTGGCACTTACTGAGACATTCTGAAGTGCTTCCAGCTTTCCCTGACTCCAGACTATTTCTGCAATCCTTTTTCGTTGCAAAAACTATGTAAATACGCTATTCCCCTTAGAATAGAAATTTAGTCAAAAAATCTCAGGGAGTCCAACAGTCCAGGAAACGGTCTAATAGCTGTGCAAAGAAGTATTACGCAAATATTGAGAGACAGAATATCTAACAACATCCACGGCGAACACACTTACAAACGGAATAGTTAGACCGTTTAAGCTTTCTTTTGGTTCACTTGATGGAAGAGTGATGCAAGGATGTTGCACCGCTTGCAACAGAAATGGTTTCATGTTCATGAGAAGGGGCTACCGAACGTTGAGGAGATAAGTGCAAATATCTAAGCGTTTTGATGCATCTGAAAGTACTTGAAGATTGTTGCTTGTTCATGGGTATTAGAACAGATTTTTTGTGCATTTGATAGTTTGCTTTTCGTCGATAAAATTGAATAAGTTTGCATCCATAGAATTCAATAAAATTGTTAGTATTTTTGGGATTTATGGACAGCGTAAGGACATAAAAGGTTCTTTACGTATGGAAATGTTGTTTACATGGATTAGGAAAACGTTTATATCCTCGATGCAGCACTTTTGCAAGACATTTGAAAATGTGGATCATTTTTTTGTTGAGAATGCTGCGAGTCCTGAATCCACAGCCACTTAATGACAGGCCGGACCACATGGAAAGCAACTTACTTCCTCTGTTGAAGTCCACGGACTCCCCTTTTTTGGGTTGAAAACCCGAGTTTTCCAAAAAAGTTACCTGACAGGGAATCCTAAACGCCCTGCTATGTAGAGAAACACGGAAGGCTAATATCCGCGTTTGACGTTGCTGCGAACATTATAGAGATCTCAGTGGTACTTTTTTATCAGACAGAAACGTCAAAGGGGCAATATGGACCTGTGGAAATCGTGCAACCAACAACCCAGGAGATGGATTCAGACGAGCCGAATCACATATTCAGATGCTATAATGCTATAAACCTCAAGCCAAATGAATTCGTATTGATGGTGGAAAGATTAATTACTGAAGCAATTCGTCACAACCCAATAAACTCCGCTGTAACCGATCCCAAGTCCGGTTGTATAAGGAGGTAGGCTGTATAGCTTCTGTATTAATGGTTGTACGCCACCGCCACCGCGTAACCGGGAATAGATGAGGAAAGTTTGGAAGTTTTGTGGTTTGGCAGATTCATAATAATAATCGTTAGTGCAACAATCCATTTTGGATCAGGGTCTTGAAGCATGTTAGAGCATTTCATTCAAGACCGTAACAGTACACCACAGTAGACTGTAGGAGGCGATGTGATCAGTATTGCGCTCGCCCGAAATTATTACCCTGATTTGACTCATTCACAGCTGAGTCGACTGCTATCCGACATCAAATCACGATACAAATTCCATTTCCACCAGTGAGATTTGAACCGCAACCTTCCGTACGACAGTCTTGTGCTCTAAGGTGACACCTTATCAGTGCATTCATCTGGGAGTGCCAATACCTCAGAGCCTATACATATACAGAGAGGCATCTTCCACGGGAATTCGTCGAGTCCCCTTTCCTTTTGCATGACACTGAACTACCTTTTATGGCTACTGAATGATACTAGAGGGCATGGTTAGACAATAAAATATAGCGTACGTGCTGATCAGAACTGACACATCGAAATACTTAGATGACGACAAGCTTAGAAGTCTGTTGCCAATAGTAGACATGTTCAGCCGTGATATTCGGATGGAATTAGTGTTGAATCAAAGATTCCGCAAAGGTCATTACGAGCCGCATCCCGGGTATATCACTGGTGGCCTCCATTTTCAAGCTATGACCGAAGCAGACTTCTGCAAGTACCTAGGAATTCTGCAAAGAACCCAGGCTCGAATTGGTGATCTGAAGGATGCTTTACTGTTTTAACTCCTGCGACGTATAAAGTTGGTACTGAAATCGCAACTCCCTTCACTGACTGATGCATTCGGAATATCGCCGTGAACGAAAACCGATCTTGAAAACGTCCAACGGCCGATACAGATCAATGCCAAGTCGATGTACTACGCACTTCTTTTACAACAAAAAGCTGGTTAATCCCTTGCATGCAGCTGTTTGTAAGGTAGATTGCGATCTGACTCCATTTAACTTAAAGGATCGACCTTTCAATCCTCTGAATGAGATGAAGTGGGACCAAAGACCGGTCGACGAATGACAGTCGAAGACAAACCACGGAAAACAAGTGGCAGTCATTTGTGAATTTGCATTTGTCGAACACATGGCTTTATGCCGGGGAGCTTTTTGCTGAGACAGAGGGATTTAGATGACGCGGCCGCCACGTGAGCTAATAGAAAGTCCATAATGAAAGAATGGATGGAAAACGACCAGTGCAGAATGTGTGGTTCGGTGTTGGAAACTTTAAAGCATCTCCATCTCAACGGAGTCTCCCACACAAGCCACCACCATCAGAGCCCTGTATATTTTAAGTAGGAAGGATCGTCCGAATCTACATTTTTGGCACCTAGTGCTAGTGTTAGCTAAAATCTGACATCAGCCGGGATTGCCACAACTCGGAAAATAATGATCATTGGTGCGACAATCCAATTAGAGTTAGTTAGAGCATTTCATTAAAGACTATATGTGGTCAGCATTGCGCTCGCCAGTGCTTATTACCCTGATTTGACTGCTAGCTGAGTCGACTGGTATCCGGGATTCATTCTCGATACAAATCCGTCTACCACCAGTACCAGATTTGAACCGAGACCTTTTGCTAGGAGAGCCCAGCACTCTAACCACTGAGCCATCCAGACCAGAACTGGGGACGGATCAATATTTTTCGGAGGCTGAATATAGGGTCGGTGGTAGCTGTTCAATTTCTGCTGGAATTCCGAAAACCTCCTGAAGCCCAACGTAGACTTGAGTTTGCAGAATTGCACATCCGATATAGAAAGACGAGAAAGTAGCTCTTTCGAAAATCAAAACAGGTTTCTTTAAGAGATTATACAAGGAAGCGGACTCCGACTCATAAAGAGTGCAAGCGTACAAGACAGTCATGTCATCGGTTAAGAGTGATCGTTCACAGCCCATCATTAACCTTGATTTTCTGCTGCTTTCTCCCTCTCATCCAGTAATAGCTGTGCAGTGCTCTGAACCTACATACCCAAAGGTTGCTAAGTATAATAGTACGGGGGCAGTCCGATAAGTACTTAGCCTCACCAGCTGATGGCGCCACTATCGCAAGAGAAATTCACTATCATGTAGGATATCCCCCAAACTGCTGTTATTAAAATTTCAGCCGATTTGGACTCGTACTTTTTGACTGCGTGTGGAAGTGAACGTGTCCGCGTGTTTTAGAAAAATGGAAATTATTATAACAATGAGTCACGATCAGGTGCCCCGAAAATGGCTATAACGGAGGATAATGAGAATAAAAATCCCCTATCTTGCATTGGCACCGATTGAAGGTGCACGAGTTAGCTGAGGCAGTAGGCATCTCAAAGGACCATGTGGGTCATATCCTGCATGAAATTTTGGGTATGAGAAAGCGGTCGTCGCATTGGGTGCCGCGTTGCTCACTCCAGACAACAAGCGCAACCATGAGACCACCTCAGAGTAGTGTTTGACGCTGTTTAAGCGCAAATCGAAGGTCTCTGCGTCGCTTCGTGACCGTCGACGAAACATGGCGTGCTCCAAAGAAGGTGAAGACAGTCCTATAGGCGGGAGAGGTGATAGCCACTATTTTATGGGATTCACTAGAAGTGATCTACATCGACTATCTGGAGAAGAACAAAACGGTCACAGGGCTACTAAGCCAAATTCGACGACGAAAAAAGGCCCATCCCACGGATTCTCCAGATTTGGCCCCGTGCGGCTTCTTTTTGTTTCCGAAATTTGCGTCGAATGGCATTGGAAATATTAAGATATACAGTCCTTTATAGTCAGATTTACTGGTAGTGAAAACGCTTCTGTTTCCATAGGCGAACATCATTATAATGATAGCACCATAGCCCAAGTCCGGTCATGAATAGAAAAGGGATAGTTTCAGTCTGAATGGCTGAAATTCACCGGAGCGTCTTAGGGAGTAGGTGGGGAAAGTACGGAAACCTTAGGGCCCTCCTTTAGCCGACTGAAGAATTTGGGAAGCTAAAGCGCATTTCAGATAACCGCGAGCAATGACGCGTAGGTGTGGTTAAAGCGCTATACCCCACCAAGGGGTGAACCATATATGTATATATTCGTATCACATCCTATCAAAATTTCGAAACTTCTTACCAGAAAGAAATAAGGGCAGTCGTGTAACATTGTCAGCTTTCGTGCGGTAAAAAGAAGAGATTTCGGAAGCCGCAAAGCATTTATGCTCTTTATGAAGGGTAGTCTTATATGCGATGAGAGTAGTTAAGGAAAGTAAGCTGCGATCAGTGAGAATCCCACTGCGGTCATAAGGTTCTCTTGACAATTTGCCGCGAAAGATTCTCTCACCTTTCATTCGATTCTTCATTCCAGCCTCCCACGTCCTCATTCACAGCGAATTTCGTTTTTTTAATTAAAGCCTTCTTCTATTTTCGGTTTAGAAGTTTCCCCCCATTGTTTGTGGTGTTCAGTCAGCAGGTTGGTAATATGACTGAGTATCAATCATGTCAGGAGAAAAGAGAGCATTATATAGTGACTGCTCTTGAACACTTTCAGACCATTTTCGTCGAGTTCAAACAACATACTGAAATCCTCCACATCCGTGGCACTGGCAAGTCCAGCGTCGAACATCGGATGTTCTCTATCCTGGCAGGCTTTTTTTTTGAGGAGGTGGAAATCTTCACGTCAGCGTGTGGGATTCTTACCCACTAAAACAACCCCGACTCCTTCCAAGCCCCGTGGAACCACCGTACGGTATTACATCACAGGGCGGAGGCAGCTCATTTTAGCTTCGTCCCCTTTCGTCTCTACGCGGCGTACGTAACCGCGCTTTTCTGATCTCCTCTGCCTTTCGCAGTTTGCTCTGGATAGATACAACCATGGAGTTGATCGCATCCCAGTCTTCCTGACATGTTACCATTCTTCGCACCAGATTCTCTTGTATAAGCACCTCGCCTAGAGTCTCCTCTAGGTTCTTCCTTTCCTCCACAAACATTGGACAGTGGAAGAATACATGCTCTGGGTCCTCTAGGACTCCATCGCAGTTTGGACAGTCGAGTGAGGTATCCAGTTTAAACCTGAACAGGTACTGGCGATATCCTCCATTCCCCGTGAGAAACTGAGTAAGATTATAATTAATCTCACCGTGCCGTCTCTCCAACCACTCCTTGATGGTAGGGATGAGCCTGTGTGTCCACCGACCCTTTCCCGAGCGTTCCCAACGCTCTTGCCATCTATTTAGCGATCTCTCCCTTTCGGCGTTCTTCGTCTGCGATAAAGGGGAGATAGACTTCGCATTAAATATATTCGTCATCTCATCTGCCAAGATGTCAATGGGCATCATTCCAGAAATGACGAATGCTGCATCATCTGAGACAGTCCTGAATGCCGAGCACACTCTTAGGGCTGTTCTTCTATAGACTGAACTCAGTTTGTTACCGTTAAATGTAACCTGCAATGCCTTTCCCCAAACTGGAGCTGCATAGAGCAATATCGAACTCACTACCCTAGCTATAAGCAACCTGGAAGCATGCCGTGGCCCTCCCACGTTCGGCATCATCCTTGCCAGGGCCACACTCGCAGTGGATGCTTTGTCATAGACATACTGCACGTGTGCTTTATAGCTAAGCTTCCCATCTATCATCACTCCCAAGTATTTGATCGCAAGCTTAGAAGTGATGATATGATTCCCAATTTGAATACGGGGAAAATTTCTTTTACGGCGCTTGGTGATAAGGACCGCTTCCGTTTTTACCTCCGCAAGTGTCAGACCAGAACTCTCAAGCCAACCCTTAACAGCACTGATCGCTTCGCATGAGTATAACTCAGCATCTTCGAGATGCTTTGCGACAACAACCAGCGCTATATCATCGGCGTAGCCCACCACCGTGGCTTCCTCCGGAAGGGGAAGATTAAGAACATCGTTGTACATGATGTTCCACAGCAGTGGGCCCAGTACGGAGCCCGGTGGGACACTCGCGGAGACAACGTACTCTTGGGGTCCGTCATCGGTGTCATACCATATTTGCTAGTATTGCCCCTGTCCTGGATTGCATCTTCGGCCAAGCCAGTAACCATTTTGTTGGCATGAATGGTTGATCTGGCTTTACGGAACCCACACTGCCGATCTGAGAGACCTCCCTGGCTCTCAACAACCGGGAGTAATCTATTATAGTTCGTTTTGAGAATGAAGAGGGGTCCTAAGTCCGCATCAACTTAATGCAGGACCGGACCAATTGAGGAGCAACTTACTCCTTCTTTTCTGGTCCACGGACCCCTCGCAGGGCTTGCACCCAAACTTTTTTAAAAAAAGCTCCTCAATTGGTCCGGTCCTGCATTAAGTTGATGCGGACTTAGGACCCCTCTTCATTCTCAAAACGAATATTTCAGCCATGGCCAGCTTTGGTCAGCAAGGCGGATTTGCGCTCAATATAATTCGTAGGCATGTCGTGTTTTACGAATTATATAAAGGAGCATTCAACATCTGCGAGCCGCTACGGTCACGCTGCTCCCAGGGCAGAGGTGAGGCAGCGTCTGACGATTTGCCTCTGTCCTGGTAAGAAACCGTAAAGCCGCCGTCGCTTCACTTTTTTTAATCTATTATAGATTACTCGATCTAGCATTTTGCCCACAGTGTCCAAAAGGCAAATAGGTCTGTAAGAGGTTGGCTCACCTGGTGGTTTGCCAGCCTTAGGCAGTAACACCAACTTCTGTCGTTTCCATGATGCAGGAAATATCCCCTCGGACATGCACGCTTCGAACAACTCAGCGAACATGTCCGGTCTGGATTTCACGGCAAGCTTAAGGGTCTTATTCGGCACACCCTCCAGACCCGGAGCTTTATTATCTCCTATCCTAGTGCAGATCTCCAGCAGCTCGTCACTGGTGACTGGCGGTATTACCGTGTCGTTCAGAGGTCGCTGGAAGCTGTCTATGCCCTCCTCTTGATGAGGGAATAACCCCTGGATAATTTTTAACAAGAGTGTAAGGCACGTGATCTGCGGAGAAGATCGGTCTCTGAAACTCCCCATCACGATTCTATAGGCGCTCCCCCACGGGTTTACATCCGCTTCTAAACAGAGCTCCTTAAAGCATTCCCTCTTGCTCCGTTGGATGGCGAGCTTGAGGGTTTTGCGGGCTTCCTTATAGGCGCGCTCTTTTTGCCCTTGGTCGATTCTGCCTACCGATCTTTGAGCCGCTCCTCTGGCTCGGTGACAGGCTGATCGAAGGCTGGCCAGTTCAGCATTCCACCAGTAGTTTGGTTTTCTACTGGGGAATGAGCACCTCCTCGGCATGCACGCGTCACACGCTTCGGCGATGCATTGGACCACATGGGCAGCTCTTTCCGTAGATGCGCCTGCTTTATTAGGTTGGTCTAACCACACCTCCATGAAAGTCTGCTCATCCAGAGCTTTAGCGGACCACCCTGACATCTTTCTCCGTTTCGGGCATGATGATCTTATGCCCGGTGACTCCACCCATAGCCCAAAGAAGATTGCCTGGTGATCGCTGTAGGTGTAGTGATTGCTGACACACCAAGCCATACTACGTGCCAGTGCAGGGCTGACAAAAGTTAGGTCTACGATTGAGGTAGACCCCCCTTTCTGAAAGGTGTTTACACATCCTTTGTTGGCCAGAACGACATCCAGCTGTGCGAAAGTGTCTAATAGACTGCGGCCCCTTGCATGTGTCTCGGCCCAAGCAAATAGCATTTCATTTTGGGCACTTCATCCAATCCTTCTGTAAACTAGCTGTAGTCCGAATTCATTTGGAAATTTTGTAATCTCATTTTCTAGAAGAACCAAAAGGATTATATCCGCCGCTTCCATCCATCTCATTCGGTTTTATGGTAATCTTTTAATGGCATATTTGCCTTAAATACGTCTCCTCTAAGCCGTTCTCTGGTAAAAAATTCTTTTCTGTTTCCCCACTACTTAATTTTCACTTAAATTTCAACAGGATGAACATTCCGGTTACGCACTTCCTTACGAGTCCTTTGTTCTTTTAGTGTCTTTCTCCATTCCCATTGCTTTGAGTGTTATCACTTGGAAAGCTTCGGAAATGTCGGAAATTCTTCCAGAAGACCCCGATATTTTTTCATAACGAATCAATACTGCACTTCTCTTTGCGACAAGGCCATCTCTCAACAATCCAGGACCTCTTGGGACCACTTCAGATATAAACGTCTATCACTTCCATTGAATTTTTCCTATGAACCTCATTGAAATCGTCTTCTCACTCATCTCATTTTCAAATTTAAATGGATAACAACAATCGTCCTGTCGAGGCTCAAATAGAGTCTATAGTCCGAGTCCGCTTTTGCTCTCATCTCAACAATAAAATTGGAAATTGATTTCTTTGATTTCGTAGGGATTTTCTCCCGCCAGCTGTTGGTAATGCTGTTGATAATCGCATCGCAAAGTTATTTGGATGGGGCTTTGTGGCATCGAATTGGAAAGGAAGCTTTATTTGTGGTTGAAAGGATTTTCAACAACAATTTCAGTTTGAAGGCCATTCGAACATGGGGTGTGGAAAACTGCCGGGCGGAACTGTATGTAGCGGAAGGAATGAGCAGTGCGGATGGGGATGATTTTCATTTCAAATCGAAAGGAAATGCTTGTGAATTTGTTGACATTTTAATCGGACTTATTTCAAGTCAAGCGTATATTTAATTGGATTAGAGTTTGATATGTGGGTCACGTATGTGTTTAGGGACGAATGCGTGCTATGATATATGTTGAGGGACGGAAAAGTGTGAGAGATGCTAAGAGAATTGGAGCGGAATTTACTAGGAAGCAGCGGTTTTTCTCCTCCGCTTCGTAGAATTTTTTTGTCTGTCACCGAGTAACATGCTTGACATGTGGAAAAAGGAAAACGGTTCGAAGGCGAGTCTTCATTTTCCATCGTCTTGAAAGTTCGCTGACTTTCTGTCAGACTAAGAAATCAGAGACGAAAATGGTTATGACTAGAAGTCGAAAGCTACTTGGAAAATATGTGGAATGCTTTCCCAAATACTAAGAAATGACTACCCAAGTGATCCTTTTCGTGGAAGATGTTGAAATACGCATGGAAAATGACAAAAGTTATCTGCTGTAGCCCACCCCAAGGGCTTCCAGAAGGTCTGGTGATTCTCTTAGGGAGGCGAATTAAAGCTGGGGCAAACAAGGACATAGAAATATATGCAAAAGGTTTCTATATATGATCATCTAGAAAAGAAGTCTGCAAATGATTGGATCTTTCATTAAATATCATGCAAAGATGAAAGCGAAGAATTCAATTGGTTTCAACGAAGTCCTTTGTGAATTTTTTTGTGTAGGTTAACGAAAATCGCCCACTTTTCTTCATAATCATCAAGGTCCTGTATAGGGTTTGGGACTCAAAACCAAGGCAGCATGGTTTTTTTATCACGAAACTAGGCTATGTGGAAGTAGAAGAGAGAAGACGATCAATCATTCCCTAATCTTACTTCCAATTAAATTCAACTGCATTCAGTTTTCTTTAAAGCTCCTGGTATGCATCGCTCAGAAATAATACAACCAGAAGGAGTTCTCCCGTAACATTTTACGCCAATATTCTGTCGAATTTTTCAAATATAGAATCAATCAGGAGAGTAATCTTCATTACTATTCAATATTTTCTTTCATCCATCAAACGACACACAGGCAAGCTTCGTAGCAGCGCCCTTGTTGTAGATGCTGTGAAAATATTGTTGACTATATTTTCCATGGAGAATTTACCTCATACCGTTCATAACAGCATAAGGATTATTCTGGAAGACAAAGTCTCGCTGGAATGGCACTGAGGCGAATGAAAACAAAGGAGAACGAGGAGAGGGAAATTGTATTTCAAGATGGCAGACTAGGAGCCCATCAAATGCGGCAACTGAAAAGCAAAAGTGTTTTCCTCTCTAATTTATCTCATGAAAATCAATGAGATTTTTCCGAGTGTATTTGACGAAAGGAAAAGAAGGAATAATGTTTTCCAGTGTTTTGTGAGAAATTGTTATTGATGTTTTCTTTCTTGTTGAGGGAAGACGATGATTAATTGTTTCTTCGACATGTCAAATGTATTAGGCCCGGATTTGGGCGCACTCAACAGTCATAGGGAATAGTGAATTGATATGTCAAAAGGGATTTTGAGGAACTTAGTGTGAGATTCTGTGGCTGCAGATCTTCGTTGTCCGAGATATTATCAGTAAGATGTGAAGGAGGAGAAGACTGGGACTTTTTTGATGACGACTTCATCATAGAACTCTGATATACACATATATGGAGATATCAAATTGTTTGCGCATTCTTAAGACTCAGGAACCTAAACTAACCAAAGGCTTAATAGAAAACATCATTTTCCGATTTCCCTGTGGATTATATCAGGAACCAGTTCGTCCTTCTTAACTGTGAGATATTCTGAGCGTTATTCGCTCCTTCAATAGAAGCTCTTTTCTAGAACAACTGAGAAGGAGTGACTTCCAAAATACGTTACATGCGAAGATGACAAAATAAAACATGTGACCAAATAAAATAGTTAAACTGAGACGATTCCTCAGTCCGAAAAATAAACGCACAGCTTGCTACGGGCAGGAACTAGCCGACGAGGTGAATGAAGATTCAGGCGGACTCAGGTATAAACTGGGCAATGGAAAAAAAAAACTAGAGCTTTCCGGGACATCAGAAGATGACAAGATTGCGTCGAAGGTACCACAGGAATCTATCGTAGGACCCGATCCCTGGAGCACTTATGCCGGTAGTCTGCTAAGACTCGACATGCCAGAAGAGTCGCGCCTGATCGTTTATGCAGATGATGTTGCGGCACTTGTCGGACGTATTGTCTAATAGCCACTTGTGTTGGAAAAAATAGACTATTCAGTGCCTTAGATTGACACTCGCATGGAGATGATTTTGGCGCATATCAAACCAGCGACGAATAAGAACGGCAACAGGAGTTTCGATCTGTCCGTTCTGATCTACGACATGAGGCATGGGCTGATGCTCTTGACAAGGAAGTAACATCCATGGTGACATTTGCCTGCAGTACAGTCTCAAAACTGTCTGTGATGATGATGACGGGAACGACCCCTGCCACTTTCCTTACTAAGGAACGTAAAACTCTCTACAATCGCAATGGAAGAGACTCAAACTGATTACTACTGAAGACTGCGTTGCCCACTTATGTCCATGGCTAACGCCGAAAATATGGTGAGAATGATTATTTCGTTACCAACTTCCAAGCAGGCATGAAGGTTTTCAGTCCTACCTGCACAAGATTGGAAAGACAGAATGGGTTACGTCCGGCGGGTTTAACGTGAGTACCTGTCTCGTGGATTTAATCCCACAGTCTTCTTATGGCAGGGATTGATTATGTGACCACAATCAGAACCCCACTGTGATAGGATAGCGGCACAAGTCTATACAGAGTGCATGGTTCAGCATTAATGCTGGTGGATACAGGACATACGGTTGAAACGCAACTCCACGTTTAAAATCAGAAGGTCTTTCGGCATCACCATGACACTTATAAAACTCCAACTAGGGGGCCTAGTGAATGAAAGTAGATAAATCAGTAATTCCCGTGAAAATGTAAATTTAGACAACTATCCCGATTTTCATGGTACCAGTATATCCTTGGTAAGGTTTCGTGGTCGCAGCCACTTCAGATGAGCCTCCGTGAAAGACTCGAGTCTGACCGTCTACAGTCTTAGGGCATTTGCCTACTGCATTGGGAGCCCGTGGAGCTTTTCTTTGGTCACTTTGCTTCCTCTTCATCACATCAGAGAACCAATGCCCCCGAGGTGGTGGATGACACTCAGAAAACTTTTTTTTGTGAAAGATGCAATGGAATTCGTTGTCAAGTTTATGCAAGTTTATGTCGGAGAGACGTTGATGAGCGCTGACTGATGGAATCATGTTAGACACTACTATCGGGTTTATCTTATTCTGAAAAAGATTTAGTTCGACCGGCAGCAGGAACGGATGGCCGGGGTTCTTTCAATTAACACTTGGTGGTAAACCGACGGTTTATTATTGTATGACTCCAGAAAACCTTTGTCGGTAGACAGACATCGGAATACTTACTTTACAATGTC
Source organism: Hermetia illucens (assembly GCF_905115235.1). NCBI lineage: Eukaryota > Metazoa > Arthropoda > Insecta > Diptera > Stratiomyidae > Hermetia > Hermetia illucens. The sequence continues at coordinate 15,232,829 of NC_051854.1, forward strand.
GAGAGTTTTTCGGTTCAGCAGGCGGTAGTGAAGGCCTAAAATTGGCAAAGTTGGCAAACCGCCATAAATTAAAGACACATTCGAGATGTTACAACAAAAGAAGTGGCTCGAATTGTAACAGTTAGCAATTTAGAGACTCAAGAAGGCATAAGCTAACGTCTACGTGGTGGAATAAAACCAGGAGTGAAGGAATCTATGACGGTTGTCTCACGGAGATAGGGGTACGGAAAAAGTTCAGACATGGACCAGAAAAATTGAGGGAAAGTTACGGTGCAGGGCTCCAGAAATCCAGTACCGGCGGTTTTTGGGAGTAGGAAAGCGACCGCAGCGCCGCAGTAACAATGGGAACTTTGGCTACTCTGGCATCAAAGGTTACAAGCGCGATGGATGGAATAGAACTGGTTCCATTAACGGATCCGTTCTGAAAAAACTCGACTCTTCGTAGATTCCCACCCTTACAGGCACAAGCAGCACAACGAGTGGAAGTGTAACGGGATACGGGTAGGAGAAAACAATGCCGGATAACTACTTGAGCGACATTAGGTGTAGCGACAAATCGAGAGCTGCCTTCATCGCACTAGGCAATAAAATCCTAGAGCTGCGCGAATTTATCAAAGAACGCCGGAATATCCATTAAAGTATAAGGGCCATGATTCACGACATTGAGTTAGCGTGCGGTAAGGTCCAGGATGAAAGAAGAGTTAGGGCATCCGTTGAAAAACTAAGCCAGGAAACACAACTGAAGACTACAACTAACTCGGAAGAGAAGAATCCGGGGAACATGCATCGCGAACGGTTGAACAAGTCAATTGGCCAGTACTCCCTTCAATTCCCCAAAAAGCGGAGCAAATAAGGAAGACTGCTCAAGCTGTTTGTAAACCTCATGGAGCGGAAATTCCGGGGAGAGGGTGCGAACCCCCTAAAGAGGATGTGGAAGCCTGGAGAAAGGTGGCTCCTCGGAAAAAGAGAAATAGAAGGAGGATATGATCCCTGGTTATGATCATCTACAAGCGTCATACGCTGACATTCTCAAGACGGTGAAGACCACTTTGAGAGGCAATTTTAGACGGTCTCAGGAAGAAGACCTTATACTGGAGCTCAAGAAGTCCAAGGATATAACGGCGGATAAATGCTTGAGCCAAATTGAAAAGCTTTCAGACAGGAAGCCGAAATCAGGGCTAGCAGACCGGAGCTCTCTATAATCTGTAAGGATATAGATAAGGTTACCACGAAGGGGGATGTTCGTGAGGTTTCGGAAAAAGAGTTTGACCTCATTGGACTTCAAGAGTCAGCGGTAAAGATGCTACGAAAAGCCTACGATGGGACACAAACCGCCATTGTCAGTCTACCAGTGGAGGCAGCATTCAAACTGTTGGCAGCAGGGAGAGTAAAAATAGGGTGTGTTATGTGTCGGCTTAGAGAACACAAGTCGCAGATGAAGTTGATACAAATTAACTTCAGCCACTGCGAGGCGGCGCAGGATCTACTCTCGCAAAACATCCGCGAGAAAAATATCAATGTGACCATAATTAGTGAACCATATTGAACCCATGGTAGTAGCATTTGCTTCAAAGACCAAACGTGCGAAGCAGCGCTATGGGTTTGTGGGGAACAAAGCTTCGAAGAAGTAATGGAGCACTCGTAGGAGAGCTACATCAAGCAAGCGAAGGTGAAAAGCTTCCAAATCTACAGCTGCTACGCTCCACCCAGCCTATACTTGCTGAGTATGAGCATGCTGGCCGCTCTGGTTTTAGATGCAAGAGAACGTTGGCCGACTATAATGAGTGGGCTCTTGAGTGGCGCAGCCGGACAACTTATGTAAGGAGACGTATTCTCCTCGAAGCATTCGCGGAGCTACACATGGTACTGCCACTTTAGCCAGTGGAGTCACTTGGTATATCAGTGAAAACTATGCTCACAGCGACCACCAGGCAATCTGCATGGAAATCAAGGGCGGATAGGGCTCGAAAAAGGGTTCTCGCAGAATGGCGGCTGGACAACGAAAACTTTTGAGGTTTCTATGGTAGACGTAATTATCATAGTACTAAACCTGGCAAAAGGCGCACTAAATATGCTACTGTGCCATGTTGGCGCTGGATGTCAAAAACACATTCAACTCGGCCAACAGGAACAGAATTAAAGTGGCCTTGGCTGACATAGGTGTCCCCGGGTATTTAGCGAATTTGGTAGAAAACTACCTCTCAGAGAGGACTGTCTGGTACGGGAGAGATGAGTGCCCCAACGCGTACATTATCACAGCCTTAATCGGCACTTGGCCCCCTATTATGGAATATCATGTATAATGGGGTGCTTGTGCTCCCTAGCCCAGAGGGACTACGATTGTCGACTTTGCTGCTGTGGTTGATACAGCAAAATACCCAGAAGATGTGGAGGTCTCCGCGACGGAAACAAAAAGAGCGGTAAAGTCCCGGCTAGAAAGAGCCAGGCTGATTTTGGTGGACGCGAAAACGGAACCGGTCTTAATAGCCAACAGCAGGAAAAATAACACTGTGAAAGTAGAAGTCGATGGATATACGGTTGTAGCCGGCTATCAACTACTGATAATTGACACCAAATCGAGCTTTAGGGAACATCTAGAATATACATGGCAAATGGCAGCTAGTGCCACTGCGGCCCTATGTGGGCAGAGGCGCTTGCAAACTTTCAGCGACGGAAAGAGGGGAACTCGGTTTACCGGCATATGGCTTTGAGGGTTTGCAGTGCCTTTAGAACCACATCAGATTAAGCAGTATTGGTGGTGGCGGGCATGATCCCTGCTGACATTCTTGCAAAAGAAATTAATGCGCTGTACCATGCAAGAAAAAAGGAGGGACACACAGAGCGTAGAAATGCGGGAAAATCAGAATGGAATGATCTCTGGCAACGCAAATGGGACAAGTCTACGAAGGGTTAGTGGACGCGCAGACTCATCATTCCCAACATTAGGGGGTGGCTTGAGCGGAAACATGGGGAGACTAACTACCACATTACCCGGTTCCCCAAGGGATACGGTGGTTGCTGCAGGGAGTATCTGCATCGCTTCGGGTTGGATGATTCTCTGAATTGTCCTAGACGCGTTGGCATACCGGAGGATGCAGAGCATGTGATGTTTCATTGCCCAAGATTTTCAATGGAGAGGAGGAGCCTAAATCAAGTGTTGGGCAGAAGCGTGAGCCCGGAGAACCTAGTTGCGGAGATGTTGAGGGCCGAGGAGAACTGGCTTACCGTTTGCTCCGCAATCGTGCAAAGATAGGAGGAGTTGCTGAAGGATCAAAGAAGGACGAAAGCTAAAAGGAGCAGTAGGACGAGTGCCTAAGGGCAAACCTACCCCGCGAAATAATACCCAAATGGTAGTCCCGCGGGGCTGGGACTGAAGTGTGAATCCCACACGGGCCCACTGTAGCTCCGGCGTTTGTTCGGCGGAACTGGGGCGGACGTGTCTCTCTAAGATTTTCCATGTCCATGTGCGAACGAAAAAAAGAATACCATGAAGGCAGTTTAAATTGCTATCGAGGAAATATCCACCTATCCAATCCATTCAAATGCAGCAAGGATATCTCCCAGTCCGAGTACTCTGTTCCTTGCTAGAAATGAAAGGGAATATTTGGATGACCTATCTGTCACTGGGTTATACACATTTCAAACAGGTTCCGTGACGAAGAGATGAAATCAGAAATGAACTTTAGCCTACTTTCAACATACTTCTGCATACTTCCCTGGGGAATACCATACCTGATCCGTTATTTTGCGTTATATTTGTAAAGCAAAGAAAACAATTATGTCATCCTGGCAAATTGTATCCTACACCCTCATAATATTTACTATGCAAAAGTCAAAATATGAAAACAAAACCCAAGACCGGGGGCGCCCAGAAACAACATGCAGTCCTACATTTATTTAAATATTTGTCAATCATTTTCCTCCTCCCTCACATCCGTTGTACACGAAATGATAAAACGGTGAAAACATCAACTTTATCCTTTCAGTGTATGTACGTAATCCATAGTGGATATAAAACATTTCCTAGCGCACACATCCGACATGTTTACTCAAATTATAACTTTTCTCGCTTAGAGGTTTTATGGGAGTTTTGTTTGTAAACAAATTCCTGTATTTTGCCTAAAAACACTTTCTCTCCTTTTTCTGTGAAATGACTATGTCTACCATGGGAGTGAAATTGTTAAGGGTTTTTTGCTGGAAACTGTTTTTATGAACAAAATGTAAAAAGATGAGACTTTTTTAATTTAATGCGTCTGGACCACGCATTCAGACAATTGAGTGGGAGAGGTTTTAAGTACGTTATTCAGCGGAGATTTAGTTTGAAACTTTCGACCTGAAGTAAATTCCCGGAGACATAATAGCCCACAAAGCAGGCATTCTCCCATCAACTTAACTCAATCCATTTATTAATGCGGTTCTAGCTCCCTAGAAAAGTTGATGGGCCATTTTTTAAAAATTACCTTGAAAAACTCAAGGACGACCCTCGACAAGGTTTATGCAGAGTTTCAACAAAAAATTGAATCAGACAACATTGGGGAAAGTGAACAATATGATAAGCCTCTCTAACTTCATTTAAAAACAAAAACTCAATTGAGCGAGCCACCCAGAATATCGAGTTCACCGAGGCTTTGCTTGAGCCTATTTGCTCCTATGTTGCTCGGGAAAGTTACAACAACTCCTGAAATCTATTCTCGCGTTGTTGTTGCTGTCGTTGATGCTTTCACTTGTAAACTGGATACCACGCACGAATATCAATAAAGATAAACATGTTATGACACAAAATATTGATCCCTTATGTGGTTGATTGTAAATTCGGATAGGCCTTGTGCGGAAGGGCTGGAGAAAGTAGACAACAATTTCTTCACTTTCTAGGAACCATTCATCTTGAAAATGTAGCACTGTCATATCCCGTGCGTCTCCTTTTTTGGATGTAGTTTGGAATTTCGTTCTTTCGTGGGAATTTTAGAGTGTTATGTAGACCCAGCTGGTGTCAAGTGCGTAGGGAGCCCCGGGGTATAGAGGAGACTTCCGTAGTTTTTTAATGCGGCTCATTCTGCTTGAACTTTTTATACTAATGAGAACTGTAAGGTGCACATAGAGAAGTTCTTCCGCTAAACAGAAATAAGGTACACAATTCCCTTATAGCACATACAGTAAGAAGTATACCCATTACACAACAATGAGGTTTATGACCCCCCTTACTTCCTTTACTTCCTTTTACTTTCCTAGAAGTACATGTGTATGAAGCTTTACGACAGTCCAAAATCATTCAATATCACGAAAAATCCCTTGGAGCTCAGATACTCAGACGATATCATTTCTGATAGATATGCTCCTTTAAAGGACACTAAACCAACCATAGCTCTGTCTTCAAGTAAAACGTCTCCGACAAGTAGAGAAAGCCAAAGCCAATGTCGAACCAAAAGAGGATTTCAACAGGAACTCCATATTCCAATTTTTGCAACGGATGCCAGTAGATATACTTTGAATGGGGTGGGGGAGGGAGGTGAACCGCCTTCAAGGATAAATTGCTTGCCGATAACGATTACCATTCATGGCTTTTAGGGCATACGATAGCGTTTGATAAATTGAAAAGATTTCTATATGAAAATTTCTGAAAGGAAAAGTTATGGCCTGGCATATTTCAAAAAGTCGTTTAAGATGTCTTTAAAATTTGCGTATGCATGATTAAATCTTACGACGGTGTGAATGATGTGTTACGATCGTGTCATGCTCAAGTGTTCATTTTGTCTTTTCTTAGGGGTGATGACTGGAGTTTTCGCAGTTTTGGATTACTCTGTTTTCAACGTAGCTTATCTTATCAGACAGGCTTTAAAATTTCTTAATTGTGCTGGTAGTTAACGTTTAATGACTCAATAGAACTTGAACCAAGTAAAGCGTAGATATACCATCATCTGACATTTACACAGGGAGGTAGCTAGTTATTTCAATATTTGCACGATAGTGTATTTCGTAACCAAGTGTAGATACGACACACTGGGTTGAATCCAGAAAGGGGCTTTCAAAATCACGTGACCTCATCAAGGCTTTGATCGCCTGACAAGCTCAGCCAATAAAAAGTCAACAAGCATTTGAGGCGTCATGCAGATGCTCATCAATCAACTTGGTGATCTTCCCTTCCATACAGAGAAGGAAATGTGGACGCTGCCTCTGGCTCATTTGTCTCGTTTGATTGAACTTTTCTTGTAGATTATAAACTCATGGTAACTATTGTGACCAGATCAGCATCTTTTTCCCCTAGAACAGCTCCTGCTTCTTGTAGGCACTTCAGATAAAGAAACATCGCACATGAATTTGGAGGTACCCTATGGACATATCCATCAAAAACAAAGCTAGGTGACTATATTTCGTAGTAAACTGCTGGGCTCCAGCTGTCATGCTTTGGGATATGTTCTAGTAAGCTTTGCGATCCCGATTGCGCATCCTCGGATACGAATCTACTTCCTCCTTTTCAATTTTTGCCCCATTCGAAAGCGGGTTCTGCTCATCTTGTCGGTGGTGTCATTTTGCTTCATCATGTCTAGCCATCGTTCAGCCGGCTTTGCGGTCATTTCCCATCGACTTCGATGTTCAGACCAATTTTGGCAAGTGAGTTCTCTTCAGCGCGAATGATATGACCATGCCATCGAAAACGCTTCTCTCACAATTTTTCCGCGATCGGTGCAGCCCCATGATCATGGTGTGTTACTGGTCCAACGCAACATTTTCGTGTTGATTACCGGGGGCACTGATAGCGATGTGCCTGTTTCATTGCGATCAGTAGCCAAAAGATTCCATTTTTGAAAAAGTTGCTTTGCTGTCAGGCGCTGGAAAAACATCTTCTGCATAAAGTAGCATATAGGGCCCTGGGAATTGGATGTCCTTTGTGATAGTGTCCATACTAAAGGCAACATAAACATGGATACAGTTACAACGATGTTTTAATATACCTCACACATTTCCAACTTTATTTTTCGGATCGTAGTAGAACAATTAACCCAGCTCTGGCACTAGGTTTTGCAGTAGATCATACCAGATGAATTCGTGCGGCACGTGGTCAAACGTCTTCTCAAGATCCAGAAATGCAAAGTATTGCTTCAGTAGTTTTGCAGTTCCCAACAAACCCCGCTTGTCTCATTGATATTTGAATAATCTCGGTTGTCAAGAATACGTTAAAAAATCTTCATGGTATGGGAAAGCAACCGAGGCGGACGCTAATTTGAGCATTCCGCTGGTCTACCTTTCGTTTATACATATTGGAACAGTCATGCTTTCTTGCCAGTCAGAAGGTGTCCTACCTCCATCAATAACCGGATTGAAACACTCACTGAGCTACAAGATTGGGTCCAACTGTTTGGTTTCCAGAGTTCAGATGCAATGTCTTCAGGTCCTCCTGCTTTTCCCGGTTTCATTCGTTTTATTGTTCCCTCGACTTCAGTTACGTCCTGGTGGTATTACCTTAGACCTAATCCGACAATCGTTTTAACACACGGATTGATTTTGTGGTCACAATCAGAGCCCGGATCGCAATGGAATTCCCAAGGTAATCGCTGAAGAGGCCCTGAAAGCCACAAAGAAGATTGCCGAAAATAAAGCCCCAAGTTTAAATGGCATTCCGAATAAAGCACTGACAGTGGCCGTCAAAACAGTTCCAAGGTGGTTCGCTGAAACATTTACGACGTGCCACAAAGATGGGATTTTTCCGGAAAATTGGAGGAAACAGAAGCTTGTTCTGATCCCGAAGCCAAATAAACCTTTGGGTGATCCTTCGTCTTATAGGCATATACGCTTGCTAAACAATATCGGCAAACTTTTCGAACGGGTCATCTTCAATAGACTTTCACCAATCACAAAAAAAAAGGATGGTCTCTCAGACAGGCAGTTCAGATTCCGAAAGGCAAGATCTACGGTCAATGCGATCAGCAGAAATTACGGAAAAAGCAATGGAGGCCAATAAACCTTGTGTGGTAGTTACTCTCGACGTGAAGAATGCCTTCAATACGGTACTATGAAGCAGAATAATTGCGGCCTTAGCCAAATTGGGCGCTCCTAAAATACCTGGTGCACATAGTCATGGAATTTCTCTGGGAGAGAATATTGTGTTTCGATTCGCACAATGGGCCTAAGAGGTTTAGAACAACTCGCGGGGTTCCACAAGGATCAGTTCTCGGTCCTCTTCTGTGGATAATAATGTATGACGGAATTTTAAAGTTGCAACGGCCCGAAAGAGTGACAATCATTGGCTTCGCAGGCGATATCCGAGTGACTACCGTAGCACAAGATATTGATAAGATCGAGCTACTCACAAAAGAGGCAGTTTTTGAAATCAGGTTTTGGCTAGAGCAAGCTGGCCTGGCGCTCGCAAAGCATAAAACCAAGATAGTTTTGATTACCAAGGAAAGGAAGCAAACGTTGATAAAGGTCAGAATTCAGAACACAAAAAACATATCATACAGTCCCCGCTAATGCTTAAATACCTAGGAGTCATGGTTGAACAAAGCAAAATCAAGTCCCATTTTGAAAATTTGGCATCCAAAGTACCCGGGGTAGCTACATTGTTGGGAAGAATGTTGAATATAGGTGGGCCTAGACAAAGCCGTCGGCTCCTTCTCCCGAGAGTTGTCAACTCCATCTTGCTTTATGCAGCTCCAGTCTGGACACCGTATTTGAATTTGGAAGCAAATAGAATTTAAACCGCAGCCCCATACCGATAGAGTGCATTGCGAACGTCGTGCGATTACTGCGTAACATCAGACGAAGCAGCCTGTCTGATAGAAGGCATGGTCCCCATTGACATCTTGGCGAATGAGGGTCGACGCGTCTATGACCCATGAGATACAATCGGCGAGTCCTATACCTTTCGTCGGCAATTAAGACGAAGTGAATCTATTTTGGAATGACGGTATGATTCACCTAAAGGACGCTGAACACACAGGATTATTCCAGATGTCTCAAAATCGATTACACGAAGGCATGGTGAAGTTAGTTACGACCTAACTGAATTCTCAAGCGTGCACGGAGGGTGCCGTGCATACCTTTACCGCTTCGAACGTGACGACTCCCCATATTGCCCGACATGCCTGATGATTCTGGAGGATGCGGAACTTAACTATCCGCGATTCGCCGCACACAGAGCGGAGGCGGAGATTGACGCCGGGGCACGGTTGACACCCGAGAATACCTTGGACCACATGCTAGCTTCTGAAACATCCTGGAGGGCGATGGAAAAATTAATGAAGGTGATGCACAATCTGCTGAGGAAGGAAGAGCTTCGGAGGAAAGCTACAAATAACAACACAAGGTGCAGTTCGTCACTGATCCTGCCCCGCGACGTAATACCGTAATATCAGTCCCGCGGGGTAAGCGAAGGAGATGGTTTTAGTGAGTAAAAGTTTCACATAACCGTATGGCAGTAGCCAGCGGTAGGTTTTGAAACTTTCCACCTTGCAACGCAAAGAAGTACACTGTATGAGGCAATGTGGTTAGCATTGCGCTCGCCCGAGATTATTATGCTCATAGCGGTGTCGACTGGTATCCGACATCCAGTCACGATAACAAATCCCTCTGCCACCAGTGAGGTTTGAACCGCGACTTTCTGCCACGTCAGCCCAGCGCATTAACGACATGAGTCATTAGGGCACAATCACTAAATAGTTGTAAGAGATGTAAACTTTCGGTCCTGGAGCTGTTGCGTATAGTATTGTAGCAATACTGAACTGCAAAAGAAGGAATCTTCGAGCTAGTAGGAGTGACGAAGCAGAACTTCGAGTATTCCCAAAAATAAAACCATAAGTGAAAACTAGGGTATGACAAGAAGATAAGGAAGCAGAATAATGGACGAACGTAGAGAGACAATCTATTATTAAGCAAAACTGTGAAAAGCAAGAGGCCGGAAGGGATAAATGAATAAGGCAGAAATATTCTTTGAGTTAGAAATAAAGGATAAAATGAAAACATTTATTCATTCCCTTGTGGAGCACCATGCATCCACACAGTCTATTTCGTATTGTTATTTTTTTGTCTATGTGGTTTGATGAGACTGTAGGTGTTAGCAGCTTATGCCTACGACAGTAGCGCAGCGCAATGATGAACACAAACATCCATGGCGGAATTCGAACCCGAGTAACGAGGTCGAGAGATGACGTTCATAGAAAATGTTCACTAAACGATAGGTTAAGAAACAGGGTGCCTTCAGAGACCTTATCCCCATTCGACTTCATGAATTTTTGCGACCTGCTCCCAAGCTACCCCTTGGAACCACCATCATGATGCACCATCCTCTATAAGGTCACCCAACTACTGGCTTGTGCTGACAATGTCGACATCTTGGGAAGATCAACTTGAGACGTACAAACTACCTTCATCAAGATCGAGCAGGCAGCGCGAGATCTTAGGCTGCACCGTAATGAAGACAAGACGAAATATATGGTGACAAAATCAGCACCAAAAACCAATCAACAAGCAACATCAAATCGCACTGGTCACATGGGAAGAATAAAGATTGGAGAATACAACTTCACAACCGTTAATAATTTCTTGTATCTAGGGTCGCTGTTCCGCTCGAAACGTTTCAGGATCAGAGCTTTTACTGTACAACACATCTTGCCAGTCCTCGAACACTTGGGTTCGTAGCAACGAAACTTGCAAACTCTTGGCCGCGTTTGAGAGAAGGAGAATTTTTGGCACCCTATCTGAAGATGGACGGCGTACATAACGGCGAAACCTATGAACGCCTGGTCCTGGATAAAATTTGGCTCAATAGGTTGCGGTAGGCGAGTTACTTAATCCGTATGGATGAAGACGATTCCACCCGAAAAATCCAAAAGAGTAATACCAATGGTAGAAAAAGAAGATGAAGCAGACCCTGCCTGAGATGGAACGATGGCGTAGGATGCCAGATAGCTTTTAAGGATATCGAATTCGTGGACCTCGGCGCGAAACCGGGATGCCTGCATTTCCTTATTAAGGCAGGGCTAGACCGGATACCGGTTGATAATAATGATAGCCATCTCCATATCATTACAAGAGTCACTCTATTACAGGCAGCATTTCCCGAACGTCATCGTATTCCGAGTCAGGACCGCAATATTTGCTATTGTCTCGACCATGGTATTGACAAATAATGTAACCTATCGAATATCGCTATTTTCAACATCTTTTTCCAGGATATGTAAATATAAGGCTATTTAAATGAGGTACACCGGATTGTTTTGGTAGTAAAACTAGCTTCGGTCTTTTCATTGGGTTTGGGGCCGTTTCCTGTCTTCCTTTTCATCAGTTGTCTCGTATAACGTGAAACCCAAGCTTATAGTCAGCACACTGCTTGATATAGGAACGGAATTCTAAGTGCGAATAGCAGAAGGAAACTTCTTTTGGATGACCACCTTCTTCAAAACAACTGAAAATATAGCCTTCTTAAAAGCCTTGTCGGACCAGACAAGCAACCTGCTTGTTTTGTTATGGAAACATCTTCGGTTCCCAATTTCTTCCTCTTCAATTCTAATGATTTAATGGAATTGGGCAATAGTTAATGACCATCTTGAGTGACCAAGAAGGGGGAGCTATCTCAAAACCTCAAAAAAAGTTGACGAAATTGATCGTGAAGATTCGGCTTTAAACACTAATAGTGTTTATCTGACCGCAGGTCACAGGGGTTTCGAAAGCAGAATGGTGGAATTATTGTAGCGAATTAAATCCTACAGCCCTGTTATCACTCAAGTTACATATATTTCTCAAAAATTCACCCTTACTTTAACAAACGGCTTCAAGCTGCCTGTGGTGGATGCAACCCTGACCTATATACATATATACTATGCATATGAGTGTGAAGATCTGTCGAGATAAATATAATTTCCCTGGAAACTCACTCGAATTCCTCCGCAATCAATTTGGATAGGTTAAGTCAGTTAAAATTTAGTTCAGGGAGATCGTTATAAGGAATTACTGCCAGCCAGTGGTCAAGCACAAAAGCACCAGGAAAAAATTTAACTTTTTCCCTCCGCAGTGCTTGAAACAGATTGATTGGTGGAGTGAGTCGTAAGAGGATGAAAGTGCAATATTGGATACAATTTCGTTTTAATTGCTCTCGTAATTTGCACTCATAAATTTCAAAATTTCATTTATCCAAGCTATATTGCACCTTCTTCCAGTAACAGATCAAAAGGGTTTCCGCATGGATACCATTCAAAACTACTCACGCTACCAAGAGTTGCTACCAAGTTATACCAGATATTTTTAATAATTAAAGTGGTGTAATTACAAATTCGATTATCGACAATATAGCGAATATCCTTTGTGGCGAGCCATCATCTACGCAGAGCCCTGCCCGCCTCATCTTGCCTCATCTAGGTTTGGCTCGCTACTCCACTTGTCCTTGTTAGCGTGCAGTTTTAATTAAATTTCAATCAATCGCAAAACCGTTTTTCGAACTTGTTCGGAATAACATTAAAAGGGAGACGAGATGAGGGCTTTTTGGTTGATTCGTTTTCTCGACAATGCACCACCACCACTGCCACTTCTATCACTCAGCATCCGAGACGAGTACTCGGGACACTGCGAGCATAACCTACTTTTCCGTCTAGCACATCCCTTCCCTTGCTGGTCCTTGTCCATCGGGATGATTTGTTCTCGGCAAAAACCGCAAATCTACTAATGAAATTCTTTCCGATTCACCCACTTGAATTTGCAAACAAAAGGTTCTCAGGATTCTACTTGCGATTTGCTATGCAAAGCTGACAGTTAGCGTGTTACAGAAGAATCCTTGCGAAGAGCTTAATGAACAATGCGGAAGGAATAAATTTATCGATTTGTGTGATTGAGTGTAATTTCCGAAGTGGTTCGCAAGAGGATTCAAATGAGGATTTCATAGGTTATTCAGAGAATGATTAGAGACCGTTGTGATTGTTTGGGTCCCCCTATTGTTCGATGAATGCTTATTGAAGCCTCCACGGAACGCCATCGGCAAACTCTATTCCTTGCACTGCAGCTGAGCGTAAATGCCTTTTTCTGGAGCCACTTCATGCTTCGCTTGCAGCGGCTCGCTCCAAATGCTACGCAAACCCCAAGAGTTCGCAAACTGACACATACCCTCATATCGGGCTGCATCGAATCCACTCGAATTGAATACGAAAATATTTTTCCACTTTGCAGGACTAAGCACTTGAAAACTTCCAAACGACCATTGAGTTTTCAAGTTCCAGCTCAGCGCCTTTTCACAGCTCAGTAGCAGGAGCAGCGGCAAAACTTTTGCTGCCCAATTTAATTCCCAGAGTGGCGCGCCCCTATTGCAGCGCTCCATCTAAGCGGAAAACTTTCAAGAGCCCACGCTATATTGTGAACACGGAGAGATTCGCACTCTTATGCACTCCGCTATTAACAATGCCAGCAACAGATGCAAAAGGACTCAAGGTGTTAGGCTCCCTGCTATGTTGCTGAACTTGAATAATGGGAAGCGTAGAATGTCTGGAAGCTCTACCATTGGGAAAATTTTCAAACATCATCAGGGAAGATATGGAAGAGTTACATTTTTAAGGTGGCTCAGCTATGCAACCACGAGGCGAATTGATTTGGGGGCAAGGAAGCAGATGTCGTCCTGATGAGGCACCAAATTATCCTCAGCCCCAAATAAACAAAAGGAAACCTCTTCAGCCTGATCAGTCTGTCACAAACTTTCCATCTTTTCCAGATGGTGACAATCCACCTCCTTCTTCTAATAGCCTCCTTTTCAGACAAGCACTCATTCGCGCATAAGGACATCGGTGGAGGCATTGCATAAATAATAGCTAGCGTCATGGCGGAAACAACGCATTAGAGGATATACAAGTTAAAGGTGCTAGAGGGAATATGTTGGTGTATTGTGCCTGTTCAATGGCCCGAAGGACATTGGTGGCGTCAACGACAATGAATGCCAGTCGTGTAATGAGATGCAACTGATGCAATGTAATTATTTCCGAGTTTCAAAATGGAGAAACACGAAACAAATGATGTTGTATTGTAGAGACGGTTGCATCCTGTTTGGCACATTAAGAGTAGAAAGGGGTGCAACACTCGAGCAAGCTCCCTTTTGTGCTCCGGTGCGATGAACTGTTATTGTTGCTTGTATGAAAGACAAACAAGAATCATAATTAATTCATGTGTAAATGAGTTGAGAATAGTTTGATATTGGAAATTAGGATGGCATTATTTTGTTTGTCTTGTGCATGCAGAGCATTCACACTAATTGGATAGAAGTGCATCACCTTTGCAAGATAAATGATAATGAGAACTTAGCCACAATGGAGCGCTGATGCTGCTCGCGGAGTATTCAATTCATATAAAATTGAAGGATAATATTGCCACCTGCCTTCAGCGCGTTAATAGGCAAATCTCGTCCTTAGGATATATTTAAGAGCAGTTTACAATAATAGTAATTCAAAGCTTACCTTATGGCTATATCGTCCACTTCCAAGATTTTCCTGGACCAGATGCACTAAATCAACTTTAAGAAGGAGGGTTCCAGATCCGGCTGAAAAAGGAGAAAGGAATGATTACATTAAAAGCGGCCAAAAAACGTCGCAGCATACCAGCTGCAAAAATGAGTAGGCTTTATTGGCATTAAAGGAACAACTAAGTTAAGACAACCAGGCAGTCAGCAGGAAGCTAAGGATTCGATCGGATTATCACACTTTTATGAAGGTCAACGAAAGCCAGTCTTCCTTAAACCATACGTTGAAAGGACAGAAGACAAGGAACAGAGGACGGGGCACGGAACAGGAAGGGCAGACGACGGAAAAGAGAAGACAGAGGGCAGACGACAGGAGGACGGAGGATGAAGTCTGGAGAGCAGAGCCCTCCTCGGACACCACTCTCTAGTGCTTTTAGAGCCTGTGGTCCTTTAAACTACACTAAGGGTGTCCAAAAACACATGAAGGTGGGAACAAAGGATTGTAACTCTCCAAGTGGTAAGAAGTCACAGAGTTCGAATCCACGCACGCATATGATAAATCAGGTCGTGACCGAAGGGATTTTGGACGCCTCACCAGATTCATGCTCTTCCACAGAGAAATCTGCGGAAGATAGGCTCCCCATTTCTCTGGAGTCAGCCAGAAAGGATAGCACAGCAACTCCTGACTACGGCCGGTCTGTCTCTCTGTTGCCTAACTCTTCCAAAGAACGAGATAAAAAGGCTCAGCCAAATGAAAATTCAACCGCAAAGAAGAAGGGAATATAGGCTCGCCTGTCAAAAGTCATTGCGGAAGAAGGAAAAGTTTCTTCGGACTTTCGGCGGAAGGGTGAGGACAAGCTGACAAACTCGGTGGGATCCACACTGAACGCAGCAGACTTTTCAGTTGACGGCGGCTTTCAGATAAGACTGCACCTATGTCTACAAACATAAGAGTTAGTCTAATTAACCTGCAGCATGTCCAAGCCCTCTTTCTATTTACTGGCGGCAAAGCAAGCAAAGTTGCAGGACTGTCCTTATATATTTCAAGTTCAAGAGGCATGTGCTCGTTTTAACAAAATCTGTGGTATTGCATCAGTCAACGGGACTAGGATCTTCTTCGATGAAAGTTCCTCGAGGGCCTGCGTTCGGATGTCAAAATTATTAGAGGCAACCATGCTGAAACAGTTGTTCCCAGGACCTTGTTGAGGTCAACTTACAAAACCAGGTCAATAGTCAGAGGAGAAACGTCATAATTGACTATGCTTATTTACCCTATAATGCGTTGTATCCTCCGCCGACGCATGAACTAAGGAATCTGGCTGCATATGCAGAATCAAGTAGCCTTGAACTCTTAATAGATTGTGATGCGAACGCTAAACATATTTGTTGGGACAGTAGCGAATACAATCCTAGAGGAGAGAAACTGTTTGGTTTTATCACGGCGAACGTAGGGTGCGCTCCTACATTAGTAGAACCAAACAGAAGTGAAATAATATACCTAACAATCTGTACTTCAAAGTTGTTAGAGTTGATTAGAAACTGGCGAGTGCTAGATGCGATTTCGCTCTCAGCTCACCGTTACTTAGAATTTAATCTAACTATTGCAGGGAAACAGTCTGTAATACAAAAACGGAATTCCAGGAAAACGGTTGTCCAATTAATGATCTTCTTGGCGACAAAGTTGAGTTCTCTAGGCGACTAAGGACTCCTCTGGCGATAGAAGATCAATTGGAAACTAAATCGCACACTTTTAGAAAGCTTTGAAGAGGCTTGCCCTATTTCCCGAGTCCAACGCGGCAAAACAGTTCCAAGGTGGAACCGAGTACTGCCAAGACTCAGAAAATCAACCAGACGACATCCAAATCGTGTTTGCAAAAGCAATAAGACTAGTTAAACTTCCGGAACTCACAGCGTAAATATAAGAGGCTCGTAAAGCGTTCGAAACGAGATTGTTTTAGAGCATACTGTGAGGAACTGGAAGCTGAAAGGAGACTTCCAGGCTGTGCAGAGTCCTTAATACAGATGAGTCGGCCAGGTTGGACTCTCTTAGAAAAACGAATGATACTTTTACGAATTCCAGAATTGAGTCTATACAGATTACCTTGGAAGTACATCGCCCGGTAGAACAGGTCTCAGAAGTGGAAGGAAGAGATTTGGCGGTTTCTGGAAACGTTTCGACACGAAGGTGTTGCAAGGGGAATCGGGATACTGCAACAGCGGTTGTTACCAATGGAAAAGCGAGATCTGCTACACTATCATTTGAACACTTCATAGCACCTGGCGTGGATGTTATCTACCCAGCGATACTAAAGGAGAGCACTTGGAGTGACTTCTAAGAAGTATCTTTGCTGGATGTCTTACTCTGGGCTACGTGTCTTCTTCCTGGCAGAAGGTTAAGGTGGTTTTCATACCTAAACCTGGGAAAGATCACTATTCAAATCAAAAAAAATTTAGCCAAATTAGCTGAACATCATTTTCGTTGAACTATCTGGATAGACTGGTTGAGCGTCACATTCGCGAGAAGGCGCACTAAATGAAAACCAACATGTTTACCAACGTGGAAAGTCTTGTGAGTCTGCTCTTTACTCTTTGGTTTGGAAGATAGAGGACGCAATTCTAAAAAGCCAGTACACGATAGGGGTATTCATGGACATTGAAGGGACGCTTGAAACTCTAAGAAATCGGATCTACGCTAT
The DNA here is from genome assembly GCF_905115235.1 of Hermetia illucens. Lineage (NCBI taxonomy): Eukaryota > Metazoa > Arthropoda > Insecta > Diptera > Stratiomyidae > Hermetia > Hermetia illucens. Next base: position 15,249,947 of record NC_051854.1, read on the forward strand.
GCTAACGCAGAGATTGTTGTGTGCTGAAGTGGGTGCTGTTCACTACCTAACAACGGAAGCGACGAAAGACTGCCCTCAAGGAGGTGTGTTATCGCCACTTCTGCGAAGTATGTTGATCGATTCACTTCTATGCGAACTGTAAAATCTGCCAATACATGCTGAAGCTTATGCGGATAACGTGGCTGTGCTAGCTGTTGGTCGAGATCTCGGAACGTGTGTTTGACAGCTGGCGCATCAGGCATGGACTTCGAGTAAACCGAAATAAAATCTCAATGATAACAAGGAGAAAACTGGATGGACTTTTCCTCCTAGAGATGGAGGGTACAACCGTTCAACTTTCCGAAGAAGTGAAATATCTGGGATTGACTCTAAATAAAAAGCTCCTTTGGAACAAACATGAGAGAGAGAGAGGTAAAGTTGAAACGAGCTCTTACAGATTATGGGCCGTGCAGGTGGGCCTTTGCCTCGGCATGGAGACTTAGGCTTCAAGTAGTAATGTGGGTATATGTTACTATCGTTAGGCTGATGTTCTCTTATGTATCCGTAGTGTGAGTTTTCGCTGTAAACTAGCCACACTGCAAAGGACTGTGTCTCGGTATGACCGGTGCCATGATCACGATATCCGAGGCAGTTCTGAATGGATTACTCAATTTGCAGCATTTAGATTTGTTTATTCAGAGCGCTGCACTGTGAGCAGCTCGTAGACTAGTTCGATTAGAGAGGGTGGTATACAACAGGCTACTATCGTTCGTCAAGTTAGTAGGTCGTCTATCAGAGTGCAGAGCGCGGTCCACAGTCGATGTTATTACAATGGCCGTAGACTTGACCCAGGAGACATCGACCACTGGTAAGTGCTGCGAGGTGATGAAGCTAGATGTCAGCAATGCCTCTAAATCGGCCCAACCCCAGCTGGCACCCTGCCCAAACTGGGTGTCCCTCGTTACTTAGCTCGGATAATCTAAAGTTACCTTTCGGGGAGACTTCTATGGTACGAGACGGACGACGGAAATATGTTGTGACAGCAGGTGTTTCCAGCAAAGGCCAGCTCATCTCTAGCAAGGCGTATTGGAGTGCCAAAATCTAGTCGCTGGCTGCTTATCGCAAGAGTGGTGAAATCCTGAAATTCTGTTATACGTGGAGAGGGGTTCACACAGTGAACCAGGAAAGGGTAACTTCGGCATATCGGCCAATCGCGCTGACGGTGTGCAGTGCATATACGACGGTATCTGGTGAGGCTATGTGTGCCATCGCGAGGATGATTTCTTGGGATTTTCTAGTGAATGAGGCACACTGTCTCTTCCATTACGCACACTGTCGGCAGTAAATTTGAGTGCGATAAACGCAACAGTCATAACAGTGACTGCGGTACAGGAAAAGCTGCAGGAACTGGAACGAGCCCGGAAAGTGCGACGGACGTAGACTTCGTTGTGCCGGTGTAAACCAGAGCCCGGCTCGCAAAGTAATACTTCACGGTGGTTCCACGGGGATATGGGCGGAGAAGTGGGGGTAGTTTTAGTGGGTGAGAATCGCACACATTGTTGCATCTGCCAAGAGGAAGGCACGTAGCCCAGAGCAAGACATGCAGCAAAAATATTTCTTAGAAGTCGCTCTAAGTGCTCTATACCCTCTTTTAGCATCCCTGAATAGATGCCAGCCTTGCCAGGTGCTTTGTAGCATTCAAAGGATAGTATAGCAGCCCTCACCTTTTCATTGGTGACAACCCATCTCGCTGTGTCCCAATTCCCCTTGCAATAACTTCAGGTTGAAGGGTTTGCGGAAAGTACCAGTTCTCTCCCTACCAAATCTGAAACTTGCTCTCCCGGGTGGTGTACTTCTAAGAGCACCTCTGGAGTTCGTGAAAGTTCCATCCAGCCTGGAAGTTTCCCTTCCACCTTGCAATTCATCACAATATGCTCTCGTCTCGTTTCAAATGTTTTACGAGCCTCTTATATTCTCGCTGTGATTTCTGGATGATTTAGAAGTCGTGTGGTTGATCACCTAATTAGAGATAATGATGTGATTCTCCGTTTAATACAAATCCAATGTCTATTATGCAGCTTGGTAATGACGGTCATCTCTGTTTTCCCTGGCAAATGTGAGACCAGAGCTGCATAAACAAGTCAACATGCACAACGTACTCCTTGGATCCATCCACGGAGTCAAAAGAACAAATTCTTTCTTTTAAGAACACCTGTTCACAATAGAAAGAGATAGGTAGGAGTACCAACCATTGTATAAGTTAATTGTAAGCCACCAATTGGCCATTCATTTTGGTATTTGGTACTACCATGAATTGCATTTTTGGCCGAGTGAGCAACTAGGAGCGATCTGTATTCTATTACAGATCGCTCTAACATTTTCCCCATCGTATCTAGAAGACATACCCGTTTATAGTAAAGTGGCCCTAATGGAGGATTGCCACCTAAGCAGTTTCACATACGCAATACCAGCTTCTGCCAGTTTGGGTAATTTTCAGTAAATGAGAAGTGTGTGTGATTGTTTGAGGCTGGGGGAGAGGCAAAGCCTCTGAGCACTCAGACCTTAGTGGTTCATTGTATTCGATTCCCCCGTCTAATGCAATATCCCTGATTCGTTTATGTATCGCAGGATTTCCGTTAGAAGATGTGATGCTACCCGCTGCAGTTGGAGCACATCAGCACCAAAAATCTAATGCCTAAGTCCACCGCATCAAATCTAGAAACAGAATTCAATTGGCTTCCACATTCCTGAACGATTTTTGAAGTGTTCAAAGTACTACCCAACGCCCTCAATGCAGGTTAACTATCGTTACAGATTGCGATGCGCCTGCCCTTCACCCGCTCATCAATCATCCTCTTAAGATTGCATATACTTCAGCCTAAAAGATCATTGTATATTGCTCCCCAGGAAAAGCCCACTTCTCGTTTTTATTCCAGGGATAGACTCCTGCACCAGAAACGTGTTCTGTTTTTGAGCCATTGGTGTAGAAGACCACAGTGTATCCTCACGCCCTTTTTCCTGGTTCGTGCCAGTTTTCACTTCATTTCAAAATAACTTCATATCCTCAACCAAACAGAAGTATAGGCATCTGAGAATCAAGCAACCTTAGCGCCTTCTCGAAAATATGACGTTCAACCATTCTCTCCAGAGATTTCAGAAAAAAGGATGTTATGCTGATTTGTCTGAAGTTCTTTGAATTCGAATAGCCATCTGTCCCAGGCTTAGGTGTGGAGACTACCCTAATTTTCAGCCAAGAGGAATGCACGTAGCCCACAGCAAGACATCCACGAAAAATTCTCTAAGTGTTCTATACCCCTCTTTAGCGTAATTGTATAGATGCCATCCATGCCAAGTGCTTTGAAGTGTACAAAGGACAGTATAGCAGCGCTCGCCTTTTCATTGGTAGCAACCGCTGTGGCAGTGTCCCAATGTTCTCCCGGGTGGTTTCGAAGGGAGTCGTAAAAGTTCCATCCGATTTTCTAAGAGAGTCCAGCTTGGCCGACTTATCCTTATTAAGGACTCTGCATAGCCTGGAAGTTTCCCTTCTATCTCGTTTCAGACGTCCTACGAATCTCTTATATGCGAACTGTGAGTTTCGGAAGTTTAACCAATCCTCATTCTTATTGCTTTTGCAAGCACGATTTAGAAGTCGCCTGGTTGATTTCCTGAGTCTTTGCAGTATTTGGTTTCACCATAGAACCATTTTATCGTTTTAACGTTTTTGGTGATCTGATTAGAGGTAATGCTGTGATTCTCCTTTTAATGCAAATTTAGATTCTGTTATGCTTCTTGGTAATGATGGCCACCTCCATTTTTTCAATGTCAAATGATGGGCAAATGTCAGTCCAGAACTGCATAAACAAGTCATAGCAGACATAACGTACTCCTTAGATCCTTCCACCTTCTTTCTTCTAAGAAGCTGAGCTTAGTTGTAAGCGTCCAATTGGCCATTCATTTTAGTATTTGATACTACCATGCATTGCATTTTCGGCCGAGTGAGCAACTAGGGGCGATCTGTAATGGAATAATGGCTCTAGCATTCTCTCCATCGTACCTAAAGGACATACGGATTTATAGTAGAGTGGCCGTAATGGAGGTTTGTCAGCTAAACAGTTGCATGATGCGCGCCAGACATATTCCTTTGGACATGCACGTTTCAAACAACCCAGCGAACTTCACCATAAGTTTTATTCAGTGCAGGCCTAAAGCATCATTTGACAGAAAATTTGCAGCAGCTTGTAGGAATCGTACCTCCCTTTTACTGGCGGATCGACCTTTGGGTATTTTGCAGCAAATGAGGAACTACCTCTGAATCGTCATATCAAAATTCTATAGGCGCTTCGCCCATGGATTTACGTGCGCCTCTGAGCATAATTCGTTAGAGCATTTTTGGAGAACCAGGTGCAGGTAGAGCCTACTAAGAAGTGGCGCTCCTTAGGTGTGGTACACAGGCTTTTGTGGGAGTTGCCTGCCCTTTTAGAACATTGTTAGGAGGGGTCTGATCCCTAAAATTTAACCACTTAGCGGACCACTTCACTTAGATTTTACTGCTGAAACTCAAACCATCCAATAACCAAAAAGTGTGTCAAAATACTTTGATAAAAACTATTCTGATTTCGAAAGTAAGCCTTAACTGTAATTCAAGTAAATTTCGTATTTGGGCTGACATAATTCATAACTCCGAAGTGTCTACGCTAAGGTAGTTAACTAACAATATGCAATTCATCTTTATTGTATACACGTGAAGTCCTCCTCAGCCCTTCCCTATTTCCAGGTAATTGAAGTGGGATCAATAGCGTATTTGTCAATTCGGAGACAATATTCATATAATACCAATTATTGGTATTGAACCACCCCTACCTGAAAGGAATTCATATAGCATTCCAATCTGTATTCGCCCTCCGTCTCCCCAGTGGACAGTTAATTATTCGAAATCTCAATATTTGCATAGTATCGCCCGAAGAATATCAATAGGCTTATCGGCAATCAAACAGCCTTAGCATGTTTAGCTCCGAATTTGCTCCCAATATTAAATTCGAAGCGTATCCACAAATCTGTTTCCCCGATCCTCATATCAAATTAGCAGACACTCATGTGTACAATTCAGGAATGGCTTGGCAAATAATCTTTGCTGAATCAGTTGAACAATCGGATCACCACTTAACAAGCTTCTAATTACTTCCAATTGCAATTAACTCCCGAGATCGATTATCGGTGTCCGTAAGGAAACATACAACGTTAGCATTTGTAATCTAGTGTGGAATTCTATTTGTCCTTGAGTTTTGTTTAGTAGGCAAAAGGCAAAAAGGAGAGAATTCACCAGCTCCGCACACGTATGTCCTGTGTCCAGGTCGAGGATATACTCTAGCGGGTCGTCTGCTGAAACAAACAACAAATCTGAAACGAGGACTCGGGAAACGGAACAACACACTTAGTAGTATTTGCCTGGCATAAATATTTGTTCAACATTGGGATTTCTTTGCTCTTCGACAACGATGTCCTTAACCCGACTTTACTGGCCGCAACATCAGCATAGTCCGGCCATGATAATATCCCAGGATATCCTGGAATTGAGTTTGGAAGCTTTGTTCCAAGTGTTTGGTTTCATTTGACTTTCGGATTGCGAGTGTTGTCGGATGTATGAAGTTTCCATGGAAGGAGGAGTATTTGGAAGATTACTATGTACTCAGATAAAGCGGAACAGGGCGTGCAAATACTCAAATTGGGGACATTACAAGAGGATACTCAGGCGAGCGTATGAGCACGTAACGAATTAGATGAAGCGAATAAAGTTAAAGGTCATGCATCGTCTCTCCATCAATTTTGTAAACGATGTTTATACAATTTTCGCCCCTCTGTCCGCAGGATTTGAAAATCGTCCCCATAATTTGATCATCAAATTTTACAAGTTACCGAAAACTACTCGTGATATAAAGTTTATTACTCCCTTTCTGTGGCCACAACATGCATCCACTGGCCCCAAATTTGAACCCATATATACTGTGACATGGATAAGTTTCAAAATTGTGAAAATGTTCGGTAAACTTGAGATCCTCGCTAAATAAATGTCCAATTCACTCAACAGGTCCAGTTCGTGAACGAGGCAGTTGACAACCCCACCACGCTCATTTTCCTCTCATCATAATAAATGTATGTCCTAATTTAGTTGCATCCTTCAGTCGTTCTGCTGTTTTCCTTGTTGAGCAAATCTCCACCGCCAAGTCCCTATATTAAGGCACTCGAGCCCATGTAGGAGCGTATGTGAAACTGTGTGGTTTGTAGTCAACCCCATGCAGTTGATTGTTACTGTATAAATGAAAAGTCTGCACAATTTGTAAATAGCACACGAGAGTTTGCTTCAACTTTGTCTCTGGTTTTAGTGTTTTGCATTTTTGGTTTCCAAATAAAATATTCATCGGTTGAAAGGGTAAAATATACAGAAAGTTTTCCAGGATGTCGTATTTTTGTTTAGTTGGGTGGATATGCACAGTAAATTTGAGCTCAGAACTTATTTGAAGAATTTTGACAATAGGGAAGAAACTGGTGTTTAACAATTTCTAAGCCGGCAATTAATAATATTAGCCCCAGATCAAGCATAGATAAACGCATTGATATGGTGGAGGTAAGACCCCAGAACCTACGGGATTATTTTGTTTTTACTCTATATGTATGTATACTATTAAGCCTGAAGGGTACTACTACCTATTCGCCCTTGAGCGGTCTCCAAATTGATCTTGGTCCACGGCACTATTAGAAGTGAACACCCAAAGCGAGTCGATCTATTCTCCCTATAAAAATATAATAGCAGGACGATCTCTACACGCTATAACTTCCAACTAAATAGCATAAAACTATCTGCAGATGGTTTCGTTCAGAGTAGAGGCAACCCATCGAACGCTGTCTTACTTCTCTGGCTTCCGGTCCGCCTGAGGCGAGCCATCGTCTGCCGAGTTGCCTCTGTCCAGTACAGAAGTGTTAGTTCCAGTTTTAAGGAGCTCCCGGGTATGCACGGAGACGTATCACTTCGTCGAACGAAGGAGCGACTTGAGAAGTGTCATGTTGCTGAGTACTATCTATAAGATATTCACCCATTTTGCTAGGCCAGATAGCCCCACATGCATAAATCACCATGGACCCCCCCTCCGGAATCAAAAGCGACAACCACCAGTGACACCAAACCTCCAGAGCGATGTAGGAAGCGACGACCAATCGGAGTTGCCTTTATCGCACTGGGAGAGATCATGGAACTTGTGTGAATTCATCAAGGAGCGCCGTGGCGAATATACCACAATATAAGGGCCATCTAGTTAGAGTACGGCATGGCCCAAGATGAAGGAAAAGTGAAAACATCGAACGAAAAAGTATACCAGATGCAACAAGTAACGACTGTTCAAAGCGAGGGTGAGGAAAAAACGGGGAAGAGGTTGCACGAACGGTTGAACAAATCAACGGGACAGCAAATCCCGAAGGAAAAAAGGGGTCCAACTTCCCGAAAAGTGGAGGACGGCTGAAGTTCAAGAAATTCAAGGATGTAACCGCGAACAAATCCTTGAGCCAACTTAGAAAGTCATGAAGGCACGAAGCCGACAGAAAGGCTAGTAGGTCGAAGATCACTCTAGTCTGCAAGCGTAGTTGAGATCCCAACAAAAGAGAAGCTTTACGAAGCCTTGGAAGACTTTAAGAGTCACCTCAACCATCGACTTTGCTATAAGGCTATAAGTCAGCCATATCAGAATCACGATGGTGCCATTTGGGTAAAACTCCAAACGGGCGAACCAGCACTATGCGTTTATTGAGAGCCGTCCTTCAAAATATTAATGGAGCAGGTAGAGGATGGATTCCTCAGAGCAAAAGTGAAAGGAACTACATATATAGCCGCTATGCTCCACCCAGTGCTACATTTGCTGAATATGAACAAATGTTGAGCGCTTAAGTTTTAGACGCCAGAAGACATTTGTCCAAAATAAGTGCAGGGGTCCACCCTTCTCCGCATATGGGCCCTTGAATGAAGGAGTCGAATATGAGAAGACGTATTCTACTTGAAGCATTCTCGGAGCTTGATGTGGTACTTGCGAATGTCTGAACCTCATACACAGCCGGAAAACGGGGCCTGGGGTTTATAATGGACTCCACACACGTGAGTCGCTTATTTTCGAACAAGGAGGCTTTATCAGAGGCTCAGAGGAAACCCGGTAGCGACGTTCAAGAGAAGCCACACAAACTGCTACCTGACCGCTTAAAAGAAGTCATTCGGAAGAGTAAAAAGAACTTGTGGCGCGGCAGGATCTGCGGCATGCGAAATTTATTTCGAATGTTGCAGATGCGGACGGGTAGATGGCGAACTCTCCACTCACTAATTTTCCGAACGCACCGGGGGAGTGGAGAATTAGCGGCGAAAAATATGCCGTTGGTTGGGACAGTAGGGACCGCATGGAAATAAGTCGGTCTCTTGTGTTCCAACCGCGGCGGTGTAAGCAGACGTGTCTTCTTGATCGGTTTCGGTGTTTTGTTTTAATTAAACTTATGTAAATCCTAAAAAAGGCTAAAAATATTAAATTAAATTAAAAGCAAGATTAAAACAAAGAACAAAAATTAAATTTGGTTTTCGCAGTTCATCCTGAGCTATTGAGACGCTTCCAAATCAGTTGTGGTCTGCACGCTACTCGCATTCTCACGTTTTATTTGTGTTCTTTTAGCTGAATGGATTTCCCACTGATTTCATTTTCTGTTTTGCTAACTAACGCGCTCAACTGGAAATTACTCTAAATGCAAACATCCGGAGTGAAAGTTACTTAGAGGTTGACTATAAATTGAAATACTTTTATTGTCTTATTTGAAGCAACTTGCAAGTGGAAGTCCGTTCGAACCTTCTGGCGCAGGATAATATAAAGAACAGACACAACAAACTGCCTCAAACACTTATGCGACCACGTCCTTTCGGTGCGGTCCACGGGGTAGTAATGAGAAGGCTGCAAAGATCGCTGTAAGTGACCTGCCTAAAGAGATTGTTACCACTCTATTTCCTCACCACCAAAACAGTGACAATGACAGAGACAAATGGTGGTGCAGCTCAACGAGTGCATAATACCTCCAGTAACTACGGAGAAACTCCAGAATATATACCATAGGATCGGCGTCAACAAGGCCCCAGGTGCAGATGACATCGCTAAAGAGCAGCTTTAAGTAAGCCAAATCAGAATCATGATGGTGGCATTTGGGTAAAATTCGAAACGGGCCAAAGAGCACCTTAAGCTTGCTGAGAGTCGCCCTTCGAAGTATTAATGGAGCAGAAAGCTGGCAGTAAAGGCAAGGTGAGACCTTTTCGCTAACGCCGTCAAGGCCTGTCTAAAAGAAAAATTAATTCCCTGTTTAATGAAAAAAGCAAAAGTTGGCGTTGCTTCTCAGACCCAATAAAACCCCTGGAGACCCACCATCATATTAGCCGATCTGCCTATTGGAAACAGTGGGAAAGATGATGGAGAGAGTCAAATACCATAAACGGCTCTCTACCATCGAAGGCAGCAATGGCTTATCGGAGCGCCAGTATGGGCATCGACTTGTTCACTCTACGGTGGATGCAATAAGCATGGAAGTGAATTTGGTAAAAAACGCGCTGGTTTCTGGCGGCTGTTGTGCCATGTTGGCGCTGACAAAACTTTCAGAGACGGAAGCGGGTGAACTCGGTTTACGAGCTGATTGCTTTGAGGGTCTGCACCGCTTTTAGAATCACACCAGAACCGCTTCAATTGGTGTTGACGGGTATAATCCCAGTCGAAATTCTGGCGAAAAAAGTGAGTGTGCTGTATCAAGGTAGACGTTAGGAATACACAGAATGTATGTCTACGGCAAATCACTGGACGGACAGGCTCATTCCCAACATTAAGATGAGGCTAGAGCGAAAACATGGCGCGACAAACTATCACATCACCTAGTTTATCGTTGAACACAGTGGTTACTACAGGAAGTATCTGCATCGCTTTGACTTGGATGATTCGCCGAATTGTCCTAGGTGCGGCACAAGAGGGGAATACTGCGAGAAACGCAGTCAGGGATAAAGCTAGATGCCAGGAAGCCCGCAGTTAGTTATGATAATGAAGGAAAGAGCATTAGACTGGCCATACTGACGAAATTATTTCCAGAGCGAATACTTACTCGTGAGCAGCAGGAAATAAGTGAGAAGCGCATCGAAGGGCATCCCGGCATAGAACTAAAATCCTCAAATTGCTAAGATGGGAAGGAACGAAACTGTCCACATGTGCTGTGGACGATGTATCAAAGGCACGCATGGTGACGATCTACCACCCCAAAGCCGCAGTGATTGGGGCAGGCAATTTTTACGCGGGTTATCTTTAGAATTTGTCGTAGATGATGACCAGGAAACTCCACAGACAAGGTGAAGTACAAAGGTTCACGCAGAGAGTTGCGGAAGGCAATCCGTGAGAGTAAACACAATTCCTTTAAGAAGCTGTATGACGAGCTTAAAGAGGCTGAAGGAAGCAGGGCCTGCAGATCAAGTGGCTAGTTTTATTGCAAATAATGTTAACCACTATGTATCCACAACAGTGGTTCATTTCCACTTTTGTTACTTGCTTGGAAGCGGACATCTTCAAACCAAACCAAATACTGACAAACTGCCTGATGAGGCATAGTCGTATCGTCCCATTTGTTTACTGAACAGTATGGAAAAGGGGCTGCTTTCAATTATAGGGAAAGCAGGGGGCATGTCCAGCCAATAGTATGGTTTTCGTACTGACCGATAACAGCGGACGCTGTCAACGCACTCGTTAATCTACCAGAGGAAACGATTGCAGGTATACCAAAAAAACTGTGCTATCATCACCCTCGATGTGAGCAATGATTTCAGTTCGGCGTAATAGCAGCCTATTATTCAATCGTTAAGCCAACTGGATGTGTCCACGTGTATTCAGCTAATCATCATGTACTATTTTGTGGTACTACTTTATTATAACGACGAAGCGTGAGATCGCCTCAAGGATCGATGCTGGGCCCACTACTTTGCAATATGACGTACGACTATGTCCTATGCATCAAACTATCGCGTCAAGGTACTCTTTTTGGCTATGCTGACAATATTGCAATTGCTACAATAGATAAACATCTTGAGGATGTCGTCTGGATATGTGAGACATCGGTCAGACTGATCAAAGAATGGCCGATATCACATGGGTTAGAGTTAGCGATAGAAGAATGAGGCTGTACTAGTGAGCTCTCGTATGCTGTAAGAAGTGCTAAGGTTTCCTGCTGGACAGCATGTGGTAGAGTCGTTCATCAAATATGGTGGTGCTATGCTGGATTAATCTGCAAGGAACACATGATCCAAGCTTGAAAGCGATAAAGCAGGGAAAGTTGTAGCTGCGCTATTTGGCATGTTGCCAAATATTAAAGGACCAAAACCACCGAGGAGCTGATTATTTTTCAAAATGTGCTCATCCATTTTAATAAACGCAGCACCAATTTGTACAAAGGTCCTTACTGTTCAGACGTATAGGAGGTAACTATCAGCAGTATATCGTCTGAGTGCATTAAGAGTCACTAGCGCATTCCGAACGAAATCAGAGGAGGCAGTTTTCGTAGTTGCGGAAATGACGCCTATTGACATTTTGTAGCTGCAAGGTACTCGGTGACGGTAATTCCAAAGAGCGACGATGAAAGAAGGGGACGCGCACGGGATAATTCTCACCAATGGAGGTAGACGCACAGACTGGTTTCAAATATCCAACCTTGGATTAAGCGCAGTCATAGGGATGTCCACTGTACATTGCGGATGTCGTCAGTATTTACACCGCTTTTGACATAACGATTCCCCATCTGTCGTGAGTGTGTATATGAATATGAGGACCCGGAGCACATTATCTTCAAATACCTAAGGTTTTTAAGTAAGGGAGAGCAGCTGGAACTTCTCTCTAGGAGACAGTTAGAAGTGAAGGCGTTCATTCCGCAAATACTCGAATCGCAGGAACTATGAAATGCAGTTATTGGCACCATAAGATGTATTCAGGAGTAGCTTCGAAGGTTAGAGCTAAGTGTTCGAAAGAGCGGCCGGAAGGAAAAAACTCTCACCTATCCGTACGGTGGTGGTGGGTAGGGTGATGAAATATTTGTAGATAGTTCGGTGGGGCATTGCGGATGAGGCAAGGTAGTTTCAGTGGGTTAAAGGGCCACACTATGGTCTCCGATGCTTTCTACATCTATAAAAAAAGGAGTAGCAGAGATCACGATGAACAAAACTAAGCGGCTTTCGCTTATGTTAAGATTGGCAGCCGATAATACGTAATCGTGGTCTCTACCATTCCGCTGTTCTCACTTGCTAACCCAGTCAGTCATATCTGTCTTTATGTGGATGTCACAATCTAGGGGGAGGTGATACTCGCATACTCTCGCCTGATCAATACGCGCGCCATTCTGTATTGTTTGACTTTGTGTGCAAAGTCAAACTGTAGACAGTCAAACTCTAGACAGTCGACGGAGCTAGCCACTCAATGGTAAATAGAGTATCGAATGACATCATAATCGGATGAAATCCATGTCGTTCTGATTTGCTGCGCATGTTGAGACCATCATAGGTCTTATGTGCTTCAGTCTGTTTAATCGAAAATTTCAAAGGACGTCAACAAAATTCAGTTGACAATACTTAAGCGAGAAAGGCTCGATGCTATCATTGACAGTTTTCCATCATGAATGGCAAACCCCATTATTTTCACCGGTCAGCCTTCTAATGAAACCGCACAAAGTGCGTCTTGATGCGTGGAAGGTGAATGCCACCGTGAAGGACGCTTATTCCTTACCTCTCATCGATGTCTTTTCCCGAAGGCTGGATTTACCATAAGTCTAGACCAGGACGATTCATTCTGGTTAATTTGACTATCAGTTCGTGAATGTGCCTTTTGGGTGCTGTAATTCACCTTGTATCATCTAGAGGTTAATGGACAATCCTATCATTTCGTGACCATAGTCTCTGGATTCTGCAGCGCACCTCAAACCACCCAAGGGTTTAAAACAGTCAAACAACTCCTGGGGTTTCTTGGAATGTTTGCTTCTGATTATTTTGGAAAACTCCATACTTTACTTCGACATCTTTCTCAGCTCCGTCTTCGGCTCCGTCAAAACTTTTATAATCGGAAATACACCTCTCCAGCAATACTAGATGACCCTTCTCAAATGCATTGTTAAACTAGCTAACAACTGAGCCCCAGACAACTTCCCACTTCCTGCCTACGAGTAGAACTACCACATACTATTTTCTGGGGATAGGAGCAGAATTTCTCTCAACTAATCCTCACCCTACATAGTGAGGGAATGTATTCAATTTTGAAGTTCCCGAACCAAAAATCCTATTCTGGTGTGCACTTTTAGCCCTGCATTCCTGAAATATCTCCACTCAATATTGAATGAAAATCACGATCTATAATAATCTCTCAATATTTACAGATAACACCCATAATCAATTTATTATATGATATGATACTAACGATTAAATTTAATTTAAAATTCTCCACATCGCATAGTTCTCAACTATTTCTTGTAACTTTGGCTCAACATTCTGAACAAGTCAAACCGCTACCGCACTTCTATTCGCCTCAGCTTCGATACATCCGGGAACATTTTGCGAACACGCTTTCTGCTTGTCGAAGTTTTAGTTTCTGTTTCAAATTGTTACCACCCACCAGGGGGGAAAGTGAACTATTCAGCCATGCTAACCTTCCGCTTCCACTTGATGTCAACACTTTGAGAAAGTAACTCCATCTTGTACTCGGAAATTCAATGAGGTTAGTTAACTCTTGAAAGTTTTGCCCCCAACGGAACTTCAACTGATGGAATTTTGGAAAATTTTTTTTCAGCGCTGTTAAGTGGAAGCGGACAGTGGATTGGATTCCCAAAATTGTTCTAGGGATGAAAAGCTTTCCAGGGAGTCTAGCCATAATTAGAGGGTCCTTCGACAAAAAGTGAATTATGGTATTTCTCAAGCTGTCACTCAAGCCAGGGTAAAATTTTAAAAACTTCTTCCGACGAAAGTGTCGCTTCTCAGACGGTACTCCAGAACTACCCCTTTTTCGATTTATTCAAACTTTTCCTGGCTCCTAGCTCCTGATCCACTGCGTTCCACTTACACTGAAGCTCAGTGACATTCAAATTAAAGATGAATTTAGAAAAAACTTGCTCCTTCCAGCTGTATCTTCACGAACAGCCGTTGTCGGACTACCTCAGTGGAAGTTTGATTCAGTTAGAGAATACCCTCCAGGAGCGTCTCTGTTCGGCTATCAACCAGTTGAAGTTCCCACACGTACACCAGTTATTGATGACAATAGCAGCGGAAGTTATGTGGACATTGAGTTTAGTATTGAGTTAAGCAATTGAACTTTTTCTAGTTTAGAGTTTGATAGTGTTATCGGAATTGAGTTTCTGGAGATAAATAACGTAATGCTATGAGATATGTCCTTCGGGACATTTAAACTGTTGAGATAGTTACCGTTTCTTAGGGAATATTTTGAAAATATTGTTTGCAATTTTGAAGGGTTATTCTGAGCGATAAACAACAATATCTTCGGAGCGAATTTAATGACAAAAACAGTCAGCCAACTACTAACTTTCTGTGTCCTTCAACAAATAAACCATCATCAATCGCTCCATCTGAAAACGAAGAAGATACAACATTAACGCCACTATCTCGGCATTACCTACTTGAGTTTATTAAGAACGAAATCCTTTTATGTCATGGTGATAAACATCCGTTCTCTGGATCAAATACAGCTGAATGGCTGCCTCCTTCATTTATCCTGTCGCCCCAGCATATTTCACTTCACCGACAGCCATACGGAGACTATCGAAGAAATGTGCAGTAATCGTCTTCTCCTAGACCAATGCAAAATAGTTGCGAATATTAAAAGGCTCCAGTTCCTGTCGTCTCTTCGTCCAACGTCTTTATCGGAATAAACGTAGTATCCTTCAGGAAGAGGAGCATTTTTACTAGCCGGTCTTAGTCATTCAGGAGTTCTGTCAGATGTAAAAAAGCATAAAATTTGAACATGCTTTTAGGATATCTGGAAACATTATTCCCGTTTTATAGCACTCATGAATAATTCAATACAGGCTAGATAGGGAGGTATCCAGTACGTTATCATTTTAGCAGAAGGACTACTCACGTACATAACGGATGCGACCTATGTACTCATCGTGTTTGTCGTGTCGAAAAGAATAGCATAAAAATCATTGAAGAAGAAAAGCTTACGGACAAAAATTCTAGTTTAACCCTGTGTTGCGTTTGTTTCAGAACGGAAATAGGAAAGAGATGCGAAAAACCCAAGGATACAAGACTCAGAGGTAAATATAACTAAATGAAGTGCATATTTGATTATGAGCCGTGAAATGTATGTTAATAGTCATTCCTTGGACGACATAAGTTCGCCAGCGACCCTTAATGGATCGTTTACAGTACAGGGTGTAGCCTTTCTGATTGTGACCAAGCAAGTAGTTTTCGGCCCTAGCTGGCACTATACCTGCGTCCTTAGTAGTAGCTTCGAAAAAGTTTCTCGATGAAGAGCGAACTGCTAATGACCGATACACATGGGGACACAGTGGGAGTCCCCGGACAACCTCCCACAACTTCTTGCCGATGTTGATCGTGTTATGTGCCCCTAGCTCTTCAATAGTGCGCATTGAACGAGTGTCAGTAAACCACGTTACTCCGAGTGAGCGCTGATGTGTCTATAAGTTCCAAGATAAGCCCCACATAGGTCAGGTCTTATGAAAATGGGATAGGAGCTTTGTCCCCGAGGTGGTGCTCAGAGGTGGCGGGACAAAGACGGGGCGGCAACCCTGTCGGCTGAACCAAAACCAAGTGGCCGAGGAGAACCTCCATAGTGGTGGTACCGAGAGACGCTGTATCGCATTGGCTTGCCGACCGTGATGCAGTAGACGAATGCGAATATTGTGGTTGTGTTCAAGCGAACACAGACCTTCGGTTCATAGCGTGGCGTTGCGTTTCAACACGGGTGCCATACTCCTTAGTTCGGTAGAGATTTTGGTAAGTCTTGCATCCACCAGTATGAATCAATGTTGCCATGCACTCGGCATAGATTAGTTCCGTTGTTGCTTGTCACAGTGGGGCTCTGATTATGGTCACAAAATCAATCCATGTCTTAAGAAGACCGTGGGATTAAGTCTCCATGACAGGTACTCACGTAAAACCCCCAAGGACTCACTGTCCCCGAGCATTCACCCGTTCCTGACTATTGCGCTCTAATTCCTTAGACACATTGCGCTGTTGAAAATTTCCATAGAGAACAAAAATTACATAGCTAAGGAGGCAGTAGGAATGTAGAAAGAGTTGGCTGCACTTGTATGCAGTAAGGAAATGGGTCGCTCGCCGCGGCGCCCAGTGAAGAAGGTACCAAGGGCTGAAACACCGGACGAGACATCGGGATGTTCCGCAAAGAGGCACAGTGGACAACGGTGAATCGGGGCAGATGACTTTGAATATAAGCTAGGCGGTAGTGGAGGCGATTGTTCTCGCGATTATCGAAGAGGAATGGCTTATCAAGGAATGCGTGGCACTCAAGCAGCGTATGCGATTGGCAACGTTCCTCCAGAAAAAAGTCAGCGAAGACATTACAAACCGGCTGATGGAATTAGAGGAACTTCTGGATACTATTTCGTACCATAGGCGAACATGGAGTGCAACGGAAACAAGGAAGGGGCATTTGAAGGAAAATTCAACAAGGAATTCTCTAGGGATCACAAAAAGAAGGCGAAAAAGGACGAGGACAACATGCCGCATGGCCAGGAAAACCTCTAAAATTACGACGGACACGGTTGGTGGGGTACCAAAAGAAAAAGTGGGGAGACGAAAGAAGACTACACGGTCAGCCCTGTTTATTAAGCCGATGGCAGGCAAGAAATCTGTCATAGAATCAAACCCAAAGACAGCCAAGCAGAAGTGTCTTCCATTCATAAAACGGAGGGTGATGCAGTCCTCATCGAATTGAACTGAAAGCTTTAGGGAGGGGGAGGGAGCGGATCCAGGTCGGGGGTGACTTCAATGTTAGGGCACTCATGTGGCACATGCCTCATCCAAACTCTAGAGGAAAATGAATTCTCGTAGTTACCAACACTGGATCTACCCCAGCGTTCCGACGCCTAATCGTCGGAATCACTGGTGCGCAAGTTGCGAGATCTGGTTGACGCAAACTCGTGGTGCTCTTTGTATTAATGGAACGTGTCGGGAGTGCGCATCAGGCAATTTGTCAAAGCTCATGGAATAGGTGGAACCGTGTTGTCGTAAATTCAGTTCTGAACCAAATAATGACGGCGGAAACTGCCGTCCTCTGAAAGGAGTGTCACAAACTCCGTCGCTTGACGCAACAAAATGGTAGTCCAACATCGGCCAGACGTACTGCTCGGTGCTTTCAACACTTGCTTAAAAGAGGTCATTTTTTGTTCCTGATAAAATGTGGCAAGACGTGCGCTGATCAACAAAGAGAAAGGAGACCCTGAGCTGCCGCCTACATATCTTCCACTTTGTATCCTTGAAACCGCCGGGACATTGTTTGAAAACCTCTCAGAAGTAGACTCGCTGAAGCGATACGTGTTCCCGAAGACTTATCCCAAGACAGGAGAATCCACGGTGGATGCGTTCTTGCATGTCCTTGATGCGGTTCATTGAGCGGAGGCACACAGCCACAAAGCTCGACATAGTGCTCCTAGTAATGCTTGATGTCAAAAATGCCTTTAATTTCGTAAGATGGAAAGACATTCTAAGGACAGTAGGCATACTGGTCGATTATGTAGATGACGTTGCGAAGCTTGTTGTCGCATTCACTGTTGAACAGGTGCAAAGCAAACTTGCCATATCCATGCGATGGGTAAGCGAATGGATGGCTACTCATGGTTTCACCCTTACAAGGGGAAAAAGCCGAAGTAGTCGCTCTAAACAAAAAGACAATGTCAGCCTTGCGTCCCATATCAATCGGCGATCGATAATCGAGTCGAAACCAAAGGTGAAGTACCGTGGACTGACGTCCGGCTCAAAGGTGAGCTTTCGACATTAAGTGGGCATGGCAAACATCATTGCTTATACGTCTAACAAGCGACGTGTTGTAATTAGTACAACGCAGTCTGTTCGCTCTACCGGGTTGATGCTTTTGACAACGAGGTATATCGGAAGCGCCTTGCGCAAGAGCAGAGACGGAGAGCCAAGGGAGATGGTTGCTCGTGAAGAAAGGCAATGTCTAATAAATGAGTGGCAAGTCCTGTGTAGAAAATAATCAAGCATTCGGTCTCTCCAACTTTACTGAAAATATTAGTGTCCATAAATTTGTACGATGGTGACATTTTACGAGCTTGGTGAAATAAGGTGGTCTGGATGCTGACAGCAAATTACTCGTTAAGTTGAAGAACCTAGATAAGGGTTTCAAAAGTGGGCAGTGCGACCCTTGTGCTACGAATCGACGACGAACTTTGTAGGCACTAGAAGATAGGGATCGGGGTCTCAACTACTTCAAACATACGAGTAGCCAGCCGGCAGATGCTGAAGATAATTTAGATAAATTTCCAGTGCAAAAAAGTTCCGACTTCAGCAATCAGCCGGTTAATTAAAGCTGAGGGTCTAGATATGGCCCCACGGAAACGTAAAAGCTAAGTTCATATATAATAAGCCAAGAGTATGCATATTCACCAAATCCAATATTCGAACTGTACGACTAGATGATTTTAGATAGATATCTCGGCGATGAATGGCAACTGACTGACTGGAGCCCGAGTAATTGTTGATAGGAATACAAATGCACACCGAAGTTCCATTCCGTCAAATTATAGGAATTAGCAATGGCAATAACCACCACATTTTGGTAATCATCTTCATAGGCTAGCCACAGGGTTGTTTTCAATCGCAGTGCGAGCGGCCTTGAAACTCGGAGTGAAAAAATGCCTGGGTGCTCTCTGCAGGAGCTGTCACCTATTTAGGCTACAGGGATGGAATAATTAGACAAGAGCTGGAGGTAATGAAGCAAGAGGAAACAATAGTTGCCTCTACCATGTTAAGTGTAACCGGCCTAGAGTATTACCTGGTGCGAACGCAGATTAACAAACTAAACAAATAGTCAAAAAGAATTTTCAATGTTGAAGCAAGATATTTCTCCATCCTTAATTGGAGAAATTGCTGCTAAATACAAGAAACTTTGCGACTTGGGCCCCACAACAGTACGTCAGCTGGTTATGCAAGGAGGGCGCTAGCCAGTTTTAAACTCTCGCAGTGCTTCATGCTTCGCTTCACGATCGTAGATTTTCGAAAGTTTCCGCGTATGTTATTGGTTAAGGCTCATATCTGCAGTGAGATTTACCGCTGTAGTAATAATGTAGTTTTATTCTACTACGATATGATAGGACTACGATAAAGAATTTCCTAACAATACGTACAAGCGCTGCGTTCCCTCCTTTCCTATTTGTCCCTCCCCTCATCAGGAAAGAAGATACAGTAGAAGATTTAGACAATACCTCGGGAGGCGAAGACCACGTCTGGACCGAAGTGGAAACCCTACTTATGAATTGAGAGATGTGCCAACGCCCATACCGGGAAATCATGTCTATTGTCGACCACTGCTTGTAAGGGCTGTATGTTCGATATGGCTTCCCAGGCGCAGACAGCCGTGTAAAACACGCGTATGCAAAATGGGAGACTGAAGGCTTCCGCTTGACATAGCGTTTTAGGTTGCCTACGGTGCCGGTGACATCCAAAGTGACTAGCGCTTGGAGGATTGTCAAGCCAAATAATCCTTTCTTGGGTCACCTGAGTACAGCACTCAGATACCGTCTTGAGCCATTTCTCTCGCAAAGCCTTCGACGCCCCTACCAAGTTGGTTCCATTGCCGGATCGAACAGTACGTGAAAGTTCTCGGCTTATTAATAACTCCATCTCAGGCACAGTGCAATAGTACTACCAGCCTGCAGAACTTGGGGGAAATGTGCGCTGGTTTTTCAGGGTATATCCCTCGTGAGGCACTGTAGGGAAATTGGCCTATGCTATTGAAATAGCATTGGTGAAAGCTAGTAAGTAAATACATTATATTTATCATAATGGGCTTTCATTGAATTTCTGCTCATAACCATTCACTTAACCTGGTAAATCCCAAAGTGGAAAAAACCCGGTGGAATATACACAAAGACTGGAATAGAGACTCTAGAAATCTATCTACGTAATAAAGTCCTTTTATGGAATTTACCCCATTTTCTGCCAGCAGCCGATCCCATTTCTCGAACCGCATTTAGTGAAGGCTCATAGAACTAAAGCACTGAGCTATATTTCGACGACTTTAGACACACTAAGGTTTTATTCTTCTATCAAAATTAGAGTGACATTCGACCCAAGCTAAAGCTCATAGGCCAATTATTCTAATTACCTTCCCTGTCAGACCACAAGAAAAATTTATTGAAAGTTACATTTGGAAGAACCTGATATCCTTCGCCTGCATCGCAACCAGCATGTTTACCAATCGGGAAAATGCTATGAGACGGCACCCTTCAGCCTGCATCGAAATAATAAAGAAGTGGATATATGGATATAGGCACCTTCAATAATATATCCTTTGCAAGAATATTGATGCATCACCCCAAGAGAGCTAATACAGTACAGTATAAGGAGGATCTAGATAGAAGAAACAAACAAAGCCAGCAGTAGATGAGTTTGGACTTCTATCCCTGATCAGATTGAACTAAGGGAGTAAATCAAGTTTCTAGGGGCCAGGGGATGTCATTCGCGGGGTAGGTACAAGGTAGGTAACTGGCCAATTACCTCTGTGGTTAATGTATTGATGTGTCGATGGTGCCTAGATGGTTTTGTAGGGGGTATTTCCCCATCCTATGTGGCAAGCCATAAGCAGTTGCGTTCGCAACCACGTGACCACGTGCAGTAAATGCGCGAAATGTTTCATGCGCAAGTGATCAAAGAACGTCCAACATGTACAATGGTCTTTGAAATGGAGAATAGAGAACCAAAGAAAACTATGAATTTTGACACTAATGATGATGACTTTTGGTGGGACCGACAATAAGCCAACAGTATGGGACAGCAAAGCCCTATCCTACACAAAGCACTCCCATTTATCCATCGGTTGTTTTTATACCTACTTAAACACTGTTATTGGTGCTTCTAGGATCTGTCAGTTGATAGCTGCAGAGGAATTATATTTAGAATCTTCGCCCTTTACCGAGTTAACTGGTGCTTACAACCCATTACAATTATTTCGGCCACCTCGTTTTGATTACTTGGTAATCCTAATCCCTTGTAGGACAATAGGCGGTGCCAGACAAACGTAAATCTCACGTATTCAACAAAAGAATCTTTCACATCTTTACGAGCTTCAAAAGCTTAAACCTTGCCTAATAAACTTTCGCTTCTGCTCCTTTTCTACCCATCCTTTTTCAGAAACAGTCCACGCAACGCCGGGTTAACAAAGCAATAAGAAACTTATTGCAAACAGGAGCGTAAGGGGCGAGGAATCTCCATTTGTACAGGAGAAAAAATAGAATGGACATGCCAAAGACCATAGAAGCGAACATAAAACGTGAAAAGTAACCAAGCAAAAAGCAACTTCGGATATGTAATTTAGCTGATGGCACAACAGAATGACATCGAATTGGAACAATGAGCATCCTCACTTTTTTCCGACTGTCTGATACGGTTAATAGTCTCCCATTCTTTTATGTTTGCTGATGAAAATTCTATTATGAAGGAGACTAGTTTAGGTAATCAGATTTCATTGTCTGCCCTGTGGACTGGCTTGAGCAGAAGATATAGAAAAATGCGATACATTAGAATGCGATCGGAAATGTTTCGTTTTTATATTTAATCTAACGACAGGACTTGGTCCTATCTGGGAGTAATCGGATTTCCATGAGGATTAATAAAGCTGAGTGTGGAGGAAAAAGTTGAGAAAAGTGGATCAATGTGTAACATTTTCCTAGTGGAAATGTCTCCAGGTGTCAAAATCTCTTGATAACATTTAGAGCTTAGCTCCAAGTTAAGGACGAAAGATTATTCATTGTCGGAGAAGGAGGAAAGACCACTCCCGTCGCTAAAGATTTATGTGAAAATTGCGGATAATTTCCTTTGATTTTCACCTAAAAGTTTATGCAAAAACTCAGGCAATGACCTCACTCCTGACCGACCCATCCTGCCCGATGCTGACTTTACAACATTAATTTTAATGATATAGAAACAAATGTCCTTTACTCCAAAATTATGACAATAAACTCGGGACATTTTACTGCATACGAAAATCAGTAGCCATAATGTCTGTTAGTCCGAAACAATACATCTGACGGATTTCCCACTAAGCAAAGCCCACACTCATCCTTGCTATCTAATGCGGACCCATAAATTTAAAATTACCTCATAAAACCGTAATGAAATTTATCTCCTGCTTGAAACGACTGTAGACTAGGTACGGGGGATAATTCAATTCATGAAATATCTCGCCTATATGTTAGCGTCGAAAACATACGACCTTCAAGGTAATAATGTTTTTGTTCAGGTACGACCTTATTCCGGACCCTCATCTCCTGAACACGGTCCTGCAATCTCTTTTATCTTCTCTTCACATTCGCGGCTGGCTGGCTTGTTTCGTTGTGAAAGTCGCAAGCTTATTTCGAGCAATGCCGACAGCCGTGGACCGACCGCGACCAACAAAAGTGACGGAGGAACGACACTAAATTTCTTTTTATGAGTTCCATATGAAGGACCTTGTACTCCACCTGCTCGGATGTACATACGAAGCAGTTTTATTATACGAGAGAGTACGTAAGATACATGTAATTCATGCTGTTTTAGCGTGAAAATAGGACACCGAAAAAGATTGCGATGAGGTGTTAAAATTGAATGTGGAACCGTAAAAAAATTCAAGTATAAAGGTCTGCGGGTTCAATACACTTGACTAAGTTTTGTTTATCTCGATTCAGTAGCTTTCGTCCTTTGTTATGCATATTATGTATAACGACGTGTCTTTCAAGCAGAGAATGACAAGGTTCATTGTTGAAGGGATGGAAAGCCCTTACAAGCCTTGAGGCGTGGGAATGTGCCAATGAAATGTTGGTTGTATACATCAAGGACATGGACGCAGGAACGTATTTGAAAAATTTACGCTTGATTTTGTTTGCTAGCTTAAAGATGAGATGAGACATACTTTCAGGATACCATCGTTCTAGGCTTTTGATAAATTTAAAGCAAATGGCATTTTCCAATATAATGGTCCTTTGAAGTGAGGATATTTTTCCATCAAAGATCCAGAGCTTTCCATATCGGCATTCCTTTCAGGTAGCCGTTAATATTTTGATGGAAGGGTGTTGGTTTAAGCAACCACTGTCCCACCCCTCGACATTGTTCTCGACGTTTAGTATCAGTAGATACAATTCATTTCTTGAGTTGTGAAGTGTTTCAGGAGCAGGAGGTTTTGCAACCTTATCAACGTCTTTGTCCATACAAGGGACACATACAGCAGAATGGATTACTCCTGCTGAGATTCTGCCACCGATATTGGATGTCGTTTTTGGTAATTGGGGAAATGGCATTAACTGGCTTTTGTGAAATATATCCTAGGCACCCCGTTAGGCCCAACTTGGTGTCATCAACTTCATACTTAACAGTTACCTTCGAGATTCGTTCAATGGCTTCCACCTTCATTTTGTTCCTTCTAAAATGGTCACCATGACTAGCATTTGTTCTCCTCTGACAAGGCCGAACTAGCGTTTTCCAGACAGAATTCCACCGAGCTGAAGGATTTCTTTGCGGTAGCAACTACAATCTACAACGACGGTTGGAGCTTCTTCTGGGATGGAAAGCACAAGAATTCCATTAAACATCACATAAGGGCCAAGAACGAAGGTGACTTATACAGGAAAATATGGGCAATCTCTTGGATAGGGTTGATGGAATTAATAAGGGTCATATAAAGCATTTCAATTGATCCCACTTGTAAAATCATGATGTGAGCTTCATCATACCTGTCAGTTTCGCCTAACTGCGGTGCGAAAACAACTGAAAAATGTGAGGATATGATCAGGGGCATCAGAAAACTAAGCATTACTCGGCTGCAGTACCATATTATGTGGAGCGACTATATGAACAGGATCAAAGAGGAAGAATACTAGGCTTTCAGGCATTCGCTGGCAGCTTTAATGATGAGAGTTAAACTCAGGTTTGGAGTTTGGCAAAAACCGAAGTTTTCCTAAACACTACACAAGGCGTGCTCTTACGACCTGGGAGCTGGGCCCTAACAGGGCTTTGGTTGCCAGATTCCAGTTCCGGCTAAGAAGCATCTTAATTGTACAGTAGCATGCACCTGGAATTCTAAAGTGGCGGGGCAACAACTCTGTCAGCCGAATCAACACCAAGTGGCCGAGGAGAACGTGAAACTGGGAACTCTGTGTTCACATTGATGTGCTGGTCGCGTTACAGCAGGCGAATGCTCCAAGGCCTTGTGTGATCAGGGCCGAGTCTGTACAAGGACTCATTTGAAGTGACTTCAGTCACGAAGCCTTACAAGAGGTTATCTGGTACCATGAAAATCGGGATAGCCCCCCGAGTTTATATGTCTCAGAAAAATTCCTGGGGTATGTATTGTCAGCCTGATTATTTGCTCAACCAAATAATCAGGCTGACCCCCTAGTGGGAGTTTCATGGAGTTTATGGTTACGTTCCAGCGGTGTGGACGAGACTTTTGGGCCTCAAGCGTGGAATTCGGCTCGGGTGCCTTACTCCTTAGTTTGTCAGAGATATAGGTATGTCTTGCATCCACCAGTTTGAATGCTGAGGCATGCGCTCAGTATAGAATGATACCGTTGTTGCTTATCACAACGGGGCTTTGGTTGTGGTCAAAAAATTAATGCGTGTTTAAAGAAGACCTAAACGACGAGAACTTACGTTAAACCACCCGGATAATGGGTGATATGAATACCAAGGAGAGTCCTTAAAAAAAATGCTCCAGTGATGAAATGATGGTCTTGGTCTTGGTAACCATAACCATGGAAGGTTTGTAGATTTCACAACTAATCACTGTTATACTTTTAAAGTACGGACTCTGTCACAAAGTCAGTTTGGTTTCGACCTAACCAGATCGTCCACGTTACTTTTGTACGTTCACAGAGGAATAATGCGTCCGCGAAAATGGCTGCCACTGAGAACATCCTTTCCCAGATTCGTTGCCGTCACAAAATAAGGAGAGAACAACAAAAGAAGTTGATTGGAATAGTAGAAGCTGTTGCAAATAGTGATGATTTCTTTACCACATACCGTATTATGAAAGAACCTGGTGGTTGTAAATTAATGGTGAAGAGTATTTGAAGAAATAGAAGCAGCGCTTCCTTACGATTTTCAATCGTGAAAAATCCGGCGCAATTCCAACTTTTGTGGAAGATACTGGAAGCCACCACTGCTCCAATAATAATGCTGGTGGCTGGCCCAACCCCATCACGGTTTTCCACGCTTCTACGTCCAGGAACGTCATTTCTACTTCTACTTATAGAAAATAGGGGGCGTAATTGGCAGTGAGTGAGAAAAGAACGACAGTCAAGATTGCGAAAAATAGTCAACCGTCTTGAGTCCTACAATTGATAGATGCTACTTTGGAAGGTTTGGTTGATAGTGAAAAGGTTTGTTTTCACTGGAAAAGATTCTGAGAAAATCTAAGTCCATGGGGTTGCATTTTGTGGGGAGGTTTTTTGCACTGTGTCATTATCCACCAAATACCTTCATTACGATGGCATCTTGGTGGATCATGGACCCTGGGCAAATGGCTTCGGATTTAGATTGAGACGCAAGTAGTGTCGAACTAATGATGAATACTAACAAAATCAAAGTTCACAGTTTGATTGGTCATCGCATTCTTTCTATTTGCATTAATAGGAGGAATATCGAGGTACGATAATTGATCATTGTTTCTGCTGACAGCGGCACAGAACTTAATGGTCCTCAACCTAATAACAGCGCTAAATCTACCTTTCCAGACCAGTGACAAGGATGAAGTGGAGCTCACTTTCCAGGATGCTGACAAATATGACGCCAAATGACGCAGAACAGTGGAAATTCATAGCGGGGTTAAAGAACATTGCAAACAGCCGATGCGTTCGGTCCCATGCTGGAGTAACCATATTTAATGACTTAATTTTAGGAAATTTAGGTGCTTTTGCATCTAATGATACAAGAGATCATGGAGGAAGAGAGCTCCAATGCATTTAAGATGGATTAAGATGCTTATAAAACTGCCACTGATAAAAACAACGCCTTTATCAGAGAAAATTCGTCGTGAAAGTCAGAAAAAAACATGGAAACCCCTGGAGGTAACATAGACCCATTCTTTGGAGGATATGACTGAATCGCTTGCAAATCGGATTAATGAACTGCGTGAGTTCAGATAGCTCTCGGCGCAAGATTACTAATAGCACATCACAATTCAAGTGACTGAATGAATACCCGAGGTGTCACAAAGAAACGTCATTCCCTACCGTATGCTGAAAATCACATGGAATCAACTCTTGGGACCTGCCGATGTCAGCAAACAAACAAGAGGAAAAAACCTCTACGCCAGAAAAAGGTCGCGCTAATACGATGACAACGCTCATAATTTCATCAACTGAACACTCAACACTTGAAAACCCAAATTCTGGATTAAAATGACCAAAAAAAAACAAAATAAAACAGAGAGGTCAAGAAATAATCATTGTTTCTGGAGAAGAATAAATCTTCTGGCAGCTTTCCGAAGGCGCCGATCCTTGAGCGTTGAGAGTTTGAATTATATCAGGTAAATTTAAGAAGAGGGTTTGGTCATCGTCATAAATGGTGCAACAACTGGTGTCCGGTCTGGACTTGCCTCAGTAAGGAACCCCAAACATCTCGGTTTTTCGCGGAGGTCCATTGCGATATTTTCAAGAGCTTTAGCGTCCTAGCCTATGCCATCGCTCTACATAAGGCAAGATCTGCGATATCTTCTTTTTATCGCAGGTATTGACTCAATTGGGTTTCTTCCCCGGATCATCCTCATCCACATGAATTAGGTGAGAGAGTAGCCTACTGGGCCCAACTTTATCCAGAACCAAACGGTCTTATTATCGCTAATAAATTCCATTATTATAATTGAGGTTTAATTTTGGGATTATTGAGGTCCAACAGAAGGAAAATAAGCAGTTTCCGGTTAAGTCAGGATCAGTCTTTTGAGGCTTGAAGTATGAACTTCAAAGCAGGAAGGTCGCTAAATCAGGTTAATCTCTAAAATATGGCCGAGATTTCGTATGGATGTACAATTGTGATTTTTTTCAAATTTTTCGGTTGGACAGGTTCTGAGAACGAGACTTATTACATTTTAGAGCACTCATTCTCCTGTGTTATACCCCGTATCAGAAATATGATCAGTTTCGAAAAGTGCTAATTGAGCTCTTTCATTTGACTACCCACAAGACCATATTCGGTAAAAAAATTAAACCCCCCAGCCCTCCGCAGTTATTGGGATACTGTTCTCTATGCTGCTGTACTCCTAGGATGCACTTAAGGGGGTCATCCCGTGTGTCGGGTTGGAGAAATCGATTTTTTTTTTTTTGCATGAATTGTATCTATATATAGTGGAGAATATGTGGGCAAAGGGATTTTCCGATATTCCGAGTCCTTCAGAAATTACAGGGTTAAACAGGTAATGAGTTTGCAGCCGCGGCTAGAGTACTGTATGAGAAAGACCATCGAATCTTTTTTTACCTGTTAGTTTTTTACTTGAGCCTTATAAATTCGAACACTGGTATAAATATAAAAAGATGGAAAACCAATCAATTGTCTAAACTTATTTGCTGTTTGGAATAAAAAGGATAATCCAATCTAGAGTGAGCACTGAAAGGCGTTCAAGTTATACTCAGTTATATTTTGTTGTAAGTATTGTGCTGTTTGTGTGTTAAGTGATTTTTTTAAATGGATCATACGAAGGGAGATCGCTTTAAGGTTCAACGTCATGCTCGCACTAAAAAACCAGTATTTCGTGGGAATCGATACTAATCAGAGAAGAAAAAGGACTTCGCATCAACATCAGCAAAGAACCTTTTAGCAGGCATGAACATGGATGTTCCAATTGCGACAAGTTTTGTGTATTGTATATTGGATTTTGCTGGAGTTTTCTCCCGTATTTCTGAAAATTTCTGCAAATAATAAAATAAACGTAGTAGTAAACAAGTCGGGAAACCGGAAGCTGGACGCTTCAGGTACGAAAGGTTTTGTGTATTTCTTAGTACGTAGTACGTAATATATGCATATGTCCACTTTCGGATGATATTGACATTGATAGTCTTCAATTTTCAAAGAAGCAACAACTTCGACGTATTATAAATTTGTTAGTAATAGTGCGATTTCCATGAAACTTGGTATGATCATGCTCTACATTATAGCCTACATCACTGCAGAATTTCGTGGCGCTAGGATGAATTTAAGGGGGGTTTCCAGCCAACTACAAAAAATTATAGTAATATACTATTATTAACTTTCTTTGAACAGATATCGGTATGAAAGGTATTTCGGAGCCAAGGCACCATATAGTGGCAGCCTCCTGATTTTTTTCAGATTTTTCGGTTTGGTAGTTTCTGAGAATGGCCCCCTTAGAGAAATGATCACTTTCAACCCCCCGCACTCCCCACGTTTCCAAGAAATGTCAAAACTAAGACCGGCTTCGAAAAGTACTAATCGAGACCTTCAATTTGATACCCCACATGACTATATTTGATGAAAAAAAATTTTACACCCCCCTTTTGCATGTATGGGGACCCCCCCTTAAATTCAACGTAAAAGGATGTAACTCACTGTATGTGTGAGCGTTCACAGTTTCCATCTTTCTACCAAATTTGGTGTCAATCGCTATAACCGTCTCCGAGAAAAATGCGTGTGACGGACAGACAGACAGACAGACAGACAGACAGACAGACGGACAGACAGACAGACAGACAGACAGACAGACAGACAGACGGTAAACCGATTTTAATAAGGTTTTGTGTTTACACAAAACCTTAAAAAGGAATATGTAGGACATGTCGCGAAAAGAATGGGAACGCGGCTTAGAAATGCAAAGAAGATTCACAAAGGCATTGGTGGAAAAGGAGCTGCAAAACTTACTGATAAGGACCTAACTACATTTTCTGGGTTAGGTATTCGTCGACACGCAAATTCGATAGAAGGAATGAAGCAAGAAATTTGGGCAACTTTCTTCCATAAATGTTCTACAGACGAAAATTCTCAGCATCAAAATTGTCCAGCAGGCGAGGACAGTTGGTGCAAATGGCGCAAAGCGGAAGCTAAAGGAGAACTGGATAGTTTCCACCACGAGAAAGCACCTTAGACTGAAGAAGTTCAAACAGTCATCAAACCAATCTACGAAGATTTGTCAGGAGATGATCTCTTGAACAGATATTTAGGAGCAGAGACCCAGAATAACAATGAGTCGTTAAATGCGTTGATCTGAACTTTCGCTCCTAAACACCTTCATTCTGGGGCTAAGATCCTAGAAATAGCCACTTTTCTGGCTGTAATTATTTTCAATGAAGGATTCAATGGCATTCTCAAAATCCTAGTGACAATGGGATGTCAAGTTGGTCACATATATCAGGTTTATGCCGACTGCCGTAATGAAGCGCGAATTTGGCGGCCCGAACGACGATCGACTGACCTCGCTAAAAGAGCCATAATTGACACCAGAGGGCAACAATCGGCCTCGCAAGACTTTTTTGACGAAACGGAGGGTGCTCTCTATGGAATAGATATAGCAGATTAATGGTGAGCTAAAATTTTACTGTTGATAATCACATTTAAATTTTCAAATGCGTTTTTCTCGAAACAGCATCTTGAAAATCGGCTGCCACCATAGCTCAAAATCTATCCAACCAAATTCTTTGAAATTTTCACGGCTTCTTTAATACATATTTCTACGGTCCGCAAACTAGGATAATTGCAATCGGACTTGTAGTTTTTTTTTTATTCATAAAAAAAGTCGTAAAAAGACACCAAAATCCAAAAAATTAAGTTTAAAAGCCCACCAAAAATTTACCTTTTAATATTTTCTAATTATCCTAGTTTGCGGACCGTGGAATATTGTCCACATTAAAATGCCGTTTAGTTTTTTTCTCTCAGATGAACACAGCGCCCTCCAGCGTGGCAGCAGAAAAACACCTCTTTTTGGAGATGGGTGCATAAATTAACACCTATTCCGAAAATTAGCTACGAAATCAAGCTGAAAAATTTTTCACATATACTAGAGATATCAATAAACATATGCTAAAAAAATCACGTTTCTATCTTTATCCAGTCCTTCAAAATAATTTTTCAAAAAAGAGCAAAAAAACGGCCTTCACACGGGATGACCCCCTTAAGGGGGCGTTTTCAGTCAATATCAATATAATATACCATAGTAAATCTATTTGAGCAAGCCGACCCCGCTTGTGAACGGGACAAAGGCTGAAGAAAAGGAAGAGTAAATCTATTTGAGCAGATATCCGAATGGGACATATTTTGAGACCTAGATTTTATATTAGCGCTTCACTCTGATTTATAAGTCCGCCCTTTGCATGTATGTCAATAACTGCATGCATGACATTTAATAGTTTCCATATGTGCACCAAATTTCGTTTCGATCCGTGTAGCCGTTTTTGAGAAAAGTGCGGGTGACAGGTCTTGCTTTACACAAAACCATAGTAAGGATAGCACACCTTGTATCTTGTATGTTGGGTGCAAGGCGGAAAAGGGATCTTCATCATGAAATCGACCGAATAGAAAGAAACTTGAGTCAAATTTTAACGATGGGATATACCGGATGTGTCCAGATGGCTCAAATGGTAAGCGCGCTCGGCTGTCGTAGCGTGAAGGTCGAGGTTCAAATCTCACTGGTGGCGGACGGATTTGTTATCGTGACTCGATATCGGATACCAGCTGGAAATGAGCACCTGAGCCAAATCAGGGTAATGCGAGCGCAATGCTGAACACATTGCATCCTACAGTGGTCTGTAGGGCACGGTCACGGTCTTGAATGAAGTGCTCTAACACACTTCAAGCCCCTGATATAATATGGATTGTTGCGCCAACGATTATTATTTCTGAGTTCTCACAATCTTGGCAGATGCCGGATTATACGTAATACTAGGACTAAGTGCCAAGCATTTAAGTTCAGACGATCGTACCTACTTAAATTATAAAGGGGCGCTGGTGGTAGTGGCCGATGGGAGAATCCGTCGAGAACTCCCCGAAACATCGAGCACGTATGCAGAATGGTACACTTCTCCATGGTTTGAATCAGACTGTGTGAGAGTCCCAGGAGATCAAGGGAACTCGTGAGGGATTTATGTACATTACCTGTAGCTGACAATATTATGGGAACTACAACTTCTCGAGCCAAGGGCTCCTTCACCACGTATTTCCGTTCGATGTTGCTATTATGGGGGATAGCAACATCAATAATATAACCGGAGTGACTTGTCTTGTCAACTAACAGTACGTCAGGCTTGTTATGTGGAATATCTGACAGCCTTGAAAACTGTAAAAGCTTTCACTTCGGGTTGTCTGGGTCTCTATTCAACCAGAAAAATTAGTGTGTTATGAGCTTCTTCGGAGTATTAATTACGGAGTAGTTCACCACCTAAACTCTGTTGAAGGCGTATGGTAGTTTATAAAAGGCGAATACACAGGCGAATACACAGAATTTCCGAAAGTATGACTGGGTCGCGTTAGACAGATGACTTATCATATTAGAAAGAAGATTTCCCAGAAAAGATGCTTTAATTAACCCCTGCACATATAAGAGCACTATTTATCCGTCAAATTAATACAGAGGGCATGAACCAAACTAACTAAGGGCAGGGTTCCCACAGAGTATGGCAGGTATTCCAACAACCAAACGAAGTTTATGAAGAACTGTGACGCCAATGCCATGATATACACTATGTGGTTGTTCATGGAGACGTCCACTTTAGCAAAAACCAGGATACTTACTTGAGTCACGGCATCACGCTTGTGTCGGGACCCCGTTACTGGTTTCGTTCGCACTGATTCGTTCTTGCTTCATTCGATAGTCAGCTTGGCGTTTCGACGGGACCTTCCAGATCGCTCCTAGCTCATCTAGCTTTGTGGCAAGCCAATTTAAAGTAAGTAGATTTCCAATACCACCAGTATTAGGATTTTATGTTGGGAAATGTGTATTTCCCTGGCGTCCATACGTTGCTTATTTGCATGGGGCTGCTTAATAAATTTGGATGGTCTAGCCATACCTTAATGACGCTTTGCCAATTTATTGCTTCCTCAGATCAATCCGAAGTCCTTCTCGGTTTAGGTTTTAACTGAACTCTTCTGAACAAGTCCCTTTACGCTTCATTAACCAGAGGGCCTTAGTTTGAAAAGTCCCTAATAAATTCCTCAGCTTTTAGCGAAGTAGTGCGCAGTTATTCCTAAGGACCAATTGCCGATTTACTCAGGAAATAACAAGCTGAAAATTCCATCAAAAGCCATAAAAGCTACTCGGGGACAAACTAGTTTCCCACGAAGCAGCGGATCTTTCAGCTCCAGTGATTTACATATAATACAGCTGATGTTCCAAGAATTTAATATAGCAAAGAATACCTCATGAAAGGAATTTCACTGATAGTTTGTAATCGGCTCTGAAAGGCATTATCTCTCTTTACGGATTGCGTTTCAAATTCCAGCTTCAAAACTAATCCCTGAAATTAACATTAAAGCTTTATAGTTTGGATTCAGCTTCCTCTTGACTTTTGTTTCAGTGGATTCAAGGAATTTGAATTCTTGAAAATGCACTTAATTTTAAGCATCCATTCCATTCTCTCTCGGAAGGATTAACAACTCGATTTTCTTGATTCAAGCGTTGAGTGTTCTTTGAATCAAAAGGCAAGATGGAATCATAAATTGAATTGTCTTTGTCTATGCCTTCAGTTTGGATGTAATTCTATGCACGTGGCTAAGTATTTAAAGGAGCTTCGTAAGCTACTGCTTGTAGGACGTACTCCAAGAAAGATGAAAATAAATGCGAAGATAGTGGTACTCTATTTACAGAAGATTTTAGGGAGTTTCTAGAGAAATTCATTAGAAGGATATCTTCCCTTTCGCCATGTATTGAAAACATTTTAGATTTCACTACTAAAGAAAAAAATAATTTTGGTAAAAACCGGCGAAGACCTAGTAGAGATAGTAGTGATAAATAAATAGGACCACTAAAAGTAGCGAAGTCTCATACACCACCGTTGGAAAATCGGCTACCAACTGAGGATGGGCTTAATCCGAAAGACGAGGGCAGGGAAAAATAGGTGACCAACCCAAATGGAGCGGGCATAAAGAAAATGAAGATTGCCGTTATCGTTCAGTGGAACGTCTCCACAGATCACAGTCGTATAAAGGAGAGGAATAAACTCCAAGCCAAAGAGTAAAGCCCCTGGAAGACCACCGAAAAGGAGCTGACAGAAAAGCAAATCACTTGCGCAGTCCCTAGCTATTTAAAACGCGCCCCCGTTCCCTGGGTTGGAAAAGGGAACCTATGAAAGAAAATAATGACAAGATGATGGAGACGCCAATCAAACGGACTAAGTAGTGTCAAAAAGAAGATGGAAATCCATCAACAAGTCGAAAAGGGACCATAGATTTGACTGATCCTAATGATAGAGCCACCTCTACCGAGCCTAGAGGACAAAAAACTAGGGATTTCCCAACAGCCGGAAAATAAGGATCCGGTAGATCATTTGCAGGATTTTAAAAGGGCTATTCTAAACTGGTGTTTCAAATTCAGGGCCTCTGCGCACATAGACGGGGTATGCCACGGGCAGGACAAGTGTGTCAGCCTATGTTTGGAACACACATCGTAATCATTTAATTTTCTCTACAAGAAACGGGTTCTGGAAAAAGAGGACGTAACTCACGTTTTTGGGCTAGTGTGATGCAGGTCTACAAAGTAAACCCGTACAAAGTGCAAGGGTGAGCAAGGAGAGCTGTTTTCTACTCCCCAACGAGGAAAAAGGATATAGGCACTTATTACGGTAGTATCTCGATGTACATGTCTGACGCTACAACGATTCGAAATATCGCTAAATTACAATTGCGGTGCCATGGCGGCGGACAAACTCCTGCCCTAGAGGATGAGGTTCAAAAAACCGAAGAGAGGGTCTTAGCTTGCTTGTTGCTCGTAGGTTTTGAGTATGACAGTCAAGACGAGACTTATTGTTCTAAATATTAGCTGTATCCTGACACCTCGATGCCATCATTAACAGCACACTTTCTCCAAACAGAGTTTTAAGGACCACAGATAGTTTAACCAGAGGCAATTCCGAATGTGGACAGAAGAGGCTTCACTCAATGACTCGGCGATGAACTTTATTACAGTAGCTTACTATTTCGAAGACCGCAGAAAGGAGATCCCGCCACGGAAAGCCGCTAGGTGAATAAACGAAAATTTCAATCCGTGAAGTACTGACAAATTGCACGATGAGTGAGAGACCAAGGCAAGGTAATCCTTAGATAGGCAGAGTTTATAACTACAACGAAAACTCCGCCATATAATCAATAGGTAAAAGGAATGCTACTGGCAGGACCTAATCAGTGATATTAAAGGGGATCCATTCGATTTCAATTATAAATGGGTCATCCAAAAGCTTATTGTTTCAGTCAGTATGTTTAGCGCAATTTAGAAGCGTATGGTTTTTCCTGTCGCTTTTAAACGTAGGTAAAGAAAATCCTGATTTGCCATCAGGAATTGTCTCATCTCTACCCTGGTAGCAGCGTCACAGACGTGGTTCCCAGAAATTGATCGTTCCCTTGTACGCATTCGCAAACACATGAGTGTGACTTACAAGGAATTCAGGCCTAAAACTGGCTGATGTTAGTTTTTGGTTTAAGGATTGATGCAGCGTCTCTTGAGTTGTTTCGGTCCTGGACGGAAACGCAAGTCGTATTTCTTCTTCTTTTTATGAATTAGCTAGGGGTGTTTCTGCAAAAAGAGGGATACGTAGACCAAAAAAGTGAAAGCAAGTTGCTCTCCAATTCATCTCGTACATTATCATTAAGTGGATACAGAATAAGGACCCCTAAATTATTAAGCTGGCTGTAGGCACTGACAACGAATTCTTTCTCGAAAAAAAGAATCCTTACAATGCGTCCTATGCAAACTGGTGCGATCACCCTCGAATTCGAGCCGAAAGTAAGTACCCACATGAATATACACTAGTGGATCAGCTTTTCGAAGGCTTTACCAAAATGTTGATGATGATTAGTCAAACGGTCGCCGATTTCGAAGATCTTACATCCGGCAGGCATTCTTCCTTCTATGGGGCTTGTGTTCAGCCAGGAAAGAGGTGTCTTACATTTTACCAGTAGCATTGGTCTACTGCACTATATAAAAAATTTTTCATGCTGAATAGTGAAGGTCTACATATTTGAGGAGTGGAGGTCTACAGACCTGGGAAAGGAGGTAACTTATGAAGAGAGGATTCGTGGGCAGATGGGTCGCGCAACTCATAAGAAAGGTTCCCTATGATTCAGCGGAAACCATGGTGAGATCATCGGTTCCGAGTATTTTTGGCTTTGCCTGCACTACATTTTGAAACCACGGCTGCCCGATTATATTTACTGGAAACATATGGTGGACAATACCAGTTTCGCTTTCGTCTTCTATGAAAGGTGAGAGCGCCGTCGTCAACGCTTTTTTCGAAAGAGATTAAATATTTTCGGACACCTTATTACAGACCATTTACCAAAACTACATCTGCAATTGAATTCAAAATGAGGATATCTTGAGTCGGGTGAGTTCTGGTACCTTTCAAGGTAAAAGGAATGAACCCAAGCAGGAGAGATGACAAGTTAGTTGTTTATAAGTATATTGTGTAATTTTAAAGCGTTAATTTAATGTGTCAAGCAAATTCAAGTTAGTGCTCTCGGTAAGCCATGAGGTTTAAACTTGCAGGTTACTGCCTCCAATGGTATAGCGCTATGGGCTCTCCTACAGTAACCAAGAAAATATAGGTTGCCCCAGGATACTAAAAAATCCCTCTATACATGCGAGCCAGCTGTTGATATTGGATGATTAATAGTTTTTTGAGGATACTAGATGCCAGGACTATACATAAGTTTAGGCCAACAAATCTCATCAATGATAGGAGACCTACATTTCCTAAGGCTGCCACGTTGAAATGATTCATTCAAGACAAACACAGCAGTTTTAAGGGTACTATCAGCTTTAGACAAATCTAAAAAGACATCACCAAAAATAAGTAACATTGATACTGCTCGCGGTATCACATGGTTAAAGTTGGAGAATGGATGTAATCATGGGCGCTTTTATTCCTCATGTCTTCAGGAAAAAGTTTTCGGATATAACAAGGTAAATTTTGAAAGGAACTCGTTCAGAATGCTCCAAATTTATATGCCCAAAACTAAGAACACGACCTCGTTATTGCAAGCTCAAAACTTCCATGGACTCATAAAGTTTAGGTGTTCTGGTATGTATGCGAAAGTATATGTACAAGAAGATGTCTTCGCCTAGCAAGGGCCACGGGTATAAGCTGGTTACTAAAAAACTCGGTGCCCGTCAATCATCCTGCTCTATGGCAACAGCGAAGATGGAAGAAATCGCGAAGGCCCTTCTTCGTGTCCACCCCATCGGAGCAGATGTTGTCGTTGAGGGAATGAGTACTGCGGAATGCCCACTCTTCAATATAAAGGACCTAGAAGAGGCGGTCTTCTCCTCAAGGCCAATAAAGCACCAGGACCGGATAGCATTCCCAACGAAGTGTTGAAACTTGTAAGTATTATAAATACAAGCCGAACTTGCTACTGAGCGCATTCAATGCATATTTGACAGCGGATGCTTTTTCCTCCGGCTGGAAAGTTGCGGGGCTTGTGCTGAGAAGCAAGGGCAAAGCCGGCCACGAGGCGACGTCAGCACATCGTCCGCTGAGTATGTTGGACACAGCGGGGAAGCTGTTTGAGAAGCTCATTAAACTAAAACTGACGCAATACGTGCTGGGGGAGGCTACTCACTAACACAATATGAGTTTAAAGTGGAGCTATTGTGCAGGTAGTGCAAGCAAGTGGTGTTTCTTGTGACCCTCGACGTATGAAACGCCTTCAATTCTGTGAGTTGGTGCCACATCCTTGAGGCACTGGAAAATAGCTTTCATACACCAGGTTACCTTTTGTGGATATTGAGGGACCATTTGAAAAACCGGACCCTGTTTTAAGAGAGAGGGGAGGACAGCGCAGAACGAAGGTCGCATCGGAAGCGGCTCAGGGAACTACTCTTGGTCCATACTTTGGAACGCCTTACACAATAGCCTCCTACCACTCAAGATGTCTGATAGACTGCATCTGGTCGGATACGCGGATGGTGCAGCAGTGTTTACTGCACGCACGGTTGAGCAAGTTTAACGCACACTGATTGGGATGCGGCGAGGAG
This sequence comes from Hermetia illucens, assembly GCF_905115235.1. Taxonomy (NCBI): domain Eukaryota; kingdom Metazoa; phylum Arthropoda; class Insecta; order Diptera; family Stratiomyidae; genus Hermetia; species Hermetia illucens. Next base: position 15,287,386 of record NC_051854.1, read on the forward strand.
GAGGAGGAGATGGACGACTGAACTACGATTTTCCTTTGTTCTGGAGAAAACCGAATTCGAGCAGATTCGAAACACCACAGACAAGACTACGGCTAGATTGTTTGCGATATGCTGGCTGATTTCCAATGTGGGGTTTCTTATCTAGCAGGCGTCAATTGCTGATTGGTGCTAATCAGTTCGTCTTTCTTTATGGCTTCGGAGTATAGGTTCACTCCCTCAGTAAGGAGATACACCGCATGTGCCTAGGGCAAGCACAAAGATGAGAGACTGTACGAGTTGTGTCCGACTATCGTAAGATCTCGGAGCCAGCACTGATAGTGGTCACAAGAGCTATTCTAATCGCTCTACATGCCGCCGATCGGATGTTGATATATTTCAGAAAAAGTCAGGAAAATAAGGAAGCCGTCGCTTGTGAAGCGAGAGCCCGTACTCTCAGGGCATGGCAGTAGTCTGGGGAAAGAAAATTGACGGCTAGATGGACCACGAATCTCATCAAAGACGGGCCGCCGTCAATCGAAAGCACGGTAGGGTTGACCCAACTCAGCTGCTCCCTGGACATTGGTATTTTTAATCTTACCTGCACACAAGCGGGAAATCACGATCAACCGATTGCATTTATTACAAGGTTGTGATGAATAATGCCTGCCACACCTTTTCCCTCAGCAGATCCCCATTCAATGGAAGAGTGTCAAGTGTTCCCAGGCACCAAAATTGAGAACATGCTGCAGAGCGGGGGTGTGTGGAGCTATACTCAAGGAACTTGATGCTTCAATGCATTTCTCAATCACAGATGAGATTGAAGAAGAATGGGCTTCAATTTTATGCAATCATACCAGTTAGCAATGCTGTGTACCGCATCGTCTGAGATGTGTCCAATAGCACTAATGTAAACTGCTGTCGTTTTATGCCGTATGAAGTGCAGTTCCGAAAACGGACACCAAAACCTTGTATTTTGAAATAATGATGTAGCAACCCATCTTGCGTTGGACTGGAGGCGTGACACGCTTTGATCACTACTGAAATGAGGATACCCGCGATCAATATGGAGTCACACCGATCGTAGAAAAATTGCGAGAGGCCAGAGGTCACGTAATTCGCGATAACGGAAATAACTTGCCAGGGATGGTCTGAACATCGAAGTCGATGGTAAGCGACCAAAAGTCCGCCCGAAACAACGGTGGCTGGATACGCTGCAGGGAGGATCGGAAGATTCACGACTGCAACCGGATCAGGCCTTTGATAAAACAAAATGGCGCAAATGGACACGATGAGCCGACTTAGTATGTGAACAAGACAAAGACTAAAGAAAAAGAAGAAGATGTAGCAACACACGTATGTACTCAAGGAGAGCGATCAGATCCGAGTCCACAGCGGACTCATCTGAAATGGTTTTAATTATGAAGCCTCACCGGAAATTATCTGGTACCATGGAAACCGGGATGGCCCTCTCAGTGTATGTGTTTGAGGAGAATTCCTGGGGGTTAATTTGCGGTTGACTCTAGTGCAATTTTGTTATGGTTACGCCCATATCACAGAAAGGAGTTGAGCAACTCACTCGACCGCGATGCCCCTACTTTATAGCAGCGATTATTTGGCTCGGTTCAACATACCAATCATAACACTACAGGATACCCGCGGAGATAATATAATACTATAATATATACCTCTTCCCTCATCAAATACCTACTGGTAAGTTGCTAAGAAAGTAAGTACACCGATCATCACCAGAAGCCTATAGTTAGGCTTCAGTTGACCGAATTGAACATCAGGGATAATATCCGCAAGATTCTTCCTGCTCTTCCAAAACAGTAACCAATTTGATGGCGCCAGTAGTTGATCCGGTTGATCTACCAGTATGCAGTGACAGCTTGAGCTTTTGACGTTTCCATGAATCCCATTCATTGAATACGCTATGGATAACCACAAACACCTCCGAGTTTGTGTTACTTAGTGGTTTCGTTTCTCGGTACGTCCTTCAAGAGTTCATCCCGCGTTACTGCAGGTATTATTATTGTATTTAAGAGCTCTGGGAACGTATGATATGTCTGCTCCTTTGAACATATAAAAACTAAAGTGCACTAAGGGTCGTCAATTTGTTGGATATATCCATCGAATAGACAACAACAAATTATCAAGGACATAACTATAGTAGCAATGTGAAGAGGTCGGTTTCGAAAAAAGTATTAAAACGTTATGGAGGAAGACCTAAAGTTCTAGATAGTTTGGGATACCCTGATCTGAGGTTATGCGTGGAAAACATTTTTCAAGCCAGGAAAAAGACACGAAAATACGGTTTGAGAGATTGATGATTTTTTTAAGGTAGAATCAGTAAAAACAACTAGAGGCAGAAATATGGTTGACATTTTTCCAAAATAAACAGCACTGCGGCCATCCAATTTGCTGCCATCATTGTTGCATTAACTAGTGTCAATCATAGTTAATACAAGGAAGACGCGTACGAAAATCCAACAACGCTTTTTACTGGTAGTTAAAGCCATATGTGACAAAAAGGATCTAAATCAGCACACCAAACAAATGGAGCACTCTTGCTACCTATGATATAGAAAGCTGCTACCAGAGCACTTAGCTTGAAGCTATTGCTTTGAGAAAATCGGTGTGGTAGGATCGGCTAACCAAAAGAGGAGACAGTTATTTTCCATCGACTTAGGAGGAAGCCGTTTGGAAAGGGTTACCTTGAATAAAAATGTTGTCCAGTCCCTGCCTTTAGTAGGCGTACATCAGTTTTTCAAAGCCTGCGATTGAGACGGTCAAAAATTGTCTAGACCCTCGTCCCATAAATTGCCTAAATGGACCCTCATACCCTTCCCTGTGGTTATTATTAATGGGTCTATGGTGTTTTGAGTACTGGAACAATGTTCGGCTTCATTTCACTAACTTTGGCATCTGAGAAACAGTTTTTGGGTGAATTTATTAAAGTACGACTATGGACTCCTTATCCTTTCGAGCGATTCCTTTAAAATTCATTTTAGCCAATAGAAAACCCCTTGCCAAGGTATTGCATATAAATCCTCAACTCACACTCCACATTTACATATGTATATCCACACTATTGCCTCTCTGTGGCCTTTCCATTGAACCTTTTAAGCTTTATCCTTGATTAGCATATTTCCTTCTCATATGAAATGCATATTTTATCGCAAATATTCTCCTGTACTTTCACAACTTTCATCCCATATCTGAGGGTTGTTCATTATCACACGATGAGTGCTGATAGCCCGACAAGGCCTAAACCATCCACACTCAGACGAGAGAGGAGGCTTTACTCCACAGGATTTAATTTTTTTTCCTCTCGCAGTTCCGTTCTTGTGCCAGCAACTATATATGAGGATAATTTTCCTTTTCGTTAGGCACATGACAACTCAATTTTCCAGTAAATTTCATTTGGAATTTGCTGCGCAAATTATATATACAACTTTTTTTCTGGCTCTGTATAAACAGAAAATAAATTTAAAGTCAGCAGACGCGAAAATTTTTCGTGTTCCACGCCTGGAGGACGACGTGCAAAATGCTGTTATACGTATTTCCGTAGCAAATGGAATGTATTTTGGGAATGCAATCTGATTTGATGCATCGGTTGTTATTAGCTGGATTTAGATCCTGTTGGGAGAATTTGAAATGGTTCTTTGTGCATGGATTCAAATAGTGGTGAAATATGAGCAATCGTGTCTTGAGATATGATATTGGAGTAGCAACAATTTGGCAGGATGTATAGCGAAAGGAAGCGCTATTACGTGATCTTGTCTCGTTTGTTGGCACCAGACCGATGGAGTTTAGATATCGCAAAACATGGTTATTAGATAACATTAAATTTAAGCGAAATATCATTCAGAGCATTTTGTGAATCTTACAACGCAATAAATTCATCAATTATCCAATTACTTAGATATCCAGTAAAGACTGACCAACTCTCGAATATATAAAATTCCACGAAGTGGATACCGACACAGTTATTTAATTGTAGGTAATAACTAATTGCTCCTTTACCCAAGGATCAATGCGGTTATAAAAAGCGTAAGCGGCTGAGCCTATCTTTTAGGAAGAAATGCAATGCCTATCTTTTAGGTGGAATTTTGGTGCCCCGTTTTGATGTCACAAACTCCTAAGACCATGACTGCCATAAAAGGAGCGAGAAGGCAGGGCCAGCGTGTTGCATTCACGAAGGAAAGTACATAGCTCTCCCACCCTGCAGCTAGAGATCTCTTTGAAGTCCTCTAAGAATGGATTACATAGTGTCCATCGCGTGACTCTGGATAACCGCAAAGGAAGTGCCTGAGAGTTTCTCCTGTTTTTCTCCGCAGCTTCGGCAATGCGAATTGTAGGGTATGCCGGATGTGGTGGCAAAGTCCCCTATTGGCCAGTAACTCGTGCAGATAGCCGTAATCTTGTATGCATTTGCACGCATCTGGCAGAAGAGCTCTCGTTATCGGATTTTATTATACGGGGACCAAATCCTCCTTGTTTTGGCACAACTGATGAGCCTTCGCCATCTGAGGTCTGAGGCCGTTAAGTGATGCACGTAGTCAGAATGGCTAGGATACGGTTGGGGACCAGATTAGCTCCAACTATCGACAGGGTTCCGGTATTGTCAGTACTTCCGCCTGGAATACACTAGCGAATCCAATGAGACCGTACGGCTCGAAAACATTGTGTGTATCCGAAAAAGTCCAGCACAGACTATCTTTGATTCGTCAGTGAAGGATACTGTGTCGTAGCCTTGCAGCCGTGGTTGGAAAAGCACCTGCAAAGTTTTTCGTATATGTCGGCTTGCGTGAAGCGATGCCCATAAGGGATGCACAGAGGTACGTCGTCTAGGAAGTGACTATGCCCGTAGAAAATGACGGAAGATGCCGCCTTTTTTAAATGAGTTGTTCCCAAGGGACCAATGAAGGAAGCTCAACACTTGTTCGAGGAATGGATCACGGCACAAGAAAACTCATCCGAATGGAGGAAGAAGGCTAAACTGTATAAGAAACTGGCCTTCACGCGCATGAATGAATCCTATTTTATATTTAGGAACAAATTTTATAAAACAACTTCCGGGGCAGCAATGAGCAACCCCCCTCACCGCTGCTATGCTAGGTATTTATGGAGAGGCTAGAGAAACTGGGCACACAGGAACATCGAACATGGAGATCGAAAAAGAAGGGGAGATACGGTTCCTAGACTTAAAAATAATCCGTGAAAGGAGGATTTTGAATTCGACATCTACAGGAAACCGACCCAGACACAACAGACCATCACATACACCTCAAATCACGATTTCCATCATAAGATGGTGGCTTTGGGATAGGATGCGACTTTATGATTCACAAGATGGTCAGAGAACTGCTCAACGAAGAGAGAAAAAATAAAGAAACGAACTACATCCTGGAAATAGCCAAGAAAAACAGATACAACAGTACCCTCATCGAAAATCGAATCAAAAAGGAACTACGCCAGACCTTAAGACAGCAACTTTCAACACTCTTCCAGGAGGTGAACACAGAACCGAGGAAATGAATAACATTAATCTACTCGAGTCGGACGCAGAACATCAAAAGGGCGGCTACATAAACGTGGATTCCGGGTCACCTCGACCAGCAGGCGATACCTACTTAGGACTCGGTTACAATCAGTCAAGGACAAAAAAGAGTGTACGGAAAACGCGACATTTATAAGATTTCCTGCCCAGACTGCGACAAGATTCACGTAGAATAAACAAAAAGGGCTAGTCTACACCAGGGTGTAGGAGGAAGCCGAATTCTCTAAAAATAAGAATAACCCACACATAAGGCCGGCGGGTGCCAGACATATAATAGAGCAGGGACACCATTTATCGTTAAATAACGCCAATATTTTGAAGAAAGTGAACGACGTTAGGAGAATAGATTCCTATGAGAGCCTTCACATCTCAAAAATTCCCACCGAAAAAAGGCTAATCACGAACATGGGCAACAATTTTTCCACCTTGGTGGAACTTTTAGGAAGGACTAAGAGAACAATAGAAGCTCAAAAAAAAAAATCCCAGAAATAACTATAAAAACTCAAATTGTGAAGCAAATTTTTCAGAAGATAGAACACTGAAGAAGGGGAAAGTTGGCTCCCGAAATACGTATTTGTATAGATTAGATAGTTTTAGCCAATAAAAAGGAAAACTATCTTCCAAAACAACCTTTCATTCTAAGATTTCGGCTAACAAACTACTCTAATTCACACCACTGCTGAATAAAGAATAAGTTTTTCCATTCTTGAGTGCGAGATCCTCCAGACAGATGGTCTGGACCAGATTTCTCCCTTTTAAGACATTTTCGAAAATAAAACAAAACTTTTTGCCCTCCAGTTTACCGTGAGTTGCGTATTATCTGACATATCACTTGTATCTAGGTTTTGAAAATAGACTAGCGAAATTTATTCAGTAGGTCATCTATAATGGACTTTGATATCGCCAACTATTCCAGTGTTTCTAAGGTCATCACCATTCATAGCAATGCCCTTCAGGAGTCGTTCAACGAAGAAATAGTTGTGGGACGCAAGCACGGGCATGGGGATGGGGGGAAAGAAAAGTTGCCGTTTGTTCCCAGCGACAAATTAAAAGAATTCCTTGATTTCTTTGAGGAGGAGCATCCATGGGGTTATCGCTGAGAATTGGCGGGTTAATGGACAGTATAAAAAGCTTGAGAGGTTTAAGGAGAATAGCACCAGGCGAAGCGGCTGGCCGTTTTTCAAAATACTAACGTGAAACGGGTGAATCCAGATGAATAGATTTGACAAGGTTTAAAGCGCGTTACAAATCCACAGAGGGTGTTGCTCAAAAAATTGTAAATACGCAAGTGCGCAGTTAAAGTTACCGGAGAAAACCACAGTTTGGCACGTACACTTTAGTGTCCTTTACGATTCGTTTCCATCAGCTGAAACCGGGCGGATTCAGCAGAGAAACCCGGGACGTGATTCCGCCAATGGAGCTACCGAGCGAGCCTGACGCTTGGCGGATGGTCTTTTGGAGCATTCTCCGGTTCAACGGAGACCTTCACCCTCGATAAGGTGACCCATCCAGGCCCGCCCCAAACGTTGAGCTTGAAGGAATGCTCCTTTTGCTCTAGGATTTTAAAGGATCCTTCATATGGAGGATGCAGCGGCCTTCGAGGAGTGTGGAGGTGTCGACTTCCGGCGTCGTATGTGGGGCAGGTGGATTCCGCCGCAGTTGTGAAACCACGTGCAGCATCTTGGAGTCGCTTAATCTTGCTCTGGTATCCAGCATAGGGTCGGCGGGAAGTCGCGGATTCTCATCGTACACCATATCCGCGGGGCTGGCCGTGAACTCCTCTTGATGAACTGTACAAAGGCTTGGAAGACGAAAGGCAAGGACTGCGTGCCAAGAAAAATTCATAGAGAAACTGATGATGATATAAGGAAGAGGGAAAAGCGGAGATTAGAAGCCAGATAATGTTAGCTTAAAGGATTTTCAAAAGAAAAATTGCCGCAGGATCAAGCACAACCATCCGCTTATTTTCGGAAGGAAAGAATCAATGGAGAAAAACCAACATGAACAACTGACTCAGATTTTATGTGTGCAAAAGAAAGGAGACGGTGACAAAGAGGTTCTAAAGTAGTCCGAGGACGATTCTTAATTAATTTATCTACAAAAATGTTCATATAGATCTCAATGACTTATGCATAGATTAAAGGAGAACTACTCTCCCATATACGTAAACAAATAATTGTGATTAAGATATAATTAAGGTGGTCTTCAGGAATCTTTGCTTCCTCTACTTTGCTTTAGAAATACAGATGCAAACTATAATACACTTTCTATATCCCATTCTTTCGGCTTAACTCGAAAGCATTCACTTGAACTTCAAAAGGATATAATTCCACACTTAGCAAGAAGGTGTCATACTTGCATTAACCAATGGTGCCTAATTTTGTTTTTACCTTTTTCACTTTATGCCAAAGTTTTGACAATTTATTCGAGTTTGTCAAACGCGGATGCAAGTCAACTCTAGAAATAAATGAAGGAGGGTGACTATACTCCGGTTGACCTGAAAACAGGTGGTAGTCTTATGGATTAGATGAAAGACTTATGTTTTTTTGAGGTAAAAACCTTCAAAATTTTAACCCGAGGGTACCCTGAGAGGGTAGAATTTTTACCCACTAAAACCACCTCTCGTCAAGCTAAGACTAAAACTTCCCCATTCAGCAGCTTCCGTTGCAAATTTCAGTTTCACATTTGTAGGGTGAAAGCCTTGTGGTCAATCTCAACACCTTGGTTGGCTTTGCTGAGGACCTGGCTGTTTCTTAAAAACTTATGTCCTTAAAGTCAATAAAAGTAATTTTCTTTTACTCTTTCCAGTCATTTGAGATATTTGTCAATTTTTGGACTCTGTTATTTTCATGTGACCGTAATCGCTGGCAATACTTATTTATATGCTCTGTGATGGCTTCACTAACCATCCGTATTCTTACGTCCTCTTTACGAATATACCAGTAACTGTCTACCATGCTTTGAAGCACTTTGTTTTCTAACGTTTGTATGACTTTCAAGTTTGATTCTTTGGCACAGTCACAGAGCTGTATGCCGCACGCCCCTATGGGATTCCGAATTTGCTTGTAAATTCTGCTAATTGTTGTTGACGTTGAGCTGGGAATTCCAACCTAGCAGCCAATCTGTACATCTGTCGGTACCTCGCAACTTTTCCGTCTTTTTTATACCGTGTCTTTTCCAGCTGAGCTGAGTGTCATACGTAAATAACTAATCCCATTCGTCCGTGATGATGACGTTAGCTAAACTCTCTTTTTAAGGTTTTTTGTCAAACAGAACCTTATTAAAATTGATTGATTGATTGTTCGTCTGTCATATCCGATTTACTCGAGTTGACCTTCGCGTGGGAGTTACTAGGTTCACTGGTGGACGCATAGCGAATTCATTAAGACTTCTCGGCAAGCAACTAAAAAAACATTCGAAATGTTGACATAAACTCACGGTATGCATCACCCCGACGCTCTTTCTGTGCGAGGAACGTTGCATAGGTGAACACTAGGAAGTTCGTCGAAACTCTCGGAGGGCTGGAGGGTCCTCCTGGGGGTGGCGGCGCTGCAGTTGGCAATGTCCAAAATTCAGTTGTAAACCTGATAACTACGCCCTGTGGAACTTTCATGCGCAGGAGAGCATCGAAACGTGACAAGTCTTCAATGTATTGGCGGACGGCGGAAGGAGTCTCACTAACTCCACCGAATGACACAACGTCTAAACCCCCGAGAGGACTCGGTTACAAACTGGTAACCCTAGCAATCAGAGCTCTGCGGAAACACTATTCACTTAAGGTCGAGCAGATGAACCACATTGTACGGGCACTATTCCCTCCGCACCCCGTACGGGATGATGACTGCCCACTTTGTCTCTAAAAGAATTGGAAGAGTGTTCCTTGAACTAGCAGTTCCCTTCCTTCTGTCTCATCCCGTTGATGAAAGGAATTCCTTGATTTTAAGGCTGCGTGGTGGAGGAGCTTGGGGGCTAGCCCGAAGTAATGTGACAAGCGGTTCCAGACTAGCTCTATGACAATGGGGAGGTGTTTAGTTGGTATTCCGAAGATGTACCGCTGCGGGAGTCAAGCACCTATCCTACCCCCCGAAGATAGCCTTAGTTCGCCCAAAACACCCATGGTTGTGTTATATTATGGCCTGTGCTTAATAAGGAGTACAATGGGATTAGGTTTAGTAGTACTCAAAGTACAAGTGAGAGCAATAGTGAGGTCCTGCAATTTCGCTCAACGGATGCCCTTAGTGTATTCTTGCACTTGTTTCCACCCCATATAAAATAGATTATATTATGCAGTGCTGTCAGGAATTATGAATTTTTGTTTAAAGATTGAGGATCTTCGTCAGTCTTTTAATTTTTGAACTTCAGTTCGACCTTAAGTGGATGCGGATTTAGGACTCCTCAATTCCTAAACAAAAATTGTTTAGCTCCGGCCAAGCTGGTCCAAATTTTGGGCGGATTTACGTTGGATATATTTTGCACCCTTGTCGCGTGTTAAAAATTATAGAAGGGAGCGTATAACACCTACGAGCCGGTCACGCTCCTCCCAGGGCAGAAGTGACGCAGCATCTGAGCTTTAAGGCCATAGCAGAATGTAGGCTGGGCTTCGAAAGAAGCTTTACTGTAGGATTCCCAAATAGGACGAACTGGAATATTAGAGTTGTACGATTCTAGTATTGTATTTTACACCGATAGATCAGAAATTGGTTGTGAAATTGGAATTAGAATCCAATCTAGAATACAGCTTTGGAGAGTATACAAGCGTCTTTTAGGCGATAACGTTGGCGATACAGAAGGCTTGCAGTTTGTTTGGAATGTGAGTCACCATTAAAGTGTAGCGGAGTGATGCTGGATGCCCTCTACAGATCGCTGTCAAAGCAATTTAGGGGAGCAATTTAAATAAAATAACGAAAAATGATGTATAAATACTACTTTGAAAAATTGTGTTTAAATTATAGATTCCCACTTTAGGGTCAAAGATGGTATCGCCTAACTTCCTTCAAAATCTTTCTCCTCTGTATTCCCTCGAAATATAAAAGGAAACGAACATACTACTGAACGCCGGAAGACGCAATCTATGTGTCGCTGAATGTGGCAAGGAACGGAATCTCCTAACACTACTTGTCATTTACTCACTCCAGGTGGCGCTAGCAAACACTGTTAAATTGAGTAAAATTTGGTCCACCTACGACAAAAAACGAACACGCGACATTACGAGCCAGCCACGTGGGAAGGTTATGGAAATACAGCGACCTGCACGGAACACTGACCAATAAGGACCTCCACTGCCAGACTCGGCTTTCCCTAAAAAACGCACTTATAAAGGTGCGATCAGGGAGCCGTGTGCTTTAGTTGGCGCCACGCAACAGTTTTTAAACCTTATAGAAGTTGTAGCGGTAACTATACTGTAAAAGAGTTGTCATGTTTCGTGATCTCCACAGACTGTCGATTCAGAGAACAGGACATAACAACAGGTCCTGTTATTCTCACTGGGTTATTTGGTCCACTTATTTGTGTTTTGCGAGATCACTGATTTTCCCTGGAAGTAGAGGTTCAGAAAGCTTTGTAAAAGTGGCTTCGCAAGCTACGGAAAATCTGAAAACACTGTTAACCACTGCACTCTTGGCATGTACTTGCCGAAACACCGAGTTGTTGCCTTCACTAGTGGACTTATTCAAATGAATTTATCTTGTCAAACAATAACGTTGACAATGCATCTTAGTGACCTTCTGGATTTTTCCAAAGCTCCTTCTCTCAGAGTTGCACGCAAAGTTGGACCATTTTGTTCTGTCAAGTTTGAATTAACCTTTTCAACAATTTTCAATAACATGCATATTTTTCATTCCTGTCAAATCTAACTCTGGACTAACCTTGGGTATTTCTGTTATGTTGTATATTTCGTTCATTAGGATTCTTAGAAATACAAGATATGACCCTCCTTTTCCAGATCAAAAGAGGTAGGTGGCCTAATATACTCAGCAAATTGTCTGCCATTAACTCATTATTTGTTGAAAAAAACATGAAAATTTAGTAGTTGTCAGTGATTTCTTTGAATGCGCTAAAAAGGTCAAGGAACGAGAAGGTTTCTTAACTCCACTTGCTTAGTCAGAAGATACACTTTCCTTTCGGGCAACGTATAACAAGAATTCTCAACCTACATCACAAATTCTGTTATTCCACCTCAGCAAACAACCCTGAAATAAACACGATTCGGTAGTCAGCCCATTATGGGAGCCCTTCCAGTTTTTAGCTTAATAAAGAACAATCTTTACGAGCTATCAGTAAAAATACTTTTGCTTCATGATTGCTTTTGGAACGACCTTGCTGCGGTGGTATAGTTCCTTGAAAACGTAGGTTCCATACGAAACAGAGTGGATTTCAAACTGTCCATTGAATTCGGAAATAACGCAAGCCTTAAACGGAGGCAATAAAAATTGTATCTTACGCGTTTGCTCTTCAGGGCAATCAAATTATGGCGGACAAAACGATATATAAATGGAAAAATATGCTTCTGCGAAATGATGAGGGGAAGTTCAGGAAGGGTAGTTCTTGGAAAACTTTAGAGAAGGATGTTCGGAGTTGAATTTTGCAGAAAGGGAATTATGTCCTTGTGTTTTGTAGAGTTCTCTGGCTTGGGTAAGAACGCAGCTCGCAGTCTTAGTCGGAAGCTTGTATAGTCAATTCCGCATACTTTAAGCCATCGATTATATTTTATTAGGAAAGTAGTTCGCTTCAAATCAATACCATTATTTCTAGTCCTTCCTAAGCAGTCCCCTTCCTAATTTCTATCTCTTACTCCCAACAGCGCAACAAATCCCCCAACAAAATATTCATATCCACCATCACGATTTCACCAAGTTCTGCAGAAAAACTCTGCCAAACGTAGAGAAAATAAATAAACGCAGACAGGTTAAAACTGACTAGGAGCTAGACAGCTATTTAATTTTCCACAACGAAATTTTCCCATCCAGCTCAGTCGGTTCAAGGGAAATTGATGGTGGTAGATCCGTTAAAAGTGGGTTGATTTTACACTGATTTTTCTCACATAAATTGACAAGGGCAATTGATTTCGACATTTGCCCGCTTTGTCAGTTACCCTGCCCTACATTTGCAGGATCGTTCGCTCCCGTTGTGAATGTACCGAGTCTCGGGTGGTTTTGATAATGGGTTTTCAGGCAAGACGTGACTCCATTTACACGAAACGATTGTAATCTGAGTTAGAGACTTTGAGTCCCAGCCAAATTGGTGGTTAATTGATGTATCAGTGAAGTTGAAAAATTGCAGAATGCAAGGATTTTTTAATTCCAAGGTATTTAGCAAGATATCGATTTAAGTAGGACATCTTTGGATTCAGGAGGAAGCGTGGTTATCACACGAGTATGTCACTGCAATTCATCAAAACTGAATTGATTATGCTTTGTCCTGGCTTGCAATTATGGAATTCTGTAATCAGATCACGCAATGGAATTCGCGTTTGTCTTCCTCTCATCTACGTCAATAGTGAAATTTATATTCTCACTATGTTTGCTCATTAGGACCGTCATCCTGCGTTACCACCAAAGTGCATCCTAATCATAAAATATTCATAGGATCCCAAGATACATCCGTTCGATTCTGCCCGCACCTATCAATGATATTCCATCAATTGCATTAAACAAGGATTCCACGCAACCTGCCAACAGGGTGTCAGGGTGATTTGGTTGTAAAGGTATTGAGCGAGGGTGCAGATGGATGGGCCGTTGCATTCGCATTTCTTCCTGTCACAACCATGTCAACAATTCCTAAATATCCTGGCCATTGTCCGCGACAACTAAATATGTAAATGTTTTATTATTCTCAGTGCGAGCTTATCGCATGCCATTCGGAATATTTTAGTGGATTTACAGCTAGATGTAATTAAATACGTTGGGGCTAATGAGATGTCCTTTGGTGATCGGGCGAGAATACAGGCTATGTTCAAAATATTTCTACTCTACTTCTTCATTGAAGGGGAGAGTAAGTGCCAGGGAAAGTTATTCGGAATGAATGAAAAATTAACACGGAACTGATCCCCTTAGTGGCAGCGGAAATAAATGGGCTGTCCCCTTAGTTACAATGCATAAGGAAGAGGGGAGGAAGTATGGGTATGGTCGTCCAAAAAGGTCGCGGGAAAGTGGAGGATCAGTAAAAGCAACTGGCTAAAGTACCGAAAAAGAAATCTAAAGACATTGCAGTACCCTCAGAAAGCAAAGTCTCAACTGTAATCTCCGCAAGCAGATTGGAGGCAAATGCAAGAATGGGAGGAATTGGACCTGGAAGACAAAAAAGAATTCTTGTTCGCACTAAGGCGATTCCAATTGTTGGCCGACATTTATAAGTTGGAAGAATTCCAGGATCAAGTTAATCCCTTGATGTGGTACATGGACTCAACCACGCCCACCCGATATCGTTCACGGTTCCCTGAAATGCGCATCAAGTCCTTCTAGGACTCCTTGAGACCCCTACACTCCTCCATCACTGTTCTGCGTAAAATGCTCCACGGGTGATCCACTAGTTGCCCATCTTGGAAAAGTGGGCTGCACTGAATGACGTAGCGAGCAATGGAATTGTAATCCTCATCATCAACGGCGCAACAACCGGTAGCTGGTCTAGGCCTGCCTTAATAAGGAAATCCAAACCCGGGATTTGCGCCGAGGTCCACCAATTCGATATCCCTAAAAGCTGTCTGGCGTTCTGACCTCGGGCAGGGTCTGCCTCGTCGTCTTTTTCGGTTTGGAATTGTCGCCTCTCCTTAATACGTACCCTATCCTTACTAACTGTGTACTGGGTAACTGGCAAGTACTTTTTTCAAAATATTATCATTATGATGAAACGCAGCAGATAAGTGTTCATAAAGGCTTAGGGCTTGAGTAAGAGTCGTTTTTCTTATGCTACGGCTATTTAGCAACGTAGCAGGAACATTAGCACAGAACAGTTCCAGTAGGGAAGCAAATAACACCCAGTAACCACTTCGATCCAGATCCTCCAAGGCAGAAACTGAGGCAGCATCTGATGAGTTGCCTCTTCCCTAGATGGAACTGCAAGTCGTCTACCTTCAACTTGATTTGGGGTTGAGGTAACTGCATTTCCAAGGAAGCGAAAGCGGATTTAGCGCTGCTGGTGCATCGGGCTCTATCAAGACGTCGGCATTTCGGAATTTCCTAGGTATAAAAATTGCCCATTGACGAAGATAAGGAGAGTACGATAACCCGCTAGATTGAGAAGGTTTCGTTAGTGTTTAACTTCAATGCAACTCTATCTGCCTCTCTTTCCAAATCTAAAGTCCTTTTGGCAACATCCATGGCCGACTGAAAGAGCAAATAGCATAGTTGAGGTGTTTGAGGAAGGATGTTATAGTCCATTGAAATCTTCCATATCCTTCGGAAAAAGAAACAATTTCGGCGTAACATGTTTACCTCGGAAACTTCGCACTCGACCTCAAAATTTTCTAAGAATTTACCTTGATCCAGCACATGACATTTTGCATCATCATATGTCGCTCTGATAATAGTTATTAGTTTCTCCGGAATTCAGAAAAGTTGTTGAAGCGCAGATCTGAAATCCGCATTCCAAAATGATCCGTAGAGTGTTGATGTAGTCAAGGCAGGAAGATACGGAGAGGCAGCCAGCCTGCTCTTTGCAGATGAAGTTTTCGAGAAGTTCTTTGATGCGTTCCAAATTATATTAGTTATCACCTTTACGACGGCAGTTAGCATGCAGATACCCCTCCAATCGTCGTACTCAAAACAGGTGCCCTTCTTCGGAATATTAACGATTATCCACTTCTTCCAATCCCTTGGAAAGCTCTTGGATTCCCAGGAGCGCCAGATAAGCAAAAGAAACAGATCTGGAGAAACTGAAGGTGCCACCACGATGCGGGAAGGGCGTTAAGCTCCCCGACTTTACTCTGTTGGACTGCATTAAGAGCGGATGATTTCCTTTCAATTTGGAGGAGCATTTCGGATATACATGGCACAGTGACTAGTCATATCATCCACAAGAGACAGAAACTGTAAGCGCCAAATGGATAGCAGGTAGGCCACTGCAAAATGAATTGGGGCAAAAACGAAAGGAGGAGCACGCTTCTGGAAAAAAGCAGGCGAAAAAGGACAAAGAGAAATAACACCCTACGTTGTCAGATGGACAGACGGCTTTCTGAAACCAAAGAGGTTACGAAAGGCAAATCACTAATAGAAAAGATAAGCGAATGAACCGTCGGCTCTGTTCATTAAAACGAGGGAAGGCAATATATTCGCGGAAGTTATCAGTGAAATCTATTACAAAATAAGCGGGAAGCCAATGGCGCAGAAGTGTATTCAGTACGGAAAACGAAGCGTGGCGCAGTTGTTGTCGAACTAGGTTCAAAGGCGACTAGCAAGAATATGTTCTGCGATCCGGTCAAGGGGCTACCGATGGAGAGGGCCTTCGTTTCTAGTCTGGAACCTGCATGCTCTCTAGGAATCCGAACAATATCCGAGGAAACTCCTTAACAGCGGGAACATCAAAATTGGTAGATCACTAAACAGAGGGTTGTGGCAAAAAAAAAATTGCGTTACATACACTGCGGGTTCGGGGGGGTGTCCAGCCCTCAGGCCGAAGCTGCTAATGTGATCCGCATCCTAGAATTAACATACACCAGAGTGCAATCACTCAATAGTTGCTAGCGCAGTTTCCCCCGAAAGTAAAAACTGATCTAGTGTCAATCAACGAGCAATATCGGAACAATGACTCGGCTTTATGATATCTCGACTGATCGGGTACCGCTGCCATCTAGAATCGGGACGGCATGTGACTTCAAGTTCTTGCCCAGGTCCGATGGAATGACTTTGTCTGGATTCAGTGTTTAAGGATAGCGGTTTTTAGCATTTAGCTAATGCCAAATCAGACGATGCCGGACTTTCGACGCAGGCCCCATACTCTGGGGGAGTTGTTTTAAGCACAGAAGGGGAACCCTGGTAGAACGAGACTTTAACACCACGGCCCTTGAATGGGCACTCAAGTCGCAGAGCATGCGCACATTCTAGAAACCAATCAGTATCCATTTTACATAGCGAAAGGCCGCAATCGTGAGGTCAGCCCCAATCCGAGGTATTGTTGACGTTGCTATGGCAGTTTTGAAATTTGCCCACAAATTTTCATTTCCATTTCCAGTGTATTCGAAAATGTCAAATCACAGGATAAGCAAGTATAAGATCGTGGCATCTATTATGAGTGCGGGGAAGGCATTTAAATCATTGCTTGGAAATATGGCCGGCCATCCCGCGAGCCCTTGTACGTGGAGGAGTATCAAACGGCCGGATCGAAAGAGTGAAGACCAAGCCTAGAACAATTACCTTCTTTCCGTTTTCCCCCTTCAACGACAGTCTAGTGGGGATAAATTGACAATGACAATACAGACTTCGTCGAGAGCAGAGACAACTCATCAAACTCTGTATTACCCCCGCCTCCGAAGTAGCGTAGTCCAAAGCGATTACCAAATATTATTCGCTCTTTTATTTAGATTTAGAAACACGTCGATCGAATCATATTGAGGAGAAAAACTACATGGTTTAGGCCTAAACTGGTCGAAGCAGAGCTTATGTGTTTTTAGAATTTTTGGAATTCGCTGGCTCTCCCAGAGCAGAAATGAGGCAACTCAATGAAAACGTTAATGTTCATTTTCGAGTACAATGGACCACTAGGATCTAAGTGCTCAAAGACTTCGCCTCTCCCTGACCTCATACTCTCCATTTTTGAAAAATTGGATGCTTTGTCCAAAATGAGAGGGTTGTGGTGCAAGAAAAGAGAAAGAAAGTATCTCCCTAATTGGCCTGGGCTTGGCACTCTCCCACCTAAAGAAAAAAGATATAAATCAATTAAATCAATGGAGAGGAGCGTGAAGGAAATGTGTGAAAATAAGAACCGTCTTCATCTGCAGCACCGTGCACCAGTAACCAAGGCAAGTTGAAATAAACTAGGAAATGCAGAGACGAAAAACTATAAACGGCAAAGCCTCGGTGCAGATGTGCAAACAGCTAGAAGGTATGATGCGGGGTTGGTCTGGCGATACCGGGCCACCAATACAACTTTTTCTATAATGGGGCTATTTGCTTAACATTAAAAAAAAATGTAACCATCTGAAAAGCCACCTCAGGTAATCCTCCCACGGTTTCTGTCATAAATAGTAATTCAACGGGATGACTGTGCGATGCCTTCAGCTGAAGGCATAGCTACCAGGGGGGAAATATATACGCATTGAAGACAATAATATCGAAGCTTCGAACAAAGCCCTCTCCGCCAATTAGAATTCGTACTTCAGTTCTTTGGATTTGTCCATTGTGAAATAGGGATTCGATTGCTTTTACTACCAAAATCCAAAAACACCCCTTTCCTATTCCCTCAATAAAATGGTTATTGTGCGAGTACACAATTATTTTTGGGGAGATGATGCACGATAAGGTGATCGCTTGTGCGCTCTAAAAAAGACAGCGGTGTTCGGTCGGGCACCTGAAGAGTTGTGTCAGGTGTCCGACACACACGGTCAAATTTGAAATGACAAAGTATACGGTGGGGATGGTTGTTATCAGCAATAGCACGAAAATGGAACTGGCAAATCCAGGTTAGTCTTTCACAAGCAACTAAGAAACGCCTTACAGTTTGGAAAGGGTTCCCTGTGTCCCTAGGATCAATGGGTCAGTCATTAGTTTTTAATGATACGATCAGACTCTCAGGAACTTTCCTATTACGTGAAGCTGTCTTTTAAAAAATGTGATGAGTAGGCGGAACGGAAAATTTAATCACGAAATAGCATGTGCGATAGGCACACTCATGTCTGGACGAAACCTTGAAGGTGACACTCGACTTACTTACTGATTGCAGCACGGTTTCAAAACGATCAAAGGAATAGTTGGAAAGTACTCATTGAGACTTATTATAAGACACCATAGACTATACTTGTTGAAAAAATTCCAGACCCTTTTGCACTCAAAAAATAATGATGTTATTCACCATAGGGATTCCAAAAAATTACATGAGAGCAGGTATCACCATTTCCGAGAAAATTAAGACCGACAGACAGATGTTTCCCTTAAAAACGTCAGGGAAAGAGATTTCTATTCCTAAATGGTTCGAGAATAAAACTGCGACGAATTTATGGTCGCGAAATCTGACTAGGCCTCAATGTTGAAAAACAGTATTTTCAATGAGAATATCTGTGATCTGTGATGTTTCCAAAAAAGCCCATTGAAGCAGATAGGAAACCTTCATTTATCAATAAGACAAGTGCCCAGCGTTTGTTACTAATAGAATGAAGGGGGCTGCTTCAAGATTCATTACGAAGGTTTACCTAAACCTTCTCACGTGAAGATATGCATAGCTATTATGATGATTTGATTGATTCACTGCACCTTAAAAAACTCCTAACCCACCAGGAATAGGAACAAGTCGGGAAACCGGAAGCTGGACGCTTCAGGTACGAAAGGTTTTGTGTATTTCTTAGTACGTAGCACGTAATATATTCATATATTATGTGAGAGTATCCACTTTCGGGTGACATTGACATTCATAGTCTTCAATTTTCAAAGAAGCAACAAATTTGAGGTATTATAACTTTGTTAGTAATAGTGCGATTTCCACCAAACTTGGTAAGATCATGCTCTATATTAAAGCCTACACAAAACCTTAAAAATGGTTTCTCCCGTAGTCAGCTGACGAATTCAATACGGATCTAATATTTGATGGATATTAAATGGGAAAAGTCACGAGAGAGGGTCACGTTTTTGTTAACAAGGTAAAAACTTCCTTCAGATGCAGTTCTCAAAGTTTCCCAGTATTGGAGAAAACTGAACCTCTTAGAAATCCCCTAAATATTGCACTGTACTGTAGTCAAACCCACACATCATGGATTGTTTTTTTTTTAATTGCAACCCTAAAACTTTCACAGTCCTCCGTTAATACGGATAATAGCACTCACTCTTAACATTCCGAGCACTTTCATTCAGTAGTGCCCACTATGCTGTGACGAGTGGTGTCCTCCTAATGGAAATTCATTGAATTTACAACGAGACCATTTAAATGGCATTTGTCAGTGTCCAAATTGTTAGCCCAACGTACTAGTTCACATTCATGTAGCACTAAGCTAACATTGCCAAATTCCATTCATTTAGTCCATCAGTGGAATACAGCCTTAATTGTGTAGAGGTGCAAAGCGGTTATAGTGCAGTTATAGATGTCCTTTGGCCCGATTACTGGCAGTAAAAGGTATGGGGTGTGAAATAGGGACGGATTTCTGTGATTAGTTGAAAGTTGGGGCTACTGGCGTATGGAAATGCCTCAATGTGGCTTTTTTTACTGAATCCTATTAAAAATTCTAGCAGGTCCTTATGGAAATACTCACCTGAGAATCTGTCCTCTTTTAGCCGACACACGTCACGTCAACAAACGAATCTGATCTGAAAGCAAAAAATAGGGAAGCGTTACATATGCTTTATAATTAGAAATTTGATTCAAATGTAAATCTTATCAAAAGGACCAGATGAACCAGTAATTTTTAAGGTATTTCCAGCGACGAAAGTCAAGTAACTCAATTCGAGACGTTGTTTTCGTCGCTAGTAAAGTTCATATATTGAATCATTGAATTGGTCCCGAGACATTGATAACGAATAACACCTTTATAATTGAAAATAATTTGAGAATCGAAGCTGGACCTAAGATGAACTTAAGGGAGTTCCAAGGCCTTAACAGTCCAGAAGCAAGTCACTATCTAGAAGGGTTTCGCCAATACCTGTGTGTTCAAACTTCAAGATCCTACCAAGAAAGCACAACGTCAAAAGCAAGGTTTACGTCCCGTTGTTTGTTTTTATTTTGAGTTACGTATCTCCTTCTTTACCACTCACTGATTCTTCTGCTTGTAACGTTTCTTATTAAATTTGTCAAATCAAGGATACTCCACTCCCGACTGCGAAAGAGATCGAGCTTGCCTCCTTGCAAATCTTTTTCCAGAGTTGTTTTAATCATGGTATTATAGAATGGCCTTTGTGAAGAGAATTAATCTTTTTTACTACAGATTTTACTTATAATTGTGTGATCCATCACGTTTCTGCCCCTGCTAAACTAAGTTAGTTAGATTGAGACACTCGAGGTCGAGGGAGAGATACATCTCCAAGGACCCAGGGCTCACATGTTACAACCCCAGTACTCTCTCAATAATTATTCAATAACCTTTTGCCTCCGATAATGTATCCCAGAAGCAGAGAGATCTAGTCTGAAATCTGAAGAGGTTGGAAACCTGCGTATGATATACAGGTCCGTCCCTATCTATTAGAATTTTCATGCCTTTTTAAAGGGACAGTCAAATGCACCTTCGAAAAGATTTCCGCCTGTTGGAAGGAAATCAAATTTGGCCATTTGGTTGGCAACTTCACCTTTCTAAGCAGACTTAACATTGGACGGCCTCATACCAAACCATCATCATCATCATCAACGGCGCAACAAGCTGTATCCGGTCTAGCCCTCCCTTAATAAGGAACTCCAGACATCCCGGTTTTGCGCCGAGTTCCACCAATTCGATATCCCTAAAAGCTGTCTTGCGTCCTGACTTACGCCATCGCCCCATCCTAGGCAGGGTCTGCCTCGTCTTCTTCTTCTAACATAGATATTCCTCTTATAGAATTTCCGGGCTGGATCATCCTCATCCATACGGATTAAGTGACCCGCCCACCGTAACCTGTCGAGTCGGATTTTATCCACAATCGCTCATAGATTTCGTCGTTATGTAGGCTACGGAATCGTTCATCCTCATGTAGGGGGCCAAAAATTCTTCAGAGGATTCTTCTCTTGAACGCGGCAAAGAGTTCGCAATTTCCCTCGCTAAGAACCCAAGTTTCGGAGGAATACATGAGGACTGGCAAGATCATAGTCTTGTTCAGTAAGAGCTTTGACCCTATGTGAGACGTTTCGAGCGAAACAGTTTTTGGAAGCTGAAATAGGCTCTGTTGGCTGACAACAACCCTGCGCAGATTTCATCATCGTAACAGTTATCGGTTGTGATTTTCGACCCTAGATAGGAGAAATTGTCAACGGTCTCAAAGTTGTATTCTCTTATCCTTATTCTTCCCGTTTGATCAGTGTGGTTCGATGTTGTTGATTGGTTGGTTTTCGTTGCTGACGTTGCCATCATATACTTTGTCTTGCCTTCATTGATGTGCAGCCCAAGATCTCGCGCCGTCTGCTCGATCTGGATGAAGGCAGTTTGTACATCTCGGGTGGTTCTTCCCATTATGTCGATATCGTCAGGATAGGCCAGTAGTTGGGAGGACTTAAAGAGGATCGTACCTCTTGCATTTACCTCAGCATCACGGATCACTCCCTCGAGGGCCAGGTTAAAGAGGACGCATGATAGGGCATCCACTTGTCATAGACCGTTGTTAATGTCGAATGTCTTGAGAGTGATCCTGCTTCTTTTATCTGGCCTCGCACATTAGTCAGGGTCAGCCTAGTCAGTCTTATCAATTTCGTAGGGATACCGAATTCTCTCATGGCCGTGCACAGTTTTACCCTGGCTATGACATCATAGCCGGCTTTAAATTCGATGAATAGATGGTGCAACTGTTGTCCATATTGCAATAGTTTTCCCATCGCTTGCCGTATTGAGAAAATCTGATCTGTTACTGATTTGCCTGGAGTGAAGTCTCTTTGGTATGGGCCAATGATGTTCTGTGCGTATGGGGCTATCCGGCCTAGCAAGATAGTGGAGAATATCTTATAGATGGTACTCAGCAACCTGATACCTCTATAATTGCTGCACTGTGTGATATATCCCTTTTTATGTATGAGACAGATAATGCCTCGTTACCAATCGTCAGGCATTGATTCGCTGTACCATACCTTGAGCACAAGTTGATGAACCATTGGGTGTAACTGTTCGCCTCCATATTTAACTAATTCGGCTGTAATTTCATCGGCCCCTGGCGACTTATGATTTTTGAGCCGATGAAGTGTACGGACTGTTTCTCCTATACTTGGTGGTGGCAGTATTTGTCCGTCGTTTTCAGTTGGCGGGACCTCCAACTCGCCGATGTTCTGATTGTTCAGTAGCTCATCAAAGTACTCAACTCATCGCTCTAATATGCCCATTCTGTCGGAAATCAGATTTCCCTCTTTGTCCCGGCAAGATGAGCATCAAGGTGTATAAGGCTTCATCCTGCTGACTTATTGGTAAAACTTGCGCGCCTGGTGCGGTTGCTCCCTGTATTTTTCTAATTCACAGACTTGTTGGTTCTCCCAGGCTTCCTTTTTCCGTTTGTGAACTCGCTTCTCCACTCGGCGGAAAGATGGTTGCAAGGAGGAAATCCTGAAGACCAAGGGCTGAAATTGGACTGCAGAGACTCGACGGCGACGACTAAGGAGGAATTATCCGTGACCTCTACAGGGGAACTGGCTGCGAGGAGACTATAGCGGAATTCACCTCATAGGATCCTATTCGGAAAGTTCTGTCGGTTGCAAATCCTTCGTTCTCTATTCAATCTGAGTTTTTTATAGCCAACTTTGAGCCTTCTTCTAAGTTCAATATAAGCTAGAAGTCGCAAAGGGCTACCAAGTTATTTAAGACTTCCTTTCAGCAGAGAAAGGAGCCTCAAAGAATAATATGTCCTTCTCTTTCAAATAATTCACATCAAGTAATTCCGTTCACAGATAAATTAGTCAATTCAAATAAAGTCAAAGGTCCCGCAAATAATTGAGTGTTTTACATCGTGTAAAATGCAAACAGCGCATTACCATAATTGAGACCATCAACATTTAAAAGGACCGTAAATATACGCAACACGAGATGGAGCTTGGCAAGCTTGAAAAGTGGATAGCATAAGATATCCCTTTTAATTGACGAAGCACACAAACTCGGTGACATGATAGCGTCACGTTGCGACACAACATCACGACGTAGAGTGCTGAAAAAGGTCCTTCGTCGTATCTTATCCGTCTTTCTGTCCGCCCTTTTCTGCAACAAATAATTATACAAATTAAGTTTTCGTCCCAGAAAGCGAATTAAAATACTTTGCTCCTTTTTCCTTGCATATATTTCTTTATATAATTTCGTGTGATTTTTCTTTGCGTCTCCTAAATTCATTTGTGAATAAATTGTCCTGTTGGAGCTTCTACCTCGGAAATTCTTCTTGATTTCGTGAAGGTATTTAAATGTAGAAATTAGTTGGAGGATCACAGCGAAGGAGCAACAATTAGATGGATATCCTCCATATTTTCACCTCATCAAGGTCGGAAGAAGACGAACAAGCCACTTGACCTTGTGAGTCTGGAGATAGGCGTGGGACGTATCGGAAAAATGTTTTTTTAGTATTTCAAAATTATATTGAGAATCTTACTTATACTTTTCGTATGAAGAATTTTCATTGGGCTTTTATCAATTATCCTCCCTTAGAAGTCCTTGGGAAATATTACAATGGAACTGTTTGCATTAAGGGAATAAAAAAATTCCTATTTTTATTCCAAACTTTAACAAAACAAAAACGAAATTCAGGTTTTATTTAAACTTCTGATTGCAATCTATCTTCTCAGATAAAAATGAAGCGAGCCATGGCTAGTGACCCTTAGATAACTTTTACATAGTTATCAATAATAATCAAATTTCCAATTCCTATTTTTTATCTTTTTCAACGGCACAACAACCGGTATCCGGTCTAGGCTTGCCTTAATAAGGAACTCCAGACATCCAGGTTTTGCGCCGCGGTCCACCAATTCGATATCCCTAAAAGCTGTCTGGCGTTCTGACCTACGCCATCGCTCCATCTCAGGCAGGATCTGCCTCGCCTTCTTTTTCGGTACCTATAGGGTTCGTTCAAAGGGAGAGGGTTGCAGGAGATACCCCAGAACCAGAAGACAGCCTCCGATACGGGTGGTATGGCGAAAACTAAGTTTATGAAAAGTCCGTGTATTCCTCGAAATCAGAAGAAGAAATTGCAAAGATTAATTCGGCCAGCGTTGCCAGAAAATAGATTGCCGATGATGAGAAATCACTCTGGATGAAGCTTGTTCCGAAAATAATTCAGCTGTCGGATTTTATAAAAGACAAGCATAATCCGGCCGTTAGGATTCTTTATCATAGGTCATAGGAACAAGAAACAAGTTCCCCGAAAAAAAAACCAGTAGAGCGATTCCTAAGAACAAGTGCATATGACAGACAGAACGACCAGTGAGGAGCTGCCAGATCTAATATCAGGTGCAACCCCGGTTGGCTGATTGGGACATACCTGTTTATGTGTAAATATGTGTTCATATACATTTATTTTCTGACTGTGCATGCGTTAGTTGTTGCTTATCTCTGATGCGTGGACCAAAACGGCTATGGGAAGGATAGCCAGAAAATAAAACCGATATAGGAACTTCTCCTATAGAAGGAGTAAAGTTACGATGCAGGGGCTCGGAACCCCAGTATCGGCCGTTTTTGGGAGTGACCAAGTGAGCTCCCCGGCATCGATATCTGTCGAAGAAGAACTATCGCAGGAGATACTCTAAGATTAAGAGATTGACTCGTTCAGGAGGAGCTCTTTAATTGTCCGGTCTCCACCAATGCCAAAGACGCTAAAAAGTCTGGAGAACACCTTAAATGTTAAGGGTCATGGAGTGTTAAGAAGAGTAATCCGGACAGGACTCATAGAGAATAGAGCGCTGACATGGAGGAACTATCCTTCCTGCCGCTTCGTGCAAAAATAGCTGAGCTATCTAAGTCCATCAAAAGCACAACGTGAATCAAGCTATTAAAAACATGGCGAGATTCATCAGTTTCCTCTAGAACAGGGCGCAGGAAGAGCAAAGGGCACCCAAGCAAAAGCTAATCGTATCGCCATCGACCTGCCACCGAATAAAAGAGTGCGGGGAAAGATAGTGATTCCTTGGCGAATCGGCAGGCGCTTAAGAGGAAAAAGCACACAAGCTAAAAGTACGGAAAGGAGGAAACATAAGCCCTTAGTGCGATCGTCCGCAACAGAAGGGAAACTTAAGGGAACCGCAAATGGTGAATGGACCAAGGTTACTCACAGAAAGGCGAAGAAGAAATCGAATTAGTGAGTTCGCCCAGAGGCAATTGTTATCTCCAGCAAGGGCAATCTGCGGAGATACTAAAAAAGGCCAAAGCTGACCCCGACCTAAAAGATCTAGGCGGATATGCCAGTAAAATCCGAAGGACTCAGAAATGCGATCTCATGTTTGAGCCGCGAAAAACTAGCTTGGACAAAACTGATGTCTTTCGTCACCAAGTTAAGAACTCACTTGAGAAGAATGTCATGGTACAGGCTCAAAAACATGAGGTCTATATACAGTGCAAGGATCTTGACGATGTAACATCCAGAGGAGAAATTTGCACTGCGTAGAAAAAGCAATTTCAACTGGAGGAACTGAGTGAAAAATGCACTGTGAACCTAAGGAAAGCCTATGGTAGTATTCAAACGCCACAATCCGACTACCAGTGAAGGCAGCACAGAAACTATTGACGGCAAGAAAAGTTCAAATTGGATAGGTTGTCTGCCGTCTGAGAGAGCAAATTTCATTAAATTGGCGTTTCAGGTGCTTCATATTGGGACACTTTACCATGCATGTACTAACGGCATCGATCGGTCCAATCCATACAGAAAGTGCGGGGAGAAAGGCCACATTGCCAAGGAATGCAATAAGGACCCCAAATGCTTATTGTGAGAAGAAAAGAAGGGACGGGATCACCGGCATATTGCCGAAAGTAGTAAATGCTATGGACGCAACCCCGGAATAAAGTAGCAATAAAACCAATGGAAGAAAGCTCGCTTTTCTGGTCCCAAAAAAGCTCTCCAAGTGATGTCAAACATCACGGCAATGCTCATTTCAATTCCAGAGGTGCTGCTGATGCGGATTTCGTTTCCTCCTGGGTCGAAGAGTCAAAAAGAACTTATACCTAGAGGTGGCAAAGACTGAGGAAAAGTGTCCGGAAGAAAAAAATAAATTCTTGGTGCACAAAAGACTGGTTCTTCCATCATGACAACGCGCCAGCCCACACCAACCTCTACGTAAGTTTTTTGCCAAAAACGACATGATACCGATTGGTCAAGCCCACCACCACCGCAATTTCCTATCGTAAAGGAAGTTTGCTTTGGATCTTTGTCAGCGTTCTGTTGACAGCATTTTCCTTGCCACAGTAAAGAGGATTACACCCACAATAACTGGCAACCTTTGAACCAAGAAGGTAGTCACAGGGAAACAACTGTTACTAGGATACTTAATTGATTAGCCTTAGACTGGCTAATCGAAGCAGGACGATATATTTTAGGGAACTCTGTTCAGAAGTGCCCATGGTCGTTCATCTGCACAGACCAAGGCGTTCCAATATGTCAAAAAGTATACAGATGTGATCTCAAAGCAAGGGTGGAGTACAGTCTACCTCAAACGATCTCTATAAAAAATGATCGTTCTCTCTACAACCATATTATTGTGTATTCAGTATCCTCTGAGGTAACAACCGTGGAACATTACTTAAACTGATGTATTTTGTCGGTCGGTACCAAGGCATCCAGAATTTTGCTAGAAAGCGCTGCACTCAAAATTTCGGAGCCACAAACTCTAGAGCTCTATCTTGCTCCATGAAACGATAGTATTCCTACAGCACTGCATAGCTTATGTGCATGCACATAAAGTGAATGAAGTCTACATAAGGGTAGCCCAGAGCTCTTTTTTGGATGATGTAGCATTCGTTATTGCGGGAATGATGTCGATCAATTTTTTGTCATTTATAATGGATCCTTTTGCACAACCTTAAATGAAAAAGGTTCCACAGCCCCGGGGATTCTGCGGAATAAGTGATCCCATTTTCCAAGATTTGTTGACTGAAATAAAAGGCTCGGGGGAAGCTGAATTAAATCTCGTATTGGAATGCAGTGGAGTCGTCTCTTAAAACCTGAAATTATCTTAATCTATTTCGAGTCTATCAAGGAGAACCATGAAGTCTGCAATATAAAAAGTAGTGGAGCCAACTTTAAGGAAATACAGATGCTCTGGTAACGTAAACTTGTGACCCAGAGAAAGTGAGGATGCTGAGAATCAATGTTTCTTCGAAAATCAGCGCCTGACTGAAAATATTATCCCATTTCTATCTGCCCTGAGTTGGAGTTAAAGAATGCACTCGAAATATTCCTTACTTGTCGTAAGAAGCAACTAGAAAAGATAGAAATTTGTGAACTGGCAACCTGCAAATTCAGAAACTTGACCGATACAGAAACAACGCCTCGGATAGGCACTGACCTGACGCCGAAAGCCTTTGGCTCTCGAAAACGGACTATGATTGGTTTCTCTAATCTACGCAAGCTCCTTGACAACGGTATCGAGGGTCCCCAGACTGCTTTGCTTTCTAGGCCTAAGTGAAGTAAGATGGTGGTACTCTGGAAAGTATTCCTCTCCCACTTGCAGCAATGTGATTTTGTGCCCTGGAAAGCCAAGGTTGGCAGACGTGAACACAGTGTCAGATTTTTTTCTGACGGCTACCGCAAAGTGCGTTCTCTTGACGTGGGAGAATTCCGATTTAGTGGAGAAGGATGCATTCTACGAGCAATTACATGCAGTTCAGGACAGGCTTCCAAAAGGTGCTAACACCGTGATCGTGATGGGTAATCTAAATGATGCTGTTCGGACATGTAATGAGAAAGCACGGTCTTAGCAAGCAGGGTTGGGAAGTTTGTAGATTTCTGCAAATTTCACCGACTCGTCATTGGTCGCACACGCATACAGTGTGTTTCAGTACAGGGTCTGTTGGATCATCATCTCATATTTGGTTATTTTCGCTTATGTGTTGCGCACTTCTCGCAAAGTTGAACAACTGCGCGCGCTTGGCATCAATGATCTTCTCTATGATTCTACAAAACTGATTTCACTTCTACTTCAGTCCGGCGGTTCCTAATCAGTCCATCGCTATCCCAACCATGACTAAGTTCTGGAAGGTTTCGTTCAAAAATTTCTCTCCAAAGAGAAATTCTCGACCAACCTCGCTATGTATCCAGGAACAGATTTTCAGCCAATCTGCGATTAATTCGCCTTCAGTGGACAGGGTAAAATGAGCTTTTGACATTCAATACTGACAACATACCATAATTCATGCTAGCTTCAGAACTTTATTAGGGATGCCAATTAAACTTTGAAACCTATGGTCGCCTATCTTCCCACATATTTCTCTGAGTTCTTGCTCCGAAACTAGAGGTATCGCGTACTCATTGGATTGGACCCCTTTTTAATTCTCGCTCTTTTTTGTGATGAATACCCGGAGTGGCAACAATTTCTTTAGGGAGATGCGGGCAGTATGCCTGATGTGATCATTGTCTCCTCAGCTTTTACATTACGTGCCTATAGCTTCACACCAAAGATTTATATCTGCATTTTCACATAGTTGGTTGAAGAAGTGGTGTGTCTACCTGTGTAAGAAGTGGGGAAGAGGTGTTGAAGTAAATTCGTTTGCCTCTTCCGAAAGCCACATTTACTTGTCTTACTGTTACTGTTTCTGTGTTACTTCTTGATCATTACTAGTGAGTTTCCTCTCGAAATTTGTGGTAACAAATAGGGCCTGCATCTTAATGTTGTTGTTTTACTATTCCTTGGACCACTTCCTTTATGTAAATCTGTAAAACCAAAGGATTCTGCCCCTGCAAATTCGGTCATATATAGAGCAGAAGCTTGGCAGACGGCTATATGCCAATAATTTATCGGGGCGTGGATACTGGACTGTCCTCCTAAAAGGTTCACTCGAAATACACTTGCCTAACCAATACTCACTTTGATGTACACATAGTTCGCCTAGTGGTCGATATTGAGTTCTGACAAGTGGAGGATGTTAGCGCAAACGACGTTGTCTATGGCATGGCGCAGAAATCTATTCTGGATCTACCTTCCATTCACTTGATTGAAAAAGGAAAGAATGGTTGTCAGACTGTGTTCTTTGAAAGGCATAATAATCAACACCGGTTCAGAAGAGGAATTCGAAGTAGCGATATTTTCGGAAAACCCAGTAATAAATTTGGTTGACCCCTTGGAATACTACCATCCATATTTCAGGTGAAGACATGCGCTTTTCTCCTGCAGTAGAAGAGTTATTACTGGAAAACTGATACAGGTACAACATTCCCAACTGTCCAACCGTCAGCTTTATCAACACTAAACGATAACACCCTATCCGTGACGATATATACTGCTAAGACTTTGTCGACTGAACGAAACGTACCTAATGTGGCAGTAGAAGGTCTTTGATCATGAGTAGGCCAGCAGATTGGCTCTGCAGGGATCTGAGGTCACAAGTGTGAGACCTGAGTTGGCTCTTGCCGTCAGTTTGTCGATTAGTTAGCCAAAGTCACAAGAAGTGGAGGAACCAAATGAAGCAGTAATTTAAACTTATCTCGGTGGGCGAAACTCGGGAACCTAAGTAGACTACAGTGGCATTTTAAAAAGGGCACATTGTAAATATAATAAGGGTTCTAAGAGGACCCTATTCCTTACGCCCTGACTTAGAGATAAATGGGAAAGGTTTGACCTGTCGTAGCCAATAAGAGGAGCAAGGAAAAACACTAGAGCCGTCGAACCTGAAACGAAAATACCTCAAAAAGATTTTCAGCGGATTACACAGGGTAATCTTGCCTTCGAGAAGCGTTCTTAGATTGTCAAATGCCTGTGCACTTTGTAAGCGGTCTATCTGAATAGACGTGACGCAGTATGGATGATATGAGCCTGAGTCCTTGGGTTTTGGTTAGCCTAATTTCGTGAATCTAACCTGACTTAAGGTTTAGGATAACACTAATGAAGCAATTCATACATTGCGTTTTCCAAGTAATCATGCATTATTATCATTCCGTAGGTAACCTAGATGAATACTGCAGTGATCTTGTACCATTGAAAAATGGCCCTCCTGCATAGTTAACTAGGTCAGTTGGAATGCAAGTTGGGTCTAAACTCCAAAAACTACATTGCAAATAATCCAAAAGGAATCAGCAATAGTCCTCCTATTGCTGACTGATGCCGAAGCAGATTGCTCAAACTGCAGAAGGAAGCGATGCAGCAAGGAGAGCAAGGACTTAGAACTACAGTGGCGGCAACAAAGGAAAAGAAGCTATATATTTCGGACTACACTACCATTTTTTCAAGCGAATGAGGCATGCGGACAGCTATTAATCGAAGAATTAAATTCAAGCCGGATTAAAAAAATAGCAAAATTGGCGCTCCTTTTGAGTTGTTCGTACGCGGAAGTCATACGTCAACCTAATCGCTTCTAAGAAGGAACATTTTATTGACAGCAATCTTACCCTATTACTGGTAACCAAAGCATATTTCATATCCAAATCACATTTCCCAGTATCACCACGCACGGAAAAATACGATTCCGTCGAAGTACCTTCAATTGCACCCAAGCAATTTTCGTTCCCAAAAATTTTAAACGAATATCCTTTAAATGCGTCAAACATGTTTACTTCCTCCAAGTGCCTTTGAAACAAAAAAAAGGAAACTTGTTGGGAGAAAATCATACGGGGGAATGACTTCTTTAACCCTTACACACCTCACTGAGCACAGAGCGACTTCATGGAACCGTCCTTGTTTCTCCAAACAGCTAAGCGCAGTGTTTGGATACGTTCATATTTATGTTGGCCCGACAGCCAAGGATATCATATGCTGGCTATGTTTATGATACCATAGAACATCGATGTTCGACAAATCAACGAAGAAAAACAACATTTTTAGTTGAAATTGAAAAATTTTCCGATTATAGAACGAACGTGACTGGAAATACGAATTGCGGTTGAAACCATCGCATCATCATCATCGTGATCCCAAGGCTTTTGTAGCTCGAGGAACGTTCGCCAATGCTATAAAAGTAGGAGCCTTTATGAGGAGCAACGTAGCATACTTTTGCCCTCCGTTTAGCCCGCTGTCCTTCGTATTTTTCTTTTGGGTATTCGATGACGCTCGTCCGGGGCAAATCATTGCATATGAACAGGATAGGAAAATAAAACTTGTGCCGGTCAAGCAGGGGTTGAAGGACAAGTGGTAAGACTGATCTGTAAGTTTGACGTCAGCTTTGAAGACTTTAATTATGTGAATTTCAAGTTTTTCTGTGATGTCAAGGAGTTTTGACTTAGTTTTAAGTATTGAGCCAAATTGATGTAATATACCTCGACTTGGTCTCCAAACTGTAGTAGGACCTTTAAATTCCCTACCCACCCCCAAAAACAAATACCAGGTGGGGATCCATTTCAAATCATTTCCAAAATATGGAAAACCGAGAACGGAAGCTCCAGCGCATATACACAAAATTAATAGCAAGTGTTTGTACTGTAGACATTAAATCAGCTCTGCCCATCGCCACGGAATCGATCTGGATATATCGAAAAGTGAATCTTCCGCAGGGGCCGAGAACAATATTCCCCATTGAAATTCATGCCGAATTGAAGGCAAATATTGTCCCAGGATGTTCGGGATATTATAAACCGGGGAAGAGATATCTTGCAATTCATGGCAGTGCTCTACTAGTAAATTTGATGTCGAGATCTCTTTCTGCTCTAACTCTGCTTGCTCCTCTGCAAATTTGCTAACGTTCTATCTTTTCTATCGATTTGAATCTTATGGATTCCGTTTGCTTGTTCCATTGTTCAAATATATGCATTCGGATATGTTGAAAACTGCGGGAACATTGTAGAGATTTTTTTTTTGCCTAGCCGACGGAAGGATGTGATAAATATGTGAACGAGTTTTTAAAGGAATGTTAGATTCCTGATAGCTGGGATCGTCTGTTTGACTGGATTTTCAGTTTTTTTTCAGAAGCGCTGCTTTTGTGGAAGCCGGAGGAGATACCATGGGATTTCAGCACTTTATTTGCTTTTGCCATACATTCTCGGTATTAATTTTGTAATAGTCTGACGAAGCAATAGTGCCAATGGCATCCTAGACTTTACTTCCTGATACCTTCATTTCGTCGCCTTTTCATTCCTTTGTAGAGTGCAAAGTCCCTTCTTGAAATTTTTCTTACTTTCTTCCCATTCAATGAAAATGTGTTTCAGGTTCATTTCATTATTTTTGTTTTTTGGAGTAGGATAAGTAAATGCGTTTACGCACAGTGTTGGACTCTTGTCATCGGACTATTAATCGGACACCTCGTCGCCGTTAAAGAGCCACCCTGGAACCATTTTTCACATTACTTTAGGCTAGCCCTGAGCTTCTCCAAATTAGGGAGACTTTAAATCAACGAAAGGGATGAGGAGGAACTGGGCTGCAAATTTAAAGAACTTCCTGCCATCCTATCCCTCCATCGCTTGAGCTCTATCTTCTTTGCAGCGAAAAGAGCCCAAACGTAATGCGCAGCACGGTTCCACCTGACAATGCTCCTCAGCATCTTCCAGACAATGTTGCTTGGAGAGAGATCCCCTGTGTTTAAATAAAGTTGTTGTCACACATAAGTTTTCAGTCGGCAGACGCCACCCGCAAAGATCCCTGTCCCAGTAGTTACATGAGACGCTAACGATATACTTCCTTGCCAAGAGCGGCAGTCCATACCCCTGCATCGTAAAGCAGACAGACTGCGTTGTACTCATGACAACACTTAGCCGACTTAAGGCCGAAACTCCACTTGCCGCCTTATCTGCTGTTGTTTTGATTTGCTCAGAAGAGTTCATCTTTGAGTAAAGTGCCAGTCCAAGTACTTAACCGTTGGTTTTGACGCGATTATCGACTCACCGTCAGGATAACTACTTCGGTTTTTTTTTCATTGCAAAGTTTACACCAATGCCAACCAGGCGCGACTTTTGTGGCACGTTTAGTCTTTGCAGACAATTTTAGGAAACGCTCGAGAGGTCCAGCCCTAGGATGGATCCCTGCGCTACTCCGGCGTGATTTTCCTCCTCCTCTGGCCCATTGGTCTCTCATAGAGCAGGGAGCTGTTCTTCAGATAACCCCTCAATATCGGCAAGGGATAGATCAGCACCTGAAATGCGTTTTCTAGTGTGCCTAAAATGTCTTTCCATCTTACGGAATTAAAGGCATTTCTGATATGAAGCGTTACGAGGACCGGTCGTACTCGGTGGCTCAATTAACGTGAACGCAGAACCCTTCAGCGAGTCTCCAATGAGCTTTTCGAGAACTTTCCCGGCCATATTAGACATACAAATTGGTCTGAATGCAGACGGCAACTCAGGGTCGCCTTTCCTTTTGCTGATGAGCGCAAACCTAGACACTTTCCATCGGGAGGGGAAAATTCGCTCTTTCAGGAAAACTTTGAATGGCCCACCAATACTGAAGCACCAGTTTGCATATCTCCGCCGGGATCGTTCTTTTATAGAAAAAAGTGAGAAGTTCTCACCGTCTTCTATGCTGTTGCAATGAACCTGTACGTAATTCGCAAGGAAGATATGTTCGATATGCTCGGCCTTAAGTGAACAGTACATTTCTGGCGTCACTAATACATAAGAGGTTTGCTACGTCTCGGTACCGTCCTGGGCATGGGAGATCCGCAGGCCGTCGTTATCAAGGTCATAACAAAATTAACCCAGTGTCAGCTAGAACGACACTAACCCGAGGAGTGCCCCCAAGCGCGGCCCCGGCGGTCCCAAGTGCTTCGAAAAGTCTGACACACGGGCTCTGGTGAAGCATGCCCCATTCAAGTGCTCTGGCATTGAAATCACCCTGACCAGGAATGCGTCCTCCATATCCAAGGACATAAATCCTGTGTAGAAAGGCCGACATCGTTTCTATAGATAGACACTGAAAATGGGTATCCCTAAACACCGTCAGGCAAATTCCAACACAGCGAGTTTCTGCCACAAGATTTTGTAGGGGTGATATCAATCCGGGCATTGGTTACCTAAGGATATTCGCATTTGCTAACCTCTTCTGTTTCGATCCCTTCTATAAGGTAGTCAAGATCTTGGATTTCCAGAGAGCACGTGGTTTCCAGTTTAGAAACCAAAGATTCCTCTCTTGGTAGCCCTTGAGCACTTCACAGAATTACACCTTTATTTATTGACTCCACCATCTTCCGTTTTTCAAATGGAACCACTTCTGCAATTTTCGGGATTGAGCCTATAATGGATTCCGCTGAGGACTTCCGCAAAGGTCTTGCCTTCAATTAGCTCAATGAGCGGAGCTGCATTGATGCTCATTGGACAAGAAGTTCTCTTTCGTCTCCCCACCATTTCTTTGGTGCTCCAACATTCGTGTCCGCCTTAATTTTAGGCGGCGGTTTTTCTGACGACGCGGTGTGGCCTCTTGTCCCTCTTCACCTTTATCTTTTCGATACTACCTGAGCGAAGTCTCCTTCATATGCTCCTTTCTCCTCCTTCTAGTTTGCTCTGCAATGGGCTGTCTGAGATCCATTCGATACTTACGGTGCTCTCAGCGGTGGACGCGGTTGTTTCTGCCTTTCGAGGATCTTCCGCTGCTCTCTATGTTCGACTACATTCTCACTCTGCTTATACTCGAAGCCATTTGCCAAGTTTCAGCTGTTTACAATGTGCCTCTCTCCGCAACAACAGAACTGCGTGGTACTGCCTCATCACTTTCCGAGTTTTTTCCTTCATTTGGTTGTGCACTTACCGATTTTTGATCGGGTATTTCAGCCCTTGGTGCCTCCCGGGCTGGGTGCTGCAGCGAGCGACGTATTTTCGTACTGCGCACAAACGCAACTCTTTCTCCATCCTTTCTGTCTCCTCAGTTGTATAATTTTTGTTTTCCATTGAAGTTTTTACCAGTAGACACTCAGAAACATACTGTTTTTAAGTTGAGTCTATAAAGTAATCGGCCACGCATAAGGGCTGTCGCTATGAAAGTCCTCCGAATTTGGTCGAGCAACATAAGGTGGGCAATATATCAAAGTAGAATGCGTGGACATATGTATCCAGTTGGCTTACGGATAATAAAGCAGCTGCGATGCAAAAGATAATAGGGTTGAGGTAGCAGAGCTAATTGGCTTCACAAACCACATAATTATATGGATACATCCTAGTCAGTTTTCCCGACATTTTGAAAAGGATAATAGGAGGGAGAATTGAAGATATATCATCTATTTGGCACAAAGCGAACCGAATGCTATGCCTTCATAAAGTGCGTAAAGGTAACGTCCCCTGGTTGTTCTGGTCCACAACAATTGACTCCTTTTGCTTTTTATATGTTATGTTATGATACATAGCCGTTTTCATTATACTTGGACTCAGTAGGGGCTCTATTCTAGCTGGATAGACTAGTATTCGCAATCTGCTGTCTGATGAAGCGACTCCATTTGCGAGCAACCCACTCACTCGAACAGACTCGCCATTAACCTTTACGAAGCTAGAAAGTTGTATTTGCTACAGGTAGCCTCTATCAATTCTCAAAAAGAAGGTATAGGCGCCACTGCATCACTAGCAGCCCCCTTCTAGTCCTAACGGCGGTTGACGCCAGATGTGAGGTTTAAACACTTGGAAGGAGGGAACATAGTAAAGTTTCTGTCTGTTGTAGGCTTGAATGACATACTATCATATGCTTAATGGATATACTATAACCAGAAAAAAGAGAAAATTGTTCTTCTGGACCCAGTACCACTTTTCTTGACATTATTATTACTGCGGCATTAAACACCTCCACGTTCGCTCGAAAAGGCAGCTCCTCCTGCCTCTGATGAGGCAGCGTCTGATGAGTTGCCTCTGCCCTGGTGCGAAACCGTAGTCGTCGTCGTCCCTCTTTTAATTTCCGAACCTTGGATGTTTAACCCAAAAAGAGGAGCCCATGGACCATAAAGAGGGGGAGTAAATTGCTCTCCATTTCGGTCCGACATCAAGTGAATGCGGACTTAGGACTCCTCAATTCCTAAACAAAAAATATCATCCATGCTCCTAAAAGAGACTACTTTCGGGGTGAAGGCATAGTATATTGTCTCCGTGAATTGATGTTTCGGATAAGCATAATGGCCTATTAGTTGGGCAGGCAAAATGTCATATGGGTCTGCTTATACTATCTCCATCTGTGAAGCAAGTAGGATGTGCATTAGACTCGCTTGAATGACATGTCAGAGATCCAAGAAAACTATTCACAGGAGGAGCGATTTCTGCGGCAAAGGGGCATGGAATTTTATTGTGCTTCTTTCGGGTAGGGACAACATAGATAAGTGCTGTTGGGGTGGCAGTATATCGATGTTTCCTAGATGGGTATCTTGTGTATGTTTCTTCATCTTATCATATCAATCAATATCTAAATAGAGGTCTGCATTCTGACACTGGCGAAAAGGTAGGGTCTTGCAAGATACTTGGGGGAAAGCAGACGGTTTATTGGTTCTTCTCATTGCACTCTGCAAGTTTAGGCTACCAAATGATTGGCTATTCTCTTTAGCTTGGGTTTAGATCTTTTTAATGTTTTCTTTATCAACTACCTTTTGATATAAGAGCGGATCAAATGCTCAGTCGTTTGGCTCATATTATGAGCAACTCTATTTGCTTAAAGAACCATCGCGGAAAGGGGTGAACAGCATAGTCTATTAAATCAGTCACAGTTTCTGTTTACTTTGATCATAGCAAGGTCCTACTGTAACTTCATTTTGCCCTGTTACTATTGAATTTTCAATGCCGCCATAAGAGATAAAAGTAAATACTCTCCAATTTCGCTCCACCATTTATAACACGTAAACCAAATTCCAAATCTCATACTCTCATCCTTCATAATGGCCATAAAGTAACCCCAAAATAGTCTTGAAAAATTTGTAAAAATTTCACATTTGCATGTGTACCCATTACCACTTATGCCATTTCCTAGCTCTATATCACGTACGTGATATTACTATTGCAAAAACGTGCACGGTATGTAATCAGGAGTGCGACAACGTTTCCAATGTGAACCTGTGAGCATTTGCAGGAAGCGTGTTCGCATACATAAATGAAATCCTTCGATCCAGACGTAGAATGAGACACTAGACTAGATGCGCTTCATGAAAGTTCAATTTGTCACGGGGGTCGAAAAGGAATATGGGTTTTTGTCATTCATCCTAGTGTATGCATAATATTTGTTTTAGTTGCAATCCAGAGAATGTGAAAACTTTGAACGACATTTGAAGACATGTATTTGTATGTAATGTGTCCAATACTGAATGCTATGGAAGTTCAAATAAAGTAAAGTAAATCAAAGCCCAATGAAAATTATTAATTAAAGTAAATGTGGCTCCTGTTCATTCCTTTGCAGTGGAACAATATCTTCATATTGTCTTCTTTTTCCTTTTTTCCTAATTTTTCATATTTGGTTTTCGGTGAGATGGTGCTTGAGCTTCATAATCCTCACACCTACAGCAATGGGACAGCACAAAGATGAACACAAACATCCATGACAAACCTGCATTCGAACCCGGGAAACGGAACCCGGGAACCCAGTAAACTTGTCCATTGCGATGGATACAACTTGATTTTAAAATCGGTCAACTTGTCTCTGATGACTGCAAATTAACACCAACTACTCTGCACAGAATTCTACTTTTCATATCAACCTAGAAGCGACGTCCGGCTTTTTTTCCGAAGGTGGAAATCTTCAATAGACACTTCCACATATATTTCAGCGTGTAGGAATTTTACCCATTACAACCACCCCCTAACTCCTACCGTTTTCCCCGCGCAACCACCGCAAAGTGTTACGTCGCGGTGTAGACATAGCCGCTTCGTCTGATATAGCTCTAAATCCGCAACACATCCTTGAGGTGATCCTTCCATAAATCGCATTTATCATCTGAGTATCGCGTGTATTTTGCAATGTGTTGCCCTAATTGGCACTGTGTAGAGCAGAAAAGTGCTCACCACTTTAGCTATAAACTCATTATTTGACATCATCCTTACCAAGACCATGGTGACATCAGACGCCTTTGTACAGCATGCATCTTTCAGCCATTTTGTTATATCAGTAATTTCATCGGATGAATACACATCCGACGATCTTTTGGGATAACAATCATCGCTACGTCATTGGTGTAACTCACTACTGTGGCGTCGCTAACAACGGGAACGTCAACAACGCAACAAAAGCCAGGTCGATAACCGAAACGGACTCCCCTTTCAGTAAGTAGTCACATAACCATCGTTAATTAAAACTAACTGCCCGAATGCCTTCAAGGTCTCTTGCGTTCGTCAGTGAACTTCTCCATTCTGTGGCCTATGCACTGAAGTCACCGGCAATGATTTTTGGTTTCCATCCTTTCGCGTCCAAAATCAACCTGTTCAACGTTTTCTTGAACTTAGCTAACGTCAGGCTTGAAGGAGCATAGCAACTGACTATGTGAACCCAGTTGTAGACTTCATAAAATGCTTGGTCCCTGAATGCCCCTTTACCTATAAAATGGCTACCAATGCAATATTGTTTGGATTTTTAGCCACTATCATCTCCGATTCGTAGGTAGTCGGCGAGAGAATGTCTACAACG
Organism: Hermetia illucens; assembly: GCF_905115235.1. Taxonomy (NCBI): domain Eukaryota; kingdom Metazoa; phylum Arthropoda; class Insecta; order Diptera; family Stratiomyidae; genus Hermetia; species Hermetia illucens. The sequence continues at coordinate 15,326,336 of NC_051854.1, forward strand.
ACCTTACAGTTACTAAGATTAATTTGAATCAACTTGATTTTCCCCCACAATTAACGATTTTTTAAACTAAGGACACTTTTCCCTTCCGGCAGTATGTCTGCTGTTCAGCTTCCCCTCTCCACCACAGCCATCTGTCTGTCTGTATATCACACAGACCGTTCCTAGAAACGGTAATAACTAATGGCGAATTTAGTGGGAAGGTTGGAACTAATAACCCCATGCATACAGTGAGCAAGATCGTCCCACATTGAGTTCAAGGGGGCCCTCAATATGGAAAAAGGGATCTGAAATTTTCCTCGACAACATAGTGAGATAAAGCTTGGTAACAGAGGCTTTCCCATCCGTTTCTGTAAATTTGATCTCATACTCAAATCAGTTTTCCCTTACCTACCCCAATTTACAAAGATAGTTGCGTCAATGTACACACTTGATTCACACTACCCAAACTTACACCATTAACATGTTATCTAGAAACATGTATGGGCGCTATTGTGGAACATAGAATCTGAATTTTACGATAAGAGGCTCAAGACCTGTGTTTTTCTAGAAACCGCCAGCTGTTCTATATAGACAGCTGCACAACATGATTATCCAGATATTAAACTCTACACGAGTGTATGATTAAACAACATGAAATAACTTGGATATAAGATGGATATAAGGTGAGGAGCATGACGGTCGCCGAAGGGGAAGCTCCGAAGCTCCTTTCAGCATTAACTTCAATCAACTGGGATCACATATGTTAAGAAGTGATCTGTTCTTATTTCTCTTCGGTGATTACTTCCTGGACAATAAATGTCAACAAATACTACAGGATGTGCTACCCACTCAAACCCTCCCCAACATCCCTTTTCTACTTTCTTGTTGGACAACCACTATCGCTACTGACCTCATTTCAAAACCTGGGTGTAACCTTCGATCCTCTAGTTCACGTACTACGGACATTGTTGAAGTCACGCTAGTTTCACTAGCGGTCATAGAACGCCCTATAGCTTGGGCCAGGGCTCTGATGCCTTCCTTAGTTTCAAACATAAGTTAAGCCCCTTAGTCCTCTTTCTGAGGACAATATATAACTAGAAATTTACTTTTCTGTATGTTTTTCATTAGATAAATAAATATACAACAGATGGGGTTTAGGTTTACTGCATGTAAATATCGTCGTTACTGAGGGTAAATTTACGTAACTCTAGGAAGCTTGTTGCGTAACTACAAAGACTCACTTTCTCCTAATTACTCTTCCTGAATCTACTTTCAGTTTCAGACGACCAATTGCTGGGCAGTTGTCTATTTGGAAATCCTTCGATAAACGTCAGATATCGATATTTGTGCCCCATACAATTTTCAGATGCGTCTTTGACAATACCCGATCTTTCGTAATCGTGGGAAGTTAAGAATAAATCGAAGAAACAAAATTCTACTTAAGCAAATTAAGCTGAGTAACCCAGTGAACCAGGCGCTTGGTGCCAGGCCCCTGAATATCATGGGAAGCGATAAAGTTTGTACTTTGTATCGCCCAGGTTTCCGTTCCACAATGCAAGATCCACTACCATTCGGCTTCATGAAAACAGGAACGACCTGCAAGAGCCAAACGGGAAAAGTATCTAGAATGGGCCGCTGAAAAAATTTGCGGAAAGGAAAAGTGCAACATTGAAGAATATCTTTAAGACTTATAGTTTATAAGCTGCTTTAACTTGACAAGAAGAATTATTGCACATTGCACATGAAAACCATTGGGTCCATTACTTCGAATCCTTATTAAACACTACGGTATAGCCCCGCTTCGATGTGGCAGAAACCGTGGAGGCGCCTGTGTCATCACCCTGCCTCAAATAAAATAAAAGTTGCTTTCCTCAAGACCACCGAAGTCGTACAATTTTTCGAACTCGCTACATCACCAGCGTTCAATGAATGAAGAAGGAACGTGTCCACGACCCCAATGTTACGGAGCGCCTACAGTCTAGTTTCGCAATCAAAACCGGCGTAGAAAGTAACGATGGTCATAAGTCGTAAAAAAATAATCGCTGTCGAATCGGAATCGAGTACGCAGATGCCAGGGTAGAAAACGCCCGACCGGCCAGCAAGACAAATGACCCCCTCCCGGGAAGTGAAGCGTACTTCCCGATAGTAATGTCGTCCTCGGATGAATACAGTTCCTACAGTCCCGTCTTTGGACGGGCATCAACTCGAATTTAAAGGTTCGGAAGGCAGCGGGGGGAAATAATTCGCAAAAAGAAGTGCGCGAATCAGGAATTTCAGAAGCAAGCTAAAAAAGATGGCACGGCCGCAGGCAGTAAGCAGTATATATGAATATAGATACAAGAATTTGTAAAATCTACAGAGCATACGGAGTTCTTTTCCTGTCCTTCCGGGTTGCGTCATTTTCTCATAAAATGTTCCCAAACAGAACCGAAGTAGGACCCTCAATAACTGTCGTGGCAGTATGCGGGCCGCCGTTTTGGAGGAGCCAAATAGCATGGTTCCGCCAGCTCGATGAACCACTTCTTCTAGCTGGCGTCATGATTGACGCCACGCAGTTTAAGGTTGAATGTGGAGACAATTCAACTAGCCTCCAACGTGTTCGAGGACTGCTCCTACAAAAGTCGCCACAACCAACAATTTTCATGAGTTGTTGCGTCATATGTCAAACCAGGTGTCCTAACTGCGATAGACCGTGGCAACACTAAGAGCAACTATTTCTAAACTAGCGAGAGGGTCGGTGCTTTGCGTTTGGAAAGTAGGTCTACATCATGGTCTAGATCCGCCTCCCGAACAGGACGACCGGGCAATAGGTCGTCGGGACTCTTGACAAGTGCCGAAATGTGTACTGGTACCACTAAAGTGTGGTAGAAAAAGCCACGAAATATACCAGCCTCTGCACTTTTTCGACAAAAAAAAATAGATTGCTGGGGCTCAGGCGACAGTTAATCGAAATTCAGCACCACTTTGCCGGGAAATTCGTGACCCCTTAAGTTAAGCCACTATTGTATCGATACAGGCGCTGCAGTCTGGGTTCTTCCCGTATCCCACAACCATTGACTAACAGCGTAAATCGCGGCAGCAAATTACTCGTCGATCCGTACGTGTAATTATGGGCAGTTAGAATTTCGGCGAGCATTTTCTTGGTGCTTCATCCTGCAAACCTCAGATGCCACTATCGATTTCTAGTTGATCTTTAAAGCAGTTCCTCATTGACTCCGCAACTTCCCTTAGGACGAACGTAGAACGACCTGTTTCCACCGTTTTTGAAGACACTGCCGACCCACGTATTCGCGTTAAACATGAACTCAGCTTCATATCAACGCTACATGCTCTCTATCTTATTAAGGTGTATCGTTTGCCACTGCAAAAGCTTGCTGTTGGGCGGGAAGAGTTCACAAAACTTTTGTACAGTTATTAGTTATCACCAGTCCACATGGTCCCTAAACCCAATGGTGAATGGAGAATATATGACGATTACGTATATCTAAATGCCCAGATGATTCTAGACCCATTCGAGTCATTCATGACTCTATGGCGGACTTAGTCAAAGCACACTACCAAGTCTCCGTAGTTTCTAAAGACTCCAAGAGAGCTTCCGAAAACAAACATGCACACTCTTCGGGTTATAAGAATTCACTAGGATGACTTTTGGACACCGTAATTCGGAGCAGAGGTCCACCCACTATATTCTACGAAACTTTCACCTTTGTTTTGTATATTTAGGTGATGTTTTGGTCGCGTCCTTCTCTGATTCCGAGCATTTTTTTAAGTATTCTGGCCGGTTTTGTACTCTGTGCTGAGAAATGCAAATTCGTGCATCCGCAAGTGAGACTCCTTGGCCAACTGATAACCCCTGAATTCAACCAACCACACCCAGTCAAAGTGTAAGAGACTTCGAGCTCCCCGCTGCCGCAAGCAGTTGAAGACATGAGACCGTTCTTGAGCATGTTAAACTTCTACCCCATTTCTTGCCCAAAGCCGCCCACTATCAACCGATCCTAAACGCCTACTGGTCTGCGCCGAAGACCAATGATTACCAGAGGGGTTATCTAGTCGTTTAAGATCACTGGTGGAAGATTCACTTCTGGCATTCCTTCAGCAAGGTACATCCCTGGCCATATTCATCGATGCCTCAAATACCGCCCCTACGATTGAACGATATTAGCCGCGTATCTAGCAATTAAGTTCTCCCGATATTCCTTTGAAGGCAAGTCGTTCACAGTGTTCATGAACTATGAGGGACTCACACTTGTTTGAAACAGAGGTCTATCAAATCGTCTCCTCACCAACTTATCAACTAGTTCACTTCCAACATTCAACACATGTGTGGAAAAAATAACGTAATTAAGAGGTCAAGTCACCTTCTTTAATTTTCCGACAATCGTGGAGGCACAGAGGAACCATCCATTTCTTAATAGCCTCAAGACCAACTCCAAATACGCATTTAGGGACCCAAGACGACCCCTCTTAGTCACTAGTCCTGCCACTCGTCCTACTTGGCATCTCGACAGCTAATTGCGAGGAATTCGCTGCAAGTCCTGCGAAACTGATACACCGGACGAACCTGAGTTTCCCCAGCGACCTATCACTGGATTATTGCGTCTCTTTAAGGACAGAGTGCGGAAGCTGAAGCCACTACCACCAGCCCACCAGGGGAAAAAAAGTTAGGCGATATGCCCAGGGATCTCGACTCCTGTACGCACGACCTAATTAGCGCGGACGCCTCCTCGGAGTCGCTGCAGCTACCTTAAGAGGACCCTTTATAGGTCCTCGAGCCTGGCCGCCACTATTTTAGCCTGGACGTCCGAGGTACACTCAAGAGCTTTACCGTCGCGCAATTAAAGCCTTTCTGCATGGAAGAAAGTTTAACCAGGAAGAGGCACGCGACGCGTGCATTCTGATTTCCGGCAATCGACCTGAGGAAGGCATGCGTCTGGTTCCTCGATGCTATCATTCGCAATTTCGCTTTTATCGATCTTGGTAGCAGTAACTTTACGTTCACACGATAACTGCCATAGACGCGGATACATACCGCCCTCAAAACGCTATTCTATGCCGGGATTGTTCAAATTCTAGCATTGGGAGTATTGAGTATTGAGGACTCGCATAGCGCTAGATAGCTCATCTTGTACATCCTGTTAAATTAAGCTTGTGCTCTCACAAGCTTAGCTTGAACAGCTAAGTAAGGATAGCGGTAATATTTCTAACCATCTCGTGGCAGCTATATTCTTTACGAGTTCAGGTCTGAAGGGTGCATTGTGGCAGATACCGCCAAGATAAAACAGACTACACAGTTTTTGGGTGGTCGCTCTATAACTGTGCGACCTTTCAGTAGTGTACCTTAGATCGTAGAAGGGATGATAGATGAAAGTATTCTTACCCACTTGTTGCATCAGATCTTTAGGCTCCTGGATTATTTGCCGCTCACATTAAGAGTTTCAACCAGCATTTGCTGCTCCTAAGCAGAATATCTGTCGATGTGATTGGTTGACATCTAATATCAGGGAAAGCAAAATTGTCATAAAGCAGCTTCGATACTGATCGGATAAACATATCACTGGCAACGGGATCACTCGTAAAGATTGCGATAAGGTGTGCGCTATTCCGCAGTTTCCCAGCTCGAAAGTAGTGAACTACGATGATCTCTTAGAATGTGTGCGAAGTGCAACCACTTTACCTAACTACAGGATCACACCGCGGTTGGTCATGTACATATCAAATGAAGCGTTACTTTTGATAGTCAGATGAAGCTATTTTGGCCCTTGACGCTTTGAATAAAAGAAAAAGAGAAAGGGCAATGGAAATTATGTAGGTTTATTGAATTTTTTATGTGTAAACGACTAAAATGCATACTTTTTTCCTATAATGAAGGCTACCGAATAACATTTAGCGCAGGATCAATATTGGAACTAAGGCATGGTATGGCCTCATAACAAAAATTTGTATGAGAAATGACCCACATTGGGCGCATTATTTGGAAAGTCTTTATGACAGATTATAAATGGTGACTGGAGTTTTATCAATAGATGCTCATAGGGAATATCAACTCATGAAAGAGGGAAGTGGAGAAGAGGATCCACAGCGATATAAGCTTATGAAGGTATAGACAAACGAGTCTAAATGCAACACAGATCCACATAAAATTCAAATAACAATCACTACTTGAGTGAAGGTGATTGCCCCCTAAAATGCATGTCAAATATTATCACGTTAATTCTCCGATCGAATATTTAAATATCAATTTCTCCAAAACTATGGTTCCTTAAGGCCATTACTACGTCCAAAACGGTACAACCTGTCCCACCTTCAGACACCTCTCAAACTTCAAAAGTCAACCCAAAACAATGAAGGACTCTGTTTGTAGGAGGCTCTACTGCCACTCCATGGTGGAAGTTCTGATATTGCTTGACTGGTAGGGGTACTATTGTCATAAAATATGTAGGTTTTTGCCAATTCATGCACTTGGAAGCATTTTTCTCCAAAGAAAGGTTTAGGATTGCTTCTAACCAAGGTAAGATAAGGTGGGTCTAATTTAAATCAGTTCAAACAATAGAATACAATGGGAATGCTACGCCCCGGTATAGAATTACATAAATCGTATAACAATTACACTGTGGTGAGGATGGCCAAAAATCCAAGTCAAGGAAGGATATAAAGTGTTCGTTGTGCATCCAGCAATTTGCGGATAATCATCCTTTTTCTTCAGTCTTTTTCCCGTTCGTCGTGATCGGTTTCGCCATTTGGCTCTATCGAATGCATGATCTGGGTGCAATCTTGAGGCTTTTAATTCCCCATCCAGCGTATCAAGCCACCGTTGTTTCGGCCTGCCTTTTGGTCGTTTACTATCGACTTCGATGTTCAGACCAATTTTGGCAAGTGGGCATCGAAGACACCTCTTTCGCAATTTTTTCACGATCGGTGCAACCCCATAACGACCGTGGATATCCTCATTTTTGATGTGATCAAAACGTGTCATGCCACTAGTCGAACGTAACCTCTTCGTCTCCATCACCGCAAGACGGCGTTCATTGTCTTGTATAGTTGGCCAACACTCAGAACCATAGAGGGCGACAGGATGAATGAGATTGCGGTAAATTTTAGATTTGAGACAGTCGTTGATACGTCGATCACAAAGAACACCAATTATGGAACTCTTGCATTTATAATGGCGAAATTACAGGAAAATAATACTTATCTACCAGTCAAAGGAAGAAGTTGAAGTCATAACAGCACACATAAGGAGAGAGTTTGGCTAGCCACTATTCCTATTTCCTTCTTACAAACGATTGCAATTAGCCAGGAGGAAGGTTGGAAGAGTACACCCTATTCTTCTCATATCAGTCAAAGGCCAACATGAGACAGTACAAATTTTAGCTCCCCTCCTTTTAGCTATGTTACTGACCTGGTACCTCAGTCGCCAACAAAGTTTAAATTCAGAAGGCAGTCCAGAAAATTAGCGTAATGTACTTAGTACTCCCATCATAAGGGTCCTCTCTAGTAAGCTTCCATCCCGAGCCAATCCTTTTCTGTAATTCCCAAATGCATGGAAGCATATATTTATGGTTGACCAAAGGCATATTTTTAGAGTTGATACCAAACAAAATGTTGAATTTTATAAAACTTTAATTATTAGCCAATTATGGCCACATCCCCGCCATTTACAATTACGATAAAAAAACATTACATTAGCCACCTTTTTCCAAATCTCATCAATCCGTAAAACACAGTAAATTTTCAATTAATTGAATGGAAGCAAACGCTGATTTGTGATAATAATTAGAAGGTCCTGATCCTTAGCCACTGTCATTATCCACTTCATTGTGTTTTGTTGTCTCATTGCAGCCGATGTGAATTTGCGGTCAGAATGGAATAGCGCGTGTTAGGGCGGATGTGCGAATCATTTAAATAATTAAAACATTGTGTGTATGTGTAGTCATCACTTTCCGGGCCGCTCATTGATATAAACATAACTAGTTAATTACAAAGTGTGTCTATTAGAATAAAATCACCAAATCGACCGACAGTAGTGCTGATGGCCCACCACCAACAAGGCTCCGTTGACCTGCAATTGAATGAGGATATGCTGTTTAGGCTTTCCCATTTTCCCCATTGCTATTAAATTGGTTTCGGTTCATTAAATTGAGTTATCGCCAAAACACTATGATTTATTATCTGAATTCAGATTCTATTAATTTTCAATTAAACGCGATTTTATGCAAGCTCATGCGAAAGTTGTTCAGTGGAAGCAAGGCTGGATGTAATGGCCGGAGAGGGTGGCTAAATGCGGGGGGAAATTGAAATGAAAAATGCACCAATAAATAAAAACAGTTTGGTTGGGTAGGTATCCATTGTAATCACCTTATCCCCTCCCCGAGGTCAAGATTCAATTAAACACAATAGGTCCCACTCCTAACGCCAGGAACTGATTGCTGAGTACCTATTTCATCACGTGTCAGCTCCGCAGATGGAAGGGAAGTAAATCATCAAAGGTTCAATTAGTTCGATAAACAATTCCCAGTTTACGGGCGTAATCCTTATGAGACCTTGTTTACTCGACTGCTCTCCACGGCTACTGTGCTTCCTCTTCAATAGTTTCACTTACATCTTGGGGGCCTTCAGGCTATTTGGAAAAACTCTATTTGATTTACAGCAAGGATCAAGTGGTTCTTGAGTGCGTTCAGGAGCATAAATGACCAATCAATTGTGCACAAGTACAATTAATCACGTTCTTGTGGGGAGTTTCAAGTGTGTATTGGTTTAAATTGTCCCTGCCAGGTAAGATTGAGAGTTTGAAATGCGATTGGCGTTTTGGATAGTCCTCAGGCTATGATTATGATTGCATGGAGCCGTTGGAAGTAGTTTACGTGAGCGTGAGGAATAAATAGAGAATTGTTTGCTTTTGCCATGATGAGATTTGCCCTTAGTGCATTACTGACTTTAATGTAATTATCAATAATTTTTTTGGGAAAAAGCGTGACATATCTCACAGAACTCTCCCCGTAATTCGAGCTATCAACCGTTGCGAGTGTAAAATTCTTGCAAGAGTGTCAACCACAAATAAGCAAGATGTAAAAGGAACTTTCAAATAACCTTTTATAGCTCTCGTCAGTGTGGCTAGGAAAGAAGTTACGCAGCAGATTTGGCAACATACATGTGCATGCACACAGAAGAAAACCAAGAAAAGATTCTTCAGGGGACACATTAGATGGAAAGCCTATCGTGATCCCCGAGGGAATCGCGGGATCATAGAGGCTGACAGGCGGAGATTGTGAAGAGAAGTGTACCTGCTGCCCACAGAAGAGGACAATCGGGGGGACCTAGACCTGGGCCTTCTAGAGCGCAAGGCAAACAATAAAACGAAAAGTATTGCCATGTCAGAGGAGGAGGTTGATACACCGATATTGCGGAAGGATTCCAGTAAACTGGGTGTACCAAGAGCAGTTTCGAGGAAAGCAAAGAGAGGATGTACGTAATTTTTACTGGAGACTTCGTGATTGTCCAAGTCTCATTGGAAGCTTGGGGCAGGCGTGGACTAGACATAACCCTGGAAGACTCTCTGATGAACGGTCTGGTCACCACTTGCAGAGTGTCAGATTAGTCCTTTATGTCGGCTTACAGAATAGTTAGATTCGAGATTGATTGGCAATTCTTCCCCGTAGAAAGATCTCAATGAAGCTGTTCCCTCCCATAGGAATACGGACACGAAGGCGGGAAGGAAGAGGACGTATGCGCAAGATGCAGCCTCTGTTCTGACTACTGCCGTGGAAGTTTCCTCCAGGGATGGCAAAATGTCAGAGGGACACTTTGGCGTCCTCCGGGAATGCCCGGGCAAAAAAAATGCTGCAGCCTGAAACGAAGCCACGATTTAACAATCAAGGTTTTCGCGATAGGCTTCTCCATTTGGAGTACGCTGATGAGGCTGCCTTAAAGTGGCTCCAGCAGACAATCCTAGCTTTGATTTCTGGCGGTCGGCCCAAGTTCACTATTGTGAACACTGAACTACGCAGGACAGAATATGTCGGATGTTGGTTACCGGGCCATCAAAGGAAGGCAGGTATTATGTTGGGTGAACAGAACCCGGGCATGGACTTTGGACACTGAAGGATTAAGTTCATGAATACCAAGAAGCACAAACGTGGAGGATTTCAACTTGGCATTCGAACTGGACCAAAAGAATGTGTATGTGCTCAGGGGAAGTCGCCATATGGTGCTGCAATTTTTCCTACATGGACTGAAATTCAGTCATATCAACTGAAGAGCGCGAAGAACATTGATGGTCTTCGACTCGCACAACATAGACCAAATTGCAGTATCTTCGGTACGCTCTCCCACAATGGAGCTGCCCGCGGGGAACAGTGCATACAGGGGCGGAACCCCCGTATGGGGGTTCTTACTGGTGAAGGGGCTACAGAGTGAATCCTACCTGCTACTTCTCCTACACCTTTCTAAGAACAGACGGAAGAAAGGGAAGCTGGAGATGTGAACGGAACTAACTTGATGTCAGTTCGAGTAATCGAATCTATGCAAACCGGAAACCGCAAACCAGTCAAGGTACAAAGTGGAAAACAGACTAATGCTCTGCGGGATGAGATGAGATTTTTCATGGATGAGGACGTGGGAACTGCTGTACCCCCAAGTGCTGCTTTTGTCAGAGAAATCAAACACGAAAGATCGAGTCTTTGACGGCATGGTGTGGGGGAAGCCCCGCCATGGCATACGTTTCTAATCGTTTTCCATAACACATTAGACTAAGTTTATGTCAAAAAATATAAAGATTGGTCAAATCAACTTGCAGCACGCCAAAGCCTCCTCCTATCTGTTGGCAGCGAGGCTGACAAAGCTGCAGGACTACCCCTACATTTTTCTGGTGCAAGCACGGTGGGTTCGATTTAACAGGATCTGTGGCATTGGATCAGTAAAGGGGGCTAGGATCTTCTACGATGAAAGATGCATAAGACCGAGAGCTTGTGTCCTGATGTCAAGACGGTTAGAGGCAACCATGTTGAGACAATTCTGTTCCCAGCACTTAGTTACGGTCATCCTATACAATATTAGACAAAATGGCGAAATGAAAAACATCATAGTTGCCTCCGCTTATTCACCCTATGATTCTTCGTATCCTCCACCGACGCAAGAACTAAGGGATCTGGTAGAGTCTAGAATCAAATGGTCTCGAACTCTTAATAGGTTAAGGTGAAAATGCTCAACATATTTGTTCGGCCAGTAGCAAATGCAATCCAAGAGGGGAAAGATTCATCTGGCGTTTGAAGATGAACTGGAAACTTTTGAACTGCATACCTTTAAAGTGCTATGAAGAGGCTTGTCCTATTTCCCGAGGCCAAAGCGGTAAAAGGGTTCCTTGGTGGAAACGGAAACTGCAAAACTCAGCAATTCAACCAGGCATCTTCTGAACCATGCTTGCAAAAGTAATAAGAACAAAGACTGAGTAAACTTCCGGAGCTCACAGCGTTAATATAAGGGGCTCGTGAGGTGTTCGAAACGAGACTCCTTTAAAGCGTACTGTGAGGCGAAAGAGAGACTTCAAGGCTGTGTAGAGCCCTTAAAAGGGATGAGTCGGCCAATTTGGATTTCGTCAGAAAACCCGATGGTACTTTCACGAGCTTCAGGCTGGAATCAGTACAGACCCTCCTGGAAGTACCTCATCCGGGAGAAAAGTTCAGAGAAGTGGGGAGAGTTGACGGTTCTTGCAACCCCTTTAACACCCAGACGCCGTTCAAATTCCCCCAGCAACTTAGATTTAATTATTGGTATTTGTAGACGTCGTCCGAATCCATACCCTCAATCTGGATGTTATTTTGGTTGTATCTTTCGTTGTCGGTGTGTTTTCCCATTTGTTTTTTGCAACATTTCTCCAATCCCGATTGCATGCCGATATCCCCGCTGAACTGCGCCTTAGAAGATTCCACGCCTGACTGGTATCTCTCCTGATGTTTGTGAGGATACCGATACCTTCGTGCTCCAATTTTTCATCACTTTTCTTAGGAGAAGAACGACATTCGGGTTGTGCGTAAAACTTGTAGCAACCACAAATGTGATATGGAGTCAAAGGCTGATTTATAATCGATGTAGGCTGCGGAGATATTTAGTTTTTGGTGGACAACCTGCTTTACAGCGACCGTATAGATTATAAGCTGTTCTTTACAGCCTCGGGAACCTTTTACGCATCCTTTTTGCTCCTCTGCAATCAATTTATGAACATCAATATGTTTTTAGATGTTCCTGCACAGAACTGAAGTGAACACCTTGTAGATGGAAGGAAGACAAGTAATTGGTCGACATTTTGAAGGTAAAGATGGGGGGATGAGAGAAGTTATTCCCTTGAAACTAATTTAGGATCGGCAATCATCTGATTAAAATGCTGCGCCATTACCCTCTGAGTGCTCTTGAATCATTTCAGCCAGAAGTTATGGATCTTATCAACTCCTGGCGTCTTCTAGTTATCTGCCTTTTTAAGGGTTGCTACTAAGTCAGCTTCAGTTACGTCAGGCATGGCCATTTCGGGGAGGTCCTCGGATGAAGGCGTAAGATGTGGAAGCCAGATTGTCTCTAAATTGCAACGGTTGTGTTCGCTCCAAACACTTCTCCAGAAGTCTTCTGCCTGGTCCAGATCGACGTTATTTTCACGGACTGAGTTTGTAAGATTTTTATAGAATCCCTGTTGGTTTTGGAAGAACAAGGTGTTGTCTGTCTTTCGCTGAAAGCTCTTTTGATACCTACGAATGCGATTGGAGCATACCCCAACTTTCTGCTTCAGCAACTCGAGGATTCCTTCGTCTGGCATATCATTGGAAAGATAGCAGTTTCCAATAAAGTTAGCAATGATCTGTGCACTCTTGGTGATGGATTTCCAAGGAGTGCTTGTGTGACACGGTCAACCTCCTTTCTCAACTTTTCGAATCTTTTGTTGAGTCGAAACACCCAGAACTGTAAAGTCCTCCTGCGCGTACCTCTGTTATTCGCTCCAAGATGTTGATTATGAAGACGAATAATTGTGGCAGCTGCAACATAGACCAGGCTATGAACCTCTTTCGCGGTAATCTCGCTAGCCAAATGATCAGCCAAAATTCTGTCAACAGCAGCGATGATGTTAGTAGTTCCCGACGTAAACTTTTGTTTTGGGATCTTTGGCCTAGCGTCTGGGAGAATCTCAGCATATTCTGTGAATGCGATCAAAGCCTCATTATGAATTGGGTCGACATCCCCAATTATTAAGCCTCTGCTGATTACTGGGTTCATAGAGTGCCTTATAGGTGGAGTATTCGAGTTGCTCCTTTGTTCAGTCCGGTAAGTTGATGACTCCACACTGATCTCAAGTGAAACTTCGTGGAAAATTTGTTGCCTAGTTGGTATTAGGTATTGGGAAGAGCCGCTCTGATATTACTGAGTGACTCTCAACCGTGCTGGGTACAGTGTTCATATCCCTGGAGTCCCATTTAAAGAATTTAAAGTGTTGGTTGTTATCCCCAATTTCTTCCCACGAGTAATGGGAAGCAGTCAACCCTGTAGCGGAGCCCCAATTCTATAGTCTCTCATGGTTACCTACAAAGGTAGGGAAGGAAGAGGAGCCGCTGAAATAGAGTGTAACCTCCAATGGTGTGGTCAAGTCCAACAAATAAAGAACCCAGTTGCCAGAAGACAGTGGTAGGGATTGTTGACGATGCTATTAAAAAGCTTCTAAATATTTCCAGCTGACAGATGACTATAAAATAAAGTAAGTTGCCGCGATTCTTTCAGTATTTAGTACCCATTCCGGTCGAATGTTACAGTTAGTTAAACTAAAACTGACAACTAAGAAACTCCTAAACTGACAACTTTATGCAAAGTATACCACATGCAATAAAATGCTGACGATCCTGGCTCCATAGCTATTTCATGTATGCTGGAAAGAATGCACTTTCTAAAACTTTATACCCAACTAAAAATTGAACTCCAACCGTTCTCTCTATTTCAAATTGCTTCAATGTACGGAACCTCCCTAGTGAATTTTAAATTCAAGAATTACAACACATAAATTCCTCCGAATACAACCACAAGCAGGATAAGCGCGCAACGCAAAGTTCACGACACAGTGCAATGCACAATACCTTCCCTGCTAATGTACTCGAACCAACGACTCCTTTGGCAGTTTCGCTACTGCAACATATGCATTGCGCCTCTCCGCTTTCACCCAAGTGTCTGAAGTGCTCGTTTGTATCTTTCTCTAAGAAAATGGGAGTGTGATGCGCTTTGATAAAAAATGTGGATTATCCTTTTTAGGGCCGGTGAATGTGAAGAGCCATCGAAGAAAACGACGGTATAGTCGAAATTGTTATGTGAGTACCTATCCGACTCTGCCTCACTCATGCCAGGGGATGCAATTTTCCAGCACAAACCAAGCAGGCATGAGAACGAATGGGTGTATAGATTTCAATTCATGTCGCCAGGGATAACTCCTCACCGGAAGTGTGGAGAAGTTCTTGAAGTGGATATCCGCTAAAAGTTTCTTTTCATGGAGTGTACTCAGGTTTCATTCTTTTGATCGTGTGCACATATCCTGCTCTCGCGTTTGCCTCCTTCAGGCAGATGTTATTGCCTATAATATTGGAGGGTGTTTGGAACGTCAGGACTTTTTTCAATGTTTCTAGAAAAACAGTCGCTGGGAAAATGTTTCTTAATCCTGCAGTTGTGAATTTATTAAAATTTCAGCAAATCTCGGCTGGATTTTATTGTGATGAAAAAATGTCCTTTAAACTCTCAGTTTCGAGAGGAATGCAATTTTAGGCAGACAACGTAAGAGCATACTTTTCTTAATTTTCTTTGAGACAAAGGCACAAGAAAAAGACAAAGTTGAAATTCTTTCGTTCCTAAGATATTCAACTCCTTTAAAACGAAACAAAGGACAGAAAACAACCCATGAGTATTCCTAATAATTGTCAGTCTAGACAGATTCTTCTCCTTTAATTTGATGTTGGTTTCCTCCTTTGTATTGTATTGTAGTTTTCATAGCTGATGACAGGCCCAAAACCATTGACACTTCTTGCGATTATCTAACTTCGTCTAATTTTACATAGCCAATAAGTTAAGAAAGGGCGAAAATTGGGACAGCAGATTTTGAGTAACGTTCAGTGATGGTTATTGACATGAACTATATGGACGAGATCTACAACAATTAAGTATCATCCACTCCTTTTTCTTTAACAAAATATAAGGGTGAAAATGTCCCCGCCCCCCTTCAGTGTTCTTGCAACATAACGTAATGTAATGTAAGCTAAAATTACTCCCACAACGATGACTTGCCTTGTTGTGGTGAGGGAGCTTAGTAAGGAAGATCCTCCAGGAAACGAGAGGTGACATCTGAAGCTAAGCGGTAATCAAAACCCCAAGCCAAGGTGTGTCTACTGTGGGCTGAATGTTTCAGCTAGCCTTATCTCGGCAAAAAGGGTTCTGCCGAGTTCGACTTACTTTCCCCCATAAAACTGAGACCATGGCAACCAATTATGAGAAAACAAAAAAAAACCTTTTAAAAAACTCCAATTAAGTCTCGATCGTGACGATCCAACCCCGAGTGAAGGGGCAACCCTAAGCTCATCGATGGAGAACCTGAGTTTAGACTCAGATTTTCTACTTACTCAGGTGAGAACCAATCTAATTGGGGCCCAGTCCTTAACAGACGAGCCGAAGCAGTGCCCTTCTGCTAGCTCCAATCGGCTCCAACTGTTGAGCCTAAAGTCTCCTCCATGGGTAAGCACCTGTCCATGGACAGCCAACAGCCTCCGGGCAAACAGCTTTGGGCAAATCACAACCCATAGGCTATGCCAAGGTTGAGAGGAAAGGATTCTTAGGGACACCTGCGGCTAAGGGGAAACCGAAGCGGCAGCGGCCCTCGGACGATCCCAACTCTTTGACACAAAAGTCAGCAAAGAGGGCTCGGTCGGCAACGGCTAGACCTTCATTTGCAGCCAAAGCTATCGAAATCGAAAAGTGGAGAGTATCAAACGATATTACACTCTCGAATCACAGACGCAATGATTTCATAATGGGCATGGATCCACCTCCACCCATTCTATTTCGGAATCTATTGCTGAAATTGAGAAGACAACCCAGATGATCACAACTAGCATAAGAGAAACTTTCGAAAAAAGCTGTCCACTCAAGATGCCGAAGAAGGGTAAACCACCATGGTCCAACTCGGATTTGGCAAAACAGACGAGAACGACAAGGATGCGGCTCAATCGTGCTCAGCAAACCAGCCACTGGCTGAAATTGCTATAAAGAGGCACAGAAGGCTCTAAAGAACAGCATAAGATCGGCTAAACGATCATAATTGAGACGCTTTTGCGAAGAGACTAACTCTCTTGAGGCATTGGTGCGCTTGGTCTACATATTCGGACCATATATCGGGCATGCCTAGCACACGTTTATATTCCAATTAGTTGGCGTGATGTGAAGGTGATATTTATTCCCAAACCAGGGAAACCCAGTTACACAGAAGCAAAAGCTAACGCCCTTTCCACTAACAGGACTAGAAAGACTAGGAGATCGATTCATAAGGGATACACACATTCCTAAGTGACCACTTCACCATAGGCAACACGCCTACCAGAAAGGCTAATCCATGGAGACAGCACTTCATAAACTCACGGCAAAAATGAAAAGAATTCTCCTTAGCCGCATTAATGAAAATCGAAGGTCCCGGTCCCGGCAATTTATGATGCAGTAAGACAGCATGGAACCAAACCGCTGTTAATCAGTTGGATCCTTCATATGCTGGAATTGAGAAAAATTCACATATTGTTCGGCCAGAAGTCTATTGAGGCAGGATGTTTTAGGGACTGCCCACAGGGAAGGGTTCTCTCTCCGCTGTTATGGCTCTTGGTAATGGATACCCTGCTGTGGCTCCTGGAGGATAAAAATGTCTTCGCGCAAGCATTTGCGGACGACCTAGTGGTAATAATTACCGGCAAGTTTGCGGACACAGTATGTGATCGCTTGAATGCAACCCTGCACGAAATCCACAGTTGGTGTCTCCACAATGGACTCACGGTGAACGCTAGGAAGACTTATGTTCGCTAGGAACGTCAGGTGGGGCAACTATGCGCTATCCACCTTAGCAGGGACGGAAATTCAGCTGCCACAAATAGTCATGTATTTAGGAGTACATTTCGATTCCAACGTGGAAGCATCATAATATCCAGGAGCAGTAACAGTTTTGTTATCCCTTAAGGAGTGGGACATGAAAACTCTAATAGGGCTTTTAATGGGATATTGCTCCTTAAACTTCCATATGGAAAAGGTTGGGGTGGTGGTTTCGGCTTTGTGCAACCAATGTGAGGAGGAGGAGAAGACGGCTCTGCGCTTTTAATGCAGTTGCTCGGCCTCCACAGATCTCAGGCAAAGATACCATGGTAAAGTTTTCTTCAATGAAGAATCTGCCCACTGTCTGCCTCTGGAACCTGCGAACGCCGTATGCAGAAAGCCATTGAATAGGCGATTTACGGGGATAGTATAATGGGCCTAACAATGGCCTGAGTGGTTGGTCACAAGGATAGTGTAAAAGCTGCTAAGAACTTAGCCATAAGTAAAATTAGATAATAAATAATAAAGAGATAATACATAATCCCAGTTGATTGAAGCTAGAGTGTCGAAGTTAGTTTTACGGAACTTAACTGATTTTCGCGCAGGTTGGAACTGGACCTGCAAAGATTCGTTTCAAATTCTAGTGTGGAATTGTGAACGTCAATTTTGACATACGGGATTATGCTAGAAAAAAGGAAATATCGCGTTCCGAAGTTGGGGAGGAAGAGATCGAGAGTGCGATCCTAGGTCTAGAGGCACTGAAATGCATCGCAAATCAAAGGAGAGAAAGGAAAGGGAAAGGAAAGAAGAAGGGAAAGAAGAAGGATCTAATAGTAACGAGTTTAGACAAACTGTCAAACAATTTTTCATACCAGTGAGAGGTGCTAGGGGCAAGAACATATACAAAATAAAATGACTAAAATGGCACTGGACGTGGGGGGAGACATGTAAGACAATACAATCATAAGGGGAGCCAGAGGAGGGGTGGATATAGCTAGATTTCTGAAATACAGATGACCTGATATTACCGAAGGCACCAACATGGTTCTTAAACCCTTAAGGTTTTGAGTTTTGAGAACTAATCAATTACATAAATAGCTGCCTATTAATTATATTGACCGGAAAGAGTTGGTTGGAAACATTGACTGGTCTGAGGCTAGACAACAACTATTTTTGTTTAAAGATGGAGTGGTCGTGAGTCCCCATCTAATTAATGGCGGACCGCATTGATTTTGTGGATCAACTTACTTCTTTCTTGCAGCATTTATAAGACCTCTGATGTAGCGGTTACAGCTAAGCCAACCTTTTCTTCTTTAATCCAAGAGACACGGATAATGAAGGTGTAAATGCTACTGGTTTTTTGAAACACGATTACAAAAATCATAGCCAGGGTGAACCGGCTGTGCGCTCAATTTACGGGATTGAGATAGGTTTAAAGTGGACCTCGCTTTCATTCTTGTGAATAGGCCCATTTTGCGGTATTCATGGCTCCTGGACAGTTGTGGCCATGAATTCAATCTTTGTATGGAGAGGACCATTGGATCACCTGTATGCAGGAGCGACAAAAGTTGCTCCTACAAAAAGTTATAGAAATGTGCTGCCTGAAATATTTAGAGAAGGCTGCATTCATAAAAGTTATGTTTGGTGAGTTGTCCCAGCATATAAGGCACCATAAACAGCAAGGCATACTCCGCAACTCAAAACCTGAATATTCTCCAATATGCGATCACAGATGAAAACGACTAGGCACAATCTTCGTGTTTGGGTCATCCATCTCGTGTCCTGTTAAGAAAGGCAGGGTCTAATTCTTCTACTGATTCGAGACTATGACGATGGGATCGACCTACTTCACAACCACAATAGGGAAGAGGCAGGAGACCGCTATTTATAATAAAATGATCGTTTTCATGACCAACTTATGGAAGCGACAATTTAGATTTTGTTAGATTGACTTCACGGACATGGCATTAAATTAAGCTCCAAACAGACTATGTAGTGTAAATATCCCGCAATGACTTTTGATGCTCAAAATGCATTCAACTTACAATTTGACTATAATGAAACGATACAAATGGGGGATCATCACGATGCGAGGACACAATGTTGGTGCGTTCTTTTGAAACGTCGAATTGCTTCTGTCTAACTATCGCTGAATAATCGTCGAGCAACGTGTGGTATTCCATACTCATTTTGACATCAGATTTCCAGGTGGTATTCCTGATCCGCCGTCAATTGTCTCCTGGACAAACAACCTCAGTAAAACCGGTTATATGGACCAGAACTGCGACGAGTATAAAATCATCTCAAAACTTTGAAGTAGTAAGGTATTTATCCTGGCGATATCTCCTTATTCTGTGAGATGAGCATTTCAGGAGAAACCATACTTTATTCCGTATAAAGTGGCTGGGTTCCAGTGGAAAGTAACAGCACTTCACGACGTTGCAGGTTAGACCTGCAAAGCGGAAAGTTGAGCCCCAACACTCTGGTTCAGTGAGTTCAGGAAAGCACACAGCCGTTCCAAAGAGTGGCTCAATTAGGGCTGTGGTGCGCGTTTTAATTCCACATACTACTAAGCCTGTGATTTCTGTGGCAAGAATTAGGGGATAAGAATCAGGTATTCAGAACCAACCGAGAGCGTTCACGTCTGATAGCGGCTCCCCCACCATCTACCACCAGAAATCGCTTTGAGGTCGCAAAAGAATGTTTTATCTAGAGTTTGCACGCTCGCTCTATTTAGCGCTGAGACATCACCAAGGAAGTGTCTGAACAAATTCTATGTTTAGTGGTCGAGTTAATTTGAAATCCAGGAGCATCTCACATACTTTACGTTGGAGGAACGAACCAACCTTTGTCCATTTAGCTGCGGGTAGAGAAATTCGGGTATCCCGAAGATAAGGTGCAATCCTGCCAAAATCTCCGATGAAGTGGCCATCTCCCAAATCCTTGGATTATCCCGGCTCGTAGCATGGATACTATTGCGTAAGACACCCTTCTAATTCTATTCTGGTAAGACCGTTTTTCATGGATTTGGTACTAACGTTGCTAAGAACTCTACATCCTGGAAGGCAACTAAGGAATGTAAAGAATGTAATGTAAAGACCACTCAACTGTGTTTACCTCATGATGAACGCTTTTTTAGGTGTCCCAGATCTCTTAATTAATGGGGACTGTGTCATTAAATTACTTTACATATTAAGGCAAACTGGATAGGAGTCGATAACTGGCATCCTTTGAGATGGAAGTATGAAAAAACGCTTTAACATGGTTTAATGGGAGCGTTCATGGGAGCGCATATGGAGACGCAAATGTCTCAATAGTGGAAAAGCTGGAAGAGAAGTATCTTCAATTATATGGTCAGATCCGCCAATAAGAACTCTTTAGTTAAGATAAGTCCATTCAAGCCGATAGGAAGAAAGGTAGTAATGGCTTAATATACTTGACGGTGATTTCGGAACTTCTCGCCTCAATCTGAAGTAAGCCGACAACGGAGAAAAGTAGTGAACTGGAGCTAGGTGAGCCAGTTCCACTACCGAACACGACTAACGCTGAAGAAAGGCAATACATACCAAGCATCATTGTGTCGCCAGACATTAAGACGATATGGATGTAGAAAACGCTGGTGAGTAGGAGTCAGATTGAGGTGGTTATTTTCTATTCCGTTCCAGTTTCCTGCTCTCTTTTGTAATGAAGGAATCCGAATGATTATTCCGCGCGAGCACGCCATAGTCCTTGCGAAGTCGCGTCACATCAGGAAAATTTAGGACTCTGGTTAAAGCAATACACACTTCACAACGCGTACACTTAATTTACACACTAGCAACGAATACTTTACCGACCGATAACTAAGCGGAGTTTAAAGGACGATGAGGTTCCACACAATTCACGCTCCCGGATTTACTGGGGATTGTTTCTTTTCCAGGATCTATTTAGCACGAAATACTTCCCAAAAATAATTAACTGGTTAAGTGATTAGCGCATGTATCGACATGCAATTCCGGCACATCATGGGACTGTAGAAATTTAGAGCCAAAAACTGGTTTCGTTTATGGAGAAAAGTCAACTCGGAAAATCAGATAAGATCACTATTATTATTTCACTGTTCCCATAAATTTATTAATTATATTTTCACTACTATTTTATTATATTAAATATAAAATGAATAAAAATTCAGAATACTTTTTAAAAACTGGATTGCGGACCACGCGATCGAAATCTAATGACCAAAACAGGTTTACTGGGCACTGGTTGAAATATCCAAAGCGACACGGGAGCGTGTAGAGTCAGACTGTTTTTTCAAAGATTTGCAAATGCGTGCAAACTCCTATACGATAAATTGCTTGAACAAATTACCAAAATTTTGCTGGTAACATATAGAAACCGGTTAAATCCGGTCGATTCTCAATAATAAGTTAGAGATAACACTTTCCTGAAACATTTCCAAAATATATGCATTGAAGCCATAACTACAAACTCATATCACAGGAAATTTTGTGGCTGAACTTATGCTGGAAGTCTAAGAATGAACCTGTCGTGGCTACCAAAGGTCCTTGCATAAGAGGATCAAACATCAACGCTTATCTTTTCAATGTATTTGATCAATCACATACAATTACAAGCCTATTCAGGGCCCTTGCAAGATCTCGATGTAGGCAAGATGAAAGGAAGGAGGCATATTCATCATTCTGTGATAAGAAGCTCAGGTGACCCTGGGAAACTAAGTGATGGAGCTGAAGCTCAATCCAACCCCAACTAGTCACAGACATTAAGATTTGGCCGAGACCGCTTTCCTGATTCCAGCCATGCTTGTCTCACCAAAATGGGTTCTGAGGGGATCGAATTACTCATGATAAAAGTAAAAATAAATAAAATCAAAATACAAATTCCGATCTTTTCAGTGAAGACTTAAGCGGGAAGTAACGATAAGTGCATTGTTGTAAACTAATCTGACCCAATCCCCTTATGGATTGCAGCCCAGCTTTCAATGAACAAGAAAAGGTAGATCCCTTCTTCCAATAAAGCGGACACAATAATTCAGGTGGTGCACCCATCGAATCTATAAATGGTAACTCCCCAAGTGGCAAGAAGTCACAGGCTTCAAATCCATCCACGTCTATGAGCAATCAAGTCACGGCGGAGACACAAAAAAGGAAGACTGCAGGCTACATATTGCCACTCAGAACCTTCTCCTCCACACTTACCAAGAAGAGCGGAAGAAAAGGAAGCTATTAATATGCACAGAACCAATCTAATGCCGGCTATCTAAAAACAGAGCAATGCGGACTGGATACATTTATCCTAGGAAGGCTCCCACTCGACAGGCGAAGGTGGTACTGCGGAAGAAACCAAAATTCCTTTGGAATGAGAGCATAGGCATGGCTGCACAACCACAAAGAAATCGGGTGCACGAAAGCGGAATCGATGGAAGGAGGAAACAAAGCGGTGGGAACCACACTGGATGCAGCAGACTCTTCGGTTGATGATAATACCCGTAAGAATCGCAAGACAAGCATCACTCAGGCAACACAAGTGACGCCCCCTCAAAATCCAAAGGGCGGTAAACTTGAAAAGAGGAGTAGAGAGGGCGCGAACGATTCTTTCGGATCCTCGCAGGACGCGAAAAGACAAAAAGGCATCTCACCGCCAAAGGGCAAAGCAAACAAAGTTACCAAAATCATGGAAACTACGGCGCGGACTCCAGTCAACGTAAGGAGGTAAAGCCCCAAAACGGAACCAAGTAAGCATGATATGACTTACATCGATAACCGCATTGAAGTCAAATTCGATCCTGAGCTGATGGACCTTGGAGAAAACATCAGCTGAATCAGACGCTCCCAAAAAGGAGATTTGATGCTGAAGCTGAAGAAGTCTCCGGGCAAAATGGTTGAAAATTTCCTCGGCAAGGTGGAGAAATCTTTAGGAGAAGAAGTACAAGTACGGGCCAGAAAGCAGGAGATTGTTATACAATGTAAGGACATTGATGAAACACAACTATGGAGGATATCTGCGATGCTTTAGGAAAACAATTCAGATCATTTGGATTGCAATCAGAGGGTTGAGGAAGGCAGTCGGAGGCATGGAAACGGCAACTATAAGCTTACCAGCTGAAGCAGTGTTCAAATTGTTGGTGGCTGGCAAAGTAAAAATACGTTGGGCCGTTTGCAGACTCAGGGAGCAGCTGTCCCTCAAGCGTACTGTAGATACCTGGAAATTGACCACACAGCAATGCACAGGTGACTGTGACAGGTCAAAAAGTTGCAGAAAACGTGGGGGAGAATCTTATATGATCAGGGAGGCTGAGGCAACAATAATGTGTGTCGTGACATTTCCCCGTTGTAGTTTCTCGCCCTGTTTTTATTTATACATCGATCTTGACAATTTATAAAGCACTTGGCATTTTCAAAAACTGCGCCCGCACTAAAGGCGCGAGAAGGTGAAATTTTACTTACTTAACCTAGTTACATATAACTTAACCTAACTTATTTTAACTTAACCTAGCTTAATCTAACATAAATAATCCTTATCTAATATTTACAATGAGCACATTACAATTTCCTGTGCTTATCCTCTATCCACCCCTACCAGGCAAGGAGTTTCAAAAAGGGTTAGGATTTTGGGTCTTAGAGATGAACTCACGATTTGGCAGGGCCTTAAGAATGTGGCCAATGGGGAGGTTTTACCCTGTTGGTAGAGTTGCCGAATTAATGGGTTGGGGTGGTCCTCCGTTCTTTCGAAGAACCTTTCCATTATTGTGAGAACGTGTTCTCGAAGTGGTTTGACTTTGGCTCGCCTATACACTTCGGCGTTTTTGCCGATCTTTTTTGTTTTCCAGTTGTAAGACAAGCCTGTGCAATGTCTAAGGATTCGGCGTTCGAATGACTCGCATTTTGCCATTGCTTGGTTGGAGCAAGAGATCCAAGTTGGTGCTCCGTAACAGATAACGGGTCTTTGGTCAGTTTGGTTTTGGTGCTGAGACCTACTGTCTTGCGAAGAAGATAGTAGATGCTACTGACTGCACCGCGTGCCTTGCTGATAGCGAGCTGAAGGTGGGGTTTGAACTTAAGGAGTTCGTGCAGGGTTACTCCCAAGTATTTGATCGAAGTAGATCCGCTCACTGTGGTGTTCCCGATTCTCATTTTCAAACGTTTAGCTTTCCTATGGATGCCTCTAGAACCTAAGTATCTAGATTTTCTCCTAAAAGTGCAGATTTGCGTTTTTCCCTCATTAATCTTGATTCCCCAACTACGGTAGTACCTGCAGAGATTTACAATGTATTTCTCAACCGCTTTGGCTGCCCTGTTGGGGTGGAGGCGGAAAATTGTCAATGATAGCATCGAACCTCGCTCAGATGTGTGCAATTAACCAATGTTGGTAGACCTACTTACAATTTTCTATGGCACATTAAGAACGTGCAAATAAATGTTCTGTTAACGAACATTATCAACTACGGCCAACCTTGTGTGCAGTTTCTCGAAATTGCACCGAACATCTTTTGTTTACCGCACAATTTAAACCCAAGCCAGTTGCAAAGCTCCGGAGTCAATGAAGCCTGTAACTTGTACATCTAAGGTTGTGACATCCGCGTAAGGATAACTACCACGAAATAGTCGACATATAAGCATAGTAAAGTAACAGAACTGGCTATTGCGGATTATTCTCCACAAAATGTGATGCAAGGGAAGGTTGAAGCGGTTTGTTTTCACTTTGCCACCTCAAAACCGCGTTTATGACCCCCTTATAGTGTTACTTCCTTCTGAAGATGGGTCGTGGGGTTGGATTTGCGTAAATTAGGTCCAGAACTTAGGCCGATCAATACGAAGATTTTTAGTAGGGTGAAATTGAAGTTAAGGGTTGGACAAATATTGTGCTTGCTGAAATGGATGACCATGTCCTTGAAAGTCATCTACGCAAGATTTTCGTACGATACTGCGTTTAAATTATGGTTTGTTAGGGATTGGTGGCATCATACTCATAACAGAGGGGATGGCGGTCTTACATTTATTCTTTCTATTGATATCCATGCCTGTTACAATTTTGGTAGCTGCGTTTTGATTGTTTACATATTGACATTTATCTCCTTATCAAATATGAGTCTCGGATCCAAAGAGGAATTTAGCTATTCGGAACAACGTGCACAAACTGTGTTGTCTGCAAACGATCGTCACTGCGAAGTGAAAAATGGTTTCTGCTTAGTAAGTCCATAAAATTTCTGTGAGTTCGAACTTTTGAATAATGCACTACTCTCTTTCAATGGTCCTTTGATGCCCACCATAAAATCCCGCGAAGTCCACTGGAGTTTTGTAGGTCAGCATCGTTAATTTATACCAACTTAGAGACCAGCACTCCATCCAGTACAAGTTCAGGTTGCAGCCGAGTGTCCAACGTGGAAAAGTTGGGCACTATTGGTAAGGAGTCTCTTCGTTGGGAGAACCAAACGAGT
Organism: Hermetia illucens; assembly: GCF_905115235.1. Taxonomy (NCBI): domain Eukaryota; kingdom Metazoa; phylum Arthropoda; class Insecta; order Diptera; family Stratiomyidae; genus Hermetia; species Hermetia illucens. Next base: position 15,351,828 of record NC_051854.1, read on the forward strand.
GTGCCTAGTTATTTTACCAAGTTTTTTGATAGTTACCTCTCTGTAAGAATACTTTAGTACGATGGTCTTCTCCTGTGGAACGTGATATACAATGGAGTTCACGTCCTTCTCTTGCCAAAGAAGACCATGATAGTTGGTTTCGCTCATGATCTAACCCCTGGTTGTCTTCACTTAACAACCAGAAGATGTTGTAGTGTACGCTATTGAATCGATCAGTGTCATAAGAGCGTGATTGGAGACGCTTCAACTTGACCAAAAGCAAAAGATGGAGTGATCTTGATTACCAATCGATGGAAAAGGAATATAGTTAGTATTCCTGTTTGTGGCTACATCATCACTTCGAAGCCGGTTATGAAATACATGGTGGTGACGATTAATGCGAGGATCAATTTCAAGGGACACCTGGACTATAACCATGAAAAAGCGGCAAATTGTTAGCACAGATGATGCCAAACATTATAGGATACAGCCGTAGATAACTTGTGGCCGGAACGATTCACCCTACACTATTATATGCGTCACTGGTCTGGGAGAAAACTGCAGCATGTGAGAGAAATCGGAGGAGGGTAAACATGGCTTACCTTTTAGTGTGCAGCACATTCAGGACAATCTCAGGCGTAGCAACGTGTGTTGTCGCGGGAATGGTTCCGATAGAAAGTGAGGTACGCTCTCTGTACAAGAAAAGGAGAATGAATCTTCTCGAAAAGGATACAGAATACAGAAAGGCGAGAGTTACTGGAAAAGTGGCAGTAACGGCGGAGTGACTCGCATAGGCGCACTGAGATTCTCCGTGATGAGGAGCGGATTCTATTCTTGTCATGGCATGGTGGTTACAGGATTCGGATTCAGGTTAAATGATTCTCCCTATTCTCCTGAATATGGTTGCGCACCTAAGGACTCGAAGCATATCATGTTCTACTGTCCACGATTTTACTCATTGGGAGAAGCCTGGAAAACTCTGAAAATTAGTATAAGCCCTCAGAAGATCGTTGTGGAAATGGAGAAATTTTCAAGTCCCTTATTTAAGGAAGAAAACTTTTATAAGATAAAGCATGATGTCAACCACAAAATTGATCTTGCCTCTACAGAAAAGAAGAAAGAAGTACATCAAAGGAAAGATGTATTATATGAGCTGTTCCAGGTGGTAATCTAAGTGTGCACCAAATTACGCGCAAATACCCAAGTTTTTACGTAGAAAACTTTTGCGAGTTGCAGTACTTCCAGATAAACATGTAAATGAAACATTTTGGTAAGGGATGGAAAAAATGAGAACGAAGCATTTCGTGAAGGTGTACTTATTTCACAATAAGCACAAAGGCAAATGCTTGCGCCATCCGAAAAGTTTGGAACTCGAATAAGCTTAGCAGAACACTATCCTTGTAAGGCATGACTATCCACGCTCTTGGGTTGGGGGATAATCACATGATCAACCTAAGTCAGCTACCACGTGGGCAGAGGGAAGACTACGTGGGACTGTATAGGGCTCCCGGCAATATTTGGGATTCGGGCTTCTAACAACATGCCAGAAAGATTTACTTATAAAACTCTCGTGTGAATGGAAATTTGGGTCTGGATGAAGTAGAGTAAGATTGGAGATAACTCCTCCATGGCAAGAGAGCACTGGTGCTCTGAGAGTAAGTGGTAGCCAGGCTACGACCTTCCATTCACTAATAAGCACAAAATAATTTCGGATTGTTGAGAATGAAATCGCTGGGTTAAGGTCTAAATCGACCCTAAAAAAGAGGCGTTTTACTTTTATTGACCCGAATCTACATGATAACAGACCGCACGAATTGAGGGGAAAGTTTTTTTTACATTTTTCGAAAGGCCATCCCTTTAGGGAAAAAGGATAATTTTTCAAGAAACGTTACCATATGTCGCCATCTGTCATGGGAAATTAAACCATGCTGCTTCTAGGGTAGAGATGAGACAGCGTTGGACACTCCTTTTCCCAAACTGTGCTGTCTTTAACTAACCAGATATCCCCCTCAATCAATGAAAAGAAGTATTTGAAGTTGAAGGGATCTTCCCTTTTTCTTTTAAATCAAAGTCCGAATACTTCAAAATCATCAGGTATGCCTCCCACGTCCTGTAAACTCCAAGCTGTTCTTCTCATTCGCACCCGGCTCAAAATGCGGATTACACCATTGGCATCACCAGACACTCTGGTCATTGCTTATTGAATATGAACGTCAATGGCAATCAGTCTTCAATACAAATTTCTCAAAACACTTAGTCAACACAAAGGATAACGTACGATAAGAAATATTCAAAGGAGGCAAAAGTAGATGAGGATTAATTTCGGAGATTGACTTTTGGAAGTGATATAAATTATTGGTAGCGTGCTAGCCTTCTTTGTCGAGACTAATGTCGATGTTTCCTTACACAAACTTTCTTCCCATCCAATCGTCCAATCTATTATCTTCTTCTTCATTGACTGGACGAACCAAATCGGTTCCAAAGATATTTCTCATACGAATCTTCAATTTTTTTAGCAAACACTGTCAGCTCCGCGTGTATTACTCACTTTTGAACCGATTCCATATTTACTATTCAAAATATTCCTCCCCTACAATTCCTACACCTTCGTCCTGTAATCCAATACCAGCATCTTTTGTAATAGTTTAAAATGCTACTTCTCCACTTTTTCTAGCTGGGGTTACAACAACCCTCATGCGGACGGGGTGAGAAAATAATGCTTGTAACAGAGATACTCGAAGACAAACCTCAAGGCGAAGGCGAACTAGCTAGACGGTGAATAACAAGGAGCTTTAACTTTAGACAACTTAGTTGAAAACATTCTTCACGTTTCTTCCTTCCTGTCCCGTCGATTTCCCTCCCCCCTCCTAACTTCCTCATGGCATTTTATTTCCAGGCTTTTTCCGAGCCATCATATTCCATTGTGTCGTATGATCTCTCCTTCCCAATGCATTAAGGATGTGGATTTTCGTTGGCACATTACCAAAACAACAATGAACAATAAATGAACGTCGGCTGGGTGGGCTGACTTTTGTCTGTGCCATTCAACAGTTAATAAAAGGATTTGCACAGTCTCCTCTATTCTTGTCTTCCCGACTTTTGTTGGGATGTGTATGGATGAGAACATATGAATGAACTGATTGCGGCTAATACTCGTACGCTTCGTTGTTTTGAGACAGTTGACGGAGGCGAAAACTTTGAGGTGTTTTTTGCAAGGATGACAGAGTCTATTATAGTTGTTATTGTAGGAGTACGCTTACGGTTATGGATTATCTCAAGTTGGGTTCTGACGGCATCAGCGTGGTTGGATTCATTAAAAGTTTTCAGCGGAACTTCGAACAAAGCCAATGGGATTTTGTGGATAAGTAACGTATTTAGAGGCCGGTTTGGTTCATGGAAACTTTAAATTGTTTTTGGTGATATACAATTTTGATGAGAATTTCATCCTTTCAAGAAACTTAGTTTAGGAAAGTTGTCATATCCATTCATTACTTATTAGTTTTATGCGTTGGTGATTAAGAGCTATCAAAATATTCTTTGCCTGCCTCCAAAATCTATTTTCACATTATAGATTTTTAGGTCGGTTACAAACTTCCTATAAAATCTTAACTCGCATCAGGGACGATGAAAGTTTTGGTTATGACTTTTGGCTCAGGAAAAAGGTTACGTAATTGCCTTTCACCTGTGTTTATGCTCCTCCCAGTGAAAATAGACCGCAAAAGTGAATTTCGACTTCTTTGGTTTCTTCTTGTTGCTAGTAAGCAACAATTCTTGGTTTCGCCGAAAAATTGACTGGGCATGTGACAGATATCGGGTAAGGGCAATAATATACCAAATGAAGATATGCCAATTCTTCTCAAAGATTACTCTATAAGGTCCGTATAGCAGTTTTCCTTTCTTTTTGTAACAAAACTTTATAGGTATTTAATACACTTATTAGGAGAATGTATGTGCGACTCCGAGGGGAAGTTCATTAGCATGGTAATTACTCCACTATGGCTTTTTCAGCAAAAAGAAATAACCTAAGTGAAATCCTGGTCTCGACAAACTGTATGGTTGCCATACACACCTCAGCGGGACATAGCATGCCAACAAAGCCCCAGAATCATCGCTGGTGGTTCCTGGCAATGTATTCCAACTCCTCCGATTTTCCAACTGTTGTTACTGTTCTACGCCATGTTGATCTGAGGCGAACCACTCGTCGGCTATCCTAGGATAGCGGGCTCCAGTGCATGGCATAAACTGCAACAAAGTTATGGCTTTTTTCAATATATGACCTATTCACTGTAATCTCCGCTTTCTATTCAACGAAGAAAGTTCTTAATTGTTATGGTCCCAAAGCAGAATATCTTGAAGATTTGTGGCCTGTCCTGTGAGTTCGGGTTTAAAAATATACTTAAAGTATTTCCTACTCGCACCTAAAGGGATGAAGGTTCTGAGGATTTAACGTGGAAACCTGACATGTAGCCATAATCCCACGGAGCTCCTCGGACTCGGATTGCTTTCCGGAACACAATCAAAGCCCTACCTGACTGGCACAGCTGTACTGGTTTATACTGAGTTCAAGGACAGGTTATGAGGTTCAGCAAGAGCAAGCAATCGCGTGAGATGCGAAGTACCTTGCTTCTATCTTTAGCTACCTCTTCCACTTTAGGAAAAACTAGAAAGAAGTAGAAGCGAAGGGATATGCGGAGTCGCAAAAAATGTCAACCACTATAACACTAGAGGCAAAACAGAAAGATGAATTCGCTATAACAGCTTAAACGCCAAGTTTAAGGAGCTTATTTAAGATATATATTGTTATTGTAAGCATAACAAAATATTTGTTGGGAGAAGCCTTCATATTACAGTTGATTTGGTCAAAGAGATGTCAATTCTTTCGATTAAAGCCTTATCAAATGTTCACACTAGCCCTGTCCAGAAAACATTGCAGGCACTGAGTGTGAATGCTTAATTCACCTCTGCAGATTTGCCAACAATAGCTCATTTCCATTTGGTGATAGTAGAACGTTAGAAATACAACCTTCCAAAAGTAAATAAAATTAAGGCAATGTCTTATGCACTTTTAGAATGATCTGGTTACACTCAGGGTGATCACTAGGCAATTTTCCATTAGATCGATTGCGGGCTACATGTTTTCGAGCAAGAAGATTGAACCAGCGAGCAAATCTTTGGAGCCGCCTGAAATAGGCCTTGCTCGACAGCAAGTGAAAATGTTTTAAAGAAATTTGTGTGCAGGTAGATCTTAGTCCCTGGATGAGGTTATTATGTATAAAGAAGCTTAGGGGGCGGACAACTCAGTTGACTTGCTCATCTTCGTTTCAATATATAAATAGTGCGATGACCTTCCCCCCGTATAAAAGTGGATAGCGTTGGTTGTCTTGACCACACCTGCGGTAAATAAGGAAGAACTTTTGGAGATATTCCGGAATGCTGAGAATAATAATCCCGGCTTAAATGCTACTTCCGAAAAAGCCCTAAATCAAGCCGTTAAGACCAGATGCAATTGGTTTATCAACCTGATGAAGAAGGGGGATGGGGAGGCTTGCGCCATGCTCGGCCCGAAAGTGTTGACGAATGAACGGAAACAAACCCTTAAGGCCATTTCAAAATATCTTTGGGGATACATTGAGGAGGAAACTGAGTTTGTAGACAAGGTCATCACAGGAGATGAAACTTGGATTTTTAAGTACGACCCTTAAACAAAACGGCAAAGTAGTGTCAAAAGAAATTTTTGACATGCGCAAAGTCCAGAATCAATTAGATTGTTTTCTTTACCCACGAGGGAGAGGGGAACGACAATTTGATTTTGGTTAAACTCATTCTACGATAAACTCCATATATATGGCTTTAAGGATAGTTTGAAAGCCGATGCTCTTTAGTAAAAGTTATGCTGTGTTGAGCCTCAAAAGTACGTTCAATTTAATCAGCGGTGAATAGATTAAGAACGCATTGGCTAAATGAGTGTCCCTAGTTACTTGACTAAGCTTACTGAAAGCTATCTCTACAAAATAACACTTTCGTGCAACACCGATGAGGAGCCTAAGAAGTACGACATCGCTGCAGGAGGGCCGCACGACTCAATACTGGGTCTTCCTCAGTAGAACGTGGTGCATAATAGGTTTTGCGTACCGATCGAGGATATGATTATCGATTTCGTAGATGATTTTACTTTGATTGTCATTGGAATGATATATACCCTACTGCGAAATGGCTGAAGATTTTTTAGCTTAATGTAACGAGGAGACAGAATAGATGACCATTTGCAGAAGAAGAAGTGCAATTGGTATCCGAGCTTATCGCCAAAGCCGATTATCAATTAATTGAACGTGGCGATTGGCACGAAAATCAATTTTACTGGATATGTAGACTTTCTCTAAGGATTGACTAGATACCTGGTTTGCATCCCCTTGATGGCGGACTGGCCCAATTATTAGTAAATTTTTCCTCAATTTTTTGATCCACCGACTCTTTTTTCTGGGCTAATTACTCAGCCTTGTAAAAATGGGACGAATGACAGTTTCTTTTAGGAGGAGGGCAAGTTATCAGGCATAGGAATATGGCTGCGAAGAAGCGGCAAATACTGGCGTATCGCTGGCAAAAACAACGCCCACCGTTCGAGGCTCAAATTATTCTTGGCTAGGGTTATTCGCTTCTGCCTTTTATACGAAGTACCCGTCTGGCAGAAACACTAGCCCGTGAAAATAATCCAGGAGAAGCTAACATTACTTACTATTTGGTGTTTTTTTCAAAACAAGCCCAAGGATGATTCATGAAATAGTCGCTGAGCTTAGGTGCCGGATAGGTGTATACAAGCAAAACAACAATAACAAAAATGAAGAAGGATGAGATTTCGTTCAACAGGGGCAGATGATATGGAGGGAAATTTAATGAATGCCTTGAAGGTAAAGTAGGTAAAAAGAGTAGAATGGCCAAGACCCAGAACAGAACAGGATGTTAATCTGCAGAAATTATCTGTCGTACAGCAATTTGCTACGGGCAAATACAACGAATACCGAACTATGGCAAGAACATGGCGGGAGCGATTAGGACAATTAGGAAACGAAACTTTAGCAAAGTTGAACCTGACATAACAGACCTATGCGAAAGTGTCACCAGGGACCGACAAAGGTGATGTTCGAGCTGGAAAAATCCAGCAAATGTAAAACTGATTGCTTTCACAACCAATTGAAATACTCACAAAGGGTCAAACCCGCAGTGTTCACTCAAGAATATGAGATTTAAATACTGTGCAAGTATCTCAACGAAGACATATTCAAACGAGAAATCCACACTGCTGCAAAGAAATAATTCAAAGAAAAAGGACTGAAGGAGGAATCAATTGCAAGTTTGAGAAAAGCCTATGGCCAGTAGAGGCAATACAGAAATTGCCGGATGTCTTAAATAACAAATCCTACTGAAGAAGTGCTTCAAATTCCTGACTGTCAGACACGGTACGCACAAACGGCATTGATTGGTCTAGTCCATGTGGGGATGTGGGGAAAATAACTCATTGCCAAGGAGTGTACAGGGCCTCCAAATGGATATTGTGAGGAAGAAAAGCGACTTTGCTTACGGAGACCACTTAAGAACTGAATATGGAAATCAGCACTATTATAAATGGGCCACATTGAAGCTTTGATAGTAATGATAAGCGATGCACAATTTGTCTAAATTTGAGGACACGCTTGGCACCTTTGTTTTTGGCGGAAAAAGCAAAGTTCACACGTGATTGTCGGTGAGGTCAGCGCGTATACCTTCAGATAAACAAACACAAAGGGGGCAGTTTATTAGGGGCTTTTAGGCAGTTCCGTATAATGTTGGCACAATATAGACTAAGAAGGGACTATTTCAAATTTGGATAGCCAACCTCTGATGTGATCTCTCTGGAAAGAGGGGCAGAACAGGAAATCCAGATGCCCAGCACCGAAACTGAGAAAAAAGTAGGGTTGGTCTACAAAAGCAATGCATAAACAAACATGCATGAAAGTGTGGATAGACCAGATTAATATTCGAAGCAACTCCACATAGAGAGCTCTCTCTAATAACGCAGCGTATCGCAAGAGGAGCAACTTGTCTACTCCAAGGAGATGCGTATTCTACAGCAGAAGGACGAAATATTAACGATCTCGACGAAGAGTACTACAGTAAAATAGGGTCGACAGAGCTCGCGGTATGGCACTACTGATGGTCTCAAAGGGTATATTGTCTCACTATTGTAAAATATCATGCACACTGATGCGTGGTGTTTAATATTCCGGTTACTGAGGAGACCACGGTGATGATCGTGGACGTTGGAAAGTATATTAGGGATATTGCACTACATGTATTTATCCGAAGCAACGGGTATTGTCAAGATTTTGTTAGATTCGGGTGAGCTAGAATGGCACTTGACACAAGTTACCCTCACAATAGTTTCCGGGATCACATTGTCACGGATAGACCGTGATGTGGCTCAAGAAAGAAGGTTTAAATGGCACAGCAACAGCTAAGTGGAGGGGGTCGTGCTAGGTATTATAATGAAACAAAAGCTGTATCGATTCAGAAGAAAGCCAGACAAGAACTCTACTAGATGAAGGCACTCTGGAATACGAGAAAGCAAAGCAGAATCACGCTACCACGATAGGGAAAATGAGCAATTGGAACCAACTTTCGATCTGGAAAAGTTACTGAGGTGCCTAAATTTATCAAAAATAAACCGTGCCTGTACCAAAAGGTCGAATATGCACTGTATACGTCAGATTACTAAACAACTGTAGAGACCAAAGAATGGGAAGATCAAAAATAGCCTTAGGCCACAGTATTTCAGTCAATACCGGCGAATCCCAAAGTGCTAAAAACATGAAAGCAGCTGGAAGACCCGAAACAACCAGACAAAAGGAAGGCTGAAGGCTTTTATAACCCAGTGCAGGGACATAGACGAAGTCGCATCTGAAAAGAGAATCTACGAGTCAAGTAGCTTAAACTACGAAACCTACACATGACGACAACTTTGCTACCAGTAATGACCACCCACAAACTTCCGGACCGAGAAAACGTCGCATTTAATGGGATCGTTTGGGGCTTTTGAGAACACTTTTGACGTGGACCGATTTAGAAGGCGCAGAGAAAAGGATAACATTATCAGTGAGCTATAAGGACACACAGCACGATACAAATTTATCAGCAGATTCACTGCGAGAAGCGGTAAATTTTCTGAATTTACTAAAGGGTCGGTAGTATACGCAGAGCATAAGTTCAAAGAAAACCGAATTATACGAAAGGAACGAAAACCATAATGAATTCAATCCTGCTTTCCTTAACTGCAACCCTTTGGAAATCTCCCTCCTTGCCTTTGGGTTGCCTTGCAACTCTTTCATTTCTGGACACTCTTAGTTTCTCTTTTGTCAAAAACAGAAATCAAAAGGATGCTCAATATTGCATGAAATATAGAGGATTCCATTCAATTTTTATTTAATATTTTATACATAGAAAAGGAGTAGTTTTTCGAAAAGCCTTTGGATGGTTCATTGCAAGTTGACTTTTGAAAGTCTGCAAGTATAGGCTTCCCCTTTTATTTCTTTCTCATTTTGTCCCAGTTTCCTGGGTAGTTTAATTGACAAAACCCTTGGTATACGACATGCCCTGTGGGGCGATAGATTCTGTGAGATGACATTGCGTGCACCCCATTTTGCATGTTGATAGACACTTTACGAACCATGTGCCCATCGGTGAATATGACTAGTAGACATTTGCTGAAAGTCTCCTTGTATCTTTCGAAAGTTACAATGCGGTATGCAAAGTAAAGTGTAACCACTGAGTGTGAGCGACAATGGACTACTTTGTTCGCCCCAGAATGGTGTTTAGCCCTTCTCGACAGGCAGCCTCTCAGTAAACTATTTGATCCACCTAAAGGGCAAACTTCTTCAATCACATTGCAGAAATCGCCATGTAAGGAAGATGTTTTTTGCTAGATAAAGTAGATACACTGATATAAGTGCGATTACTTGGGGAATTGGCCAATTTGAAGTTTTCGGTTATCTCGCTTTCCTGCAGAAGTGTAACCTCCCAATGCGTATATCTGCACTGTCTGCTCTGCGAAGTCTGCCGCATCCTGGTTGGGGGAGATTATCGTTTCATGGATTCCCATCCAGTAGACCATTCTTCCTATTGATCGCTACACACTCAGTGGCAATTTGAAATTGCTGGACCAACGTGTAGTATTAAGGCTGCAGATTAATGCAGAAGAGTTACTTGTCTGTACTGCAAGACCTTGAAATCAGCATTGCCAACTCGTTTCTTTGTATCGATTTCTGGGGTATGATGTGTTATTATAAACAGAGACCCTCTGAAGGTATTGAGGAGTTCTCCGAAGAGTTTTAAGGTTTGTTAAGCAGGTTGGATATACTTGTGGGTTTAAAAAAAATACTGCGGCAAGAATTGCTTTTGGCTATACAGAGTCAAGATTTTCGACGAATTACGGCGACGATTTAGAAGCCAAGTACTTTAGTGATTTGACATTAAACATTCTCGAGGTTTTTCGATGTCATCTAGGAAAACATGGTCTGCTTCTGATAAGAAAATGATTCAAGGATAGAGGCGCCGAGAAACTGAGCCTGTTTTAAAAAGGCTTGACTCTACAAGGATGCATATGAGACTAGTTTGCTAATAAGTGCAGATTGCTTATCTGCTGACTATACTTCTGATCCCGTGAAGGATTCGAAGGAAATCAAAAGTAAAAATTCACTGCAAAATGCTAGCGCAGACCGCAGCGGAAGGCGTATGCACTCTTCAAATTTCCCTTTTTATCTTCAGTATCGTAACCTACTTAAGGATATGTTTTCAGCCCCTCCATTTGCATATGAACATAAATAGAAACGACTAAGAACAATCTTCCACCATAAGAGTAACTACCATACTACCAAACTTGTTTTCAAAATCATTGCACCACCTTCCAAAATTGTCAACGTCCTGTTTATTTCAGGAACTCCACCCTATAAACTGTAAGCAATTTCAAAATAATTCTTATCCAGAATAGTTTTCACCTCGGGAATAAAATAGCGGAAGGTAACTGCAGTTTTCCTATAACATAAAATTTCAGCACAATATGTAATGGAATTTTTCAGATTCTGCCTGGAATGGTAATTGCTTTGAAGGCGCCAATAGTTGGGTGCCATTGATGCAATTCAAACTTAAGCGAACATAACATTTGCACATTCACATTATCGGAATAGCGTAACTGCATAGTCATATACCTTTTGCATCTTACAGAAGGAATTTTCAATGCGCATCACGTTACCAGGGCACCAATGGGAAAAAATGTAGGAAAGTGAGGAGGGTTATGAGGAATTGAGGGAATCAATGAAGAGCAGAGAAGGTTACTACTAAGGAAAAAGCCTTCCTAGTGACTTAATAGAAGGGACTGTGGCAGCCCTCACATTTACTACCCAAGTGCAGATTTATGAAAGATACTTAATTACGTTTCTAAGGGTTGCCTTTCAAACCAAACCGTTTAAGAACTCAAAAATGTGGGCGCTAAAAAAAATAGCCCCCAATGAAATTAGCTCCTATCTCCCGAACACTGCTCTTTTCCCGCTGGACCATCCAGCATCCTAACTCCCAAATAAGGATTCTACTAATGGTAAACTTGAATGAACATCCAAACCAATTTTACATTTTTATTTGCTGCCGTTGTTGCCATCAAGGAAGAAGGCGAACACAAGAAGAACAATGAACCGCGAAGCGACGGTAGAACTGTAGTCAGTTGGTTGAGAAAGAAAAAAAAAAACTCAACAAAAATATCCTGAAATGGGATAAGTTTGGAGCAATTCAATTGAACCGGTACCGAACTATCACTAGACTAGATTGATATGATTGGCATCGGGCCAGGAAAAGATTGGCAACCATTTTCGGCGGAAGTAGAATGTAGTTTGTAATTCATGTATATGGTGGGAAATTTGGGATGAAGGGAAGTGGCTCTAGAATGAAATGATGCAGGAAGTTTTTGCCTTGTTTCCGGGCTTTTGATGTTTTTCTAACTTTGATATTTATGGAAAAGAATATCTCGGTCCGTAAATCCTAAAAAAGGATTTCTATTTCCGTCAGATACATATAAATATGATGATCCATGAAGAAATATCATTGGCTCTATTCACCTATATTTTGCGTTTGAACATGTGAATTGAAATAGTTCGGGAATTCAAAGGTACCTTACGTATTAAATGTCCGTGCAGCTCCTGTAGAAGAATCTAAATTTAAAGGGCGGCAAAGCATTTATAGAAGTTATTGATGCTGTGAACAACTGAGGACTGCGGTAATACCTGCAGTGATCACCACTTCTGTTTGTATCAATTTCTTTGGCACTTCAACATGACATGGTATCGAGCGGTACTAATGGACGAAAAGAGACTTAGTTCGTGTTAGTTACATCGGCAGCAACATCTGGTAATACCCTATTCAGCTCCTTGGAGAACTCATGAGTAGAAGTGGTTGTCACGGGTGAAAATCGTCGACACTGGTGTGACGAGGCCTCATGCGGGGCGAATATCAGTTGAAGCATATATATGCCATCCCACGGTTTGCAAGGTCGTAACTATGAAGGCATTTAGGTATCCTCTGTGCGGAGTTGCCAAATCTTCCATCAGGCATGCCACAAATGTCCACCTGTAGATAAGAACTGGGAAGGGAACTAACCAAATATGGGGGACGAGAACGCAGTACTGGCGCTTTTTGGGAGTAGAGGGACCGTGTTGCCTCAATTGTGGGAAACTTGCCTATTTCGGCATCCAATGCTACCAGAGATAATAGTGGAGTGGAAAGGAGGCCCAGACCGGAATATGCCAAAAGCTCGACGCTTGGAAGATAACCATCGAGGACAACCTTATCTCTCAGCAGTTGAGATTTGTCACCGGATTCGAAAAGGAATACGGGAAGAACCCGCATCGACATTGATGCTGTTGTTATAAAAGATGAAGGTAGAAGGCATCAAACTGGAACAGTGTTTCCTTCACTAGGATAACGCATAAATGTGTGTTCATCAAGGGAAAGTGGAATGATCACCAAAATATCAGAGTTCTGAGCTGTCTTATTTTAAGGCAATAAAGGAGAAAAACCCCTAAGCATCATGTGGCAAACTAACGCAATAAGCGCAGGTGGCATCTCAACATAGGCACGGAGTTTATGAAGCCAAGGAGAAAAAAGTCAATTCATTGAAGAAACATTGCCGACGAAAATTCCAGGGAAAGCTGGTAGTTCCACGATTACAGTCTCATCATCCACGAAAAAGAAGAAAGAAGAATCGCCAGTTCGTAAGCCCGAGCAATGGCTAAAGATAGGTAGCAAGAAGCGTTAAAAGAAGACAAAGAAAACCCGTACGGAAAAAATCATTTTTTCTAAAAGAAAAGATATGTCCTACGCCGATATCCTTTGCAAAGTGAAAGCGGATGCGGAACTCAAAGGCTTGGGTGATAGTGTGAGTCGTATCAGGCGAACACAGAAATCTGATTATCCGAATCTAATGTTTGAGCCAAATAAATCCGTTGAGAAATCAGTGGCTAGTTTCGCGGCCAGGTGGAAAAGGTACTTGGTGGGGAAGCAGAAGCAACGATCTAGACGAGGTTGTACAACGCGTGGATATTTTCGTCGCCCTAAGGGAATACGATAACCATAAAGCGGGTAAAGAAAGCATAAAGGGGGGTCCACAGAACACTATTATTGGTTTGCTGGTGGAATCAGCGGATAAAATCAGATGCTTCCATTTCGATCATTTTGCAGACGCATGTACTAGCCAGCAAAATAGGTCGAAAAGGGTGCAGGAAATGTGCAGAAAAGAGCCATATAGTCAAAGATTGTGCTAGAGATTAACGATGCATGTTGTGCAAAAGGGAAAGAGGAAGTTGAAGATTTGGACGTTGCAGATGATGACCCTTTATCGACCTCAACCATTTCAAGGCAAACCATTCGAGAGTTGAATGTTGACGCGACTGTAATCAGTGAAGTTTATCGAAATTACGGTAGGTAAGGTAGGTACGATATAGGCATACGGAAAATAGGCCATACAAGAAACAATGGCATTCCTAAGAGGACACTTTGACAGGGCAAAAGTCAACGAAGTCTATATATATAGCTGTTACGCTTCTCTTAGTGCAACGATAATACAATATGAGGAGTTGTTAGACAGATAGAGACTACAACCTTAAAATTATTTCCGGTCATTTCAATCCGTATGCCTTGGACTGGGGAAGCCGGGGACCGAACATCAGGGACCATATCCTACTTCAAACCTTCGGGAAATTAGACACTGTATTAACCTTCCGAAGCAGAGGGTTAGACTCGATTGTCGATCAAACTTAAATCAGTACCTAGTTGACGAGACGAATGATCTGTTGAATGGGTAAATACTACACCCAGAGATAATACTAAGCCGTCTTTCTCGATACTAACAACTAGTGAGCCGACAGTCAAATGCGCAACACAAGTGGGAAAAGCCAGATAGCTGACTGGTTTACTGAAGCTTCCGAAATAGAAACATTTCTGGCGACTTTAACATGAGGTCTTATCCGAAGAGAACGGCCCTGGAAAAAGTGAATCAGCTATGATAGGCGGTAATTGCCAAGATTGGTCTGAACATCGAAGTCAATGGTAAACGACCAAACGGCAGGCCGAAACAACGGTGGCTTGATACGCTGGATGGGGATTTAAAAGCCTCGAGATTGAGATCAGGCATTCGGTAGAGCCAAATGGCGAAACCGATCCCAATGATGAACGGGACAAAGGCTGAAGAAAAAGAAGAAGATACTCTTTAATGTAACAAAAGCGGTTCTGCCAAAATAGGAAATCTCGCTGTTGAGATCGTCGTGTCGGCGAGTGAAGAGACTTTGTCAAAGGACTATAGGCCAGTACATCGGCAAATGGAGGAAGAACGCCGCGATCTTTGAGGAAGGTTAAGAATGTCATCAGGGAAAGTAAGTGGAATTGTTACAGATAGCTGCGCCTTGGTGCAAATATGAACCCGTAGAGCGCTCGATCGCCGGGTTAACCGAGCAGGAATTACAAGAGTATTGTGAACGAATTGGGGAAAATAAGGCTCGGGGATTGGACGGGATTTCGCATAAACCCCTGAAGTTGGCTGCTAGAATCGGCCCCATATGGTTTATAAGAACATTTGAAACGTGCATAATGGAAGATGAATTTCCCACCCCGTGGAACAGAAAGAGACCCCAAATGCCACTTGACGCACCCTTTGGGAAGAAGATGAAGGAGAGAGCGATATACAAATGGCTGCATTCGTTCGTTGAGCTAGCACATGGTCTATCGGAGCGGTAGTATAGATTTCGGCGAGCCCGTTCCACGGTCGATGCAATAGGAGAGTGAGAGTCCATCGATTTGTCCAACTATGGTATTGCGCCTTTCGCCTCTTGAATAGCTGAGCGCAAAGATTCTCTCTATTTCATGCAACACTGTCTATTTTGCAAAATCCTGCCCATTGGCAGCCCCGTCATGATATCCGTTTAACGTTGTTGATTGGGGTAATTAGGAAAACAAGTAATTTATCTCCTACTTAATTCCTTGGGACTATAATAAAATCTTTTGGCACAAGGGATCCTGTCTGTACACCTTGCCGTTGTGGAATTTGTAGTTGAAAGCTTGTTGCTGCCCCTTCGTGGCTCGGTTCGAGGTACCGAGAGCTGCTTTAAAAGCATTTCAATCCTTTTGTTTCTCATTCTTCCGTAATTTCGCCCATAATATCTCTTGTACTTTCAGTTTATACGAGCCCTTCCTTATTTCTTAGCTGTAGCGATAAAATTCCCGACAACGAAAAGATTCAAATTCAAATTTTCAGATTTAAATGAAGCGCTCCATTAAACTTGGCGTACAAATTGAAGAATATTAAAATTCAATTAAAATGTCAATAGCGCGAGAGAAGGCGGGGGACGGAGAGCGAAAATCATCAACGGGTTCCGTTTAATATATTCACTGACATTACATACCCAGATATTTCAGAGTATCCTGTGCCTTTTGATTATCCCTTCAGGTGATGCAGGCGAGGGTGAGACGATAACGAAGACGACCGCGTCGTAGCAAACAGCGTGAGGTCGCGTCGCGACGTCGGAATTTTCCTTACAACTTTCCCAGCGTGTTCGTGTTAATTGAAATTTAATTTCCTTAGGAAAAAATTGCTCATAAATTTGTTTGAGTTTTGCCAGGACGATGGAAGATCAAGAAAAGTTAAATCGTTGCAGTTATAAAAACTTTTCGCTAATGGGGAATTAAATGGTGCTAGAAAGTGTCGGTAGAAAGTTGAGAGTTTATGTGAAATGGCAGAAAGTAGGTACTTGGACTGTGAGGGAAAGTACTCGTACCTTCCTTTCAGTTTGTGAAAAAACAAAGTTTACATTGTTTTTGAGAAGTTTTTTATGCAGAAATTGAATGTTTCTGAGAGTAACTTCTAAAAGTGCATGCGTGAATAGGGGAAAACAGGGCAATGAGGGGTGCCTGACGTCAGAAATCTAGGAAAATTTAAGACCTTCAGAGATTTTTAATTTTTTCCATTACTATTTTATTAGGTTATCAGGTGATAATAGTCAGAAAGCAAATACCAGCCTAAAAAGACAATCACAGACCAACGAGAAATGAACTGCGTCTATTTTCTGTTGTGGGCGGAGCTCACAGAACATAATTTCTTATTGAGCTTTGTGGTAGATCTAAACGGTTGCCATGAATTTCTATGTAGGCCGATGGCTGAGAGTTTCGTCCTGGCAAACACAATATGAGTGTAAATTTTTTAGAGCGCAAAAGCGACTGATTTAGGCCTAAGACGCACTCTTTTCCTGTTTTTGGTTTCAAGGAGCCCACGAATTGACAAACTGGACCAGTTGGCTACAGTTATTTCAGCCATGGATAAAACGATGGGCCATCCTTTTTGATAAATTTTGATCAATACTCTGACGTAAACCCGGGGTCCTTGGCGAAAAAGGAGGCATGGATTTACGTAAAATCGGAGGAAGAATATAGGAATAAAACCAGAGATTTTTAAAGCGCGGTTTATAATGCCAACGAAGGGAAATTGAAAAGAAGTTTGTCATCGAAGATTACACCAGAATATTAAAAGGAGGTGGAGGGAAGGCGGTCCCCATACATACAAACGGGCGCTGGACTTTTCTTACTACATATATCAAGTGGTCAAAGATGTCTCTCCGTGTAAATTCACTTCAACCCAAAACACTGAATACCAATATCATACGAAAGTAAGTAATCTGACGTGCTAAATGCATATACATTACAAGCTACGCCGAAAAGTTTTACATTCAAATGTCCTTACAGAAGAAAGGAACAAAAAAATTCATACCTGACGAGCCAAGCTTCCAATTTTCGACTTCTTTATTGATTTTAAAAGAAGACATCCTGAAGCAATGCTGATGCTTGCTTGAACTGTGAAAAGAAGTAAAGAATTGATGTACACCTGATGCGATGACACTATCGACGACATTGAGCCTCTACCTCCCAAACACACCTCTCTAGGGGTATAAATGCCAATTAGGGTAAAATATCTCACGAATTTCTAAGTTAGCGAATTGATCTATCTAATCGAAATCATATTTGCCTACCACGAGGTCCTCCCTCATGGGGTAGGTTTCAACATTTGGGTCGTGTATTTGGTTTTCAATTCGTTAAGCCTGACTGATACTAACTGCAATTTTTGATACGCTTCCTTCGTATGGAAGAGTTGCTTTCACGTTTCTTGTACACGTGACTAATTGCTGCGGTTTGACCTAGCATTCACGGGGAGTATATTCACTATTTAGAGGACGCGGAAGGATTCCACAATCGACATATCAGACGTAATTATCCTTGAAGAAGGTATGATCGTCTAATTAGTGAGAGTGAACACTTTCCTTGTTATGAACTTCAGGTTTTTTTAGTTGAAGTGAAAATCTGCAAGAAGACTGACTCCAACTCACCAGTGTGCTTATTATGACTTATTAAAGTCACCTTTATTCGTCCATTATCAACTGTGATTGCATACGACCATTCCTTGTTGAGGTTTGTGAATTTCTTTAGCTTCAACCCCGCCGTGATTGTTCGAAGTCAGTTGTTTTTCAACTGACACGGTACGAGCAATCAGATCGACTATTTTGCGGGCAGCAGTAGATTTAGGCATCGGCCTCAAAAGGGAGCACCATTTGGTGGTCACTTACGTTCACTTGCGGGTTGCGTTTGCTACTTATCACAAGGTTAGAGATCTCTTCCAGCTTGACAGTCGGAAAAAGATTTTGCGGATGGAAAAGCAGTATCCCGCCTGAGAATGTCTATGAGCACTGGGCGGCAATGAAAGGTGTTGTTTTCTCGGCTACTGCGTAAGTCGTCGGTCACATCTCAAAGAGGCGTCATAAGATTTGGCTGACTGTAGAATTGTAGAAGCGGATGGATAAATGACGTCACAAAAGGGAATTTTCTATTGCGCTGGTCAGGGAGAGGCCGCATAACACAATGATTTCATCACGAAGGAGCTTGCAGGTGATCGTAAATCTTTCGATGGTCCTGTGAGGTGGGAAGAACACTTCACCATATTTCTTAACCATATCACATCCGGTGATTTTTAAAAACATACAGAATTATGGCCTGCTCAGAGGATTAAAAAATTCAGGCACCAACATCAGCTTCTGCTACTTTTATAATACAGATAGAATCCCTCTCTAACATGCATGTTTCGATAATTTAGCGGACACCGAGGTGGCCAATACCACACGCTTCAGAACCTTATTTCAAGTCTTTCAAGGAAATTGATGCACCGCACTTGCTGATGAAATAGCCCTTAGATAATTTGCAGCAAAAATTAGGACACGTGATCAATAGTGGGGGGCGGCTTCCGGGTGGTTCCATAACAACTCTGCAAACCACTAGGAATTTACGACCGACGTAGAGCAAAGTTCCTTAAAAGCACTATTGCTTGCTTCACAGGATGGTTAACTTAAATTCTCTTGAGGCTCCCACATCAATAAGCCAAAAAATTCTCCGCGTCCATTTTATTCTCCCATTGCAGCTAACACCCCAATCAGTTCCGATTAGTTCTTCCTTTCTTTGCCGTAGTACGCATTTGAAGCTCCTGTCTCATTGCTTGATTGCAATGATCAGGCCGGTCAATACTGGATGGATGGTTCTCGAACTAACCGTACACGAGGTCTTTCAACTACCTCTTAGCGAAGTAGGCTCACTCAAACAGATAATCCATGAAGTGTAAAGTTTTCCGGCTCCGTATTCCTTTTAGTATTATGTTGCCTTTTGACTACTGCCAGATATCTTTCAAATTTTACGAGATCTGTTTAAGTTCCTTTGGTTTGAATTATTTCATGAAGGGAGTGTATATTTCTTTATCCAAAAAGAGTTTTCAGTATTGACTCTTCTTTCTCCTTTAAACTTATAATTCCCTTTCTGGGAACGTCTTCGTATTTGTTAGATGCTTGCTAATTCGCCAGAAGATCTCATTCATTTTCCGTTTTTGCCAACGATTTGATGGCAGTGCAAGTATATACCATTTGTATCGGCTGGGTTGGGAATAGTTCCTGTCAAACATCCTCCTTACAGTTATATATTGTAGAGGATCCCCATATATCATTCGATAAATTATTGCGATTCCTCCAAGACGGCTTGGTCTTGCAGTACCCGCTGCGCCCCTTAGTACATACCCAGGTATCATAGCCATGTCCTTCCATTAGCGGTATCCTCCCCTTTTCTTTTGTGTAATTTGCGAATCATTTGAGATTATTATTTTATAAATCAATTGAAACCTTAGGTATCAAGCTCTTCAAGATATTTGCCGCTAACTGATACAAAATATCATGCCCGAGCGTCGATTACGTCACAAAGGACGCAATTGAATTACAACGAAATGGAAAAGTTTAAGAGCGCATTATCATTTCTTTGAGTAAATAATATTTTTCTACTTCAAAAAAGACTGCCAAGCAAAAAAAGTTGACTGGAATAGACGTTCTGGAGGTGTATTCCTACTCGAAGTTAAAGGACACCCTCATCAAGCGACCGTTGGTATGTGAGTCAGCAAAGCTGAATTAGTTGCTGACGGAGCTGACTTTAGGCGACCGGTCCCCGTGCGTGCGATGAAGCAGTTAGGCGGGGATAAGGTTGGGCTTGAGCTTCTGAAGTCGCTGTGGTTATAGTGACTTCCGGAAAGCACTCAGGTTATCTTGACCTGTGCGGATTCCGGATCGTTAGAGATGTTGGCAAACACTGCTGACAAAATCCACGACGTGCACGCGCGCCCCGTGGTCAATGAAGTGTCGCGGGAAGCGCGATCGGCACAGGCGGAGACGTCTGAGTTCTCCGAGTATCGCGGAATCACAACACATACTAGCGGTAGCAAATTCTTCAACCATATATACTTACGGCTACAGGCAAATGGACTTAAATCTGGGACTTCGACGAACGTTCTCATGGAATTTCGTATAGCTTGTGCCTCCACATTCCGAGTTCAAAGCGCTGAAGTTCTTCATTCGTGATTATGTTTGACCGGAATCCTGATGATACGATGTGGGCAAGTGCTGACAATGGCTTGGAACTTTTTAGTAATATGGCAGCATGGTGTTAACTTGATGTTAATACTGAACTAGTTGGATTTTCATATTTTGGAAGGAGCAGCGAACGTGGTCAAGTTCAGTATTATCTTCAGTTGCAATCTAGGTATACTTACCACGATGTACCAAACGGAATGCCTATTGTGCGCAGAGCATTCTGGACGCAATCGCTGTTCGCGCTGCCTAAAGCTTTCCCAACAAATCGATGACGAACGGGTAAAGCGGATATTTAAACTGAGGACACTGTTCCAAAATGGTCCTAAGAAGGTAGATATGGTCAGTGCCGGAGCAATGAGAGCACAAAGTAGCCTGTTTTTTGGGACTAAAGCTTTCAAGATTATTTAAGTTACCTTTCCATCCTTTTCGAGGATTTTAACTATTATACCTTCCTTCCAGTTTCCGCCACATTTCCAAATTTTCCATATAAATGGAAATAACGCAATTGTAAATTTCCTTCTATCTTTTACACGGGAACGCGAGAATGGCGATCAATAGCGTCTTCTATCCTTCACTTCCACCATTTCCCCTCAATGTTTTCGCAGGCAACCTCTCTCCTCTCCTCCGGGACAACTAAATACCACTTCAAGGAATAAATCCTAAATTTATTGCTGATTGTGATGTGGTCAGCCTGCCAATGCTGATCTGTTAAGAATCAAGTAGCCTTATGACAGTCTTTATCTTTATGACTCACAAAATGTCACGATATATCCACAGATGTAGTCAGAGCACCAGGCTTATCCAAACAAAGATACGACAAAGTTTATCCTGCTGAAAATCAGGAACACTTGCAGAAGTATCGTTAGAATTCTGACATATGTTCAGAATAGGAATTCTCAAAGATAATTCATATCCATCCTGTAATGAGGAAGCGGAATCCACGGGACATTCTTTATGTGAGTTCCATGCCTATGGACGCATCAGACATTAGATTTTTGGTGCTGATGTGGTACAACTGCAGCGGGTAGCATCACATCCACTAATAGAAATCCTGCGATATATAAGCGATTCTGCGATATTCTGTTAGACAGGGACTTCGAGTCGAATGGACCAGTAGGGTCTGAGTGCTCAGAAACTTTGCCTCTACCCCATTTCAAACGCAGAAGGTCGAGAGGGCAGTTCATCAGAGTTCTACTATCTTACTTCGCCTACCCCCAAATTGTTCAAATTGTATAGCAGGAATTGCCGGTCTAGCTCAAAATGAGGGGGACCCTCATATCCTCTTCCAGGAGTTTTCTCACATTACAGAGTCCAACCAAAATTGCAGGTTACTAACCCACAAATCCCTTTTAGTTGCATCTTACGAAAAGCAAGGAATACTTTTTGGTGAATTCTCAATCCAAAACTCTCTCAAGCTACGTATTTCCTGGCTTAATAGAAAGCGTGGGTGATATTCATTCCAGCTACAACTGATATGCTTAAATCTTGAACGACTGTTCATACTGTGACCCTTCCCTCCTCCCAAACCATTGTTCAACAATCAGCAGTGTTATGTCTGGTTTCCAGAGTCAAGTCAGGTGTTTCTCACTATTCTGTTTAAAAGGCTCTTAAGCTCCTACTTCTGCATAAATAATAACAGACGATATAGAAGTGAATGCAAGAGTTGAAAAAGTAGATTTAAGGCACCGAGAATACTAAGGTTCCTGTCTATTCTTCTCAGAATAAATTCTCCGATTGGAACTATCTTTATGGACAATGTACGCTTCCAATAATAATCACTAATATTTAGGGACTAGAGAATCGAACTACATACAGAGGTCAAAATGTAACATTTGAAAAATTGATATTATCAATGATTCGATGATTGGAAATCTTATCTAGTTTTGGCATTGACATGGAAATCCTTTGCTTTCTGTATCATCATTTCCATGTAAATTTGTGCTAAAATCAAGCACGCGGCACGGCAGAATACGTAGCGTTTCCATTCGAATTTCTAAAACACAGATACTAAGCAATTGAAACCGGGTCTTCCAGAAACAAGAACCAAAAGATGATTTTCCGAAACATCCAAAAACTCAATGAAAAATATTCGGAAATAATTAAGCGAGTGCTCGTTCCGAGATGAAATTCATTTCGCCATCTTATCCTTTCACTGAAATTTCAAGCAAAAGGAGAATTTAATTGAAGGCAATTACTTCCATTTCAAGAACTCGCGAAAGCTTTACAGAATATCTTTCAGTAAATTGGAAAAAGATGGTATCGTCCTCGGTATTGGATGGACTTGAATGTTGGCTCAGAATTTTCCGTTAACGAATCTTCCATGTCTAATGCAAAATATAGACCAGTTTATGGAAGACATAATACTTTCGTTCAAGCAAGAGTGATATCAGTTCCAGTTTGTAGGAAATTTTGAATTATTCAAGGAGTAGTCACGATGAATTAGGTTTGGAAGTAGAGTATCTGATAGAAGTTGATTTTTAGTGATTTATGGATGTTGAAGTCTTGTTTATGAAAAATTATTATTTGTAATTAATTTCAATGGAGCTGGTTATTATTAAGACCATTTAATCGCTAATCAAGGAGGAAGGAGTCCACAACACTTTGAATGTCTTTGAATCTAGTCGCCAAGCAACTAACTACAGTAGAATACCAGAAATATCCTCAATAATTGCAACAAACTTTGTGAAGTATCCTAAGTAGCTATAGCTATTGTTTTGAGTTTCTAAGTACTAAAAACATAGCTCCATAGCAGAACAACGGATGGTATTGAAAGTCACGCATCCTAAGCCCAGTTTGCATTCCACTTCGCCAACTGGGGACACATTAAGGACCCATTGGCCAGAATTAATACACCTGGTTACTTGGCTAAGCTAATCGAGAGTTTCCTGTCGGACAGAGCTCTCTGGTACGGGAAGCACGACGAGCCCAATGAATACATCATCACAGCGAGGCTACCACAAGACTCGGTGCTGGGCCCACTGCTATGGAACGTGATGTATATAACGGGGTCTTCTTGCTTCCGGCAGCAAAGGAGCCCATGTTGGTCGGTTTTGCCGATTACCTGGCCATAGTGATCGTTGGAAAACTCCCGGAGGATGTGGAGGTTTACGCCACCGAGCCATGGCTGTAAAATCATGTCTTGGGGGGCGTGGAGGTGGGAGGGGGCGGACTGAGCCTGGCGGAGGAAAAGACGGAGGCAGTCCTCCTTACAAGTCGCCGGAGACGAAATATGATCAGTCGGTGGGTTGGAAACCATATGATCGTCTCAAAGCCAACCATCAAATGCCACACCAAGGTATGCCAGGCTGAGTTTTAAAGGACATATATCGTACGCCTGTGAAAAAGTTGCAAAGGCCACCACGACCCTTGCCAGGATGATGCCGAACGTAGGTGGGCCAAAACAGTGTAGCAGGCTTCTGATAGCTGGAGTCATCTGGTCCATATTGCGTTGCCTGTATGGGCAGAGGCTTTGGACAACATACAGAACTGGAGGAAGATGAATTCTGCCTATCGTTTGATTGCCCTGAGGGTATGTAGCGCATTTCGAACTAGTTGGAATGATGCGGTGTTCGTAATCGCAGGGATGGGCCCTATTGATCTATTAGCGAGGGAGATGCCTGTGCAGACGGAGGCAGGCGGCTTCATCAGGAAGAAAAGCAGATTTTCGACCAACGACAAGAGAGGAGTTGCATAAACTCTAGCAACGATGGTGAAACAAGTCGTCAAAGGGTCAGTGGACATACAAGTTTATTCCTCATATTAGGGAGTGGCTTGACCAACGACTCGGGAAGGTGAACTATCACCTCACGCAATTCCCCACTGGACACGGTGGCTGCTACCAAACGTATTTGCATCGCGTTGGTGTGGACGATTCCCCGAACTATTACAGATGTCGTGGGATCTCGGAGGTCTCGAAGCATGTGTTGTTTGAGGAGGAGAGAAGAAGCCTGAGCGAGGCCTTGGGATACGGTGTGAGCCCCCACAACTTAATCGGGGTAATGCTCAGATCGAAGGCAAAGTGCCATTATAGAGGCGGTGGTTTTAGTGGGTGCGAGTCTCACACTACACCCATGTCAGCTTTGATGCTCACACGGGGGAGCTGGAGTGGATGTATCTCTCTCCGAGCATGAACAAAAAAACAAAAAAAAGTCTGCATTTGATCTGCGATCGTTACGTGTATGGGAAGCATTTGGTATGTGGGTTTTGGCTGTTTAGCGGTGGATGAGCGAATGCAAAATGATTCGGCCAACCGGCCGTGAGAGAGGATTTCATATTGGTTTAGGCTATGAGCAAGCTCTAATGAACATTTTTAAAAAATGCTCACACACAAAAATATCTCAAAATCTCGTTTTAAGTCCTTCCCCGTCAAGAGTTGAACTAATAATGTTGAGACTTGCCGGTACGTGGATGGTGGATTCAGTTCAATTGGTAGGCGGGTGCATTGCGGGCTTTTCCAACGTATCCAACAGGCCGAACTTTACGTGGACCTTGTGATGTTGTAAAGCTAACACCTATCCCAGGAGCCTATATTGGCAAGGCGCTGAAAAGCAGAGAAAAGGTGAATGAAGACAAGGAGGAAGTCATAGTGTGCCTACTTCCATAGGTCGCCAACTAGCGGATATCAGGACTGAAATGGAATCTGTGAAGAAGAATCAATTTAGCGGTATAATAAGACCTAGACATACATGTGTTCGCTGTGTCCTGAATTAATGAAAACACAGAAACATCATAACAGTACACTGATATAATTGGCATTACTATAATTGGGGTTTGGATTGATGTTATCCTAAGCGTGTGACTCCTAGTTGGAGTAGAGTTTGAAGCGTGAATTAATATAGGAGACGGCATTTTTCGTGGAGGTCAGAAAATACGATACACAACTGTCCTACTCTCTGAGTGAGACAATTTTCCTTAGTGTTGCAAACAAACCGCGTAAGGATCTGCATAGCTAGGGCTCCACCCGAAGTGCACTTGGCTTCCAAACTTCCCATTTAGCATAAGTAGTAAGCTTGAACTATTTCAACAACTGACAACTAGGCGTCGCCGTTTTTCCACACCTCATTTATTGGGAAAATCGCATCAAATTTTTCCTTCAAGTCCAGCTTTCCATTGGGATAGCAGGGGGGGGGGGATAGAAAACCAATCATTCGGTGCACACCGGTCATCTACGGATATCTAAAATGGAAGTCATATATCGAAACGTCTAAAGGAAAAGACACATAAAGGCACCTCAAAGAACGTTTAAAATGGAAGTACTTTTCGTCCCCATCCTATTTCAAATAGAACTTTTCCTCTCCATTCTACCTCTGCAGGAAGCGATCCCTTCTATTGAGACATCGTAGCGTACGCCTCAACAAACGTCACCTGAAAATGTTAGGCAAAGCAGTAAACTAGACAAGAACCTTATGACAGATATAGCGGAGGTTGGACAATTTTAGAGTAAGATAACCGACTTTCTATACACCTGAAGAGGTGGGACGATTGATGACTACAACCAACGCTGTCAACGAGTGGAGTTCCTCTTCACTGATATAATTGCGGTATTGGAAAACTGTTTTCTGTACCACGAAGGTCGTTGATAAAAAATAAAAATAATAAAGGCCCCAAAATAGAGCCCCGCAGGATAGCAGATAAACGGAAGTGGAACGAGATAGGCAGCCATCAAAAAGAAAGAATGGTTGGAAAGGTAAGAGGCACGCCATGGTACAAGTGATATAAGAACGCTGAGCGAGGTCAGCTTGACATCTTGTGATTTACAGAGCCAGTGGCAGGGGGCCGACGCTTAACACAGCCGTGTTGCTCTTTCACTCTGAAGTGGGTGGCTCTTTCACTATGAAGTGGGTGGACAAGCAATCGCTGACATACCTTACAAGGTTTTGGAATAGTATACGAAAAGAGCAAAATGCGACGGTAAATCTTAGCAACAGTGCCATCGCCGCTATTTTGAAAGGGGATGATGAAAGCCTCTTTCCACAGGTTAGGAAAATGGTTCTCTTCTAAGCTTTTCTTAAAAATAATGCAAAGGGAAAGGAAAATTGACTGATCAGTTTTAAGCAGAAGGAGGTTTGGCACGCTGCACCGACTATTGGGAGAGAAGAAGAAGGGGAGAGGGAACATAAACTGACGAGAAGTAGCGGCAAAGTAAATCACAAGATAATTCGGGGCGTTAGCAAAAGAACCGGAGAATTTATTGAAAGGATGAGTTATCTGGGTCGAACTGTAGACGTTGCGAATGTGAGATCAGAATGGTTTTGAGGTTTCCGCGCTCCAGTGAACCTTCAACATTGGCCGTACTGCCAAATTTGTTTTTTTCTTGTATCTGTCAAATAAGTTCTTTACAAAGAAGGAAATTATGGCGCCATAAAATAAAATCAGCAATCTGAGCCTTGCTGTAACAAAATTCAATTTAGCTATTGCCAATATCCTCATCAATCATCGCATCAACTGTCATTGGTAGTACGGAGATTAGGCATCTGATGTGAGAAATATCATAAATAATAAATAGCATAATACTTTCCAAACATTTGCACGTAACTTTGATTAATAGTATATGTATGGCGACACAACCATAATCAAGTTAATTGTAAAGGATTAACAGAGGAATGGAAGGTTCCATAGAGTTTTGCTCATTTTCCTTCTGGTAAAGTGTAGTTCACAAAAGAACTTCCTCTAAAGCTATCCAATATAATCACAGCAATGGTGCAGAGATAATAGCAAGCTCTTATGATGATGGCTACCATGTTTTTCGATGCGATTGTAAGATCAACACACGAGAATTTAAACTGTTGTTGCCCAGTGAGTTTGGGCTTAAGAAAACACTCACAGTAATTTGTGGGCTAGCAACCTGCAAATTTTGAAACCCAACTGCTACCGAACCGTCAACGACGCCTCCGATAGGGACTAACCTCACGGTAACGACCTTTGGCTATCAAAAACGGACTATGATTGGTTTCTGGATTGTGCGCACGCTCCTCGATAACGATAACGAGCGTCCTCAGAATCCTTGCTTTCTCCACCTAGAGTGGGAATTCGAGCGGTACAACCTGGACATTATGGGTCTAAGCAAAGTAAGATGGTGAGGCTCTGAAAAGTACTCCTCTCCTTCTTGCGAGAATGTGCTTTTGTCCTCTGGAAAGTCAAGTGGTAGCAGACACGAATCCGCTGTCGGGTTGCTTCTAACTTCTTCCGCAAGGCACGTCCTTTTGAGCTGGGAGCCATTTTCTGACAGAATTCTAACTGCAAAATTCTGTTCCAGGTTAAGAAGCATGGCAATTACGCATCAAGCGAGATTCGCGATATAGTGGAGAAGGATGCTCTCTAGGAGCAATTAAATGCAGTTCAGGGGAGGCTTCCTAAAGGTGATATTGTGATTGTAATGGGTAATCTGAGTGCCAAGGTATGGTCTCATACACCTTGCGTAACAACAAAGCACTTTGGTAAATCATTCTTTGAGAACCTCAGAGAGGTCTCAAGTTTCAAGATAGGAGAGCTGCTTTTCTTCGTGAGTGCTGCGGACTGGCTTTGAAGAGTGAAACGGGCTGAACTCTGACCCTTTTCTTATTACAACAGCAGTCAAGATCTAAGGAGTCTGTGGCATCAAAACGGCGATTACAGCGCAAAATGAGCTCCTCGAAGTGCCACTGATACATACGTACCTACCTCATCATCCGTGGCTGAGAGACTTGAATGGACTATGACATGTGTCTTCAAACAGGTCGACTACAATGGCAACATTTCTTTCTTCTTTCGCCGAGTGAAGGAACTTGGCTAAACAGTACTGGATTTATAGATGGCGCCATCAAATTTGATGTCAATCGATCCATTAACAGCGACTTTCCCTGATACGGGTCGCGACATGTTAAACCACGATTCAGACCGAGATTGGAAACCATCACAGAAACTGTCGGGGATTCTGGCACCTGACCCTTCATTATGATACAGCGTTTTGATTGACCTGTATACAAAGCTCAAATTAGAGTTTCCGATGATCGCTTTAGAAGGAAAGCCCGAATGAATTTCGGTGTCTTTTTCACACAATTCATTAGAAAGTCAAGAGCTTCAAATAAAGATACTAGGAATTGAGACTTACCTGCCTTTCAGTGTTCACCATCGATGTTCCGCCAGTTCAACTGGTTGCAATGGTTTTCGGCTTTTTATATTAGCTTGGCATTTGACACTTGATGGCTTTTTTGATTTTCTCAGCTTTTCCTTCTTTGGGATTCACACAAATAAGCGATACGTCTAAGAGGGTTGCACCGGAAAACTGAAAGGAAGACACATAATATTATGGAAAAATTAAAGAAACCATAAGTGCCTGACGTGTGAGTTTAATTCAAAAATCCGATTCATGAACGAGTTGACTTTGTGATTAGAGTTCCACCATACAACTCAAAGCATAAAGCACGACCACGAGTTAGGAAGTTCACAATAATTATATTCAAAACCATCGCTTTCTGTCTTACATAAGACAAACTTTTCCCAAAGTGCTCAAATCAATTTTTAATTAAAAAAATATAAAAACTCGTAAAAAAGTCATCAAAGAGTTCCAAAGTATAGCATTTGCTTTCTTTATTTCCATACTTTACATTTCTCCAAAAACAGCTCATTTCTTGCTTCCCGAGGGAGGAAAAGCCAACTTCAATGTAGCCTACTTTCCATTTCCATCACTCACGTCAAAATCGACTCCCCAAGAGACATAAAAGAATATCAATGCAGCTTTCACCTAATACACACAACCAACTTTTTTTTTGACAACAAATTATTCGACTTGATCCAGTACATCTTCAAAACAAGGATAACTTGAGCTATTTAAAAACCACCCCCATCGCATACACATCCAACATTTTGTATCAATTGCTAATAGCGCGCCATGACTAAACAGCAAAAAGTTGTTATGTAACTCTGGAGTATTCCCATCAATCATGCAAATTTGTTGTTAAATCTCGGCGAAGAACTTTTCATCGACATTTGCTTCCACCCTCAATTTCCAGGACTGAGAAATCAGCATTCATACCGAGATGAATAGCCCGTCAGACAGCTACAAAACAAAAGGGAGGGTGGGAAAAGTTCAGGTTCATACATACGTGACGATAGACACCAGAATACCCCAGATTTTCTGACTCCTTCACTTGTGTCACGTTGATGATGTAGAGACAATTCGGAGGACCCTCGAAAATCCTTTTGCAAAAAAGTCTATACGTGGAAGGTCAGGTGAATGGGACCGAATAGACTTTGCAGTTTCTCGTTCACTACTCTTTGCAATAATGCGTAGGATTGGGGAAAACATTGGGGAGTTTGTGGAGTTATTGAAATGAATGCGTTTTCAAGTGCGCATGGAATTGGGGAAGGAATTTGAAATTGATTCCACAAAGTGGAGAAAAATGTGGTGAAAATGTGCAGTAAAGTGTTGAAAGTGCATGATAAGCTTCACTAGTTTTCAATGTTGGGGTGCTTACGTTTCGATTTTGGATGATAGTCCAATGTTGATTGGGAGTGGAGTTTGTTTTACTTTCATCGTAGCATGCAGGCTTAGACCTTGAGTCAAGCTGTCCTTAATTTTTTCCAAATTATGAGCCAGTCCATCTGCCTATCAATATCTGGAGAATCATGGTTAAACCAAAATATCATGAATATAATTTTACTTCCTTACAGACTTCAGTTAGGTTCCTGTTAACTTTTCCAGAAAAGAACGAAAAAGTTGATTGACGGTTTCGTCCAGGGCGGAGGCAACTCATCAGACGCTGCCTCACCTCCGCCCTGGGAGCAGCGTGACCGAAAGTAACGACAGATGGTAATCACTTCACTTAAATATAATCGCAAACACGTAATTATATTCAAGTGAAATCCGTCATAAGTCCAGGCCTAAACCAGCCCGAAGTAAATTTTTTATTGAGGATGCTGGGAGTCCTGAGTCCGCACACACTGCCCTGGACGAAACCGTCAGTCAACTTTTTCGTTCTTTTTTGAAAACTTGGGTGTTTAACCCAAAAAAGAGGAGTGCATGGATTACAAAAGAGGAAGTAAGTTGCTTCCCAATTGGTCCGGTCCATCACCAAGTGCGGACTCAAGATTCCCAGCATCATCAACAAAAAATTGTCCAGAAAGTTCATATCTTTTAGGACGCAGTGCGGAAAAGTATCTTATATGTATACATTTTTTTAGGGACAAAGAGACCTTTAGTTGTTATCCATTAGATGTTAGACTACACCAATCAAAACCGTCTGTCTTTTGGTGTTCAAAATGAATTGAAGATGAATTATCAACAACGCGTCTTTTTTGTTTTGGTTGAAGTTTCCCATCTACGATACAGAACAAGGGAGCCTATACCGTTTTGCCTTTTGCAGTTTTCACCGAAAGCTCTCGAATTTGGTATAATAGCTACTGATACCAGCTGCCGTTGCCTCACAATGTTCCAATTTGAGCACTGGTGGCAAGCTACAATGAGAACCTCGGATCAGAGGGCTCCAAAGGATGTTCGTGAAGGACGAATGCTCTTCACAGTAACCGTAAGGAAGTCCGTCGTATGAGGGAGCGATTCCAAAGGGCATGTCTTTCAAGTGTTGTCAATCCCAACGTTGGATAAAGCAGCCGAAGGAAGAACAATGGGGGCGTTTCGTCGGTGAACATGACCTCTTTTGAATGATCTACCAAATATGCAAAGGGAAAGGAAGTCACGCCATTTCCGGTATCAACGTGAACGGAGAGCTTATGCTGACATGAAGTGATGATGTTTGTCTCGCTGGCAGAATTCTTTCCGAGCCTTTGGTGTCTCCTGCGATCGTGTTGAAATGGAGGAAGAAATGCTTCTTCTCTAGCGAACATGACAAGGTTCAGATCACGGAAATCACCTGGCTGGGATGACTCGAGTGATGTGTAAAGTCATCTGGTGGGCCATCCCACTTCATCTTCAGTGTTTATATGATTGTTGTGCATGGAATGGCCATTTCCCCGCATTCTGGAAGACTACCGGGGTTTTTGTGCACCTGAAGTCACCAGAGAAGGATAGGCGTATTTTTGCGTCGTACAGGACCATGTCTCCTGGAGAGGATAATGGTCTGGCGGCTGACAGACAATACGACTTCTGAACTGACAGGTCCATCTACGATGCTTTAATGTGTGTCAAGCACTTTGCTGTCCGTTGTGCAAATAAATACACTCTTAGAATTGTTATGGATTTCAAAGGCACATTTGCCCACCTGAATTGGTTATCTGTGTTATCTAAACTTCGTGACTGTAGCTGTCAAGAATTAGCTTTTTGGAATACCTTCTGTGGTAGGAAAGTATTTGTCTAATGTGCCATGAGTGTCTGGGTGAATGTGGGGTGCGGTTGTCCGCATGGATCTATTACAAGGCCATTTACATATATGGGACCTGATAATGCATGAACTGTTAAGTAAGCTTAATTCGGCAGTTGGTTCTGTTGTTTACACGGATAATCTCCTCATTCTTGTTGAGAGGAACACCGAACTTGAGCTCGAGCAATCGATGTTAATCGACGTATACAGGGATTGTTGAGTGTTCCTCATCTTGATCCAGAGGTAGTCCGGCCCGCTTTGACTTGCAAGATTAGAGGGGCGAGCCTTTGCCGCAACTAATTGGCGGTAAGTGGCGAGATTCGAACCACTTCCGGTTAAAAGGTTATTAGATGAGAATATTACAACTATGTGGCGGATTAGATAGAACGAATGTGGGAAATATATATATGCTGGCAACGTCAGCGCTGAAAAGCAACCAACCAACATCAAACCGCACTGGTCAAACGGGAAGAATAAAGATAGGAGAATACAACTTGGAGACCGTTGATAATTTCTCCTATCTAGGGTCGAAAATCACAACCGATAACAGCTAGCATGATGAAATCCGCACGGTTGTTGTCAGCCAACAGAGCCTATTTCAATTTACAAAAACTGTTCCACTCGAAACGTCTCACCATAAGGTCAAAGCTCTTACTGTACAAGACTATGATCTTGCCAGTCCTCATGTATTCCTCGGAAACTTGGGTTCTTAGCAAGAAGAATTGCGAACGCTTCGCCGCGTTCGAGAGAAGAATCCTTTGAAGAATTTTTGGCCCCCTACATGAGGATGGACGATTCCGTAGCCTACATAACGACGAAATCTATGAGCGATGCCATGACCGTCCGGTTGTGGATAAAATCCGACTCAATACGGCTTACGGTGGGCGGGTCACTTAATCCGTATGGATGAGGATGTTCCAGCCCGGAAAGTCTATAAGGGCAATATCTACGACAGAAAAAGAAGGCGAGGCAAACTCTGCCTAAGAGGCCAGGGTGCCAGACAGCTTTCGGGGATATCGAATTGGTGGACCTCGGCGCAAAACCGGAATGTCTGGACTTTCTTATTAAGGCAGGCCTAGAGCGGATACCGGTTGTTGCGCCGTTGATGATGATGATGAATGTGGGAAAAATCGGATCATATTGGAGTACGTCAAATGTGCCAAAGGAAGGAAGTTCTATCGTGAACATGGGGCTCGAGGTGGCTTCCTCAGGCCTGTGCTCTGTGGAGGAGATTCAGAGGACTAATTTCATGTCCTTTATGCCTGCGCAGCGTACTGCGATATCCGCAATCGGCGACATGGTGTTCATGCAACGAACGGTGTCTTACTAGCAGTCGTACCCTTCGATTCTCTAATGCATAAGTGCATTCTGCCTTCCAGCGATCGTCGACGCTGCTTCATCTGCAGTATGATGGGCGAGTGGCCATAGTTTCATAGTGAACAGTCATCAGTTTCGTGTAGTTTGTGCTAGTGTTGCCTTGTGATATTTTGTATGTTGTATTGTACGCATAGCGGAAGTCAAGCCGTTGAGCATTGCCGTCCCGACGTACGTACCCAAGGAGGGTGATCAGATTAAATTTTGCAAGGGACTCATCTGAAGTGGCTCTTACGGCGAAGTCTCACCGGAGGTTACCTGGTATTACAGGAACCGGGAGGGTCCTCGGACAGCATATATTCCAAGAGGGTTCCTAGGGAATATGTTGTCTGTTCGGTTATTTGCGATTGGCCTACTTGTGAGAGTTTCATAATGGTTGTGCACATATCAGGGGAAGAGTTCCTACTGCAAACGAGCGTGAAGTTGTGCTTTATAATGCCGTAAACCTTAGTTGCGTTAGGGCTCGCATCCACTGATATGCACGCCGAACCGGCACGTACTGCTGTACAAATTACCGTGAGGCTCTGATGGCGAACTCCAAATCAAGCCGTGTCCTCCATTGAATATTGAATCAAGATATTCGTATGAAAATAGTAAAAACTAGTTTTCCTGAAAGAAATTATCTGCGACGATATCAATGCATTAGTCTATTAGCAATTATGATGACACAAAACTCATTATGGAGGAAA
Source organism: Hermetia illucens (assembly GCF_905115235.1). Classification (NCBI taxonomy): domain Eukaryota; kingdom Metazoa; phylum Arthropoda; class Insecta; order Diptera; family Stratiomyidae; genus Hermetia; species Hermetia illucens. The sequence continues at coordinate 15,385,668 of NC_051854.1, forward strand.
AAAGTAAAAAAAGTCAAATCTAGTGACCACATTTGTACTGGCAAACTTTGTACTTCGTCCGATTCATTTCAGTAATGGATAATATGCGCTTTTTTACCAAGAAAATTATTATAGAAAATTATTATTATTTATTATGCTGATTCGAAGAGGTCCCGGTTGGGTAAATGTCACACATTAACATACTTTTATCATTCTTGTCCAGGTATTTTCTGTGTTTGATATGCAGGGCGCCAGGGAACTTATCAATCCTCATACTTTTTTCTAATGAATGATAGTTGCCTTTGCCGCCTCTATTTCAGGCGCTCAATTAGTTCCTCTGATGTCGTCCATGACCGTACTGTCTGCTACAGAAAAAATACCAAGAAAACCACGAATCTTATCGGACGTGCTTTTAGCAAGACAGAACACACAGCCATGGCGACAGTTCGCGGAAGACAGCATACCAATCTAACCTTCTCACATCGACACCTCCTCTTAAAAAACCATGGCGACCGCTACAGCACGATCGCCGGCCACGACTGTTTTCAATTGATGCATTTGACTTGTTCACGCAAAAAAAACCCTGTGACGAGACTAGTCTATGCTAGCTACTCGGACGAGAGACTGTAGTACTCGGGTACCAAATTTACGAAAAGTAGCTACCCTGGACAGGTAACGGCTTCACTTAAGATAATGCATCTCCACCAGACCTAACCGCCAAACCTTCTTTCTATCCGCAAAGTGTATTGAACAAAACGTAACAAGAGAGGTTAAGAGACGCAGACGACGCAGTAAATTTCCACAGTCCAAATTTTCAAATTTTGTTTGAGTAGGTATCATAATGGTACTTCGGAGTCTAACTGGGTGCAAGGACTACCACATTTTTTCAGTTTTTTTGGTTGAATAGTTTCTGAGAAAAGATCCCTTTTGGTCCGCGCCGATGAAAAACGCAGAAAAAAAGATGACGCAGGTTGCTCAAAAGATCCAAAAAACATGTGATGCTTCTATGCTCCGTCGCACTGTATTTAAGAAACAAACAGCCAACTTTCAGTGGTCTCCCTTAAAACCAAAAGACATAGTCAACATAGCAGGAACCGACGTGAGTTTGAATAGTTGTAGCCAGCCATCTCTACAAGTAAAACTGAACACTTTAAGAAGTTATGTAAGGAAACGGACTCCTGCTATCGACCAAAAATAGACGCTCACCGCCGATTACAAACCCTGATTTCCTGCGAGAAATAATTAGTATTCCTTTCCAACAAGTCCCAAGTGAATCGAACCTACCCACTGTGCAGGTAAACCCTGTGGTAACCATGAGAGAGATTCTTGAGACCGGGAAAAAGATTGGCATCAATAAAACCCCAGGTTTACACAGCATTCTAAATAAAGGGTTGTTAGTGACAATTAAGACAGTTTTAAATATTCGCGGCGAGCTTGAAAGAAGGGATTTTCCCGGAAAAGTGGAACCAATAGTTCTCATTCCGAAGCTAAATAAGCCTTTGGGCGATCCTTCGTCTTAAAGGTCTATATGTCTATTGAGTAGCATCGGCAAACTTTTCGAACGGACCATCAATAATAAGCTTGCACCCATCACAGAAAGTGGGGGTGACCTTTTGGACAGGCAGTTCGGATTCCGAAAGACGAGATGCGCTGTTAGTGCGATCAGTACCGTCATGAAAATTGCGGAAGCAGCAATCGAGACCAATAAATCCTGCGCGGTAGTTACTCTTGATGTGACGAATGCTTTAAGTTCCGTAATCTAGAGTAAAATAATTGAGTCCTTAGCCATATTAGGCACTTTCAAATAACTGGTGCGGATCGTCCTAGATTTTCTCCGGGAGGTTATTGTGTTACGATTCGGCCAATGAACCTAAGGCATATCGGACAACTTGCAGGGTTTCACAAGGATCGGTCTACGATCCTCTCCTTTGGATAATAATAGGGTGATCACCATACAAATTGGCAATAACTAGATAGTTCCTTAGGCTGAGGGCTATCTTAATAGTAAAGTTTGTGGCAACAAGTCAGCGTCAAATATTACAACCGACACCAGGTCCTAATCTGTATACTTTAATAATAAATGAACTGTTATTCACTCATGCATCCCTTGTATTTGGATAAGAATCTCATTAGTTAACAGAGTTCTGGTCTATTCCCGATCTTTAGTTAGACAATTGTGGACATTATCCTTTTGAGCAAGAATGTGGAAATATGATGCATACTCTTTAACTATAGCAATGAAAGGGGAGCGTATAAAGAGAGGACGCTGAACTCCCCCGCCTTTACAGTAGATACTCTTTAACAGCACCTAGATGATCTGCAAATGAAAATTTCTTTTGTCGAAAATACTTTCCTTTAGTTGTCTTAACATGTTTCCCTCTAGTGCGACACTACTGCCAATATGATGACTACGGACGCTACACTTTCAGCATTTCCTGTAGTAAATCTATTATCTCTCATCTTTCTAGTGCCTGCATATTACCCGTCCTCTCCCTATTTTTATCTTCTCTATTTGCAGCGCATGATGTATGGACGTTTCTGTTTGTAGCAAATGATAAGTTAGTGTCTGCAAATAATGTGCTAGAGATTAGCTTCGAATCAGCCGGGATATGTAGATATCAGCTGCGAAAGATAAGATATCGAGGAAGGGAGGGTAGTGTTACTTCAATTTGTCCTACTATTCCAAGTTCCGGCCGTATTCTTTGTGATATGTGTACTTTATGATATGTATCATGTTCTGAATAAACTTTTTGATTGATGATAGTTCTCAAGTGTGTTTTTGCACTTCCTTGAAGGGAAAACACTGAAAGTTTTTTCAACAAAAAATGTAAGAGAGAATAAAAGAATGGAACATTGATTTATTGAGTGAAATAAGCAAGACGATTGGAATAATCTCGGTATATAAAGAAGGATCGAAAACATTGCATGAAGAGTATGTCTTTGGGAAATTAGGTTGAAAACTATCATCCGTAGAATATTTGGAAATGACAAAATAAGAGTATTATGTCATGAAATGGGCTTTTTGCTCAAGCAGCAAATGCAGCAGCTTTTTTGGGAGGTATCATGTTATTCATCAGGGTAACCTGATGACGAATAAGGCCGTCGAGACGAGATCCGGGTAAAATTAAAATGGTTCCCCCCGAGCTCGGAGTTTTTTGGGGGTCGGAATAGAGAGAATAATAAAATTAAGTTCATTATTCATAAGCGGAGGCACAAAATTCTGACCCCTGTACTACCCACCAGAAGTAAACAAAGTTTCTCCCTAACTAATTTCTAATATAAATAAGACCCCATAGGCACTCGCAAATAAGCTGTATTAACATCCAGATCATCCCGTTCAATGGAAATGACAACAACAATGATATCAACGAAGTGCGAAAAGTTCCAAGATTACATCCAGGTCTTGAAAAGAGGTCAGTAGTGAAAGAGGTTGTCTACCAAGACAGTACGGAAAGGATGTTGGGGAGAGTTTCAGTAAATAGGACATCCACTACCGTTTGCAGACATTCAGTGCCGGATTGTTAGCAGAACACCAATGGACCAGAATATCATGCATCCATGATACTCTGCGAGAGACCACAGCCCAGTAGATATGAAACAGAAGTGAGTAAGCTAATCTTGTCTGCATAAAACAGACACGGGTGGATGGGGATGGAGGGGAGTCATTGATAAAAAACAAGAATAGCACTGGGCCAAGTATAGAGCCGTGGGGAATACCAGAGGAACGGGCAAATGAATGGAATGAGTAACCGTGAAAATAAACTCTATAGGAACGGAATGATAGGTAAGAGGAAAGCGAAGGAACAATTGAGAAGCGTGAATCAATGCATTTAGCAACGAAGCTGGTAAACATTAGAAGGTTTGAAGCATTAGATCGATATTTCACGAAACTGTGCTGCTTCTTCACACCAAAGTGCGAAGTCAGCCAGTCGTTGACGTATCTCTCGAAGTATTTGGAGCAAGAGTAGAGAAAGGGAATGGGACGGAAGTTCACAACTAGGGACGATAAGGGTCTCTCTCCAAAGATCAAGAAAGTAGCATTCTTTAAGACGTTTGTTGGACAGTATACACAGTGTGAGGAAAATGTATTGCCACAGTTAACAAGGAAGAGATTGTGAAGCCCACCGGGACCAGGTCCGATATTAAAATAAAGATTACCAATGAGGAACTAAACTAAGTAAACCGTAAGAACAGAAATGGCGAGAAGTTAGGAGCATCTTGCTTCTAGGAGATGCGTAGAGAGCACAGCAGTGAACTTGGAAGAGAAGTAAGAACAATGAAGGCCGCAGGATTGTTGTGGGGATTTGGAAGTGGAGTCCACAAAATCCAGAGAAGAAGGGAAAGATTGGATGGAGTTACGGCAATAGCGAGTGTTGGACCAAAACGGTTTTAAGTCACCGGGGGCAAGGATGTCCTCGACGCTCAAGTATTTTACATGCTATCTTTTAATCATAGATTTCACAGTGGAATGCATAGCCTTGAAATGAAATAATATGATAATATAACATGACTTGATAAGGCGCTCTATCACGCGATAACGCCCAACATTTCGATAACTTGGATGGGCAACCCAAGACCGTAGAGAGGAAATCCCAGCCCGGATTGAAAATTATACCATTCTAGTTTGAAAACTCCGAGTCTGGGTGAATTGCCCACTTTCCACCCATTCCCGTCAGGGAACTTCTTTGGTAGTATTTTCGGTCTTCAGGTTTTACAAAGGCTTGATGTTAGGGTTTTCCCCTTCCCCACATTACTTCACAACTCACCCTTATTCGAATCCACAAATACAGTTGGAAGAAGATAAACTATTGACAGGTAGGGGAAGTTTTGTAAATTTATAAATATACATGATCATGTGGCCTCAGAGTCACTTTCGACAATAAACTCCGCTTTTGATTTTGACTCCATCCGATCCTCCTTAGCTCTCTTCAATTCCCCCCGTGAGGAATACCCTCGAGTACTGCTCCGTGATCTGGTCACCCTCCCGTAACTGTGATTGTCTTGCCCTTGATAATGTGCAACGTAAATTCACCCGTTCCCCCTTCTTTTAGAAAAGCTTCCCTCGTGTGGACTACCCTTCCCGGATCCGCTTTCTGAACCTTCCCTTCCTACAACAGCGTAGATCCTAGGATATATGCACATTTTTAAAACTTTTCTCGGGTCTGATGGACTGCTCCGCCGCTGACGACATCACCTTCCGTCCACAGACATTTTCTACGTGCTCTTCGCAGAGCTCGAAGTCTACTTTCATTCCCCGATTCCTAGGCGTTGCCGAAATTACAACGCACAACAGCTTGGTCCTTTTAACTTCTCTACTTTAAGTAGTTTTAAACGTAGGATAAGATTTTTAATTTACTTAATTAGAGAATTTTCGAAATGTGGAGACTCTCCTATGAATCTAGTCTCCAAACGTAATTTACCTCCTTCAAGATATTGGCGTTGTCCAACGACACATGGTGTCCTTGCTCTATTATATGTCTGGCAACCGCGGACCTTATGTGTGGGTTATTCTTATTTTTAGCGGATTCGGCTTCCTTTAAGTGTTCTAGCACTCTTCTGTGGCCGTGGCCGTCTTGTTTGCCCTACGTAAATGATTTCATAGTCTGGATAGGAGATCTTATAAATGCCGCTTTTTTTCCTGCATTCTTTTTTGTCCTTGACTGATTGTAACCGGCCCCTAAGCAGGTATCGTCTGCTGGTCGAGGTGACCTGGAATCCAAGTTTATGTAGCCACCTTTTGATGTACTGCGTCCGACCGGAGTAGGTTAGTGTTATCCATTCCCTAAGTTCTGTGTTCACCTCATGGAAGAGTGTTGAAAGTTGCTTTCTTGAGGCCTGGCGTAGTTTCTTTTTGATTCGATTTTCGATGAGGTTCTGATCCAGAATCATGGGAGTACCTCAGCTTCCTCGAGCTCATCCTCCAGGTTCTCCATAAATACCTCGCATAGCAGCGGTGACAGGGGGTTACCCATTGCTGCCCCGGAGGTTGTTTTATAAAATTTATTCCTGAATGTGAAATAAGATTCACTCATGCACGTGAAGGGCAATTGCTTATACAGTTTAGCCGTCTTCCTCCATTTGAATGAGTTTTCGTGTGTCGTGATCCATTCCTCGAACAAATGTAGGGCTTCATTCCTCGGTACAATTTGGAACAGTGCTGTTAATGCGTCGGTCGGGATTATTGTGATTATTGTGATTTGCGGTATTTTTCCTTTTCCTGACCCTGAGCGCAATAACAAATTTCCTTTTGTCACGGCGCACTCTACGCTGAACTTCTCGGGATTTTGAACTGTATGGGAGTTCGGGGGTGCGGTCGAACTCAAATGTCAGAGTCGACCTTGATATTCAGATCACCCATCACGAGCACAATGTCATAGTCCTTAGAGTGCACAATTTTTATTGAAGCTTTCCTGCAATGTATGAAGTACAAATGATAAGCCCACAACAGAAGAGGTTGGAAAATACGATCACCGAATTAGGGCTCGATATTGGGGCATTGAATAATGAACCCAGCATTCTGCCATTTGAAATAGGTTGGGGGATTTCAGCTTTTACTTGTGCACTCCAACACAAGAAGAAATTACAGACTCTGGATGCTGTTTAATCTTTTGAAATATTCTAAGCAATCCCAATATCAATCTATCTCTGCCACCTACCCATTCACCATCGGAGAAGCAGAGACGTTCCATGCCCTGCAGCTGCACACGCAGAAGTCAATATTGTACTTAAAACGTTGAGAAACAACAAAGCGCTGGGTGCGGATGAAATACCCATGCAGTTACTTAAATCAAGGAGTATGGTGGTCCGTCTAGCACTCAAGTACAGATATAAACCCCGCTAACAGTGAGCACAGATACCGGAGTAAAACGCGACAGTGGGCTGTCCCCCTCCATTATTCAAAGGATGAGCAAAGGAGGGGATGATGACAAAGGAGCGAAGAAAATTGACCTTAAAATAAATGTAGAGTAGATCAAAACGCAGTAGACAAAAAGTTTACGATATATGAAGCTTTAATTTGGGGTATCCTGCAATATGGGAGCGAAACGTGAGCGATAAACCAGGCCGAAGAGCCAAAAATCAATGTTTTCATTGGTGGAGCCCTCAACAGAATCTAAGATACATGAAGAAAAGACGGCGAAGGAAATAAATAGCGAGTTGTATCTTTTATGGGACGCTATCCATATGAAGAAAGCTTTAGAGGCTGACTACGTGGAACCTATAGGCAGCAGTACAACGACTACCTGGAAAAACACAGCAAACAGAAGGACTGATTAGACAACGTGAGCTCCATGTTGCTCGGTTTTCGAAACTGAAGTAGGCGGTTACTTGACGGAGAAGAGTGGAGACGAAAACCTCGAATGGGCCAGGAGCAACACCGAAGTTTAGCGCGATAGAAAAGGAAGAAGGAGCTCAAGGACAGTTTTTGAAAGGATAATAATGTCGGCAGTTCAATTCGCTGCGGAACTGAACCAGTTGTTCCTTGCAGTTTATTACAAGTTGATACTGAGGTTTCTGAGGTCAAAATCTACTTTTACAGGAAGTCACGATAATATAACGCAATTATGCATGCTTTTCATATAAAATAATAGAATCACTCATTATTTATTCAAAGAAAATAAAACTTTCACTCATGAAACCATTGGGCGCAATTCCTTTGCAATTTGTTCCATAAGCCTTGCATGAATACTTCCATAGTAGCGTAATAAAATTTACGATAAAACCATTTAGAGAGTAATTTCGTCCTCATTACAAATGCTCGTTCATGTTTCCGCCAACGATAGTTATTTTATTCATAACAACATCAAACCCTTTATTTCGTATCGTAGAAACGTATGTATATCCTTGCATTACATTGCGAACTAAATTCGTTCGTCTATTGCATGCATAATTTCAGATACGTGAAATAAACTAGAGACACATAGGTACATGCAGAGATACTTTTACCGCATGCTGGTTAGCATATGGGCCGACAATTTTACAAAATTTATAGGCTACGGATGGGGTGAGAGGGACGAGGAATATACAATAAAATTAGCAAATTATGATGATATTTATCTCAAATTTTGGGGGCAAAAAATAAATAAGTTTAATTTGAATATAATAACACCGTCTGAAACTGTATCGCTGTGGGAATTATGCCTGGGAAAATTCACTGCAAAAAGAACGAAGGATCATTTATGGAAAAAATGTTGAAAAGGATTCGTGTGTTCAGTAAGACATAATGTACCTGGATGTTCTTTATAAAACAATATTAATTACGGCGATAAATATCCGTCTAACTGATGTTTTATTCATCACGGTTGTAATTCAATGGCTTCCTTTTATATCGGTATACTTGCACCTGATTAAATTTCTTTCTTGGGTTATCACCTGAGGGTTTCATTTTTATTAGGAGGTTCTCTATTATATTAGAACTTTAATGCTTGTGGGCAATCAAATATCCGAGGTAATTTTAAATTAGGGTATCCTCACAAGCAATGGTCCCTCCACGGATTTTTATCTACGTCGCCCTTTTTGTCTTTAACATGGTCCTCGTTGTAATCTTCTGATATACTCGTATATTCCTCGGTTAGGAAGCTCTAATCATCAGCCGCGAAGTCAAAACTCATTCTCTATAAGTTCTCGATTCCGGCAGCTGGGCTAGATTCCTCCACGTTCTTCTACTTTCTCGACTAAGTAACGTTAATTTTGGATCTCCTTCTTTATATTGCTTTACGTTTTTTCTCCCTTGTTGTAAGGATTCTTATTTCCTTTTTGGACCCTGTAGTGTTTGCCGATTTTCAGTGAATGCGGCAAGCGTTTCTTTTTCAATCATCTTCCTCAACAATAAGTTATCGTTCAGCCTCATTTTTGCCCCAACAAGAACTCCAAAGCCTGCTTGACAGGCGCAAGTACGTTGTTTCTAGTTTAGCGGAGCTTTTGGCTGAGGCAACGCTGCTAGATGTCACCCAGGGCGAAACGTGGATTGGTACGATGGAGCATAAAACCTGGGAAACGTCTGCTGAACCAACCCTTTACTACCAAACCCTATTTCCACCTCCACGTGGTGACCGCTGGGAGCTCTTTCTTAACGAAAAGCTGCAGACGGAGAAAGATTAAGACGAGTCTCCCGAACCTAAAAACGGGACAAATTGTACCAACTGGTCCTCCAGGTTGGCGGTTGGGTAGGGCTGACAACCCTGCACGGAAAACAACTTGTTACGAAGCCACAATAGAAGCCTCGGACTGAATGGATTTTGCAACGACGAATCCAGCAACGAAAACGGAATAACGATTTGCGCGTTTTCTCATGGAACGTGCGGTCCCTGTACAGAGATTGAGCTGTCAGGCAGCTAGCCGATACCCTGTTTCAATATAGAGCTGATGTAACAACGTTGCTGGAGATGCGTTGGACAGGGACCGGTTTCCTGGAGAAGAGTCACTACACCATATATTATAGTGGCCATCCAGTAAACTCTGTGCTCGGAGTAGATTTCTTAGTCAGCAAATAAACTGTTTTGAAAACATACGCGAACGGCTACGCCCGGTTCACGCCCCTACAGAGGAGACTGCAGAGTCGGAGAAGAATACCTTCTACAAGGCAGTAGAACGAGCGTTCGAAGCCTGTCCCAGGTATGATATCAAAATCATACTTGGGAATTTTAACAGCATAGTGGGGACGAAGCCCGCATCCAGGCGATACGTTGGCTCCCATAGCTTACACGAAAATACAAATGATAAAGGACTGCGGATTATTCAATTAGCAGGGTCACACGAAATGGTTGTTGGAAGTACCTGGTTTGCGCGGAAAGCGGTCCACAAACAAACGTGCGCCTCTCCGGATGGGACCACTTTCAACCAAATTGACCACGTATTGATCGAAAGCCGCCACCTCTCAGCATTGATGAATGTCAGAACATATGGGGGGGCCAATATAGACCCGAAACACGATCTCGTTGGCATGATGCTCCAAGTTCGAATAACAACACCACCCGGAATCCCCTCTGACAATCAGGTGAGAGTTGGTACTGAAGCACCCGGCCATGAGAGAATTCGGTATCCTGACGAAATTGATAAGATTGACTCTGACCAATGTGCGAGGCCAGATAAAAGCAGCAGGATCACTGTCAAGACCACTCGACATCAACAACGGTTTAAGACAAGGGGATGCCCTATGGCGTCCTCTTTAACCTGGCCCTGCAAGAGGTACGATCCTCTTTAAGTCCCTGGCCTATGCTGGCGATGTCGACATCATGGGAAGAACAACCCGAGACGTACAAACTGCCTTTATCGATCGAGCAGGCGGCGCGAGATCTTGGGCTGAATCAATGAAGACAAAACAAAATATATGGTGGCAACCAACCAACCACATCAAATTCACGGAGGGTTGTTGGCTTCCAACAGAGCCTATTTCAGCTTACAAAAGCTGTTTCGCTCGAAATATCTCACCATACGGTCAAAACTCTTACTGTACAAGACAATGATCTTGCCAGTCATCATGTTTTCCTCGGAGACTTAGGTTCTTAGCAAAAAAAAAACTGCGAACTCTTGGCTGTGTTCAAAAGAAGAATCCTCCGAAGAATTATTGGCCCCCTACATGAGGATGGACGATTCCATTACCGTCCGGTTGTGGATAAAATCCGGTTCAATAAGTTACGGTGGGCCGGTCACTTAATCCGTATGGATGAGGATGATCCAGGCCGGAAAGTCTATAATGGCAATATCTATGGTGGAGGAAGAAGACGTGGCAGATCCTGCCTGAGATAGAGCGATGGCGTAGGTCAGGACGCCTGACAGCTTTTAGGAATATCGAATTGGTGGACTTTAGCGCAAAACTGGGGTGTCTGGAGTTCCTTATTAAGGCAGCCCTAGACCAGATACTGGTTGTTGGAGCTATGTATGTCTATAGCTGCTACAGAGCACCGAGCCTCACATTAAAAGAATTTAAATCATTTCTAGAGAAACTATCCTTCGATGCAAGACTGGCGATTCCAATGCATGGGCAGAATAATGGGGGAACAGAGAAACAAATGCAAGGAGAGAAATACGGCTAGAGACATTCGCAAACTTAAATGTGATACTCGCGAACTCTGGGGGTGTCAACATATATCGGAGGGGAGAATTACAATACATCACCTTCGTCAGAAACACCCTTATCAAAGACCTGAAGTGGCATGCCCACAAGGAGAACACCCACATCACGATCATCAGGGTATAATCCTCCAAACCTCGCATAGAAATTATATAAAGCCGTTAAAGATGAGCTGGGTAGCCAACAAATTTGGTGCGGAAATGTTCAAGGAGGTACTCCTGGAAGACACTTTATTATAAACCGATCTACATTTGTGGAGCTACACATGTAATACAAAAACGCGAGTAAAAAATTCCATGTAACTATCACAAGGAGCAAATTTGAACATTTCGAGGGATGTGTACTAAAGCTGACTTTGATCCATGGGGTGCCGCATACAGATCAGTAATGTTATCACTGAAACGTTCTGAAACACTCCCCACCGATTACTTTTCCTAAGTTCCTGCAGAATATGCACTCTTTTCCTAGTTGAATCTTCCCGCATTACATATAAACCACGACTAAATTCCTGTTATAATAGATGAGGAAGTTCTAAATTCAACAAGAAAATTTACTGCAAATAAGCCTCCAACAAGGACCGCACTGATTATGCTTGCCCAAGTTTTCACAGCATGCCTTAGGGAAGGAGAAGATTCTCCAACCAATGGAAATTTCAGAAGCTGATGTAAATTCCGAACAGAGGTAAACCATTGGGTGACCTCTCCTCAAATAGACCGATATGTTTTGTCAACACTATTGGCAAACTATTTGAATGAATAATATGCAATAGACTGCTCACTACCGAGACGGGAGGAGGCCTTTCTGACAAACAATTTGGGTTTCGTAAGGAGAGATCAACCGTCAACGCAATCAACACGGTAACTGGGCTGGCTCGGGCCAGCATGCAAGATGGCACTTGCTACGCAGTAATGTAGAACGGATGAAAATTGTAGAGTCCCTAACCAAACTACAGATACCAAAACACATTGTAAGCATTGGTGTTCAATTTCTTCTTAGGATAAGACTGCATTATGATTCGGTCGATTAACTGAAATTATTCCCAAAAACCTGCAGGGTGAAACAGGGTTCTGTCAAAGGTTGCTTACTGTGGCTAATTATGTACGATGTATGTATGAACTGTTCTAGAAAACAGATTAAAATGCAAAAAACTAGACGCTCAACACCGCTGGAGTTAATTGCGGCTTGAAAGTTCTAAAGGAGCTGAAAACAATTCACCAACAGTTTAAACTGGAAGAATTGCGGAACAAAACAAGAAATGGAAAGAACCATAATAGAGTACCGCTCCGAACTGATCCATCACTGCAGTGCAATGTTTTATAGCAGTCCTGTGGAGAGAGTGGAAGGAGATGGTTTTAGAGAATAAGAGTCTCTCATAACTGCATTACAGGAGCTATGTAGGTTTTTGAACCTTTCTACCTTTCAACAATGAAGAAAAATAAAAGGCATACTGACAATGAATGAATTTTAATAAGGTTTCGTTATTGATAAAAAAAGTAAGCTGTAGGAAGACCAAGGAATAAGATTGATACGGATCTGGGGTCACTACGTAGCGGGCCGAAAAAATGACGGAGACACTCATGAATGCAACGATCCTTATACACCCTATTTAATAGTATCCGTTATTTAGTCCAATCCGTCGCTGCATTGATTAATTAATCTCTCTCTAATTATCTAAGGAACTTGTCAATTATCAATTTTACTTTGTGTCATGCATGACATTTTACTGGAACGACATATAAGCGAATCCAAATTTTACCTATTCCCAGATCCACTCGAAAAGATTCGTTCTTATAAAAACAAGGATACACACATGTTAAACTTCGAGCTAGCAGCCATATTGCAAGTATGAGCGCTCCCATCTAATCTATCTAATTGGATACACCGGATACACTTTGTGTATCCTTGTTCTGTGGCTACAAGGCTCGTAACGTTCGCACATGAACTCCTCTATAGTCTTCCATAGGCACTTACCTTCCCATGCTCGGAATAATATATTCAAAAATATGATTTTCATTATAACGAAACGATTAGCAATAGACTCGGAGCTAACATAATCAGGGCTTGTAGATACATAGGTGCATGCAGCTTCCTTCTAAAGTCAAACCATGCACAAAACCTCATGAAACTATACAATATTTTATTGCATTATATTGTAGTTGCCACCGTGCATTGCCTTGCTTTCTTCCGGAAATTTTCGATGGTAACATCAGAAAATAGACAAAACCGCCACCTCAAGGTGTTGTTGATGTTAATATTTACACAGATTGTTTGTTGCGATAGTGTATACGCATGTGGAGGTGGATATGTGAACGATAATATAAACATCCTAACGCTGAATATACATAAAAGGATCCCATTTTAAATGACTAGCAGCTGACGTAGAAAGTGATGAAAATTGCACCTTCTGTGAAAAATTCTCAGAAGGTGATAATGAAGTGCTTTGGGCGAGAACATGGAACACAAATGAGCACAAAATTGAATTATTTGAAATACATTCCACTCATCTCTACAACGACTGCGATTTCATGCATCTAAATTTTAAAGTAAACACAAAAATATCGAAGGACTTCTGTCACCCTTGCGCTTTTCAAAAGAAGCCGTTGGAAGTGTTGTCCCCACGTACAAAAGGAGGTTGGTTAGACCCGAATCTACAAGGGACCTACATACTATATACGAAGCGGCTCTTTTCATGAAGCCTCGCCGGAGGTTATCTGGTTCTGTGGACTCGGGATGCTTAGTACAAACCAGTATCGCTGTGCTAGTCAAGGCGGGTCTCTGATTGTAGCCACTGAATCAAACCGTGTCCGAAAAGGACCATGGAATTATGTCTACCCGGGTAGTACTCACGTTCAACCTGCAGGACCTTCATCCATCTAGAATCCAAAGTTACTTTGAAGAGTTTTTTAATTGGAAAGCAGGTTAAGAGAAAAGGAGCGTGCTATCACTCTAGACTAGACTCTCTCTAGATTCGGTTAACCGGCCAGACGGAAAGGAGATAAGGAAAGGCATCATGAAGCTCACAAAAAAATCTTGTATAGATATTATATAGGGAATGTCTTCGACAGGCATGTTGCAGGTGGCGGTAAGCCTCTAGTATAGTGCGAGAACCAGCCATTTCAAGAAACCATGATGCTCCAGGCACCCTTTTTGTTAAGTGTAGTTTGATTTAGGATACTAACGAAAGCTCGCCTAAAAAATTGCAGGCTGATTCGGGAATTGAACACTATCCTAGCGAGCGTTAAAAACGTAACCACCTTTCGAGGGAGAAGATTAGATACGATTATTGACCCAGAATTCATCATCACCCTTGACCAGGAGAGTGGTCTGTCAGGTTGGTGACACCAAATTCGAAACGGAGAAGAAAACAACGGAAAATGTATTCGTAGCAAGACAATCATTTTGTGGCATTAGAAAAAGGTGATCATCCGAAAGCAACCATGATCCAGGAACAGGGGCGGCTGTTCAACGTTTAACAGAGCTTTTCAGCAAAAACAGAACTACTTGAGAATCGAGGAAATTTTAGGGTAATCCTGCCTCCAAGCAAAAGGGCCTTTACCGAATATTAAGAGGAAAATTGGATCACCACAGCTACTAGGGAAACCAGAATTACAATCGTGGGTGGCTAGGAAATTCTAATATGAACAAGGCACGATAGCAAAACTTACTTCAAGTGACATCACCAGGGACTTGGTTCAAAATAATAGTAACCCTTTTTCCACAGTAAGAGGCGAATGAGCCTCAAGCGCTAGTCCGACGGAAAACCTTCTATGTACAATCAGTTACCAAGGAAATACTACAAGAGATCTATGGAAGTACTTGAGACATAAGAATGCCAATCAAAGCCTGTTCGGACAAGATAGCGGATAACTTTTCTGTCCAGAGAAAAAAACAGAAGTTGGTTATAATATCGAAGCTGAAATACTATAGGAGTGATGCCAGGTCGAGTTTCATGGAATACTTAGATTATATTAGTGAGAGGGCAGCAAAGACCAACTCATATTTGGCAAGAATGAAGATTAGCAAGGAAGACTAAGATGCAGTCACACATCGTAGCCAACGGAGTGCCTTCCATACGCAGACTCTCTCTGGGCAGGGACGTTGGCTATCGAATAATTGCGCTGGGAGTGTGCAACAAATTCAGGGCAAAATCGTGTGATACAAATATTCCTGCAAAGGGATAAGCTATAATATTCAGTTGTCATAGGAGGTAAGGATTTTATAATGCGTGTCTCACCCAACAGCATTTTCGAATTACCTGAAGTAAGATGATATTATTCCATAAGCGCTTTTTCACTCGTACAGGACTTTAATGTTGAAAACGGGTTCCATGAACTTTATTGCAAGACTGCAGTCTAGGTATATACAGTGCAGTTTTCTAAACCAATGAGGAAGGGAGGAGAAGAACTTTCATTTGGGTAACATAAATCTGAATTTAGTGAGTTCAAAAGGGTGGCGCATCCTTTGAAACATCTGGGCTTAGATAAAAGGCATAAAATTCCCCCGTGGTATGATTAATGATATGAAGAGAAAAATGCCCAAACGTCAAGTGGCAAAATTATAAGGAAAACGAAGATGACTCTACTTCCACATAAAGTATCGCAAGTAAAGTGGGTATACGAAGTAGGAATGACTTCAGTAGATCCTTAAATTTTCACGAGAAAAGAAGACTAAATTTTTTTTTGCGCTTGAGGGCCTGCAAAAGGGGGTCCTTCCCTTCAAGAGCTGAAAATCCTAAAAGTAGTAAAGGTGAGGAAAAAGAGAGAAAAGGTAAAAAGAAGACCTGTCCGGAAGTAACAACTATATTTCCACGATGGGACATATGTTCTATGTGAACAGGCCTCGAAACGAGGAATCGGACAGTGTCCACGCTATATATAGATGAACACAGGGAATCTTTTTAAATACCTTCCCCTGGACCTGATCCTTTTCTAAAATAGCTTCAATGAGAAATTGCGAGGCAATATGGAAGACGTTTTGAGAGAAGTAAGAAATCGAAAATAGAATCGGATGTAAAGGCTTAAAAATACACTCATAGCATTCCCTACTGGTCGTAAAAGGCAGCTAAAGTAGATAGAAATTTCTGAGCTACCAGCCTACGAATTTCGAAACTTTGCTATAACCGAAACGTCAATAACGGCTTGGGTAGAAACTGCCCTCGCACTGAAGCCAGGTGGCAGCAAGCACAAATCCAGCGTCAGGCTGTTACTGACGGCAGCCGGATAAAGCGCGTTCTCTTGACATGGCAGCCGGGGTTTGATAGAATTCTGACTGAAACATTCCAGTCCAGGTTAAGGAGTTTCACAATTGTACAGTACCATGCCTCAACAGGGACTTCTGATATACTGGAAAAGAATACTTTCTACGAAAAACTACACGCAGTTCAAGAGATGCTTCCTAAAAGTGATATTGTGATCTTAATGGGTGATCTGAATGCCAAGGTGTGTTCTGACAACACCTTGGTCCGACATGTGAGGTCGGTGGGTTTGTAGATTTCGGACTATTCCTCTGAGCACAAGAGAAATCTTCTCAGCCATCAATGCACTCAAACGGAGTAAAGCCGATTGGCTGGATAATCTCCCAGCAGAGTTATTTGTCGCTGCGCCAACAGTTACTGCAGATCTGCGACTTCCACTCGTATGGAAATCCTGGGAAGCCAATACCTTTCCCAGATAGTGGAGAAATGAGATGATCGCTAAGATTCCAAAGAAGGGCACCCCTTTTGAATGCGATAATTTCAGAGGTATCTACGAGCTCCCTGTCGTCGCAAAGATAATAGCTAACATAATCTTGCAACGTATCAAAGAATACTTCGGACCCCTTATCGACAGCCTTATCCACAAAGCTGACGACAGCGTGAGCGTGTACCCGCTCTACGCAGGAAGGGTATTCGGGAGAAACTTTTTTTTATGCTTACACGGAGGTCCGCCATACAAACATTGGAGGTAGGAACGGGCTCTTATGTGCTTCGCACCCACTAAAAAGGACTTCCGATTTCTCTAGCCCCATCCCCGGGGGCGACCATTTAGGCATTAATTTGCGGAGTGGGTTTGGCTTTAGGCGCTCACGATTCGTGTTCTTTGAGTTTTCCTCCCCCTCTCTTTCCTTGATCTGTATTTTCATGATTGTGGAAGAAGCCGTAAGCCAATTTTCTTTCTACTTTAGCATCTCCTCAACTAAGTTCTCCGGCATCACGCTCCTGCCCAACACTTGGTTACAATTCATCCTTTCCATTACGAACCTGGTTCTGTGAAACATCATATGCTCTTGATTCTCCGGTATGCCACCGCATCTAGGACAATTCGGTGAATCATCCAACCCAAAATGATACAGATACTGCCTGCAGGAACCACTGTGTTCCGTGAGAAACTGGGTAATGTGGTAGTTGGTCCCCTCATGTTTCGGCTCACGCCAGTCACTAATTTTAGGAATAAGGCTATGCGTCCACCAATCTTTGGTAGACTCATCTCTGCTGCGTTCCCAGAGATCATTCAACTTTGACCTTGCCGCATTCCTGGGTTCTGTGTGCGCGTCTATAAATGGCATGGTACATCACACTTATCTTTTAGCCAGAATTTCGACAGGGACCATCCACACCACCGGATCATCGGATGTGATTCTAAAAGCACTGCAAACCCTCAAAGCCATTAGCCAGTGAACCGAATTCACCTGCTTCCGTCTCTAAGAGAGGGTCTCTGCCCATACAGGTACACATGAAATTCCACAATAAGAGACCCAGTATCAAGCCCTGTGGTACACCTGATGTGATAATGCACTTTTTGCTACCTTCATCCGTCCCGCTTCAGAAAGCCGTCCCTGAAGGGTAATTTTCATTCAGATTCGGTATATACCCAGAAACACATATGCTAGCCAACGCCGCTTAATTCTGCTCCATGTTCTGTTCTGTTCCAATACGACACAGTAGCCGCCAGAAACTAGTGCACCTTTTGCCAAATTTACGACCATACCTTGTATCCCTTTATAGAATGGGCACGCCGGAAGCCAAATTTGCCCTCATCGATGAGTAGGAGTCCGTTGTAGATGACTGACATTATATCTAGCAAGCACATGGGACGATATGATACTGGATTTCCAGGTAGCTGGTTGGGTTTGGGAAGCAAAACCAACTTTTGCTTTTTTAACCGGGCAGGGAATATTCCTTTTTTTAGGCACGCCTCGAAAGTGTTAGCAAAAAGTTCGGGCCTAGTTTTCCCTGTCAGCTTCAAAGCTCTGTTATGGATGCCATCCAAACCTGAGGCCTTGTTGTCACCGATCCTACCACGTATTTCCCGCAGCTTTTCCACGGAAGGAGTAGGAGGTATTATGCGTTTGTTATGCTGGACAACCGTTTGCCTTGCATAGATTTTGTGGGGAGAAAACAAAGTGGTAACAATCTCTTTCAGAAAACGCAGACAGATCATTTGGGGTGATTTCCCAAGTCTTTTCATTACCACCCTGTAGGAGGCCTCACCCCAAGAGTTTATGTCGGCATGGTCACACAGCTGTTTGAAGCAGTTTTTTTTTCATTCCTCCGAATGGTTTCTTTTAAGTGGCTACGCAGTTGCTTCTCTGCCTCCCATTGACCGTCGTTACCCCTAAGCCCCTGATAAAACCTTCTTGCCCGGAAACAGGCGGCTCCGAAACTTGTTATTTCGCTACTCCTCCAGCAGTTGGATTGCCTGCTGGGGACAAATCGGCTTCTGGGCATAGTAGGAACGCACGGTTACGCTACCCATCGGGTGATTTGGGTGGCTTTTTCTCTGGCTGCACCATCCAGGCATATGGCGGACTTGAGTGCCGCGGAAAACGTGCTTTCACCGCCAAGTGAAACTAAAAGCTCTTATCAAAGCGCTATGTGATGGCACGAAATGCCACATTCAGCACAGAGGAATCTCAGAGGAATTCAAGGTCCAAAGTCGAGTGAAAAAATGTTGCTTCTTCTCGCCGATATTGTTTCTTCTTGTTATCGGTGACGTCCTTTTTGTTGCCTTCTCCGGAGGACGCAAAAGCGTTAAATGGACATCCCCAAATACCTCATTACAAACGACATCTATTTGGCTAGTGTTGGACTAAAGATAAACATCAACCAACAGGACATTGCGCAATCCCCATTTGCATTAATGGGTAGAGCATCGAAAGATGGTGATCAGTTTGTATATCTAGGAAGTTGGCCACCGAGCTGGATGTCACCCGACGCAGTTGACGAACAATAGCGCACCAAGCTAGCTAGCTTACTTTACAGAAAGGTATCTGTGTTGCAAAAGAGCAATAAACCTTAGCAGTATAGAAGGGATTACCATGAAAATAGTCGCCAAGTCATACGAATACTGTTTTTGCTGTTTAATTACCATTAATTTAATTGCTGCGGAGAAGATAAAATTAAGTTGGGTCATATGCAAATTCAACGAGCAAATATGTTTGAGAAGTCTTGAATTCGGCCACAGTGCAGCAGCATGTAACAACTAGCAAAAAAGGGGAAAAGGTGCACGAAATGTGGACAAGAGGACCAACTCGTTAAGGGATTGCGCAAGAGACCTACCATGTGTGATGAGTAAGACTGCCGGAATGTTTCAGGTGCTGACAAATATCTAGTGTTTGTGAGGGAGCTGAAACCCACAGATGAATAAAATTAAAAGTTCACTTCAAATATTCAAAAAATGCAGATGTGCAGAGCATGGCGAAATTACAGTAGCACTAATAGATTGCAAGAAATATCAGTTAAGTCCTGGTGGTTTTATGTGAGTACCCATCGCGTCGGCCTAACCCCACCGTCCTTTTCGATACTGATTAATACTAAATACGGAGTCAGCATTCATACCAGTGGATGCGAGGCCTACGTAAAGCCTCCACGCAACCAAGGGGTTAGTGCAAATCCACGCTTAAACCGACAAGGAGCTCTGCCCGTGTGGTGGCAACAACCACAGTCATCATGAAATTCCCACAATTGGTGAGAGTTGGTGGCCGGAGCTACTTCAGATGACTCCCGTGCAGACTGGGATTTGATCACACAAAGCTTCGCAAAATTTGCTGTACGCTGTACCATGACCAGCAAGTCAATGTGAATACAGCATTTTCCAGTGCCACCATTTGAAGGTTCACCTTGACCACTAGTTGTTGGCTCGGCCCACAGGGATGCTCTTCGCCATCTCTGAGCACCAGCAGGGCAAAAGTCAGCAGCGCCTTTATGCAAGGTTGCAGCAATCTCCCCAGTGCAGTAGTCGTAATGAAGGTAACAAGACTTCAGGCTTGGACAAAATTCCGTACAAAATTATTAGGTTTCTTGATAAGGCCAGACCTGATTCATCAGCAGATTTGAAGAGCACATAATCGAAGCAGTTTTGCAACCCAATGGACGAGACAGCAATTGATCCTGTTATGAAACAACAAAAAACCAATCGGAATACCCGTATCATATCTGCCTACTTGCCTTTTAGAAGCAATGGATTGGAGGTGTGTGTAGTTTGGGTTTCGGTGAGTCTAGTGAGACTGGTGACAAAATTATGGAAATCGAAAGCCGAGAGACTATTTTGTGAGGTATTTCGCAAGGTTCCGTATAGGAACCCTTGTTGTGGAGCATTTTGTGTGATTGAGTACTAGCCCTCCGAGTTGAACAGATGGTGGGCTTTTTACCGCAGCAATGATGAAGTTCATCCCACCTGTTCAGCGCGTATAGGAAGGAACTGGACACCAATCCCATATATTGAGAAATGAGTTAAAAATTAAATTACCAACTAACAAAGTTACTCACTCAGATATTCGATCAAAATGTAAATTTTTGATTATTAACGAAATTATTATTCTACCTCTGCCCCCGGCATGGTCTGTGTGCCTTTTTTGTACTGTCAAAACTGAAGACAACAACTGTATCGACGTCTGTTTTTAACATTCATCAACCCCCACTTCTTACCTCAAGTGAAAAGGTTTGACTTCTTGGCAATATTTTGAAAAGAATCTGAAAATTTTATGATACCAGAGGCGAAAATACTTGTTGACTTATGCATCACGAGTGCTGCAAAATTGTTTCAGAAGTTAGAAATGTAAGTGATTTTTTAGGCTTTATTTTTACTGCAATCTATCTATCATCGGATATCTATCAAAATTCAATTCAGCTAACCCTTCAATATACTGCATCAGATGGTTTAATCGAAAAAGTCAAGAATCCTCGAAACTGAAATAAACAAACCTTACAAGAGCATATGTTTGCTTTCCCGAAATGCGGTTCTAATGGAATACCCACGTTATCGTATATTAATGCATGGCATCTGCTCCAGAACACTGCATAGGAGCCCAGCTAATCGATATGCGGGCAAAAATTATTCAAATAAGTACCAAAATGTGCATAAAAATGTATGAATCGCCACTACGAACCCAGCAAGGATAAAGACATGCTATAGATCTCCAACGGACCAGGACAAAGAAGTGCCGAAAGACCGGGAAACTGAAGAGACGGAGATTCCACATCATCATGAATATTAATGTGACAAAGTAACCAAATGTATCTTCACCAACCGTAAAATTCCGAGATAAAAACTGTCATATATACACACTCCCATAGGTCCCTCGAGCTGGGAGTCATTGTTGGCAAAAGGTCCTTCACTACAAACCGGAATATGGAGATCGTTGAGATATAAAGCACTTTAGTTGGGTGCTATGTGTGCCGCCAAGAGAGGCATTCTCGCTATATTTTGTGCGGATGAGGAAACTTCACCCTGCAGCCACGCCGGTTCGATGAATATTCAAAAGTTGATTTGCATTTTCATATTGGATTTTCAGGTATCTTGAATTCGATATGGTGATTTTCCAATTCGTGGCTGAGCCTTCCACCTATCAAAATAATCCAGAATTGTCCCTGCCCAAAGGGATGAGGTGCCTGGACATATGGTAATTTTTCGTATCGCCCCCATTGTAAGGACAGGTGACTTGCATTGGTTGTAAAAAGATTCTATCAATATTCAACCCAAGGGTTATTTACCGCATTTGATGTCCAATAGAGTGGTAACGTCTATCTGCCGTGCTAACACCCATTCTAATGAGATTTAGGAACGACCACATACCTACATAGAAAAGCAATTACTACGTTGCGCATCATGGGCGAACTTATCATATTTATCTGAGATACAATATGTGTCTGCTACGAACTTTTGGTTACAGCATTCAGTAATATTTGGAGCTTTCACTAAAAGGACACAATCTGCATCGTCTGACCACAATTTCGGGCCCCCTAGATTGCTTTAAGGTAACACAATTATCCTGTCCTTTTCCGAGAAAGCATAGGTGAATAGCCTTCCAATCTGGCAAATAAGATGTAAATGGCGAGTCTTCACGGACTCATTGCGACAGGGTTCCAAATATAATGCAGGAAAAGGAATGACCACCCATGTTTTGTGGAAGAGTGCTTTATTGGAATTCATATTCAAACTCTTCAATCTCCAGTATGATTTAATGCAACACGGAGAATCCTTGAAAATCCTTACATAACTAAAGCCGCTTTCATCCCTTCCAATTATAACGTGTGATGTCTTGGTCAGCAATTAGGAAGAGTGCTTACGTTGAAAACATCGAACGGAATTAGCTTTATAAAATACTCGTTATGGTCCCGAAATCCTGACCCAATCGTTCGTGGCGGCGGGCGGATATTTGGCTTCAGGAGCAGACTTTTGTCCGTAACGATGCAACATTGTGGTAAAAGTGGTCACTAACCACTTCATAGGAAGTTAATTATATCGCTCTAATTACTCAGAATGATGGCAATGGTAATGGTTTCCTTGCTGAAAGGCAATTACCCGATTGGCTTATTTCTAACAGGCTTTCGGTGCGATATAACGACTTCCATGTAAGATGAATTGCAGATAACATTCAGAATTATGTTTTGAGGTTTCCAGAATAGAAATGCGAATTTATGATAGTCATACAATATATTAGGGATATGTCGGTACTTGGGAGTCTATAAGCAGGCGTAGTATGATAACTTGTGTAATGATGCCTTCAATTGCTATACACATAAAGAATTATATCCAAAGGAACTGTGGCCTGAAATAGTGAAGTAAAAAGGTTAGACATCCCCCGAAGCACAAGGGCCCAATTCTCCTCTTCAATCAAAGACTCAATGTATAGAAAAATCTAAAATTAGGGAAACTAGTACCAAATTCCAGACAAAGCTACTAAACATACAGACACCTTTCTTTTCCCAGCTTGAACTAGGAAATTACCGCAAAACATCTGTCAAAAGTGGTAACTGGAATCAAGCCATCGAAAATGAAGCATTCGATGAATGACTATCGGGGTTTACCATGATCAACTACGATGACAGAGGTATCCCAATAACCACACGTTTTGGTGCTGGCAGAACTGGAGCTAAATAGATCTGCCATAGTGACAGTTATAAACCCAGATGGTTACTGAGGCCATCGCCAATTTGAAGAAGTCAATCCACTTATCAGGACAGGTTGGGACGTGGCTTCACCAACCAGCCTCTGATGGAATAGACACAGGTCGGTCCAGTTCTACTTGCTGGCGTCTAGGTTGCGCGTATTATAAGTCGCAGCACGGCAGGTGATGTCATCGGGGGCGGAGCGGTCCATCAGACCCGGGGAAAGTTTGAGAAATGTACATAAACCCAGATAAGTTCTATGCATTTATAGAAGGGGGAGATGTAGAAAGTGGGGACGGGAGGGGTAGTCCACACGAGCAACATTTTTCTTAAAGAAGAGAGACCCTTTTTTTTGCAACTTTTCAAGGGCAAGACAATCACATTTAGGAGAGGTTGACCAGATCCTCAAGCTCTACTCTAGGGAGCTTTTCACGGGGGAGTTGAAGAGAAGAATAAGGCCCGACAATTTTGCGGCCCGATTGGGTTTCAAAAGTAACTCCGAGGTCTTGAGCAAGCAAGGACAAGTAAGATGTTAAGCCAAGAAACAAGTGATATGGGAACGTGGAGAGATGAGAGTTTGGACAGAAGTATCTCGTGATTTACAGCACCGAAGGCTTTTGGAAAGTCAGTAAAAATATTATGCAGCGCAGTCTCTGTCGCAGCGAAAGACAGAGGAACCTTAGAAAAGTTGAGTTAGTCTTCCTTCTGATGTAGGCCAGAATATCGTCGGAAGTGGTGGAGCCAGCTAGCCTCGACACGAATAGTTTTTCGACGGTGAAGCAACGTTCACAAGTACCTATCGCACTGCAGAAATTTGGAGCGAAAATTCCAGCTCCTTGCAAACAGCACAGACTACTCCATAGATCAGCGAGAAAGTTACCGTGATGAATGTAAGAATGAGTACGGATACACCTAGCCATGGGTGACTAACGATGGAAAATGGTCTATTGTGCTCTAGATGTGCTTACGCTGACTTAACTGGGAGGGAAATGTTTAGAGTAACTGCCGACGTATCTACCCTGATGCTGAAATGTTCGATGGAGGTAAAAAAACCACCT
Source organism: Hermetia illucens (assembly GCF_905115235.1). Taxonomy (NCBI): domain Eukaryota; kingdom Metazoa; phylum Arthropoda; class Insecta; order Diptera; family Stratiomyidae; genus Hermetia; species Hermetia illucens. The sequence goes on from NC_051854.1 coordinate 15,410,143, forward strand.
ACCTCAGTTTTCGGTTAGCAGAAGAAAAGCGTGGTGTTTTGACTTTTCGATCCCGTGTCTTGTTGAGGTTAAATTTTTCCTCCTTCCCCTTTGAGATAGATCCTGCGAGAAATCCCAGAAAATGTATGGAACATCGCATGCTAGGTGAAGTCCTGTTAATTTCATCCACTCTCTCGCGCAGATTCTATGCGGCGCATATCCACATGGGGAACTTAAAAAACGCATATGGGTTCACTATAATAACAACCGAGTTCCACGACGTGAAGATGACTACAAGACAATGACAAGGAGTAAATATAATCTTGCGAAGTCACCATATTCTTACTATTCTCACTTTTCTAAAATATCAAGTTGCCACTTAGATGTTACAATTTCGTCCAATAACCTTTCGACCGCAAGTGATCCTAACTCCTCCACCTGACCCGCACTAACCAGATCAGGTAGCAGGAAAGGTGCGCTCCTTCTGATCCTTTAGATCGATAGGAGGGAAACCCAACAAAACCGGCATCGCTTCGGTTGAAATTGTACGACTTACAGGAAGACACAACAATACCACTCGCTGACAAGCGTAGAGACTCCCACCGTCGCATCGCAAACTGATGCAACAGACGGGACGCGTACGCAAAACTTGCAAGTAAGAGTCCCACATATGTATACGGATCTAGCAGCTCACCTGCTAAGACACCCCTCACACGCCTCAATAACCAAACTAATTTAGTTAAGCATATCCTAAGCTCAATCAGGTGTGTGCGCTCTGCGATTGTGACTCCCAAATATGTCCCTTCCCGCCAGTATTTCAAATTTACTTCATTTGACTTCACTGCGGGGGGGACGACGAATGTTACCTTTCAGTAATATCGCGACAGATTTCTCTGTTGGGACTGGAGCACCGACTTTGAAAGTCCACGCGTGTACGATGCATATGCAGTCAGTAATCTGGTGCTGAAGTTCAAGTTGCTCAATCTGTGTAAGCAACGCATTTAACCCCCGAATTAACTTCTCCTAACAGTTCATCCCTGCAGCACTCTAAATTAACCCACACACGCTCACTGCCACCTTGGCAGAATGCTTTCCTACCATTGAAGTAGCTCTTCCACAGAGCTAATTCCTGGCAACCAAACCCACAAATTTTCGACAACCTAGACGGCCAACTCAGGTTATCAAATACGCCTTCGAAACCTACGAGGATCCCAAGGACGTATGTGCTAGCACAACGGACAACAAAGTTTTCATATGCATTAAGTCATCGTCGGTGGACTTGCCTGTTCAGAAGCCATACTACCGGTTCAGTACCAGATGACATGTTTTCACCGCCAGTCCCTAGACCATGATGCTGTCCAGCACCTTGCCAAGGACCGGACTTCCCATCCCACCTAGATGACTACCGAAACCTGAGCCTCAACATGCTCGTCTTGATTTCACAAGATCTTAGAAATGGAATTTCTCCAGCCTCTTCAGTGAAATTGTCAGGAAATATCGAAGGCTCTGATCTCGTGACTGCCTTTGCCTTTGTATATTCGGTTTCCAGGGGCCACCGCTGTTCTCACTAACGAAATGCCCCTAGTCTTCCTCCTTCGACTGCCATGAAAGCACCTTGTAAGACGCTAAGCCTCACCAGGAAGGGAGCCTAAATTGGCCGATATCAATAAGGAGATTAATAACTTCACATGAACGGTATGCCTTTTGGAATCTCTTCTTCAGGTCATGCAGTTCCGTTCGCTTCCAAGTCGCATATCATCGTTCACGGAACACATCGACTCATTGAATAGCTGAATGAGTGTCCTTCTCATCTGCTGACAAAACCACGAATTTAGAGAGGAGAGAATGGCCGGCTAACTACTCCATTCAAGCAACATATCCCACCCAGTTACACCATTCCAACAAGTCGGCCTAAGTGAGGAATTAACACTCACATTCACATCGCTATTCACCACTACGGCCACAGGAAGGGTGTTGTCACTAACCTTACACCCATCCAACAATCTCCTTGACGGAAAAACCGCCTTTGCTGCAAGATTCAAACATCTAAGGTAAATATCACTGACGCTTTTGGAGCTCTCGAACGTATAGATATTAAACGAGACATTTAAGCAAAACTAATCGTAATTCTAATGCATTTCAGGGAGTACTTCTCGCCTACATATAGCACGCTGGCAAGATGTGCGCTGGGCAACCTTGCTATGCGACATAGGTGAGACCGCATTCGCGTTCAAACCCAAGAAGAATTGTATTCTGCGAAACCGTAGAACCACCTCATCCTGGTATAAAATATTCTACTTCAAATCGTCTGAAGGCGGACAGCACATGCTCACGCAAAACCAGCGTCCCAAAGGCCTCTTGATTGAGCCCAACACATTAGTGAGACTCCCAACACACATGCAGTGGAGAGACGTATCATTAAAGACAACGGCTGCCTTGGCCGACCCCTCAGCACTGAACACCCAGATGACTGCAGGCAAGCCAATAACGTCGCCATTGTCTACCTAGGGTTAGGAGCATAGCATGGCGACTCTAATGGCCAAGACCACAGTAGATATACTATAGGCAGTACCCTTACAAAAATGACCCCACTTGCAAATGTGCTTGCAGAAGCTTATCTGTACACATCAGAGACGCTAAACAAGGAAAAGGCATAATCTTCGTCAAATCGTATTGGTAAGAGAGAGATCGGTGAGCTTTTGCTATTCTGGTACTACGGCGTGCTCACCCATATAGCAAAAAATTGTTTCACGTATTCACTTATACATAAGCCAAAACTTGCCAATCTCACCAATCCATTGGCAAGTCCGGGCGGTATGTCAAACACAGCTGATCGGGTTTTCGGTACATCTCGCTCATGCTCAAGGGCAAAACAATTTGAAATCGTGTGTACTCGCACTGATTTCCCCCCTTGAGGGGCAAGGGGGAGTGAGGTAGCTGTCTAGTATCTAACTGTAGCCAAGACCGTACATCACGAGTTTTGCTCTAGCGCAATTCAACTGCATTGACCCTAGTCACCATCGCGGCGTAAAAAGAGCACATCATCGATCGTAACATATACCCAGTAGGAAGCACCTCATTACTGCAGGATGAAGCCATATGGCCACTCTGCGAGCAACGAGCACTTATGTGGTCTTTTGCTTTGCAGGCACACTATAATCAGAACGCATGCACCTAAAGTGCATGTGAAGCATGTCGTACGATCTACCCTAATAGCTAAACTACTTGACATATACCTGTTCAGCAGACGTTGGCCTGACAATTACAGCTGGACTTCCCTCCAGAATTACATTGATGACCGTTTCGGAGCCAGACTGGATCGGTGGACTCACAATTTCGGCTACCTTTTTAAATCTGTCGAACGACATGTCATCCACGCTGGCGCACGGCCCAAGCTTTTGGGCAACAGCCACCTCCAACTCATGTTCTGAAATCATATTGTAGCCCAGAGAGGACATTGGCACGGAACAACCTCAACTTGTGTTGGTAGACTTGATGCTGTCAATAAGTCGACATTCTGCCCATTAATGCAAATAGAAAAAGTACGATATCCCGTAGGCCTGAAAACCTGAATTTATTTTATGAAAATCAGGTGCGCTTAGTTTCACCATCGAAGAGATTACGACCACCTAAAACCGCTTTCGTGACGCGGTATACGGTAGGAAAACCACTGCTTCAGTGACTCTTACCTTCCACGAATCATGGAAATCTTTTTGTCATGGCCTACGTTATACTAGACTTTTCATACTTTTTCACGGTAAAGAAGTTGAAGCGCTTCGCGCTTACCCCACTCACAGCAATCAACGTAGGGGCTGAGAGATCTGCTTGCAAACCCCACTACTTTACATAGGGTCATAGAACGAAGCGGGTGACTTAACTGATATATTTTCGCATCAACCTACAATTTGGTATTGAGTCATCGTCAATCCATAGAGTAGATGGTTCAAGTCGCAGTAACGTACCTTTGCAAATGGTTCGATGGCTGAGTTGGTTCACAGTCAGTCCACACATCCGCGAAAATTCTTCATATAAAGTGGACCTGGATTATGGCCCCTTGGGGGAAAATCTAAAGATGGAAATAGATTAAGCGACGAAAACCCCATCCACGATGTTAGCTAGTCGCCTCCAAAAGCAAACCTGAAGCAGATATATGTATCTTGTTGTTGATGTTTTCCCCAGAGGCACATTTTAATCACACACACTATTCTCAAACATATCTTTGTTCCTAATAACAATTGTAACGAATTCCATGCAAATTAGTTTTCCAAATAAATTATTTGTCAAGCGAATGCACATCAATGGCTTTTCTATTCCATTGTTTACCTGCGTATGTTGTGCAATTATACGAAAAGTAATTACAATGCAAATTTATCCTGACAAAACCTCATCTTCTCATAAATTCTTGTCTTCAAGTGTTTGCTGCAGGGTCTGTAACATCCATTTTTCGTTTATCCCCCAGGATAAGAAGCCAACTCGATGCATTTGTAAACAATCTAGATTTTCGGTTGTTCCATTTCGAAGTATCTTAATGTGTTGTGATGAACAGATGGTAGGAGGGACTTATGTGCCAAACGATACTCTGGTGCATCACATGGTTCCTAAGTAGTGCAAGTCAGTTGATGATATGTAGGAGAGGCGGGGGTTGGAATGGTTTTCGTGCATTTCATGGCTTTCTGTAGTTTGACCAAAAGGAATTTTCTAACGAGTAGAAGAAGGACATGAAAAAGGTTGGTTTGAAGTGACACCTAGTCAGGAAAATGCCTGAACTTCTTAGTACGGTTCAGAGTCATAAGGATGAAGTTCTCCCAATTAAATTTCAAACCTTATTCTCTTTCCAGTCGTTCCCTGTATCCCACAATCCAAATGAGAATTGCATAATGGAAATATGAACATCAGAATCTGAAATAACAAACTATGTATCTGGGTACGAGTGCCATCCACTCGTTCCGACTTGCATCTCTGGATTTCGAAGTCAAATTGCAACTTTCAAATGTAGCATACACGCAATTGCATGGATCCAATGGAATCTCTTGGGCGCTGTTAAATGCTATTCAGGTATGCCAGGATGCAGTATATTCTCATTTACGTAACTATGTCCTCACCTACCCCCCGCCTTTCGACTTTCTCCACTCATTTTCGATTTGTTACTCTCAGCCAAAGAGATTTCCTTTTCGGTATAATGAACCACAACAAAATGTTGTAAACGATGTAAAGCTGTAAATCTTCCCGTTTAGCTTCTTGAATTATTGCACAACTTTTGTGATAAATTTAAGCTGTTTGAATATCGTAATCAAGGATGTAACAAATGCAAAGCACAGTAGAAATGCAATAAGTATTCCCTATGTTTTGGAGTAACTAGTCTGCACCCTCCCGAGTGTGGTTTCCAGACAATGAAAATTTCAGGCAACACTTCCTCATGTTGAAATCTTGGAAAATTTCATATGAGTATGTAGTTTTCGAGTCCTAACAGGTGCTCCACATTCAGTTTCCCAAGGATACGGAATATTTAGATGGAAATTCTAATTTGAGCTTTATGGATCTTGTTAGATATTTTCATCAACGTTGAATGCAAATTACATTTCCAAAAGTGGTTAGGGGGCTTGAAATTCATATCCAAGGAACCTTATTTGGTTTTCTGACAGGAGCTGGAAGGCACAAAATGAAAGTACATTAAGCTTCTCCTGTTTCTTTGAACCCCCCAGACTCATGAAAATCAGGAAAATATCAAGTGCTAATCTATAGGAGCTGCATGAGATAGTTACTCTCCAGACTTCCAGCAGTTTATGGCTATCTTCTGCTCTGAATATTTATCATTTTCAAGTCAAATACAACACGTATCCTCGCACAATAAAGGACAACTCTTAATGTCATCCGTTCTCATTTTGCATTCCAGCTGAAATGACAGTTTTCCATTTAACAAGCCAAACGAAGCGTTTATGTCCTTCACCCCCTAATGAATCATTCATTTGAATCATTTACCAAACTGATTTATTGGGATTCAGTATCCATTACTTAGCGATAAATTTTCCATTATCCTTACGATACATTCTCCCATCAAATGTTGCATAAAATTTTTACTATCGGAAAATGGCGAAAGAAAAAAACAATAAAACATCAATTTCATTCATAGTTGACTCCGTCAGTTTGATTATAGGAAAAGCAAATTCAGGGATCCAGTAGATGGGGGTGTTGGATATCTCTTTGCATATATACGCATATAAGAACTATACGAAATGTGTGGTCATAAAACTTAATCAAGCAAACATAATAAAGGGCCCAGAATTTTGACAACCACTGCGATATTGATCCACTGGGTAGAAAGGTTTAAATGATGAATAAGGAGTTTCGCCCGACTTTAGTGCCAGCCAAATAAGATCAAGTTCCTAATGAAACAGGACACAAAGGTCCAAACATCTTATATGGGCACCCCCTATGCGCACATAAATTCACAGTCCTCTTCGAACTTTAGTTTATTTAGTTACCAAAAACAACATTAAGAGAAACAAACCTCTTCTATGCTGCTTCAATTGAAACGGTCACTATCATTTTGGATTAAGGCTACCACCAACGATATTTGGAACCGATATATACCCAAAGGCCTAGATGAAGGAAGTCCATCTCAAAAAAATGACACAGAAAGAGGTTTTTCCCAGACACCTCCAGACCTTCAGATGCAAGATTTACTTCCTCGATTAGAGAACGAGCAAGGAGAAATTTGACCTAAGGACCATGAAAGGAACCTTCATAAGATACTCAGACACGTCAAAGGTATATACAGTTTTTATCTGAGGAGAGAGGAAAAGAAAATGGCTGATGTAAATCCTGACAAAAACGACAAAGCACTCCAACGAACGACGACTAGACCGAGGAGCCGCCTGATGAGCAAAATAATGTCATAGAAATTCTGGAGAACCTGCGCTCGAAATAATTGCGTTTAAGGGAGTCCACGGAAAAATAGTTGGGAAGAAGGAAAAGGAAGGCAGGAAAATGTACCTGAAGGAGGGGACCAAATTGACGAAAGGGGCTTAATAGAACTCGGTACGCCATAAACACGGGGTATCGTGGGAGGGCTAAAAAAAAATTTGAAATTTATCCTGACATCAAGAGTCCCCAGACAACACCAGGGAATTGGTCGACACATATCACAGACATCTAAATATACTCAACGCAAAAAGCAACCCCTACCTTGACAAGACCCTGGAACGAGGAAAGTCTCGTGTGTTTCCCAACTGATTTGTCCAGAGGTCTGGTATTGATTTAGCCACTAGACTTAGTTTCCTGAGAATGATTGTAACTATCAAAGCCAGCGGAATTCTTCAATGCTAGTTACTGATCGATACCCTGGGGGATTTACCTTTGGGAACGCCTTGAGTCAACTTGCAACGAACCAATTTAAAGTGCATTGGAAAACTATGCAAAACGTAATTTGAGGAACCTATTTAGCATCACTTCTTACGGAGTTGAATGGTCGAAAGGTTTATATGGACACCATTGCGAAAATTACGCCGTAGTTCAACGTTCTTATACGGGGGTATCATTCATCCTGGCAAGGGTTGCAGTCTCCTGACCGGTACTGTATATATGGAGCTCACTAGTACTGGTAGGTTAGCGATCGAGTTCTGCCAGAATTGTGTTCAGAGGGTCTGACCCAAGTTTAGTTATTTAACGGTAATCAAGGAACGAGCAAGTTGGCCTCCGACCTCATTTTTATTCTAGCTCGAAGCAAATAGACATCCGGCATCATTGCATTTGCCAGTTCCAGTGGGATTTTTCTTCCAACTTGAGTACCAACTTACTAAACTCATGGTTACTGAAGCGCTTACCCGAACCTACACGAAAATTAAAAGAGTTTTAGTATAAGCAATAATTTAGAATATCAGGAATCCGATCGGGTAGGAATTGTTCTCATTTACAGGAGAGTAGATAAGGACGCACTCTTGACTGGGGAATCACTCCAGGGGTGGCTTCAAGACCAAATCGCCAGTAAAAGTTCGGTGTGTCCTATTGTCAGCTAATCTAATTTTGACTTAATCAATTTCAATCAATTCAGGAGCCGGAATTAGACGCTGAAGTTTTAATGTGAGTTAGGTGACCACTAATTTCAGCACCACTTCGAGAACAACTTATCTAAAAGCGACGCTAAACTAGAACCGAATTGATTGGGATCTGCCTGTTATATTGTTCGCATGGTTGGGAAGAGCTAACCATTTTAAATATCTAGCATCTATTCACCGACATATATTTAAGGAGTTTCAGTCATGGTGAAACACACTTAGGTATACATGTTTCAGGTTCTGTGAAGTTTTTCTATTGAGTGGTGAAAAGGGACAACTCTGAAGCGGAAAATCAAGCGATTTTTATAGGATTCGATTAAGAGGATCCATACTACAGTCAGCTGATTTATTGTATGTCTTACAAGAGTCCATATAGCGTAACAGTCCTAGCCGCTACACCGTTGTCATCAACCCGTGAGGGGCGTTTAGGGAATATTGCCCGTAGAATGCGCTTCATCAGTTCGCCATAAGCGAGCAGGGTTTCCACAAAACCCCCATTTTTCGGGTGACAACTTATAACTGAGTCCCCACGGATCTCAATTTACCTGGTCGAGAAGCTTGTCAATGTTGAGTGGTCTTCGGGGCATGGAAGCCATGGTGTCAATTGCAGCGTCAGTACCCCTTGAAGTGCCTTTCAACGCGGCTCTGCCTGTTCCAAGCTTCGATTAATTTTCCGATGTTTACCTCTGCGGCGCTCCACGCGAAGAGAGAGACCCGAGCTGGTGTATGCCGAGAAATGACGTTCATAACTTCGAAAGTGATGCATTAATGATCGCTTGTTGGGAATTCTTGCAGAATTCGATGGTATCAGTGACCCCGAAGCGAAAATTAACTCGGAAAATGCTTCCTTCGCAGCCTAGGCTAGAGAACATTGGCGTGGATGAGGTATTTAAGACTACGAGCTCGATTTTGCCGCCATTTCCAGTAACTGTTTCCATTTAACATGCCTCACTTAAATGGAAACAAGCTCAACGCTCAAGTATTCTGACATTAAAGCCAATCCTAACTGGGATCTGCTCCATCGTACCCGAAATGGCATCCTCCAGACCATCAAGTCTGCGTCGAAAGCTCGGCATCGTCTCATTCGGTGTTAGATAAATACTGAAAAAAGTCATCCTTATACACCAAATTCAGATAAGTCTAGATGTCATGAGACTGGGCTTCAGTTCCGATACTGATCGTTCATTAGCATTAGATTAGCATTTACCTTCGCACATTCCAATGAATATTAGCTTGCGGGATACAGGTCATGCTATCCGTCTTTTAGCCCTTTCCATTTCCATCACAGTTTGGTTTTGAGAGTTCCCAAAGGTAATATCTATGCGAACATTGGTTATCCTCTGACATTTACGCTTGATGGCCTCTTTCACTTCGACCTTTTTTGTGAGACAGTCAACCTCTCGGATTTCCAGAGAGCACGCCTTGGAATAGAAACCAGAACCTTCTCCTCCACTAGCCTTTTGACCGCCTCGAAGAACGTACTCTTGTCTGTTGTCTTTTGTCCCCCGGCCGGAATATACGGGCTAGGTTTCTTTTCGGAAAGCTCGTAAGAGGTGTGCTTAAGATAAGGAGTCCGACTGCAGGCTTTAAACCACTGCGCCATACTTCTGGATGACGGCAATTGACAAAAAAAATCGACTGCGGCTGGAATGTCGGTCTCAGAGATCTAGGACAAAGCGGCAGCAACAAGTTATCTTTACCAGAAACCACCTCCTAAGCAGCATATGGACGCTTCCCATGATCATTAATCGGCCAGCTCCAGACTTCTATTGTATAGCTTAACCCATCTTTAACGGACTAACGCGTTATTAGCCCCCTATACATACAAGGAATCATACACAATGGGTAGTTCTCGGATCTACACTGGTACGTTCAGTCCAAGTCATGAAGGAAGAAGAAAGCAAACGAAGCCAGTGCTTCTTTCTCCTGACGTAGTCATCCATAGAGCAGAAAATAGGTCCAAACAAAATTTTCTCTGCAATTGGTCCGTTCCGCCATCAAGAGGATTGCGTATCTAGGCACTTTGGAGAATTCATATTGAGACCTCTTCAATCAAATATAGAATACGATGAAGCATTTGGTCCTTGCGTGTTGAAGAATTCAGCGGTGATTGGCTTTGTGAATGAACTGATAATGGTTGGAACTATATTTAAGTGAAACAATTCATACCACAAAATCCAAAAGATTATGGAGGCGATTCTTACCACCAACCGCAAGGAAATCAATTCTATTAGTCTCCAGGTTCGTCAGCATAAGGTCATGCGGGAATTGATCATTAAGTGCCTGTGAGTGGTGAAAAACGTTAGGCCGAACTTCAAAGGACACTTGGTTTATGTCCAAGAACAATTTGCCGTCAGCAAGGATCATGCCTAATATCGCGGAATACATTAGGCTGCACATAATTGGAGGGGTGGGATCTATCCTACATGCGACTTCTGTCTGTAAGGAGCCATTGACCAACTCCATAAATCAGAGAAAAATAGGTTCGGCATACCATCTAATTATGCTGACAAGAATCTAAACCAGAGTCCTCTCCGCGAAGTAATTCTTGAGAGTGGTTTCATGGAAGTATTTTAGAAACTGTCAAAGAGTTCAGACTTCAAAATAGAATCTTTTAGCTTGGGGATTCCGGCAAAGACCTGTCTTTTGTAGATCCTCCTCCTTAAACTATGGACAATCTTGCAGAGCAAGCCTATAACCAACGGCCTTCCGCTCTTTCTACTTAAGTCTAACCTCACTCACGCTCTGAATGCTGTCCTCTCCACCCAGCATGACGGTCACTTGTCCCAAAGTGATTGTGCAGTTTCTTCTGTCCAAATTGTAGATCATTTCCTAATCGCTAATTCCCATGTGAACGCCTAGTGCCAATAAAGTGGGTTTCAATTTCAACTATAATATGTTTGCAGGAGGTCAAGCTTGCGGATTTACTCCCTAGTGAAGTTTTAAGAAAAAAACCCTAAAAAACTACAGGAGAAAAAGTGCTCCCTGAAAATCTAACTGTCTCTACTTATTTCGAAGCTCAGGGTTCATTTGTAAATATCAATAAAGGTGCGAAAAGCAACACTTGGATAGTGTCTAGATCGCTTTGAAAGGCAAAAACAGCCAACGTTTCTGCTCTAGTATACACAACTCTAAGGCAGCCTTTCCATATCTCTGAAATTTAGTGACTTTATTCCTAGCCGTACTCAACTAACTTGTAAGGTATTGCATAGTTACTTCTCCTCGGTACCTATCTAATCCTATCTATGCCTCAAGCTTAACGGCTAAATTTTTTAGTACTAGTTGATTAAGCGGCTCATTAACAATCTTGGGGATCTGATTCCAACTGTCTCCCAGGTCCCTCTCGATTGTTCAAGATATGTCTCATCCCCCATCCAGTAATACTCTTTTTCAAGGCCGACATCAATATCCCCCATGTTGCGTCAATTGGGAAGGCAATGGCTCTATAGGTGTAGAAGTTCGTTGCATGACAATTAAAACCTAACTGACATTATGTAAAGTAGTAGGAATTGTATTGACTTAGTAGATTGCGCAATGGTTAAATGACGACCGTGATTGGTCGGAATCGACCTAAGGGAGAGAACTATACAAAAGACCTAAAAGAAATTGGTGAAATTGGTCCTGAGGATCCACCCACAAATGCAGGGGTTATTGGTTCTTTATCTGATACACCAAAACGAAGTTGGGAACGAGAGGAGGCTATCTTTCATTCACATTTCACTAATGTGGAACCCTACAAACGTAGGGGCCAACCAAAGGTCGTACCTAATGAAGATCTGAAGCAGGAGAATTATCGAGTGAGGATGTGATCCATCGACGTGCCCACACCCACGTTTCCGCACTTGGGCCGTTACGGTCCTGTTCGTTCGGCTCCGACCAACTATCGCATCCCCCAAGATCGTGACTATCCATCATATGCTGGAGCAGTTGTTCTCACAGCCGTTTTTGGACTGTATTCAATTTCACGTAGGAAACCTTTTTCTCTTCCATATCGAAGGTCCTCACTGACACATAGAGATGTTCCTCAATCTGGACAAGAAACTTGCAATCACTCTCCTTTCAAAACTTTGCAGGTTATGAAAGAACTTATTAGGATTGTTTTCAACCCTTTCCCGATATAGAAGATATGAAATATGTGGAGTCTGTTGGTGAAAATCGAATTCTTTGTAACTTTTGATAGAAGTGTAGATCATGTTAGAGAAGATCATGTTAGGTAAACTGAAGAGGGAAACATAGTTCAAAGAATTCACGCCTAAGAAAGACACTACAGCTGGGAAGTTATACATTTCATTGCATGAACACGAGACTGCATTAAAATGAATCGATCCAAATCGGTAATTAGGGGAGACGTTTGAAGACCTATTCGGATCATCAAGTTTCCCTTTTTCATGGACAATAAAAATTTCGCTCCAACAGGTCTCGGTTCTTTCTTAAAGTTTTTCACTTTCCGGCAGTAATTGAGATTCCCCCATTTGTTAGTGACGTTTCAAGCGTGTCTCCTGCACGAAAGTCGGTTCTGGTATTCCTAACGTGGAAACCAGTGTCTCTTAATGTCTCCCAAAAAATTTCCAAATAGGCAGATAATTGTGGCTCCAAACTAGATGAAAGCCCCTTTAGGATAGTCTAAAGTGCGTGGACTGGGTGATTCGAACTTCTCCAGTAATAAATATAGTAAGTAAGCGATCCTTTGGATTTCTGTTGGTGAATTTGTGTCTAAACTTACATGCATAAAAATGAGTTTCATTCTATACAGATGTGTTCAATCAGTGAACCTGGATTGCGGAAAGATAAAGAGTTTTCCTGTTGACATTCTGAAACGTTAGAATATTCAGCGAAACTTCCAGAATTATTCCTATAGATGGGGCTTTTGCAAGCTTTGTTAAAATTCATTCAAGGGTATTTAAGACCGTTGTCCTTTCACATCCGGTAAAAGTCCTCCATAAGTAGAACTAGTTAATTTTTTTCAGCAGCCGGTATAAGGCCGCTCTGGAGACATCACCTGTTATGCATTTGAAAGGTCTTTCGGAACACCAGAGTACTCCATGCGGTGAAATGATTTATAAAGGTATAGCATGCATAAAGAGGGAAATAACGCCCATGAAAATCATAGCGGACGAAATTTAGTGCTCATTGGGAACAGCGAAGTATCGGAGTCTTAAATCAGTGTCACTTACATTTGCTCTTACGAAATGCGACTCCTCTAACCAGAATATTACAATATATAATGGAATAATACATAAAATAATTTAGAATGGTATTGTTTGGTGGACTCTAATCGCAAAATCCGGCTTCAAATTAAGGTTTTTAAGGTCCTACTTTATTCAGCCAAAATGGGTTCGACCCCAATTTTTCCTCAAAACGGAAGCCATTTAATTGTAAATTATAGCAAAACTCAGCCAGGTTCATCCACCTTGCGGACTGCTTCATCAGTAAGCCAGCAGTGCATTTCGCTCCAGCTATTCGCTCTGACAAAGTCTAAGCAAGGATAGTCGTTCTATGCATTTGACTCCGCCACATAACTCCCCTTTTTCTTTTCATCCGGCAGCACCTCTGGACTACATAGTTAGGAATGAGGGGCTAAATGATGGATTGAAATTGTATTCGAGTCTCTATTTATCTTTAAGGGATGCGGGAAAGATTTTTTCCAATTTGTTTAATCCTGAACCTTAACTCATCTCTTATCTTTATGCAGCAGAAACGAGAGTAGAACCAGGGAACTTCCACCTTCATACACATGAACCCTCCCATTATTACATCCTTTAGCTTTTATACGTTTTCAATTGCTTAATCGCATTCCATTCACATTGATAACGGGAGTCCTCTGTAAACGGTTATCCTTCTAAAGAGTCTGTCCTAAAATAGCCTCATTAGGCGCCATCAAAGCTAGCAGTGATAAACGCTGAATCCTTTCAATACGTGTTCGCGGAAGTCGAATAGTTATGTACATATTCCTATCTACATATCTTGCCCTCCGTTCTTTACACTTCCCACCTCATTCATACTTATCTTCAAAATAGTTAAATGTTCGGGAAAACTCTGATGGATATCAAATCAACAAAACATCGTTCATATCCTGAAATTTTATGAGGTAAAATCCTTTTATGAAGAAATTGAAATGAGAAAGGGATCCGGAAGTGTACATTTAAGCTGTGTTTGGAACGTGGTTTTGCATAAGGATAAGGGATCCCAGGAAAAGGTTTAATCGACAAATGAGGTGCCTTTTGGTGTTTGTAAAATGGTGAAGCTTAGAAATACTACGTAGTCTGGAAACGACCAAGAACCCCACCAGCAGGGATACCATAGAAAATATTTTTTTGAAGGAAGTTTACTCTAAATGTTTGTTAGGAAAAGTTTACCGGTGAAAATCATTTAGTCCTTTCGGGATGAATATGCGGAGCTATCATGAAACACTTTCAAGCTTTCATTTTTGGTAAAAGGACGAAATTCAGGGCAAGTTTTAAAAAAGCTTTATTGAGTCGAATTTAGATTAAAAAAAATACTCGTGAAGGGATTTAAAATGCTATCACCCTGGCAAAAATTTGGGAGATCCGCGATGCACTAGTAAGCAACCTGCAGTAAGAGTAATAAGCTAAATGCTGATTCATGCGGGGTCAGTTTAGGAAGCTGTCCCTACTGTATACGATATCCTAAAATTAGCTCGGTCTACAGAACGACCGCCCTAAAAATGTATCGCAGCTCCAAAATCGGGCCATGAGGCAGACACCATTGCTGAAACTATCAACAGTTTGTCAAATGAAATGATGCGCATTTATGACGGAATCCCTGTCGCTCTAATCGATGCTAAGCACCGCCAAGTAGATGGCAACAATAATCGAAGGGACTAGGAAAAGGTTGTAAGATCTACATGAAGGAAGGAGTGAAAAGTTGGCTGATTTCCCAAATGTTCGTAGAACGCAGATACCTCCTCTATCATTCTGGAAGATCTATGGATGAGGGGTCTAGAAGAGGCACCAAATGCATCCGTGTCACCTGAAATAATTGTTGGAGAAACGTCATTAGAACTTGATTAGGTGCATCTTACAAGGGAAATGGAGGAAACCTTCTAAATCTGCAGGCTCAACTCTCAGTCGTTCATAATTGATATGAGATTCATTTCAAATACTCAACTTGACAACGTCAAGCACCGCTTTATGACAGCGATCAAGGATCAGAGAATTAAGGCTGTAAGCTTCTCTTGTTTCTGGATGGAGTTAGAAATATCAAACTGGAGGTTTTTCCATGGGAACACTGGGATGAGCAAGCGATCGAGAGGCAGAAAGGAACCGTTCCTTAGCATCCTGTAACATAAATTAGATTACTGTCTGGTAAAGAGTATCCCCTATTCACAGATAAAAATCAACTATGACGTCCAGCAGCAGGACTCAAATCAGCAACCTTTAGCGAGGAATATTTCTAATAGAAGTAGCAAAATCGTTAAAGGATAAAGATGAGATGGTGCTATGGTTTAGTTGGTTGAACGCTAGCCTAACGATCTTGGAAAAATAATAACAGGAAAGAAAAAAACTGTGTAGATGCCCCAAAAAGGAGCGAAGGGAAGGACAGATATGAGGTTGGTAAATCTGTAAATGTACTTACGGACTCAACCCCTCAAATAATCATAGGCTGACAATAATTACATTTACATTTATTGATTCGACTCAAATAAGTCAATAAACCGCTAAATTTGGACAATGCTTTGAACTATTCCAGGTGCACATTTGTCCTGGCAAAAACCAACGCAAGGATAACAAACATATAACATTCTAGGATTCTCAAGTTCTTTACCAACAAAAGCTGAATATATAACTCGGACGTGTGAAGACACTTGTTTACCCACTTGTTGACATACGTCCTTCAGGATATGTGTTTAGAGTCTCCAGTAACAACTCAAATCTCGGATATACAAGTTAAATATTTTAGGCTTTAAAGAATTAATTAGCAGTAAACCATCCTTTTCCTCTCTCGGGTGAGACTGCATTGCTGTGGCGTTCGCCGTTCAAATCAGTTTCACGCCGAAAGCAGAGACTTACGACAAGATCTCTCTTCATCGTCAGCAATGCATCCTTTAGCGCCTACTCGAAGTTCACACAGTGCCATTTTACCATTTTGCAGACGGCAAACGAATCCAGAAATTCTCCCCATTTTAGACCAGACTAAAAGACGCGTTTTCGGATCGACTCTCCAAACAAACTTCGCCAAGCGGAATGCCTGGATGTGTTCCCAAAAAAATGAACGTTACTATATACTGATAATATTTCGTTAAATTGGTGAACCAGATCTGTTTTGCATTGAGTGATAGATATTTGTAAGTTATAGATGGCTCACGAAGAAGCGGTGGCAACCGAAAGAGAAATTGGAAGAAATTCGTAGACGATTTTGGCAATAGTGGGCAACATTTGACTGGGGATGTTGCTGAAAGGCGTCAAGCAAGCAATGAGGTGGTGGCATCGCGATACTATCTTACACGCTTCTGGAACATGAATCCTAGACGGACGGAAGCAAAAATGATTTAGTCATCTCAAATCTCGAGCCCAGCATAGACCAGGATGCAGCATAAACCCGCCACCAATCGAGAAGTATGCTCATGTCAAGACAGCGATATTCGATCCGGATTCAGCAGACAGATAACTACACAGGCTCCTCACCGAGTTGGGTCATCGAAGACACGCTACCTGTGAAGTGTTATTCCAGACGTCTACTTATAGGGTTACGACTCAGCATGAGACAGCTGATTTCATCGAATAAGCCGCCGATCGAATTAACCTCCGACGACCAACTGAACCTTGTGGTGTTACCACTAAACTCATGGCTAGCAGGCGCAGAGGAGAATGTCAAGCTTTTCTCAAGAGTAAAAACCAGAGACAATGGTAAATCTGCCTATAATCCAGGTTATTGCTATCGTTCCCGCAAAAAACCGCCAGCGCATCTACGTGTGTCCATTTTCATCCTCTCTTTTTCGAAACCAGCATAACATACTCAACGGAAATGTTCCCAGCTTTGCAAGAAATTTTGGCCAAAGAAGGCATTGAAGCAGTAGCAAAACGCAATTAGGCAATAAAAAAGACCCGAAGAAGGAAGAGGAAAAAAGCGGCATCTCTAAGATATCTCGTTAAGATTACCCTTGTACATACGTAGAGCAAACCAAACGGCTAATCAATACTCGGGTTAAGGAACATTTAAAAGAAGCTGAGCTAATAAAACGGGGCAAAAAAACACATATCAATTCTGCGGTCGCTCAAAATATTGGAGGACATGCCCATAGAATGGAGAGGGTAGCGGTGCTGAAAGAGGTCAAGCGCAACAGGTTGGATCCTTGCGAGAGTTTCTTCATTGGAAAAGAGCCTCAGGAGCACCGTTGAATACAGTACAAAGTTAAAGCTTAAAGTACAATTCCGCGACTTACAGAAGGAAAGCATCATCACTCAGAATCGAGTCAGTGAGCTAGCCCACTCCTCCTACTATCGAAGGCGATCGACACATGACGATTCACTGTATAACACTGAATTATTATCGGGTGCCAATTATCGAAGGCTTGTTCCCTCCTGGGAAAAGGAGAGGTTTTCTCTATAATAGAATTCCGTAAGACCTGCCACTAAAATCCAACAGCGGAGGAAAAAATTCTGAAAACGGCCACCACGGCACCATTCGAACTCTTGAGTTTACCCGATTATCACTAAGTCGCTCTACCGCCTTTCCATTTGCCACCTGCCGCTTGGATAACATTTCCGTTGTTTCAGATGACCAGAATCAATGCCTATAACATTTATAACAACTTTTCTCCATATTGCTCCAAACAAAGCTGAGCATCGACAGTGGCAAATAAGTTCTCGGCAAGAGCCAAGTAGAATATTTCAGCTACCATGTCTCACCAGAAGGTATCCAGCCTATACTGTGCAAGATCTAACCCATCGAGAATTTTTAGTAGCAAGAACTGCCCGTCGCGCACCATGAATACTTAGGAATGCCAATAGCACAGGCAACTATAACTCCTATAATTCCGCTTTTGAAGCACTTGAGCACGGGCCTGCCATTTGCACCTGACGCCTACGCGCAGAAGCTACCCGCTGATTTTGCTGAAAATCAACAATTCCAATGCTTGTTCACGTTATTCACCGACTATCAACCCCTGATCTACGGGCAATGCTCAGACAAAGCCTAGTCTGACTATATCCTGCAGCACCAAATTGCATTGAAATACATGGAAGTAGTTACGTCCCTTTGATTTAACGTGGCTACCTGCCTCGTGGACTTAATAATACGGTCTTCTCAAGACACGGATGGATTTTGCGACCACAATCAGAGCTCTGCTTAAACAAACACAACGGTACCAGTTTATCTTGCGTGCATGACTCAGTTTATTCATACTGCAAGGCCCACCTATTTCTCTACCGAAGTTTTGAGAACGACACCCGTGTTGAAACGTAACACCAGTTTTGAGACCCGAAGGTCTCCGTTTGCTTGAATGTAACCACAACCCCCATGAAACCAACACTAGGGTGCAAACCGCAACAATGGAACTAAACGTACATGAGACACGAATTCTCCAGAGACAGAAAATTCAGAGGCTATCCCGGTTCCCATGGTACCATTATACCCCTAGTAAGGATTCATAACCAATTGTCACTTCTAATGAGACCCCGTGCAGGCTGGGGTTTAATGGCCTTCATAGGCCTTTTTAGCATTCGCCTACTGCATCGTGGCCAGCAAACAAAAGTGAATACTACGTTTCCCACTGCCACCACTATGGAGCTTCTCCTCAGCCACTTGGTTTTGGTTTGGCAAATAGGATTGCTGCCACCTCAGAGCACCTGATTGGAAGCCCTAAGCTGACGTTGCAGGGTTTGACATTTGAGGTACAGTCTATTATATGGGACAACTGCACCGGAAACGTTAGATTCTACTTACTAGCTGCCCTATTAATGAGGCTTTCGATGAGCTTCATAATCTCACTGATTCCAGCATGAGAGTCAGAGTATGGTTGTCTAGACAGAAGTACGTTTGACCGATCATACGAAAAGACGTTGCATGATAGATTTAATAATATCAGCCGTGCCAAGGCTCCAAGGTGCATTGACACAACCACAGCACCCTAGTATATTTCGAAAGCCCACACGCCCAGACCATCTACATACCGACGTGATAAACCTGCTATAGGGGCCGTAGGTGGCATTTCCTTTATTATACCCATCCATAACTAAAGCCGTGAGTGGTTATATCGAATAGTTGTAAAATTGTTGTTCTTCTGTCCACATATTTCCAGCTTAGTCCGGCATCAATTACTCTGTATGAGCTACTGATTTTTCGAATGACTTATTTGTTCGGCACCTAATTCTCATATCGAATTGGTCAGGTCTAGTATTCTTGCCTTTCGCGAATGACTTTCTTAATTGTCGCTTTGGATTTTTTTCCCATGAATGCCTTAATATAGAACCACTTAATGCCTTCCGTAAAGACACGTTATTCCGGTTAATTCTCCGACATTATTTTTGAACTTCCAAAATTTATTTAGTCGCCCAAAAAACTCTATTAGGTGAAGCTAACACAAGGAACACTATTTAAAGAAACAATAGGGTCAATTTCGGTTCTACGATCCTTGACTTCATATAGCATGAGTTGCCATTATAGCCAAGCTACGCACGACTGAAGCGCCACGGTTGTTGTATGGCGGTTGAAATGACTGGACGTTTGCGGTACCTAACCGGTATGCATACAAGCATGCTAATACCTGTAATACAGACGTGGTTATACGTATCCACTGAATACTCCTTTCTTCATCTCCACGAAGGAATGTATCTACTGGGAGAGCTAAAACCAGGAGAGATAAAATCCCTTACGACACCCATTATTTATTAAAAACATTTATATCGCTTAGAAATAGATGAGGTTCCTGACTACTCCGAATAAATCGCCACTGTGGAAGTAAAGGTGAACTACGATAAAGTCACCACAGTGGTGATGCAAAAGATACGAAAAGACGGATAAGTAACATGGGCGCGCTGGTCTTGGGCAGAGTCCTCCTCAACAAAATAGGAGATGGGTGTCACTACTGTGACAAGATCTAACAAATATAGCACGATATCATGGATTTTGCAGTAAGTAGCAATGCTACAAAGACCCTGCTAAACCGGCAAATATTCTCGAGATTCTTGTTGTAAAAAAAGACTTATCGCATCATAAGGCATGTTTCATTAGGTCAATGTATCAATATTCACGAAGATCCTAACCCAAATTCCACTCGGTGGAAGAGAAAGAGCACAGAACTTCACCTTGCATGGAAGATCCGAATATAGGGAGCGAAAGCCGTCTATCAGCACCCTAGACGTATTCGGAAGACCATCCTAATTCCAACTTACAAAATCAAACTTCTGGTTATCAACCAATTGGTACCTATGTAATTCGGTACTAGTGACCACATCTGATTAACATCTGATGGAGCCTCCCGTTAATGGAAAAACGCTAGGTAATCGTAACAATGTGCTTGTTCTTCCATCGAAGTATGAACCTAAAGCTACCTTGTTTTGACGTCCCCCACCGTCAATTTGAAAATCTAAGAAGGCACTATTATCTGAGTCGATTAAATGCTTCCTTTTTTTCCAAAGCTTTACGGAGCCGATTTCATCAAAGTAGTCGCCAGCTGTCTGTCAAATAATTAATAGGTATACCTCATGATCCTATCGAGATTGTTCTAAACACCTTCCGGGAAATTTCCCACACACACACTTGTCCTACATATGTACGTTTAGGGTCAGTCCTTGACATTATAATTGGCATGAATATATCAAATGCCTGATGACGTTCATTCATTGCCCCCGTTTGCTAATTTTGCTATTCGAAATCATAGTTGTCCATTCTCCTCCCTCTTCTGTTGTTTGTGTGCTCTCCACCATCCCCAAATCAGAAAATCAACCAAATAAGTGGTATAAGTTGGACGTTAAGGGGAACCCTTACAGCACTCACTATAATTAAGCCTCAGGATAAATAAATCAAGCAGAAGCTTCTTCAGCAATGGCAATTGGACTGCTATTTTGAATTTATGGGAAATCCCGTTCTAAGAAACACACCTATCATCCAAAAAATGACCCGGACGCAAAATTAACGAACTTGGAGGCTGCCTCTTTCAGACACAAAAGAATTTTGGATTACATTATTATTGAAGAGAGGTCCGATAGTTGAACCGCAGCGCCAAGGACCCACATCTAATACAGCGCTAACAAACGAAAATGCACATCAGGAGTTCATTGGCAACGAAGGTACTGCAGCATCCTGTAGGGCGAAAGATTGACGGGCAAGTCTCCTAAGACCTTACCTTGACGCTGAGCCCTAGTCTTTTCAAGCATGTAAGGAAATCATAATTCCATACAAGCAGCCACCCATTCGATAGCTGACAACCCAGTTGGGGCTTAATCCAGGTTTACAGAACTCGTTACGCTATGTATTGTAATTTATATGCCAATACTTACAACCTGCATTAGTTTGAGGTGACATTGCTGAATGAGGGAGTAATGATAATGAAGGGGATGATGTAAAATTATCGATGAGTCTAGCACGGCCTTGTTTGTATTACTTGAAATGACTCTGAATTCTAGTTTTTGGATCTGCGCTTGTAAGGTTTCCCGTCATCATCTCTCATCAAGCTTATATTGTCAATAATTAACTGTAAAGAACCGCATATATTTTCCTACCTAAATATGAGCACAATTGTAAATAGCCTCCTAGGACAAAACGTGACCACTGCAAATGACCACAGTTTTGAATAAAAAGAGAAAAATTGAAAACACAACCAAGGGCCTCTGTCAAGAAAAGGACATAAAGCAATCAGAGTCGCCTACCTACTTGCAATTTCTGCCCGATTAGGAGTGACTTCCATAAATAGGACCTGCTATGTCTTCCTTCTCGAACCACTTGAATTCCCGATTATCGTTCTACCATAAAAATTCAAAGGAATACTCTTCACTTTCCCCTGAAATCGTCTCCAACCAAATCTCATTAATTCATACCCCAAAACACTTTGGAAATAATGAGAGTGAAAATAATTCAAAATCCATCCTCACGCGTTTTCGCCACAAAACATATCGCTCAAATAATTTTCACACAAGCCTCCTCTGTCTCTCCCTCGAAAGCAGCCTCCTTCCATCTGTCGCACACATCCTAGCAATTTTCCCGTCCTTTCTCTATTTTTTCCGTGTCTTCTCAGAACCGAAAGTGGATTCGTTTTCCAGTCTAATACCAATTTGATGCCTTCAATTAGCATACTAATGCCTTGGAAATTATAAATTCAATTTCGTTTTAATTGGAAAGTGCTTAAAGCTGCTCCATCCCCTCCCACAGCAATAGGATGAAACACAAAAGGACGACATCAACTTACACGTAGACTTAACAATGTTCTGAGCGTTGTTGATTGCGACTGAGTTGGAGGATGCATTTGAAACAACGAAAATCTCGAGGATACGTTCTTGTAAGAATATTAAAAGGGAGCCTTGAAAGCCACTTCTTATCCATTGCATTGAGGTTAGGGTTTTCTTGCTTTTTGCGGGAAAAAGGAATCCCAAGAGGGTGCATTGTTTGCTGCAGCTGGAACTTGAAGCGCATCAACAGACAATGGGGTAATATAGGACGAAGGAGGACATCACTAGATGGCGATGTACATTTTGAGTAGTTCTATTGAATGCGCTTGTAAATGAGCATGGAAAGTTAAGTTTAAGGATTTTTTAAAGATAAAATAACTGCACAAAACGTCTACTATCTTAGATAATGATTATTTTATGCGTAAATAACTCCAGCTATTAGACAACATTTGTTCATAAAAAGTGATAGTTATTATCCTTTCATCGTTGGAAGCCAGTGAGAAGGATCTTACGGTTTACGGATTGAGAAAAATTTCAATGTTGGTAAACTCCTTCGGCTGTTCAGAAGGGAGAGAAGAGGAGAGGATCAGAATATACTTTATCGATATATAATAATGGTGAAAAGGACCTTTCAAACGAATATTTGAAATATATACTCATTAGAGCAACTCGAAAAACCTGGAGAAAATGGTAGAGACGGGGCAATTCAGTCATTTGATTGGCAGCAAACACTCAACAGAAGAAAGTTTCTTTTCTTCAAAAATGGAGGCAAACGGCCCCGGAAATCGGAGAAACATGGCTACTCTCCCAATGACTGAAGAAAAATCTAGATCGAATTGGTGCTACCAGTATTGCACGGAAGCCAATGTAGAAGCTAATTCTGACTGCAACTTGTTGTTAACAGTAAGCCCTTACCCCCTGGGCCATACTTTCGAAAACAAATTTTACGGACACCATCTCCGCTCATTGGATACAATATAAAATGTCATTCTTGATTTCATAGACACAAATAGGTAGCTGTTCTCAACTCACTTAAGAAAGCAGGGCAAGTGAATGTATGGGGAACAGTCATATACGAGACAGAGTGTACGATACCCAAGAACATTGATAAAATCCCTACAAAGAAGAATAACAGATAATTTCTAAAATGGTAACTCAAATCACTTGGATTGTAACAGAAGGCTCAAAACGCGCATGGATTCAAACCACAACTATTAGTTTATTGCCAGAAAAAGATTTGTAGCCTGGGAATAAGTTCGGTCGTTTGTTAGCTCAGAAAGCGATAAGCTGTGAAGGCCATATCAGCAAGGACTATGGAACGTACCCAAATTGTCACTGCACAAAGGGAAGGAGGGTTTGGTCCATCGGCACATTGCAGGCAGTAGCAATCGTAAATGGCAGATGAAGTTGATACAAACCCCTCAGCCAGGGAGGAAGATGTCGATGTGGTCATAATTAGTAAGCCATGTCGAAATTACGGTGGTGGTCAAGGCACTATGGACTTGCGAAGACCATGATTCCCAGAAAATAATGGAGCACCCGGACGATTACTTCATCAAAGCGGAGGTGAAAGCGAATCGACCTACAAATAGAGCTTTCACAGAGTGCGAGATTGCGGGGTTCAACGATATAACCCTGAATGACATGGCCACAGAAAATGTCACCCTGATCACCCAAGCATGTTATGGTATAATGCGTAAAAGGCGACAGCTCCCCAGTAAGCAACCCAACTACTGATGGAACAACTAAATCTCATCGAGGCTTTACCAGAAACTTAGGGTAGCGACGATTGAGAAGAGATCGAGATAATCGTGGGCCTCTTAAACAAGGAGATTCGCCAAAGTGAAAGGGTTTGATGTGCGAAAATTCCCATATAAATCATTGGGGCTTGCAGGATGACCATCTTCCGAAAATAACACCAGGCCACCTGTCTGTGCCTTCTGGAAAAAATTATTGCCACGCTGTTTTCCCATAAGCAAAATATCGGGAAGTAATTAGTGGCCCAGGTTAACGAATGAGTGGTATCTCCGCTTATCAAAAATTAGCTGCGAGAAGTACAATATGTGATAACATTGGTGACAATAAGGCCTCAGGTTTGGATTATATTCCTAACAAAGTTTTTGAGCTGACAGTGAAGGCTAGGGCCGACCACTTTGCCAACACCTTCGAAGCGTGCCTAAACGAAGGAAAGAAGGAATATTAACAGCGCAGGTAAAACAGCACAAATTGGTGTTGCTTCCTCAAACCAATAAGTCTACCTGCTGAATACAATGGGGAAGATGATGGAGAGAGTCACCTACAACAGATTGTTACCTATCGTTGAAAGAGGTAATGGATGGTAATGGATGCCATAAACACGGCAACGAGCTTTGCCAAAGACGAACGTCGTTGGATCAAAACACTGTAGCAAGTTGCTTTTAGCCAGAGTAATGTGATGTTTTACACGTCGGGTGTGTAGGCGGGGGCGCTTGCAAACTCCAAGAAAAGGAAGCAAGGGAATTCGGCTTACCAGGTGATGGTTTTGAGGGTTTGCAGCACTTTTAGAACCACATCAACCACGGCGATTTTGGTGGTGGCAGACATGATGCTAGTCTACATTCTAGCATACGAAATGAGTGCGCTATGCCATGAAGACGTATGGAGGGCCACAGCGAACGCAAGAACGTGACAAGATCAGCATTTCATGATTCCTGGCAACGCAGATGAGGTTGGCGGACGTACAGGTCCATTCCCAACATTAGAGTATGGCTTGAGCTTAACACGAAGGAACCAACTATCGGTTTACTCAGTTCCTCACGGGACACGGTGGGCACTATACAAGCAGTATCTGAACCTTTTGGTGAAAGTTATTAGATCTGTAATCCCAAAAGACTCGTGGCAATTTATCGACAATTCTTCTCTTTGGTGGTTACGACGGAGTATTTTTTTTTCAAAGACGAATCTGGAAACCAAGGAGCTTCCAGATGGACGCATCTCCGCGTAATTGACCACCTTTCTATCCGCCGATGGTATAGAGTATATACGCTTCGTTGACTGCTTTCGGCGTAGTGCACATATTCAACCGATCCGATATGTGCTAAAAGCTTCCTGCTGTAAGTTCAGTCTCGACCACCAGACGATGCATGCATCCATCAAAATGGGGTTTATTATGGATGAGTACATCCAATAAATCCGTTGTGGTGCAGTCCTACAGCACCAGAGCAATCTGCAGAATTTCTGATATTATTCCTGGATATGGTGCTTCTACGTTAGCTTCGAGTCGAGATATACTCCTAAATGCCTAACTGTTTGTTCCAGCAGGAGTAGTTTGCAGTTACCCCACCTAATTTCCTAGTGAAGATAACTAGTCCAATCTCCTTAGCGTTCACCGTGAGTCCGTTACGGAGGCACAAACTATGGATTACATTCAGAGTTGAATTTACATACTGTACCCCCAAATTTACCGATACCTATTGCGACTAGATCGTCCATAAATGCTTGTGCGAAGACCTTTGTGTCCTCCAGGGGCCATAGTAAGGTGTCCATTACCAGGAGCTACAGCCGCAGAGAGAAAACCCCTAACACAATCCTGATATAATAGACTTCTATCCGACCAGTATGTGGAACTTTCTCCACTTCAGCTTGTGAAAGATCCAACTGATTAACAGCGGATCAAACCCACTGTCTTATCACATCCCAAATTGCCGAAAATGAGGTATATTTGAAGACACCGTCGACGTGCATGAATGCGCCCAAGGCGTATTCTTTTTCGGACATCGTCGAGGGTTAGTGTCTCCGCAAAAGTGTCATAATGATGACGTTAAGTCGATTTTACGCTTCTCTTTAGAGCTCTCTGAACCTATTTGTAGCGATTCCAGCCAGCGGCTGAATCAGACTTTCAAGCTCGATTGAGGAGTACCCTTGTCGTTCTGCTCTGTTTTATCCAATCCGAATTTCAAGATTTTGTTTTACCCTTTATTGGCTCATTGACTGGCCAGCGCTCCTCGACAGTTTCTCTCATGCTAAGTGTGATCATCTGGGTTGTTTTCTTAATTCTAGTGATGAATTAGACACACCTTCCAGGGATCGTTATTCGGACGATCAGCCCTATTTTTTTTGTCGCTCAATCTGTCTTCAGCGAATTTCGAAATGGATGGGGTGAAAGTGGATCCAGGGCCATCGCGAAATCGTACAACTGTAATCCGAGAGTGTAATATAATTTTATACTCTCCACTCCCCGACAAGAGCGGAAATTTCATGGATTGCCATGATGAAATCAATGACCTCTCGCATGGCCAGTGGATTGAGGAACTGCAGATCAATTCCTACCAGACACTCTAATATCCTGTTGCGTTGATATTGGAACGTCACTAGCTTTTATGATCGGTGTTGATATCATATCCTGCTATACTTTTGGCATATTGGATAGCTCTGATTAATGTTCCACAGGGAATTTTGTCTACGTAAGTAGAGCCCCAAAGAATCTCTCTATTTGCTGACTTTTTTGATTAGTTTCGTCATTGTGGTGTGGCCATCACATAGATCGTTAACCAAGTTAGCCTGAACGTCTTTTGAAACGACCATGCAGCAGCGGGGTCTATCACTTCCATTAACATACAACAGGTAAACATATCATGTTATGACTTCCCCACCAACAACCCATCGTTCTTGTATGAGGCGTAATGTCAACGCTAACCTCAGCCCAATGTGCGGAAAAGAGGGTTCCTCAAAATCTCCTTATCCTTAGAATATCCTGAAAGTAAAACTGAAATATTTGTTCATACTTAAGGGGGGAGGGGCACATTCTGCAAACCCCGGCGTGATTGACTGACGTATCATTTTAATAGAACTGACAATTAACTGCTCCTAGATCTCCCAATCCTCACAACATTTTGACCACTTACCTTGTTGGCTGGTATTTCCTTTTTTTAGTGCGAGACTGACGATAGTCGTTGACAGAAATACACACCCATGACCAACAACATAGGACCAGGTCAAACAATACAGTCCAGCCTGGGTTCAAAGTAAAATTAAAGGTTCCAAGGTTACACGTAACTTCCTAAATGTTCCTAAGTGGAATTACTACGAAATCCTCTACTGTAAACTTGTCATTAAATTTGCGACACATTTATCCCCAACAGAATCAGCACCGAAAAAAAAGGCAACTGCAAATGGAAATGTGATACTCCGCGGCATGCAAGCAATGGAGCAGCGAAGGATAAAGGATAAACGCGAACATTCTGCATTACATCCACCCTAAATACCACCTATACACCGAGGCTATGTAACACAAGGCGAACAAGCTAATTTAAGGCTGTTTTTTTTTCCTTATTTAATTAAGTGTAACATTTAAAGAGTAAACGCGTGAAACGACCTCGCCGCGGCGACCTACTCCCGTCCTATCCACGGCAGAAATGAGAACAAGATAGAGACTCGAATTAAAACTTTTTCCATTAGCTTAATTCGAATTACTCTGCGGAAATTAATTAGCGACGAGAAAGTTTTTAATTTCCAACAGAGAAATTTTCAAATGTATACGGAATACTCTAAGAATTCATGACTTTGTCGCGCTATTGCAATAATTCTATTTCGAAATGGTACAAGGCCAAGAAGGATAGAGCTGACATGTCAGGATGTCATTGTACATAATCACGACTAAGAGATGAGTTTTATTCATTCAGTTGTATTTTATGCAATTTCATTATGGAGTTGGAAGCTTTTTCCTACGTTTCGGGATTTTAATTACGGTGCAAGGAGGTATCAAAACAACGCCTGAGGTAAGAATAGATAAATAGAAAAATGATGTCGTTTTCATCTCGAGGGGTTGAATTTCATGAGGACATGCATATTTTGAATGGGTATCAGCGGAATTGTCATTTCATTTCAAAGGACGGGAACTTGAAATGGATATTTATTACGTAATTATGACTCCTCAAAATTGAATTGAATTGAAGAAATATTAGAGCCAAACCAACAGGTCTGCAAAATGCATTCTTCTATTTGAAGAAACCACAACCTGCGTTCTAGTGAATGCAGATCAAATCCGCATTAGAATCCCAACACACTCGCAGCAAATTATAATAAATTTCGCACGAAGCACTACATAATTTATTGTAGTAGTAAATAATCGAAAATTTCAAATGTAATTTATTACGAACCTCTTGTTTCATGCACTCATATGCGATGCCATACTCCTTTGACAGCCCATGAACATGTACATGAGGGGCTCCACCACGAAAATCCTGTGAGTGCATTTTGCACCTCACAATGTCGAGTTTTCGGGTGGTTCGGTGAATGCATTTCTTGGGTTTCCCACCGCACACACATGCACACACATCGAATGATTTATATTGGCCACAGTGAGTGCATGGTGTAAACACATGACCACATTAATAATAGATTGAGCACTCTATAAACCACAATAAACTATTTATGACATTTTAGTTAGGGAGTTTCGTAATTTTCACTTCCAGAGACATTCTACATTAGTTTGGCTTTTCAGGTTCTCTTGCATCAAATCTACATATGCATGTATCTATGTGGACATGTGTATGGGGAGCCGAAAACGAGTCCTGTCTAAATTAGTGCAGGGTGCTCTTTGATAGCGAGCCTACAGAAAATGTTCAATTAGAATCATTTGGATAATAGGAGGATGTGAACACTTGAGGAATAAGATAGCAAGGTGATACTGATTTTTCGGAAAAAAAGAGGTGTAAGGATATGAAGAGGCACTTAGGTACCCGAAGTCCTCTCCCTCAAGGTAAGCACCAAATATACCTTTCCATTATCAAGGAACTAGTCATGAGCAGATAATGGAACGCATAACGAGAGCATGCGACGCTGCTATGCCGAGCCGGCGTGTCCTTGCAAAAAGGCACTCAAACTATTGGTGAAATGAAGAGATCTTGGAGTTACGGGATGCATGTTTTCGAGCCAGAAGGATGTGCCAACGATCTAGAGGAAGACCGACAAGTATATGTGAACCTTCGAGACACCTTGGAGAAATGTTAAGTATATGTGAACCTTCGAGGTAGGCTTAAGCAAGCTATACGGACTAGCAAGCGAGAATGCTCCAAGGAACTTTGCGCAGAGCCAGACCAAAGCTCCTAGGTAATAGCATATAGAATGGTTATGAAGAAGATGAGAGAGCGAACACCACAACTGCCCCCATCTTCTGCTCGTTTTCGTGATGGCGCTCTTCGCCCTGGATAAAGGGGAGATCAAATAACAGAAGCAAGCATTGGACTTCTACACTATACCTGCAGTAACTGAGGAGGAACTTGCGCAAATTTGCCGAAGAATTGATGATCCGGTCTGGATGCTGTTCCCAGTAGTGCTCTTAAACTCGCTGTTAAGACCAGACCCAACTGGTTTATCAGCGCTTTTGGAACATGCATGATAGAACGAGTTTTCCTCGACCGGTGGAAGAAGCAAAAACTAATTTTGCTCCCGAAGCCGAATAAGCACCCAGGACACCCATCATCATACCGACCGATTTGCCTCATCGACATGGCAGGAAAGATGCTCATCTGCTCATCTACAATAGACTGCTCCCTATCATTGAATATGAGGATGAACTATCAGAGCGACAATTGGGATTTCGACAAGCCCACTCAACGATCGCCGCCATAGACGCTATTTTGAAGATGGCTCGAGGCGCGATGTCGTCTAAAAAATGGTGTGCCGTGACGTTTGACATCAAAAATACCTTCAATTCCGCTAGTTGGGAGTGGATAAAAAGTTCAGTGGCTAAAACGGGTGTCCCTAATTATTTGACTAAGCTCCTCGACAGTTACCTTTTAGAGAGGACACTTTGGTACGACACGGAAGAGGGATCCAAGCAGTACACTGTCACCGCAGGAGTACCACAGGGCTCAGTGTTGGGCCGTTTCCTGTGGAACGTCATTTACAATGTGGGGTCCTTGTCTTTTCCGTGCCAAAGGAGGCCACGATAATTGGTTTCGCAGATGATCTAGCTGTGGTTGTCGTCGCGAAACAACTTGAAGACGTAAAGTGTACGCTAACGAAACCATTAGCGGAATAAAAAATGGGGGCGGTCTTGATTACCAACCGTAAGAAGATGAATACGATTACTATTCGTGCTGGTGGTCACATCATCACTTCAAAACCGGTTATCAAATACCTAGAGGTGATGATTGACGCTAAAATCAATTTCAAGGGACACCTGGACTATACCTGTGAGAAAGTGGCAAATAACAGTATCATTAGCGCGGATGATGCCTAACATTGGAGCCCCAAGATAGAGTCGCAAATTACTTGTGGCCGGAGTGGTTCGCTCCACACTAATATACGCAGCACCAGTTTAGGAGGAAGCATTAGCGTGTGAGAGTAATCCGGGGAGGGTAAATATGACTTACAGTTTAGTGGCGCTAAGGGTGTGAAGCGCTTTCAGAAAAATATCAGGCGACACAGCGTGTGTTATTGCGGGAATGATCCCGATAGCCATTCCGGCAAGTGAGACATGCTCCCTGTACGAAAAAAGGAAAGTGAATCCTTCTGAAAAAGATACAGAACCTCGAAAGCCGGCAAGGCGAGAGTCGCGAGAGAAGCGACAGCAAAGGTGAGATGACTCACAGAGGAGTCGCTGCACCCACACTTTGATTTCCCGTATTGGGGAGTGGATACAGCAACGACGCGGGGAGATTAACTACCATCTGACGCAATTCCTGCCAGGGCATAGTGGTTGCAGAAAGTATCTGCACCAATTCAGGCTGGATGATTTCCCCTTTTGTCCTGAATGTGGTTGCACACCTGACGACCCAGAGCATGTTGTGTTCCACTGTCCACGATTTTTCTCAGAGAGGAGGAGTCTGGAAGACTCCCCAAAAATCAACCTAAGCCCGCAGAACATCGCAGGGGAAATGTTAAAGTCGAAGGGAAGCTGCTGTACGGTGAACTTCGCAATCAAAAGAATACGGGAAGAACTTGGAAAAGCGAAGCGCGCAAGGAGGACGCGAAGAACGGAAAGCTTGGTCGCTTAAAGCGCAGTCCACCTTGCGAAGTAATGATTTACGGCGCTTCCGCGGGGAAGGAAGAAGGGGAAGGTGGGGGTGGTTTTAGTGCGTGAGAATCCCCCTGGCGCGGCAGTGTCTTTGCCATTTTTTCACCTCCATCTATAAACAAGTCGGAATACCGGAAACTCGCGCTTCGGGTATAAAGGTTTTGTGTTCATCTTAAGTAAGAGACGCACATTTCTCTGTCCGTATATAGCTACAAATCCAACATAATCCTTCATATTTTTCCAAACTACGAGACATACGTACATATTAGAGCCATAGATATCACGCTCACCCTAAACAAACAAACTGCCTATTACCTGCTGTACACATATATGCACGTATCTAAATTTATCGTGCCCATATTTCCGATTTACGTCTTATATCTATCTGAATTAGGCACTAGCCGCAAAGTTCATTAGCACGCATATATTATGTACCTACATATACACATGTCTGGTTGACAAATAACTAAAAAACTAAAACAAAATAATTGTCTCCGACCCAATTCATAAGAATTCATTTCGTTGTGGTATTGACGAATTGATATGTGATGATGACGTCATGCGGGTTGTAGAGTGCACGAAATTCACAAAAAATTGTAAAGTTTCACCCCCTATAACTTTGTTAATAATAGTTGGGTTTTCTTCAAACTTGACCAAACTGTGCATTATATTCTTCGTTACACTCATGCCAAATTTTGTATTTCTGGGATGAACATAA
Source organism: Hermetia illucens (assembly GCF_905115235.1). Classification (NCBI taxonomy): domain Eukaryota; kingdom Metazoa; phylum Arthropoda; class Insecta; order Diptera; family Stratiomyidae; genus Hermetia; species Hermetia illucens. The sequence continues at coordinate 15,442,240 of NC_051854.1, forward strand.
GGGGGGGTGCCGGGTAAATTTCTAAAATGTGGAAATATACTATTATTAACTTTATTTGTGCAGATATCGAAACCGGATATATTTTGAGGCCTAGATTTCGTAGAGATGCACCACTGTGATTTTTTCCAGATTTTTCGGTTGGATAGGTTCTGAGAACGAGACCTGTTACACTTTTTGTGGGTCATATTTTCAACCCTTACTCCCCTATGTTTCATCAAATATCAAATATTGAACCAGATTCGAAAAGTACTAATTGAGACCTTTCATTTGATACCCTACTTGGCTACATTCTGTGAAAAAAAAATTTGCACCCTCCATTCACATGTACGGAGAGCCCACCCTTAAACTTAACATAAGATGGCGCCACTTACTGCATGTAAAGGGATCACCAGATTACATACTCTCACCAATTTTCGTGACAATCGGTCTAGCCGTTTCCGAATAAATCGGGTGTGACAGACAGACAGACAGACAGACAGACAGACAGACAGACAGACAGACGGACAGACGGACAGACGGACAGACAGACACCGTCACCATTCTAATAAGGTTTTGTTTCACACAAAACCTTAAAAAAGACAGACAGACAGACATTGAACCGATTTTAATAAGATTTTGTTAACGTTGTTTGTTTTGTTAACGTCATTTTTAACATGGTTCCATTTGTCTGGGCTATCTGAAGAGAGCACTCCTCTGTCTCCATAGAGTTATTTACAAATCTCATTTCATCTTCGAGAAGCAAAAAAGTAAGACCGGCAATGTCTACCAATCTTACGCAGGTAAGACTTGAATGAAGAAATAATCAATTTTCCCATACTTTTGTTCCACCTACCTGAGTTTCAGATGAGCCGCAGAGTCCCCGCTCTGGGGCCATACGGTAGGCAGGTAGACGAACTAGTCAGATAGAGTTCACTAATTGGGATTGAATTAGATTTTTGCCGAGGAACCACTTGAACCAAAGGATTTGTGGGGTATCTGTTTAGTTCCTGAAAGGTTTTGACAAGGACACGTTTTCCAAAATCCTCGCGACTGAAATAGAAGGTAGATATTAACATACTATCATGGACAGAGTCTATCAAATTACCAGGTGGGTTACGGAAACATACGACACGACTATGGTACGAATGTTCAACTTACGGTGAGAGAGTAAAATTCTTGATCGGCACCAGGCTTTTGTGGAAACTGACTCTACAAGGCAACTTGTTTTAAAGAACTGTATGGAAAGAGCGGTACAACTAACATGCCCTAGCTTCATCATCATCATCAACGGCGCAAGAACCGGTATCCGGTTTAGGCCTGCCTTAATAAGGAACTCCAGACATCCCGGTTTTGTGCCGAGGTCCACCAATTCGATATCCCTAAAAGCTGTCTGGCGTCCTGGCCCACGCCATCGCTCCATCTTAGGCAGGGTCTGCCTCGTCTTCTTTTCCTACCATAGATATTGCCCTTATAGACTTTCCGGATGGGATCATCTTTATCCATACGGATTAAGTGACCCGCCCACCGTAACCTATTGACCCGGATTTTATCCACAACCGGACGGTCTTGGTATCGCTCATAGATTTCGTCATTGTGTAGGCTACGGAATCGTCCATCCTCATGTAGGGGGCATGCCCTAGCTTCCCTCATGGATATAGTGACAAGAGAGAAATCAAAAACTTAAGTACCAACGCCATCAAAGAAGACTTAACCAGAACAGAATTAGAGGGGTATCTTACACATTGGATAATATCAAGGATAATCCAGTCTGATCTGGGAGGTAACCGCTTAACCGGAGCTATGAGCAGAAGTACGTCTGTTTGATAATGGTCGGCGAAATTCTTGATGATATTGATGAAAGAGATGTTTACCTCCGTTATGAGTTAGGACGGAGCGTTGTCTGTTGGCTGCAAGAGGCGGATGCTACTCCCCACCGAGACATGAGGACCCGAATTCCAGTCCAGCGCTTAAATGAACAAAAATTGGTTCTTTCTCCATATTAAGTATCAGTGTGTGATCCTGGATCTCAACTTTAATTAGCAGTCGAACATAGAACTGAGACCTAGGAAGACATTTATAGCCTTTTACGCCTGTAAGAAGGGCTTTGTAAGGATATGGAGTCTTCTGCCGCCGATGGTTTTCTGGTTGCAAATAGTCGTCGTTCGGCACTAAGCAAAAGTACAATAGAACGACATTTAATAGGATTCAAAACACCGTGTATGCAGGTGTTATCGGGGCTTTGTAGGCCTGGCCGGTATATGTTCTCAATGTACTCCCACACAATGCGCTGTTGTCAGACTATGGGTGTCGAGGTGTTGGACATCGACGCCCTACGGCTACAGTACCATCCTAAACGAAGTACTTCGTGAACTCTGACGTACTTCGTAGACTCTGATGGGGCTCTGCTCTTGGCATTCCCACGGTGAACACAGTGCATGTTCCGGTGGCGATTGTCAAGAGTCGAATCTACTCGCACTACTTAGCAACCGCTGACTTCACATTGCGAATGCTCAATGCCTGCGCCAAGTCAAGGAGGATTTGGCCTGCCTATAATAAGAGCAAATTGCAAGAGCTCTTGTGCCAAACGCATACAAATGCTACAAAATTAGGGTGGTCTACACTGGGCACTTCCCTATAGATGCCATGCCACCAAACTCGGGAAACCTTACAACTTGCATTCCTGAGATCGCTGAGAAGAGGGAGAAACCGTCAGGCACTTCATATCTTATTGTCCAGCTCTAGCTAGAACCAGGCTACGAACACTAGGTAAAAGAGAAAGATCAGGGAGATCTCTAGTTGCGGGGTGGGAGAACTGCTTTCACCACTACAGTCATGATCTTAGGAGCTTGTGACATCGAAACGGCGCACCACAGCGCTAATTGAGTTTCACGGACCAGCAATTAATTACTAACTACCTATCTCCCAACAAAGCTTTGAAGTTGGCAGTGAAAGATTGTTCCCAACTGTTCATGGGTACGAAACAGACCCAAGAGACGGTATATTTTCTGCACAGGGGCAACAGTAGAAATTGATATCATTATCCTAACCTAAAAAGCTTATAGAACACTTACCATTGTACCACTCTAACCGCCTAGATTCTCGAAACTACAATAGGCTTCAAACCAACGGGATCTGAACCTAGAAAGAGGTGCGATCGGTTCTAGTAGGTGCTATATAGACGTTGAACATGAAAAATATGTTTAACTCCGCAACATAACAACATCATGGATACTTGGTGAGGTTCATCGAGCATTACCTTTCCGAAAAGGTAGTCCACTGACCACTCGTTTTCCGCAAGTACACAATTTTTTAAAAATTCAAACAATAATTGACGGTTTCGTCGTATGTTATAGACGATTCTCTGCCACCACGCAAAGTTGTCTTAAGGAATTCTGCACCGCAGAGCAAAGGTTAGGTGGCGCCTTAAGAATTGCTTCTGCCCTGCAACTATACTGTCAGTATTTTTTTTTTAATGTCGGAAGTATTCGTTGCCCAAATATTACTGGGTCTATAAAAACTAGGCACTGCGCAGCATTCCAAACTATCCTAAATCTACTCCATATTCACTTGGAAGGGAAACGCAAAGCGGCAAACGATGCTTCCAGACTGAGTACCATTGGACACGGAAAGGCGATCAAGAGTATAGCCAGACTTACATTTAATGCCGAACGACATGATTTCAGGATTCGCCTTTGTAAAAAGATACTCTAGAATAATTTTTGAAAGAAAAGAATGGTTGCTGAACAGCCACATTTGCTTTGGAATTACAGGCATAATAATTCTCACCGATGGGGAAGGGGGAAGAAGGGGAGGCAAACAAAGGGGGCGTTTTCGGTAAAACCGAGAATGTAACCAGCGCAATTTCTGGGAAGAATTATGACCATATTCTAAAGTGAGATTCCAGCCATTGTGTTGACAGCAATAGAACCTGGGTCATATCAATCGAATCTGTTTCAATAGTCAAGCGGCACTATCAGCACTACACGGCACCACTTTATTAATTAAATATGTGTTGAACTGCCATCAGCTACTAGGCACACTTAGTAGACTGAATGATATATTCCTGATGTACGTGCTAGTCAAGTTGGTAATGAAAAGACTGACAGATAGGTTGGCCGGGGATTTCAGGTATATCCTTCTACAGAAAGTCGGAAGTGGTTTCATGTAACCAAATATAGAAATTTGGACTTCATTGGCAGGCCAACAATTTGTAAATGAACCAGAGGCTGCTAGATTAGCATTGTTATTGTAGACTGTTATCAGTCTACGTTCGCTCCATCAATGGAAAGCAGCCACACTTCTGTACGGAAGGCAACCACAATACCTATGTCCGAACGGAGGCTTTGTAGAAATCCACCTGTAGACAGCTACCCCGTGTACCAGATCATACTTCTGGTCGGATTCCACTTATGTTCTACAAATGATATACAGTGAAACCCCTCCTAACGGACACCTCTATTTACCGGATCCCTCTGAATGCCGGACAATATCCGTTACACGGGTCCAAAGATATGTTTTTAAGACACCTCCATTTAACAGACGCCTTCGTATAACGCACAAAATTACATGCACCTAAGGTGTCTAAAAATGGTGATCCAAGGGTCAGTATTTTCAGCACTTGGGCAGCAGTTTGAACAAATCAGCTAACAAAGGCGTGAGTATGCAGTTTTGAAGTATGAGGACCTTCATTATTACCATTATTGCCCTCTTACTGCTCTTTCTAGATTTTACACTCTCCTCATTTCACACCGATATTGCGACACTAGAGAAGGAACTCACAAATTTGTTGGAATCGATGATATGAAATAGAAAACCTCCTGACAGCAGGGCTGAAACACAAGTCCCCAGTTCACCATCACGATCTGTTTGGCACCACAGTATTAAGTATATTAAGTTTTAGAGTCATGGCCCAAGACGTGGTGGTCTGTTTTCCTTTATTGAGATTTCGGGCCACTTCGATATCGGTGTCCATTATGCTAGTTTACCCGGTCTAAAAAATTAATTGTACCACACGAAGACACAGCTTCTCAGCATAGTGGTGTCACTAAATGATATCAGAGATCACATCGTAGAAACACTGGTTAATCCGAGAGCATAGAACGGTTGGGTATAGTTGTGGGGATCTTCATTCCAAATTCCAACTGTTTCATCTACCAACTTTGTGAAGAACCCTTCTCCGGCCTTCCTAGAGTGGAAGTTATCAGCGTAACTTGTGAAATTGACCCATTTTAACTTCCTCAGATAGTTTTGAGTTCATCTGGGTCCCCAAACTTCGACCAAAGGTTTGGAGCTCTTTCTATAGATAATAATTCCAGGACTACTAGTCTCGAAAAATGCCTAATCTGCAACAAAATAACCCGCCTCTTGAGGGGCTTGCCAACACACCGGTATCTCTGAACACTTTTAATTGGCCTCATTGAATGTTTTTGCAAATGATGTTAAGGAAATCAGTCATCATTGAAAACTAGACCTTGGAATCTGCACCAGAAACACCCTGTACATACACAAATAATTCAAAAAGATTCTATTTCAGTTTCACCTGTCCAACCACCGAGAATACTAAGCCATTTTCCATTCTGTTCGCTTCACTGCTCATGTCATCTATACATTTTCATTACGACTTTCGCCTGGAATCTGTTTGTACATTTCCTGCATCACCACCGCTACCGACGTACACCAAAGTTAATTTGTTTTTGCCAGCCAAGACTCTCGTTCGAACGTCCGAAACACACAAACTCTCATTAAGAAAACTCACTCATGATAGAGTGTATGTGGCTCAAGAAATGAGTGGTACAAATACTTCGGTGCCATATATTGCGGTAACCAATTTTTCACGGTGAGATTGCTTATTTACGGAATAGAAAATACAATACGTAGGCTCACATCTACATCCATCGCAACCTCATCAAAAGAAGGACCTTTCTTCGGAGTATTGTTCTTGAGGTGGACATCTTCGCAATCTTTTCATCAAGACCAAGAGCCCTCCTTGTACGTATGTGCATTTGGTTGATGGCATGAACAATTTAATTAATTTTGTGGATCGCCACTCAGGAGGATGTGTCCACTTGATGTCAGGAACAATACCGAGCAGGTTTATCTTTGGAATAAAAGAGCTGAGAAAAGGATATGAGAAATCGGAATATGAGGGAAATCATTTCAGTTTGAATGGAGATTAGATTGAATTCTGGTGAAATGGAAAATTCGAATTACTTTGGACTTCATTTAGAAACCCCACAGTATCCTCAATGTATTCAGGAAAACAATTACTCCCTTCTATGATTGTCATTCGAAATGGAAAAGCCCATTGTCGAATTTTGGTAGTATTCATCTCATAATATGAATATTTCAAAAACGGACCCAATTTCTTATATTTATTTCTTTTTGTCAAAGCAGAGCGGAAACAAAACCTGATCCTTCAGATACGACACTGTTTGTGGTGTTTTTGTAGAAGCGGCTTTGAGTGCATGACGAAAAACATACCTACGATCGTAATCTAAGCTGATTTATCTATTTATGAGCAACTAAATCTCTCTTACAATTAACCAAAAAATGCTTTAGAAATAGAAATCAAATTTTCTCAGATGTTCCTCCATCTAAGCTCCAACTTCTTCTTAACAACGCTTAACTTTGATGACCAGATTCTGCTTCTGTTTTCGGGAGGATAAAGGGGTTGAAAAGTGATATATAGTTGAAGGGACCTTCCGACCAACCGCTTTTATGAATTAGTTATCAACTTTCACTCGTACTTGATTAATATTTTTCGAACTTCAAATCCGTCACAGTTCATAAATTTATAATAAAACTGATATTTTCATGAATTAAATGATACGAAAGCTATACCAAATATTCCTTCCACTATCACATAGTTTCGCAATATAACTTTATCGACCACATTTCTCTACCCCCATAAAATATTTCCCAACTAAATTTACGATCCTTCCTGGTACTGTGAATCGTCTCTTATACTCGTAATTAATAATTTTCACAAACTATGAAAACTGAGGGTTTTAAATGTCCACTTTATGGTTGACCATTACAGTTTTCCATTTACCTTCGGGCAGAATAGAAGCTTATTAACCTTATCCTCTGAAACCTTTTGATAACCACAAGAGTGAGCAATGAAAAGTTTTCATCATTCAGGATAACGTCATCGATATTGTAGGGATTTACATATGAAGGTTAAGGGACTGTGTTAAGTGCTTTGTTTTTAGTTTAAAGTGGTTTTCGGTCATATTAGATTGATTTTTAACGAGCTTATGAAATCATAAGCGTGCTATGTCTTAAAACCCAAACAAAGAGGAGAAAACAAGGAACTATGTTCCGAATTGACTCCTATGAGGAGCATTTGGCAATCACAAAGTTTTGATCTCCAAATTTTCAGGTCGTTATTATCGAAGAAGTGCCCCTTGGTTAACATTATTAAACTTGCAGTACCAGTTAAGGTAGCGAGAGAAGCACCACTCACAATTTACTTCAACTGAATTAACAGTGCCTGTCGTACCGAAAAATAAGGAAGGTGGCTATAATCCTCCACTCCAACTTCATAGTGCTATGTGAGGCCGGCAATTTTATGACACTTGTGGTTAGAGGAAAAGTGACTTTTTTGCATAAGTTTTCCATATTGACGAAAGAGTTATCTTGTAGAAAACGTTTGTTCACACGTCACGCTGACGAGGATGGGCAAGAGAAAACTCCGGGGTACAAAACCCCCTCAGAATAACTAATTTTATTGTTAACAGTATATATCCCACCATCTGAAATAAGACTCTTCGAGGTTGCGGTTGAAATTCACATATGTCTTCCATAGGGTCGCCGAGTACTTGGTCTAGTAGAGCTTTAAATATACTTCGCTTTCAGTAATATCATTGGGAGGACATACCACCTTTCATAGGCTGCCACGTCGGCAGATTCCTTCTCTTCGTCCCAGAAAAAATGACTGAATTAGTTGACACAAAGTCACCCAAAAGACTACCTTTGAAATAGGAACGAATAGCGATGAAAACCGCCCGGCAAAACATTTCGACGTTTATTGGTACAGTCAAATGTTGTACTCCCGTATTTCGATTCAGCTGTAGAGTGCTTACACCTGCTGAAGAAGTCATTTCGTTAATGGAGAGCCAACCTCCAAAAGCTCATTAATTACAAGGGTGTTTTTTTTTATTGTGAGGTGGAAATTCAGAGATGCTAATGACTCTGATTTTCTGTCATCTTACCTGGTGCTCTGAGGTGGCGGGGAGGAAGACGGAGCGGCAACCCTGTCCGCTGAACCAAAACCAAGTGGCTCAGGAGAACCTCCACGTGGTGGCACCGGGAAACGCTGTATCGCACTGACTTGCTGGCCGTGATGCAGTAGGCGAATGCTCCGAGGCCTAGCAAGGGCGATCAGACCCGAGTCTGCACGGGGACTCATCTGAAGTGGCTTCGGTCACGAAACCTTACCAGGGGTATACTGGTACCATGGGAACCGAGGTAGCCCCTGGACTCTTATACTTCAGGAGAATTCCTGTCGTATCTGAGTACAGCTCGGTTGGTTGCGGTTGGCCCCCTTGTGGGAGTTTCATGGGGGCTGTGGTTGTGCTCAAGCAAGAAGAGACCTTCGGGCCTCGACGTGGTATTGCGTATCAACACGGGTGTCGTACTCCATAGTTAGGTAGAGATTTAGGTGATGCTCGCTTCCACCAGTATGAATGCCAAGCCATGTACTTGACATAGACTGGTACCGTTCTGCTTGTCTAACGGGGCTCTGATTGCGGTCACAAAGTCACTCCGTGCCTGAAGAGGGCCGTAGGATTAAGTCTCAAGACAGGTACCTACGTTAAACACCGAGGACTTCACTGTCATCTTACCTACTTCAGAAACACTTTACCTCAGCTTCTTAGAAGCTTTAGAAATAGTTCTATCTCTGAATTGAGGTCAAGAATGATGTAGAATGTCTGAGAGACCCTCTAGTATCAACAGTTTTAGAAGGCTCTGTGACAGCACAGAAATAGTCTCTCGCTTCGACTGAATAAAATGAAAATTAACAGTTTCTGTGGAAGTGACGAATATAAGCCCAAAAAAAATTCCCAAAACTGGTGAAAATTTTACGCCAATTGGAAGGCATAATGGGTAGTGTTTCTTTTTGAAAGATTATCTTAATTAAATGTTGCCCAGAATTATGCGTCCTGATGGTCCAATTTTAGGCGACGAGGTCGATATCTCACAAGTATCTCAAGTAATGCTAGCTTCCACAATGTCGATTGAAGCTCTACCATCCCTGCTCATCAGCCCAAATAAGGCAACCAAGGAATAAGGCTCATCACTGAGCATACTTTCGCGATAAAACAAAAGATTTTCTACCCGCAGTTCCAGAGTCCATTTACAGAAAATATGGCACAAATCTAAGTCGCAGTGTCAGTTCATGCATGACTTGCATTTTTATTCCTTAAGGCCAAGATCCAAGTTTTGGATATGGTAATGGTGTTAAAATCGTGCATGATAGCCGCCTCCCTTTCTCTATTTTCTGATCGCTTGAAATTGGAAAACTGTTAATAGTCATTTTCTCTTTTATTTTCAGCTATCGCAGTTGCTAAAGCTAAAGCCCCTTGAATAAAAACTCACTAATGTACCTCACCCCTCTGGTGTTTATAGAAATTAAATCCGATCGAGAGGACTTCAGCTGCTTCTTTGCGGAAAAAACAGCTGCAGTTATTTCTAAGTTCAAGCATCCGATAGAGTTTCTTTCACTGAAAAGCTTTGGGATTTCTCGGGTGACTTATAACCTCTCTCTAAGAACTTTACATCTTATGTAATGGCTCAAAAGATTTGTCGATGACCGAAAACCATCTGGAGTGGCCCGAGACGACCAAGAGGGGGAGTTATCCCAAAAATTGATCGTGAAGGTGCCCCCACATATATTGAAGCTTCGTCGACACTTACTTGCACGCTTCTGTGCTAGCCAGGCTTGAGAATGTGGCAGGGTCCTTTGAACACTTCGATCAGTCACGTGTCCTTTCTGGTGCGTTGGTCCACACCGGATCCTGAAAAATAAACCAAACACGGGGACCTGCGCGAGCCTAACGAATTAAGCAAACACGCGAGCTAAACCTAAAAATGGAATGAAATAGATAAAAGAAAAGGACGGCTCCACCGTGCACGATCGAAAAGGAGGATCCACGACGGATCGCATCCTTGATCAATGTTTCCCCTGCCTCAGATGTTTTCCGGCTATGATATTGGAGGATGTCCTGTATTGTTGCAGTGAGGTCCAGCCGTCCTTTAGCATTTCCATGTTTGGCTCGCCTGTGGTTTATGTCTTTAGGTTTGCGCGAATCCCCCGTTTGGTTCATTCTTCAGGATCCGATGTGTGGGTCCGCACCGTGTATTTTGGTATAATGACACGTAAGGGATCGAAGCGCTCAACGAAACCTCCCAGCTTTCCCGAGCCTTACAAGCACAAAAGCGTGCAAGCACGTGTTGATGGAGCTGCCCTTCTCTACCCTTGAAATCTTCGGGTTAAAACCAATATACCTGCCTATTCTTCAGCACCTACAGCATCTACTGTGTCCGGTAAGGAATTGAGCCAGCTGGCAATTCACCTCCCCATGTGGGGCTTGGATCCACCCCTTGATAGGGGGAGTGAGCTTTACATCCACCGATTCCTCGCATAGTTATTCGTACCCTCTGTAAGACTTCTCCCTTTATACCCTTTTTTCCGATGGTTCAGGTAATTATGCCCTCTGGTCCCATGTATGTCCTTCCTTGACGAAAGCATTATTTAGGATTATGCTTTTTGTAACGTAGCCTGATTTTTAAAGCACAACAGAGTTTCAGCGATATCATCCTTGTGCGGTTTGTTTCAATGGTTTACGCTTCTGTGAGGACCGGCTTACAGTAGAATGGATCGAATAAAAGGACTAAGAGCAGACTGTGATTGTGCATTGGTGCAACTGTGTTAGGCATCACAACCGCCAGTAATGTGTCACCATTTCTTGCTCTACCGTTTGAAAAGTGGCCGGCATGATGAACTTCCATTTTGTGCAGGGCGCTTCTTCAACCATGAATACTTCCATTCTAGAGAGTTCTTCTAGCATGGTTCTATCAGCGAATCTAAGTGACTACTAACAAAGCATACAATATTGTTTCTAACTCCATTTCCGTAATAACGGAACTCACAGAAGCTTCGAATAATGTTTGGAATTGCGCACTGTTTACTTTACTTAAAAAGAGCCTAATAACAAATTGACCATGATCCCCCGGGCAAACTATTTGTACGGACCGGTGGCTCTCTTCTGCGCATAGAGTTCGACCAGCTATGGAATAACTGACGATACATGACTGCCAGCATGAAATTGGAATCTACCACTATCGTCTATCCAGTAAATTAGAAAAATCACGTGGCCTGTGTACGTCCTAATTGCCAAAGCGATAATTGGGGTAGTAGCTTTAGAGCCGCATGTCCTGCTCCCATCATTGCACTACCTATTTATTGAAGATCAACTCGAAATAGATCAAGATGTCATGTTTGTAGCAACCGTTCCATGTTCAACAATACTCGAAAAATCACTTCTCATTCACCATTAGAAAGGCTTTGCAGATAGCATATTCATAATGGCAAGAAATTCTTCCATGTTATTCCAAGCCCAGGTAAAGCAGGAAGGTTTGAGGTAACATACTTTGTACTATTTCAGTAAACCAAAAATCAAATGCTGAGATTAGAGAAAGAGATAAATAATGTATATTTAGGTCCCGAGACTGCCGACAAAGAGAATTAATCCAATGTCGTTAAAAACAAAATAATCGCGTTGACTCATAGGCCTCGGAGCGTTAACCTCGATCGATGCTTCAGGGCGTGCCGTGGCGCTGTTGATAAATGGGCAAGGGTTCTTGACTCATGGACGATGTCAGGAAGTAAGCTAATTAGTCCAAGTGAATCAAATACGTGTCTGCACCCTAAATATTGTCACCCTCACGGCTATAGCGGTTGGTCCCTAGTGGGAGATTCATGGGGGTTGTGGTTAGGTTCAAACGAACAGAGACCTTCGGGCCCTGCACGGTGTTGCGTTTCAACACGGGTACCGTACTCCTCAGTTCGGTAGAGATTTACGTAGGTCTTGCATCGACCAGTATAAATAAACTGAGCCATGCACTCAGTATATACTGGTACCGTTGTGCTAGCCTCAGCAGTCCTCTGATCGTGATCACAAAATCAGTCCGTGTTTTAAGAAGACCGTGGGGTTAAGTCCACGAAACAAGTACTCACGAAAAACCATAGAGATGTAACTGTGCACAGAGTAAAGCAGTCAAGGAATGCCGACTATTGGAAATCTCTTTCCCTAGTTCGAAAGGCGCCGATATTGGTATTTTGGTTTTCTCATTATAGTCATTGCAATCTACGAACCAGATATGTACAGACGCCTAAACAACGTGTACATGTGAATATACGTTAACATTCAAGAGATTCACCATTTCGCAGTGATTCACAGAAGTACCTGATGGGGGATCTGACAATTCGTTTCATTCCGCATAACCGAGGTAAAGTAGCGCAACTTTAGTGAACCCTCTAGCTCACTTCTTGATAAATGCCTGATAAGTGGGGCTGACAATGCTGCGGAAACGAACGTAAACGTAACCGTAAGATTCCAGTTTAGACTAACGATCATACTAACAGTACGGTACCACGTTGCATGCAACTGAGACTGATGGTTTGTATGAAAAACGCAATCCATTTGTAGAGGGGACTTTTACTGGTGACACTTGCAGAAAAGGAGATGCCCAGGATTTCAAGATTATGGTTGAGACTTCGCCATGTCCATGACTGGATTGGAGTGTCGTATTTACTTTTCATTTCCTCCAGCATTTGCTTTTGTAGGGAGAGTAAATAGCATGCTCTCAGCCTTTTTTAAACCCTTCATGATAAATGCCCCATGAAGAACCTACTTCATTGGTATTAAATCACAGAAAGAAAAGAGAAATTTGTCGCCAATAGGTAGCCCAAGAAGAGAAATTATACCATTATAGATCGCATTCTTCAATATAAAGCAACTCTATCAACGATTGGGGGAGGGCTTGTTCTACTCATCTAAGGGAGATCAAAACGAGCAGGGAAATAATTTATTTCAATTAACTTTCAAAATAAAAGCTATCCTATCTCGCCACGGAAAATTGTGTACAGCAGACAGCTGGCGGTGCAATCCAACAAGAGTCACATTTCTGGTATCGCCTTAGAGATGATTTGGTGAAAAGGTAGAAGGAGCCGCGACACAAAGCTTTAGATTAGAATGATACTGTCAACAAAGCCTGTCTGATGGATGAAAAGTGCTCTCCCGAGGAAAAAAAAAACAATAAATGTCGAGTGTCGCCATTGAAAGGGAGGAAGCAATAAAATGAATGAAATGGAGGAAAGCAACAGGACCTGACAACATCGCATCTGAGCTCTGGAAAGCGGAGAGCACACTGTGGCTCAGTGAATTTTCCAATCGAGTTATTGAAGATGGTAGAACACTATTTAATTGGCTAGAAAGCACCACAGTTCCAATATAGAAAAAGAAAGGTAGTCCAGTAGAATGTTCAAGTTACCGTCTGATCCGATTACTGTCCCATACCATGAAGATTATCAAGAACTGCGGAACAGTGGAGCTACTAACGCAATAGATCGAGAAAAATCGTGAGAAGCATCGCCCTCTTTGCAATACAATTCTGGATCTAGAGAAGGCGTTTTTCCGTGTGCCTCACGAGCTTATCTAGTATTCTCTACAACAACACTTAGTTCCAGTGTAACCCAGTGCGCTGGGTTCAATTGCTCTACCACTATCCGAAAAGTGAAGTGCGAAGTGTGGCGAATCTTTCAAGACCGGTCCGTATCTTTGTCAGTGTTCATCAAGGAAGCGTCGTTCCACCACTCCTCTTTGTTCTGGTTATGGGTACTGTCACACAGGACATCCAATCTCCAGCCACCTATGCAGCTGATGTTTTCCTAGTGTACCATACCAAAGCTGATTTCAGGCAACTTGCTAAAAATGGAATGATCGCTTCATGCAACAGGGTCTCAGATTAAATCTGAACAAAACTGAATTTTTGACGACCAATCCTCATGAAATAAGCACTATCACTGTCAGTGCCAGTTACTTGCCCAGAACTGAGCGATTGAACTATCTCGTCTCAAGGCGTTATGAAATTACTTGACGCATTAGTGCAACCTGGACGAAACCGCATTCCATACCATTTGCTCTTTATGATCGAGGTATCAACGAACGTCTCTAATTCAAAATTTACCTCAGGGTCGTCTGCCCTGTCACCCTCTATGATTTTGAGTGTTGGCCGACTATAAAAGACAATGTGCGGCATCTCGCGATAATTGAAACGAAGATATTGCGCTGGACCAGTGGCATAGTTGCCTTGATCACATCTGAAAAGAGAATATGTGTGATCAATATGGGGTTGCACCCATCATGGAAAAATTGCGACAGAGGCGTCTTCGATGGTACGTAATTCGCGCTAACGAGAATTCACTTGCCAAGATTGATCTCAACATCGAAATCGATGGGAAACGACCAAAAGGCTGGTCGAAACAACGGTGGCTTGATACCCTGGATGGTGTTTTAAAGGCCTCTCGACTGCATCGAAATCAGGCAAATGACAAATCAAAATGGCCCAACCGATCACGATGAGCCGACTCTGCTTCCGACAGGGGGAAAGACTAAAAAAGGACTTTGATCAGGGACAGTAGCTGTTCCCTTAGGGATCTCATCAAATCATGGCCCAACAAAAGCGGTAGGAGTTGGTAGGAGTAGGAGTATATCGGATAATAGCATCATCATCACTGATGCCAAGTACAATTCCTTGAAGTTACTTTTGTGGGGTTGAGAGGGCGTTAAGGTCATATTTAACATTGGACTGCACCAATTGGGAAAGGCTCCCTTATTTGGCACGAGTTTCCCTATTAATAAAAATTTGCGATTTTTTAAGAGTATATTTCGCAGTCATATCGTTGGAAAGCGGACATAAAAAGAGAACAACCAACACCTGGATGCCATTTGCAGTCACGCTGATCCTGGGACATCTTTGTATTGTTATGTTTGAAATGTTGTCTGTGTTGTCGACGAAACCGTGGTGCACGATTCTAAAGATAAAAACGAAAAAGTATTTGACTCGAATTTCCCAGTATATTTGGCACCAATTAGTAAGTGACTAGAAAAGCCAGCTGAAGCGAGATAGGTTTCGTGAAGTAGAATCTGTAATGGATGAGTATCCACCATTTCTGGAAGTAACTCCCATTGTTATTTTTTTAGGTATCTAACTAGAGCTGGATTTCACGCTTAAATTAGTCTGAGGGCGAAGTTGGAGGGTATGAATTCGAACCAGAACTTATTTCCTTTATGACAATTAAAATCGGAGTTCTGAGGTAGGTTTCAGACTGGAAGAGTTGAATAGATGAAGGCTCCCCAGAATTGAACATTTCGGTGCAGAATTAGTGTCCAGCAAATTCGAATCAGGGGCATGAGACTGAAATCGTAGGGTACCACGATCTACCACTATGGCCACCAATATGGACCTGGGGATGCAATTTCATAGAAATAAGGGGGTCCTTTTTTCACGGTTACTCTGTAACTACATATTGTCGGTTGGTAAGAAGGTGACTTCTTCCCCAATAATTGACGCAAGTTCATCGTTTATTTAGTAACTTGGTGCGCTCTCATGGCTTGCTTTTAACAGAGCGATACGGAGTTATTTGGGATGCCTTATATTCTATAAAAGAGTGAAGAAGTTCTTCCCTAAAAACTCTTCCTTCGAAGCAGACATTGCGGCCTTGTTAACTGTATAGTACCCCTTACAGGAGTTAAGACAAGTTTGAAGGCAACATTAGGGGGCTCAATTCTTAAGCTAGTCTTAATCTCTGGCAAATGAATATTAGTACAAAGAATAGACAGACCGATTTATTGGCATGGCCATCTAACATGATTTGGCGTCTCCCAACTAGGGTTGATCTCAAGATTTGCATCTAGTCATTAAGGGTAAGTGGCCTTCATTTGTATATGGAAGAAAAAATACTTTTAGCATAATTAGTAGGCATAAATTGGACAAAACATAGTCGCCCATGGTTTTTATTGTCGCTGTCTCTTGCTAATCAATTTCAACTTATAAAGGTTTTCCACTTTGTATCCATTTTTGACCATTCTGAGTAATCGCACGACTCAACTCGCAATAAACCAAAAAGTTACACTCAAAGTTATTGGGAAATTTATGCAATTCAAATAAACTCACTCCTTCTTGGGAAACTACAAAAAGGCACCTGGAAACTGTGCAGATGTTGAAAATTTTTAGAAGTCATAAAGGCCGAATTGATTTCAATAATTTAAAGCCAATCTACAAACGAATTGAAAGTAAATAAAGAAAAACTTGGTATTCGCCAAAGTTCCAATATTATTAGATCAAGTTTTCAAACATTCTTAGGTGAATTCGCAGCATTCACAATTCGTCCTTCTCTGGAACTTCCATTGATTCATCTGAATCCACTGGCTTGAGGCATGGTTACGAGCAAGTTTTCACCTCATTCCTGGCTTAAGTTTTAAGCCAACATCGAAAAAGAAACCCAGAAACTCAAAACTATTACAACAAAAAACTTTTTTTCCCTATATCCCTCGCGCTCGATAGTACCCTCTTCATTTTCAAAAGGCAGACCAGGTTGAATGAGGTAATAGGATCAGACTATTAATCTTCCTGGCATCGGTCGGATCTAGGTGAACATAAGGAAAGACTGAAGAAATCGACAAGCAAACCACTTACCAAAAGTAAAACTTTTCTTCTCGCCCAGTACTCAAGTAAACGGCAAGTACCGAATCCTGTGAGATGGGAAGTAGCATCGAAGCACCTTTACACAAGGCAAGGGCAATGGACAGGAAGAGGAAAAGTTTGAGTATAGTTGTAAGACAATCCGATTACGCTTCCGAAACGTTTTTCGTGTTGTCTAGAAATTCGGTCTGATTCAATCTCAACACGTTGCAGACAAAAGCATCCTAAGAAGATTTTTGTTCGAGACGAGAACGTAGAGGATCCTGTATAGGTGTATTCCAGCTTACAGCTATTCTAATGACTTTTGCAGGTAGGTAGCATTGGGAGGAATTAAGAGAACGCCGTTAATGGTGGAAATATAGTAATTCCCTGGGAATCGGACGAAGGATAAATGACCAATTAACTTACCTTTAAGTGTTCTTGAAATGTTTTCAGTCTCCGGGGGAGAACTAAATCGAATCAGAGAAATTGCCCTGAACCTCTCACGTCATATTAGAACAATGTAGTTGTTTGAGAGGTGGAAGTAGGATCGATTGTCTGGAATTCGTTCATTTATTTCCAGAAGTCAGAAATGCTCGAGGAAGCATACTATGTAGTGAATCACTTAAAGTATCACATTGTACTTTAGCCTCCACCGACTGCAAAAGGTGCATTCAGTAGAAACCGACCATATCATTAATTCCTGCTTGAAAATGTAGTCGAGCAATTAGTATGATATTTTCATTAGGCTACGGCAATGCGCCCACATTTATTCTCAATTAAAGTAAGAAGCATTCATGCAGTGCCTTCTTTCTTAGAACCTTACTATGCGATTCACAATAAGCAATCCAAGGAGCTGTAGAAATCAACTGGTTTACGTATAAAAAAGTCCAGCGACAAAAATCGTTTTATAAAAAGTAAGACAACATAAACATCCCTAATGTCCCTCGTATCTAATTTTGTAATCGAGCCCATGCCAGCAGGCTCCTAAAAGTGCATTGATTCAGTCTGTCCTCCAGCTTTCAAGGAATCAAAGGGAATACTATTTATTTATCGAGTAGAGGAAGACTCAGCCCTTGGCACTTTGATGGGAAAATATTTGTCGATGTCAATCTTTTGCCAAAAAAAGGAAAGTAAACCCCGACGAGATCCAGTACGCAACTGGAATGGCGGAATTTCCTTAGCCAAGGGTATTTACGCTGTCTGGAGGAAGGCTTGGGACTAGAGGAAAATCTTAGAAAACGGTACACTATAGACCTAAACTCCTAAACCTAAACTCCAAATCGAAGGCCGAACCCAAGAGGTATGAATTCCTGGATGGGTTATACGCTAAGAACAAGAGACTAAGAGACAATTATTGTGGTCTGGGATGTTAAGATGATTTACTCCAGCCAGGCCATTTCTTGAGGTAATTTTCACTCGTGAAGAAGAGGAAAAATATGAAAACCTTATCGGTATCGGCGCAGATGTATTAGGGATGAAATTGCAAGCTTGCGTCCGGCAACATAGGATTTCGACCGCGATGAATAACCATTCGTTGGTAGCAATTAAGAATAACAAATACTGCGTCAACTGTGGATTCGGCAATATCCCGGTACACGTACATAGAAAGAAACTAAAGGAAGATTGCGTATTTAAAGGACTAGCTATAGTATGTCAAACAAGCCTATAACCGCCAGGAATTTTAATATTGTATATTCCCTACTTCCCAGTATTTAAACTTAACACTTGCTACTATGTATTCTCCCAGATGCCTCGACCTACTTTGCACAACTGCCGGACACTGCCCCAAAACATGTATGGAGGTTTCGAAATACTCCGCACAGAACCTGCAGGCAGTGACTGTAGATACCCCTAACTTCCCCAAATGATAGTTTACTCGGCAGTGACCAATGAGTATTCCCACTATAATCCGAAGGTTCATCTCGGTGAGGTTTGAAAAGTACTTTGTGCGATTGGATTCGTGTCCCCCCCTAAGCAACCTGGACTGCTCTATTCCTAGTAGGCTCATCCAGTATAGTTCCCTTAACTGGTCCTATTCATTTTTTAATGGCCTGTTTAGAAGCGTCCCTGCTTCCTTCCTGCCCAATTCGTTCGCTGCCTCATTGCCTTCCTACCCAACTTGGCATGAAACCCAAAGTATCCAAACCTTATTATGTGAACCAAGCGTATTAAGTCTTTCAAGGCATTCACATACCAGTTTAGAGTTCACCTGATTGGACCATAATGCAAATGAAGAGGAGTTAATCCCAAAAGGACCTCCAGGAATTCCGTTGGGCATGTCCTCAATGTCCCACCAATACACACGCAAACCAATCTTTGGATTTTATGTAACTCTAACTGTGAAGAAGGATACTTCTCGAGACAATTCCTAAGAGATCTTTGGTAGATTGCGAAGAATATGTAGGTCGAAAGGGCAGTAGCAAGCATGGAGGTAGGTTTGTAAGGAAAAAGGGAGATATAACGATCTTGACGAAAACCAAAAACTGCATCTGAAGTAACTTCACACGCAATTTCCAAGAATTACATTAGAATAGTGGTAACACAGGAACTCAAAGTAAGTAGCACCTTGTGAAGATCCTAGATCTTAAACCTAATGCCATGATAGAGCACTGGTATCCGACACAATCCTAGGGAATATTGCTATGAGTGCATTAGCTAGGAAGCGGAGAGTTTGTGAAATACACTCTTGACACACAGGATAGTTAAATTGAATGTTGAGGGCATACCTATAATAGATAGGAAGATAATACTCCCAGAAGAACAGATTGAGAGTCTCATATAAGGCACTTGGACAACCAAATAGTTATCTTCAGCAATGGAAGCAATGGAGGAGAAGTTCAATAGAGTCAGCACAGGTGTATATGAGTCTTGCTGTCCCATTCAGATTGTCACTAGCTCAAGATACTCTGATGGAATCAGAACCTAGCCAGCATGAGAAGAGCAAATTCTTCAATCAGCAAAATACTGTCCAAAGGAAAAACGTACTAACGAGGTAAGATAATGCGATTTGGGAAACGGAAGGAGACAACTTCAGTTTAAGGGACCAAAGGTATATAAGTTGGGGCTTAAGAATACACTCAAAGCCTTCCCTGCTTGTCGTAAGAAGCGACTAAAAGGGATAGAAATTTGTGGGCTAGTAACCTGCAAATTTTGAAACTTTATTACTACCGAAACTTCAACAACGATAGGGACTGACCTCACGGCAACGACCTTTGGCTATCGAAAACGGACTATGATTAGTTTCTGGAATGAGCCCACGGTCCCCGACAAAAGTAACGAGCGTCCTCAGAATGCTCGCTTTCTCTAACTTGAACGGAATTCCAGCAATATAAACTGTACGTTCTGGGCCTAAACAAAGTAGATGGTGGGACTCTGAAGAGTACTCCTCTCCCTCTTGCGTCAATGTGCTTTTGTACTCTGGAAAGCCTACCACCACTAGGTGCGCTCTCTTGACCTAGGAGCCGGTTTCTGACAAACTTCTAACTGCTAGATTTTGCTCCTGGTTAAGGAGCAACACAATTGTACAATGCTATGCACGAAAGGAGACTTCCGATGTAGTAGACAAGAATGCTTTCTACGAGGAAATAAACGCGGTTCAGAGGAGGCTTTCTAAAGGTGACACTGTGATGATCTAAATGTCAAGGTGGGATATGACAAAACGTTACTGTGCAGCAGGAATGGTGGGAGGTTCGTGGATTTCTGCAATTTCCACCCCTCATCACTGGTGGCACATTGTTCGAGTACAGAGCTTGCCATAAGGTTAGTTGAGTTTCAACTGACCGACGCAGTACTAGCAATCAGATCGATCACTTCGCGATCAGCAATAGATTCAGGAGTTGTCTTTCGCCACGAAAAGGATCACCATCTGATGGTCGTTTATATTCGCTTGCGTGTTGCCTCGCCACTTTTCGCAGGGTTGGAGAGCTGCGACCCCCTAAGTTAAACATCGACTGGTTGTACGGCCCAGCTATCGCTTGAGAATGGCAGTGCTATCTTGCTGACCGAGCGACAGATATACTGGGTAACGCGCTTGAAAATATCGTCGTCGGCTACTTCTCGAAGGGACATCATAAGATCTGGCTGACTGCGGAGTCGTGGAAGCGGATCGATGAACGGAAGGGATTAAAAGCTCTATTGACCGATGCGAGTGATAACGGATGTGAGGCGCTCGAACTCCGATACCGAGTGAAATCCCGAGAAGTTCAGCGTACTGTACGCCGTGACAAGAGAAAATTTGCTATTGCGCTGATCAGGGGAGTGGAAGATGTCACAAATTGTTATTATTTCAAACCTGTATATCGAATCACGGAAGATCTTGCATGTGGTCGCAAATTTTTGGTTGGTCTTGTGAAGGACGTCAATGGTCGACTTGTCATCCACGATGATGAACAACTGAAGAGGTAGAAAGAGCATTTCACCATGGTTTTTGACCGTATTACACCCCGTGAGATTTTTCTTCTTATGGATGAAATGGCTAGTCACCGTAACATGCGGATACGGACTGTTCCTCCAAACAGAAAAGAAATCATTTTGGCCATCAATGCACCCAAACGGAGTAAAGCCGCTAGGCTTGAGTCTGACAATTGGAGGGGTACATGCGTGCTCCCAGTCATCGTAAAGACGACGGCTAAAATAATCCTGGAAAGTAGCAAAATACGTCTCGAAAGCTTGATCGATAGAGAGCAGGCTGGTTTCCGCTCCCTATCTTCCTGGGATCAACAACCTACAGATCATTTTGAAACAGTACGCGGACCTCAGATCTTCGCTTCACCGATTTCGAGATAGCTTTCAACAACGTGAACAGCAACTGTATCTGTAGTGAGAGGGGGCATTCTGCAGAAACTAATCAGAGCGACATATGAGGTAAAATCTTGAAGGATTTTGAGGTCCAAAACGAAGTCCGCCAGCAATGGATGCAAACAACCATAACCCTAATATAGTGGCGGGAGATTTCAACGCATGGGCTGAAGAATGGGGCAGCCGAGAAACGAACGCAAGAGGACGTATATTACTCGAAGCTCTTTCTCGTCTGAATCTTGTAGAGGCTAACACTGGATTCTTGAACACTTTCCGAAAAAGAGCAATGGTGTCCGTGATAGATGTCACTTTTGTTAGTGATGTTTTAGCTAAGGATCTACAGTGGTATGTCAGTGAAGAATATACACATAGCGATCACCAGGCGAATGAAATGGTCTCGAACGAGAGCTGAAAAGTAGGCAACTAATAAGTTTGACGAGAAGATTTTCGAAGAATTTCTACAGCAACATACAGCGCTTGAAGGACGCACAGAAAATGAAGCTTTACAGATCGACGAAAAGTTGCGGCGAGCATGTAACGCATCCATGCCAAGGTATGTTCCATCCCAAAAGCGAGTTCCGAACTTTTGGTGGAATTCTGAAATCGGAGAATGCCACAAGGCCTGCCTCAAGACCAGAAGGCGTAGTCAGCGAAATAGAAACCGATCTGGGTATGAGCAGTTACATGAAGAATACAAAAACGCTCGGAAAAAATTGCATGTGACCATAATAAAAAGTAAAAGCGAACACTTTAAGCGACTGTGTAATGAAGCTGACATGAGCCCCTGTGGTGGCGCCTATAAAACAATAATATCAAAAGTTAAAGGCAAACGCTCTTCACAGATTTCTTACCCTACTCTGCCTAAAGAAATAGTAACACATCTTTTCCCATAGAATGTGGGTGCTGCTAACCTTCCCACTGTCGAGATAGACACCGCCAAAGTTCCCATGGTAAGTGAAAAGGAGGTTCTCGAAGCTGCGGATAAAATTGATGGAAATAAAACACCTGGCTTGGATAGCATCCCCAATAAAACCCTCAAAGCAGCAGTCAAAATAGCTCCAAATATGTTTGCCGAGGCATTCACAACGTGCCTTAAAGAAGGAGCATTTCCTACACAATGGAATAAGCAGAAATTAATACTAGTGCCCAAGCTAAACAAACCTTTGGGTGGAGCTTCGTCCTACAGGCCGATATGCCTTCTAAATAATACTAACAAACTATTCGAACGAGTAATCTATAATAGAGTACTTCGAATTGCCGAAAAGGATGGCGGTGTCTCCGAAAATCAGTTCGGTTTTCGAAAGAGGAGGTCAACAACGGATGCAGTTGTCCTAGTACGAGTAGTTAACACAGCTAAGACCGCACTTGACGAGAGTAAATGTTGTGCAGTGATTACACTTGATGTGAAGAATGCCTTCAATTCCGCTAGATGGAGCAAGATACTTGTATCCCTAATCAACTTAGGCGGTATCGTTACCGACTTCCTAATCGATAGGATTCTGTACTGCGAATCAGATGAAGGAATGAAATCATACCAAACGACATGCGGAGTTCCACAAGGGTCTTTCCTAGGGTCACTCCTGTGGATTATTATGTATATATATAGATCTTCCTACTGGTGTGGCCTCCATTGATTTTGCAGACGATATTGGTGTGACGGTTGTTGCACGCCTTCTCAGAGAAGTCGAGCTTTATGCAAATGAAGCAGCCTATGGGATTAAATCCTGGTTACAGAATGCTTGCCTACAGCTCGCAGAGCATAAGACGGAAGTAATACTTATCACCAAGCGGAGAAAGTGCACTTCCATGAAGATCAAAGTTGGAACACAAGCAATTCATTCCAAACCTGCACTTAAGTGCTTAGGTGTAATGATTGACCAGAGGTTATATTTCAGATTGCATGTGGAGGGTGCAACAACCAAGGCATACAACATTGGAGCGCTGGTTGCGAGAATGCTACCAAATATAGGTGGCCCAAAGCCGAGCCGTCGACTCCTTATTTCGAAAGTGTTCAGTCCGATCCTACTGTATGCAGCCCCAGTATGGGCAGATGCGCAGAAAAATATGGCAAATAAGAGATGATTGGAGCTACGTATCGCATAAGTGTACTCCGAACATGTTGCGCTTATAGAACAATATCCAATGAAGCAGCTTACGTGATAGCAGGAATGGTCCCGATTGAGATTCTGGCGAAAGCAATACAACTACTTGGACTCACAAAATCATATGGGATATCCGGAAATGGATCGAGCGACCTCACGGCAAAGTAGGTTTCGACCTAACTCAATTCTTGAGCGGACACGGAGGCTATCGAGCATATCTGTATCGATTTGGGCGTGATGATTCGCGATATTGCCAAAAGTGCCCAAATATTGCAGAGGACGCAGAACACGTCTGTTTCATTGCCCCAGATTCGAAGCCCAACGGGCTACATTAGAAGCTACACCCGGAAATATAACGGAACTTAACGTAACGTAAAAGCAAAGGGGATGTGGACCGAAGTTGAAAAAGTGATTACAGCCATCGGAAAGAAGCTTAGGCAGGAAGAAGTCATCCGAAAGAATGAACGCGAGAGAAACACAAATATTAACATGAGCGTAAAATAAATTCTGATCCAGCCCCGCGACGTAATACCAAATGGGAGTCCCGCGGGAACAGTGGAAGGAGAAGGAGGTGGTTTAAGTGGGTAAGAGTCCCACATAACCGTGCCGCAGGAGCCTGCGGTAGCTTTTGAAGCTTTCCACCTTCCATCGGCAAAAAAAAAGACAGACACACATTGAACCGATTTTAATAAGGTTTCGTTTTGCAAACAAAACCTTAAAAACTGTTCCGCTCGAAACGTCTCACGATAGGGTCAAAGCTCTTACTGTACAAGGCTATGATCTTCCCAGTCCTTATGTATTCCTCGGAGACTTGGGTTCTTAGCAAAAAAACTGCGAACTCTTGGCCGCGTTCGAGAGAAGAATCCTCCGAAGAATTTTTGGCCCCCTACATGAGGATGGACGATTCCGTAGCCGACATAACGACAAAATCTATGAACGATACCACGACCGTCTGGTTGTGGATAGAATCCGGCTCAATAGGTTATGTTGGGCGGGTCACTTAACCCGTATGGATGAGGATGATCCAGCCCGAAAAGTCTATAAGGGCAATATCTATGGTAGGAAAAGAAGACGAGGCAGACCCTACCTGAGATGGAGCGATGGCGTAGGTCAGGACGCCAGACAGCTTTTAGGGATATCGAATTGGTGGACCTCGGCGCAAAACTGGGATGTCTGGAGTTCCTTATTAAGGCAGGCTTAGACCAGATACCGGCCTGTGTGGAGTTGCCAAATCTCCCATCAGGCGCGTCCCTTCGTGCGGATAAGGGAATGCTCGGCGAATGTGTCATGGGCATGCACATGCACGCATCCGGAGATGTGCGTGTATGGGCATGCTTATGCGCAGGCCGGGTAGGTGGGAAGTAAACGCCCACCCGTGGATAAAAATTGGCTATGGGAAGGACACCCAGAAATTAAACCAAATATGGAAGAGGAGAAAAGTAGTCTTTTTACGGTGCAGGGCTTCGGAAACCCAGTGCCGGCGGTTTTTGGGAGTGAGCAAGCGGGCTCCCGGCCGTCGATATCCAACGACCGCAGTGCCTCAGTAGTGGGAAACTTGGCTACTGTGGCATCTAATGCTACAAGAGATAATGGTGGAGTGGAAATTAGGTCCACACCGGATCCCTTTAGGAGGAGTTCGAAGCTTGGGAGATCACCACCGAGAACAATGGTTCTTTTTGGTAGTCGAGATTCGTCGCGGGACTCTGAAAGAAATACGAATAGTCCCTTAATCGAGATCACTCCTTGTGGCGCAAGGCGCGAAAGCAAACGGGAACATACCGGAATGGCGTTCGTTACACTCGGGGAAAGAATAAATGAACTGTGCGAGTTCATCAAGGAGAGGCGGAATATCCACCAAAATATTCGAGCCTTGATAAGAGGCATTAAATTGTCTTATATCAGGGTACTCGAAGAAAAGAATTCCCAAGCGTCAGTTGGCAAGGTCACAAGGGAAACGCAGGTGACGCCTCCCCGTGATAAAGCAGGCGGGAAGACAGGAAAACGGGCTAGAGACGGTACCAGCGAGCCTGTTGGACCACAGCAAGTCCCGAAGAAGAAAAAAGCCTCTTCACCAAAGAAGGCGGAGCCGGCGAGAGTACCCGCGAAAGTCGGTAATCTCACGATTGCAGCCACAACACCTACAAAAGTGGAAAAAACCAACGCCCGGAGGCCCGAACAATGGACTAAGGTGAGCAATAAGAGGCAAAGGGACAAAAAGAAGCTCCGCCCGGAAATAATAATTATTTCCAAGAAGGGAAATATGTCCTATGCCGACATCCTCCGAAAGGTGAAGTCAGACCCGCAATTGAAGGATTTGGGGGAAAATGTGAGCCGTATTAGGCGAACACAGAAAGGGGATCTGATGCTGGAGTTAAATAAATCCGCCGACAAG
The DNA here is from genome assembly GCF_905115235.1 of Hermetia illucens. Classification (NCBI taxonomy): domain Eukaryota; kingdom Metazoa; phylum Arthropoda; class Insecta; order Diptera; family Stratiomyidae; genus Hermetia; species Hermetia illucens. Next base: position 15,468,262 of record NC_051854.1, read on the forward strand.
TCGGCCGATAACTTCCGCGGGAAGGTGGAAAGTGTACTTGGAGAGGAAGCTGAGGTAAGAGCTCGGAAACAGGAGATAGTGGTTGAGTGCAAGGACCTAGATGAAGTCACCTCACGGGAGGACATCTGTGCTGCGCTAAAGCAGCAGTTCAACCTTGGCGATATAGACCAGAGTGCCATAAAAAGGATGAAGAAGGCATATGGTGGCACACAGACCGCTATTATTGGTTTGCCGGCGGAATCAGCTATTAAGTTGATTACCGCGGGCAAGGTAAGAGTAGGTTGGGTCGTGTGCAGGCTCAGGGAACAAATCTCTCTAAAGAGATGCTTCAGATGCCTCGATTTTGGCCATTTTGCGGCGGCATGCACTAGCCAGCATGATAGGTCGAGGAGTTGCAGGAAGTGTGGGGAAGAGGGCCATCTCATCAAAGATTGCACCCGAGATCCACGGTGTATGTTATGTAGTGGGAAAGAGGGCGTGGACGGCCGGCATATTGCGGGAAGCAGCAGATGTCCGGTATATAGGAGGGAGCTGAACCGCACAGGAAAATGAGATTGATACAAATCAATCTCAATCACTGTGAGGCAGCTCAGGACCTGCTCTCGCAAACCATTCGAGAGTCGAATGTCGATGTCGCGGTTATTTGCGAGCCGTACAGAAACTACGGCGGTGCGACTTGGGCGGTGGATGCGTCTGGTAACGCGGCAATCTGGGCGTGCGGAAGACAGGCCATTCAGGAAGTCATGGCCCCCCCGGCAGCCGGTTTTATAAGGACGAAGGTCAACGGTGTCCATATTTACAGCTGCTACGCTCCTCCTAGTGCAACCTTAGCACAATATGAGGAGATGTTAGACAGTCTGGTGTTGGATGCTAGAGACCGCAGCCCTAAAATCATTGCGGGCGATTTCAACGCGTGGGCCCTGGAGTGGGGAAGCCGATCGACGAACACCAGAGGTCAAATTCTGTTGGAGTCATTTGCGGAGCTGGACATCGTGCTGGCCAACGTTGGATGCGTGCCCACCTTTCGAGGAAGAGGGTCGGGTTCGATCGTTGACCTGACATTTGTTAGCACTTCACTGGTGAGGGGGATGGCTTGGCAAGTGAGTGAGCACTACACCCACAGTGACCACCAGGCCATCTTCCTCCACATTGGGAACCGGGGAAGCAGTCAACGACGCTCTGGAGGTGGAAAGGCTAAGGCCGTTGGCTGGTCTATCGGAGCTTTCGACGAGGAGACATTCCTGGCCGCATTGGAGGGAGCCCATGATCCGGATGGAACAGCGGTGGAAAGGGTCACACAGCTGTCTCAGCGTGTAACCGAAGCATGCGACGCTACGATGCCACGACGACGTTTGCACCACGGCAAGAGGCCAAACTACTGGTGGAACACGGAGATCGCTGCCCTGAGATCCTCTTGTCTCCGAGCGAGGAGACTTTCCCACAGGACAAGAGGAAGGCCAGAGCACCAGGAGCGTGAGGAGGAATACAGGGATATGCGAAGCAACCTTAAGAAGGCCATTCGGAGAAGCAAGCGGGAATGCTACCAGAAGCTCTGCATGGAGGCTAATACGAATCCGTGGGGTACAGCCTACCAAGTTGTAATGAAGAAGATCCGCGGGCGAAAATCACCTCAGGTGACATGCCCACGGCTCTTGTTGCAAATAATTGCAACTCTTTTCCCGCAGCAGGAGCAGGACGAAAGAGAACCCCAACTGGCAGCTCAGCAGGACGTCTTCTCGATCCCTGATGTTACCGAAGAGGAACTTTGGGAAATCTGCAGACGTATTGGGGACAGCAAGGCTCCGGGATTGGACGGAATTCCGAACAGGGCTCTGAAGGTGGCGGTCAAGGCCAGACCAAGGTGGTTCGCAAGCACATTCGAATCGTGCATGGCGGAAGGAGTGTTTCCCGCCCAATGGAAGAGGCAGAAACTCGTCTTGCTACCGAAGCCTCGAAAACCACCCGGCGTGCCCTCTTCATATCGCCCTATTTGTCTCTTAGACACCATGGGGAAGATGTTGGAGAGGGTGATATACAACAGGCTGCTCCCGTTCATCGAGCTTGCGGGTGGTCTTTCAGAGCGGCAATATGGGTTTCGGCGAGCCCGTTCTACGGTCGATGCAGTAGCAAAGGTCGTGGAATTGGCTCGAAATGCGATGGCCATGGGCAAATGCTGTGCTCTGGTGACGCTGGACGTCAAAAATGCTTTTAACTCAGCCAACTGGGGCTGGATTAAGGGCGTTTTGGCCAAACTGGGTGTTCCTAGCTACTTGGCTCGGCTCATCGAAAGTTACTTTTCGGATAGACTTCTCTGGTACGAGACGGACGACGGGCCGAAGGAGTACATTGTGACAGCAGGTGTGCCTCAAGGTTCTGTATTGGGACCGCTGCTGTGGAACATAATGTACGACGGAGTGCTTGGCCTTCGCGTGCCGGAGGAGACAACGCTGATTGGTTTTGCGGACGACTTGGCGGTAGTTGTAATTGCAAAGCATCCCGAGGACGTGGAGCTTTATGCAAATGAAGCCATTCATACCATCAAGTCATGGTTACGAATGGTCAAGCTGGACCTGGCGGACGAAAAGACGGAGGCGGTCCTCATTACCAACCGTAGGAAGAACAACACGGTTACCATCCGGGTTGGTAATCGTGAGGTCGTCTCAAAATCGGTTGTCAAATACCTGGGGGTGATGATCGATGCCAAGCTGAGTTTCAAGGGACACTTGGACTATGCGCGAGGAAAGGCAGCAAATGCCAGCTCATCCCTTGCAAGGATGATGCCTAACGTGGGAGGGCCGAAGTATAGTCGCAGGCTACTCATCGCGGGAGTGGTGAGGTCGATCCTGCTATACGCGGCCCCTGTCTGGGCGGGAGCGTTGAACCACGCTGTCAACCGGAAGAAGATATGTTCGGCATACCGGCCAATTGCGCTAAGGGTGTGCAGCGCATTTAGGACAGCGTCGACGGAGGCAGTGTGTGTTATCGCAGGAATGATCCCTATAGATCTTCTAGCGAGCGAGGCACACTGGCTCTACGAAAAACGGAAGGCAAATCCAGCCGAAGTGAATGCGGATTTCCGAAAAGCCACCAGGAGAGAGTTGTGTGGCAAGTGGCAACAACGATGGGATAACTCCGACAAGGGCAGGTGGACCCATACATTGATCCCGTGTATCGAGAAATGGGTCAACCGAAAGCACGGAGAATTGAATTACCACCTGACACAATTCCTTACGGGACACGGTGGCTATAGGAAGTACTTGCATCGCTTCGAGTTGGACGAGTCTCCCAACTGTCCTGAATGCGGTGCTACATTCGAGGACCCGGAGCACGTTATGTTCCATTGTCCCAGATTTCTGCAGCAGAAAAGGAGGTTGAACAGCATCTTAGGGGCGGACATCGAGCCCTCCAACCTGGTAGAAGAGATGTTGAAGTCGGAGGAAAACTGGATGGCGGTAAATGAGGCAGTAGCCGTGGTGCAGACAAAACTCCTGGAGTTGGATCGAGCTCGGAAGGCGGCGCGACGGAGACGTAACATGGACGAGCTGGTATAGCGAACCAGAGCCTCCCCCGCGAAGTAATACTTCACGGTGGTCCCGCGGGGAGGGGCGGAAGAGTGGGGGTGGTTTTAGTGGGTGTGAATCCCACACACTGCTGCAACCTGGCGCAGCAGCGTCTTTCTAAGATTTCCACCTCCATCCATAAAAAAAAAAAAAAAAAAAAAAAAAAAAAAAAAAAAAAAAGACCAGATACCGGTTGTTGCGCCGTTGATGATGATGATAGATCAGCAAAAAGGAAACTTCGCAGCGCGATAAATAAAAGCAAAGCTCGTGGCTAGCAGAACTTGGCCTACGAGGTGAATGATGATCCATGGGGGCTTGGCTATAAGCTTGTCACCCGGAAAATCGGGGCTTTGCAGAAGCTCTGCTTACTAAGTACCGATCAGATTGACCGCATTGTACGGAAACTATTCCCCAGACATCCTTTACTAGCTGATGTCAATAGCGTGGAAAGCGTCGAAAATTGCCGCTTTTTCACAATGAGAGAGCTCGAAGAAGCGGTTTTCATTATGAAATATAAGAAGACGCCAGGTCTTGATGGTATCCTAGCGGAAGTTTACAAACTGGTGTTCCGCCAACGGCCAGACTTGCTGCTTGGGGCGTTCAACGCATGCTTGAAAGAGGGAATTTTTCCTTGTCACTGGGAAAAGGCCAGACTCGCGCTGATCAGCAAGGGAAAAAGAGACCCGGAGCTGCCGCCTGCATGCCGATCGCTGTGCATGCTTGACGCGGCCGGGAAAGTGCTCGAAAAGCCCATCAGAAGTAAACTCGCTGAAGCGAACCGCGCTGGCGAGGACATATCCCCACGGCAGTTCAGGTTCAGAACAGGGAGATCCATAGTGGATGACACGCAGCCGCCGATCTCGACGCTTGATGTCAGAAATGCTTTCAATTCCGAAAGATGGACAGATATGCTAGGCATAGTAGAAAATTCATTCCACGTGTCAAGCTATTTCTTGTAGATACTGAGGGATTATCTAAAAGACCGTTCTCTGCTCTATAAGACAGTAGAGGGCCAGAGGAGAATGGATATCACGTCGGGAGTAGCACAGGGATCCATCCTATGGTCGGAACTATGGAACGCTTCCTACGATCCTGCTGAAACCCGATATGACCGAAGAGTCGCGTCCGGTTGGTTATGCAGACGACTTTGCGACACTTGTTACCGGACGCACTGTTGAAGAGGCGCAAAGCAGACTTGGCATATTATTGCGACAGGTAAGCGGATGAATGACTGCTCATGATTTCACCCTTGCGCTGTAGAAAACTTAAAGTAGTTATCTTGACTAGAAAAAGAATTTCGACCTTGCGTCCCATATCGATCGGCGAGTTCACTCCAGAGTCAAAACCAGCTATTAAATACCATAGTTTATTGCCCGACTCGAAGATGAGCTTCTTCGAGCAAATCAAAGCAGCCACGGAGAGGCCTATAGCCGGAACCTCGGCCTTGAGTCGGCTAATGGCGAAAAATTGGGGCCCCTATATCTACTAGGAGACGTCTTCTTATGGGAACAACCTAGACGATTCTGTTCTATGGGGCGGAGGTATAGGGTGACGTACTTGACAAGAAGGTGCATCGTAAGCGCCTCGCTCAAGTGCGGAGACGGGGAGCTTTTGCGAGTGGCGTCTGCTTATCGCACTGTCTCAGAACCGGTGGTGATGGTGATCGCGGGGGTGATCCCCGTTGCCGTTTATGCCAAGGAGCGTAAAGCTATCTCCCGCCGTAAGGGTGAAAACTTAAGAGAGGTAGCCTGAAGAATGTCAACGCACCCTTACCGAGTGGCAACTCTCTTGCCAAACTGAACCAAGAGGCAGATGGACTGCGCGGTTCATCGACGATTTAGATACGTGGCTGAACCGAACGTACCGTGAGATTGATTACTTCCTTACCCAATTTCTAAGCGGGCATGAAGGTTTTCAGTTTCACCTGCACAGGATTGGGAAGGCGCGATCTCCTGATTGTGTGTTCTGCAATAGAGTGGCGGACGACGCTGAACAAACCTTTTTCTCTTGCGAGTGGTGGGGCGGCTTTCGTCAGCAGCTTTATGCAGACACAGGGGAGCTCTTTTCAAACAACATTGTCAGAGAGACGCTGAAAAGCGTTGGCAGCTGGAATCGTGTTGCGCATTATGTTCGGGCTCTCCTTATTGCGAAGAAGATTGAACTCGACCGGCGGACGGATCGGACAGTAATGGGTTCCCTGAACTAGCAAGCCCCTTTCTCCCCTCCCCTCCCGTTGGTGACAGGAATTCCGTGACCTGAAGGCTCTCAAAGCCGGACGAGCGGGAGGGCTAGCCCAAAGTAATGTGCCGAACGGTTCTAGGCTAGTTCTCTGATGACAGGGAGGTGTTTAGTTGGTAGTCCGACAGCGTACTGTTGCGGGAGTCCAACACTCTGTGCAGAAAGGCATTCACCTACCCTACTCCCAAAACAAAATCAAAAAGTTACCGAGAATGTAGATAATAGCCCTTAATTACTTCTCAAAACTCATTTCCCTCCATACTATTCCGGAGACGAGTAACATTCTGTATCCAAAACAAAGAAAATTGAAAAATATCGAAGGAGGTATACTCGGCCTCTCTACATTGCATCTCTCCACAACACGCACAAAATATTACCTCGCCGTAATAGGGACTAAGATATTGCGTTGGACCAATGAGATGACATGCTATCCAGGTTATCCCCGAAAACATATCTTTCCGATCCTTGAGTCTAGTATTCCACTTAATAAAATAGGCGTTATCAAAAGCCTGTTTCAGCAATCAAGTAACTTGAGATTGAACGAGTGGACAGTCGAGGAAACAAAATGAATTAGCTGTAGGACTGTCATTTTCGAAAGTGGGGAGTTATCTGGAATCGGGATCGCCTTCTTAGTGGAGAAAGAATTCAAACGAAAGATGATTGACCAACGTGGGAGAGCCAAGGCATATTTCAGGTTGTTTATAGCCAGGGTACTGACCTCGATCTTGCTCTAAGCAGACTCAATTTGGGGTAAGGCATTGGAGATCTCAGATAACATTCACAAACTGTTCTGTGTGAGATTAATTATAATCTTACCCAGTGTCTCATGGGGCATGAAGGATATCGCTAGAACCTGTACAGGTTTGAACTAGAAATTTCACCCGATTGTCCAAACTGTGATGGAGTTCCAAAGGACACAAACTACGTATTCTTCCACTGTGGAAGAAAGGAAGAATCTAGATCTTTCCACTCTGGTCCTTCCTTGACCTAGATGAGATTCTAGGATGGGTGTTGATACCTGAAAATCTGAACGGCGTTACATACGTCGCATAGAGAAGAAAGGTAACAAAGCTAGAGTGAGCTGACTTCGCCCTGTGAAGGGGGGGGTTGAGTTGAGTTGCAGGTTGTTTTAACTAGGTAAAAATCAGAGATTTATCACGCTGTCTAGTAGAGAAGCGACTTCTCAGACAGAAAAGGAAACCTAGGAAAACCAATAGCTCTGTGAACTGCAGAAGTACAGAAAATAAACAACTTCAAGGTCGGCTATGATAGCATAGTCTAAGACAAGCAGATGTCCCATCGTGCACCCTGTTAACTTGGCTGGAAAAAGTGATCCACGATGCAGATGTTAATGCAAGAGCCACCGCCCTCTTCAAGTTCACTCAACTGCTGGCATATGCTGACAATATTAGCGTTATGGGAAGCACAACCCGGGATCCAGATCGAGCAGGCGGAACCAGATCTAGGGCTGCACAGCAATGAAGGGAAGACCAAGTATGCGGTGGACACATCAACGCCAAAAACCAAAGAACCAACAACATCGAATTGCACTGGTCAAATAGAAACAATAACAGTTTCGAGACCGTTGAAAATTTCTCCTATCGAGGGTCGAAAATCATAACCAATAAGAGCTGCAAGACAATGGATTTTTCCAGTTTTCATGTTTTCCTCAGAGATTTGAGTTCTTAGCAAGAAACATTTCGAGCTCTTAGCGTGTTCAAGGGAAGAATCGTCCGAAGAATTTTGGGCCCCCTTCATGAGGATGGACGATTCCGTAGGCTACATAACGACGAAATTTATGAGCGATACCAGGACCGTCAGGTTGAGGATAAAATCCGGCTCAATAGGTTCCGGTGGGCGGATCATTTAATCCGTATGGATGGGGATGGTCCAGCCCGGCAAATCTATAAAGGCTACGATAGAAAACGAAGACGTGGCAAATCCTGCTTGAGATGGAGTTATGGGGTAGTCCAGATCGCCAGACCGCTTTTAGGGATATCTAATTGGTGGACCTCGGCCCAAAACCGGGATGTTTGGAGCGTCTTACTAAGGGAGGTCTAGACCGGATACCGGCTATTGTGCGATTGATGATGATAATGGAGTACGTATCAGCTGGTACTCCGGTGGACGCTTTGACCCGAGGGTCTTGAGCGACCAAATTTTCCAATGAAATACATCAAATTGAGCTTTTTGTTCAACAATTTCCGGATTTTTCAACGGCTTCTGTGAATTTTCAAAAAAAGGTAACTAATAGCTTTTTGATAAGTGCCAGCCCACAAACATTGCGCAATTGATATGTGATCAAATCTTTATTTGCCCATGAATTGCCAATTAATCCTCTCTTGGGAAAATTATCTTTATCCCTTTGAAGGAAAATATTCGATCATTATCTGAAACGGAAAGAAATTTCAAGAAGTTTTCATTTCCGGTTTCGATTTCCCTTAAATTTTCTTCTGCGGTTGATTGCACATGCGCAAAGCGTCTTCCTTACGTTAATAAGAAAACAGAATCTTTGTTACCTGAAAAGTGACGCCGTCAACTTCCCGCTTTGTCGTCTTCAGTTTTCTAAGCTTTGCCTGCCGAACCGGATGCAGTGCCAAAGGATCTTCCGGGAAAATTCATTTTCGTTCTTCGTTTCCTTTTCCGTAACCGGCACGCGCGCGTTTCCTTCGTCTACACTTATTTCCAAGCAAATTTATTTCGAACCGAATATCGATAGTGCGTTATCGCAGGAAATAATTCCTCGTCGTGAACATCCTAACAAAGCCGAGAAAGTAGAGAAGATGGACGCTTTGAAATTCCGCGCCATCTAGCGCCGCGTAGAACTCGAGAAATAGCCGAAGATTATGAATGGAACAGAGAAATCCATTGACCGCGAGAATTTGAATTTCCTCCACATGCGGGAAAGAGAGCTCGCCACCCATATCAGCTGGTGGAGGTGGCGAGCTTGTGTCATTGTGCCGTTGACAGTGACAGTGCGTTGTTTACGCCGTGGCTCGTTCGGATACGGAATTTCAACCTTGCAAGGTTCCGCGCAAATTTAATTAGAATCGAGTCGACTTGCGGACAGTGAATTGGTGGCGCCAGGCACGGTGAGAAAGAATGTTAACATTAGCATAAATGCAAAGTGCTGTGCGCGTTTTGTAACAGAGACCGAGGGCCGTCCTGCTTCCCATTGCCGAGGGGTAAGTCGTGCTTGTGGTCAATTATGTACTTTCCAGTGCTGGATCCTTTGCAGGACTATGGAGGAACCACTTTCTCCTGACCCAGCCGGCCCGGAGAAAGTGGCGAAGTTATGCTTATCTACTTGCGTGGTCCGAGTCGGATCAAAGGTCATGGTGCGTCCAGTGCTGGCGACCGCATTTTTTGGGGAAAATGCTGATAAGGGTTAAGGCGGTTCACAGTACAAGAGATGGACCGATAACGTGACTTGTGCGGCAGTAAATCAATATTCGAGGTTTCGGTTATCAGTCGAAGGCATCTGACCAGATTATCTAACTATTCGGTGCTTGCGCGGGCATTCCAGATTGCTGGGGAAAATGAAAACAATTCATGAAATCAGCTCCAAAGATCTCTCTCAGTTAGTGAACTCATTAATGGCCCATTTAAGTTTATTTGACGTCATTTCAGATTCTTGGTCAACAGGTTTATGGTTGATACTGCGCCGTCGCCAGCATTGCATCCACTTCAGCCTGAATGTTTACATTTACACGTTCCTCATTTGAGTAGGAATCGACAGAGCATATGCTTGCGATTAAGCACATTATGCAGCTGTGGAGGCTAATCCAATTCGAATTTCGATTTTGCTGGGAACTTTTCTAACTTTTTCTTCCACCTGAAGCTATGGAAATTGAAATCGCAGCTGTGAAGACGAAAATCAGGTATTTCTGCCCGCCAAGTCTTGCATTCACTCCAAACACCAACTGGTCTAGAATGAATTCCTATGGCTTAGGGCATTTACATTTCTCATTACTGAAAACTCCAAAAAAAAGTAGATTTGAATCAGAATATGTCCAGCGGCGGAAGCGATTAAGTCCATGTGTCCATTTTTAACAATGCAAATTTCATCGGGTCATTGTTGCACTCTTGATCATGGACACAATGATCGACTGTAAAGAAATATATGTCGCGGGATTGTCATAATACTTTACGGTTGCAACGTTGTTGCATGTTACGAGGATTGTGCTGCCATTAAGGGTGCTACTGCGCTTTGGGTAGCCGTCGCCAAGGCCCCTCAAGTCTAGTTTTTTGTTGCATTGAATTTGCATCCGGCGGTACATTTAGTCACTTGGGCTTCGAATTTACAGTCGTAACAGCAAATCGTCGGAGTCGATGCTTCCCTACGAGTACTCGAACGCCCTTTTCGGGAAGCAAACCTCCACTGTGACTGCAATCGAGATCTACCTCCCGAACGCAAAGTACCTACAGTCATCGTGAGTTTGGACACGGCGTCTGCAAGTGCCGTTATTATTGCGTTCATGTCTTCACACGGGGCGTGGGTATACCTCGTGCACTTTATCGGCCGTGGCGGACAATAACTCCAGCGATCCCGAGTCCACGCAGGCCAAGATGGCCTGGGTGCCTTCCGAAAAGCGTTGCAACCAGAGGGACTTCAATCGCTCTGCGTCGACCCTATCCCCACCCAGCTGCCTGATTTCTCGAAGGAGCTAACTGGGGTTACGGTCGCCCACCATCAGATCGTTCAGCAAGTGATTCCGCTTCGCTTCTTCACTCACTGACAACTGACGGTATCAACTGTTCTTTCAGTTTGACATAGGAGCAGTCCTTCAACACGTCCGTCAGCAAATCAATAGTCTCCTCATGGAGACCCATAAGGGCGTGGTTAAAATGCGTGGCATCTGTTGTGAAGCCTGCCGGCACAAATTGCGCTTCCAATTGGCGAAAACTGAAACTGCTGCCACAGAGGGAATCGCGTCTCCCGCGGGTTTATCTTGCCGAGACATTCGGGCTAGCGAGTGAAAAAGAAGCTGAACACCGGAGCGGAAGCAGATTGAACTTATACCCCGTCAACGCAACAAAACCACCGCAGCTACAGGGAAAACGGCTCATTGGAGACCAGAGCGAAACCTTCAAAAAGACCACCTGCCGGCTCTTGCAGTGCCCATATTTTATTGTTTACAAATTATACAGTTGATTCTGTGTTGGCATAACTCTGGGTTCGTTGCAGACGTTTGCGTGGTTCCAGTGCACTTCCAGGCGGATGCGTAAGCAAGGACACGTTGCGCGATCAGCTCTGCGCTGAACTTATTCCATGCTCTCTGGCTGTTCAAGAGTGAAGGGCACGGATCTGCGGAGATGAACGGCCTCTGAATTACCCCATCACGATTTTATAAGCGCTTCCCCACGGGTTTACATCTGCTTCCGTTGGATAACGAGCTTGAGGGTTTTGCTGGCTTCCTTATAGGCGCGCTCTTTTTGCAGTTGGTAGATTCTGCCTACCGCCCTCTGAGCGGCTCTTCTGGCTCGGTGACAGGCTGATCGAAGGCTGGCTAGTTCAGTATTCCACCAGTACTTTGGTCTTCTCCTAGGCATGGACGCGGCACATGCTTTCGCGATGCATTGGGCAACACGAACCACTCTTTCTGTAGAGGCGCCTGCTCTATTGGGTTGGTCTAGCCACATTTCTATGAAGGTCTGCTCGTCCGGAGCTTTTGCAGACCAGCCATCTTCTGCCTGGTTACTCCACCCATAGCTAGCCCTTGCTAACGTACCAAGGCTTACCAAGTGTTTTTGCCGGGCTGACAAAAGTTAGGTTTACCATAGAGGCAGCCCCCCCTTTTTGAAAGGTGTTTACATAATCTTCGTTGGCCATAATTACATCCAAGGCGTTTAATAGACTGCGGCCCCTTGCATTTGTCTCTCTGCTAGCCCACTCACGGGCCCAAGCATTGAAGTCACCAGCATCCACCCTTGCATTATGACTCCTGACAGTGTCAGACTTGGTGGGGTGTAACAGATATACACATATACCCCGTTTATTTTTGCTCATACAAAGCCACTGTCTGATTCCCAGTACATTGTATGGCTTGTCGACCGCATGCCCATATCGCCGCTCCACCAGTCGAATCTGTAACCCATACGTCACCGTGAAGGTTTCTATAGGGCTCGCTAATGCTGGCAATTTCTACCTTGGATTCGTATGTGGTCTGCTCGAGTAAATCCTGAGCGACCCTGCAATGATAAGATTTATTTGAATAGACCTCATTTTTTCATTAAAATCAGTGCCTTCCTAAATTCCGGCCATTTACACTTTCGGCAATATGCCGGTAATCCCGTCGTTCCCTTCCTTCGCACAATAAGCATTTGGGGTCCCTTTTACACTCTTTGGCAATATGCATGCACCAGAGGCATTGATCAGAGCGATCAATGCCTCTATTGCATGCCCTCGCGAGACACTTGAAGCACTTCTTTAGAGAAATTTGCTCTCTCAGACAGCAAACAATCCATCCGAAACGAACCTTCCCGGCCGCGAATAACTTCTGCGCTGCGTCCACTGGTAATTGCAATGTGACCGTTTTGAGTATTGCCATAGGCTTTCCGCAAACTCACAATAGACTCCTCAGCAAGTTCTTCCAACTTGAACTGTTCCATCAAGGCAGTGTAAATTTCTCCTTTGGATGTCACTTCATCGAGATCCTTGCACTGTTTGTAGACCCCATGTTTTTGGGTCCGTACTGTAACATTCAGAGTGACAAGTGGGTTCTTAACTTGAGCTGGATTTTTTCAGCTCAAATATGAGATCATCTTTCTGGGTCCTTCGAATCTTGCTGACTATTTCGGCATAGATCTTTTAGGTCGGGATCAGCTTTGACCGTTTTTAGTATCTCCGCGTTGGACAAATTTCCCTTGCTGGAGACCACAATTACTTCTGCCCGAATTCGCGTATTTGTCTTTTTCTTCACCTTTTTATTAACTACATTGATCCATCCACCTTTTTCATTCCCCTTGGATTTTGCCGATTCGATTGCCAGGGCTCCCGGTCTTGCCGCCTTCAAAGCCACGTTCGGTATTCTGAGATCCGTGACAACGTGTCAGTGACCAAATTGTCTTTATCGGGCACATGATGAATGTACGAAGTAAACTGGTATAATGAAGATTAAGTGTTGAAGTTGGAGAGAGAACACAATGTTGAGCTTTTACCGTAAGGCAAAAGTATGGGGTTGACGTTCCGTGAGAAATGTGAATGACCTGCTCTGAAGAGAAAAACGGAAGTATTTAAAGCTCATATACGTGGTTAATAGTTCACTATCTAGGGTGCTGTGGTTCCGTTGAGCGTAATTTAATTATTTCAAGGAGAAACTCAGCGGTGGACAGCTTTAATTCACTTTCTGGTGAAGAACAGCGCTTACTGCCACGTCTGAGTCATTGACGAACGTAGCTAGGGTTTCATCCTGTTGAGAGAATGCCAAAAATATAGCGTCTACCAGCTGCTGCTTGGTGAACCCAAACGCTCGGCAGGCTTCCGGAGACCACACAACCTTTTGCGATTCCTTGGTTTTAGGCCCAAACAAAAAGCCGTTAAGGAGGTACTGATGGTGAACCGGTTTGGACATGAAACGAGGATAGAAGTTTACCATGTCCAAGAACCTGTCTTTTACCGTCTTAGGCAGCGGAATTCGCGCCCGCTTGTTCCACCTTGTCTGGATGGAGACTAGAGTGGGCTAGAAATTTTATCTGCGGTTGGAAGAATTTGAATTTTTAACGTTGAGAGCGAAGTTATGGCCAAGGAAGCGTTGAGAAATGCACTCGAAATGTGCCAAATGCTCGAATTCAGTAAGAAGGCGACCAGGACATAATCCAAGTTGATGAAACAGAACTCCAGGTATCGTAATCTAGAGTATATGAATCTCTGGAATGTCTCCGACATATTGCACTGGCCAAAAGTCAGATATATTCGTATGAAAGTCCGAAAATTGCGCAAATTGCTGTTTGGAATATCTTCGCGACCCGCAAGCTCGAGAAAACACGATACTTTGCTAAGAAAAGCGCGAAGCCTTGAATAAGGGGAATAAGGCACTGATTCAAAATCGTCGGAGCAGTCAGGCTTCTGTAATCTTTACAACGTCGTCATTCGGCGTTAGGCTTGGGAACCAGATGGAGTGGAGATGATCATCAGCTGTTGGAAGGCCCACATATACCTTGTTTAAGGAGATGTTCAAATTATTTCCGGCCAAGAGCGAGCTTCTGGTTTGGTAGAGGACACACCTTCGAAAGCTTGGATATGTAGATCGGCGACAGCCTCAAAAATCATGGAAAAAGTATTGTTGTTCGAGCTAGTTGAAATTTTTCCTGGCCACATAAGGGAGGTTGTTGGGTCTATCAGGGACCTATCCTGCATATTCACCAGCCGGAAGTTTGCGTCTAATGTGGAGTTGCTAATGTCCGTTAAAGTGAAGCGCCACGAGAAAGTCAAAATGGACGTTTACTTGCCTATAGCCGTGCGTATATAAGGGCGTGGATTTTGCTGCCGCTAATTTTAGCTACTATACGAATAATTTATTGAGTCTGGTGATGGGGAAGATCGAGACCTCCTCGCTTGTGTTGACCAAAAAATTGTCGTACACGTTCCATCCTCGACAAAAAGGAAAGCTGTAAAAACATGAAAGACTTTCCTGACGCAAAATCCAATAGTAGTTTCGCAGAGAATCTGCCAATGATATCAGCTGAGGTGACCTATATGACAATCCCAGCTCAATTTTGATTTACATTTTTATGAATATTTGCTTGTGGGAGTCCTTAAAGAAGTCGATATGCTTGAAAGCACCCACGGATATGGGTGCCGCGGATAGAGGTAACAATCTGCAAGATAGATGGTCGTACCCAGCGCAATCAGAAGAAAGGGTGATCCTCTTCTATCTTAACGTCAATTATTTAGGCAACTCGGAATAAGTTGGGTGAAAATCTAAACGCTGCTCGATAGATGGCAACCTTATTGTTTGAGTTGAATTGCCAAGATAGCTACGGTTCTGTGGTCTCATAATGTTCCTTTGTTTTTCAGATTTTCGGTGTTCTATAGATTTAGCTGTTCTATAGCCCCCTTTAGCATCGCTGGATAAATGCCATCCAAGACAGGTATTTCGAAAGGTTCACGACTCTCAGAATGATTTGCATCTTCTCAATTCAAACAAGTGTTCTCCTGGTTGATCTACTTCCAAGAAAGTATTGATTCAACTCTGAAGGTTATGAAAGTATCATCTTCTTTTCTGAGAGAATCCAAACTGTCCGACCTGTCCATTTAGGACCTCTGCATAGTGTTGAAATTTCACTCTCTCCTTTCAGTTCCTCATAGTATGTTTTAAACCAGTCTCGCTGCGAACTTCCTCCGAGTGTTACTGGGCGTTCTAGAAGTTTAACCAGTCTTTATTCCAATCGATTTTATAATTGCGGTTTGGAAGTTTACAGGTTCCTGGTATGGTTGAAAACACTCGGAAACTTTTGGTCCAGTTCCAACACCATGCTGAATCAGTGGACATCTGTAGATCTATCGTTCTTGGCACTCATAAACTGTACCTTCTGCGGGGGCTGACTATCCAACATCCGACATACTCAATTCTCTTCAACTTGATACGGTATATTTAGGACTGCTGACAGAATTTATCGCTGGAATTACCTGATGGAGGCACTTTGAGGTAGCCTCATCAATGTGCCCACTGAGAAAACTTTGACTATTAAATCTTGATTTTCTCCAAGGTCAAATAGTTTTTCCATAGGTACTCCTGCATGACCGTATTTTCACTGTTAAAGCTTACTATTTTCTTCAGAAAACTCCAACAATATCGACCAGCAGCGAGGCAAGATGGTCCGGATAGTTCAGTGGTTTGAGAACTGTCGGCTGTCGTATGGAAAGTTGCCGTTAAAATCTCATTGGTTGCAGTCGGTTTTGTATCGTGATTTGACGTCGGATACCAGTCGACTCAGCTGTGAATGAGTACCTGATGAAATCAGGGTTATAATCACGGGTGAGCGCGATGCTAACCACAGTGCTGCAAGTACTGTAATTCTGTAGTGTATCGTTACGGTCTTGAATGCTCTAACACACTTCAAGGCTCTGACACAATTGGATTATCGCGCCAATGATTATTGATGACTTCGCGTTAGTTTTCCTATGTTAGTAACCGACTTCATTGAGATGAGATCCCTATCGCTAATTTGTTCACTTGTTACTATATGGACCGCAACCCGCAGGGAAACTGTGGAAGTTGACCTCAGTGTGGAGCACTACAGAGTGTTTGTCAGTCACTAATGTATTGTTTTACTCTTCTTGCGGCTATTAAAGCCTTGCACTGAGTGGCGATATCCTCCAGGCTGGTGGAGCAATGCGGAAACGCGCCGAACAGTCTGGGCGGCACGCTCAAGGTCACACTCTTGTGGGTTCCCGGTCATAGGAGTATAAAGGGGAGTGAGTAGGCTGATGGACTGGTCAGGCAGGCTCTGTTCTTGGGAGTCCTTCGGCGGGTGCAGTATGTGTCCTGCTGGCGATTGTCATGGGCGGAATCTACGTGCACTACCTAGCGGCTGCGGATCGCAGGTGGCGAACGCACACCACCTGTACCACTGAGGTAAGACTGAAAGCCTTCATGCCCACTTAGAAGTTGGGTAAGGAAGTAATCTATCTCACCGTGCGTGCAGTCCATGTGCCCCTTGGCTTATTTTGCCAAGAAAGTTGCCACTCGGTAAGGGTGCGTTGACGTTCTTCACGGGTAACCATCTCTCTTAAGTTCTCGCGCTGACGGCGGTAGATAGCTTTGCGCTCCTCGGCTCACTCCCGCGATCACCATCACAGCCGATTCGTAGACGGTGCGATAAGCTAGCGCCATCCGCAATGCTCCCCGCCTCTGCACTTGAGCGAAGCGTTTACGATGCACCTCCTTGCTAAGGGTATCATTCGCCATTAGCCGACTCAAGGCCGCGACTTCAGCTGCAGCCCTGTCCACTTCTGCTTTGGCTTACTCGAAGAAGCTCATCTTCGAGTCGAGCAGTAAACCAAGGTAATTAACCGCTAGTTTTCACTCTGCAGTCAACTCACTGATCGATATGGGACACAAGGTCAGGATTCTCCTTCTGATCAAGATGACCACTTCGGTTTTTTCTAGGGCAAGGCTCATCCGCTTACCCGTCGCATCAATATGCAAAGTCTGCTCTGGGCTTGTTCAACGGTGCATCCGGCAACAAATACTGCAACTTTGTCTGCACAACCGACCAGGCACGACTTTTCGGGCATATCGATTCTCAGGAAACTATAGTAAGAAGCGTTCCAGAGGTCCGACTCTAGGATGGATCCCTGTGCTACTCCCGGCGTGATTTGCATCCTCCTCTGGGCCTCTAACGTCGTATAGAGCAGGGAGCGGTCTTTTAAATAATCCCTCAATATCCGCAAAAGATAGCTTGGCACGTGGAGTGAGTTTTCTAATGTGCCTAGCATATCTGTCCATTTCTGATATCAAGCGTTATGAGCAGCACTATCCGTCGAGATCGGCGACTGGGTGCATCGGCTCACTTCTACGACTTCCATGATAGCATCTACTGTGGATCTCCCTGTCCTGAACCCGAACTGCCTTGGGAATAAATCTCCGCCAGCGCGGATCGCTTCACTGAGTCTACTCCTGATGAGCTTCTCGAGCACTTTTCCGGCCGTGTCAAGCATATACAACGGTCGGGATGCAGACGGGAGCTTCGGGTCTCCTGTACCCTTACTGATCAATGCGAGTCTGGTCACTTTCCAGCGATAAAGAAAAATGCCCTCCTTCAAGCAAGCGTTGAACGCTTCAAGCAGCAATTCTGGCCGTTGGCGGAACACCAGTTTGTAAACTTCCGTCGGGATACCATCAGGGCCTAGCGCCTTCTTGTTTTTCATGGTGAGAACGGCTTCTTCGAGCTCTCTCATTGTGGAAACATCATTGCGTACATGGTGTCTGGAGAACAGTGCCCGCACAATGCGGTCCATCTGGTCGGTACTTAGTATGCAGAGCCCCGAATTTCCGGGTGACGAGCTTATAGCCAAGTCCCCACGGGTCCTCATTCACCTCGTTAACAAGGTTCTGCCAGCCGCTTTACCTTTATTTATATGGAGCTCCCTTCACCGCGGCCCCGCCTGCTCCAAGAGCTTCGAAGAACTTCCCGATGTTAACCTTCGCGACATTGCACAGACAGGGGAGCGTTGCCTTGGTGCTCGCCGGCAAGTAGCGTCAAACGCGATGTACTGGTGATCACTTGCCGAGAAGTCTTCTAGGACTCGCCACCCGTCCACCGATGATGCCAGAAATTCCGCGACGCGAATGCTTCCTTCACAGCCTGGACGCCGAAACGTTAGCGTGAATCCGGTATTTAAAACTGTGAGCCCGGTTCTCGCCGCCATTTCCAGAATCCCTTTCCCTCTGGAGTCTGACTGAGACATATCCCATTCAAGAGGCCTGACATTGAAATCACCACCCACCAGGATTCGTCCCTCCGTGCTCGAAACGGTGTCCTCCATAGCATCAAGCCGGCGCCGAAAGTCAAGCATCATCTCGTTCGGCGTCGGGTAAACGCTAAAAAACGTTATCCCCAAACACCGGATCCAGATAAACCCCTCGGCGTTCGGCAAGAACACGAAGTCGAACGTCATCCCGATAGCAGCGGTGCCTGATAAGTCGAGATGCCATGAGGACGGGTCCTTGTTTCGGTATTGCTCGCTAATCAGCACTAGATCAGCATTTACTTCCGCAGCGGGCTGTGCTAGCAACTGGTGAGCGGTTGCATTCCGGTGCATGTTAATTTTTAAAATGCACCCTCTCCAATTCCGCGCTGAAGATCGGACCCCGTCCCGGGCCCGCAGTGTGTGCGTCGCTCTCACAATTCTCGCTTTCATTGCAGGTCTTCGCTTGATGACCCACTTGGCCGTATCTCCGGCATGCTGTCCCCCTGTCTGATCCCCGTGCTGGAGCTGTTTGCGGTCCGTTTGACGTAAGCAGCATTCTCAGCGGGGAGTGCGGCTGTTTCTGCTCTCCACGTTCGCCTATAGAAGGAGATGCGGTTCAATAGTTCCTTCAGTTCCATTAGCCCGTTTTTGATGCCTTTGCTGACGTTCCTCTGGAGGAACGTTGCCGGCCACATTCGCTTCACCACTGCTGTGCATTTCCTGATGAGCCTTTCCTTTTCGGCTCTAGTTAGGACGGTTGACTGCACTTCCATTCAGTTTGTGTCTGAATCCATCTGCTCAGGACTAATGATTCTGACTGAGCTTTCTTCCGGAACTACAAGATATTGGAGTTGCCATCTCCGCATGGTCAGTCGCCACTCGATAAGGCTTCCACTTTATTTGGGTGTCCCGGTGTCACATCGAGTATGTCAGCCCTCGCTGGCTCTTTCGGTGATCGCTGCGGTGAACGACGTATTCAGCTCTTCCCTGTTGTTTCGTCGATTTTTTTTTATTAATTTATGTTTATTCTCCATTAAAAGTTAACCAGCGCATCGTGTGCAAGGGAGCGGGCCGCAATAGTCAGGAACGGGTGTACCCTCGGGGACGCAGCCCCTACCCCAGTTCCCTGAGGCGTGACCTACGCTTAGCCGATCCCGGAATTTACGGACGAATCAGCGCTCGCTCGAGGCAACGCGGTCTACAGTATAAGATTATGGGGGTCTACATAGGGCACTGTCCTATATGGGATCATACCGGCAGACTCAACATACCATACAATTCGCATTGTCGAAGTTGCAGAGAAGAGGAGGAAATCCCCAGGCACTCCCTTTGCAATTGCCCCTATAGTTAGAGTCAGTCTACGGACACTAGGTAAACCATTCTCAGAGAGATTTCTAGCGGCAAGAATGGGACAGCTCCTTTCTTTCGTGAACGCAGCGGTTGATTTGAGCCGGCTGGGCTCTGTCTGCTTACCCTCAAAACAGCAGTCACGGTCTTAAGAGTTTGTGGTATCAAAACAGCGCACCACAGCGCTAATTGAGCTCCTCAGAGCGGCACTTTACTTCTGACCTAAAAACTTGTTTTCAATTCCTGTAGATAATGTCACACATGGTGATACAGTAATGCCCATGACCTCAGTTCTAAGGAGCTTTGTCTTTTTTCCTAGTGCCTTCCACTACCGTTGATTGGGAGCCTCCCGAGGTTCACAGTGTCCCGTCCGCGCGAATCCGAACAGGTCCGTGTACATCACCAACTTCCTTTCCTGGCCCGGACTGAGGAGAAGGTCCTTTATTATCTAAACCTGGGTTCGAGTTTTGGCATTTATATGAATCCTTTCGGCGTTTATATTCTCATATTTAATAGAAAGGAATATATTCTGAATATATTTCCAATTATCGAAATACAAAGCAAGAGAACTAAACATGTTCAATTGTCTATTTTTGATTTCAGCGTTAAATGAATCACCATGACGAACATTCAAAGCAAACTAGTCCCCGTGACGGTGCCATGTACACAGTACGCGCACCCATGGACAGACAGTTGCTGGAATTCCACTGCGGGGCTTCTTCTCCAAGCATCACAGCATAGTCTTCGCATATACACAGCAGTTTATCTGGTAAGCGCATTTCCCACATATTTCTGCAGTCAGGACAATTTTCACTATTGAAATGGTACCCATGATGCCTGCTTTTGTAGGAATTCCGCTGGGAATTTGTCATGAATACTCAAAAATCTGGGTTAATATGATATTTCTCTATTTCCAGCTCTCGCTTATTACACGCGGACGAATTCCCACGCCGCGCGATATCAAGCGCACAATTCTAGGAATTTTACAATCCTCGGCGTTTTTAACGACCAATGCCTTCAGCTTTATCATGTTCACCTGTCTCCTCCGCCATGTGTTGGGTACATTTCATTTCATAACGGTATCATATGTTCCTGCCTTTTTGGCAAGCTTGTGTGCAATATTTGTTGAACGACCAGCTCGTCGCATATTACTCACCCTCTACGTAGCCAACGTGGCAACAGAGACAGCCTGGTCTATGGCTGCCTCTCGAGGTATCGTCAAATCGATCCCTCATGGACAAGCCATTATTTTTGGTACAAGTGCGTCCATTCTATTATATCTTTATCGACGTGGACTACATCACCAATATCAGGATTCACTATTTAATATTTTCCGATTTGTTGTCGGTGGTGATGAGGAGGGACGACGCCCCACTGGGGCAGATGAAAGTGCTGAATCACCTGCCGAAGCGCTGGGTGTTGAAGGTATCGAAGGTGCTGTGGGAGCTGAGGACCGGGTTGGACGACGACAACGACGTAATCATTACAGCGATATCTCGTTTCTGGTTCGAATTTATGTTCAATTATTGGATAAGATCAAATCGCAAAGCAAACACAAATCCTGTCCGCACAATTATAGTTGCCTCTATTATTCGGTTAGTGGCGGTTCCAGGCTGTTTATGGTTGGCTTTGGTCTACAAGTTACACTAAAAATAGTTTTGCAATTGAAAAAGCTGCTGCAGAGGAAATTGAGCTTGAAGAAAGTTATTTTCAATCGGGAAACACTTAAGTTGGGAGTGTTTCTGGGAGGATTTTCGTTTCTGTTTAGGGTGAGTGGGGAGCTCGTTTGCAGTGTGAATGACTTAAGCATTTTGCTTCCTTTTTCTAGTCAATTTCTTGCTCACTGAGACACATAACCGGGTTCGATCATCCGTTGTACGCCATTCCTGCAGGCCTGGCCGCCAGCTGTGCGTTCACGAAATATCCTGACGTGACGGTGGCTCTATACGTAATGTGGAAAATGTTGCAGGTACATGTTCCAACAACCCCCAAGTCGCTCGCTAAGAGTCAAAGTCCTTAAAATTGTTTTATTCATTACGCTTCCAATTGCCTTACATAATTTCAGATTAGCTACAACATCGGAGTCGATAAAGGTTACCTTCCAAAAGTACCTGGCTTCCAAACCTTGCTCTACTGCGCTAGCACCGCTCTTTTATTCCATGTCGGCATATTTGAGCCTCTGAATTTACGACCCAGCTACTGGAAATTCCTGCACGGCATCTCAGGTGGACGGTAAGTTGTGTGTGTGCTTTGCAAGAAAGCGCGCCTTCATTTTTCATTTTTTGTTTGTTCTCGCTTGACTTACTTTCCTCCGAAAGGAACAATTTGTTTAGATCCCAGATAAGGTCCTTTTTGTTTCGCTAAAATATTCATAGTTCCGAGGCAAATAAATCCTGAACTTGGTGTTCGTTTTTTGTTTATTTATAGAGTGGCTATAATGGATAGGAGTGCATTCGATGTTTGGGGGTTAGATTCGAGTAAGGCTGTCCTAGAAACGTTGAAGCTAACCAAGACTCAGGCTGGCAAAGTGAAATTTGCCTTCAGCTAGGTGAGGGGGTCGTGTTCGTTTGATGGCGATGGTTATGTAATTTTATTCGTGTGGGTAAATGTAAATTGGATACGATATTTTTATATGGCTTTAATTTTAGTGCGACGTTTTTTAAATAGTGATAATTATATTAATTATGGAGATTTGTTATTCGTTGGAAATAAATGATAAGTAGGAAGCAAGTGGTTTTCTTCAGAGTGGTAGAAGTTTAGTTTTCATTCAGGCTCAAATCCGCTACGAGTCGTCATTTTTAAGAACTACAGCAGGCTTTAAGGTTCTCCAGGTTGGAAGATTGGAAATTGCGATTTATGGTGAGACTTTTTTAGGGTACCTCAGTTTAGAAATATGTTACGTTTCTGCATCCTTATCCGCATCTATGTATTCGGGTAAGTATAGATGGTGATTTGGTGTTGTGCAGGTATATACAGATTTAATAGGTTAATATGATTAGTGTTTTTAGGGAGCAAGTGGTCCAATTCTAGGGCCCATATGCTGTTTTTATTTTGGTCTTTCGCAGGTTCAGCGCTCCGAAATTCATTGGATTCGAAGGTATTACCTTCATCTAGGTCTGTCATTAAGGCTTTTCCTGGATCGTTTCTTACAACAAATTCCAAATAGCGTCGATATTCAGCAATTAAGGAAGGATTTCCCTGAAGTGAAGGAGTCCTGTAGTTACTGGTGATGGTCAGCCTATATCAGTTATGTTTTGGGGGAAATTAATTTGTTATTTTAACTTCTCTGCGCTTTATTTTGTTAGGATTGTAGTAGCATTTCTTTGCAGTAAATATAAATTATTGGATTTTATTTATGTTTATTTACGAAATTCGAATAAGAACAGAAATTGACATTTATTTAATATAATTGACTTCGTGAAAATTATTGTTATGATGACCTCATGGTCAAGTTTGTACTTAGATGGCTAATAAATTTTGAACAGATATGGTGTAGTGTCCGTTCTCTATGTCCTCTAAGGAGAGGATGCGAGATTCATTTCATTGTAAAGAGCATATTTAGCTTTCTCCTATTTAACTCCATTTAATACCTCTTTTACCCTCTTTCAACTTTCTATGCCCATCCTAATATCCACTTATTTCCAAATGGTAACTTCAAAATCATAATTCTAAATTTGAATTCTACTTACCAAATTCTTTCACCTTTTACCATTCCACAAAACTCCAGAATGTATTTAAATATTTCAAAGTCAGTAAAGAAATTTTCTAACATTTCGAAAATGATCATTAACATTTCTTGTCGTTGTTTGTATATATATTTAATCGTATTGCATATTACGAAATGCGTTACAAACGCTTGTTTCTGGCCAGAGTGAAATAGTGTGCAGATGTTGGGATCTACCATAGCTGCACCGCTGACTGGGTGGAAACCCTTTTGATATGGACAGCTGAGTGTTGGTAGTTGGCGGCCGTGGTCATTTTATAATACATGGTATAAAACAAAACCTTCTTAAAGTCGGTTTACTGTCTGTCTGTTCTTTTTTTTTGGCGTTAGAAGGTGGCAAGATTCAAAACCTACCGCTGGCTCCTGCCATATGGTTACGTGAGACTTTTACTCACTAAAACCACCTCCTCCCCCTTCGGAGGATCAATTGCGTACTGCGGCTCGTCTCGTTATTTGTTACTTTCCTCCAAATCTCCTCCTTCCCAATAGATTGTGGATCGCCTTCATTAATTTTTCCACCGCCGTCCAGTTTTTCCAAAGGCTAACATTTCTTCCAGAATAGAAAACCATACCCCGGGTTCAATTTCCGCCTCCACCCTGTGTGCGGCGAACCTCAGGTAGTTAAAAACAACCTGCTCGGCATCCTCCGGAATTATCTCGCGTGTCGGGTAATATGGGGAGTCGTCACGCCCGAAACGATAAAGGTATGCACGGTACCCTCCGCGTCCGGTTAGGAATTGAATTAGCTCGTAACTAACTTCATCGTGCTTTCGTGTGATCCATTTTGAAACGTCTGGAATAATCCTATGGGTCCAGCGTCCTTTAGTTGAATCATCCGTTTTTTGCCACTCTAAAAGAGCTTCATTTCGTACTAACTGCCGACGATAGCTTATGATGGGTCGCCGATTGCATATGATGGCTCATAGAAGTCTCGACCCTCGTTCCCCAAGATATCAATGGGGACCATGCCCGCTATCACACATGCTGCTTCGTCTGATGTTGTACGGTAAGCGCACGACGTTTGCAATGCACTCAATCAATATGGGGCCGCGATTTTCCTTTTGTTTGCTTCTTGCTTTAGTGCCGATGCCCAGACTGGAGCTGAGAACTCTCGAGATAAGTGGTCGACGGCTTTGCCTAGGACCACTTACATTTGGTAACGTTCTTGCCAGCAATGTAGCAAGCCCGGAAGTCTTGGTTGCTAAATTCTCAAGATGGGGATTGAATTTGATCCTTTGATCAACCATGACTCTCAGATATTTGAGCGTTGGTTGCGAATGTGTCATGTGCTCGTTAATTCTGATCTCTATCGACTTTTGCTTCCTTCGCTTGGTGATGAAAACTACCTCGGTTTTATGCTCTGCGAGCGTCAGACCAGCGTCTTCTAGCCAAAACCTTATTTCAAAAATTGCTTCGTTTGTACGGATTTCGATCTGCACAATATCTTGTGCCACGATAGTCACTCCGATGTCGTCCGCGAAGCCAGTGATTGTCCATCCTTTGGGCAATTGCAACTTTAAAACTCTATCATACATTATTATCCACATGAGACAACCGAGGACTGATCCTTGTGGAACGCCGCAGGTTGTTCTATATGGCTTAGGTCTATCATCCGGATCCTAACATGATTGCCTCTCGCAGAGAAATTCTACGACTATGCGCACCAGGCATTTGGGAGCGCTCAATTTGGCTAAACCAACAATTATTTTGCTCCATTTTGCAATATTGAAAGCATTCTTCATGCGGAGAGTAACTATCGCGCAAAATTTATTGGTCTCTACCGTACTGATCGCATTGACAGTAGATGTTGTCTTTCGGAGTCCGAACTGTCTGCCTGAGAGACCACCCCCTCCTTTTCTGCGATCGTTACAAACCTATTGTAGATGACTCGTTGGAAATTTTGCCGACTCCGTTTAAAAGGCATATAAGACGAAGGATTATCTAAAGGTTTATTTCGATTATTGATGTTTGATGGGTGGTATCCCTTCTACGCAAGGATTCCTGGTAGCCACGACGGGATCGTTCGTAGATTTTCAGTGAAAGTTTAGTCACAAAATTTCTCGATATGATAGTATGTAATTCTACCTACATAGCTATGGTTGCATTGTATTTTTGAAATGTTTCTGGACAGAGTTATCTACAACTTCTTCTTGACAACTAAGTAGGTTTAACCGGTCTCAATATGTTTGAGCAATTCATCCTGTAAGAGTTTGCACGCATTTGTAAATCTTTGGGAGAGCATTCTGACTCTACGTGCTCTTATGTTGCTCCGGACACCTCATCAAGTGCCCATTAAACTCGTTTTAGTCACTTGATTTCGGTCGCGTGGTCCAGTGCGCAGCTTTGGGAAATTATTTCACATTTTTGTCAGTAAATTTTGCATTTAATATAATAAAATAATGGTGAAAATTTAATTAATAAATATATGTGAAGAGTGAAATAATAATTAATAAATATATGTGAATAGTGATAAAATAATAGTTTTGTCTAGACTCCTGAATTGTCGTGACGTGACTTTGTAAGGACTACGGCGTGCGGGCGCGGACTATTCGTCGGGTTTTCCTTCCATTAGCCCCTAATTCCCAACCATTTTTAATTGTTCTCCTTTAAAAAATAGTCCTAGGCTAGGACTATCATCCAATTTTGGGTGATGCCAATGCAAGGACTGCATTTAGTGACGCGAGTGTTACTTTGACGGGATGGTCGAAATCGAGTGTGCGAAATTTAGATGGTGATCAATATTAAAACATTTTCTAGTGCGATTAAAAAAGTGTGTAGTGTGGATTCTATATGCTGAGGATCTCCAGAAAGTAACAAGGATTTTTCAGCCGTGAGTACAGATTTTCCCTATTTGACTTCTTTCTTTGCTTTCTTTGATATTTATTTATTTACTTAAAACAAAGGATTATTGCATGTGTATTTCAAACTACCATAGTAATTCCTACAATGGTGATGACGTTTTACGAACTGAAAAGATAGCACAATTTTATTTAATTGTAAAATATGAAACCATTCCCAAAAGTAACAATCATCATCATTATCAACCGCCCAACAACCGGTATTTGGTCTAGGCCTGCCTTAATAAGGAACTCCAGCGATCCCGGTTTTGCGCCAAGGTCCACCAATTCGATGTGCCTGGCGTCCTGGCTTACGCCATCATTCCATCTCAGGCAGGGTCTGTCTAGTCTTCTTTTTCTGTCATAGATATTACACTTATAGGCTTTTCGGGCGAGATCATCCTCATCCATACGGATTAAGTGATCCGCCCAGCGCAACCTGTTAAGACGGATTTTGTCCACAACCAGACGATGGTGGTATCACTCATAGATTTCCTTGTTATGTAGGGTACAGAATCGTTCATCTTCATGTAGAAGGTCAAGAATTCTTCGGAGGACTCTTCTCTCGAACGCGGCCAAGAGTTCGCAATTTTTCTTGCTAAGAACCCAGGTTTCCGAGGAATACATGAGGGTACATGTGGTGAGATCATTGTCTTGTACAGTAAGAGCTTTGACCGTATAGTGAGACGTTTCGACAGGAACAGTTTTTGTAAGTTGAAATAGGCTCTGTTAGCTGCCAACAACCGCGCGCGGATTTCATCGTCATAGCTGTATCCGTTGTGATTTTCGACCCTACATAGGAGAAATTTTCAATGGTCTCAAAATTGTAGTTTTTTATCTTTATGCTTCCCGGTGCGGTTCGATGTTGTTGGTTGGTTGGTTTTTGGGGCTGACGTTGCCGCCATATATTTTGTCTTGCTTTTATTGATATGCAGTCCAAAATCTCGCGCCGCCTGCACGATCTGAGTGAAGGCAGTTTGTACGTCTCGGGTCGTTCTTCCCATGATGTCGATATCGTCAGCATAGGCCAATAGTTAGGTAAAATTAAAGAGGATCGTACCATTCGCATTTACCTCAGCATTCCGAATCACTTTGTCCAGGACCAGGATACCGAATTCTCTCATGGTCGTGTACACTTTTACCCTGGTTATGCTATCATATTCCAACAGTTTTCCCATCGCTTGTTGCACCAAGAAAATATGGTTTTTTGCTGATTTGCTCGGATTGAAGCCTCTTTGGTATGGATCAATGATGCTCTGAGCGTTGGGGCTATCCCACTTAACAAGATAGCGGAGAATACCTTGTAGATGATATTCACCAACGTGATACCTCTATAATTGCTGTACGGTGTGATATCTCCCTTTTTATGTATGGGACAGATAATTGCCTCGTTGCCAGTCGTCGGACATTGATTCGCTGTCCCACACTTTGAGTATAAATTGATGAACAGACCTGTTGATTTTCCCAGGCTTCCTTTTTCCGTCTGTGCAGTCGCTTCTTCGCTCGCCGGAGTTCGTGATAAGTCTCCGTGCATGCCCGTGTTCTTTGACAATGCAACATTACTCGGTATGCAGCATTTTTCCGTTCCGTTGCTAGCTTATGTTTATCGTCGAACCAGCCGTTCCGACTTTTCCTGCGGCTGGAGTATGTATATTTGTGGCATATTTATGATAACGTTCTTCAGGTTTTCTGTTATCTTCGGATATGGCGGCATCCATTTCCCCCTATAGGTGTTACGGAGAGCTTTATTGCGCATGGCTTCAGTGTTAACTTTCACCTGATTATCAGAGGGGATTCTGGGCGGTCTTGTTATGCAAGCTAGGAGCACCATGCCAACGAGATAGTGATCCGGGTCTATATTGGCCCCTCTATATGTTCCGATATTCATCAAGGCTGGGATGTGTTGGCGTTGGATCAACACGTGGTCAATTTGGTTGAAAGTGGTCCCGTCTGGAGAGGCCCACGTATGTTTGTGGACCGCTTTCGCGTAAACCAAGTACTTCCAACAACCATTTCATATGACACTGCTAATTGAATAATCCGCAGTCCGTTATCATTTGTATTTTGATGTAAGCTACGGAAGCCAACGTATCGCCTGAATACGGGCTCCTTCCCTACTTGGCTGTTAAAATGATTTTCATGTCATATCTGGGACAGGCTTCGATTGTTCGTTCTACTACCTCGTAGAAGGTATCTTTCTCTGACTCTGCAGTCTCCTCTGTAGGGGCGTGAACGTTAATGAAGCTTATATTTCTAAATTTGCCTCGCAAGCGCAGAGTGCATAGCGGTTCGCTTATACTTTCAAAGCCAATAACAGCAGGTTTCATTTTCTGGCTGACTAAGAAACGTACTCCAAGCACTTAATTTACTGGATGGCTAATATAATATATGGTGTAGTGACTCTTCTCCAGGAAATCGGTCCCTGTCCAACGCATTTCCTGCAACGCTGTTACATCAGCCCTATATTGGAAGAGGGTATCGGCTAACTGCTTGGCAGCTCCATCTCTGTACAGAGAGCGCACATTGCATGAGAAAATTGGTGGTGGTGGTTGTAAAGTCCGTCCTGTGCGAGGTTTTCCGTGTAGGGTTGTCAGCCCTACCCAACCCCTCAACCTGCAGGACCAGTTGGTACAATTTGTCCCGTTTTTAGGTACGGGAGACTCGCCTTCATCCTTCCCCGTCTGCAGCTTTTCGTTAAGAAAGAGCTCCCAGCGTTCACCACGTGGAGGTGGAGATAGAGCTGTTGGTATTGGTTGAGCAGGCGTTTCCCAGGTTTTATGCTCTATCGTGGGTATCAATCCACGTTTCGCCCAGGGACCTATACTACCCTTTGACCACCAAGCTTAATAACAAACTTAATTTGTAGAAAACTCTAACTTAAGCTTACTTGCTAGTAAGAGGAAAGTCAGGAAGAACCCTCATATTCTGAAGACTGCGTGGGGGTAGTAGACGGGTGAGGGGATTGAAAATGGATGCATAAAAGGAGTGATTAAAGTTATTGTGCTGTCAGCGACATTCATTGCATGAACGATAATAGTATAGTAACCTTCCGTTGCGGTAAACGCACCTTGGGGTGTAGGTTTAGGATATCGGAGGGGAGGACATGCTTTCTAAATGGGAGGTCGGATGGGCTAATCTGGCCTCGTATAAATCAGAAAGGAAAAGACTTTTATTTATTCACTCATTATAATTAACATACTAAATCTAAGGTATAATCTAAAAACTAAACCAATTTATTGATAAAGGTATAAAAAGGAAATGTTACCAGGTATTTTTGAGGAAAGGTAAAAAGAAAAACCTCCACTCATTGCAGTTTTAATAAACCATTAGATGGGAAAAGGGGTAGGATTAAGGACGGGGAATAAAATGGAATACATACAGGTGGGAGTTGGGGATTAGAAGCTAAGGACTGGTACGAAGGATGGGTAGGTATTGGAAATTGGAAGTGGGAGCAGTTACCGGTGTAGAAGACTGCTCTACTTTGGGGATCGAAGAGGCGGTTTGGGATTGTAGGGATAAGAGGTGTTGGGAGAACAGATGAGTACGAAGAAGACTGTCTTCAGCGTTCTCAATTTGCATGGCCTGGGCGATAAGGGGATTGGAGTGTGTTTGACATTTGGTTTGGAAATTAATGGCCTGACGGACAAGGACAGCGTCGATACGGGGAGTTTGACAGGAATCGTTTATGATTTGATTGGAGATATATTTGCAGTCATCTTGTTGACAAATTTGATGCACTGGCGGGGGATCTTCCATTCTCTCAGGCAAAGCCTCTCTATTTGGGACGGTGAATTATCGGACCAGAAGATGATGGCAAAAGTGAGGAGAGGTCTGATAAGCTGTTTTGTAACAAAACTAATTGGGTTGATTCGCTGTAATGTACCTCAGCTACTTCCAGGTCTCGCCAAAAGGCCTGCACTCCTCGTCTACTGTTCTATGTTATATGTTCCATTGATCTGTCATTCTGGGACAGTGGATCCATTGTATATCCAACAATAGACCTATCACCCTTTCCTAAGTCCTTACGCTTTCTAATCAACCCGTCCGGCGGCATCTGGTCGGTACTCTGATGTAGTGGGGTCAAACTATCTCAATGAAACTGTGGCGACAGATGTCAATGCACGTTCGGAGTTTTCGATAATAGTTGCGGTCAGTTTTCATGTGTTGCTCTCATATAGGTACATGGAGAGAATTCTGACAAGGAACAGCCTTTATTTGGTGACAATGTACAGACACCTGCATTCTAATGTTTTGAACAAATCAGCGAGGACGGATCTAGCGCCGTTAATGCGTGGAGTGACATCGAGTTAGGTGCCGTCATCAGTCAAAGGAACGTTTCCAACATAGACAATTTGATCCACGCTTTCAATGCTATTTCCATTAACGCAGGTTAGTGCGTCAGAATGAGGGCCTTGGCCTTTGTGGTGTTTATCTTCTACAAATCAAGAGTCATTTGGCTAAGTTCCGTTAAGATATCAGGATAGACAAAGTGGAAAGGAGAAAGAATAGTATCGGGGACAGAATGGAATTGTAGCAGACTCCGTTTTGAATTTCACGATTCTCAAGGCTGGCGTGTTGAGCGCGTTGACGGCACAAATTCTGCTTGGACAAGAAGTTTATATCCGTGTGCTACCAAATTTTGCAGTTTTGTCCATAAGAAAAGCGGATGTTCACCCTTGCTCGCAGCCATCAAGAGAGTTCTTCGATCCACCTCCACGTTTTCACCTGCACCCGTGTCTTGTAACGCCCTTTTGGGGTGAGACTAATAACCTCACCCACGATAGTGATAAATGTTCTCAGGCGGGTTCTTTAGAATTAAATCACTCGCATTGCGAAGACTCTTGTCTTCTGCTGAATGACGCCTGATTGCGGAGACGGCTCGCGTTGATCATCAGCTGATGGTCCTTTTCAAAGCTGATGGAAACACCTCTTGTTACAAATATTTAGGGAGCAACTCCTAAATCTAGTATAGATTGCGCTACTGTTGCCTATAACTCTTGTGCGCAGCCGATGATAGACCAATAAAATTTATGGAAATGGACAAATCCTTCACGGTGGCTCTGGGTGTCCCCAACCACATGCCTCTCCATCTCCATCACATTCTTATTCTTATTCTTATCTTGGCATTCAGATCACCTATTACAATGCCATCTTGGGGAAACCTCTCCGGAACCATATTACTTAAGTTTCCTTGAGATAAGATACCAGTTGATTCTTACATTACTTGGATTAATCATATATGCTGACGATATCTCCTCTGAAAAGCCGTACAATTAGTGCAGTTGTAAGTATTCTTACCTTCGGTTTGACCATTCGAAGTCTCAGCTTATCCTTGACCTTAGGAGATGATAGAATTCGACTCCTTATCCGCATTGTCTTTTCATTTTAAGGTTTGAATATCGCGGGGTTCGTTTGGAGCCTTCGTCTATTGATAAATTGTCGTAGTATAGAAGGTCATGGTAGAGACACCCAAAGGACATTTCGAAGGAAAGTGGAACCTGGATTTTGATCATATCCTGCCAATCAATTCGTATCCTAAATCATATTTGCAGGTTAAGATGTGGACAATACAGGTGTCAATTCAGCATCTTAGATAGCTCTTCTGTATTATTTATACCACATTACGCGTATTTGCACTGATGCATGACTAACGACGTATCCTCATGTAAAAGATATCAGTTTTTCCATCTTTTCCAGAATTTATCTATCATTTCTTACACTGCAATCAATCATTGTGTAATCCAAGTTGTCGTCATCGTCGTTCTTGTCCTCAATATGATGCAGCAACTTTCCGTCCTTTGGAACACCCCCAAAATAAAGCAGGGTACCATCAGGCGTGAATATTCGCTGGTCATCTAGCCCGTCACATGTGCAACTAATGACCGGTAACGGTAAGTTTTATTGACCATCGAAAAATTGGAAGAAAAAAAAATGTTTTCCCCATTCCGTTTATGTCATTCGGTCAGTAACCAAGAAAAACTCCATCCAATTCGCTGACTACAAAGTTATTCAATTCCAAGTTTCAATGGTTTTGCCGAAGGACATGAAGCTTACTGGCTTTGAAATTGGAAGGCTTGGGTCATCGATTGAATTGTGTGCTAGGTCGCTTTTACCTATGTACATGATTTTCAATTTTCCCAATAAAGAAAACGTAAAAAAGTTTCAATTTCACTCGTTGATTCGTTGGTGTGTTTCCTCATCAGGATATCTATATCTGTACGGGGATAGTGGGCCCGGATTAGTGTTTCTAATTTTGAGAGTTTCGTTTTACGCGACTGTTCAAAGTGTTGAAAACACAGAATCCTGTTTCAGTCAAGTCCTTCTTTTTAAGATTTTTGAGGGTAAAATTAAGGGCAATTGTTTGGATGAGTCAAAAGAATTACACATGCAAGGACGAACCAGATTTCGATGCTCTCGAAAAGCAGAGAACTATTCTGGCCATGGAAGTTCAAAAGGTTGTAGTAACGTCCTCACTCTGAATCGGTAACATTGTCTCCATAGTACCAGGACTACACGGTCATCTTTCTGGTCATATTTTCCTCCAGGCGGTGTTAACAATTTCATTTCACAAATGCAGAGCCGGACGACAACTCCCCGATTGTCGTCGGATGATTTATTGAGTGAACTGATTCAATTGAACTTTCCAACTGGAACCGATTTTGAGTTCGAAAAATGGAAAAAAGTAAGAGACGAGGGGAAGGTACTTTTCGAGTTTACGAGCCATCTAGGTGGAATGCGATTCCTGTTTCAACTTGGCTTATTTATGCATGCAGAGGCAGTCGACGCTCGACAATGGCCTATAAAATAGAATGGAGTTAATTTGCAATGGATGGCGTTGAAATTGATGTTTGCATGCCTCTGGGTCATGCATGGATACAAAAAAGCAAACATACCAAAAGGAGTTTCATCGTTTTTATATTTATGCAAACGACTACTGGTTGGGTATGATATTAAAACAAATAGCAATGAATTCAAAATGATTCGATTTACCACGCTGGGATCCTGAATCATTCGCAATTCCTGATGCAGTCGAATATGAATTTCATTATGAATTCCTGAATAAATATGGTATTCGGTCCTTTTTTTGGTTCGCTGATAAAAAATCGTTTTATCGCTGGTCGGTGTGATTCACTGCAGTCTACATTTCAGCGCAAATGTGGAGCATTTTAGTGGAGTTTGCCTAGTT
Source organism: Hermetia illucens (assembly GCF_905115235.1). Taxonomy (NCBI): domain Eukaryota; kingdom Metazoa; phylum Arthropoda; class Insecta; order Diptera; family Stratiomyidae; genus Hermetia; species Hermetia illucens. Next base: position 15,501,572 of record NC_051854.1, read on the forward strand.
TTTAATTGTTCATGGAATATAAATGTTTGCATCCATTTGGGTGGGTTGTTTAACGTTGCATAATTGATTTGCGATCATATAGAACACGGTTACGTATGGGTGATACCAAAATCCAAGAGAGAATTTTGGCATAGCCTCTACACTTCTGAATTTACCAAGGAAATAAGTGATGATGACATGACAGAATAATATTGGTGTTTGCTGGCTGGAGAGTAGTGAATTAATGAGTTTTGAAAGAGCACAACGTATTCGGCACTGAGTATCAACGCCAGTTTGACGTTATATCCCACAAGAGTCCCCACCTCCTTCAACCGTTGTACACCTTATACCCTGCGAGACCGGACATTCGCAAATAAGTGCGTAGTATACTCAGTAGTAGCATCTTGTTCTTTCTTCCCACGTGATCCATTCACTGCTACTCTGGCTGGAACTGCTTTTTCTAAGTATTGACTAATTTGAAAAAGGTCCATGATTTGGTGATAAGTTCAGCAATAGAGGTGTTTAAGGAATATATTAGGATCTATTGAATTTTCTTTCCTTTTTTCTTCATTTCTACAATGGAATAACAACCAACTCGGTCTGGAACCTTTTAGACATAACTTCCTAAATGTTTGATCCTTTCACTACGTTCTCGAGTTCGTTATATTTTGCAGCGTTTTGTTGCCTTTTCCTGATCACTTGTCCCATTACCTTTCGCTTGTCCTTGGAACACTCTCTTGAGTACTTACTTGGGTAATTTTCCTGGGCTTAACCAGAATATACGCTGGTAGTTCGTCAAAAAGTTTATGCAGCTGCGCCCTTTTGTGGAATCGCCAAGTATACACCTAATTATAATTGATGGCCCAACAACCAAATCTAAGCCGTGACGTTTGTTGGATGACTTCATTTCAAGAGCGTAATGCTGCATTTGAAAGTCATATGGTGAGTGTTGCGATCAGTCAGGACTTTTGTCCTAACTTGACGCAGGTTCCCATTTACAATTCAGTCAATTGATATTCCACTTTCAACCACAATATAGGTTCCTCTTCCACCAGCAAGGTTTAGGCCGCGAACTTCCACTGCGACAGCTCAGTGCTCTCACCAGTAAGCCATCCGAATACACCACAATTGCCTGATTGATGGGTCTAAAAATCTTGTGAAGAATTCTTCCTGTGAATTTGTCAATTTCATAGTCCAAGTTTAACAGTCACAGATCAGAATATGGTATATAAGGGTCTCGTAAACCTGGAGTTGGCTTTTTTGTGTAAATTTTTTGAGCCCGTTAACAAATGTGCTGAGTAGTACGTTTTATTTGCTGCGTTGAAGGAATTGAATTGGCTTTGAATTTCTTCCTCCTTCTTCGTTCTTTTACACATCCTTAGAAAGTAAGCTCCCTAAATATAATGTCCTTTTTTCAACTCAACATATATGGTCATATTTATACCATTAGCTTTCAGGTATTTCCGGTAATCTTTAAACCGATTTGCTTTTTCAACTCAACCAATTCTGAGAATACCTCTATAAGCCGCCTCAAAGTTGTCGTCATAATATCTATGTCAGGGAAACCAACTCCAACATTTCCAATAACCACCGTGTCCCGTGAGCTACCTTAGTATTGCTGCTGGCTGCTGTAAAATTGCATCCTACTAGTCTACTACAAGAGCAGCCTGCGACTACTCCTCGGCCTCTCGATGTTAAACAACATCCTTTTGCCAAAAGGCTGTTAGACCCTCTTACTTTATCCTGAAGCTAATAAAAGTATCTTAAAAAATGTTTATTCTTTATCCTGAAGCTAATAAAAGTATCTTAAAAAATGTTTATTAACTTTTTCCCTGTTATTGGGGATGAGGGCAGCTTCCATCTTGTCCTCTACCAGGTCCACCTTGGCGATTTGCGACCATAATTTGATGATGTCAATATATATATAGTTCCCATTTGCCCTTTGATGGGGTAAAGTGCGTCAACCACACCTACCGAAACCCGCTTCAGCTCGCTCCGAATTCCAGAGAGGCTCGTACTCTTTCTCTACTGTTCTGCTTCAACTGTCCTTGCGCCGGGGATGCAGTGGGGATCGCTTTCCATGTGCTACTCCCATATAACAACACAGAAGGAACACTGGCATAGAACAGTCTCAACTTGATCTTAGTGTTGAGAGAACTGCATTTCCAGATTCTAGACAAGGCAGCAAAAACAGATCTAGCGCTGTTAATGCATCGGGCAACATCCAGTTCGGTACCATCGTCGACAGAAACCACTCTTCCTGGAAAGCCACACAAATTGATCAACGTTTCCGATGCTCTGCCCATTAATGCGGATAGGAAGAGTGCAATGACCCTCCAGACTGAGAATCTAGGTCCTGTTGGTGGTCTTGAGTCCAACTCTACTTGCCTCTCTTTCCAAATCTAGAGCCATTTGGCCAAGGTCATGACCCGATGAGAGAGCAAGAAGATGCCATGAGCATTGTCGGGGTGTTTGAGGAAAGATGTCATGCTCCATTTAACTCGTCCGTCCGGTGACAGGATACAACCCTCGTGAACTCCGTTTTGGACCCCAAAATCCTCCGAGATTTTAAATTGATGCAGCACGTGATGTTTTGCACCATCATATGTTGCTTTGATAATAGCTATTAGTTTCCCCGGAATACTTTTGCTAAGTAGGGCACGTTCAATAAGCTCACTGTTCACGCTATCGAAAGCTTTCTTGAAATCGACGAAGAGCATTTGCAGCGAAGATATAAACTTCACGCACGGTTCCAAAATTATCCAGAGAGTGGAAACCAGCTTGCTGCCTGTCGATTAAGCTTTCGAGATGCTCTTTGATGCGTTCCAGCATTATTTTAACTATCATTTTTGCGACGGCAGGGAGCACGTGGATACCCTTCGAATTGTCACACACAAAAGGGATGCCCTTCGTTGGAATCGTAACGATCATCCCCTTCTTCCAACCTCTAGGAAAGGTTTATCCGCAGATTTATGGGCGACTGGAAGTAGCAGATCTGCAGTAATTGCAGTTGCGACGATAGTTAACTCTGCGGGGAGACCGTCAAGCCCAGAGACTTTACCCCGTTTGAGTGCATCGATGTGCAAACCTCTTCATCAGTGAATTTTGCCATCTCATCGATCATCGAATGGGCCCGCATAAACCCATATTGCTACTTAGGAAACTCACCTTTGATAAACAGAAGGAGCGTATTCGGCAACATGTTTCCCATAGCTTTTAAAAGAATGGTGGTTTAGCGGGTCGATCTCACGGACACCACCCTACCTGTTGGCAGTATTGCGTTTCCGTAGTTGAGGACTTCGAAGGGATGGGAATGGTTTTCTTGCAAAATAGGGAGCTATTATCTCCTATGGTATACGGGGTCCAAGCTCTCCATGATACATTACGTTGCATAAAATAGATTCCAGCAAGGAACCTCTTGGAATTAGATCGTAAAAATGTAGTTTTCCCGTTTTTCACCCATTTTCCACTGTAAAATATGGTACTCTTACAATTCTTAATTAACGGGGTTACGTATCTAGAGAGGACTAATTGACCACCACTGTACAGTACTTATTAAAGCCATCTCTACCTTAACTGGATCTACGATTCTTACTACCTTATCGATGGTGGAATATGTTGTGAAAACCTATATTTGTCACTCTGGAAAACCATTGACTTCATAGAAAAACGGGTGCAGCATATTGTATATTTTCCTTTTTAATATCTTTCCCATGGTGTCGAAAAGGCTCTCTTCTTCTTGTCGGGTGCACCCCACAAGTAAGAGTTTATCTCAGAGTATAACTTCTTATAGCATCCACATTTGTTCCCTTGTATAACCCGCTTAAGCTTTCTTCAAAAATTCACTCATTCGTCTTCCTACTCCGAATTATTCATACTTGCTCTTGCCCTTTGATAGATTATTTCTGCTTAGAAATAAGACAACATAAATATCTCGAACGGTCATAGTACAGTAGCGTCCTCGGATACGGGTTGACGCCTGTCTCTACAATTTCAATCGAATACCGAAGAGTGCAGCGTGGCACTTACTCTAGGTGTGGCCCTCATTTACCCGCCACCACCCTCATGGTGAAGCGTTACTTTAGATAAGCAGACAAATAGAATCTTTACTCTAGGAACGCTACGCGTCTACAAAGATTTCGAGCAGGAAATGCTGTTCGGTGTTGGTTTATACCAAACTGTCAAATGTCCTCTCTTATTGCCTTATTCCTCCACTAGAAGAAGCGTTTTTGTATTTATAAAACGGCCTCTCGAGAATATAGTGAATATTTAAATGGCTGTTTTCCATATCGTGGAATGTATCATTGGTTAAAGTATCGCTGACGTTATTCGGATATATTAACATTCGGTTTTTTAACAGTTTGTCAAAGCAGGATGTTGATTTGTCCAACCCCATTTACCTGTAACCTGCAGCTCCGCTCTATAAGCCAAGCATTTGTGGCTACCTTCACGTGTTGTAGTTGCAGTCTTTGATGTAGTACTTAACAGCGTAGCCTCAACGTCCTCTCAGATGGTTTCGTACATCAGGGTTGCTTAAACTGACTCTGCATCTCTGATTCAGCGGCCCTATGCGACGAGTTACGGTCCACTGACTCTGCGATCCTGTCTCGCTCTATCGCGTTTTCAACGGGGCAATATCCGCAGTCTCCGTAGCAAGTCACAAATCGGAACACAGCCGCCCCATCTTTTAACATCGTTCTCGTCACCAACAAAGCTCCACTTCTCGCCGCTGTTCTATACCCTGGCGCTTCATTCACCCGTGCTGGGACCCAAGGTTAAACGTGGCCTCCCCACCTGAACAGCTGTTTATCTGCACGCTAGCGTTGGCTGCCTCTACGGACAATGTACTGGAGTACATAAAGAGTAAAGTTGGTTTACTTTCTCCTTTGTCCTGCGTCAAACCGACAAAAGACAGCAATACCGACTGAGTGATAACGCCTTTTAAATTCATTTATCCCTACGAATTTGACATTATCGGCAATCGTTTTTTCTAGCATGAAGGTGTGTTCATCAAGCCATACAAGCGCACCAATTCGCGGGTAAATTTCAGGACAAACGGCCGGCTTTGCCGAGCAATGTAACTGGCTCCGTGTTTACTGTCAGTCTGTTCTATCACAATGTTATCTGCGTTGGCTTAGCCATACCATGTCGTCTGTATCTCTGAAAGTTGGTTAGACGATGAGCTCTGAGCTCCCCAAGGGATACTTCACTTTCCGCTGTGACAAGCACTGGGATGCATCTCGTAAGTCCACCGGTGGTGGAGTCCTAATTGCAATAAAGGGTACACCTCCGCCGAACTTGTCTTCCTCTCCTCTGGCTCTCCTTATGAATGTGCTGCTCCTCGTATCTCCCCGCCCAACTCACTCCTGTTTATTGTATCTTATCATACGTCCCCCTGCCCTTCTTACCTGTACGATGAATTGTTTGGCAGTTTGTCTGGACTTCTTACTTTTGGATCTCCTTCCCTCCCTTTCTTCATTTGCGGAGATTTTAACCTCCCCATGCTCCACTGACCTATTTATCTTAACCTTTCAATTTCTTCCAACAACTTCTCCCATTCTTCTCTTGTAATTTCTTCCTATATGAACAATTGCTCTGCCCTGAATTTCAATATTACCAAAAACTCCTTGGGTCGCACTCTCGATCTCTTCATTTCCAACTTTCCCGAGTCGTCGGTCAAGCTCTTAGCACCTTTTACAATATCCTGTCCGATCTCCTCTCCTGTTATGCCTCTGCTTGTCTACATTCATACCCAACTTGGCTAACAACGAAGATCCTTAATAGCATCCGAGTGAAACATGCCCGGTGGAAGAAGATTCGGGCTTCTAAGAATGACGCCTGCACGTTCCATTGTGAAGTCCATGATTAAAAAAGCGCACCAAAGATATCTGTTGAGCGTCGAAGCTGCGCTTTCCCGCAGTAACTTGAAACCGTTTTGGTGTCACACTCGCTATTCCTGTTATAACACAAAATCTCTCCCTTCTTCCATCAGTTTTGCTGACTCCACTGCCAATTCCGTGCAGCAAATCTGTGACTTTTTCTGCTCTTACTTCTTTTCCGTGTTTTCTCCTTCGATCACTTCATCCTTTACGCCTCTTTTAACTGTAAACTGCTTCGAACCTCTGGCCATTGAGTTCCTTATTGGTAATTTTGGCACCAATGTCGGACCCGGCCACATGAACTTCCGAACCCCTTCCTTCTTAACTGTAAAAAACACATTCCCCTCCTCCTTTGTATAATCTACAACAAAAGTCTAGACAAATGCTACTTTCCCCATCTTTGGAAACAGGCCTATACAATCCTTATGCTCAAGAGCGGAGACCTTTCTCTTGCTGCGAACTACCTCCATCTCCCTTCTCTCCGCTTGCTCCAAAATCATCAAGAGATACGTCTACGACTGGCTGACCATGCACTTCGGTCACCTCATTGTTTAAAAGTAGCATAATTTCGTGAAACATAGATGTACGGTATAAACTTCTCGTCTTTACCAACTTCGTTATTAAATGCTTTAATTTACGAAAGGAAGTACCCGCTATTTATGCGGATGTCTCCAAAGCCTTTGATACCATTGACATTTGACATTTGACCAAAATATTCTTCTCTCCAAACTCTCTCTACTCACCTTCCCTCCCTCAATCATCTGTTGGCTTTCCTCCTAAATCTCATACTGTTCCTACAGTTTCTTTTCATGGTTACTCATCTCGCTCCTTCTCCCCTTTCTCTGGTGTTCCCTGTGGCTCTATACTTGGCCGCCACTTTTCTTGTTTGTTATCAATGACTTCGCCTCCATCCTTACTTGCCCGTTTACTTTACGCAAACGATCTTATATTATTTGCCTCTGTTTCATGTCCGTTGGACTGGGCTATCTCGCAAACTTGATTTTTGCTGGTCCGTTGGTGTTCGATTAACAAGCTGAATGGCAGCAAATGTCACTGGATGTGCAATTCGCTCAAGCTCTTCCCAACATCCTTTGCCTATATTTTTAGTGTCAACCCCTTTCGCTACTGACCTCCTTCCAAGACCTGGGTGTAATATTCGATGACAAACTTCGTTTCAATTCCTACTTCATTGATATCATCAGTCGAGGTTCTAAAATGTCTGATTTTATCCTGCATTCCCTCTCCGATTTTACCTCAATTCAGCCCCCCTTAACACTCAGCTTCTTGTCAGAAACATCCTTGAATATTGGTATGTAGTTTGGTCCTCGTTGCGCATTCGTGACTGTCGCGCTCTGGAAGTTAAATTCACCCGAACCCTCTTTTTCAAAATGAGTCTTCCACGGGTTGACGTCACGGCTCCGCGCCTTTAATCTCCCTTCCCTGCTTTGATATGTGTATCCTTTTCAAACCCTGTAATTGCCTGATGGGCTGCTCTGCCAACTTTGCTGTTATTTTCTGCACAGTCTCTCATGATACATGTAGTGCGGAAATTTTTGAAGTACCCTTCATGGAGCTCGGCATCTACTTCCACTAGCCGATCCCGAGGCTATGCTGGTCCTACAACACTCTACACCTTGGGTCCTTTGACATTGTCTTGGGTAAGTAAACGTACTTGCTCCTCCCTCTGAGGACAATATGTAACAAGGAATTGTCTTAATTAAATAAATACATAAAATGTACTCATCTTTGCACTCCATGTACCTTTTTCACTTATTTTGATAGCTGATGAATACTACTCCAAAATTGCCGAATTTGAAGTATCTTAAGCATCTCCCTAAACAGATTTGTTTCCAAAACCTAGACACACCAGTATAGTTTCATTTTACCTTAGTTTCCACCGGCAAGTCTTCATAGATCTTCTTCGCTCCTTCATAGATCATGTAGTATGACGTCTTTTTGTATACCGCTGGGCAAGTTCAGTGAGAATTCATTTCCTTGAGATGACCTTACCCGAGGGTTATCTCCTCTCTTCGAGCTCCCACCTTTAGGTACTAGTGCAAAATTTTCTCTTTATTTCAAAAGTTTCCCGAAGTCCAATCTAAAGGGCTTATCTGATTCCGATCTTAGGTTTTTTCTTCTAGGTCCGCTTGGTTGCCTTCGAAGGATATTTGAGTATCCCTTTCTGGAAATAATCGCCGTTGCTGTTTTTTGCTCTTCCTTTATCCTATTTTTGACTTTGTAATATGTTTTTGAACTTTTGTTTCCTGGGTTCACCTGAACTTTCTAGGCAGGATATAGGAGCTATATTATCGCCTTTAGCTCAGTGACGAGGTCTTGTTAGTCTACTGGTTTGAAAATGAGCATTGCAAGGTCTCTTAGTTAGTTCATAATGAATTATGCCGAAGGCTTTTTCGGTTCATCCTGAAACCGTAGAGTGACAGCCGAGTCCAAACCAACAAGAGGTGCAAGGGTGAAATGTTATAAAAATGAATGACAAAAGCATCCTTGCCGAATTAGTACTACACTTATTGAAGATAAAGAAGAGTTTGTGGCATATTCGAGAGAATCATAACCTTCTCATGTAACCTCAAACATTCTCTTTTCTTCTTGGAGGAAACCTAGTAAATCTTAAAAGATTTCAATTTGTTCTTGCCACGAGCCCCTCTTACCTGGATTGGTTAACAGCGATTCGCCATACTGAGTTCAGGAGAAAAGGCTTTGGTTAGGTTCACTTGCTCTACTTTTTACCCACTTGTATTTTGCCGCCAGGAGGACAGCTTCGTTTCCCACAAAAGAAACATGTCCAAACGTCAATCCCATTTCTCGGAAAACCTTTCAAAGAAAACTTCAAAGAGAGCAGCACGCACATGTATCCACTTTTTCGAAATCTCTCTCTTTACATCCATTCTTCAATGCTTTATCGATACCACCCTTTAATTGCTCTGTATAACTTCAAAATTCACGTCATATCCACACGCTTGGGCAAAAAGAACCTGAAATTCATTCATGAACGGAAAAAGGACTCAAGTTGAGGCGTTGTCGCCTAGCGAGCAAACTTTGAATTATCCTGAAAATGGGTCGCGCTTTATATCAAGTGCCGGAATGGCAATGCAATTTCGATGTCAACTGCTGTGGTTACACCATTAGATCGTGTCTCCATGTCCTTCTCAATGTTTCAACCAACGATTGACAGAAAAATGCAAATTTCGACGACGACGTTGAACTATGTGGATGAGTGGTGCAGGTTCTCGTACATTAAAGTGATTTGAGATATGCACATGAGCGTACGTTATTTGTATGGAACGCAGCAAGGAGGCTTTAAGGACTGATTGTTTTGAAAATTTACATCCTTTGTAGAAAAACTAGTGGAAGAAGTGCAATTATTTAGTTTCATGTAACACTGGGTTAAGGTGAGGTGGGTATAATACAGTAGCATTGGTTTTATATGATCTTGCCAGTCCTCATGTATTCCTCGGAGACTTGGGTTCTCAGCAATAAGAATTGCGAACTCTTGGCCGCGTTCGAGAGAAGAATCCTCCGAAGAATGTTTGGCCGCCCTACATGAGGAAGGACGATTCCGTAGCCTACACAATGACGAAATCTTTGAGCGGTACCATGACCGCCCGGTTGTGGATAAAATTCGGCTCAATAGGTTACCGTGGGCGGGTCACTTAATCCGTATGGATGAGGATGATCCAACCTGGAAAGTCTATAAGGGCAATATCTATGGTAGAAAAAGAAGATGAGGCAGACCCTGCCTAAGATGGACCGATGGCGTAAGTCAGGACGCCAGACAGCTTTTGGGGATATCGAATTGGTGGACTTCGGCGCAAAACCGGAATGTCTGGAGTTCCTTATTAAGGCAGGCTTAGACCGGGCACCAGTTGTTGCGCCGTTGATTACGATGAATAGTTTTATATGTGGCGTTTCAATCTAAATGCGAGATAGATGCTACTTTTTCCTGTCGATAGAACCCAAGGTCAGAATTGTAGAGAGATTCGTTTTTGGAGCCTTGAAGACAGGAATAGCTTCCCCGTTTTCCTGAAGCATGTCTGCCATGTCTGCAGAAATGCTTTATAATTTGATAGAGACAGCTGGTGTTGTTCACATATGCCATGTTGATAGACTGTTTTTTAACGATGATGATGTACTTATTGCAAGTTAACAGAGAATTTCTTTCATAAAAATATTTTTTTTGGAAGTTTAATCTGAAGTAAATTATAAAAGGCAGGGCTTGGGGCTGATGGATCAGCTGTGCTGGAATTGTAAAGGCTGCCCTCCGCTTACACGATCAAGACTTATGTCATTTTGATAGATTACCTTCAGTGCTGTATACAAAACTAAAGACCAAAATAACTTATTATAACTACAAAACTAATTTTAGTAGGTAATTGGAGTTTGAATCAGAAATGACCCCTATTTTTTTTTGGGTGGGGGAATAGGGTAGATGAATGCATTTACGTACACAGTGTTGGACTCCCGGTTCGGAACGTCGTCGGACTACCAACTAAACACCTCTCCATCGTCAGAGAGCTAGCCTGGAACCGTTTGTCACATTACTTCGGGCTAGTCCCAGATTCAAACCAGGGAAATCCTTTCACCAACGAGAGGGGACAGGAGGAAGGGAACTGTCAGTTCCCTGCCATCCGGCTCCTCCACCGGTCGAGTTCTATCTTCTTAGCAGCGAGAAGGACCCGAACGTAATAGGCAATACGGCTCCACCTGTCGGGGTTCTCTGGTCGCAAATTTACCTTGCTCGATATTTGATGACTTCTATGCAGATTGCCTGGTGGTCACTGCAAATATAATCCTCGCTAACCTGTCAGGCAATTATTCTGTCAGAGGCAACACTCACTTATGTCAGGTCCATTATAGACCGGAGGCCCCTTCTTCTGAAAGTCAATAACATCCCAACATTCGTGAGTACCACGTCCTACTCAACGAATTTTTCAAGCAGTGTATATCCTCTTATATTCGTTGCGCCAACGTCCTCCCGTGTCCAAAACCAAAGCGCTCAGCATTTGCTCATACTCGGCAACTGTAGCGCTAGATGGAGCATAGCAGCTGTGAACTCCTATATAAAGTCCTTACCTTCGCTCTGAAGAAAAGCTTCTCCGGATACCGAATACCGGAAGGCTTGTTTTTCGCAAGCCCATTCGTATCAACCTTATATGGTATTTACTTTGGGTCATGTATTGCAATATTACGCTACACTACATGACCTGCTTACAATACTACCAGGAAATTCTTATAACGAAATCAACTGTAAAAGGCTGAACTGGCCTAATACTATGCGAAAGTCGCGGAAGCGTTGGGAATAGAGTTGGGACTTCGTTACTTCGCAGATTGTAGCTAAGTTTCTTGGAAACTCTGGCCCATTCATCTGTCTCCTGCACATAACGATACAAGGGTAACAGCGGCGCGCACTATGATGTAATTATTTATTTAATTTAACGGACAACAAACAGTAAATTCCAATTAATTATTGTCCTCAGGAGGAAGAGAAAGTAATAATCTTATCCTATGCTGAAAACTACTTGAAGTAGAGAAGTTAAAAGGACCAAACTGTTGCGCGTTGTGATTTCGGCAAAGCCTAGGAATCGGGGAATGAAAGTAGACTCCGAGCTCTTCGAAGGGCACGTTGAAAATGTCTGCGCTGCGTTTGTTATAAGATGCAGGGCGGCAGGTGATGTCATTAGCGGCGGAGCAGTCCATCAGACTCGAGGAAAGTTTAAAAAATGTGCATAGATCCAGATAGGTTCTACGCTGTTGTAGGAAGGGAAGGTTCAGAAGGCAGAGGCGAGAGGGGTAGTCCACACCGGGAAAGCTTTTCTTAAAGAAGAGAGAACGGGTGAATTTACGTCCCACATTCTCGAGGGTAAGACAATCACAGTTGCGGGAGGGATCGCGGAGCAGTAGGTTATTCCTCACGGGGGAATTGAATCAGAGGAGGAGCGAAGTATAAAGCCTGACAATTTTGCAGCTCGATTGGTGACTTCGAGGCAATGGGTGTCAAAGCGGAGCTTATTATCGAAAGAGACTCCGAGGTCTTGAGTGGAATTCAAGCAGGAGAAAGAATGTCCGTTTAGAGAGTCCAAGAAAGAATTGGCTGAGGCTTTTAGGGAGTAGCATATAGAGTGACACTTTCTGGCGTTTAGCGCTAAACCATTAGTCGATCACCAACAAACCGGAGGGTCTAGGTTAGATTGAAGGGAAACACAGTCCATAGGCGTCGATATAGCGGAAAACAGCTTCAGGTCGTCTGCATAAAGCCAACAGGGACAAGTAACGATGGACGGGGGCAAAGTCGTTGATAAAAAAAAAATGATTGAGGGCCCAGAATAGATCCCTGTGGGACACCAGAGGATGGCGAGAAGGAGCGGGAAGTGCAGCCGTCAAAAGAGACGCGACAGGATCGGTTGGAAAGGTAAGCCATAAAACAAGTCGTATGGGAACGCTTAGAGACGAGAGTTTGGATAGAAGTATCTTGTGATTTATAGTGTCGAACGCCTTAGCGAAATCAGTGTAAATAGTATGTACTTCCTGCCGTGAATTTAGACTTTTGACGACAAAGTTGGTAAAGTCAAGCAGGTTGGAGGCAGTAGACCTACGCTTAACGAAACCGTGTTGCTCCTTCACTATGTGGTGGCCAAAGTGGGCGCACAACCAGTCGCTGACATATCTTTAGTCAGTCCAGCCCGATGTTTTTTCACCAGACAGTATACTTCTTATTGACCATAAGATAACTTCCTTTCTTATTAGGGTATCCATATTATTTATGATTTTTAAGAGTACTCCTCCCCCTCTTGTGAAATTGTCCTTTTGCACCCTGCCTTCTGGTAGCAGACGGGAATTTGGTGTTGGATTGCTGGTGTCGACTACTTCGTTTTTATCAAGAGTCTATTTCTGACAGACAGATCTTAGTGGCAAGATTCTGGTCCAGAAAAATGAGCATCATAATTATGCAATGCTTTGCATTAACGAGGACTTCCAATATAGTGGAAGGTCTGGGGGTTTAACGTGAGCACTAGTCGTGTAGGCAAGGTCCCACGGTCCTCTTCCGCAACTAAGCGGCATGACCCTAGAGTTGTACCTTGCAACTCCACTTTTACACTTACATGGAGCTTTCTCCCCGATGTGAGCACAACCGCAACCGTCATGAAACTTTCACAAGCGGTCCAACTGCAAATAACCGGGCCAGGAACACACACCCCAAGAATTCCCCTGGAGCATATGCTCTGAGAGGGCCATCCCTATCCCCATGGTACCAGATAATCTCCGGTGGGTCTTCGTGTCACGAGTCATTTTAGATGAGTCCCATTCTAAGTTCGGGCCTGACCGCCCTCTTCCTGTAAGTGGGGGCGACACTCCGCTCGGAGATAGTGGAGAAGCATGTTTTTTTGCGAGTAATTGCAACCAGTTCATGAGGTATTTTCTAAAGATGATATTGCGGTTGTGGTGTTTAATTTGAATGCCGAGGTGGGTTCTAACAACATTTTGTTCGGGCATGTAATAGAGAGTCGTGGGGTTGGTGAACGTAACATTAGTGGTGTACGATTTATAGACCTCTGCAGCTTTGACCCGAGGGCAAGACCTACCAGAAGTTCAATTGAGTTTCTTCTGACCGCCAACCTACATCAAATCATATCGGTGATATCACGATCAGCGGTAGTTTTAGGAGTTCTTCCAAATGTGCATAACAAAACAGCTGTTCATATAGGCCTAGAAAAGGACCATCATCGGATGGTTGCTGGTCCTCGCTTGCCTGTCGCTACTGCATCTGCCCACAGGAGAAGAGAGCGTCGAGCACCAAATTCATCCAGCTACGCAAACGATGGAGATGGAGAGATCGTCCGAAAATATTATCTTTGGTGCAGAGAAATTGTTGGCCACGTCCCAAAAGAATGGTTCAAAACCTGACTGCGTGGCGGTCGAGTGGTGAACTACAGCGTAGGAGCGAGAACTACAGCGTAGGAGCGAGAACTACAGCGTGACAAAAATAATTCCTCCATTGTGTTGTTGAGGGAACCAGAAGCTGTCGTAAATACCAACGATTGCGTTACCGATGGTCCTGTGAGGGACATTAACAGTAAGCTTTTCATCAACAATGAGGTGAAGAAGTGGGAAGTGCACCTCACCACCTTTCCCAACTGTTTAACGTCTGGTGAAGTTTCACCTATTGCGGATAATTTGGCAACTCATCGTAACATCGGAAGCGAATTTTATGCGGAACTTTTCTAATCAGTTCTTGAAGTCTTCTGTGGAGCAAAGATCATTTCAAATTATGGAAAAAAGGGCATCCGTCTTTACTGCGAAAAGTGGAGTGGCATTTGCTTGCTTCCCGAAGTTGCGAAGGTATTAGAGTTGGCCTGGAAGTGTCAGAGAACTTCTCGAAACCTTGATTGACAGAGAGCAGGCGGTATTCCGCTCTAGAAATGCTCAATGGACGATATCATTTTTCCTCAAACATATCGGCTATGCTGGTGACATCTGCTTGCTATTTCTCTGCGGCGTTTACCTGGGCTCTCTATATGGAGCAGGAGCTTAGCAAATTGGGACTGAAGATGAACACAAACTAAACCATGGCCCCCAGTCTGACAGGTCATCACATTCTTCCTATTTGCATTAATAGGCGGAACATCGAAGAACAATTTGTGCATCTAGGAAGCATTGGTTTTGTCGATGAGGTATCGAATTGGACATCGTCCGACGCATCAGAAATGCTGAATCCGTCTTCGCTGGTTTGTCCAAAAGCGAGAAATCTGATTATCTCACTAACAATTTGAAGAGGATGCTTTTCGGCGCCACTGTTCTTTGGCTAATTTATGGGAGGAGTATATGGAAAGTGAGCACCACTGTAATTGAAAAAGTCGCCAAATCATGTTTGCGTTCTGCTATCGATGTATTCTCTACGCAGGAGTGGCATTTCGGAAAAGGTGGACCAATTCGTGTGGGAGCGAAGTAAGGACGACATCAGTATGCCCTTAAGTTACCAAGGAAACCAACCTTTTCAGAAAGCTAAATATGTAAACATACCCGCTACAGAGGATAATTTACGTGTGCACAAGCGGAGGAGTCCAACTTTTGAAAATAACAAAAACAAGTCGGGAAACCGGAAGCTGGACGCTTCAGGTACGAAAGGTTTTGTGTATTTCTTAGTACGTAGCACGTAATATATCCATATATTATGTGAGAGTATCCACTTTCGGGTGATATTGACATTCATATTCTTCAATTTTCAAAGAAGCAACAAATTTGAGGTATTATAACTTTGTTAATAATAGTGCGATTTCCACCAAACTTGGCAAGAACATGCTCTATATTATAGCCTATATCCCTGCAATTTCATGGTGCTAGGATGAACTTAAGGGGGGTTTCTAACCATTTACAAAAAATTGTAGTAATATACTATTATTAACTTTATTTAAACAGATATCCATATGAAAGGTATTTCGGAGCCCAGGCACCATATAGTGGCAGCCTCCTGATTTTTTTCAGATTTTTCGGTTTGGTAGTTCCTGAGAATGGCCCCCTTAAAGAAATGATCACTTCCAACCACCCGCACTCCCCACGTTTCCAAGAAATGTCAAAACTAAGATCGGCTTCGAAAAGTACTAATCGAGACCTTTAATTTGATACCCCACATGGCTATATTTGATGAAAAAAAATTTTACACCCCCCTTTTGCATGTATAGGGACCCCCCCTTAAATTCGACGTAAAAGGATGTAACTCACTGTATGTGTGAGCGTTCACAGTTCCCACCTTTCTACCAAATTTGGTGTCAATCGCTATAACCGTCTCCGAGAAAAATGCGTGTGACGGACAGACAGACAGACAGACAGACAGACAGACAGACAGACGGACAGACAGACAGACAGACAGACAGACAGACGGTAAACCGATTTTAATAAGGTTTTGTGTTTACACAAAACCTTAAAAAGGGACCAGGAGGTTACCTGCCGTGTAGTCATCATTTCACGGTCCTTTTTGGACCCGGATTGATTTAGAGACCACAATCAGAGTGCCGCCAGGACTAGCACAGCGGTACTGGTTTATACTGTTAAGACTTCTATTGTAACTAAGGGGTACAGCGGCGGAGTTGTACAGCTCAATTTCACGGTTGAGCCCACAAGGATCTCTGCCCACAACCAGCCATTCCGCAGAAATTCTCTTCAGATATATGCTCTCGATGGACTACCTCGGTTCCTATAGTACCTGGTAACCTCTCATAAGGCTTTGCGGTCGGAGCCACTTCAAATGAGTTCCGTTCAGACTCGGGTCTGATTGCCCTACTAGGCCTTAAAGCATTACCGCCCGGTGCCACTGCTTAGAGGTTCTGCTTTGATCATTTGGTGTCGACTTAGCCGACAAGGTTGCTTTCCCGTCTTCTTTCTTGCCACTTTTGAGTACCAGTGCAAGTTGTAGTGAATAGCTGACACACTAAGGACCTCTACTGCGGTTACGCCATGCATTGGAACCAACCACACCAGAATGGCCGACGAACACATTGCCTTAGAATAACGTTACGCAGAACAATGAAGGAGTAGTGCAAGTTTTTCGAAAAATTGTGGAACCGACAGATCTCTGGTAGGTGTGGTAGGCGCGCGGGTTTATGTATATTATTTGGAGACTTTGAAAATATTTTCCATGATGTGAGGAATGTTGTTTCCTTGCTTGTTGTATAATCTATAATAATGAGAGGTTTTCTCTACTCTACTACTCTTCCGTGATTTATTGACATGCTTCTGCTGATGGTCCTAAATCGGTGGTATTTAACGCGGGACTTTCCGGAATGGGTCTTCTGGGTTCTCTCTACAGGGGCCCTCTGCCTAGAAGGATATTTGGAGCATGTTTTTGGGAAAACTGGGATCTTAGCATTTTTTTGCAGTAGGAAGTAGGACTAAATTATCTCGAATGATTGTATCTCATTCTAAAGCCACTTGTGACAGGGTTTGGTTTGCAAGTTCTTATAAGGTGAAACGTTGAAGTCCGTGGACCACGCTGACTAGTCCTTTAGTTAACATTTCTCAAGAAATCCTGCGTTGTTTCGATAGTGACTGTATACCTCCAATGCATCCTATTGCATCGCATTTAGATGCCATTGCTCTATCGTCCTCCCCAACTTAAAATTTATGCACAACTGTAATATATGCAAACTCGTTTATGGAGCATCAGGGAATACCCTTCATCCTATTTGTTCGTATCAGCGACATTGCGTTGACGGTGCCATTGCTCGTTTTTTTGTAGCGCTTTTGTCTGGGACTGACTCCACCATTCAGCCCGATCCGTTCTGCCTCTTTTCATAAATTTACCATGTCCTGGGTGACAAATTTGACACAAGCATGACGTCAATTTATTTTGCATTTCATTTAATTTGTTTACATGTGTTTCGCAGCGCCAATCCACCGCCATAGAAAAGTTGTTTTCAAGGATCTAGTCTGCAACGCCATACCGCGGGTGTTCATATAGTTTTAACCGGCCATTGGCGATTCTGCATTGGAAAATCAGACGGGCGTCCATTAAATGTGTTAAACATGCCACGCTGTTAGTGCTGGCGTAAATGAGGTCGTAATTTTATGAAGTGAGGCTGGACCGGGTGGCTCTTTGATTCGCGGACGTAAATAAGCAATCATAATTGCTGTAATGAGGTGATCACATAAAGTGTTTTAAGAGCAAGGACTTTATTGAAATTGAGTGGAGGGTGGATGGTTGTAATTTGATCAATTTCAATAAAAATCTGTCAATTTAAATTGTAATGATAAACGACGCTGATGTGAAATGTAGCGAGTTTTAATTTATTTATTATTTTATTTATTTTTACTTCCTGGAAACATTCACATTACTTTTCAAGTATTTCCTCTTTAACTTGGATGAAAATTTCACAAATTAAATTTTCAGATTGAAGATCGTAACCACGTTTGGGGTCTTTTGTTTTGTTTAAATCCGAATCGGAATCGCCGAATGTATCTGTTGCCTTGAAAACTAAACGAGGGGGCTATAGTATTTCGCGTCCAATGTAAAATTATGGACGCTAACCCATTGACTTCTTCTGGTACAAATTTAGACTATATAAACCTTCCTTATTGGGAAATATGCGTTAGGTTTAAGATACTTGATAGTTAAAGCATATATATAGGGCATACTTTTACTTCGCGGGTTGTACTGCGCTTAAAGCGACCAAGCCATTCGTTCTTCGCGTCCTCCTTGCGCGCTCCGCTTTTCCAAGTCCCTCCTGTATTCTTTTGATTGCGGAGTTCTCCGTACACCATTTTCCTTTCGACTTCAATATTTCCCCGACTCCTCATCTCTGAGAAAAATGGTGGACAGTGGAACATAACATGCTCCGGGTCCTCAGGTGTGCAACCACATTCAGGACAAAAGGAAGATTCATCCAGCCTGAATTGGTGAAGATACTTCCTATAACCACCATATCCTGACAGGAATTGCATCAGATGGTAGTTAATCTCGCCGTGTCGCTGGATCCACACAGGGGAAATTAAAGTGTGGGTTCAGCGACCCCTCTGCGAGTCACCCCATCATTGCTGCTACTTCTCCAGCGACTCTCGCCTTGCCGCCTTTCGGTATTTTGTATGCTTTTCAGGAGGATTCATTTCCCTTTTCACGTACAGGCTGCGTGTCTCACTTGCCAGAATGTCTATCAGGATCATTCGCGTAATAACACACGCTGCGTCGCTTGATATTGTCCTGAAGGCGCTGCACACCCTTAGCGCCACTAAGCGGGAAGTCATATTTACCCTCCTCCGATTACTCACACACGCTAGCGCTGCCTGCCCAACCTGGTACCGCGTATAATAGTGCGGAGCGAACCACTCCAGCCACAAGTAATCTGCGAGTATATCTTGCGCCTCCAATGTTAGGCATCATCCGCGTTAATGATACGCTGGTATTTGCCGCTTTCTCACAGGCATAGTGCAGGTGTCCCTTGAAATTGATTTTAGCGTCAATCATCACCCCTAGGTATTTGATAACCGGTTTCGAAGTGTTGATGTGACCACCAACATGAATATTAGCCGCATTCACCTTCCTACGGTTGGTAATCAAGACCGCCTCCGTCTTTCGTTCCGCAAGGTAAAGCTGAACCATCTCCAGCCACGCTTTTATGGCGCTAATGGTTTCGTTGGCGTACACTCCAACGCCTTCAGGTTGTTTCGTGAGGACTACCACAGCTAGATCATCTGCGAAACCGATTATCGTGGCTTCCTTTGGCACGGAAAGGACAAGGACCCTATTGTACATGACGTTCCACAAGAGAGGAACCAACACTAAGTTCTGCGGTACTCCTGCGGTGACGATGTACTGCTTGGATTCCGGATCCGTGTCGTACCAGATTGTCCTCTCCGAAAGGTAACTGTCGAGGAGCTTAGTCAAATAACTAGGGACACCCGTTTTAGTCAGTAAGCTTTCTATCCACTCGCAACTAGCGGAATTGAAATATTCTTGAAGTCCAACGTCACCACGACACAGCATTTTTTAGACGGCATTGCGTCTCGAACCAGCTTCAAAACAACGTTTACGGCGTGGATCGTTGAGTGGGTTTGTCGATATCCAAATTTACGCTCCGATAAGCCATCTTTATATTCAATGATAGGGAACAGTCTATTGTATTATAGATGGCAATTTCGAGCATCTTTCCTACCGTGTAGATGAGGCAAATCAGGCGGAATGATGATGGCTATTTTAGGTGCTTATTCGGCTTCGGAAGCAAAACTAGTTTTTGCCTCTTCCTCCTTCTACCACGCATGTTTCAAATATGCTAATAAAACAGTCGGGTTTGGTCTTAACAGCGAGTTTAAGAGCTCTATTGCGAACATCGTCCAGACCATGTGCTTTGTTATCACTAATTCCCCGGTAAATTTGGGCAAGTTCCTCCTCAGTTATCGCAGGTATGTCCAATGGTTGCTTGTGTTGTTTGATCTCCCCTTCATCCGGGGGGAAGAGTGTTCGCCCCCTCATCTTCTTCATAGCCACCCTGTACGCTGTTCCCCAGAGAATTTGGTCTGCCTCTGCGCAAAGTTCCTTGAAGCATTCTCTCTTGTTGATGTGCGTAGTCTGTTTGAGCCTACCTCGAAGGTTCACATATACTTGCCATTTCTCGACGAAGTCCGGTCTTCTTCTAGATCGTTGGCAGATCCGTCTAGTTCGAAAACATGTATCCCGCAAGTCCGCACTCTTTTCATTCAAACAATAGATTGAGCGTGGTATGCTCTCCTTATGCGTCCCATCATTTGCTCTACCTTTTCTGTAGCCGTACCACCGGGATTGTCGCCTCCCAATAGCATCTCTATAAATGCATCCTCTTCAAACCTTTTCACGGACTAACCCTGGTTCCCAGCTCCGCGGGAATGTACATCGCCGCATGGCCCATATTCGATCTGGAGGAAAATTGCCTGGTGGTCGCTATGAGTATAATACTCACTGACAAACCATGTCATTCTCCTCGCCAATGTGGTACTCACATATGTCAGATCGACTATTGAACCTGACCCTGTCCCACGTATTTGCAAGCACCAAGTCCAGTTCCGCGATACGGCCCCTGGTGTTCGTAATGCGACTGCCTACATGTTGAAATCACCCGCTATGATCTTGGGGTTTCGACTTCTTGCATGCGAGACTAGCATAACTATCAGGCTAACTAGGTTTGATTTCCACATGCCCATATTGCCGCCTTGCCAGTTACATCTACAGTCCAGGCATCGCTCTTATTATTGCGATAAGGCTCGTTGATTATGGCAGCTTCGATTCCCTTCTCATAGATATCCTGCGAGAGAATGTTTTGCGCTGCCTCGCAGTGGTTGAGGTTGATTTATATCAACCTCATTTCTTTACTGCATTCAAGGCTCTTCTAAACACTGGGCATCTGCTGCTGTCTGCAACGTGCCGACAGTCGACGCCCTTTTTATCCTTTCTCCCCCACATTTTTTGCACCCTTTTTACCTGTCACCGTCATCTAAAGCAACGCTTGAGGGACACCTGCTGCCTGACTCGGAAAACGACTGCTCCTCTGCTTGCTTTTCCTACTTGGCAATTTAGGTTATTGGATCGTTGCGGTTTGTATTGGATCAGTTGCTCGTTTTCGCAGTAGGTGACACTTGGCTTAACTATGTATGCTCCCAATGAAGTCAATTTACGTCCTCTTCCTTTAAGTGTCTCTTGGCGTCCTCGTCGGATTACAGTTTTGGTACAGTAAGGGGCATTTTCGCCATAGTGTCGAGTTCATTACCGATGATCAAGCTTGGAACTGAAAGTTTGGCAACCGTCCCTACCAGCAAGCATTTCCGCACATAGAGTTTGTCGGGTCTGTCGAATTCATACTTTGTAGTTAGTTTGATGTTGTTGCAGAAGAGAAGCTCCCTTGCTCTAGTTGTAGTTTGAAGGTCTAATTATTGAGGCGATGTATTGTACGTTTTAACAAAAAGCAAGGAAATCAGCATGAAAATTAAATGTAGCCCATAATTTCCTCAATCATTTTCAGAAAAGGAAACCTGACCTAAAATGGAGAACATAACCTTAGAAAATGGCTTTGAAAGGGCAGTATTTTGACAAAGACTTCTGAGAAAGGCATTGTTAAAGCCCCACATCATACAAACAATATCGAATTAATACAGTTCAATTTATCTTCCTCCACTTCCATCGCCTCTAGTATTATAAAACGTCAAAATAAAACCATCCACTGGCATTTTCGAAAATCGCTATATTTGAGTTTCGACGCAATTGGGATCATTTTATAACAGAAACTTTCTCCCTCTCTATTTTACCTAATTTATTTGCATATTACGCTCCTTTGATAATGGCATATACTGGTACAGTGAATAAAAATCTGAGGGCCCTCAAGTGTAGTATCTCGTTTTCCATTCCATATACACTTAAAGCAAATTTATCTTCCACTCAAGAGGATTCGTCATTTCATTATTAGCATCTATGCCTGCCTGCCTATAAGGACCGGCTGTAATTTTGTTCCGTAGCCATAAGGTAAAAGCCTACGCGCGTCTAAAACTCCTGATTTTCTTCAAGAATAAAATTACCCTATTTCGCGACCATGAAATCACCTTCCTTTTAACTTCCTACATTTTCTGTTGAAGGCTCTCCCGCCACCTACACTGCTGGAGGCAAAGAGGATGGAATAGAAAAAGAAATACTTTCCAGATAGAGAAGCCATTAAGTTATTCAGTCATCACAGCAGCCCATCCTTAAACTATTGTTGCGAAACATGACTGGAATCACGTACTTAAAACTAATGGTCGTACGTGGTAATGATAAAAATGCCAACCTCCAAAATATCTACAACTTTCTTTGCTACCTAAATACTCTTTGGAGTAGCAAGGCTATGTGGTCCCGAGACTATCTCGTCCGTTTCGTTTATCTCCTAATGGAAGCTCTGATAATTTTCAGTAGTACTGCAGGACGAGAAGGGACGTAAACAATTGCACTGTGTCACAAGAAAAATAAACACTAATATTCTGGCCAGGCGACGATTAAAGCTAAATGAAGACCATGTTCAGTTCTAGGCCTTTGTGTCTCAGTGGGAAGTAAAAAGGATAATAATATTAAATAACTGCCAGCCAAAAAGCTGCTGTGGAGCTGAAACTAACAAAAGCTTCCTGTCGTAGTGCCTCGAGCCTCAGGCGGGAAGGGTTGATAAAATGGATAATTATGATGGCTCATATTCTGTGATTATGTTGCGCCCTGCAGCGAAGCGAAACTAGCCTAACATAAATTAAAGATTTGCGGAAGTTACCCTAGCGGATTTCGTTAGGGACGTGATGTTGTTAGCTGTAGGGTGTTTCGCTTGTGGGAAGAAAAAATGGTGCATTGTGGAAGATGCGTAATTATGATAGATTTGAAATGTGGAAACTACAGACCTGGATTTCAAAATGGTAAAATGGGGTCCCAAAAAAATTGAAGGCATTGAAAATTGCACTGTTGGATGCGACGGATAAAAGGGTGCACATTTTCTCGGTTTAATTGAAAAACACGATCGAAAGGAAGCTCTCAACGATAGGATGGGAGATGATGCATATCCTATTATGGCTTCTACTTCCAACTTTGCAGTTTTGGGGCTTTACACACATATATGAATGTTTTCTATCTCAACATCGGCAAAAAGTCTTATGGTGGTCTTTGATAGTGTTGTCTTATTATCATTGGAGACTATTGAAGTGGAGGTATTGAAAATGGAGTCCGGCGAACAACAATTACCTCGAATCCTTGCTGCCGCTAGCAGCAGTATATAGAGGCACACCATTATGTTTTTCAGATTTTTGGTGCGTAGTTTCTGAGAATGGCTTCTTAATTTAAGTGACTTTACGACTTCCTTACCCCCCGTTTCGCAATCGGCTTCAAAACGAAGACCTAATTTGGCGAATACTAATCGGCGCTTTTCATTTAATGCCCTACATGACAATATTCCGTAAAAAGAAATTTTACATCCCTCTTTTGGATATATGGGGACCCCCCTTAAGTTCCACATACAAAGATGTAACTCACTTCACCTTCCCACCAAATTTGGTGTCAACCGCTATAACCGTTTCTGTGAAAAGTGCGTGCGACAGACAGACAGTAAACCGATTTGGGACTATCATTTTCCCGGCAGGTATTTTAAAGTCCCCATTTGCTGGATGATGCATTTTTTTTTTTTGGGGTAGGTGTATGCATTTACGCACACAGTATTGGACTCCCGGCTCGGTGCGTCGTCGAACTACCAACTAAACAGCTCCCCATCGTCAGAGTGTTAGCCTGGAGCCGTTTGTCACATTACTTCGGGTTAGCCCCCGAACTCTTTTTGCCTTGCGGAGCCTTCAAATTAGGGAGTTCCTTTCACGGGAGGGGACTGGAGGAAGGGAACTGTCAGTTCAAGGAACCTCCTACCATTCGGCTCCTCGACCGGACGAGCTCTATCTTCTTACCAACGAGAAGGAACGTAATGGGCAACACGGCTCCACCTGTCAGCACTCGCCAGCATCTCTTCGACAATGTTGTCTGGAGAGAGATCCCCTGTGTTTAAATTGAGCTGCTGACGAACTCTATCCCACCTTCCGCAAGAAAATAAAGTGTGATGGGTGTCGTTCACAACTCAACACAAAACACACAATCTGGAGGTCGCGCGTTTCCAATCTTGTGCAGGTAAGATTGAAACCTTCCTTACCCACTTAAAAATTGGGTAAGGAAATAGTCAGTCTCGCCATGCTTCCGACTCAGCCACGCAACTAAGTGGCCGATGCGCCGCGTAGTCCATTTGCTTCTAGTTTAATTTTGCGCGGGCAACAACCTCCCTTGGCTCATCTCCCTTACACTTGTATATGCCTTGACGCTCCTTAGCAAGAAGGGGAACGGGGATGACTCCCGCAATCACCATCACGGCAGGTTCAGAGACAGTGCGGTACGCAAAACGCCACTCGCAAAGCTCCCCATCTCTGTACATGCGCGAGACGTTTACGATATACCTCCTTGCCAAAAGCGTCAGCCCATACGCCGTAACGCAGGACAGACTGCGTTGAACTCATCAGGAGACGTCGCCTGCTAGATGTAGAACCCCCAATGTTTGCCATTACCCTACTTAACGCCAAAACTCCAGCTGCAGCCTTGTTTGCTGCTGCTTTGATTTGTTCAAAAAAGGTCATTTTTGAGTCAAGAATCAGCCCGAGGTAATTTACCGTTGGTTTTGACTCGATTATCGACTTGCCGAACGATACGGGACGCAGGGCCTGAAGTCTCTTTTTAGTCAGGATGACTACTTCGGTTTTTTCCAGTGCAAGGTTGAAACCATGAGTAGTCATCCTTCCGCTTACCCGTCGGATCAATATGCCGAATCTGCTTTGCGGCTGTTCGACAGTGCGTGCAGCAACGAGCGCCGCGACATCATCTCCATAGCCGACCAGGGGCGACTCTTCTGGTATGTCGAATTTAAGTAGACTATCATAGGTATCGTTCCAGATGTCCGGCCCTAGGATGGATCCCTGTGCTACCCCCGACTTGACGTCCATGCTCCTTTGACGCTCCAGTGCTTCATAGAGCAGGGAGCGGTTCCTCAGATGGTCCCTCAATATCCGTAAGAGATAGTTGGGCACGTGGAAAGTATTGTCTAGTGCGCTTAGAATCTCGCTCCATCTTACGGTATTAAAGGCGTTTTTGACGTCAAGTGTTACAAGAAGCACCACCCGTTGGGTTTGGCGGCTAATTGCCTCCGCTTGATAAACGGCTTCCATGACTTACATGACAACATCAACTGTCGATCTCACTGCTCCAAAAGTGAACTGCCGTGGAGATAAATCTCCGGCAGCGCGTATCACTTCAGCGAGTCTACATAGTGGGCGGTATGAAGACGGCAACTCGGGGTCGCCTTTCCCTTTGAAGATCAGCGCAAACCTTGCCACCTTCTAACGAGCAGGGAAAGTGCCCTCTTGCAGGCAAGCGTTGAATGCGTCGAGCAGTAAGTCTAACCTGTGTTGGAATACCAGTTTGTATACCTCTGCTGGAATACCATCAGGTCCTGGCGCCTTCTTGCTTTCCATAGAGAGAACTGCCTGTTCCAACCCTTTTATAGAGAAGAGTGGACAGTCCTCGACGCTCTCCACGCCGATGTTATCATCCTATACGGGGGGCGCATGGAATAGTTCCCTTACAGTGCGGTCCATCTGCTCGGCCTTAAGTGAACAGGATTTTTGCAGAGCCCCGATTTTTCGGGTTACCAGTTTGTAACCGAGTCCGCACGGGTCTCCATTCACCTCGTCGACCAGATCTTGCCAGCAGCGAGCTTTGCTCTTGTTTATTGCGCTGCGGAGTCTCCTTTTTGCTGATTTGTGTTTCGTCATTATGGTACGTATCTCCTCCCGGTCGCTTAGACCTTGTGTTAAACGGCGGAGCCTGTGACGCTCCTTCCAGAGCTTTGTGGTTTCCACTGTCCACCAATATATAGAAGGTTTGCCACGTCTCGATGCCCTCCTGGGCATGGAGGCTCCGGAGACCGTCGTTATTAGTCTCATAACTGAATTTACGACAGTGTGGACTGCAGCGCCACCGCCCCAGGAGAACCATCCAGGACGACCCCACCTATTCCAAAAGTTTCGAAAAACCTCCCCGTGTTTACTTTTGCAACGTTTCATGCACAGAAAGAGCGCCGGGGTGG
Source organism: Hermetia illucens (assembly GCF_905115235.1). Classification (NCBI taxonomy): domain Eukaryota; kingdom Metazoa; phylum Arthropoda; class Insecta; order Diptera; family Stratiomyidae; genus Hermetia; species Hermetia illucens. The sequence goes on from NC_051854.1 coordinate 15,527,574, forward strand.
CGCACAACGAGAATTTGTATCCACCACTTCGGAAACAATGTATTGGTGGTCACTTGCCGAGAAGTCTTGCAGAACTCGCTACCCGTTCACCAGCGACACCAGTGATTCCGACGCGAAGGTTACGTCTGGAATGCTTTCCTCGCAGCCCGGGCGCCGGAACGTTGGGGTGGATCCTGTGTTTAGAACTACCAGTCCTGTTCTCGCTGGCATATCCAGAATTCGTTTCCCCCTGGAGTCTGTGGGAGGCATGCCTCATTCAAGTGCCCTAGCATTGAAGTCACCCCCGACCAGGATCCGCCCATCTGTGCCTAAGATAGAGTCCTTCAAAGCATCAAGCGTGAATCGAAAATCCGGCATCGTCTCATTCGGCGTAAGATAGACACTAAAAAGTATTATCCCTGAACACCGTATGCAGACAAAGCCGTTCCCTCGGGCTTGGGTAAGAACCCTAAGGTGGGTGTCGTTCCCAACCCAGATGGCACCGGGACTTAATATGTCAGGGTGCCATGCAACTGGGTCCTTGTTTTGCTACTGTTCACTGATGAGTATTAAATCAGCTTTGGTCTCCGCAGCGAACTGCGCTAGCAACTCGTGAGCGGTTGCACTTCGGTGATTTGATTTGTAGGGTGCGAATCATGTTGACCGTGTCCTTGCTCTTTCCAACTCTGCTCTGAAAACTGGACACCGCCCCGAACCCGCAGTGTGCGTAATGTTCTCATCAGTCGCGCCACGGTCCCTGCATAGAATGCAGCTTTCCTTTTGATTGCAGGTATTCGCTTTATGGCCTGCCTGACCGCATATACGGCATGTTGCCCTTCTGTCAGGTCCTCGACAGTTTGCACACACACATATATCCAACCAATTCTTATTTTCCCACTGTTTAGAAACTTCCTCGCGGATTGCTCGGCAACTTCCACTACAGCAAGTTTTTGGCCTCGGGAGTTCGCAGAGGTGATACCAATCCGGACATTGGTTAGCTACGGACATTCGCGTTTGATGGCCTCTTCTACCTCGTTCTTATCTGTGAGACAGTCAAGGTCTCGGATTTCCAAAGAACATGTGAGTTCCAGGTTGGAAACCAAAGCTTTTTCTCCTAGAAGCCCCTTGACTGCTTCACAGAACGTAACTTTATTTATTTTCATCGGGCGTAGTTCGACTAGGACTCCACCAGCCTTCATTTTGCGAATGGAAGACACTTCTACTCCGTTATCTTCAGGTTTAATCTTGTAACGGATTTCACTGAGAACTTCCACAAAAGTCTTGCATTTCGTCGGCTTAATAAGCAAAGCTGGCAGTCTAGTCCTCCTTCATTTCCCCATCTTTCCTTTTGGTGCTCTGTCCTTCGTGTTCGCCTTAATTTTAGGCATAAGATTTTCTGTTCGCGCCACGTATACCTGCCCTGGAGAGTACATGAGTGAAGTCTCCTTCCGATGTCCCTTCCTCCTTTCGTTTTTTCCCAAGTTCGGATTTTCTCTTATTTTCCATGTTCGCCTATAATATGAAATCCTGTCCAGGACCTCCTCGGGTTTCATTAGCCCGTTTTTAACCCGTTTGCCGACGTTTTTGTGGAGGAATGTCGCAGATCGCTTCACAACTGCCGCGCATTTCTTAATAAGCCTTTCCTCTTCAGCTTGTGCCAGGACCCTCCCCTCTTATATTCGAAACCATTTGGTTAGTTTCGGGAGTTTCCACTGTGCCTCTTTCCGTAATTATAGCACTGCGTGGTCTGGGTTCCTGTCTCCATTGCAGGTGCCGCATCACTTTGCGAGTCCTTCTTTCCGTCTGACCGTCCGGATGTCTCGTCGGGTATTTCAGCCCTTGTTGCGTCCTTCGCTAGGCGCTGGAGCGAGCGGCGTATTTTCGTACTGCGAATAAACGCAGTCAGCTCACTCTCCACTTCCTATCTGCTCGTTTGGTTTGTTTTTATTCTCCATTTAAGTTGTTTGGAAAGTAAAAGACCATCTGGAAAGCCTGGATACATGTTATAGGACACAGTGGATGACGCAAGCTATACGACGACTAATTTCTGAGGAACAGACCAAATTGAACTCATATTTTCCTAAAATTGAGCTGCTAGTAATTGGATTCGTGTTAGCTACGTAAAGTTAAATTTCGACACCCAGAAAAGATGAATTTTCTTGAAAAGAATTTTCATTGTCAACATTGCGACGAATAAATAGTAAAGTCAATTTAAAATTCTCAGATAAATTTTTAATAATGTGGATTTGATTGCATATTCCAAGCATTTGATTCCAAATTCCTTCGGCGGATATGATGTCCATTGGAGTTGTACGATATGAACGTATCCCAAATAAACCTACGAATCCCAAATATACCTAGAGTCCGACAACAAATAACCTTGATTTTCCTCTATTGTCCGAAAATATTTAAAATATGGTGACAACTTCAGAGATATCCTCACAGTAGAGCGGGAGGGGAACTTCCGTTCTACTGTCTGGACCTTTCTGTTTGTTAGATATTTTTGCCTCTCTTATTTCTACGTACAAATGGCCTCCAGTAGCAGCAACTACGTATAGTATCTGTACATGTATAGCAACCCTGGAATCCCTGAAACACAGAATGAGTCCTACAAAGATTTATCTGAGATTTGGTGCACACTTCGTCCTGACAACAGAGTGATATGCTGTATAGCCTCTGGCCTAATCCCACATGAACTAGACGAGTTGCATATTTCAGAGCGGATATATCCTGAGAACGCATATTTCGTTTTGCTCACATACAAAATGCCGTTTGTCGGTTTGTTTGCTCTTTGTAGTTTATAGTTTGTTGTATGACAAACACGCTTAGCTTCATTGTAGAAATGTGACAGTAACATTTGTCCCCGGGATTACGCGCGCTGTGATACTGAATCCGCTATAGCACTATAATATGTAATTATTATTATAAGTCGACGGAATGAAGGCAGTTGAAAGGACGAAATGGCACCGGGGCACGGATAGTATCAGCAGTAGGCCAGGAATGTTTACATCAGAGCCATCGGATATGCGATATGAGATATCTGAACCAAGCTTAATGCCAGAATGTGAAATATTTCAGGAGAAATGGTCGAGATTTACTTTGTACTGAGCGTAATGATTTCGGGACAAAGGATTTAGTTGCTTACAAGGGATGTAGAAAAAACAGGACGATATGCTTTTGATTCTGACCGACATTATACCTGTGAAAAGGATTTCATGGCGCTTGAAGGTGAAATATATCAAGAAGGATGTATTCATGAAATTGTGACAAAGGATTATCCATTTTATGGTCGTCATTCGGTCTTGTTCCGAATTAATTTGAACTTAAAGGACTATGTCCTTATGAGAACTCAATTCTAATGGAAAATGGTGGAACTGTTAGGATCGAATTTTACGGGACATCTCAGCGCAATACTAAATCATCGAGCCTGATCTTGATAGTTTCAGTAAACATCATCTGTCGCCATCATATTCATAAAAGTGCTTAATGGATCGTTAGAATCTTCCGGCCATTCAGCCACCGCATTAGCGTAAAATCACATAACAGTTTTATCTTTATTCAGTTATATCTTCCATCGTATCCTTACGAGCATTTCATCCAATCCACACTAACGTTACGCAACAAATAAAATCACTAGAAACCTATGCTCGAATAGAGAAATCCTACGTAGTCTGTCATATTACTGAAACGCACCCCAGCCCCATTATACTGCAACCGCCGGGTGTGTTTAACGATTCAGCATTTCAGCGTTTTTAATGGTATCGCTACTGGCAGAATGAAATAAGAACATTAACATCTTTTTTTCGCTTTACGTGACTTTAATTGTTCATGTGTGACTAGAATATAATCCGGAATGAATGGAGCAGGCGAATGGCTTCAATAAAATCCCTTATGAGGTGCTTAAATTTTTCATAAACATCGTCGTAACATGCCAGGACTACGTAAGAAAGCGAGGGTGTGATAGGATCTGGGAGCAGTTGTCATCCCCAATCGAGAAGTCTATAAACAACATATAAAGATGGCAAATATCGGATCAATTGTAAATTGAATATAAAACAGCAATTAGATATCACTTTGAGCGGATTACTCAAGGGGTTGACAAGGGTGCTACGTCTACGCTAAGTTTGAGGGAGTAGTTTGTAGTCTTCGATGAAGCGGTTGGCAAAAGGTAGCTTTAAATCCTGGAGAAAGAGCATGAAAGGTCCAACTATGGAAAATCAGCATTTCTGGAGACAGATATGAAAAAATTAAGGAAGAAAAGTGTTACAATTTTCCCTTCACATATATAGAGGGAGCCCGCCTTGTTTCGTTATTTGCTCCTATCAGATTTTGTAAAAATTTCCCAAAATATGTTACGTGTGACAGTTTTCCACTAAATGTTAGAAGCATCGAAATTGATGCCTAAGTACTCTGAAGTTGAAACTTGGACTATCTCTTTAGAGTAATTCGAGTCCCGAAAAAATGCTCATATGAGTTTCTATTAGACAAATAGTGGTTTTCTTTTAGAGTAGCAAGGTGAAGTGCATTTACGCACAGTGCCGGACTCCTGTCTCAGAAGGACTACCGGTTAAAACACCCCCTGGAGCATCTAAGACACTAAACCAGAACTGTTTGACACATTACCTCACGCCAGTCCTATTTAGTATAAGAGCAAAATCCCTTGGATTCAGGGAGCTTTAACTAGCTTGGCATTTCCCCTATCCATATCCCTCCTTTTGGACTTGAGTGCCACTTGGCTCCACGTGTACCCGCTATTATTATTCGGTTAAGGGAAAGTCGTACTGCGTCTTTAAAGAACTGGCCTGCCCCTTTTACTGGTCATAGTGTACCTATTAATCATAGCATCTTAAACAAGCTTATAACCGTCAGGAACTTTAGTATATCCTCTAGTTCCAGATCTTTCAACTTTGCATTTGTTGTCCTCCTAGATGCCTCGACCTACTTTGCGCAAGTGCCGGACACTGTCCCAGGACGTGTATAAAGGTTTCATCACACTCCGCACAAAACCTGCAGGTAGTGTCCGTAGATATCCCTAGCTTCCCTACTCCCTACGGTCGGCTAAACTATGACTTTTAGCCGACAGTGACCAGTGAGAATTCTCACTATGATTCGGAGGTTCTTTTCGATGAGGCTTAAGCAATCCATCCTAGCGAGTGGCAACTTTTTTGGCAAAATGAGCCAAGGGGCAAGTGGACTGCGCGGCTCATTGACAAATTAGACCCATGGTTGAACAGAAAGCACGGTGAGATTGATTACTTCCTTACCCAACTTTTAAGTGGGCATGGAGGTTTTCAGTCTTACCTGCACAGGGTTGGAAAGGCGCGATCTCCTGATTGTCTGTTCTGCAATAGAGTGGTGGATGACGCTGAACACACCTTTTTCTCTTGCGAGAGGTGGGACGGCCTCCGCCAGCAGCTTTATGCAGACACAGGGTAGCTCTCTCCAGACAACATTGTCAGAGAGATGCTGAAGAGCGCTGGCAGCTGGAATCGTATTGCGCATTATGTTCGGGCTCTTGTTACTACGAAGAAGATTGAACTCGACCGGCAGAGGGATCGGACGGTAAGTGGTTCCCTGAACTAAAAACAACTTCCTTCCTCCGCTCCCCTCCCGTTGGTGCCAGGAATTCCCTGACTTGAAGGCTCCCAAAGCCGGGAGAGCGGGAGGGCTAGCCCGAAGTAATGTGTCAAACGGTTCCAGGCTAGTTCTCTGATGACAGGGAGGTGTTTAGTTGGTAGTCCGCCAGCCAACACTCTGTGCGTAAACGCATTCACCTACCCTACTCCCAAAAAAAAAAGCACTCCGTTGTGCGCATCGGTTCGTATCCTCCAATAAGCACCCCGGACTGCTCCATTCCTGGTAGACCCGCCCAGTATAGTTCTCTCAACCGTTCTCTCATAACCATGATTGGTGTCACTGCTTCCCCAGACTTCGTTATGGCGTTGGCATCTCAGCCGAGGTAAAGAAGTAACGCCCTGTGAGAATACTTCACCAGCTTTACCACAACTGTCCCTCGAGTGTTCCCCCCGGCTTCCAATGAGACTAGGGTAGCCAAGAGGACCCCGGTCAGGAACGCTGAAAGACACTATATTTTAAATTACGTCTAAGAAGTATGCAACGTCTTGGTTTTTCACAAGAGGAGTCCCAAATTACCTGCATGCGTCCTCCTTGCAGACCGCGAATCTGCCCTCGGTACACTCAGGGCTCCTGAGGCAGCACTATTCTAATGTTCTCCTTGGAATTTACCCTTGCAATTAGCGCAGATGCAGCTTTCGCATGGTGGAGGTTTTTCTGGGCAATCTTGGTGCTGGCTATTGGCTCCGTTATTGTTTGGAGTTCTTTCTCCACTGTTGGACTATCACCCTCCTCCTCCGGCATGGCACTTTCGTGCGTGTCGCTGTCCAGCCTGAGCCCTAGGAGTATTAGGTCGTTCAGCTTCAACTGGTTCCCCCCATTGTCTGCCGAAAAAGCTCATCTACGTGTCCATTGTTTGATTTCGACAAGACCAACGTTTCGCTAATTTGAATAGGGAGAACTGTGGGAACACTCTAGTTTTCTAGTGTTTCTAGCGTGTGCCTCGCAGAATTAAAGACGTTTCTTATGACTAGGGTCACAATCGCCTGACTCTAAAACTATATTGTGTTCGTGAGTAGTCTTCCGCAGCACGTAGCGTCATTCTGTCGTGGCTTGATGAGCTACTCAAGCGCTCTTCCCGATGTTCCACCTGGTAGACGCTTGCCGGATGGCAAAACATTGGGAATGGCCGTTTGTCGCTTCGAAGCAAATGTACTAATCATCACTGGCCGTGAAAAATCTTCCAGCATCTTCCATTGTTGGAGTGCTGGCACTAAGGACTCCATAGCAAAAGTTACGTCCAGAATAGTGTCCTCGAAACCAGGACGTGGGAATATCGGAGTGCTGAGAATTTAGCAAAGTAAAAGAAAACTGTTTCAGATTTTCTATTTATATCAACGCAGCTTTACTCTAAATGGAGGTTTTGTTAATTAGTCCCGCCTCCAGAAACTGGTTGGCTCTGGTGTTAAAGTCGCTCCGACTAAAACTCTCTCTTGCGTGTTTCTTATCTCGTCCTTCAAGGCGACGAGCCTATTCTGAAAAGCTTTCATAGATTAATTCGATGTGAGATAAACGCTGGAAAACATCACTTCGGCACAATTAATCAGTACACAAGTCGTCTCCCCGACCATGGGCCTCGCAAGTTAACCGTATTTCTCACCCAGATGGTATGAGTTTTTTTTTTGGGAGTAGGGTAGGTGAATGCGTTTACGCACAGAGTTGGACTCCCGCAACAGCACGCTGGCAAACTACCAACTAAACACCTCCATGCCATCAGAGAACTAGCCTGGAACCGTTTGACATATTACTTCGGGCTAGCCTTCCCGCTCTCCCGGTTTTGGGAGCTTTCAAGTCAGGGAATTCCTTTCACCAACGGGAGGGGAGGGGAGGAAGGGTGTTGCTGTGTCAGCTCGCGATGCCAGCTGCATCCATCGCTGTTTACATTGAGGTCAAAGCAGGACCAGGAGGAGTTTCTGGTCTATAAGCCACTTCCTAAGATTAGGGGCTATAATTTGTTAGCTCGGCAAGTTTCGTCCGCGCGACTGGTTTTTCACGAGCGTACTATTTGTAGTAGTTGTAAGTTGGTGGGGTGGTCGTTTGTCCCACAATTTACGCCCCTGGCTCATGCGATGGATGGGTATAAATGAAGAACTTCGCCAGGTTCTTCTCGAGAAGGTCATTGGTCGAGGAGTAATCATCCTTGTGGCTGGCAATAGTGGGGGAAACGACAAAGGTATGGGCAATAGTAAATGTAGAAGGCAAGGTCCATACTGGTTCGCTACTAGAAGGTAATGGATTCCACTTTATAGCCGTACAGAACCCCGAGTTTCTGAATATGTCTTTGCAGGAATCGAACACAAAAACATTTCCCAGACGACATAACGAATGTTTCCACAGATTGACCCGAAAAAAATGCTAAAGAGAGAAGAACGCTTAATAACCTGCAAAGCGGTTATCGGTTTGACAGGGAGACAGCGAGCAACAGGGAGTGGCTTCAACAGGTAAAAATCTTCCACGCGGTGAATATGGTCTTCTAAGAAACTGCTACATTTGAAAAATCCTTGGAATGTTGTTAGTTGCAGAGAGCTTGAATGACATTCTGGGCTTCCTTTATGAATTAGGCACCTTATTTGGGATGTACTTTCGATCATCAATGGCTGGTATTAACCTGAAAAAGATAAAAAAAAGTATTATAATAGCCTTTCGATGCGTTAAATTACATCAACGGTTTGTAGTTTATTGTTCTTTCTGCATCCATAACGGACAAACGTTGTGTCCTTCTGATTGACGAATGCGGCTTATTAAGCAACCCCTGTTTTTTTTTTAAAGTCAAAGATGACCATTTCCCACCATTTTCGAGGAAGTTTAGTCAGGGCGAATGGAGATATAGGTTGAACCTTCATCATCATCATCATCATCATCGTGATGCGCTTTCCTTTTTCTATGAAGTCATCTGTTCTAGGGCAAAATATGCCATTTCTTGCCAGTAGAACTGAAAAGCCAAATTACATCAATAGTCAACTGGTACAATGTCCGGATTCTCCTGTAGTAGCCGCGTGTAAAGCGAGGATCCAAATATTTGCTGAACCGAATTCGGCCCTATTTTTCCACCGAACGTGTCGATATAATTGCTATTTGGAAATGGATCATAATTTGCGTTCAAGATTCCCTCATTCTCCTACAAATCAAAAGAAAAACATCAATAAAATTCCACCCTTAAAACATAAAAACAAAAAGTTATAGGTGAAGAAAATTTTCATCACCAAATCATTAAATCACTTTCCAACAATTTCCCGAACAATTTGTAAGTTTGTGATAGAATTTGATCGACTCGAGGCGGACATGCTTCTGTGAAAAACTTTTTTAATTAATTAAGTTGAGAACATTGTGGTAATTTGTGGATTATATGAGTTAGCTATGCTATGGACGAATCAGTGCCGGTACGGGGTTGTTGTCGTCAGTTCAAGTTATGTGGCATGATATGGCGAAATTTGTCGGTGTGAAATACTTCAAAACAGGAAAGAGATGAGTTTGGGAAATATCTGGAAAAGTTCAAAAGTGTTTCTGTTGGAATTCTACTTGGTTGATGTGGTGATAATGGAGACAATTAAGGACTTCAATGGGTTTGAGATTCTGAACTAAACCGGAAATTCTCTTGATTGAGGGAAAAGTTGGTTGTATTTGATGATTTTGTTCTTAAGGAATTTCGGAAGAGTTGATACTTGTTCTTCCAGGAAGTGAAATGGTATATTAAAATTGCTTTTAAATGAGAAATGTTTAATGAAACTTTTTAATTGAAAGGTTGTATAAAAATTGCAGGAGAATATTCCGATTGGGCTAAAATTTACTTTATAGGTAATCAGCTGTTCGCTTCTTCTAGAGGAAATAGATGATTCCTGAAATCAATATGTGTATAATAAAAAAGGATTTTACTCTGTTTCCTTTCATTTCGCTGAACCGCTGGCTAAAGAATATCCTCCAAATTATAACTATGATGTGTTCATATGGTTCAAATTTCTGATAAACAATCCGGATTAATGATATTAACATATTAACTACCTCGGATCAGCACTCCCTGCCACTCATAAATGTTGACACAAGAATGACTGGCAATGGTACCCCTCTAAATTTCAAAATCTACGGAAGGATCATTCATCTTGGTACCACTTACGTCTTTAAATATCGGGGCAACAAACGACGCCTCGCGGAAGAATGAAAATTGACCGTATTTTTTCGGGGTGCGGAAGGGAAATGCATTCGAGCACAGAGTGTTGAACTTCCGGAATGATACGTTGTCGGATTACCAATTAAATACCTCCCCATCGGCAGAGAGCTAGCCTGGAACCGTTTGTAACATTACTTGGGGCTAGCCCCCCAATTCTCCCGCTTTGCGTAGCCTTCAAATCAGGGAACTTCTTTCACCAAAGGGAGGGGAAAGAGGAAGGAGCTATTAGTTTAAGGAAATCCCTGCTATTCAGCCCCTCAACAGGACGAGTTTTATCTTGTTTGCAACGAGAAGAACCCGAACGAAATGCGGAACATGGCTCCACCTGCCAACTCTCCTCAGCAGTTTAAACAGAGTTGCTGACGAATCCCATCTCACCTTGCCGTTCCTCACAAGCAAACACCTCCCTGGCGCACGTATATGGCTTCACGCTCCTTAGCACGAAGAGCGACGGGATTACTACCGCGACCATCATCATGGCCGATTCAGAGACAGTGCGGTACGCAGACGCCACCCACAAAGCTCCTCGTCTCTATACTTGCGCGAGACACATACGATATACATCCTTGCCAAGAGCGTCAGCCCATACCTCTGTGCGGCAGAGCAGGATCAGGAGACGTCGCCTGGTAGACGTAGGATCCAAAATATTTCTCTAATTAAGGCCAAAACTCCAGCTACAGCTTTGTTTCCTGCTGGTTTGATTTGCTCAAAAACGCTCATCTTTGAGTTAAGAGTCAGTCCAAGGAACTTTACAGCTGGTTTTCACTCGCTTATCAACTCGTCGAACGATATGGGATGCAGGGTCGGAATTCTCCTTTCTGTCAGGATGACTACTTCGGTTTTTTCCACTGCAAGGTTGAAACCATGAGGAATTATCCATCCGCTTACCCATCGAATCAATATGCCAAGTCTGCTTTGCGCCTGTTCGATAGTACATCCAGCAAGAAGCGCCGCGACATCATCTGCATAACCGACCAGGCGTGATTTTTCTGGCATGTGGCGTTTGAGTAGACTGTGATAGAAAACGTCCCAGAGGTCCGGTCCTAAGATGGATCCCTGCGCTACACCTGACGTGACTTCCATCTTCGTCTGACCCTCTAGTGTTTCATAGAGCAGGGAGCAGTTCCTCAGATAGTCCCCCAATATTCGTAAGAGATAGATCGGCACGTGGAAAGTATTGTCTAATGTGCTAAGAATGTCTTTCCATCTTACGAAATTAAAGGCGTTTCTGACGTCAAACGTTACGAGGAGTACCACCCGCCGCATTTAGCAGCTATGTGCATCCGCTCGGCGACTGGCATCCACGACTTACATGACAGCATCAACTGTGAATCTCCTTGCTCTAAGACCGAACTGCCGTGGGGATAAATCTCCGGCAGCGCATACCACTTCAGCGAGTCCACTTCTGGCAAGCTTTCCAAGCACTTTCCCAACAATGACAAGCATACAAAGTGGGCGATATGAAGACAGCAAGTTAGGGTCACCCTTGCCTTTGCTGATCAGGGCAAGCCTCGCCACATTCCAACGAGAAGGGAAAATGCCCTCTTTCAGGCAATCGTTGAATGCGCCGAGCAGTATGTCTGGCCGGTGTCGTAATACCAGTTTGAATACTTCTGTTGGGATACCGTTGGGTCCTAGCGCCTTCTTGTTTTTCATAGAGAGCACTGCCTTTTCCAACTATTTTATAGAGAAAAGTGGGCACTATCCGGCGCTTTTGCGCCGACGTCATTATCCCGTACGGGGTGCACAGGAAATAGTGCCCGTATAAACTGGTCCATCTGCTCCGCCTTAAGTAAACAGGGTTTCCGCAGAGTCCCGATTTTTCGGGTTACTAGTTTGTAACCGATTCTTCACGGGTCTCCACTCACCTCGTCTACCAGATTCTGCCAGCAGCAAGGTCTACTCCTGTTTATTGCGCTGCGGAGTGTTCTTTCGGCTTCCTCCCGGTCGTTTAGACGTTGTGTCAAGCGGCGGAGTCTGTGAGAGTCCTTCCAGAGTTCCGCAATTTTCGCCGTCCATCAATACATAGAAGGTATACTACGTCTCGATGCCCTCCTGGGTATTGAAGCCTCGTTCATAACTGAATTTACGACAGTGTCCGCTGCAGTGCCACCACCCAAAGGAATATCCTCCAGCGCGGCCCCATCTGTTCGAAGAGTTTTGTCAAACCTATGAGACGTTGCACACACAGGGAGAGCGTCGGGGTGACGCACACGAAGAGTTTATGTCAACCATTTCAAAGGCAATTTATTGATGGTCGCATGCCGAAAAGTCTTCCAGGACTCGTCACCCGTTCACCAGTAACTCCAATGCGAAGGTTACGTTTGGAATTCTTCCCTCACAGCCTGGGCGCTGGAAGGTTGGGGTGGATCCGGTGTTTTAAACTACAAGTTCTGTTTTCGCCGGCATTTCCAAAGTTTGTTTCCCTCTGGAGTCTGGGTGAGGCATGTTCCATTCAAGTGTCCTGGCATTGAAGACACCCCGACCAGCGTCCGCCCCTCTGCGTCCAAGATGACGTCCTCGTCCATGATCTCATTCGGTGTTATATAGACACTGGAAAACGCTACCCCTAAACACCGAATCCAGACAAAGCCGTCCCCTCGACCTTGGACAAGAACCCTAAGGAGGGTGCCGTCCGAAACCCAGATGGCGGCGATACCTGATATGTCAGGCTGCCATGAAGCTGGGTTCTTGTTTCGATATTGCTCATTGCTGAGCACTAAACTCCGCTAGCAACTCGTTAGCGCACTCCGGTGCATATTGATTTGCACGAAGCGAATCATGTTGACCGCGTCCTAACTCCTTCCAGTTCTACTCTGAAGACTGGACACCGCCCAGAGCCCGCAGTGTGCACAAGGTTCTTTCATCGGACGCGCCTTGGTCCCTGCATCGAACGCAACTCTCCTTTTCGTTGCAAGTGTTCGCTTTATGGCCTGCTTGACCGCATTTGCGGCATGTTGCCCTTCTGTCAGGTCCCCGATAGATTGCAGACGTGTCCCCTTAGTCTAAACATCTGTAACATTTGGTTGTGGTGACCCGGATTCGTATCCTACATACTGCCCAACCAATTCTAATTTTCCCCCTTAGAAGCTTTCCTCTCGTATTGCTCCACCACTTCCACCCTTGTTATGGACACTGTCAAACGGGAAATCCAACGACCAGCACCCTATACACTGCTTTATGCAGATGATGTTTTCCTGACGTCTAATAGCAAAAATTATCTCGAGCTACTTGCCCTCAAATGGAAGGACCGCCTCATGCAACACGGTCTCAGATTGAATCTCAATAAAGCTGCGTATTTGACGACCGATCCCCATGAAACAGGCACCGTCACTGTCAGCGGCAGGGACCTGCCCAGAACTGAGCGATTTAAATATCCCAAGCCAATGCTGTCAGCCAATGAAGAGTTGTATTATGAAATTGCTTCACACATTAACGCAACGTGTTTGAAGCAGCGTTCCACAGCTGGTGTTCATTGTGGTCGACGAATCAACGAACATCTCAAATCTAAAATTTATCGCAAAATCGTCCGTCCTGTCGCTCTCTATTCTTCTCAATGTTGGCCGGCTATAAAAGGCAATGAACACCGTCTTGCGGTAATGGAGACGAAGATGTTGCGTTGGACTAGTAGCGTGACACGTTTTGATCCCATAAGGATATCCGCGATAGATATGGAGTTGGACCGATCATGGAAAATTGCGAGAGAGGCGTCTTCGATAGTATGGACACGTAATTCGCACTGATGGGAATTCACTTGCCAGGATTGGTCTGAACATCGAGGTGGATGGCAATCGTCCAAAAGGTCGCCGGAAACAACGGTGGCATGATACGATGAATGTGGATTTAAAAGGCTCACGATTGCGCCACCAGCGGGATTTGAACAGTGACTTTCCGTACGACAGCCTTGTGCTCTAACCACTCAGTTATCCGGACACAGCTGAATACTTCTCAATAAGAAAGTGCTTGGAAGACATCTGGTAAATCCAGCAAAGAGCCAGAAATGGTTGAAAAAATGCGACTTTGATTTGAGGGACGATTACGTTGGAACTGATGGACAGATATTAGATATCTACAAAAATACGGTAGTGATGTTTGTGGGTGCTTTCTCACTTCTCTGTTTGTGGGGGGGGGGGGGGGCGCTAAAGGTGGCGTCACCGTCACTGCTTGAAGCTGCCCTAAGCCACTGGAAGTCGAAGCGGATATGACGAAGAGGTGGCGGGGAGGGGATTTGTTATTACGCTGGTGAGGGAAGCAGCAGTTTCTGCATACAATAACTACCTCAGTGCCGTATACCGCATCATAAAATAATACGGTGGTGTAAAGTCTTGCGATGGCCTATAATGATTAGCTTAAGAAAGAAGGTTCTCAACCATATAAAGTTCTCAAAAACCATATAACATCCGATGAAGTCCGGCCTCTTGTGAACGAAATGGTTCCCTTTCAGAGAGAAGTGATCTGACCCTTCAATGCACTCAGGCTGGATAATACTCCAGGTCCGAAAGTCTCTTACCGCAATCCAAGCCCTTTTCCTCCTTGTGGTGGCAAAGACAATAACTATAAATACCCTCGAAGGCATTAATGAACTTCTCGACATAGATCTTCCTCCGACACTTACCACATAAATTACTGCGGATGCTTGTCAGATCTGAATTCCCCACACTTAGCATTCAGATCTTCGCCTCACCCGCTTTATTGATGTCAAGAACGCTTCCGATGCCGTGAACGACGGGTTTATTTAAAGTGCTCTGTATAGGAGGATCGAATACATATTATCAGATGTGATAAAGAAAAATACCACGTATTGTCTTGATATAAACTTTCAGAAGAATTTGAAATTTAAAGCGAAGCCCGACGATATTATTATATCTTTGTTTGTCATAGATTACTTTCTTCATGCTATATTGTTCGAAACATGATGAGGGATCATGGCATCTTTTCTCAAACGACCAAATGTTTCTAGCTATGGAAAAGGAAGCAGCAGGGTCGTCCCAGAGAAAAGCGAACGAAGAGGTTGTCTTCAATTTGACTAGTCATTGCGCTCTTCCTGTTTGCGTTAATAGAAAATCGATAGTGTTGATTAATTTGTCTTGCTCTCGGTGTTTTTTTAATGCATAAGTAGTGCAAATTCGCCTTCTCTGCTTTGTCGAAAATCTGGAAATTCAGGTTCCTCAGCAATATCAAGTTGAGATGGTTCCGCTTTAAAGTTTTCTATGTGCGGTAACGTGAAAGCAGCATATGGTGCTTGACCACCGCTTTTAACCTCTGGCCCAGCTCAATGTCGAAAGAAGAATTGCATCGAAGTACGTTATTAGGGTGGTGAACCTGGATGGACTGACAGTGGATAGGTCCCACGTGAAGAAAGGGCAACAAGTTTTATTAGCTATGTCATGCAATGGAACCCGTTATTCCAGAGCAGTCGACTATATGGTTGGAATAGACAAATATGGCATTGAACAGTAGAAAAGGAGCACGAGCTTGCCGGAAAAACCTGGAGGGAGCTGCAACATGCTTGGGCGAGCCACCGTAGCACGCACAGAAAGAGCACGCATCTGTGTTTGGAGTTTAATGCTTCATTTAATAATAACAACTACATATTATAACATAATCTATACCAAAATATTTCTTTCAGTATACCCCAGAGGACTCCTCATTGTTATGTCAGCCTTTGAGGGTTTTGTGTTCCGCCCGTGACTGGCATTGTAAAAATACGCCCTTTTGTGGGCTATTCGCTGAAATATTTCCCGTCTTTCTTGAAGTATTCCTCCTTGGCTTTAACATAGTTTTATGGCTACACTCTTAGTTCATTTCTGGCGAAATTCATCCAACCAAATTTATATCAGCGGTACTTCGAGCGATTAAATTGAATATAAATAGTAGGACGCCTTTGTTTCCTAGACGCTGATAAGTTTTGTTCTATGCGGTTGCGCCTATATTTTGCGAACAACTTGCTCCTCTCCTCAGTGCTATACATCCGCAGTGATATTCCTTCTTTGAGAAGGGAAAGAAGCTAAGGTATGCGAATAGGAACTTTGCGGTCTAAACTACGAGAAATAAATGTCCATGCTTCTCATTTGGAATAGGAGCTTTCTCGGTTTCTGAAAGGGCATAAAGCCCAAGATTGTCCCATCCGCGACATTGCCAGGAGAGCGGGGGCTGGCATTTGATTCCCGAAAATATGCATGGCTAGAGACAAGCTCGTCCAGTCCCTGCGCTTCCCAAGAGAAGACAGAAAAAATGAGAGCATGATGAACGGTTAGTTCTTTGGAGTTATTTCGTCAGACTCACACGTCGAAGGGGATGATAGTATTGGATGTTAAGAGCCAGATGCTTTGCTAGAGTATCAAGTCCTCCAGTATAATAAATCTAGAGTCGTGAGTCGTACGGCAGTGGATAAGCCACCTCTCTCTGAAAGCAGCAGAACTCCCTGAATAATTTTTTTCGAAAATGGAGAAGAAGAAGTTGGGTTGACCAAAGAATTAGGTTCGAAATATCCTGCATGGGTTATCATGAAGCCTCGCCAAAAACTCTCGGCGACGTATTTCTGCGTTCTCGAAATATACAGTCCGGGAGTTCTTGCACATCTAAGGAAGTAGTAAGGGATTTTGGCTCTCTATGTTTATTATTGCTTATATCTTTTTATTAGTTTTTCTCTGTTGTGTTCATCAAGGAAGTGCCGTCTCCCTATTCCTCTATGTTCTTGTTCTGGACACCGTCACGTGGGGGCTAGCGCGCTATACACTGCTTTATGCAGATAATGTTCTCCTAGCGTCCAATAGCAAAAATGATCTCGAGCGGTCTTAGATTGAAAATTTTTGACGAGCGATCCCCATGTTAGCGGCAGTGACCTGCCCAGAACTGAGCAATTTAGATACCTCGGGTCAACCCTATCAGCCAATGGAGAACTGCGTAATAAAATTGCTTCTCTCATTAACGCAACCTGGATGAAGTGACGTTCCTCAACTGGTGTCCTTTCTGATCGACGTATCAATGAACATCTCAAATCTAAAATTTACCGTAATGTCGTCCGTCCTGTGACTCCCTATGGTTCTGAGTGTTCGCCGACCATAAAAGACAATGAACGGTGTCTTGTGGTAATGGAGACGGAGATGTTGTGTTGGAATAGTGGCGTGACACGTTTTTACATCCGCGATCGATATGGAGTTGCACCGACCATGGGAAAATTGCGAGAAAGGTGTTTTCGATGGTATGGTCACGTAATTCGCGCTGACGAGAATTCACTTGCCAAGATTGGCCTGAACATCAAAGTCGGTGGTAATAGACCAAAAGGCCGGCCGAAGCGTGGGTGGCTTGATACGCTGGTTGGGGATTTCAAAGCCTTGCGATTGCAGCCACGTCAGGCATTTGATAGAACCAAATGACGAAACCGGTCACGACGGGACAAACGCTGAATTTTCTTTTTTTTTTCCTTTTTTCTTCAAATTAGGTTCTAATGAACACCTTACTTTCAATTTCAGTTCATCTTTTAAATTATGGCTTTGATTTCATTGGTTTGCAGAAACAACTATCGAGGAGTAAGCTAAAAAGGCAAATTGAATAGAAATTCCGTAAACCGGAAATTGCTCTGAAAAAAAACGTCTTTTTCGGAAAACCTTTTTTCCTCTCCATTTTCTCCACTCGTTTTTCACATTTTCTCACTGTATCCATCTTCACACCAAATTCAACTTAAATCCAAAGAATTTTCCTATTTCCAATGATATACGGCTCGTCAGCGTGAAAGCAACAGATAGCAAAAGCAAATGGTAGGGACGATGGGTAAGGCACCCTGGCCCCTCGTCAAAATGCTGAAATATCCATTCAATCCTGGCAGAAGCCTGTCGGCTGCCCATCCGGCTAACCATTGACTAATGAGATGAATAAATCTTGCAAAACAACATCCTTGTCGGAAACGTTTCTCGAATCGGTTCAATTGATTTGCCATTCATGTATTTTGGTGAGGTAAACATCCGATGGCCATTAGATCCAATTAATGTTTAAGTGAATTTACCAAAGTGTTTAGGGACCGCGAAACGTTTTACCCGAGGGGGGCGGAAGTGTGCATTGCTAAGTGGGGATGATGGCCATCAATAAGTTAAGATGTGGATGGTGCAGATGATTTGGAATGCTGGGGAAGAAGCACTAATTTTTTTTTGTCGGTTGCTATTTGCAGTTTGGCAAAAGGTCAGGTTCAAGGTGGGCATTTTTATGATTCGGTAATTTGATTTGAAACGATTCTGTAGTTGCTTTGGGACAGGTAGTTACACATTTGATGAATTAGCCATTCTGGTGACTTACTGGCTTCTGAAGCTTGCTTGTCTGTCATTAGATCTACGTAATGGCCTGAGATGTAGGTAGGTAGGTAGGTATCAGTGGCCGCTCCGAGGAGCCCAATTAGCGCTTTGGTGCGCCGTTTTGATGCCACAAACTCCTAAGACCGTGACTGTTGTTATAGGGACAGGGAAGCGGAGTCTAGCTGGCTCGGATCCTCAGAGCCAGCCCGTAGCATTCACGAAGGAAAGCAGCTCTCCGACCCTGTAACTAGAAATCTCACTGAGGTCCCCAAAGAATTGAGATGTATTATATTAAATTGTAAAACCATCTCTGGCTTATATATAGCACCGTTTGATTCTACATGATGATTGCCACTTTCAATGCCACTACTCTTCACCCAGTTTACTTGTCAATTTATTTGATCCACCATATATTCAAAAAACAATATATTTGATTCCCGTTCTTCTGGCTTAACCAAGAGGGTCCTTTCCGCAATCTACTGACTTTTGTTAACTTATTTTAGGTTTTGGTGAGCCCTCATTTACATCAGGCAACGTTATCCATTTACTTGAAGATCTACGATGATTATCGAACCCTTAAGCTGCGTGATCTTGGCTGAGATCAACTGATATTCCAAGACCAAATAGACCATTCTTCATAGCTTCAACTAATGGTCCTATTTCAAGAAGATCGGCGCACTACCATGGCCAACGGAGCCTGTGAACGTACCATGGTCCAATATTAATAGGCTTCATTCACGCTAGGGTTGAACTAGGATTGCCTCTTTCTCATAAGGGTATCCTTCTCTAGTGATTGGTTACTATCTCAAGGTCTTTGTTGGTGGTTGCTTGAGATATTCATCGCCTTACTCCTTTCTATACCCAGTGCTATATCTTGGCCAGATGGCTGTGGATGACCTATTACGGGAAACATGAAAACCATCGTTAACTCGCGTCTGTGACTCAATCAAAGGTTGCCTGTATAAAACGGGCCAGATAAATCTTTGCGACCTAGGACTACCTGGCGAAAGACAGCAGAGGAGAAGTATAGGCGTCTCAGATAGCATTGCGCAGAGTATAAACATATTGTCACAAACCACCTAGGACGACTCTTAGGAGCGATCGAAAAGCTGCTCTTTCTAGAGGGGTATAGCAATTATAGATATAGCCTTTAAGTGGCTAAATAATACGTATTACCAATTCTTACATAAAAATACGACATACTTATCCGAAGGTACTTCGAAGAACCATAAGTAGAATCAAAGTACGAAGACTACCTACAGAAGCAATGCTCTCTGTAACATACTTTCTAGGAATATATTTCAGGTGTTACTACTATTACACCATAGGCACCATCAATCAAATATGACTCCATTTGGGGCTGGAGAAAGTATGGAAAGAAAGCAACTTGAAGTTGTTTTGTGAACTTCTGGTCCATATAACATCGATGTAAGGGAGAGAGAAATCGTGGGCGACATAACTATTTTCGGGTATGTTAAGCAACTTTGTGTTGGATGGAAAAGATTGCGGACCATCAGTTACTGATGATTTTCGAAATTAAGAGGTAAACCCTTATTCGAAGCCTCTGAATTTTAAAGCAGCTTTATTTTTTGAAGGAGAGTGCTAGACTGGTTTGTATGCATGATGAAAACCCAAATGGTCCTGGTCTACGGATCGGTGAATCTGGGGGGCATGTGAATGATTGCCTGACGTGTGTGCTGCATTGGATCAGTAGCGGCTTTCAGTTCGAAAGGATGGGTCTACAAGGGCTTGCGTAAGAAAGATGCAATTTGGAATAGCGTTGCCAAAAATCGAGCTGGATGAGAATGAGGTTCGTTGATGAAAAAAAAGTAAGAAAGATCCTATGCAGAAATATATCCAAGGGGGTCGCCCAAATGTTACTCGTCTTCCTCGAAATAGCAACTACCCTATTGAGAGAAGAACGGTACTCAGTTACAGGCCTTCCAACTCGTCAAGTTATTGAGGAATTATTAATGGAGGTAGAAAACAAAGTGGTATTATGAGAGGAGCTTTGAAACAGATTGTTAAGTGAAGTGAGATTGATTAATTACTACTGGCGCAATTGTCACCTAGCCATTTTATTACCGAAATCTAAAATGTACGGGCAAACCCCACCCGCGAAAAAGAAGAATCCATAGAAATCCCACTGCACAGAAATTCTAAACCATAAATGGAAGGTGAGATCGCGTTTCAATAAAGATTGCTATTTTTTGATCGCGTCCCAGTATATTGTAACCTCTTTAGAACAGATCTGCATACGGAAGAAAAAGTCATAATCCCAGATAAACTTTGGTGAGACCAGAAAGGCCGGATTCATTTTAAATGAATCGATTACAAGCTCAATCCTCATTGACCTTTGTGTGTCTTGTTGCAGCTAGGAGAGCCTATCGAATATTGGTCGTAACAGATAAGGTAAATTAATTTCAGACTAATGGCTGGGGTAATAACTTAAAGAAATATTGGACGTGAAGGCCAAGTGAACTTTAGCACAGGCCTTTATTTCTACAGTGACCATGAATCATTGTATCTCTACTCTTTACCTTAATCAGGATTTATAAGATATAAGGATTTGTCTGCCAGGCGTACCTTGGCTGGAGAACACGGAAAAGTTGAATGATTGTTACCTACTCCTGTTCTTAATTTTGTTTTTGTAGCAATGACTTCAATTCAATTATATGCAATCTTCTTTTTCTCTTCAACCTTTGTCCTGTTGACAAGCGGGGTCGGCTGATCATGATCGGTTTCGCCATTTTATTTTATCAAACGCCTGATCTGGATGCAATCTCGAGGCTTTTAAATGCCCATCCAGTGTATTAAGCCACCGTTGTTTCGGCCGGCTTTTTGGTCGTTTACCATCGACTTCGATTTTAGGACCAATTTTTGCAAGTGAATTCTCGTTAGCGCGAATTACGTGACCATACCATCGAACACGCCTCTCTCGCAGCTTTTTGACGATCGATGCAACCCCATATCAATCGCGGATATCCTCTTTTCATGCCACAAGTCCAACGCAACATCTTCGTCTCCGTTACCACAAGACGCCGTTCAGTTTAATGTAAGAAGTCAAAAGTCAAGAAAAGTAGCTGCCTAGACGGGGTTTTCTTAGAATGCTTGAGGGTTTTATGCTCAACATCATGAGGGATATCCCTGCATACTTAGTAAGAGTAGCTTCGTTGATTAAAAATATAAGGCGAAGACGGCTTTATGGTTTCTTACCAGGGCCGAGGAAAATGTTTAGATGCTGCTTTACCTCGGCCCTGGGAGCAATGTGAGCAAAGCGGCTCGCAGATGCGAATTATATTGAACGTAAATCCGTCTATCTTTGGGCCGAGTGTCAATGCTATAAACATTTTTGTAAAGATTGTGAGGTCCTAATTACGCATCCACTTGATGTTGTTCGTTGGTTAGCTATGCTTTTCGCACCTGTTAATATATACATATATGGTTACCCTTCACCCCTTGGTCAACAAAATTTACGCGACACAGTTCGCGGTTACTGGAACTGCGCATCATCTCCCCTCACGACTTTCCAACATGCTCGCATTCGTTCTCTACTGTTCTACGCCAGGTGCTCTTGGGGCGACCCACTCGTCGATCATTTTGGCAGAGTGGATTCCACTGCATGGCATAGCCTGCAATGCAATTGTCGCCCCTCCTCAATGCGTGACCTATGCACTACGACTTCCATCTTCCAAGCCTATACGCCGACCAATTTGTTCGTTTGAAACAATGGCAATGTCAGGCCGACGATGATACGATGCAGCACGTATTGACGAAAGCTTCGAGTTTTTGAGTAACAGTGGAGTTCATTTTCCATGAACTGCGCCTATATAGCAACTCGGAAAGAACACTAGCACAGGAAAATCTCAATTTGATCCTAGTGTTAACACAACTGCATTTTCAGATTTTAGACAGGGCAACGAAAGTGGACCTGGCGCTATTAACATGTCGGTCAACTCCTAGCTTAGTGCCACCTTCGCTAGAAACCACACTTCCTAGATATACAAATTAACCGACGCTTTCGATGCTCTGCCCATCAATGCTTGGTATTGTCCGTGTTTATCTTCAGTCCAACTCTACTTGCCTCTCATTCCAAATCCAAAGCCATTTGGCCAAGGTTCGTGACCCGGTGAGAGGGCATACAGATGTCATCATCGTAGTCGAGGTGTTTGAGGAAAGATGTGGTAGTCCATTGAGTTCCTTCACGTCCTCCGAACAAAGCAGCATGATTGACGAGAACAAGGAGAAATAATATCGGTGACAAGGTGCAATCCTGCTGGACTCCTTTTTGGACTTCAAAGTCCTTCGAGATTTTACTTATCATGTCGGTCTGAAAATAGCTATTAGTTTCTCCGTAATGCCCCTTCTACGCCCCTTGCGGCGACAACAAGCAGGCAGATTCCTTTCTCATTGTCAAACTCAAAACGGGTGCTTTTTTTAGTATCTTAACGATCATCCTTTTCTTCCATTCTCTGGAAAATGTCTTGAATTCCCGAGACTTCCGTATGAGTGGAAGCAGCAGATCTGCAGATGCAACGATAAATAAGTATGCGAGGAAACCGTCTAGCCCAACGGTTTTACTCCGTTTGGGTTCATTGATGGCCGAAATTATTTGGCGTTTGCTTGTTACGGTTACATATGGTTTCATCCAATCACCGTATGATTGCTGCGGTAGGTCTTGTGGATCGTGTGGATCCTCCCACAGTTTGTTAGAAGAACCTAACCTCCTTTAGTAATTTTGTACCGCAAAGATATAAGGATCCCGAAATGCTGCCAGCCTTACTGACCGTAAAAGGGAAGAGATTTCGGCATATTGTGAGTGAACTTGATGATCAACCTTTACGTTTGACGCAATCTTATATGAGCTGAAAAACGGGAAAGCATTACCACCATCACCAGTTTTCCCCTCTCAATCTGATGTCAAAAATTGCCGCATTTGGTAGTGCAACAATATCCACAGTGTCACTTGAAAGGGGATTCGTGTGTGTGATGTAGTAGCACTTCCATTCGGAGATAGATATATTTCTATAAAATATACTACGAACCTTTAACGAGTACCCTATACTCCCCATGGTTTACCAGTACCCATAGTCATCGCTTCCTTTGCTACGGGGTTGGACAATTAAGTAATGAGACTGATTCAATAAAGACCATATATTTAAAAATTATTCTACAAC
The DNA here is from genome assembly GCF_905115235.1 of Hermetia illucens. NCBI lineage: Eukaryota > Metazoa > Arthropoda > Insecta > Diptera > Stratiomyidae > Hermetia > Hermetia illucens. Next base: position 15,550,817 of record NC_051854.1, read on the forward strand.
TCTGCCATTCCCTTTAAAGTAGTCCCCTTGGGCAGCGATTCCAGCGCGTTTTCACTCTTCGTAACATTTCTGGAACGCTTCGACTGTGGTGTCCGCGAGTACCCTCGTCACGGCCTCTTGATTTACGGTTTGCCTCGGTGGAACAAATTCTTTGTGGACGATTCCACGGCTACCAAAACAGGTAACAATCATCGTTTTCACCTTCGGCTTGCTCATGCGAACTTTTTTCAGGCAGGGGTCGTGCGGAGACAACCATTATGGGCTTTGGAGTTTAGTTTCTGGGTCGTATTGGAAAAACCAGGTCTCATCGCCTGTAATAACTCGATCAAGTAGCGTGGGATCATTTTCCACTTATTCTAAACAGTCTTCTGCGAAAGTCATTTGATGTTGCTTTCACTCCCCAAAAAGGTTCTTTGGAACCTTCTTCGCGCACAGCTTTTTCATCCTTCAATTGTTTGTTAAAATTTGCCTGATTTTTTCACGGTTCATACCCAGTTCCGAGGCCACGCTTTCACGCCCCCCCCTTAACCTCTTCATGTCATCGAAACACCTGGGCATGACTAAGAGCACTATCACCATGCACTTTTACAATTTGAGCGTACGTTTCCGAAGCTGTTTCGCCTAATTCGGCGCAAAATTTCATCGCGACGCGTGGCTCCAGATTTCGTTTCTCCATTTTCGTGATGAGCACCACTAAACACGAATCAGCAGGCGAACTAAGCAAGCTTGAGCGATGGTGAATATATCAATGGAGAGGAGAAGGATGCCGGGAAAGGGAATTTGAAGGTTGCAGGTTTACCACAAGCGAGGCAATAAAATCACTTTCATTACATAATTGTCTTACCTCGTAGTCTTCGTCGTCTGCCCCTTTCTGAAGTTTTCGAAGCATCTTCAAATAAATGTGTGTTATTTTAATATAAGAATTGAGATTACATATTGATTGGTCTCCGAAACCATACTCCATTAAACACTATATCTTGGTTGTCTTATCTCACTATATAGAGCAGCACCCGTTTTTTCATGATGAGCTTTTTATTTGCTCGAGTGGCGACCATGCCGTTCTGAATGGCACACACGAGCCCCTCCGTCTCAGCAAAGAGCTCCCCAGCACACAGCCATCTGTTCGACAAATGCAAATTGACAAATGGCTGCGAAAGGCAATTCACGTGTTTACCGTGCATTGCCTTCGACTTCCATTGATCGATCCGCTCTTGGTCCGACTTCACTCCACTCAGAGGATTGAAAGATCGATCCTTGAAGCTAAGTGGAGTCAGCCCACAGTCTGCCTTACGGACAGCCGCATGCAAGGGACTCGCCTGCTCTTTGCTGTAAAAATAAGCGCGCAGCGAGTCGACTTGCCGATGATGTTGTGCCGCCACGTCAACCACACCCCTACCCCCGATGTCACGAGGCCGGTTCATCAGTTCCACGGCAGAGTTTGGATGATACCGCTGAACGTTTTCCACCAGCTTTACACATCGTAGGAATTCGCATAACAGAGCATCCTTCAGATTACCAACTCGAGCATGGGTTCCTTGCAGAATTCCTAGGTACTTGTAGAAGATTGTCTCGCTCATAGCTTCGATGTGGAGATCACCAATGCTATGTCAGGCATGCGGTCCGTGATGTCCTTTGCGGATGGCTTGGATTCGACACTTGTCTAATCCAAACTCCATTTCAATATCATGGCTGAATATGTCTATTATTCGCAACAAACTTCTAAGATGGTCATCATTACCAGCATACAGCTTTATGTCATCTAAGTACATCAAGTGTGCCAGTTCGCACTTAGCCATAGGCCACAATTTATTGCAAAACTATGCTCTCTAGTATCATTCAGTAGCCATGAAAGGGGATTCAGAGCCATACAAAACCAAAGGGGACTGAACTAACTCCCTTGGAAACTGCCCCTCCGTATACGGATTTGCTCTGAGGTATTAGCAAATGTACGCACTGATAAGGTGGTATGCCATCCTTCCATGACTGTCGCCAGAAACTTTATTAGTTTCGGATCAATGCGATACAGATGTAGGACATCGAGCCAGGTATGCGGAACGCTGCCGAAAGCTTTGGCATAATCGATGTAGCAACCAAAGACGTTTCTTTAGCCTCTAGTTTCCTACAACTACCAAATCGATCTTTGCAACCTCTTGACCCAACTCGGTAGCCTTTTAATCCTTGGACAGAATGTTGTTGATCTCGAAGATAAGCCAGGTATACGGACTAAGGAGGTTTCTTTGGCCTCTAGTTGCTTTTCCTACAACTACCGAGTCGATAATGAGTTGCTTTTTGCAACACCTTAAGCCAACTCGGCAGCCCTTCTGCTCCGCGGACAGAATGTTGCTGGTCTTGAGGTACGCATTGATCTTTCCATTAATGATGGACATTATGAATTTGTAGACGGTTGGTAAGCAAGCAATCTTCCTTGTGTCTGCGGGGTCCTGCACCATGTCCTTCTTAGGGATAAGGTAGGAAATCCCCGTAATGAGGAAGGGTGGGAATTCCTCCAGCCTACTCGTGACCTGATTAATTGACTGTGTACGCTGGTAAATTTTTTATACCAGAAATTCTACACCCAATCCAGGCCTGGGCAGCTCCAGTTCTTCGAGCTGTTTATGACTCGTCGAACTCTTTTTCGGTAACATCTGCAAAATTCATGCCAGGCGTATTGGCATGTCAGGTGCCTTCGGCGGTGATCCACTCAGCATACTGGGCGGGTGACCCTCAAAGTCCACCCCAATACTCTTTCGCTTCCGTCACCGAAAACTGTACATTCTGCACAGGTCTGGAATGACTTTCGCCATACCAACGTAACCGACTGCATATGACAGAGACTTTCTGCTTTATTGTGTCCAGAATTTCAATTACAAGTGTCTTACTGGGGATGGCATAGTTCCGGTAAACCTTCTGCACTTTATTCTTCACCCGTCTGCTGGCATGGCCAGTGCTGATCTGAATCAGTCTAGTAATGTCCTGCCTTAGTGAGTCCTGTCGACGTTCCAGACGAATTTTCCATGGTGGATCTCTTCCGTCATTCAAACCAATAACGCGAAAGCGAATCTTCTGACCGTGCAATCTGACAGCCGTAACTGCACCACAATACACAAGTGATTGTAGTTGCAGACGTAGCACGGTCGAGATGCAATCTCATACCTGATCTGAGATAGAAATCCGGGAGTAGCTGGAGATGCATAGCGCCTGGGAATACCTGATCTATGAAAGGATCCGTTTCCGAGAATTCTATACACGTCCAGAACCTCAAGGGAAACTTCAGCTGGACGGTGGAAAAAGTGCTTCGGCGAATACTAAAACTGTTGCCTGCAGTGCGACGTGGTATTGTTGATAGCGCCGCCTCTGCCCCCATCGACTCTCGGTTTCCACGATGACCTCAAAGCGAACACGCTCCCTTATGGTGGCCGGAATTGTGTCGCAGCAAGTAATAACGCGGTACTGGTCTGCGGCTCGTTGCACAGTCACGTGCGCGAATTTCTGGGAACGCTCGACGAACCTCTGGTGCAACAAAAGGCAGGGTGGGGACAGCCTTTTGATTTTTTTAAAATTTTTTATTGAGTATTTTCTGAGAATGGGTCCGTAAAACAAATGATCATTTTCCAAAAGGAAAACATTTAACAATGAAGTTTGGAAGAGTTAAAAGAAAACCTATCTGACAGCGTTTGACAGGGAATTCGTCTGTAGCTTAAAGTATTAAAGCAAGGACATTGGCTCATTAAAGTGGAACGTCTTGATGAGAGATCAGTGATAAAGTAGAATCTCCCACCTACCTACTTTTACGTTTGAATTTTGCAACCAATAACTTTTTTGCTTTGGGACCGTTGCCAAGGAGATTATCCTAAAGGATAGCTTCTGTAGCTTCTTTTTGTTTGCCACAATATTAGTAAACACTTTTCTTAAGTTGTAGAAGAATCTTTCATCATTTGCACCTGGAAATGAGATAGGATAACTGTTCTGTTAGTTGGAACTGAGAATCAACGCTCCCTACCCTGGAATCTTGCAATCCTCTTGAAGACAAGTTAATCATCAAAGAAAACCACTTTTACGTGATAATTCCTGAGAAGTTGGTAATCATTTGCCAGAACCCAAACATTTCATTTTAATTTCAAAGGATTACAGCAGTCTAGAGAGTATTATCACTTAGAAAAGTAAATAGATAATACCTGGGATTCTTTTCTTTGAAATTGGCTTTAATTTTGCTAATCCAATTTTAATTGGCAACCGAAATTTCAATTAAAAGTTCACAACATCTTTTTCACAAAGCATGTACTCATGCATATTTTATCTTGAGTATGTTTTCAATATTTTCTAGAAATAATGAGGATAATTCTTAGAATGTTGATTTTATGCAGAAAATCTGTGTTTGGTTAAGCTCTTGTGTTGGGAATGGGGTCATTATTGAGTTTAGTATTTTTCTTGTTAAAGATTTTCTTAATTGAAGGTGTGTGGTTTTAATAGGATAAGTTTCACTGGGACGTTTAGGATGGTTTAAGAAAGTACTGAGAATTTTTGGTAATGCAGGGAGATGTTAGCCCCTATTCCATTGCAAGTCCCTCCTTCGAAAAATCTTTTTAAAATTCCCGAATACAACAGATAAACGTTATTGCTTCAAGGCAACAAGGGCTTGTAGATGGATGAAACGGTCCATTTGATCAGTTCGAATAAGATACTGCTCTCCATTATGCAAATTGCCACAATATTCCGAAAAAAATTAAACTCATTTTACATTCAATTCAGGTTTAATAATATGAAATAAGAGCGAATCATAGCAAAAAGTATCTATCACTAACGCTGTGAAGTCAGTAGAAATCCATTTAAAGAGTTTTTGAAAACTGACTTGCCAAACTTCCCGGAAACTCGACACATTTTCCACTAAATATTCGCTACAACCTCACCCTCTTTACATATTTCCTCCTTCAAAACGATTGAAATGTTCTTCTCTTTGATTGCTGAAGGAAAAGCAAGTGAGATCTCCATGTTACTTCCTTTACTCTATTTGCCGTTCCAGTTTTCTATCTGTTCTGTAGGGCGAAGTTGTCAATCTTACTAAGAAGAGAAATATCTTGTGGCGGATAACTACTCCTTTATCCACAATGAGTTTTTGATGTTCACTTAAATATTTGCATTTCCAGTTTTAACCTATTGCTTGAGGATGTAGACGATGATCCTCTTGCAGTGGTGGTTTGGTTTCTTTGTGCATGAATCCTTGGAAAGTTTAGCTCAGCTGACCTTTGGTTGAACTTGTTCAATGGTTAAGAAAAGTGTGTAGGGTAGAGGAGGATAGTTTTTGGAAAGTGGCAAAGTAGTTTCTAGGTAGCAATATTGCAACATTTAAAGGCTAGCATAGATAATTCTGACCCCACAATTCAACAGATTATACATATACATACATGGGGTAAAGCGCATCAACCAACTATGCGCCGTCGTTCAGGATTCACTGCAATCCGCTTTAGATCGCTTCATGACTTCCCGAAACGCTCGCCCTCCTCTTTAAACTGTTCTGCGCCATGTGCTCTTAGGTCGACTCACTTGTCGGTCATCCTCCGATAGTGGAATTACCTGCATATCATAGTCAGCCATGGTATCGTCACCCTGGGCTAAAGCGTGACCTATCCACTACCATCTCCGCCTTTTAACAATGCGTGCACGGATAACTGGCCTGTCCGCGTACCAAGTTTTTCATCCAAAATAGATCATCCAAACGCTTGGCACTTTTGAGACCGGGAGGTGGTCACTTCCCATGTACTACTCCCATATTCAATAGCGAGTCAGAATGAAAATTGGCCGAGAATAGCCTCAAATTGATCTTGGTATTGAGATAATTTGTGTCCGGATAACTGAGTGGTTAGAGCACGGGACTGTGGTACAGAAGGTGACAGTCCAAATCACACCGATGACAGTGGAGCTTGTATCGTGATTTGACGTAGGATACCAGTCGATTCAGCTGTCAATCGGTACCTGGGTCAAATCAGGATAATAATCTGGAGTGAGCGCAATGCTCACCACATTGCCTCCTATAGGTTACTATCATCCTGTAGTGTACCGTTACGGTCTTCAATGAAGTGCTCTAACACACTAACATTGATCCGATTGGATTGTTGCGCCAACAGTTATTATGATTATTGAGATAATTCTATTTCCAGATTTTAAACAAAGTAGCGAAGGCGGTGCTTCCCTGACTTATAAATTTATCAACGCCTTCGATACCCTGCCCATTAATTCAGATAGGAAGAGTGCGATGACCCGTCAAACTGAGAACCTTTATCTTTAATCCGGTCCTATTTGCCTCTATTTCAAAATCCAGGGTCATTTGGCCAAGGTCCACGTGGTGGGATAGGTAATAGATGTCGCCAGCGCAGTTGAGGTGTTTGAGAAAAGATGTCATAGTCCATTGCAGTTCTCTACTTCCACTGGCCAAGACAGTATGAAGGACGTCCCCAATAAGGAGAAAAAATACTCTCTGTGACAAGATGCAATCCTGATGGGGCCCGCTTTCGAATTCAAATTTCACTGAAATTTTTCCCCGATGCAGCACGTGGTAATTTTCAATTTATATGCGCCACTTGTAATAACTACTAGCTCATATGCAGGACACTCCAGGTATACTCCCTGTTCACACTGTCGAAAGCCTACTCCTTAAAATCGTTGAGGCGCAGGCAAAGTGGATATCTAAACTCCGCACACTGTTCCAATATGATCCACAGTGGGTTGACATGGTCATTGCTGCTGAATCTAGAACGGAAGCCAGCCTGCTCTCTGTCGAATTATTTTAGCTATTATTTTTGCACCGGCAGTGAGCACGTAGATACATCGATACTCATACCGAATGCCTTTCTTTGGAATCTAAACAATCATTCCCATCTTCCCCTCTCTGGGAAAGATTCTGATTCTCAGGTTTGCCGAGTGGAAATAGCAGATCTCCAGTAACTACAGGTGCAGCGATAAATAACTCAGCGAGGAGACCGTCAAGAAAAACGGAGTGATGATGGCCGAGCTGATTTCTCTTCTGCTTGCAGGAAAAGTCCATATGTGACTCCCAAGCGGCGAAACTTCGCCGGATGTCATACGGTTAAGAACCGTGATGTTCCTTGCCTCTCCTTAGCTGCTCGTCATCACGGATGAGAAGCTGATCATTAAGATTCCTCACTGGGGAATTGAAACATTTGCGGTCATATGCATGTTCTTTCGTTATGACGTTTCTGAAAATATCGTTGTGTGTGGTAGCTTTCACTCTCCTGATAAGCACAATGACAAATCAAATTTGTTGCGGCGCATATCACTTTAAAGTTCCCCGGTTCCACGGAATTGGGACTCAAGTGCGTCACCCTTGTAGCGATCAATAGAATGTTCAAACCTTTCCGTTCATCGATCCGCTTCCATGATTTCCAAGGCAGGCAGGACTTGCAACTTTTCTTCAGCATGTGGGTTATCGAGGTATCTGCCATCTAATCAGCAAGTTAGTACTTCTACTGTCGAGCGACAGCTAGATCACATATGCATTCACACTCCATCCCCAGCTGAAACCAAAGGAGGGTTTCAGGGAAGAACCAGACGCATGGACCCCTCAACCTGGCTGCTGCTAGTTAAAACAGACGAGTCGTTATAATGATGTTGGCTTCGCTTGAGGACTTTAAAGGGCCCCCCATAAGGTGGCTACAGCGGCTTGCGAGGAACATCCGTCTTAATTAGGGCATACATACAGGAGTCAAGATCCCTAGGCAGGTCAGCCATGGTCTTCGCGTGGTGAGTGGGTGGTGGCAGCTTCTGCTTTGGCATTGCGTACATGAGTAGACGCACCAGACCGGTAGCGGTGAGTCTGGACCTGATCTCGGGAACAGCGTCGCTGGGGAGTCTCAGGTTCTCCCCATATACCAACTCCGCGAGACTTGCAGTAATTTCTTCCGGAGGCCAAGTAAAACAAGTGGCAGGATCTGCAACCAGGAAGGATCGTCTTGGGTCATTATAGCGGCCTTCAGCATCCTGTGCCATTTTGCGAGCATCTCATTGGACTGCAGGTGGTACGCGGATGCCCGTTGGCATTTAAAGCCGAGGAGTTTTCTCAAGTCTGAGAAAAGGGAGAATTCAAACTGGATTCCCTGGTCGGTGATTATAATTGCCGGTACAACAAAGCGTGGAATTCATTCTCGACAGAGTGCCTCTGCAAAAGATTGTTCAATAATGTCTTTCAGAGGCATCGCCCGGGCGACAGCGTGAACCTATCGATGATTGTGAGGCAATACCTCAAACCGTGTGAATTGTACTCGGTTACGTTGTATGACTCAAATCTTTTTGTACAAGCATCTGAGATTCAGACATATTATTGCTTTTCCTTACTACTTTCCTCCCCTTATATTTGGATAGAGGTCCCCATTTAAGGTGGTGAAAGCCATTAGCGAAAAAGTAGCATTTTGACCTCTAAAGAGCTGAGGGTTGATGGTACTCCAGTTGAAGGTAATTCCATCTTTACTGACTTCTCAAAATTTCTGCACAACCCCTTGCTTGTTCTGGGTGACAGAGATCTAGAGCGACTAATTAGCTCACCATCTTACTTTTTTTTTGTGGGAGTTGGGTAGGTAAATGCGTTTACGCACAGAGTGTTGGAGTCCCGCAACAGCACGCTATCAGACTACCAACTAAACACCTCCCTGTCATCAGAGAACTGGCCTAGAACCGTTTAACACATTACTTTGGGCTAGTCCTTCCGCTCTCCCTGCTTTGGGAGCCTTCAAGTCAGGGAATTCTTTTCACCTACGGGAGGGGAGGGAGTGAGTTGTTAGTTCAGGGAACCCCTTGTCGTCCGATCCCTCCGTCGGTCGAGTTCAATTTTCTTTGCAATAAGAAGAGCCCGAACATAATGCGCAATACGATTCCAGCTGCCAGCGCTCTTCAGCATCTCTCTGACAATGTTATCTGGAGAGAGTTCCCCTGTGTCTGCATAAAGATGCTGACGAAAGCCGTCCCACCTCTCACAAGAGAGAAAGTGTGTTCAGCGTCGTCCACCACTCCATTGCAGAACACACAATCAGGAGATCGGGCGTTCCCGATCCTATGCAGGTAAGACTGAAAACCACCATGTCCACTTAGAAGCTGGGTAAGGAAGTAATCAATCTCACCGTGCGTTCTGTTCAACCAGGGGTCTAATTTGTCGATGAGCCGCGCAGTCCATCTGTCCTTTGGCTCATTTTGCCAAGAAAGTTGTCAATCGGCAAGGGTGCGTTGACATTGTTCACGGGCAACTACCTCTCTTAATTTTTCGCTCTTACGGTGGTAGATAGGTTTGCGCTCTTTAGCAAGTAGGCCAACGGGGATCACTCCCGCGATTACCATCACAGCTGTTTCGGAGACGGTGCGATAAGCAGACGCCACTCGCAAAGCTCCCCGCTTCTGCACTTGAGCAAGGCGTTTACGATACACCTCCTTGTCAAGGGCATCAGCCCATATCTCCGCACATAGAGCAGAACCGACTGCGTTGCTTTCATAAGGAGACGTCTTCTAGTTGATATAGGCTCCCGACATTCGCCATTAGCCGACTCAAGGCTGCGACTCCAGCTGCAGCCTTGTCCGTTGCTTTGATTCAACAGTGAGTCCGGCAACAAGTGTCGCAACGTCGTCTGCATAACCGACCAGGCGCGACTCTTCGGCATGATTTAGTCGACAATGAAACTGCAGGGCTTACTTAGCAAATGGCATACCCACTACCTTTTCCGCTGTCTAATCAAGGTAGGTTGTCTCCTTCGGCCAGAAACTCAACCTGGAAGTCGAAAACGTAAGTTTCAGGAATTTAGGCGGTAGTGGCGTTTGCGGAGCTAAGGTATTCTATGACTTAGGTATTAGATTTTTGTAGAAATATTAATTCAATAGTGAATACCCATTACTTACCAGGACATTGAGTTAGTCGGGGCTGACTTCGGAAATTCAATTCGATTTTCTGTGGCTGTCTTTACACACCTCGGGCCTCTGGGCCAAAACCGGGATGTCCTGAGTTCCTTGTTAAGGCAGGCCTAGACCGGGTACCGATTGTTGCGCCGTTGATGATGTCTTTAGACCTACTTTGATTTCTTTAGTATCTGGTTTGCTCCCCATGGGATACAGGTACTTATCAATTAATGATCTCAGAGCGTCTATAAGGGGCTCGTGGTTCTTTTGAAAGTGCTTGTATTAACGCAGGAAGTTATATTTTAAGCGAAAAGCAAAAAGCGGGAGTAACTTTCTAAGAGAGCCGAAGAACGATTTAAAGTTTTCATAAATCAAGTTTTAATATTTGAACCATTATTTGCACTTAGTTCTCTATCATTTCTAGGACCTATTGCTACTTCCCACTGGAAGTCGGGTTTTTATAGCTGCATATTTCTCATTAGTGGTGTTAGTCCCCTTCAACCGCAGGTTTGTTTGAACTTTATTGTCGTTCCTAGTCTGAGCTTGGTAGAGGATATTTGCTTTGAGATGTTAATTAACCTTCTTAAAGGCTTCCCCGGAAACTTCCTTTGGTCCTTCAAAAAAAGTTAAAAGTTCAATATATAAAAGGAAGAAGAAGGGTAAAACAACACAAACAACCCTAAATACCCTTCACTCTCCCTACCAACGAACCGCACAATTTCTTCCCTTATGCACCCCCGGGACATTTACAGATGACCTCTTACGATATTATTAAGTGACACAGATTCTGGTTGGGATATTTTTGTGCTCAAGATGTTTTCTTGCCTCTCCTGCAGTCTCTTAACTACCAAGAGATGTACTACTAGTTGGGAAATTGAAGTGGAAATGCAATGGAAAAATTGACTAGTACCCGGGGAAAATACACAAAAAAGAATGGACGAACATAGTTTTTTTTCTTTTCTACAAAGCAAAGGAAAAGTTTCAAGCAGATGTCATCAGTTTTTCATAATTAGATTTCTGAAGTTTTTCGCATTATTTTTTTTTTGTTCTCGTTGTTTTTCACTGGCATTTTCATCTTTCAGAAGAAATTATCTTTGCATAGTGAAAGAGAAATTTCCTCAGCGTTTTGGAAAGTAGTTTTGATGTTTTGAAAGTTTCTTTTATCGTTTACAGTTGGGGAAAATGGTTGTAGTGAATAAATGGAAAATGTTTGCATATTTTTGCCAATAGAAAAATAGTTCTTTTGGAGTGACTGTCGAAATGCCACTGATAAGCAGCAGCTTGTTCTGTACAGAAAACACTTTGGTCCTTTTCTAGAAAGTCCGTTAAACTGTCCTAAATTTTGTTGAATTTTGTTATATCTATTTAATGTTCAAATCAAAACTGGAGGTGGCTTAAGCTATAGTATCAAATCCTATCTCCGTATCCTCGAAGTGGCTTGCAGGCGATGGCCGTCGGGAAACGGGTTCTTTTGCATTCACAATCGGAGGGTGGCGTAGCCTGCTATCAGGATGTCTGCCAGGGTGGTACTATCCTCCAGAAATAATTGCTCCCTGTTCTCAATGCTGAATGTTCTGCCTTTCGAGCCCTCCCTCTGGCTTCTATTGGAACTTGGCCACAAGATCACCAGCCAAAAACTCTAATCTCTGGATACAAGTCCTGGAGTTTTTGCAAGAGATGCCCAAATTACCTGCATACTTCTTCTCCACAGACCACCAATATGCTCCCTTAATACGCTGTGTTCTTGAGCAAGAACTATTTCAATGACATCCATAGAAATTTTCCTTGCAATTAAAACACATTCAGCTTTTCCATGGTAAACCTTCATCTGGGCTATTTTAATGCAAGCTATTGACTGCAATATAGTAGGTAGGGTCGCTCCGGTGCGCCGTCTACATGCCAGAAACTCCTAACGACATGACTGTTGTAAACCAAGGGGGCAGGGTCCAGTCGGATCAGATCCTCAGAATCAACCCGTAACACTCACGAAACGAAGCAGACCGCCGACCTGATAGCAAGTGCCCCGAATAGACCCCCATAACCCTGCACAAGTTTGACACATGACTTCTCGCGATCGAGTTTTGTTATTGGCGAGCCAAATTTTGTTAAGTAATGCAGTGAGACACAGAGTGTTTCTCCCGACGGCTGCAAAAACAGAGTCCCGCCTGGCCAATTCGCCAGCCGTCAAGAATCCAGAGGAGGGTAGCCTTGAGCGTGTCGCCCAGACTATTAACCGTGTCCCTGCGCTGCCTTACCAGCCTAAAGAATGTCCCCACTGAGTACAAGGCCTTGGCAGTCGGTCAGAATGGCTATGTTACGCTTGAGGCTCGGATCATGCCCCAGCCATTGACAGACTTCCAGCACCGCCAGTATTTCTGCTTGGAATACTCTGATGAATCTTGGGAGACCGTACGACTCGGATACACTGTGTCTTCCCGTGAAAGCCCTCGTACCGACTCCACAGACAATCTTTGATGTGCCGGTGAAGAATATTGTGTTATGGCCTTGTACTACGCCGCCGCTCTTCTACTCTGCTCTGGTTGGAAACTCCACAGGAAAGTTTCTCGCCAAGCTCGGCTTGCGTGTGGTGTCGTCCGTGCGGAATGTTCAGAGTTCCCTGTCCAGCATCCGGGCGCATGTAGTCTGCCAGTAGTTCACGCATGGGGCAGGTGTTGGAGTACGTTGAGTGCATCTATCGGGCATGGTCTTCGAAGCCCCAGTAGCACTTGCACACGTGATTCATTGAATACTATTAAGCTTTGTTCTTTAGTACTTTCTGCTCAGCGCCTGCTACCGCACATTAGAATGAGATGCACCACGACTGTTTATATTCAATGAACCACACTCGGCCAGAGTCCCCATTTCCTTCTAAGGGTACTCTTGCAGGCATTGAAGGCTATAGGGGCCTCGACCCTATTATTATATCACCAATCCGCAAGATATCGCTTCAGTCTAATACTGGTCAAGGCTTCTTTGATGGCGTTGGAATCAACATTGTTGAGTGCTTTCTTTATTTCTAAGAAGACAGCTAGGTTGTACTGTTTTTACTGTAGCGACCCCTCAACCCCGCCTTAGAACTTAAAAGTAGGTATTCTCCCCACGTTTACCTTTAAATGGGCCTCCAGAACGTGTACTAGGGTCTTCAATACGAAGGCGGACTCATGCCCACGCCTGCCCGCTTTAGGTATGAAAACCATACGCTTATTTTTTGTAGACACCGAGATACAGCTCCGGTAAATCTCCACAAGTCATACACAATCCTTTCTTGCTACTGGCATGACTGGCATTGGGTGGAGAAATTTATATGCGGTGAAACTGTTTATAGCCCAGCCGATTTTATTCTTGGTAATTACCGATTGGACAGTTTTGTACGACTGGGACTGAATATCTTCCAAGCAAGGCTCTGATTAGCAATTCCTATGTTCCTTGCCCTCCTATGTTCCTTGATAAAATCTTACTCGAATCTCGCGGATTTACTGCTGCTTTCAATTAACTGGCGATAATCCAATCGGACCACCCCTTGGTAGACTGGTTGGCTTGTACTTCTTCAGGCAATCCTTGTATGGCTTTGCGCCTGTTGCTGGACACATCTTTATTCCACGGTGGTGTCTATGTCTTCTTGCTGTATTTAGGAAGGCACGTGACGTTGAAAGCGGTTTAGAATGCGTTTTCCATAGCCAATGCGTCTGTTGTGCCAAACTTAACTTGGGGGCTGGAGAATTTGTTCTCGATGACTTGACCAAACTTCCTCCAGCCGATCCTGCTCGGATTTTTGAAAGGGTTGCATACCTCTGGAACGAGATCTGGGTTGAAAGGCATCTCACTGTAATTTCAAAATGATCTCTGGTCAGGCACTCTCCAGTTCTCCACTCCGAGAATCCTAGAACCCCTGCAAAGTAGGATGATATCAAGGACTTCTTTCCAACCATCACAATTCTCCCAACTGGGAAGGCTGGTGTACTGCCCCTGTTATAAACCGATATATTTGTTTTAATAATAAAATCAACGAATGACTTCCCTCTTTAGTTGGTTTCTCCGAAACCTATGGCTTGCATTGGCGTTGCAGTCTATTAACAGTGTGGCCTTCGGCGATGGTGGACGCCAAATGTTGCAGTTCTTTTCGCGGAGCTAATCGATTTTGGGCCATGTAAGTTAAGAAATATGCACGTTCTCCGTTCCCGCTGCGACTAGATCCGTGTCGTCAGGCTTCGTGGGGTGGAACACTTTCATGTTTTCCGTTCCTGAATCCGAACCGCACTTTGTAATTCGCCTCTCCTAGTACCTTCAGGCACTCTCCATTTATACGGAGCTGGAAAGGTTGGTTGTTCGCCCGCGGTGCCTCCTCCTTAATAACTACTCCATCGATCATGAGTTTTAAAAGACGGAAGGATTGGACGAGCTGGTCCTTATCCATGCGGATCTTTGACAATCAGATGCGAGCGACCGATCCCCTGGGAATCTCATCGTACAGGATGATCATAGCTACGAGAAATTCCCTGGAGAATTGGTCCTCGCATGCTATACCGTGGGCGCCACGGACTACCTGAAAGGAATCGAAGCAGGGAATAAATTCCTTTGCCGTCCAGGAGGTGTTCGATGGTCATCTCCCAGAGCCTGGTCTTAACACTGGTCCCCACCTCCGGCGCTAGTTTGCTGCTACGTGCTGCCTGGCCATGACGTTGAAGGGTTTCGCAGTTTGTCACTCATTGGCTTTCCATCCGAAACGTCTTCGTAAGTATCAGCTGCTGCTTACCTGTTTGCGAAGGTTGCTTGCTATCCGAGCCCTTGTACATTCTGCTCAACTTGTGTTCTTGTTCGACCTCGTATTGGGGTAGATTGCATTTGAACGCAGGGTGCTCCGTCCTCTGTTCGTTTCCCAGGCGTTTTCTGTTATATTGTTCGACAATCGCCTGGTATTTAGCGAGGTCCTTTTCATCCAGCTCGTCGACATTACCGGGTTCCTTATTCTTCGTGATCTTAAGGAGGACTCTAGTGGACCTCCGCTATTAAGTGGGTTTCTGGTGACCGACGTTCTTGTTGGACCTGGTTTTCGAGGAGTCCACCCCGGTTAACAGAGCCATCAGGGTAGAGTCTCCTTTGAAACTGAAGGTGCCCATGATATTCAGAATTCGCATACTCAAGACCAAGGTCCCCAGTGACCACATAACTCTCGGCATATGCGTTTCCATCTTTGCTTTGGGTCCTGTTTGCACTTTTTCCAGTGCAGAGAGGGCAATCCCCAGGCTCTCGCTTCAGTTCATCCCCCCGCCAGATCCCCTTGCCTTTAACACATGACGTCGTCAGTTGGACGAGATGAGCCTACCCCCAGATGGTCCTTAACACTCTTTTTCCGTTCAAAGGCCGTTTCCGGCGGTCACCGCGAGGTGGTCGTGTGAAATCTTGCCGAATTATGTAACCTTAATCTGAAGCATAATCAGATTACGCCGCCTGGCTCCATCAATGCCTGAATTTTTTTTCTTCTCAAATTTGGAGTATCGCACTCTTTGCCTGACATAGCCCTTGGTGATGGTCTAGATTATCCAACGTCTCTTTCTCAATAGGTAGCAGGATAGCCTTCTTACTTGATCGTGCCTTTTCATTAGAGATCCCAGTAGGCTTTTTATACTACCTGTACTCGTAAGTGTCCATCTTCAGTTACCCCTTGTAAGAACGCGTCGGAATATTACCGAATCATTGCATTAATGCAGCACATGCTGCTTTTGATTGCCCCCAGAGAGCGGTCATCCACCCCGATCGTGAAAAGCCTTTGTCCTCCGCTTTTCTTCTAGACACTTTTCACAGCCATGTGTCGGGACCTTCATTTTTGGCGATTACACGATTTGGAAGCTTCTCTGCTTCTAACGTTGAAACTTTTGGAAGTTATATCCTCCGCTTGTATGCCCCTGGGGTACCATCACAAACGGACGTCAACAGTTCCTTTTCAGCATGGCAATGTTGGAAATATGGTCCTGAGCTATTGCATTGTGTCCTTCATCTTGGTTTCTATTAGTATCAAACCTGCTTGAAATATAAATCCGGTACACAGCTCCCTGATGATAAGATTGGGCACGATTTGCTGCTCCTTACGAGTGAGTATTTGCTCCGAAAACAGTTTGGGTAGATTGATTTGTCGGATACCTTTGACGACTCTAGCAAATCTAAACCCAAATCTTCGGGCTTCTGCCTTCTAACCTCATCCACACTTGGAATGCTCCTTTCTGGGATTGGTTTTTTTTGGAGTACTCCTTGCTTGTATACTGGTTCGTGCTGTTTCCATCTTCTTTGTTCCGCTCTTAGACCGCTTAAGTTTACCCTAAGCCTTCCTTCTTTTACATAGTGCAGACACTTCTGGGGTCTGTTTTCTTTCTAACGTCTCAGAATCATATGCCTCCCTTTAGATCATGGACCTAAGTTGGTTGTGATCTTCGCAACAGGCATATATTGAGCTTGGCTTTGCTTTCTGTTTCCTCAACTTCTCCTCCCTCCTCGCATAACACGCTGAAATTGGAATCTGTTTTTGACTCCCAATTTTGTTAATAATAGGGTTGCCTCACTCCACCTCACTCAAGGACACTCCGCGTTGGATCCTAAATTCAGTCAAGCTCATCCGCTACATCTGGATCCATAACTTTGTAGCTCCAGTTCGCCTCTCATTATCTTAATTGCATTGGAGGTCCTTGAATATCTTATTGACAGCAGCAAAGCAAGATTACAGTAACTGTGCTATGGATTATAACCACCTTCTACAATCTGGGTAGAAACAACCAAGCAAGGACGTGCCAGCGGGAGGTGTAATTTCCTACGACGAAGAGGTTTGGGCTCGCATTTATGCTTAATCAACAACAATTTGGATTCTATTAATTTAGAATCCAAAGGTCAAAACGGTGCCGAATTTAGACAATAAATATTGACATAATTATGAATCAATTATCCGCAATTCTCTATTTCCATTTCAGGTCTACTTCATTGAAATCGGCTCTCACCTTCCAAGAAAGGATTCTTGCCCTTATTTGTGTCGATAGTCCTCAGCAAACGTAATTGTTTTCAGCTGAAATCAAATTTATTGTGCTCCTAATATCATTTCAATAATCAATCAGAACCTCCTGATTTGTTCCGAGCCCTCCTTTATCGCAGAGGTGCATCTGATGGCCGAAATATTTTGTTACTGGAAAACAACTCATCCGAAAGATTATGCCGTTTGGAGCTTTCCAATCGACACGCCTGCTGGGAGCTGAATGGAATTGCTTTTATTCCGTAATAAATCGATGGAAGTGGTCAAACGTCCTTCAGAAACATATGCAATGAAGTCTCGTAAAATTGAGTTAAGGATTCATAGGGGAGCCCGGGAATTGATAGGTGTTTGGAGGAGACATTGTCTAATCTTGGCAAATCCTGCAAAAAACCCATGCCAAAACGTGAAACCAGTGGGATTCATGTGGTAAATAAAGGATGAAATAAAGGGAAAGTTGAACTGAATATAAAGGACATGGTTGCCATGAAACGGAAACTCTAATGTCCTTTTCTACATTCAGCTTTTATCTTTATAATTTTCGGAATATCTGAAACTGAAGATTTAACGTTTCACCGCATCTCCTTGAACCGCTTCCCATTACCTGAATGACTGGCCATCAAATACGTTCAGGTACCTGCCTACAAACCATAAAATGAAAGATACAAAATCCAACTTGACCGCAAAGTTTGTACTTTCTCCCTGTTTGTCATTGCCGTAACGTTTATTGCTTCTGGGTGTTGACTTGCACATCAGGTAAAATGGCCAACGATAAAAAGGTGTCCAAGATGCTAACTTTCGTTTCCGTCGTGACTAACCGCAGAGTCAACCATGAAACCGGGTCTAAGTCAACCAGGACGGCTGTCTGACGATCCATCCACCCTTCGCAATGTTCTGCCCCATCTTACGATATAAATCTTTAAAGAGATTTTCCTGCTGTCGTTATTAACTTAGCTGCTAGCATCTTGTACGGTTACCAAATCTTTTTACGAGCCCATGAAACGTCCTATTAGGACACTTCCTTATTGCATGAGAGTCGGTCCAGTCTATGTTCAAGGGACAACTGAGGAATTTCTATGCCATGTAATTTGACGGAAGGGAAAGTTTGTTTGTCTTGGCCGTTATCTAATTTTCGGGCACGGAAAATCTTCCTTTTGAGTTTCTCTCCTCATTTTTTGTTGCCTCTTACCGTGTCGCTGCAGACGAATTTTCTTCTTTAACATGGAAATGGAAGGAGTTGAGGAACAGTTTTCCAGACTAACGGATGACTGCCTTTAGGAAATGCCAGTTTCCTCTTCAGACAATTCATCTCCGTCCGTTTTTTTGCCCGTCCTTGGCTAGTTGATATTGTTCATGGCAAAGGATAAGCGAGAGCTCTCAGAAAAGAAAATTTTTCGGCCTCTTTGTTTTCATTTCATGGTAAAAGGAAAGAAAAATATTAAAAAGTCAAATTTTTCCTTTCAGCTTGGTAGTTTAAAGAATTATTAAAAAGTATCCAGGCAAGTTTTAAATTAGAGTTAATATGACGGCAGGTTGCGGTCGACCCAGAGAGAATTTTGTCGGTAACTAACACCTTTGAAAGTGGCCAAAAGTTCGGGATGAGTAATAAACTTTTCCGACGTTTATAATTTTGTGCTTTTATACGTTATAGGACTTCTGCCAAGTTGTGTCGTCCGATGGGAAAATGAATTCTAGGTAAAGCGGGTCATACATATGTTCCTTCCTTTGGGAATTCAAACATTCGTCTGAAAATGTGTTCTCCGATATATAGAACTTTCGCGATTCTGTTTCGTTCCCTGATAGCAAAAATTATCTTTGTGTTAGCGTACGGTAACCCTCACAGTATTTTTTTTTTACGTAGCACACAAAGTGCCGGACTCCTGCTTTGGACAGACTACTGGCTAAAGTATCCCCCTAGTGTGATTAGGACCCTAACCCGGAACCGTTTGGTATATTACCTCAGGCCAGGCTCATGGTTTAGCTGCCCTGTCCTATCCATCTCCCTCTTTTCGAAACTCTTCTATCGAAAGGTAATGACGACGTCGTTCTGCGGAAGGGAAAGTTGTGGCAGGGATCATCCACCACATCCTTGCAATAAGTGCAGTCAGGCGACCGTGATTTCTTGATTGTGTGCAGGTTAGACTGAAAATACCCATATCTGTTAAGCCGCTGGATTAGGTAACAGTCAGTCTAAACGTACTTTCGAATGGACTGCGACTGTACGTCTTTGATGAGATGCGCGGTCCATCTACCCCTTAATTCTCTTTCCCAAGTTTGTTGCCATGCATGTTTAGTTATTTCACCACCGGGTTCGACGACCAACCAAAGAGGACTGTGGGAACTCTCTCCTTGCTGAGGACAACGACTTCGCTTTTCTTCAGAGATCAGAGAAGATTCCTTGCTAACTCGCCCCATCGCAATTCCCAGTGTGTACTGCGTTTGTTAGGCCGTGCATGCAGCGACCCGTGTGGCAACATTATCGACATATGGACCAGATTCAATTCACCAGGCATGTCTAGTCATAGAAAATTACCGTATGTGATACGTTCCAAAGGTCCTGATCAAGGAAGGCCTTGAATCACCCCCCGATGTGACCTTCATTTTGCAATGTCCTTCCAGGTTTCGTAGAGTAGGACGCGGTCTTTAGATATTTCTTTAATATCCGCAAAAGGCAGCTTTGAACATGAAAACCATTTTCCAGCACCTAAAGCATGTGACACTACCTCGCAGAATTGGTGCGAGGATGACGGGGCAGCAATTCTGTTAGCTACACCAAAACCAAGTTGCCGAGAAGAACTTTCACGTACCGTGAAACTTTGCAATCACTGTGACTTGGTGGTGATGATGTAGTAGGTGAATACTCCAAGGTCAGACGATCAACACGAGCCTGCACGGAGGCTTATCTGAAAAGGCTTTGGTCATGAGACCTTACCAGCCGTATGCTGGTACCATTGGAACCCAGATGGTAAACTGGTACCGTTGTGTTTGTCGCTGATTGTGGTCACAGAATCAACCCATGTCTTAAGAAGACCGTGGGATTAAGTCAACTTGACAGGCACTCACGTTAAACCATACTAACATACTAAGAAGACGGTACCCTTACGGCTCAGGTCATCAACCCAAGCCTGCCAAATTTCGAGTTGGGGAGAAATCAGCCACCGCCATGGACAAGACCGTCTCCTCTAGGTCCTTTATTGTGAGGAGTGGGCCTTCCTCCCACCGACTGGGTCCGCTCGGATGAGGAGGATTTCTTTCATCTCCACTGCGTCCATGGGGCGCCGAGTTTTTAAGTAACCGGCTTATACCTAAGGCGCTATAGCTCCCTGTTGACGTCGCTGATTAGTTGCTTCCAACAGCATATCTTCAGCATGTTGATTTCGTGGGGCAAATCCCTATTCCCTTCTCTTGTATTCTGCGAATCTAAGAGTCACCTGCACGGTTTGCAATCCGCCGAAGTGTGAGGCTGTGGCTTCGTAGAAATTCTACCGTACACCAGTACACAGGTATCTTCCCGGGACGGAGTTTCCCTTTGGGCGCCGATGCATCACAAGTGCGGTAATAAGGCTTATTGTTGAATAAACTAGTTTAAACCACCTTCTGTCCACGCCTGGGAGGGACCTCGATATTCCTGAAGTTGAAGGTGGTACGTGTTTGTCGGGCGTTAGACCATTGCGAGGAGCCATTTGTCACTACGAAGAGAATGTACTGATGATCACTTCCGGTACTTTTCATCCTTGCACCACTGAACTGGAGACTTCGTAACAAAGGTTACGTCAGGGACAGCGCTCTCACAAAAAGGGTCGACATGTCGAAGTACCACCAATATTTAGAACAATAAGCAGTCATCTCCAAAATTAATGTGCCCCGGGAATCTGGTGGAGGGCTGGGCCTTTCCAGGGCTCTGGCGTTAAGGTCTCCTCCGACTAGAATTCTCCCTTCCGTGTTTCTAATCTCGTCCTCCGAAGCAGTGAGTCTATTCCGGGTGAGATAAACTTTGAGAAAAGTAATTTTCTCACAACAAACTCAAACGAAGTCATCTCCTCGACCATAAGCTGGCATTCAAAAGTTAAGCGTATCTCTCTCCCAGATGGAAGCAGTGCCAGTTGTACCCGCATGCCATGGTGGTGACCGTTTATTTGGGTACTGCTCGCTGAGAAGCAACAACTCAGCGCTGCCATCTTGCATCGTCTGCCCCATTAGGTTGTGGACAGTTCCACCGCTGTATTTTGTTTTTGCCAGGGGAATGTGGAACATGTCTTTGGATTTTCGCTTTTTTTTGCTCTTCTTTAAAGATCTGGTACCGCCCGCAAGTGGGAATATGGGCCACATCTTCTTTCTACAGACCGCGGTCTTTGCAAAGGACACAGCATTTTTCAGACTCCCAAGTCTTCGTTTTACATCCCGCCACACTTGCAACACAAAGTGCTTCTGTCTTTTTTTTCAAACCCCAGCTATATGTCCATAGGCCCAGCATTTTAAACAGCGATTTGGAGTTGCCCTTTTTATTTTCCCCAAAATGAATAAGTTGGTTTGCTGTCTTTTCAGGGATAGTGGTAATGGCCAATTTTAATCTTCTGCAGTTGACAGAGGTAATTCTAACTTTGGTGTTACTCCTAACTAGGTCATTCCTTTTCATCGCTTCCTCCACTTCTTCCGTATTAGTGGGACAATCCAGATCGATTATTTCAAGAACGCACATGGGTTCCAGGGTGGAAACCACCGCTTTCAGGCCTAGAATGCCCCAGACTTTCTCAGGGGACATACTATTTTTATCAGTTGACCCAACCTCGACAATTATGTTATATTAATGGTTCGAGTCCACCCGATAAATTCATCAATCATGACGTCTTCTGGTTTAACGTTGTTACAGAGTTCTCGACAAACTTCCGCAAAAGATCTCCCATCAATTGGGTTGATGAGAATGGCGTCTGACCGTGGTTTGCTCCTTCTCTTTCTCTTTGGCGCTGATGTCGTAATCAACTTTATTTTAGCCGCTGTCGTCGCTATTCAACTTGGGCTGCTGTTGTCTGGTTACTACCTCGTGGAATGCTGCCTGTTGTGTCCTTGCCGGCAGATTCAGGCACCTGGTTTCCTCTCACCTCCTTTTATTGACTGTTCGTTCCCTGCCCTTTGACGAACTGAAGGCTGTACTTGTGCTAGCGGTGTGTTTTTCCCTCAACTCCTCTTCGGCTGTCTTCCAGGAGTCCCGCTGGTATCTAACAAGCTCTAGTAGTTCTCCTCCTACCATTAGACTATTTTTGCCATCAACGGACATGTTTTGCTGGACGATGGTAACAGCCCTCATTTTCCGTAAGATCACCCTGCACTTTTTGAGTATCATTTCTTACTCTGCCTTTTCTCTCGAATCGGCTCCATCCTCTCCGGTGAGATGACTTGCATTTGCGCCTATTTGGGGAGTTTGTCGCCCTTTTTCTCTGGATGGTTATCTGGAAGCTAGGAGTTTGCCGTCTTTTCTCGGGAATCCGAATTCCGAATTCGAATGGGATGGAGTCTCCCTTTTCTGGTCACTAGGACTGCTAGCCTCTAAATTTTAGTAGGTGACCGTCGTAATTTCGATCTTCTTGGAAAAGGATTTGAAGTTTGAAGCCACAAGCCTCCACTAGACAGCGCCGTTGACTTAAATTATCCCCATGATTGTCTATGCTAACAAGAAGGTCACAAGCGAGTTGACACAAATCCTTATGAGGGTTTGTATTCAGAGGCGGGATCAGGCGCTATTCAACCTATGCTATGCAACCTTGTCAGGACATAGGCAGCTGTAACATTAACCTGAAAGTGTACTAATTCACAACTGAAAATCTTCAGTAAAGCAACGGTTGTGACTTCTATCATAAACTTGAGAGGCAATAGCAGCACTCTCAATAACTGAAGAAAAGCTTGCTGAGTTGTGCGATCTTCGGTGCATTATGGGAGTTTCGGGTGTTGGTGTCTCAACCTAAATCTAGTAAACGGAACAAATACTTATAATTATAAGGCGCTACAAGGAAAATTACGTTTTCATTTGTATTGGAAAACACAGTACAGCTGGGAGAGATGATAGGCGTAATGCTTTTTTTGAAGCAGTTCCTGAAGTCTATTCACTACAAAACCGAACGCAAGAGAGATGCGATAGTCTTGTAAGTTGCTTAAACCTCATACTTCTCAGGTTTAAAATTTTCTCGGAGGGCCCGAAAATAGACACAGCTACATAGCTAAAGCTAAAGGGACTTAACTTGTAGGACTTGCGTAATTTATACCCGTGGTCCGGATTTTTGGTTGATGACCTCAAAATAATTTGTCTTTATTGCGTCTCTGCTGGACTGTGATCTCTTGCAGTACAACCTTGGCTCTTTGGTCCATTGGTGTTCGGTTAACAAGCTGACTCTGAATGCTAGCAAATACCACTGCATGGGCTATTCACTTGAATCCTCCCCTACATCCTTTCCGTACTCGTTTGGGAGAGAACCCTTTTCACTTCTAAACTAAGTTCGATGACGAACTTCGCTTCAGTTCCCACCTCGTTGACATTACCAATCGAGCTTCTAAAATGTTTGGTTTTATCCTACGTTCTTCCTCCCCCAATTTTCAACCCCCTTATCAGAAACATCCTTGAATATTGTTGTGTAGTCTAGTCCCCATTACGCAACCGTGAATTTGTTTAATGTAAATTCACCCGCAACCTCTTCTTCAAAAAGAACCTTGCCCGGGTGGACTATATAAGTCACGTCTCCGCACCCTCAATCCTCCTTGCCTACAACAACGCCGCTTCCATGATATGCCTGACCGACTGCTCTGCCAACTCTGACATTATTTTCCGTTCCACCTCTCCGAGTACATGTGAGGCGGACATTTTTGAAGTGCTCTTCATGGAACTCGACATGTATGGCGGACATTTTTGAAGTACCCTTCGCAGAGTTCGACATTTACTTTCACTCCCTGATCTATGCCGGTCCTACAATGCCGCACTGCTTGGATCCTTTGCTCAGTCTCCTTCCTTAGCTTTAAACGCATGTTAAGCCATTTACTTGCTCCTCCCTCTGAGGACAGCATCTAACTAGGAATTTACTTTTCGGTATATTGCCATAATTAAATAAATAAATAAATTGCCATAATTAAATAAATAAATAAATAGAGCCAAGCTTTTTTCTCTAGGATACTGCAACAACCTGATCTAGGTTGCATTTTTAGGTCCAGGACCAGAACTTATCTACTTAAGTGTAATCGACGTCCTCCATCTTAAGAAAGACGCATGACTACTATCCAACCCTCACCTGCAGGTGATGATTAATCACGTCGTTAAAGTGCTTGACGTTTGCGTGCTATTAAGGAGCCGTTCTTGCGTCGTGTTTGAATTTACTGGTTTTACTAACGAGGTCGACCTCCTGATCTGCCTTGGTACGTTAAGATACTAATTTCTCAGTCATTTTCGATGTATTCATTAAAAGTTCCTCGATATTTGGCTTCGTTCTCCTTCTATTCACAGTTGGTACCACTAACTTTTATCTTAGTAACTTTGCTTAGAGTACAGACTCCAGCGAACTTCCATTTCTTTCATTATTTTGTATCGTAGCAACTGGCGGTCTCTCCTGTCTTTGCTACGCGTAGAATCTCCAAAGTCGTACGGTTTGGGTGTTCAACGGCTGGTATCCGCTGGCGATACGTATATCCGGTTTTTCTAGCAGCCGAGCAAGCATCTTACCATTGGAGATCGGGGCTAGAGTACTGTGACTTATATTAAGGGCTGTCTTCTCCTGATTAGGCCCAAACACCCCAAGTTTCGATGATGCACTTAACATCACTCCTTCTTTATCTAACATATTTTTGCTTTTATTGTCGACAATATATCTTATATGTAAATGAAGGGTATTCAGGGTCCACGTACATAGAGTTAAGCCCTCCTTGATCACACAACCCCTGGCGCATGCTACTCCACATTGACTTTGGACTATTTTCAGCATCTATCACAATGCGACGAGCACAATCTTTGAACTGTTGCTTAAATTCGTACATGCGTCAGTTTCAATTGGCCTCAATAGAAAGTCGGTGAGCAAGTGAATATTCGTCAATCAAATGAACACATCGCCAGCTCGGTTCAACAAACTTACTGATTTTCGTTTCGTGTAAGAGCCGCTTCTGTCCTGTGGCGCTAGAATTTTATCCATCAATATCAGCAACAGCACTGTTGAGATGGTGCTACTCTGGGTCGTCCCCCTGCCCCCGTTGGCAGCAAAGTGTATTTGGACTAGGAACTCCAGGGCCTAACCAGAAGATTCCCTACAGGAGTCTTCCAACTTTTTAAGAACAGATGGGCTCCGATGGTCCGTCACCTGATTCCTTGATGGCCGCCCTATTCCTCATCAGGCAGTCCTTGCATGGCTGCCAATAAATATGCCTGGAACAGTTCCAGAAGATCTCAGTTTCCTGAGATTGGACAAGTCAACACATTCAACCACGGTAGTAACATCTGGTAAGCCTTGATAGCATTCACCAGGACCTAGGGTCTTATCATGCCAGGGTTACCACTTGGAGTACCGAAAAATTTGACCAAACTTTCTCCGGTCGATCCTGGTGGGGTCTCTGAAACGGTGGGAAATCTCTACAGCGAGATTTAGATTGAAAAGTATTCAACTGTGATTCGACACTCGCCAGTTCTCTCTCATTGGCAGATAGTAGGGTAGTATCCAGTATCTCGTCCCAACTGTCACAATTCCCACCGGGTTACGGAAATGGAGTACTTAGGTCGTGTTTTCCAGTGCCTCTGAGCCTTTTACTCTTGGTGGTTGTGACTGAAAGCGGTTTTGCGTTTTCCTTGTTTTTTATACGTTTGTTCGTAGAACGATCAATAACTTTCGTGTTTTGAATGAGTACAATCAGCTACTCCATCGTACACTTTCCTAATGGGGTCGGCTGATCATGTACATATGTGTCAACAGCAGGTGCAAGCTTAGCTACGAAGCCAGAGGAAAAGTGACCATTATTAATCAAATCAAAAAAAATATAACAAATTACATTCTGCGGATCATCAAAAGCAGTTTAGCGTCAAGCACAAAAGTATCTCATTTCAATAAGATTTCGTGCACCACAGATACCACCTCCATTACACATTCGCCTTTGTCACGGCGAATTACTCATTTGTGTACGCATCGGCTTGAGTAAAGCAGGCATAAAACGTAAACATAAACTTGAAATTGCTATTAATGAGTTCCCTTTCGCAAATTAAACACGCATTATTCCTTTATCTGAGCCTCAACAAGTGGGCCCACTCCCGATAAACTTTGCAGTATTCACCGCCAATACAAATACCCGTCATTCATATGCCTTTGTATAATTAAAATTAATAATTTCCCGCAAATGTTGCTTGTGTCTGTAAAAGTTTGAAATTTACTTCGTCGGTCGATCGTCCTCGTCCCGACGCTAACGTTCTCCTGGGATATCCACGCTACCCATTCAAGATATCAGGCAGTCCGCCTCCCCCGTTTGGAACGGGTACTAAAACTTCCCCAGAAAGTCTACTCGTCCTTAAGCTTGTACTTCATGGAAATATGAAACAATTAACTCTGCGCTTCACTCGGCACGAAGAAGGTAAGCAAGTTGAAATGATGGTGGGGGAAGCACTTTCAGTCAGGATCGCCTGGTTTTACGTACGGACAATTTTCAGGAGTGGAGTGAAGTCGACGATGCTTTTTCCATATTCTCCGTCCAATGAAAAGGAAGTGTTCGCTTAGCTAATCTCGTTTAAAGCACAACACATGGCTTTATTGAAATTTGCTTTTGATTTAAACATTAATTTAAATATTAAGAAAAAGTTAGGTTGCCAGCATCTGGGCTTGTGTGTGTACGGTTTTGAACGTAACACAGCTGAGGTGCTGAAGTTTCGGAATAAAGGAGATTTAGGGAACTCAGAGATATTGCTGCAGTGATGAATTATTTCTCGGCCAGGAAGCAAAGAACCATAACTTTCTTAAATTCTGCATTAAATTAGGAGCTTGAACTTTCACGGTATTTGAAAGAAACCCTTCAAATTTATTCACCTTCTGCATGAAAGCAGCTTTCTGCCTTGTCCTGTCTGGTCTACCCTTTCATGAAATCTTGACGTGAATACCATACAATTCGTTAGCAAATTTTTATCCATTTTCAGTGGAAGCGAATCGAATCCTCAACCTAAATCCTCCACCACAATTGAGCATACTCCAAAAGGACTAGGGACCAACCCATTCCTCCTCTTTCTATTTTTGAGCTTTCGATATAATGTTATAGCAAGGACACTCATTTATTATTCATAAGGAGAAAATGCGTTTTCGCCAAAAGGACTTCAAGTTCATTAGAAAATAGTCCGCAGAGCATAATAAAGAACTGGAATGAAAAGTTCTTGTTTCCTTTGTTCGTATTTTGATTCACTGTGGGAAAATATTGAGAATTGCATTAAAGTAAGTTGAAAAATTTTAGATAAAAGCTGTTAGTGTAAGGAATTCATAAATGCCTTATCACATTTAATTTTAAGTAACTGAATATATAGTTTCCTGGGCACGGAAGTGTAAGAATCTTACAAGGCACACTTACGAAATGTGCGCGCTGGGTTCTCATGCACTAAAAACCATCCTGTCAATCTGATCATGCCTGCATGACGCCATCATTTAAACATGTAAATGTCTGGAACTATTTTAACTTCCCTTACTTCTGCCTCCTTCATAGAGTCCTCTCAGATCTTTACAACTGCGAAAGTAGCTGCAAATCAGTTCCCCCTTGATACTCCCTGATTGGCTTTCAAATCCTCCTTCAATATCTTTCTCATGGCCATCAATTTAGAGCAATGGAGCACCAACGGTTTCTAGGTTCCCTGAAACAGATGGGAATATCAATCAATCCTAATTGGTACAGACGTTATCTGTAATGGTCTCTGTATCCTATAAAGGACTATGGAAATTGATCCTTAATTCATCAGCGATTTCGTTCCATCTATTTCCTAATTTTTGGGAATAACATTCCGCATCCAGTGGCGTTCTTGATCCGTTCTCTTCAAGTAGTGAACCAATCCTCAAAATCGAAAGAGCCCCAATTATAACTTTCACGACACAACCAATCCTATGGTTCGTCAATACACACAGGCCATTCGAGAAGTATTTGATCATTTGATCACTTCTGCCGACATGCACCCTCAGCTTCCATAATCTTATCTCCCTTCCGGATGACATTTTCCAAGATATTCAATATAAGAAGACCCTGCAGCGGTGAGCATTTCACAATAAATACTCTCCTTAGCACTCTTACCTAAGGAGCGAGACCCATGACTTCGATACCTCAATCCATGAAAGGATCTTGATCCAATACACTAACTACCGCGTGACCGCGCATCACCACCAAAAATCAGATATCCTATGCTTCCGTAGGCGGGGCACGCACATAGAAATTATTCTGTGGATTGTCCTTCCTTATTACAGGATCGACACGTACCATCTTGTAGAATCTCTATCCTGAACACATGTTCAATTGGTGAATTATGGCCAGTTAGAGTGCCCATAATACTCCTGCAAGTCGTCCTGCTTTTCGATAGGATAGATAGTATCACACTCGTACTTCGGCTCTGTCAGGAAAGGTTTGGTGTTTTCCTCTGCCAACTGTCATTGTGGGACCCTTGATCTATTTTTTGTTAGCAGCCTCAGCCAATCCCGGTTCCTGTCCCGGCATGGTAGAAATTGAATCCTCCTTTGTTAGGGCATTTGAGAATTCATTTTCCCCTACACCACAATGACCAGGAACCCAGAGTAGGTAGGTAGGTCTCAGTGGCCGCTCCGAGGAGGCTAATTAGCGCTTTGGTGCGACGCTTTGATGCTACAAACTCCTAAGGCCGTGACTGCTGTTATGAGAGCAAGGAGGCAGAGTCGAGCCGACTCAAATCTTCAGAGCTAGCTCATAGCATTCACCAAGGAAAGCAGCTCTCCCCCCCCCCCCCTGCAGCTAAAAATCTCTCTGAGGTCACCAAAGAATGCTTTACCCAAGGTCTGTAGCTGGACTCCAGAAAGAGCCGGCCAATCGCAGGGGAAGTGCCTGAAGATTTCCTGCTCTTTTCCGCAGCTTCGGCAATGCGAATTGTAGAGTATGCCGAGCCTGGCGGCCTGTTCCTATGTCCGGGAACCCAAAGGAGGGTGACCTTGAGCGTGCCGCCCAGACTGTTTAGCGGGTTTCTGCACTGCCCCACCAGCCTGGAGGAAGTCGTCAAGGGCTTAGTGCTGCTTGCCTGTCGGTCAGATTCGCTATGTTACGCTTCGAGCTCAGATTATTCTCCAGTTATCGACAGACTTCCAGCATCGCCAGTACTTCCGCTTGGAATACACTGGCGAAACCTGGGAGACTATACGACTCGGATATACTACGCGTATTCGAGAAAACCCCGCACCGACTCCATAGACCATCTATGATCCATCGGTGAAAAATACTGCCTTAACCTTGCAACATGCCACCGGTCTTCCACCCTGCCTTGGGAAGTTCACAACAAAGTTTCTCGTGAAGTTCAGGTTGCGTGTGGCATAATCCGTGTAGAATGCCCAAATTTCCCGAGGTACTTCATCTAGGATGTTGCTGTGGCCGTGGGACTTCTCTGTTCAGCACGCGGACTCATGTAGGCTGACGGCGCTGCACGCTACAACGTATTTAATATGGAGGTCTAGGGGGAAGCGATGCAGGAGAACGAGAGCATCTGCCGGGCAGGACTGCAGAGCCCCAGTAACACCTGCACACGCGGTTCCTTGAATCTTATTAAACTTGGTTTTATTGTACTCTTTGCACAAAGTCTGCCAGAGCCATACGTTAGGACTAGATTCACCACCGCGGTGTACATCTAGAGAACCATCTTCGGCCGGATTCCCAATTTCTTTGCAAAGCTTCTCTTGCAGGCATTAAAGGCTATATAGGCCTTCTTAACTCTCAGTTCGATGTTCAATTTCCAATTTAGTTTGGGATCCAGGATTACACCTAGACATTTTAAATTGGAAGAAAGAACCAATTTTTGTTCATTCAGCCGTGGGAGGTTGAATTCAGTTACCATTGCCTTTGTGGTGAATAGCATCAGTTCCATTAGGATTGGGTTTAGTCTGCATCTTGCGGCCCACAGGCACACCTTTCCTTCCATGATGTCGCTCATAATGCACGGAACCATCCCTGACACTAATATCACCCATTCATCAGCATATGCCACTATCTTCGCCCCGCTGCTGTCCAATATTCGTAAAATTTCGTACATCACAATTAACCAGAGTACTGGAGAGATAACGCCATCCTGGGGCGTGGCTCCGTTTACAGCCCTGGTCAAGTGGTTGCCTTTGAGATAGGCGTGCTTGGAGTTAGAGAAAGGCGTTCTCGCTATATTCGCCCTTAAGTGGATGTCCAGGACGCGCTCTAGGGTCTTCAACACGAAAAGGGTATGACTGATTGGTCGAAAGTCCTTCGCGACTCATGGCCGCGTCCGCCCGCTTTCTGTATGAAAACCACTCGTGCGCGTCTCCAGAACTGTGGTACATTCCTAAAGAGATACAGCTCTGGTAAATCTGAACAAGCCACGGCAACAACTTTTTCTGCTGCTTCTGTAGCATGGCTGGCATTATGCAATCTGAGCCCAAAGATTTATATGCGGAGAAGCTGTTTATAATCTTATCCTCGGTAATTATCGATTTGATAGCCCCGCACGGTTGGGTGGCCACAAACCCTCCAAGCGAGGCTCTGACTTAAAGTCCATCTCACTGGCGGGAAAGTGCGTCTGAACCAGCAGTTCCAATGTTTCCTCAGAAGATTCCGCCCAGGAGCCTTCCGACTTTTTAGTAAAGGATGGGCTCCTATGTTCCTTGGGTAGAATCTAACTGAGCCTCGCGGATTCACTGGTGCTTTCGATGTTCTGACATTAGTCTAACCAAGATCGCCTCTTGATGACCGACTTGTAGACAGACAGTTTTTGTATGGCTGCTAATATTTATGCCTGTAGCAGATGTTAACATTCCCCTGGTCAGCCTTCTGAAGCTGATCTGGTCTTCATTTCACTAAGGTGGCAGTGTTTTCTTGCTGTATTTAGCAGGGCACGAGACTTTTAAGGTGGTATCGACTGCCTTTTCTAAAGCCCTGACGTTTGACTCCAGTGCGTCTGTCATGGCAATATTTCCAATTTAAGCACAGGAGAGTTTGTTCTTCATTACTTAACCAAACTTTCTGCAGTTGATCCTTCTGGGATCTCTGAAGAGTTTAGAGATCTTTGCGGCGAAATCTAGACTGAAAAGTATCCATCTGTGATCTGAGAAGAATCTCTGGTCAGAAACTCTCCAGTTCTCCACTCTAAAAATCCCATTGTTGGTTAATAGAGTGATATTAAGGACCTACTCCCAACCGTCACAGTTCTCCGAGCTGCGTAAATAGAAGGTTGGTGCACATCAAGAGGTTTGTAGTAATAATAAAATCAAAAAATGACCCACTTCTCTTATTGATTTTCCACCTGCCGCAGGGTATTCCTTGCATTGGTCTCGTAGCCTATTAAGAGGTTGACCTTCATTGTGGATATGGTGCTCGTGAAATGTTGCAGTTCCTCTGGCGGAACTGATCGGTCGTGAGCCATGTAAGCCGTGGAAATGTCCATGTTCTCCGCCCTCATCTGCTCCAGTTTGACCACGCCTAGGTCGCTGGAACTAAGATCCGAACACAGAAAAGCGTACAGACGCTTCCCCACGAGGATAAATGCTGTCCTGATCATCGTGTCCAGCGGTGCGGAATAAATTATAACATTTGTTTTGGAGTCCTTTGATGGTTCGGTCGCCTCCGGCTCAAGGCTTCTGCGTTAGTACGATGTCGATATCTTTCTCTAGGAGGAAGACAAGCAGATTAGCTGAGGTGCACTTGGACTGCAGATTTATCTGCGTTACTCTGAACATGATCTGCTTGCGTGAAGGGTTCATCAGTCCCCGTCGTACCGTCGATGCTCATCTCCTCCAACAGCCCTTTGGCGGCGTCGAGTGGATCCAAGTCGTCGGCTGGTTTTGCAGAGCGGAGTACTTTCACTTTTGCGTTCCTGACCGCGAACCGCATTTTATAGTCTACCTTTTCATTTATGCGCACCAGAAAATATTGGCTGTTTGTTTGAGGTCCCTCCTCCGTGATATCTTCCATGGGAATCCTGGGGTTTTGAAGGCGCGGAGATTGGACGAACTTGTCCTTATCCATGCGAATCTTCGACAACCAGATGCGAGCGACTGGTCTCCTGGGAATCTCGTCGTAGGCGATGACTTTGAACTTTACGCCCTCCCAATGATCTCGTGTGTTCTCGTTTGGTGTCCAAAAGATGCTCCGACAACCTGGCCTCAACACTGGTCCACATTTCCGGGGCTAGTTTGCTGCTAGCCACTGGCTACCAGCGCCACACGTAAGCAGCTCCTGGCCACGTCGCCGAAGATTTTCGCAGTTCGTGGTCGTCGGCAGCTGCTGCTTACTTTCCTCCAGATGTTGCTTACCGTCCGAGCTCTTGTCCATTCTGCTTCGCTTGTGTTTTTTGTCGACCTTGTATTGAGATCGATTGCATTTCAGAGCGATGGGCTTCGCCTTCTGCTCGTCTGCCAGGCGTTTCTTGTTATATTCCTCAAAAATCGCCTGGTATTTAGCGAGGCCCTCTTCATCCTGCTCGTTGACAGTATCGGCATTCTTATTCTTAGTACTCGTGCTGAGAATATGCATGGCTTTCTGGTACTGTCCCTTGAGTAGGGCACCAGTGGACCTTCGTTTGTTACCCGGTTTTCGGTGACCGACTTCCTTGCCGCTCTTTACTTTTGAGGGATCTTCCGACGTTGAGAGTTTCGGGTTAGAAATACTATGTCTAGTACTCGCTACACCCAGCTTGATGGCAGTGGATTCCAGGCTAGAAACTACTAATCCGTCTGCCGTCTCCCTCCGGAAGGTCCCAGCGGTTGATTTCAGCACAGTGGTGCTACGGCTGGCACCGAGTGACTTGCCGAATATGCAACTTTAACCTAAAGCATAATCAGAACAGGCCGCCACTTTTATCATGAGATCGAATATCTCAGCCGAGCTCACTTCCCTGAGGCAAGGAGGGTGGAATTAGAGCAGCGTTCTCGGCTTCAACTTAAGCTCTGTGACTTCGGGGTTTGATTACATCTGAACTGCAGGTTCCGCACTTGTTTAGAATCCCTTTGCTTCTAAGCTTCTTATTGCGGCACGCTAGATATTCTCCGAAAGAGATCCTTCCTCTTTCTAGATATCGGGACCACCTTCTAAGAGCCTTGAATAGACTTCTAAGTGTATCATACATAGATATGATATCAACATGTCATACATTGTTGAAGCTACTATTTAGTGGAATTGGGTTTCTTAGATAGTAGTAACTTCTGCCAATAAAGTTACCATTCTTCAAAATCTACTTCCGAAATTTAACAAAAAAAAGCAGTAAAACATTGATGTTTCGTGTATAGTATTTCTTCTACGCAAGGACTTTTGGTAGTCACGATAGGATCGTTCATAGACTTCCTGTGAAAGTTTAGCCATAAAACTTCCTGATATGAAAGTATGCAATTCTATCTAAGTAAGAGTTATCCATTGCTTCTTATTGAGAACTAGCTTTGTTTAACCGGGCCCTGTATGTTGTTGGAGCAATTCATCGTGTAAGAGTTTGCAGGCATTTGCAAATCTTTGGGAGAGCAATCTGACTCTACCTGTTCTCATGTTGCTCTGGGCACCTTATCGAGTGCCCATTAAACTCGTTTTAGTCATTAGATTTCGGTCGCGTGGTCCAGTGCGCAGCTTTGGGAAATTATTCCACATTTTTATCAGTAAATGTTGCATTTAATATAATAAAATAATGGTGAATATTTAATTAATAAATATATGTGAACAGTGGTATAATAATAGCAATCTTTTCCTATTTTTGGAGTTCACTTTTTTTCCAAAAAAGAAACCAGTTTTTCGCTCCAAATTTTTACTGCCCCATGATGTGCCGGAATTGCATGTCGATACTTGCGCTAGTCACTTAGCCAGTTAGCAAGTTAACTATTTTCGGGAAGTGTTTCGTGCTAAATAGATCCTGGAAACGGAGGAACTCCCAATGAATCCGGGAGCGTGAAACTATGTCGAAAGTTGTTGTCCTTTAAACTCCGCTTAGTTATCCGTCGGTAAAGTATTCGTTGCTAATGGGTAAATGAAGTGTCCCTTTCAACACGTGTGTAGTGTTTTATCTGGACTCCTGAAAGTGTCGTGTCGTGACTTTGTAAGGACTACGGCGTGCTCGCGCGGAATGATCGTACGGTTTTATTCTCGTATAAAGAAATCTCAGTTCCTTCCATAAGCTCCTAATTCCCAACCATTTTTAATATTTTTCCTTTAAAGGACAGTCCTAGCCTCGGACTATCTATCAAATTTGGGTGGTACCAATTCAAGGACTGCATTTACGGACGCGAATATTAATTTGGCAAAGTGTAAGCAATTTTGACAGACAGAGTGTAGTGTGGATTCAACATATTGAAGATCGTCAGAATGTAATAAGGATTTGCCAGTCTCCAAAAATGCCGTAAGTACAAGTCTTCGTTATTTGACTTGATTGTCCGTTGTAGATTTGTTTGATGATGCAATTGGATTTTCATCTCATATCGATCAAAGTTGTTACGGATAGGAGATATTTGGATCACTTATTTCCTAAGCCTCGAACACCTTTCGCTTGACTCGGAGTACTATTGATTATCACAATTGGTTCCATAAATAGCGGAATTAATATTACTCACCATGCAGATACTAAGTCTCCGTTGTTGAAGAATCGCTGTTACCAACTCGTAGCCCTATTGTCAATGATGGGAAGGTGTGCTTTTACCCTGTAATACGATTATCCCTTGTTGATGGACAAGTCGCTTGAGGCTAAACGCAGCCGGCAAGATTTGCGACCTTCTGATGCCGGATCCTCTGAATGAAGTTGTTGTCCTGTTTCAGAATTAGCTTTGATGATTCGGCGGCAAATGTTGGGTTGGTAGTGTTGAGTTGTTGTTGGATTATTGGCTTGACGTAGGTGTGTTGGACGTTAACGTTGCTGGATTCGTTCGCAAAATGACTGTGAGGCTTGTAAGGTTACAATAGGAATCCATTTCCAAGATATCTACGCCTTCACTTTTGAGAACCTGCCTATGCATGCTCCTCGTAAGGGCGCCAGGGTTAATGATGGAGGCAAGAAACAGCCACGTGTTAGATCGGGCTAATTGCTTCCACAGGATATCCCTCACGTGCATTATCTGTTGTGGACATGGTGGTTTGTTGAATGGGTCGTAGAGCCAGTAAGATGTTAATTGAGCAAAGTTCAATGCCTTCAATCCTCTCGCACTGGCTTATGTGTTCGTGGGTTGTAAGTAAGGAGATGTACATCTGGTCGTCATATCGTACTCCGAGGTAATTCTGCGTAATGTCAGGAGCTGAGTAATTTCCATTTCGTAAGTGGTACGCCAG
This sequence comes from Hermetia illucens, assembly GCF_905115235.1. Lineage (NCBI taxonomy): Eukaryota > Metazoa > Arthropoda > Insecta > Diptera > Stratiomyidae > Hermetia > Hermetia illucens. Next base: position 15,586,179 of record NC_051854.1, read on the forward strand.
CGAAATGCATTAGCTCAAAGTTTTTCTGCTCAATGATATTGAAACTGCCGAATATCTTAACTCCGTTTTCTAGGGTGGCTATACCAGTTTTGTCTACTTCCTTCGGAACCACAGTGAGCGTGCTTCCTAGTTTTTCTTGTATTCGTGACAGGGTAGGGCTGCTGCGGACAATGCTTCCACAATGCATCCTGGTCTTGATTGAATTTGGCGGGATATTTCGTAGTGTTTGAATGTGTTCTAACTAACCGAACGTTGACATGCTGCCAATAATTGGATGTTGATGCGGTTTTTATCCGTATGTGACCAGGAGGTCAAGTCCTTTATTGCTTTGGAAACTTGGTCAACTTTTCTGGCAGTTTGCCTGTTAAGGCTCATCGTGTCTTATTTGTCAATTTGGTACTGGTTAACAATAGCTTACCGTGGTGTTCCATGATTTTGATACTCCGTCTCTGGTTCTCGTCCAATTTGTGTAAACTTCGGCATTTACACCAAGGATTCCGGGGCAGTATGTTTTCTAGAGCCCCACGCGAATTTCTCATTCGAATCGACGGCGTGATTGCTTCACGCTGCTCCATAGTCTTATTGATCTCTTATTCTGACAAATTGACGAAGTCCTTTGTCACAAATATGCGATATGTTGGTATATATTTGTTGAGTGGTATGCATGACTGCGATGATCTGTTCGTTTGATACATTAACGGTCAATCGGCGTTGTCCTTTACTCAGGTGTTTAACATATATACCTAGTTCAGGATGTTCAAGGGTGTAGTTGCCTCTGACACTCGTCAAGCAAACATTTTATTACTCCTTTTTCACTACAATGCTAAATTAAACTAACTTATGGACTACATTAACAGTGTAACTTAATCTAAGGACTAAAATAACTTATCACTAGAGAAGTATACTAAGAAAAATGAAGAAATGAGTGTTCTGGAGGAAAAGTTGAAGAAACCTGCACTCGTGCCTTTACTGCTCTCACTCCGTATATATAGACCGTTGAGAATCGCCTCCGCAGACCAAGTAATTAAGCCGCATTCCGTGATGAAACTCCTTTCCAACCCAGAGCCGGAATACTCTGCACACCAACTCGAGCTGTCCCGAATAGTACTGTTTTGATCCTGGATTGCATCACCAGCCAACAACACTTGGGTAGTTGGGACGAACGATTTCGTATCGATTCTTAAATTTTGAACTGTTGTATGATTTCTACATCATACTTGGGACAGGCTTCAACGGTCCGCTCAACTGCCTCGTAGAAGGTATCGTTCTTCGACTCTGCAGTCTTCTCTGTAGGGACGTGAACGTTTATGGGGCTTATATTTTTAAATTTGCCTCGAAACCACAGAGTGCATAGCCTTTCGCTTCTATTTTTAAAGCCGATAACGGCAGGTTTCATTTTTTGTCTGACTAAGAAACCTACTCCGAGCATATGGTTTGCTGGATGGCCACTAAAATATATGGTGTAACGGCTCTTCGCCGGTCATTCTCCATCGCATCTCTTCCGACGCTGTTGCATCAACCTTATATTGGGACAGAGTATCGGGGATATACAGGGAGTGCACTCCGTTGTTGTTGCCGGGTTCGTCGTTTTGAAATCAGTCCTGTCCGTAACTTTGGTTTTCCGTGTAGGGTTGTCAGCCCTCACTAAGCCCCAACCTGGAGGACCAGTTGGTACATTTGGTCCCGTTTTTAGGCGCGGGTAACTCGCATTCATCCTTCTCGGTCAGGGGATCACTATCGTAGGTCTTGTAATTCTGTTGAAAGGGATTCCACTGTTTTGAGAAGAAACTAAGAGTCTCCGAACGCCTTTGACCGTCTATTGTCAAGAAGGCGTTGAAATGCCGGACTCAGTGGAGGATATGAGCAGAATGTCACCAAGTAGAGGAAACGCAAGCCCAAGTTTCGTAGAACAGAGTAGATGTATATCTGGATGGTTTGCGCCGCAATACACAGGGCAAAAGTCATACGTATGAACTCATAGAGTTTGAAAGGTGTGCAAATTCATGCCTTTGGCACTACAGGGATTTTGCGTTAACCCTAAGCGAAATCCAACGTCGAGAAAAAACCACAATTTGCTGAATGAAGCTCAAAGTCTTAGGGTATCGATCCGGAATCGTCTAAGTCAGTGTTTTTGATGTGATGCAGGAAATCATGCTTCACTGGCTGAAATATATTACATTAGGTAGTAATGTTGCGATGTTTTTGGAGGAATGCGGGAATAGGCCGGCAACATCCTCAAAAATTATGGAAAGAGTGATGTTTGCAGAGGTTGAAATTAACCCTGACAATATAAGTGGAGTCTAACAGGGACTTCTGCCGCATATCGACCAGCAAACCGTGGTGACACAGAAAGTCTATGCTATGAAAAGGTCTTTCGCAAGCCAAGACTGAGATATATTTGCCTGTAAATTGTTAAGCGACTTGTTGCCATGCTTGTTGTTGCCGCGGCCCCCAGTGAATCTAGTTTTTTTGTTGATTCGTGTTGAAACTGCATAGGCTGGTAGATTTAGCAGTTTTTTCTGCATAGGGTGTTGGATTTCGATGTGGAATTCGGATGTTGAACGCATTCTTCTCCGCCCTCGCGAACGCATAGCGTTCACCGACTCTGCCAACCTGACCGTGAGTGCTGCCACGCTAGTATAGCCTGCGTGCCTTTTAGCTGCCGATGAAACTAGAAATATTATAGCTCGATAGGGTTCTATACCGACGTTGGTCCCAACCAATTGCTTCATTTCGTCCAGCAGTTGGCTAGAGGTACGGTCTCCAAGTGGCAAGTCTGTCAGCAAGTGATTAACATTTGCTGTTTCATTTACCGACAGGTGTTTTATCAATTGCTCCTTCAGGCGAGCGGAAGAGCCCTCGCCCAGAACGTTGGTGATGAGAACAATGAACTGCTCATCCAGACCCGCAAGGTTGGATTTTGTGTGGTCTCGCAATAAAACCAAACTGTGCCTGCATTTTGAGAAGCTAAGCCTGTGGAGCTGTGTCTACGAAGTCACCAATGTAGTGTTTATACATCACTCTGTCAACTTCCTGTTATTGTTAATGCCCTAATACAATAAACGTAGAAAGTACACGTAACAGTCATGTCTATCCAGTCGAAAAATCTCCCAATTAATTAACCTTTCTTTTAATTTACCGACCTCATGGCTATCGGTGTTCCACTTTGCTACTCGGTGTTGACAGGAAAATGCAGACGGTATCGTTCCGCTCCGCCACTGATAAGCAAGGAAAGTTATTTAAAATAAGGCCGTTCTCCTATTTCTTCTTCTCTTCTCTGGCACTAAAATCCCATGTCGATCCTTGACCTCCTGAAACCTTCGTTTCCATTATTCTTCATCGAGCGACTGCGTCTTCTGGAACCGAGCAACGTAAATCTTTTTCGACGTTTTCCAGATTGTTGTCGCATTTCTGCTGTTGTTGTAATAGTTATGTATATCGTGGAGACTATGGCTTCCAGCTGTTCCAGGGTGAGTACTACCTCCATCAAATGCTGATTTAGGATGACTATAAAATCATCCTTTTGATGAGCTGTCCTCGTTTTTCGTTTAGTAACTAAACCATTAACGAGTCTCCCACTGTACACTGATTTTGTTTCTTGGATCGCCAAGACAACTGTCTTTAGATTTGTTAAATAAGTGGTCTAAGAGCGCCAGTTTAGAACAGGGAGCCCATCTTCCAGGCTCCAAACTACTCTAGGTTGCCGTAGTCGTCATTGAACCAATCGAATCCAAGGCGCAGTTCAGGTTCAGGTTATTATACTGTGAACAGGTTGTAAATCTGTTGCAGAGTCCAGTGCCAGCCAATCTGGAGGATCAGGCCCATCTCTTTTTTTACTCGTATACACTCTCTTTCCTCTGCTGCTTTGCACTTTTCAGGACTATCATCGCGGAAGGTATAGTATAGTAGGATGTGGAAGTGGAGCAGTAGGTTTTAAATAAGCGGGAATTGTCAATGTATTTGTTAAGGATTGTAGGGTGGACCCTTCTGAGACACATACTACCCTTTAACTCCCAACCTCGTTTTACCAAGACATGCCAAACTTTTCTCTATGAATGAGCTTTCACTAGTACTATAAAGAGATAATTTTTAATCTTTCAAATAATGTCCCAGAAAAAGGAAGACATAAAGAAATTGCTTTAATTTCCATAAACCCATTAAAATGGTTCGTATAAACAAGTTGTTCTCAAAAGGACGAACAAAACCATTCATTTCGCTATTTCCTCCACAATTTCATTTGCTTGGAAATTTACAGCTTGTCTTAGTAGATAAAATTATTACCGAACATAAAAATAAAGCAATTAGCTTCACTCTGAAATTATCATATCGTTATGAGTACAACCAGCGGCAAAAGAGCTCTTTGTGCAGCAATAACACAAGGATACCCACCAAGACCATCCTCTGCCTAGACGCGGAAGATAAAAGCGAACATCTGACTGATTAAAGGAAATCCTGTGGAACAGACCTGAAGAACGAAAAAACTTCAAAACGAAAAAAGGAACTCTCCTAACTCAACTTCCATCGTTCGTCTCCCAGCTCAAACCCTCTTCTCGCCCTCATACGCGGTATTGTAATCCCGCTAACCCGCTGCCACCACGTTGCAAATTGAACTAAAGGGAAGGGAAAGGGTGGTTTTCGCTTGAAGGCAAGAAGCATTTTTTAAGTCGACACTGAAAGAAAACGTCGAAACAGGAGGTTTTTATTTTGGGTTGCCGGATTTGGTGGCTGGATGAGCAGCCAGCAAGCTAAGCGGTTAACTGGCTCGTCAGTGATTCAACTCTATGGAAAATTTCCCTTAAATTTGGAGAATTCATCAAAGAATATAATATTAAGAAAATCGCTAGACAAATCTAAATTTTTTCCGAGGGAATTTTCTTTGTGGGGTTTCGGAGGGGGTGCGCTTTTTATTTGAAATTTCATTTATGAAAAATTTGTAGCCAGACGTTATTGCGTGTTTCGCCGCTTCATAATGCCTAATTCAATATTATAATCCTTTATTGCGACGTTTTTTTCAGTGTACTGGATAAAAGAAGGCGTTTTGACTAAAAGTAATTAGAGTTATAAATTAATAACAGTAAAGCATGGAGTTTCAATTTTCCAATAGAATCACGATGTACAAAATTTTCTGGTGATAGCACTTCACCTGGAGTTTCCCTCTAGGTTTCTCCTTTCTACCACGAACCTAGGATATTGAAAGAATATGTACCCTGGTTCCTCTAGGACCCAGTCACAGTTTGGACAATCAGGTGAAGTGTCCATGGCTGGTGAAAAACTAGGTAAGATTATAATGATCATCCCATGCTTTCTCTTTAGCCACTCCCCGATGTAAGTCCAACGACCCTTTCCTGACTGGTCCCATCGCTGTTGCTAGCTGCCCATGGATTTCCCCCTTTCGACTTTTTTCAAGTGCGATAAAGGGGAGATGGACCTAATGTTACAAATGTTCATCACCTCGGTTGTGAGGATGTCAATCGGCATCATTCCTGAGATGACGAACGCTGCATCATGTGAGACAATCTTGAAGGCAGAACACACTTTTAAGGTAGTTCTTCTGTAGACTGCGCTCAGTTGATGCGCATTGCCTAAAACATGCAGCACTTTTCCCCACCCTGGCTAGGAACAGCCTGCAAGTATGCCACGGCCCTCTTATGTTCGGCATTATCCCATACTGGTTGTGGATGCTTTTACACAAGTATGCTCTATGTGCTGCTTAAAAGTGCGTTTTCCGTCTATCATCACTCACTTTTCCTCCTCGAGTGCCAGTCCAGCACTATCTAACCAAGCTTTTACAGCATTGACTGCTTCGCTTGAGTACAACTCAGCATCTTCGACAACCAGTGCTATGCTGTCAGGGTAACTCACCACCGTGTCCTCCTCCGGAACCAGAAGGTTAAGTAGATCGTTATACGTGATTTTCCACAGTAGCGGGCCAGTAGAGAGCCCTATGGGACACCCGCGGAGACGACGTGCTCTTTTAGTCCATCATCCATATTATAGCAGAGCGTCTGCCATTGCAAGTAGCTATTGATAACGGCAACGAGGTAGATGGGAACACCAATTGTTGCCAGAGACTTTCGTATAGGTTCCAATTGCCCAAGTTGAATGCATTCTCCGCATCCAGGGTCACTGCCATACACTATTTATTGGCACGACCCCTCCGTGAATTGAATTTTCGGCCAAGCCAGTAACCATTTTGAAGCATCAATGGTTCATTTGATTTTACGGAACCCATACTACCGATCTGAAAGGCAGTGTGGAGCTCGGTGGGGCGAAGCAGTTGCATACGAATATACTGCTTGTTTTTGCCTGCACAAAGTCACTAGCCGCCTACCCATGTCATATTGTACGGCTTGGAGACTGCACGTCCATATCGTCGATAGATTTTTCCCCGAATTTCTCCAACATGAATTGTTATTTCAAGGCAGTGCAAACATAAGATTTCCTTTCTGTGTCCTTCGAATTTTGTTAATATTTTCGCCTAGGTCTTTTAGGTCGGGGTCAGATTTCATCTTTGAGTCTTGGCTAGACTACTCGTTTTTCAAACCCCTTCACCTTTTTCAACTGCTTTTGTCGTTTGCCGTCTTTGGTATTGGAGCAGATAGTACAATTTACGAGCTTCTCCTGTATGAATCTCTTTCGTGCTGCTGGAGCACCTCTTGATCAGATGCGCTGGGTGCCGAAATCGCCTTTTTAGCCAGCTATCCCCTTTCAGCCCATCATTCTTTGCCTTTGTAGATAATTGATGTTCTTGATAAATTTGTGCTTCGTTTGAAGATCTCCTTCCCCAAATCTAAAACACTTGTAGCATTAGATGCCACGGTGGCCAAATTGTCCACCACCGGTGCACCGCGGTCTGTCGTAAAGCCGCTGATACTGGTGTTCCAAGCCCCTGCACCGTTACTTTACTCCTTCTCGGTTCGGTTGGTTTTATTTTCTGGGTAGCCATTTTGTTTAACGGGCCAGAGATCAGAAAACACTAGCCCATGCACAATGAGAAAAGAAAAGTGCATGAACAGATATTTATGCATCAATATATGCTTCTATCCGCCACCTGGCGTCGTACCTGATGGAAGATCTGCCAACTGCTCACTGGTCTATCTATCTGTCTGTCGCACGCATTTTTCTCAGAAAATTGGTGGAAAGGTGAGAAATGTGAACGCTCACGCATACAATTGGTTACATAATGCTATGTCGAATTGAAGGGGGAGGAGGGGGGGGGGTTCCCCATGCATGTAAAAAAAAGGATCAAATCTGGTCAAATGAAAGGTCTTGTTTAGTAGTTTCCAAAGCCGGTCTTACTTTTGACATTTGTTGTTTTTATAAAAGAAATACACAAAACTTTTCGTTTCTGAAGCGTCAAGCTCCGGTTACCCGACTTGTTTGAGGTTGAATTGATATTCGAATTAGCTTAGTTTAGATAACTTAGGTATGGAACCGTAGCTTCAAGTCTCTGACCTTTGCAAGGCCCATCGTACTGTCCTATACAATCGTTTATGCAACGGCGGGGTCCGCCGGCTTCTGCGGATTTGAACCCATTTTTCCAGAGAGTGCGCAGATTTTTTCGTTCAAGAAAACCTTACCGGGGTATTTTCGTCTGAGGGCTGAAGAGGGCGGACAGTTGCTTTTAAACTACAGGGCATTCTCGTCTTCCTTATATTCGCTAGAGAAAGTCTATACTGCTGCGTGAATCTTTACAATTTTGTCCTTCAGTGTCGACGAATGTCAAATGCTGACTATGGCTTTATCGCATCAGTCTGTCAACTTCCTATTAGATGTGATGTTTGAGTGTCCTGACAACATTAGGAATGTTTCGTTCAGTCGCCAAAATTTCAGCTGCAATAGGACTCTACATCGGTTACCTTAATATGTTGTTGGCACTTCTGCTAAAGACGATGCCTGGCTGTTGGAGCAGATTCGGTACGACGCCGATGTTTTCCATCACTGACTCGCCGATAAAGCTAATAGTCTGAAATCCTAAACGAGTCGTTGCCATTTATCGACCCTTCTTCGCTTTTGGAGATTAAGATGGAGAATGTCTTCTCAAAGATTATCAGTGGACATCAGAAACAAGGATTTTCAGGTGGCTGTATGATTGGTCGCCTTTCTGATTTCATGGTCAACGTAAATCCTAAAACTGAGCACGTTCGTTCCGCCGCACAGTCGAACCTCTATGCATCGTTCGGTGCTTTCCTTTTCACCTACAAAGGAATAAGGACTGGATTTAGGATGGCTTCTAGTGCTGCGGTCAACGTAGTTCGCATTGCGTCTGTAATAAGAAGGCAGTTGTTTCGTACATCAGAATAGGTTGAATGAGTACATGCCATGAATCCATTGTGGTGAAAGTCCCCAGCCCATTGTTAGCGTTCACCATGAATCCTTAACGGACGCACCAACTAAGGATTATCTGAAGAGTTGCATTCAAGCGGTCGCATACTGAATCCGCAAATTCGGCTAGATTGTGCGCAAACGGTTGCGCAAACACATTGTCTCCACCAGGAGTCATAGCATAGCCACTACCAGCCATAAGGGAGGAGAGGGCACCCCTCACTGGGGATAGCTTCCGTCCGACCAATATGTGGATGTTTCTTCAATCCAGCATGTGAAGGATCCAATGATTCAATGCTTTCTTGTCGGACCACAAATTGTCGCAAATGAAGTGGCCACCTTAGAATGCATGTATGGTTTCTAAACCCATCTACAAACCTTTGGGGGGGGGGGGGGGGGTTAACCAATTTGGAAAATATCATAAATATCACATTCATATCAAACCTTGCGGCGATCACAAGGCACATTCTCTTAACCTGGGGCAGACTGCAAGATCACGATTGAGGTTAAGGACCAACACAATTGCTATATACCAACGCAGACCTCCGATATAGTGGAGAAGGATGCTTTCAAAGAGTAATTAGACGCAGTTCAAGAGAGGCATCCTAAAGATGGCATTGAGTTTCTATTGGATGATCTGAATACCAAAGCGAGCTCTAACAATATCTCGCTCGGACATGTGATGTAGAGGCACAGTTTTAGCGACCCTAACGATTATAATGGCACCTTTATGGTTTTTTGCAAGTTCCACTGCCACGTCATTGGTGGTATAAGGTCAATTGGGTCTTAACTGGTCAACACCGCATGGGCAATCAGAGCGACCACTTTGCGATCAGCAGTAGATTTAGGAGTTTTCTTTTGGAAGTACGTAACGTGAGAGGCACTCACATTGGCCTCGAAAAGTATTACCATCTAGCGATCGATACATCAAAAATGATCTCACGACAAAACGGAATTTGCTTTTGCACTAGTCAGGGAAGCGAAAGATTCCGCAGAATGCAATAATTTCGAAAGTGTATATCGCGTCACGAAAGAGCTTCCATGCGGTCGCAAATTTTTTGATGGTCTTGTGAAGGATGCTAACATTCTGGCAAATGAGGGTGATGTAAAAATGCGTGTATAACCTGACCTGCTAGCGAGAGCTTCACCAATAGGAATCATCCAGAGCAAGAAACCAGTATGTCCGGAACGGAGAAGATGTTGGGCTGTTCTTCAAAAGCTTTGGATGAACTGACCTTTAAAGATGTATAACTAGACCATTTTGCTAAAGCAGGTACTTCAACAGAAAGAGGTATCCATGTGACACCAATCTATTGCCAAAACTTTTGACACGTCAATGCCCAGCAGGCGAACATACTACAGTGGAAGACTGAACTACTACTGATTGAATAGTGACCTAGTTCGACTAGTCCGCCACCAGATAAACTTCTCAGAAGGCGGTAGGTCGGATCGATGAAGGCAAAACGGGTATGCAAAGAAGAAAGCTCAGAAGAACCTCAAGCTTCAGTGAAGCAAGAGGAAATGCTTTTAAGAGCTCTTTTCGAAGGTGGACGTAGACTAGTAATGGAGCCTTTATAAAATCGAAATGGGACTATCTCCTCAAATCATGTTCCCCATCCTCTTGTCGAAAATCAGCAAGAAACGGGCACTGACACCTTTGAGGTGCCTCTGGAGATCCCACAGTAATCAGAGACGAACTGATACAGATTTGTGTTAGAATAGGAGACGCTTAAGCTCGTCGTGATAGGAATATTCCGTCTCCGCAGGTGTCTTACAAGGCTTCCTCCTAGGTCCACTGCTGTGGGAGATTATGGTAAGTCAAGTTGGCACCACCTCTAGGGGTGTGTTTTCCTAGCTATAAAGACTGAAAGCTATCTTGAGCTGCTTTGCGGTTTCTTGGTTAGTTTCAAATGGGTCTGTCAGCGACCTTGGCACTACAGATTAGCTACCTTAACATAACATTTATATTTCAGCAAATTTCGGTCGAATTTACCATTGATTACTACGATGAACTACACGGTTTGCTTCGTATACTAAAAACTCCTTTTTGGTGTTTGTTGGTTCCAAAATCTATCAAATCCGGGACTCTTTTACAACAAATTGTCCAGAATTTCGATCTAATAGCATAGATAATTTCAAATTTGCCAATTATCTTAGTTGGTTTTTCTTCAGAGGAGTAAAGATAAGGGGGGTTTTTCTAGGTGGGTCTGGGTGGCAAACTGAAACTTGTTTTAATTACCAAGTCTTTTTCAGTGTAAGTAGTCCGCAGAATGGGAAAAATCTGTGTGAAGGGTCTTTTGGAGGAACTGCACTTGATTGAATATGGATTAAATATAGCTTTTGCCTTTGTGGCCATTAATTGCCAACTCTTGATAGTTGCTTAATAACCCACAATCTTAATGATAGTTACATATATGGGTATCCTCATGTAAAACCCACGTATATACTTCAATAGCCTTGCAAATAGCTGTTGCCGGTCGAAAGCATTTTATTGTGTTTTGACGTGATACGTTAATAATGTCAAGGAACTACCGCCGCTTTGTTTTGCCCTTAGTGGCAAATATCTGAAAGAAAACCTCTCTCAGGTACAACATGAGGATGCCATTTGCTCGGAGGAATTGCGCTCCAAGGCGGTTTTCCAGTAGACAATATGATGCAGACGATTGCCCGAATGCAGTTTACTTTACTTCCATTTTTTCCCATGCTGATTCCTAAGTAGAAGTTTATTTGCCGCAGTTTCTTCCCCTATAGATGACATTGTGCTCTTTTACCACGGAAAATTTTAAAAGGAAATGTCCGCTCCAGTTCTGCCGCACAAACGCCAAAGGTAAAGCGGTTGTGTAAAGGACTCGCACCCACTAGAAACCACACCCGGTCCCTCCAGCATCAGCCCTGCTGGACCCCCATTTAGGTATTATTATTCCATGGAGTGGGTTTGCCCTTAGGCGCTCTTCCTTTTGCTCCTTTCTGCTTTCCTCCTTCAGCATCTCTTGCTGTATTTACATGATTGTGGAGGAAACCATAACCCTCTTTCAACTTCAGCATTTCTGCAACTAAATTCTCCCCGCTCCTGCAGAACGCTTGGTTAAAATTTCTCCTCTCCATGGCCTTGGGCAGTGAAACACCACGTGCATTATCCAACCCAAAACAGTGCAGATACTGCCTGTAAGAACTATGAGGCCCCCCGTGAGGAACTGGATAATGTGGTAGTTGGGCTCCCCATGCTTCCGTTCAAGCCACACGTTAATGTTGAGAATGAGCAGGTGCGTCCACCAACTGCCAGAGATTATTCAACTCTGACTTTGCCGCATTCTTGGGTTCTACATATATCGCCCTGGGTCTTATATGGTATAGCACAATCATTTCTTTCGTCAGAATGTCGACAGGGATCATGCCCGCCACTTTCAACACTGTATCACCTAGAGGTACTGCAAACCCTCATAGTCAGCAGTCGGTAAATCGAATTCATCTGCTTCCGTATCTGTTTTGTTTGCGGGCGCCTCTGTTCACACAGGTGACAGAGTGGATCGTACTACTCCGGCTAAAAGCAACATTCGACAATGTTTCGCCCGCCAATATTCGGCAACATTTTTTCCGGGGTGGCAGCCAGGCTACCTCTGGTTATGCTTACTCTAGGGTTTCCCTAAAGCTCAGTTTGGTGTTAATTTTCACTCCCTGATATTTGATAGCCGCCTCCGACACTATTGTATATCCACCGACTTCTACCTTCACAGTGTTCTTCTTCCAACGGTTCGTTAGTAAGTCTATATCGTTTTGTCATCCGCCGAAGTCAGTCCAGCTTTTTCCAGCTGGGATTCTACCGCTTCGACTATTTCTATGAGGAAAACTACATCCTCTGGGTGCTTTCGTGTAACAACCACATCAAGATCATTCGTAATACCGAAAATCTGCTCTGTTACGGGACAAGCAAGAATCCTACTATAGAGGACATTTCACAACAGGGGACCCAGAACCGAACCCTGTGGTACCCCCGCTATGACAATGTACTTTTAGGAGTCCTTATTACTCACGCAGCAGGAAGGTAATTTTCGACCCAATTCGGAACTTCTATGTCAGCCAACGCCCCCCCTTTAATTCTGTTGTAGTTAACCGAGTTGAATGCGTTTTTGACATCCAACGCAAACCCGGTAGAGCAGCTACCAGCGACCAGTGCGCTTTTTCCTAGATTCAGGACCATGCCAACAATACCCATCATACAGTGGGCACACTGACAACCATACTGGTGCCCTGCCATTGCTGCTTTCGACGAGGGGTAGCAGCCACTTAGTTATCCTTAGACTTAGTTAGGTTTCTTATTGATTGTTGAATGTCCATTCCATCTCTTTAGGTCCAACCATTCGTTAACCAAATTTGTCATAAATCGGGTGGGTAAACAGACAAGCAAAGTCAGTATAAGAGGTTTTAGTACCTCATAACGCTTTGAGGTATTGCGATTATTCCGATTCGCTATAAAGATAATTTGATGTTTTTATTTTCCAACACAATAAATTCCAGGCCACGGAATGCCTTGGAATCTAGGTCGAGGGCAGCATAAAAATTACCATAATTCGAAAAAGATAAGGGTTTGGAAGATTCATGATAGGGAAAGGGTTTGCCTGGTCCGATTTTTCGCATATCAACAAGTTACATAAATTCCTTCTATTTCAACGTTATAATATCGTGATTCCTTTGTTTAGGCCAGGCCCGTCGATGGGAAAAGCTTCTTATCGTCATTGAAAAGCAATCTCGTCGTTAAGCGGTTTAGTGGCCAAATGCACCCATAAAATCTGTAGCATATAAGTATTACACCCTCGCCAAAGATACAATATAACGGCACTGCCATAAAAATCCTTGTTTGCTTCTCTCGGCCAACCGCCTTGGCTCGTCTTCATCTACAATGGCGGCTCCTTAAGTATCTCCAAGATATCGACTTACAACAGAAGGTTACGACCAAACATGACGACTACGACAACGACTCAGGCGCTCATAAAACCAAATGAGGTTTGAAAGAAGTGAAGTCGATTTAAGCCGCAACCAACGTTAACGTGACATGAGTATGATGTGTCTTAGGAAGGACTAATTAGATACCATACGCTTTATAGGAGAGCTTCAATCCTTATCGTCGTGTACACGCAGTCAATGTTCCATGTGGAAGATTTTCGTATTTTCGCATTTTCACATAGTACGGAGTCAACGGAATATACTTGTTCACACAGATTTACGAGAAGGGCCTAGAAAATCTTGCCTGTCGTATAATTTTCTTTATTAATATTAGATGTCATAATCCGGCACACGGAATACTTCTTTCCAGACTTTGAATGTGCTGAGACGAAGAAGGCCAGGGAAAAGGCGATTAGATGGGATCACAAAGGAGGCGATGTAGGCAATAAGCACACAAGTGGATAGGTTTCAGTTTTCTGGAAATTCTCATTCGGAAATTTATAATGAGCAAGAATTAACATTGATGTTTATGATCATCAGCTACCAAACCAGAGTTGGGAGGGAAAAAGGCGAGAGCTGTAGCCCTGGATATATCTTAAGTGTGTACAAGTATTCAAGTCAGCTGGAGGTGCAAAAACACTTCGAAGGAGCAAAAACCCTTTAACCTTTTCAGTTAATTTAAGGCTCATTTCCGAGGGTCTAAATGTTTGTAGGAAAGTTTGTAAATTTTTTATAGCCCGATTTCGTGTGGAAAGCTATATTCTGCAAAGTTCATTACAGAGGGATGGACCTGCTTCATTGTTTGGTGGATATCGTGCTAATTCAAATTTACTGGAAGTGAAATGCAAATTGTCAGGAAAAACCTTAAGGACATGTGGGGTCGCCTCGGTCTATATTATGAGAATAATTCCCAAAGAACAAAGTGGATCTAAAACACCATCAAAGATATGAATGTTTGCTCGATATCAGCTATGAAAGACAGACAAGAACCAGAACTCTGATAAGTATGGAAGTGAGTTAGCTAAAAAAGTGATAACTAATCTACCCTTGAAGTGTCCTTAATGACCAAAACTCGAGTAATCAGGCATTTTCAGCAGAAAGTAACTCAGTAGTTAAAAATTCACTAACTGCAAGAAATCATGAAGGATAGATGGAAAAGGAAGACGGATATCTTCTTACACGAATATTCTTCGAAAAATGCTGGTCGATCCAAAACACACAAAAAGGCGATTTGATGCAGGAATGCAGGAGAAAATGGGCGAATGCTAGTGAGCAAACCCTACTCTGCCTTAGTTAATTTGGGGGGAGGGGGGGGGGGGGATGGGAAAACACTCTTTCCTCAGCTGGTCCAAAATCAAATGGATCCTGTCAGTCCTCTCATATACATATAGTGAAAAACTTTGCCTGACTCACTTTTGGATAAGTCCTGTTTATAGATTAAAACCGAAAGCTGGCTACATGATTGATTACGTATTTTAATATGATGGCAGGATTTGCCTTACTTTGCCATACCGTAATTCAACTAATAATTTTGGAATTTGCAGCAAACTTTTCAGTATTGTACCTTATATATGTACATACCAGAATGGTTGGTTGATCCCCTAAATTACTATTGACAATGGGAAAGTTACACCCGCTTTACAATGCACTCGGACCTTCTTAATCGAAACATAACATTATCACATTCACTGTATATGTCGTAGTTTACAGATCCAATACAGTCATAAAATACACGTGTTGTAGACAGACAGCAGTCCGAGTTATCACAATCTCAACAGATGCCGGATTTTATCTAATACTAGCACTAAGTGCCAAGCATTTAGGCTCCTACCTACTTAAAGACTAAAGGGGCGCTGATTGTAGTGGCCGGTGGTAGGTCAATCAGAGAATCCGTCGAGTACACCCCGCAACATCAAGCACGTATACAGAATGGTGTATTTCTGCGTGGTTTGAACCAGACTGTGCGAAAGTCCCAGGACATCAAGGGAAGCCGTGAGACATTTAGGCACAATACCTGTAGCTGATAATATTATGGGAACTACAACCACCGGCTGGAGACGAAAAATTTCTTTGTTTCCTGAGCTAATGGCTTACAGTTCACCTTCTTCTCCACGTATTTCCGTCCAATGTTGCTATTATGGGGGATAGCAACATCAATAATATACGCGAAGCGACCCGTCTTGTCAACTAAGGGTACATCAGGCTTGTTGTATGGCGATCAGTCAGAACTTGCCAGTCCCAATACATGCTGTAAGCAGAACTATCAAGTACTGCTTGCGGCTCAAATCGGTAAACCGGACATGTTCCCGTGATCAGCCCATGCTTGTATGCAAGGTTTTGATGGATAATCTTACATACAGCATTATGCCTGGTGATGTATTGCACCGGTGCCATAACAGTGCAGCCAGAAATGAAATGGTCCAACGTTTCTAACGCCGAACCACACATTCTGCACTGGTCGTTCTCCACCCGTTCTTTCATGATGCACTTTTTATAAGCTCGGGTGGCGACCACGCCATCCTGAATGGCACACATGAACCCCTCCGTCTCAGTAAAGAGCTTCCCAGCACACAGCCATCTGTCCGACAAATGGCTGCCAAAGACAATTCACGTGTTTACCGTGCATTGCCTTCGACTTCCATTAATCAATCCGCTCTTGGTCCGACTTCACCCCACTCTGAGGATTGAAAGATCGATTCTTCAAGTTAAGTGTAGTCAGTTCACAATCTGCCTTACAGATAGCCGCATGCAAGGGACTCGCCTGCTCTTTGCTGTAAAAATAAACGCGCAGTGAGTCGCCTTGATGATGATGTTGTGCCGCCACGTCAACCACGCCCCTACCCTTGATGTCACGAGGCAGGTTCATCCGCTCCACGGTAGACTTTGGATGATGCATTCGGAATTTGGACATAGTTATCCCTATCCGCCGTTGAACGTTTTCCAGATCGGTCTTCGTCCACGGCAATATTGCGAATGCATAGGTCAGCGAAAGGATAGCGAATACATTCAACGCGCTTATTTTATCCTTGCCCGAGAGCAGAGCATCCATCAGATCACAACTCGAGCATGGATTTCTTGCAGAAGTCCTAGGTACTTCTAAAAGTCTGTCTCGGTCATAGTTTGGATGTGGAGGTCACTAATGCTATGTCCGGCATGCGGCTCGTGATGACCTATGCGGATGGCTTGGATTCGACTTTTGTCTAATCCAAACTCCATCCGAATGTCACGGGCTGAACATGTCTATTATTCGCAACAGACTTCTAACATGTCATCTAAATACATCAAGTCTGTCAGTTCGCACTTAGCACGTAGGCCATACTTTATTGCAAAACCATGCCCTCTAGCATTATTCAGTAGTCGTGAAAGGGTGTTCAGTGCCATACGAAACCAAAGGGAACTCAACGAATCCCCCTGGAAGATACTCCTCCGTATACGGATGGGCTCTGAGGTATTAACACCCTCATATATACGCCCTGATAAGGTGGTATGCCACTCTTCCATGACTGTTGCCAAAAACTATTAGTTTCGGATCAGTGCGCCACAGATGTAGGATATCGATTAGCCAGGTATTCGGAACGCTATCAAAAGCCTTGGCATAATCGATATAGCAACTAAAGAGGTTTCTTTGGCCTCTAGTTGCTTGTCTTACTACTACCGAGTCGATAATGAGTTGCTCCTTGCAACCCTTTGACCCAACTCGGTAGCCCACTAATAATGGACGTGATGAATTTGTAGAGGGTTGGTAAGCAAGTAATCGGTCTTGTGTCTGCGGGGTGCTGTACCGTGTCCTTCTTAGGGATAAGGTAGGTAATCCCCGTAGTGAGGAAAGGTGGAAATTCCTCCGGCTGACTCATGATCTCATTTATACTGCGTGCCAACCGAATGTTTACGCTGGTAAATTTCTTATACCAGAAATTCTGCACCCGATCCAGACCTGAGCCCCTCCAGTTTTTCGAGCTGTTTATGGCTCGTTGAACTTCCTCTTCGGTAACATCCACGAAATTCATGCCAGGCGTGTTGGCATGGCAGGTGCCTTCGGCGGTGATCCACTCAACATGCTGGGTGGGTAACCTTCAAAGTCTGGACGCTCTGTTGTTGTATTATTATTATTATTGTTATTATTCTGTTAAGGGAAAGTCGCACCGCGTCCTTAAAGAACTATTGTGCCGCGTTTATGGTTATGATGTACCTATTAATTATAGCATCTCAAGCAAGTCTATATCCGTTAGGAACTTTAGTATATTCCCTACTTCCAGATCTTTCAACTTTGCATCTGGTATTATCTTCCAAATGCCTCGACCTACTTTGCACAAGTGCCGGACACTGTCCCAAAACGTGTATAGAGGTTTCATCACACTCCGCACAAAGCCTGCAGACAGTGTCCGTAGATATCCCTAGCTTCCCTAGGTGATAGCTTAGCCGACAGTGACCAGTGAGAACCTATGATTGGGAGGTTCTTTTTGGTGAGGTTTAAGTAATCTTTGTGCGCATAGGTTCGTATCTCCCAATAGGCACCGTCGATGCTCCATTCTGGGTAGACCCGCTTAGTGTAGTCCCCTCAACCGTTCCTCGTCAATTTTTAATGTCACAGTGATGAACCCGTTTCCGATTCCAAAGAAGGATTCTGGACCGTGGAAAGGGCGCCCTTCTTCCTTCTTGGCTAGTTCGTCCGCTGTCTAATTGCTTTCCAACCCAACATGGCCTGGAATCAAGAGTATCCAGACCTTATTAAGCGAGCTGAGCATATTCAGTCTCTCAAGGCATTCCCATGCCAGTTTTGAGTTCTCTTGGTTGGACCTAAATGTCTTGATCGTTGCTAGGCTGTCAGTCTGGATAGCAATATTCTCCCCTTGCAGTTCTTTTGGAGATTAAAGGAGGCACATCTCTCTACGGCGGATATTTCCTTGGATTGGATTTTCCTTGGACCAATGACCCCGGCACCCGCTTCCTCTGCTGTTAGGGATTCGTCAGTGTTCCAGGTAACCAGTCGCTGGTTTAAGCCGAATGTCACAGCCACGCTCCCGCAGTTTGTTTTATTGCTTCAACGTGTTTCAAACTTCTTATCGAAATGAAATATCGTTGCCATGTTATTCCTTGGTATCAATAATTCGGGGTACCTCCTAGAAAGAATATCAATCTTCCTTCCATTTAGTTAGCTCCCTTCCTCACGGATACTCCTGGTCATTCTGAAGATTAAACTCTTTGCCCGCATCTGTATGTGCAGATGGAGAGGGGATAATCCCAGTAGCACCCCCATGGATGATACACAAGCAGGCCAGTCTTTGGGACTTGTGTAACTCCCTAGCTTGTCTGCTAAGTTCAGTTCTTTCTGCCCAGATTACCGCCCCATAGGTAATCATTGACCTTACTATTGCAATGTATACATACACAAAGTAGTATCTTTGGAATGCAATCCTATTTTCTTCCTGCTATGCACTTACAAGTAATCAGAGCTCTTGAAGCTTTTCAACAAATGTTTCTGACATGCGTAATTCTTAAATATTTGACGTGACGTATAACTCTAGGGTGATCAAGCTAACGTTTCCTAGTAAATGGTACTATGGCGGTTTTTGCTGGATTGGTACGCAGTACCACCTTCCCGCAACAGGCACTAGTAACGCTGAGTCCAGTTTGGATTCTGTGTCATAAGGTATCCTCATATTTGGCCTTACAGATTAAAACAATGAGATTTGAGTTTCAAATTAATCAATTAAAATATTCAACCTATCTTTCTAATATGTCTATACGGTTGGAAATCTTGGCTGCGTCAGGATGAGTATTGAGGTGTATACACCTTCATCCTGCAGGCTTGCATGCAAAAGTTGTGGGCCCTGATGCGGTTACCCGCTATATATCCCGAGTACACAGACATGTTGGGTCTCCCAGGTTTCCTTTTTGTGTCTGTGAAGCCGCTTCTCCAACTGCAGTCTACTCTGTATGGACGTGGACGTTAATGATGTTTATATTTTGAAATTGGCCTTACAAGCGCATTGTATTTAGGCGTTTACTTATGTTTAAAACGAATAATAGCAGGTTCCATTATTTGGTTGAATAAGAAGCCTACCCCGAGGCATAGTTTACTGGATGACAGCTAAAATATTATGGTATAGTGGCTCTTCACACGGGCATTAGTCACTGTCGACCGCACCTCTCTTAACGTTGTGACATAAGCCTCATACTGAGGAGGGTATTAGCTAGCTGCCTGGTTGCTTAAGAAGGTGGAAATCTTCATAAGACATTTGCCTGACAAACCAATGTGTGTTATTGTTGCCTACTAAAACTGCCCCCGAAGCTTCCCTGCCTTGTGGTACTACCATGAGGTATTACAACACGGAGCGGAGTTAACTTATTCTAGCTTGGTTTCCTCTTCCTCTGTCTTTCGCAGTTTGCTTCGGATCTGATAGCATCCCAATCCTTGTGGTACGCTAGCATGTTCTGTCCCTATATATTTGCTAGAGTTTCTTCTTGCTCTATTGCAGTTTCAACAAGCGGGTGAGATGTTCAGTTTAATTCTGTACAGACGCTGACGATATCCTTCTTGCCCGGAGAGAAACTGGATGAATTATAATCAATTTCACCATGCCGTCTCCCCAGGCAGTCGTTGATGTCAGGGATTAATCTTTATCCACCGACTCTTTCCGAGCATTCTCGATATTCTTGTCATTTATTTCAAATCTCGCCTTTCCGCCGATTTTCGTTGGTGAGGAGAAATTAAACTGACATTGTATACATTCGTCGTTCCGTTTGGCAAAATTGTTCTCAAGACAGAGCACAGAATTACATCTTCAAGTCAGTAACCAATTTGATGAGAAAGATGGTTTATCTGAAGGTTTACCAGCCTTCAAGTGGAATTTCAGCTTTCGCCGCTTCCATGGTATAGGACCTATCTCCCTGAATATAACCACAATAATAACCCTTCAAATAACTCACCGAAAATGTCCCGTGTAGGTTTCACGCGGTGCTTACAAGCCTTATTCACTACACCGCCAGGCCTGAGGAGTTATTTTTGCCAATTCGAGCAGTTCGTCTTTGGTGACTCTAGGGATTACCGTCGCATCGAGAGGTCACTACATACTGCAAGTACTACTCTCTTGCTGGGGCAGTAACTCCTGGCCGATTTTCAAAAAAGAGGGGTGTGTGATATGTGGAGATGAGTGCCTCTGAATCGCCCATCAGAATTTACGTTTGCCTCTTAGCAAAGCAAAGCTCATTCCTTCTTACTCCGCTGGATGGCCATCTTGAGTGTTTGGCGGCCTCCTTCATAGAGAGGCTTTTTTTACTCCGGATCAATTTTAACTACCATTCTATGAGCCGTGTCTCTGGTTAGGTGGCAGACTGATCGAAGGCTGACCAGTTCACTGTTCCACCAACGGTTAGGTCTTCTACCAGCGAATGTGCACTTCCTAGGCATGTGACATTATTAGCTTTGGCCTATGGATTGTATTACATGTAGTTTCTTCCGTAGAGGCACCAACTACTAGGTTCTTCTAGTCATATCTCTTCATTCAAGCAACCCAGCCTGACTTCTTTCTGATGTTTAGTGATCGCTGTTAGCAGTTGCCAACCTTCGTAACGAGGACGAGCTGGTACCTTTTGACCCGTTTTCAGGGTGTGGGTGATTCGCTTTCATCCTTCTTCGTTTGCAGTTTTTAGCTATAAGATTTAAGATTTGGTAGCAGAGCTATTGGTGTTGGTTTAGCATGCGTTTCCTAGGTTTTGCACTTCACCATGGATACCAATTCCCGCTTTCGTTCTAGGACCTACACAACCCTTTGACCCTGTTGTACAAGTTCTTGTTTCGATAATTTCATTACCATAATCGGCTGTATTGAAAATTACTAAGGGCTTGATATCAACCGCTACAATACCTGTTGTTTTCCGTTTTCCGATATGTAATTAAGGTCGAAACCGAGCTCTGAGCAACCAAACGATTCTAACACGTGATTTTGGCCGATTATTATTACTCGGATTATTTTTTCAGCTACTACATATGTCAATGTTGAACCAAAAGAAGCTTTCATATGCAAATGGTCAATTACCCGTTTCAAACCACCCAGCTACAATCCGCTGTGAACTCATAACCCGCAAAACTTAGCATTAACACTAACCTACGTAAATATCCTGTTCAAAGTTGGAAATTTCAAATTTATCGAACGCCACGAGCGGTGTAGCAGTGAATGTAGATAGTTGCGGAATATGGGCTGTCGCATAGCCTGATTGATTCATTCCGCGTAATTAAACTTAAGCCAATAAACCACACAATTTGTATATAACTAACCCCTTCGAGCAAATATTTATTGTGCTCATACCTAGCCAGGCTTGCTAAAATCCTCGTGCTTGTCCGCTGCCTACATTGTAAGGCTCAATCAATATAACACATACGCGACTAATAAGATATCCTTTCCATAGTCCTAAAACAACTGTGTGACTCTCACCCCGGGATTCGACCCCTCTCCGCACAGATTTCTGGTATAATATAGTGTTTTAGCCTTGGGGTGGATACAAATTTTCCAATATTTTAACCCGTTGAGGTGTTGTGTTCTAGAGATTGAAAGAAGGAAAATGTTGGCTCCTCCCTTGGTGGTTGGAAACGTTTTGGGGAAACAGTATATTGCGCCATGTGGTAAGAAAACTAGGGTCATTTTCATACAGATAAATGAAGTTGCAATAAAAGGAAGTTTTTCCGACAAACTTAAGAACAAAGATTGTTAACCTACAAGCTCCTTACTTGAGTACTTTAAACAATCTTCAAACTTGATTCTCAGCGGTTAAATGGGGACGAGAACCTAAATGCCAGAGGCAAGACATCGTTATGTGTGGAAACTGCCGCAAATATCCCACTAATTGATTTAACGCATACATGCCTTCCACGCTCCTCCACATCGGTTTAGCCAGTTCGTGACTTTGGGGGTATCAACTAAAGAATCCATAACGCCTGAAGGTTGGTAATATAATTTGGTAGCTTGGTAACGTCAACGATGCTAGGCATCGAATTCCAACTTGGTTTCTTGACAGTACGTTCATATGTAGGTACACGGAAAAGGATCAGGAATTTACTTACGCTAGACTGGATGCCTTCAAGCTGATCATTGCCCTAGAAAGTGTTTCCTTATACATTATTGCATGAAATACCATCGTTTTGACGAAAGGCGCGAAAGCTCCCACCGTCGTAACTTACGAGGAAGGATAATGGTAATGAAGTTAAGTGTAATACACGAGAAATTTGGTTCTTGTGTCGACAAATATTTGCAATGTTTATTATGTTGGATAATGGGATTCGGATATTTTTGTTTTCCAATGAAGGTCAGGGAGGATTGGAGATTATCGATTTCTTTTGGTTGTATCTTGCAGCAATTCTGTTTCCAGCACTTTCTCCGCTTCCAGGAAAAAACTAACTCATAAGATTGGGTTTAAAAGTGTGGCAAATTGAACACTGTTTGCATTATGCAAACTTTGACTAAGTTAGTAGGTTGTAAAATATAGCGGGACCGTAATTCCAATCATCTGGAACACCACAACTTTTTCGTATTATCCCTCGGTGCGTCTGTTTAAAATCAGTCCGTACCGCTCATGAAAGAAAGCAGCTCCCCAACCTACAACGAGAATCACCTTTGAGGACTTTAAGGGATTGTTTACCTAGAGTCCGCAGTCTAATTCTAGCTCGAGCTGGGCAATTGCAGACGAAAGAATCACTTAAAGGTCTCTACTATCTCTTCATTGCTTGGACAATGCAAATTGTAGGGTACGGCGAATTTACTCACATGGTCCCCTTATAGGACCTCTCCTGTCTGCCATAACCCTATACGCATTGGTGCGCTTCTAGCTAAAAAGCTCTCGGTTTTGTGGTAAGAGATCCTTTTTCGACTTAACACAGGTGGTGAACCTACCCCATTTGAAATCAGCGGCTGTCCAGTAGTGCCAGTGTTCTTTTGTCCTTTACCGTCGCCACCGAGACCCTGCCTGCTCTCACCTTGGGGCACTCAAGAGAGAAGCCTCTCCTGGCCTATTCGTCGGGCTCCTCATTTTTCTCTAAACCTAACCGAGAGAAGAGTGATTTTCAGCGTTTTGCTTATACTGTTCAGCGCATTTATGCGTTGTCCCACCAGCCAGGTACATGTTGCTATTGAATATATATCGTACTTGTTACGAAGTCTCAGAGGAAGGAACTGTAGGAGTACATTTAGAGCACACCTGTCCATACAGTTCTTTGGATCATATTAAGTATGGTTCTACATTATTTCCTGCTCAGTAACGTACGTTTGGATGGTGAAAGCCAGATGTAATTTTTCTGGTGGTGTTGATCTACACTTCATTTGCTCCCTCCTGCTCCAGATTGGCCATAATCAGGTCGCTGAAAGCCAGGTGCAGGGACAGAAAGGCATTCTGGGTTTTTCTATCGAGAATACATGCCCCGACCAGCGCTTCTTGTGCGGTGGAATAAATTATAATATTTGTTTTGGTACGCTTTGATGATCTAGCCTTCTGTCGAGGGGGTTACCTGAAATGGACTTCGAGAGCTGCAGATTTATCTGGGCTACTCTTAACGTTGTGTGTTTGCTTAGCTAGACCGCCAATCATCGTTTCCTTCAAGAGCTTATTATCGACGACCACTGGGTCCAATTCATCATTCGATTTTGCAGGGCGAAAAATTTTGACCTTTAATTCCCTGTCTCCGAACCGCACTCAGTAGTTCTGTTTTTCCAGTGGCTCCACTCCTGGAGTTTTGGGGGCACCGGCATTGAACGAGCTTGTCTTTATTTATGCCGCTTTTTGACAGCCAGATGCGAGCAGCAGGTGCATTAGGAATCTCAGTTTTTTGCTTTTCACCTTCTGCTCGTTTTCCAGACGTTTATTATTATATTCTTCAACAATCGCCTGGAATTTAGTCTGCCGTCCATGGCAGCGATTTCCTTTTCTTCATAATCGGGTTCAAAATATGGATAGATTTCTGATACTGATCTTTGAGCAGGGCCCAAGGGGATTTCTGCTTAATCATTGGCTTTCGGCAGATGATATTCTTGTCGCGTTCCCCAGAGACCCCCAACGGCGATGATTTCGGGACAGGATTATTGTCGCGGGTACGGCCAATATTTAGCTGACGACGTTGGTTTCCAAGCTAGAAACCGCTAGTCCGTCTGCCACGTTCCTCTAGGAAGTCGCTGCAGTCGGTTCCACTAGGGGGGTTTTACAGCTGGTACCCGCTATATTATCGTCGAGAGCCACTGCTTCTTGGCTGGATATCAGCAACCTGTCCTCCTAAGATGCTTTGGCATCAGTCCGTCCTCATCTTCAATCATCTGGTCGTGGCCATGGCTTGGTTCTAGGAATAATCTGCGAAAGATAACATCGACTTTGGCAGACTAGGTGTCGTTTCCGACAATTGTCGCAAAGGAGCTACCTGAGGGTTTCTCCCAATGCGAATAGTGGGATATGCCGAGTCTGGCAGCACGGTCCTCTAAAGGCTAATGCCCTGTACAGATCACGATAATCTTATTGCACTTGCACGCATGTGGCATTAGAGCTCTTGCGATCGGGTCTTATTAAAGGAGGGGCGAATCCTCCTTGACTTGACACCATTGACTTTGCCTTCACCATCTGAAATCCGCAGCTGCTAAAAATTATGAGCAAATTTCACCCTTATAGTCGCTAGCAAGACACAGACTGTGCCCATCAAGTGACAGCCAAGAGCAGAACCACGCCTGGCCAGTTCGTCATCCCGCTCTATATTCGTATGGCGGGGCATCCAGGAGATTTATTTGTCCTCCGCGTCCCAGTATTGTCCCGTCAGCCTGGAGAATATCGCCATTGAGTGCAAGGCCTTAATGGTCGCCTGGCAGGCAGCCAGAATGGTCACGTTACGCATGGGGCTCGGCACATGCCCCAACTATCGACACACTCCCTGTATCGTCAGTACCTACGCATAGAAAATATTGTTAAATTCCGGGAGACCATACGACTCGGTCACATTGGGTATATCCGAGAAAGCTCCCGCACCGATTCCACAGACCATTTTTGATCTTCCCTAGTTATAAACTGCACAGTAAAGTTCCTCATGAAGTTCGGCTTGCATGTGATGTGGTCCGTACGGAATGTCCAGAGTTCCAAAATACTTCATCTAGGACGTTTTTATGGCTGTAAGCCCAACATCCGGACTCACGTATTTAATGTGGAGTTTCGAAGGGCGGAGATATAACAATACATTGTAAGCATCTGCCGGCAGCAGTGCAGAGCTTCGTTCTGTTATACCTTTTGTGAGTGCACTATGGTAGCGAGGAGGAAGACGGGGCAGCAACCCTGTCGGTCTAATCAAAATTAAGGGCGCGAGGAAATCCTCCACGTGGTGGCACCGAGGAACGCTGTACTCGCTTTGACTTACTGGTTTTGATATATCGGGTAAATGCTCCAAGGCTTAACTGTGGCAATCAGACCCGAGTCTGCACGCTGACGAAGAGGTTATCTAGTACCCCGGGAACCCGAATAGCCTTCTGGATTTAAATGTCTCAGGAGAATTCGTGGGGCATGTGCTTCCAGGCGGGTGATTAGCGGTTGGTCCCTTAGTGGAAGACTTATGGGGTTTATGGTTGCACCCCAGCGGACCTTCGGGTCTCAAACGTGGAGTCGCCATTTACCGGATGTCGTACTCCTTAGTCCTGTAGAGATCTAGGAAGGTCTTGAATCCATCAGTATGAATGCTGAGCATTTAGTATAGACTGGTACCGTTTTTGATTGCCACCGCGGGGCCTTGATTGAGGTTACAAAATCAATCTGGGTCTTAAGAAGAAGTGAGGTTAGGCCTAAATGGCGGAAACTCACGTTAAACCACCCAGACGTAACTGTACTTTTTGTTCAGCGCCTGCCACCATACAATAGAACCATAAATTGGAATGGGATGAACCATGACTGTGTACATCCAGAGAATAGCCTTTTTCGAGAGGGAAGACCAGCGGATTGGCTAACGCGCACTTCAATTGCAGCAGATTTATCTGCGCTATCCACAGCATGACCCGCTTGTGCCTCAATCTTCATCTCCTCCAACAGCTTGATGATGGTACGATTGGAACCGGATCACTGCCCGCGGATTGGAACACTTTCGCGTTTACGTTCCTGATTTCGAACCGCACTTTCTAATTGTCTTTTCCGATGCCTTCTAACAGTTTCCATTTTCCACAGCAGAAAAAGTTGGCTGCTCACCTAGGATTCTTCCTCCTTAATAAATTCCGAGTCGTCCATGGGAATCCTTAGCTTTTCAAGGCTCAAAAATTGGACAAGTTTGTTGTTATTTATACGAATCGGCAACCAAAAGTGAGACACTGGTCTCCCGGAGATCTCATCGAGAGAAAGCCTCTGGAAAATTGGTCCTCGCATGCAAAATGATCTCACAGAGGGACCATCTGAGAATAACCAAATTAAGGGATGAGTCGTTCCTATTCCCTTTTGCTTCCAGCAGATGGTCGCTGACTGTCTCCGACAACCAAGCCTCCACACTAGTCCCCGTCTCTGGCACCACTTTGCCGCTAGCTAAATTACCACCCCCAACGCCCCTTTTCAGTGAATCTTGGCCACGTCGCTAAAGAATTACGCAGTTAGTGCCTAGTCGGCTTTTGTTGCTTACCTGTTTGCAGGGGTTACTTGATGTCTTCGGC
Source organism: Hermetia illucens (assembly GCF_905115235.1). Classification (NCBI taxonomy): domain Eukaryota; kingdom Metazoa; phylum Arthropoda; class Insecta; order Diptera; family Stratiomyidae; genus Hermetia; species Hermetia illucens. Next base: position 15,613,088 of record NC_051854.1, read on the forward strand.
AATCGTCTATTATTTCGCGAGGTCCTTTTCATCCTGCTAGCCGACCTCCTTATTCTTCGCAATATTGCTCAGAATATGTATAGCTTTCTGGTATTGGCTCTTAAGCAGGACTTCGCTTCTTTGTTCATCTCCGGTATCCGATCCGATCACGAGCTGTTGCTCAGGTTTACCCCCTCCAGATCCATTTGCCTCTAACACATGATCGCCAGGCAAACAGTCAGTGGGTCTACCCCCAGCAACAGAAGGGGTCGTTGCGAAGAGGTCGTGTCAGGGCTTGTCGAATTATGCAAAGTTAACCTGAAGTATGCGCTTATGCTCGGCCAACCATTTTATTTCGTGCTTTCCTACTGAATAGCGTGCATTGTTTGTTTGATTCATACAAAACCAACGAAAAAAAAAATTTTAAAATTCCTTTTCATAGCATGCATCAATCTATAAATTATTCGTGTTATTCATGTATTTAAAATCATCGTTCCTATTATTCTACGTTAAAAAAGCAATCACGTCAATATCAAAACCCCTTTCTTTCAGGAGGACTTATAGACGACGCCTTTCAACTAATGATTTCGTCGCTATGGAAAAAGGATTCCCTTCATCATATGCGCCCAGTACTTTCCTCATTGAATAAGAGCTCATGGGTAAGTAACACATATCGTACAACCTTAAAACATGTTTTTATTACTGAGCCACCCCATTCTTTCTCTAAGAGCCCCAGTACGTTTACATGCATATGATGACTCTCATTACCGGTGTAGCGCGACAAGATCAACACTTGAGCATCATTTACAACCCCTTTTCAAACATTCAGACAAACAAATGCACAGACAACAAAAAGTGCATTGAAAACAGTTCTTTTCTTTGCCATAAATCCCATTCAACGAAATCTCTCCATGACATTATCGTTATTCTCATCCCTTGCACTCTCCCTGTCGTCAGCCTGGTTTGCTGGCGGTGCTCGTGCAGCAAGGATTCTTGCTGCCGCCCTGCATAATGCAAACATCCTGGTCGCCACTTGATGTAATGATGTGAAAACGAAGGTGAAATTATTCAGAAAGTTGTTGGCGAAAAGAACACATTTCCATGCGAATCGTTCGTACCCTTTTACAATTTTTTTGCAATCAGTTAAGATGATGGTGAAGATGGGTTTTTTTCTGGATGGGGAAGACTCTTTTACTTGGATAAATTGGTATTACTTGTGAGGAAATAGTTGTGTCTAAGGAAAACTTATGTAGTTTGAGGGTTAATGAAGTCTAACCATCGAGCACTTTTGAGTGTACTACAATAAACCCTCTATTACGCGAGTTAGCCAGAAACAATGGTGGCTTCTCGAGGAACTCGCACATTCTCAGTTCTGTGTCATGTAATTTCGATGGGCTCCACTTACAGCTCTGTTTGCAAATTAGGTTCCATTTTATGGAATCTGGTACTAAAACTTCCTAATGACAACTCAGTGATTGCTTCCAGAATGACAACTCAGTGATTGCTTCCAGAAGGGTTAGGAATTTTGAAGAGGGTCAATGATCCCACCTAAATGGTGAAACCTTTCTTTTTTAATAGGTGTGGGTGGGAATCTTAAAAAGACGCTACTGCGCCGGGTTGCAGCAGTGTGTGGGATTCTCACCCACTAAAACTACCTCACCTCTCCGTCCATATCTCCGCGGGACCACCGTAAAAAATTACTTTGCGAGGAGGGCTCTGGTTTACACCATCGCGAATAAGTCACGTTCCATTGCGTTTTCCGGAACGATTCAGTTCCTGCAGCTTTTTCTGTTGCGATACTCCGATTTCTGAAGTTCCGACCTTAGTATCTCCTGTACGAAATTGTAGGATCCGATAACTGCGTTGAGGGGATCATTTAACCTTGTACAGCTCCTAACTAACGACTTTCCGGAACTCCACAGTTACTTCGGCCTAAATCCCCCTCCTTCTCCAGTTAAGACAGTGTGCCTCATTCGCACGAAGATCCAAGGGAGTCATTTCCGCGATGATACACACTGCTTCACCGGATACTACCCTATATGCACTGCACACCCTAGGCGTGATGCCGAACATATGCTTCCCTGGTTCACTGTGTTATCCAGACAGCGATAACAGCCGGTGACTAGATTTTGCCCCTCTAATATTAAGCATCATCTTTACTAGAGATGAGCTTACCTTTGCCGCCTTTTGCGCGATTAATTCAGGTGCCCCTTGACGCTCAACTTGGCATCGATCATTAGCCACAGACATCTTATGATCGATTTTGAAACGACCTCGTGATTACCAGCCCGGATTGTGGCACCATTGTTTTTCCTGCTATTGGTAATAAGGAGCGCCTCCGTCTTATTTTCCGCCAGGTCCGATTTCACCATTTGGAGTCATACTTTGATGGCATGAATGGTTTCACTTCCATACAGTTTCACGTCCTCTTGGTGTTTCGCAACAACTACCACTACCAGGTCGTCTGAAAAGCCAACAAGGGTTGCCTCCTTTGCCACACAAAAGCCGAGCACTCCTTCATACATTATGTTCCACAGCACGGGAGCCTTGGGGAGCACCTGCTGTCACAGCATATCCCTTTGCCCCGACGTCCGTCTTGTACCGAAGAGGTATCTTCGAGAAGTAACCCTCGATTATCCGAGCTAAGTAATCATTAAAGGCATTCCTAACATCCAGCGTCACCACCGTGCAACACTTACCAGCGGCCGATGCCCGCCGAGCCAGTTCCACGACCGTCGCTATTGCATCAAAAGTAGACCGTGCTCTGTGAAATCCATACTGCCGCTCCGATCGAGACCACCTACTAGTTCGACGAACCAAAGCAGCTTGTTGTATATCACCCTCTCCAACATCTTCCCTATAGTGTCTTAAAGACAGATATGAAGAGTATGCGCCAGGTGGTTTTTGAGGCTTCTGTAGCAAAACCAACGACTGCTTTTTCCACTGGGCGGGAAACACTCCTTCTACCATGAATGGTTCAAATGTGCTTATGAACAATGCAGGCCTGATTTTAGCAACCAACTTCAGGACTTTGTTCGCAATCCAAGTGGACCAATCTTGGAGCCTTATTATCCCCAATTAGTATTCCTCCTCGGTAACCCGGGATGTTGTGAAGACAGCTTGTTGATCAATTGGCTGATCCCCACTTTCTTCTTGTTGCGGGAAAAGCATTGCGATTATTTTGAATAAGAGTCGCGGGCACGCTATCATCTTCAACGACCCAATAATCGATATCCGATTTAGGCCTGCCTTATTAAAGAACTACAGACATCTCGGTTTTGAGCCGAGGTCCACGAATTCTATTTCCCTAAAAGATGTCTGGCGTCCTGGCCTACGCCATCGCTCCATCTCAGGGAGGGTCTGCCTCGTCTTCTTTTTCTACCATTGATATTGCCCTTATAGACTTTTCGGGCTGGATCATCCTCATCGATACGGATTAAGTGCCCCGCCCATCGCAACTTATTGAGTCGGATTTTGTCCACAACCTGACGGTGATGATATCGTCTATCCTCATGTAAGAGCCATAAAATTCTTCGGAGGATTCTTCTCTCGTATGCGGCCAAGAGTTCGCCATTATTCCTGCTAAGAACCCAAGTCTCCGAGGAATAGATGAGGACTGGCAAGATCATTGTCTTGTCCAGTAAGAGCTTTGACCCTATGGTGAGGCGTTTCGAGTGGAACAGTATTTGTAAGCTGAAATAGGTTCTGTTGGCTGGCAACAACCGTGGAAAAACGGTAGGGCAACAATTTTTTTTTTTCAGAAAGCACGGACAGGTCGTAACCTTTTCATAACCATCCTCTAGGCCCCACCCCAAGGATTTATATCGGCATCTTCGCACAAATGTTTGAAGCAGTTCCCTTTATTTTTGGAAATCGCCTCCTTTAAGCGTTCCTGCAGTAATCTATGTATCTCCTCTTGATCATCGCTACTGGGTTTTGCCCTAAGCCTGCGATAAAGGCTCCTTACCTGAAAACATGCTGCTCACAAACTTACAATTTCGCTATCCGACCAGTAATTTGGTTGTCTACTGATGAGCAGTCGCGTCCTTCTGGGGATAGATTGCGAGAGTAGATCTTACGGCGCCTGGCAGTGGTTGAGGTTGATATGTATTAATCTCATCTGTGTATCTGCATTCCGGGCGCTTTCTTCTGCTTGTAATGTGGCTATAATCGTTTTACACAGTGGAGAATTTGAGTTTGCTCCACACTCCTTACTGATGTAGTCTTTTGCTCCACATTCCCTGCATTACTTCGATCTGTCATCGGTAGTAGGGCATGCCTTCGTGGTCTGATCGAACGCAAGGCATTCAAAGCACCGTTTCAGCATCATCTGCTCCCAAAGGTGACACTTATTCCAGCCTATTCTTACGCACTCTGCTGTCACGTCCCGATTGGGCACAATAAGAACTAATTGACTGAGAATGTGGATTACCCAAATGTAGGAAATGGAACACTATTCTTGGTGCCCCGGGAATCTATCATCGCTCTAGATAGGGAATTCTGGGAGCTTGAAATCTTCCCTAGTGAGTGAGAGGGGATATTATTATTAAGATTCCGAAAAAGAACACCCGCTTTGAATGCTATCATCGGAGGAAAATTTGCGTTCTCTCTCTTTTTGGGGGTAGTATGTCAAGTAAGCCTATAACAGACAGAATTTTTTTCAATATTAATTACTCCTAAATATTTCAACTTGGCATCTGATATTGAGTATTATCCCTAGTGTTTCAGCCTTCTTCGCACAAGTGCCGGACAGTCGCGCAGAACATTTATGGAACCTTCGTCGCACAGAATCTGCATACAGTGTACGTGAAGACCCTTGTTTCCCCAGGTGATAGTTTAGTTGGCGATGACCAGTATTGTCACTATGATCCGGAAACTCTTCTTGGTGAGATTTAAACAATTTTTCGAGCGCTTGTATTCGTATCCCTCCTTGAACAACCATTAGCTCCATTGCTGGTAGGTTTGGCTAGTGTAGTTCCTTCAGTTGTTCCTCTTCATTTTTCCCAAGTCGTGGCCATGAACCCATTTCCGATTCTACAGAATCGCTCTGGTCCGTGTAAAGACATCCCTGTTCCTTGCTGGACAGCACGTCCGCTGCCTCATTGCTTTCTAATTCAATGAGGGCTGAAACCCTCTCTAGAACTTATTGAGTGCGCCGAGCGTGGAATTCACCTGGTTGGACCTGAGTGCCTCTGTGGCATATATTTACGTCTGGAATATACCAATCCGTTTACTCATTGGTTCAACGAACGCTTTCCTTAGACCAATGACCCAGGCATCTGCTTTTTCTATGAGGGATCCGTCAGTCTACCGAATAATCCGTTGCTGGTTCAAGCCATAGGTCACTGCCACGTCCCCCAGTTACTTCAACGTATTTTAAACTTCTTATCGAAATGAAACCTCGTTTTCATACTATCCTTTGGTGTAGTAATTCGAGATATCACCTAAAATGAACACTAATCTTTCTTCGATCTAGGCAGCTCTCCGCCTAATTGATACTCGCATTTTGAAGATCATCCTCCTGGTCTGCTTCTGTATGTCAAGATGGAAAGAAGTTCATCCCAGAAGAGCTTCCAGGGTGCCATTGGGCATATCCTCCTCCTCTTGATACTCGGGCAAGCTAGTCTTTGAAGTTTGGGTAACTCTCTGGCACTTGTGCTGAGTTTAGTCCTTTCTGCCCAGATAACCTTACTATTACAGTGTATATCCAAAGCGGTATCTTCGCATTGCATCCCCATTTTTACTGTCCGTCTCTCTGTCTGTCTACATGTCTGTCATACGATGTTTTTTTACACTAAATATAGTCATATCGCGTCGAAAACGAAGAATCTTGATTAGTACTTTCCAAAATTGGTCTCAGTTTTGATAATTAATACACAAAAGGGGAGGACGAGGGCGAAAAAGTGGTAATTTCGCTAACAGAGCCATTCTCAAAATCTATACAACCGGTTTCTGTTTCTCCGGGGTACACCCCTTGGTGATTTGGTTCTCTTAGCCGGAGAGCTGGTGTCAATAACGACTAATTATTCTGTCATCCGACACCTCCCAATTCTTGAGAAGATGCAGTTTATCAGCGTTCTAGAGTTATGTTTAGCATATCTTATCTAATGCTGGTCATGAATGTTGGCGTGCTACTTAAATTGCATACATGTTTCTAGCTTATTGCTACGGATTAATTCAAGAAGGTCCTCACCTCTTCGACTAGTGCCGTTGCTTCTTCAAACGTCATGAAGAGCCAAGGAGAAGTATTAGTGCCTTCCCCTTTCAGAACTTCGCCGGTCTAACAACCAACTCTAATAAGATCCGGATGTCATTTCCTGGAAAGTGGCCCCGTCATGACTACCTACTGCGTTCTCCTCTCCCCCGACTCCCACTGAAACTTGGGTAGCCACAGGGTCTTCAGTCAAATATATATATTTTAAATTGAACAAAGATGCTAGCTCTTGTTTTTTTGCAAGAGGAGTCCCAAATTACCTGCTTACTTCTTCCTTCCATAGCACAGATCTGCCCCCCATGAACCCAGTGTTCTTGAAACAGTACTATTCCAATATTGTCATTAGATATTGCCCTTGCAATCACTGCTGGTGCAGCTGTTGTTTTGAGCATGTTTATTTGAGCTATTGGCTTTTCTCCACTATCTAAGCGTCATCCTCCTCTTAGGATATCGCGCTGTCCTGTTATCACTGTTTGCTATGAGCCCTGGAAAATTTGACTTGATCGTCAATTTCTCCACCTCACCTCAGCCTCTATAACCTTCACGAATCCTTTAGAAATCTCAATAAGGTTTCCATTCGATGTTCCTTCCGAAGTATCTTTTCTCGGATTTCCCTTGGTCACATGCACAGTTGTGTTGTTAAATCTATCGCCAACAAGGCGATTTGATTTCCACTTAGGGTCGGTTATCCGCCCTAATCGTGAAGAGCTTCCTGTCCTCCACGCTGTATCTGAAGACTCTTCTTAATCGTATATGGGGATCGTTATTTTGATCAATTAGGAGACCCATAAGTTCCTTCGTCTCTAACGCTACGGCTTTAGGTAGGTACGGTAGGTACTCTGTTGGTACACTGCCGCCAAGTGCGCCCCTGGTATATGATCCCCACCATATGTAGACAATTCTGCTCTCTTCCACTATGGCAATTCAAGGACTATGATTCTAAGCCATTTCGTCGTGTCCTCCGTTGTCTGAGGAGTCTGAGGGAGTATTTGCGCCGGAAATGTTTTCGGTAGTATGGCCACGCGAATGCCCTTGACCGCAGTAGCGCCTGTCTTCACCCTGGCTTACTCGAGATTTCCACTCTCACCGGCTTGGGTTAGGGTTTCTTGGGAGCATTCCGCTTTTCTGGCCTGATCTTCGCTAGCCCCCACTTTCTTGCCTCCGATGTAGAAGGCTTAGGACTGTCCTGAGCCTTGTTAAGGGCCTGTTTTGGTTTTAGGTTTTCCTTGAGATAGCTTAGGTACCATTTAGTTTCTGCGCTGCTGAAGACTTATCTCCTTCTGGACTTCTGACTTACTTTTGCTGCTCACTGCTTTCTGAGTAGTGGCCTCTTTTGCGGTATTCGTCTGAGGACAATATTGGCCTAGGGTCCAGTGCTTGACTTCCCAACTTGGGTAGGGTGTAATCCGATGGGGCAGTCTGTGTGCGGTGTTAGTTATTCGTTTTTTTTTTGAAGTTATTTGCGGGTGTACTCATATAATTCTCACGAGTGCGGGAGTAATCGTATAAAAGTCCTGTTGGTGTGGCTGGTATTCAGTTGCTAAGATATGGGGCGAATTGTCAGTTTCAAGCTTGTATGTCTTCTATTCCCTTCTTTGTGTAATATCAGACATCCCTACTAGTTCTTTGTTGTCGTTGCTTCCTTTTTTGTAGTCATTTTTCATCAAACTTAATGCTGAGCGATACACACAAACACAAACTAGAATGACTAGGATTCGACCTCTGACTACGATTCGACGAGATTGAGAGGCTAGTGTTCTACTTCCTTAAACATCACGCTGCGGCTTAAACATGAATTTTCACGGCAACACTACATAACAAACACGGGAATATCTTAGGTTGTCAGCTATCCTGTCAACTTCACTCACCTTTTCACAAGGTTACCTGACATGGGACTTTCCTTTTGTATGAATTTTTAATGCTTCCTAACGTGGTCTAACCGCTTATTAATTAATTTTGCATTATCAGGAAATAGTATTGTAATATGTATTTTAGGTCAAAGGCACGTTAAACAAAGGGGGCCTTACGGTACTCAATATTGCTTGAAAAGCCCACTCTCTCTAGAATTAATGGGTACGTGTTCTCGCAAGAGAGGACTTCCTGGGGATCAATTACGCAAAGTGAATTTTTCCCAAGGATGAAAGTTCCCATCTACCAAATTCAGAATCAAAATACCAATGTAAGTGTCCTTGAATGTTCCTAAGTGAATCCTTTTTCATATATGGAAGTAACGTCCTAGGATAGGGCTTAATTAGTTCCCTGGAAACCCAATACTCCAGGAAAAGGCTGTCACCATACCCAGGACGACAAAAGTAAGAAAAATAGTCAAGAGTTTCGGAACAAGTAGGCATCAATGTCCCAAAACTTGAAGTGGTCCTCAAACATCGATTTATTACCACTCCTATCGGAACAATCCTCTTAAATACAATTACACTAAGTAAGGACCCATTTCTATTATTATTTCTCTTTTATTTTTTCATATTACTTTAGAATGTCGACCCGAAATAGTCTAAATACATCCCAGAAAATTGTTTTAGTCCTTACCCCTTAATAGCATGAGAATTCACCATCTCGGCTCAGCTCCAATCGATATAATCATATGCTAAAAGGACATTTTGGGATCTCATTGAAATGCTTGTGAAACAGAATTAGATTGTTTTCCAGCATAGCCATTCTAATCCTCTGAGCCTTTCAGTTAGGTCGCAAGCAAAAATTGCTAAGATATTTGCGGTTACATTATTTTGGGGTTCAACAATGATGAGAATTCAGTCGTCTCCTGGGATGGCATTGTTCCTTTGTAACATTGATGGCTGTTTACACCATGTTGACTCGTTGTTCTGTATAATGCGTAGTATTAAGTGTTAGCCAGAAAAGTTTAGAATGAGGTTGGCGAGAGGCTTTTGTGATGAAAACAAAATTATGGGATGGCAAACTACTACAATAGCAAAGGGTTCAGTTAATTAACTAATAAGTGGAACATGGATATACGTCATGTTTTCGGCAATGGAGGCTAGCGTTTTAGTTTAAAATGACTTTAAGTTTCGGCTTGGAATTCAGCCCTGAGGGTAGGTTGGAAATCAATATTTTGGGCCCACGTTTCCATTGTGTTTTCCAGCTCTGACTTCTCCGGGTCGCCCAGGACCTAGTAGGGGCAACTAAATATTTCCGTTTGGAATCTGTAGGTGGCTATTAACCATTATTGCATCTTTTGAAAGGATGTGCCCTAACAGCACTTGACAACATAGGAAGACCAACCCGCCTTTGGAAACGAATGAGATTCACACCCATAATCCGCCCCTGACACTTCCCTTGTTATATACCAAATTGAAGACTTTTGTCACATCTACCTGCCCTACATAAAAAACTTTTTTAATACCTTCTGCATGGTCCCTGTTTGAAATGTTCAAAAACATTTAGATCAAAAGCAAACATTTCCGTCTTACATGCAGAAGGAGTCTTGCCCAACTGAAAGTGATTATTAAAGTTTTCTCCCTAATTCCTATCCCTTCTGCCTAGTCAGACTGCAGACGTTCCACGGCAGACAACGTCTCAAAGTATTTCACCTTCATTGCAATAAAGAAATTTGTCAAGACCTATCAGGAGCAACTTTTCGTAACCTTCAATCATCCTCTTTTCGCCCGGCATACCTCAGTTGGAGGTTGTCCTTGTCGTCATCCTCGGCAAGAAAACGATGATGAGAGAATTCGACTTTCCCTACGAAATCTTGCCGAAACTTTTCATTAAACTTCAAAGAATAATTAAAAAGTTTTGGTTCACCAAACTTCGACACAGTTCAATGCGCTCCATTTAGTCTCTGGTTCACGTTTTCTCCTTTTGTGAGAGTACGTTTCATCTTCGATTTTATGTTTTGAATTTTCCCTTTGCCGGCATTCAATTGAGCGTTCAGAACTAATGGCTAAGCATTTTGAGGGTACCCCTGCCATCGGGTCCTGTTGCCCGCACCAGCAATCGATTTATTATAATCAAGACGCCGCAAATACACAGAGAGAAAGGACGAGAAAGTCCACCAACTGAAACGATAAGAAACTCCTGGGCAGGAAGAACTTATTATTCCACTTTATTAAAATCTTTGTTTGGGTTTTCAAAATAATTAGGCAAAGGCTTTTTCCCAGTTCCCGATTGAAAAATGAACAGGTAACAGATGCGATTCTCGCGAAATTGCTTTTTGGGTTGTGAAAGGAGAGTAGGCGGAAATGTGCGGTGGAAATTAATTGGAGGAACTTAAGATGGGAGAGTTTCCGGGATAGAAGCTTATGGCAATATTTGAGGTTGATTTATAGGCACTTGAAAACTAATGATTGGAGTTTGAGTAAATAGGGATGGCAGTCAAAGCTTCGTTTTTCTAGGAAGGGTTGGGATTTTCTCCAGTTCAGACCCAATTTCAAATATGGTGCTAGATCCTATGAATTGAAAATTTCAAAAGGACATTATTTACCGAAAATAGTTTGGAGCTTTCATGTGAACATTGATTGCTTGCTTCATTACCTAATTTTTCTTCTATTCAGTAAAGGAGTGGGCTGTTTTCTCCTTCATAATTTGGTGGTAATTTTCAGGATTCTGCGAATGATCGCGGAAATTTTATAGCGACTTTCTCCCATAGTATTCTTTTTAAGTAGAAAATAACGATAAGTTTCCGCCCCGATAATTAGCTTTGGTGCAAACTTTGGGGGGGAGGGAAAGTGAGAAATACCTGCGGGAAAGGTAGATAGGTGGGTATCAGTCGCCTCTTCAAAGGGCCCAATTAGCGCTGACGACGCTACAAACTCCTAACACTATAACTGCTGTGGTAAGAGCAAGGGGGCATTGTCCAATCGACTCAGATCTTCAAAATCACTCCGTACCATTCACGAAGGAAAGAAGCTGGTCCAAAGGCTCTCAACTAAGTGGTTGATCTAGAGTCTGTAGCCTAGTTCTAGCTAAAGATGGGCAATTGCAGAAAACGAGCTTCAGCGATGCGAATTGCAGGGTATATCAAGCCTGACGGCATGGTCCTCTATAGACCAATGTCTCATACATACTGCCATAAACTTGTACGGGTTGATTGAATTTTGTTATAAGCGGGCCAAACCCTCCTGAACTCAGGTGGCCGGTGGATTCCACTTTTAAGAGTCGCCAGTGGGATGCAGACTGTACCCACCAAAGGACTGCTAACAGAGAGTCCTGTCTGACCAGCCCATCAGGACGCTCATTCTTCCTATAGCTGGGAATCCAGAGGAGGCTGATCTTCAGCGTGCCGCCTAGACTGGTTTGCGCGCTTCCACACTGCCCCACCGACCAGGAGGATATCGTTGCTATATGCAAGGCTTTGCTGGCCGAGAGTATCTATCGGGAAGGACTACAGAGCTCTGGTAACTCCTGCACACCCGGTTCTTTGAATTCATTCATTTTACTGTCATTTTTGGCCAGCACGTGCGACCACACAATAGAATCGTACGTTTAGATGGGACTTACCACGGTTGTGTACATGCTCGGACGGAGACCCCATTTCTATGCAAAGGTCCTCTTTCAAGCATAAAAAGCAATACAGATCTTAACCTTCTGTCTTTTGGTTCTTCTATTCAGATACTTTACATTCGAAGAAAGCACCATTCATTCTTCATTTAGTCGCGTGAAGTGGAATTCGGGTACCTCCGTCTTGTTAGTAAATAGCATCAGTTCCGTTTTGGTTGGACTGATGCCGAATCCGCATCTTGCAGCCGACAGGCACACCTTTCCAACGCTCCCTCCATGATGTCAGTCATAATAAAAGAAAACATCCCTCATAACAAATGGGGAATACAGGGAATACCCCACCACCCTCATCCCGCTGCAAAACATCCGTAAAATTTCGTGCATCACTATTAACCAGAGAACCACACCCGCTTCTCCAAGAATGTGGTGCGCATCCCAAAGAGATACAGTTCTAGGAAATCTCGGCAAGTCCCGGCACAATCCTTTCTTGCTGTCTCTGTAATATGGGGCGTATTATGGGATTTGGGGCCGGAGATTTAAATACGGGGAAGCTGTTAATAGCTCAGCCGATTTTATCCTTAATAATTAGCCCATTTCTAGTCTCTCACGGCTGGGGATGCATACCCCCAAGCAAGGCTCTGACTTGGAGTTCCCCTCGCTAACAGGGAAATGCTGAACCAGCAACTTTATGGTTTCACCAGATACAGGGGTGTTCCGACTTTTTAAAGAGAATGGGCTGCTATGTTGCAGGGACAGAATCTTACTGAGTTTTGCAGATTAGCTGGTGCTTTCAATGTTCTGACCATAGTCCAATCAGGACCGCCTCATAGCAGTCTTGATGGCCGACTTGCACCTCGTAAGGCAGTCCTCGTATGACTGGCAATATTTTTTGCAGATGTTGAAGATCTCGCTAGTCAGCTTCCTGTGGCTGAACAGATTTTCATTTCATCACAGTGGCGATCTCTTCTTACTTTTTTTTTTAGCCAGGCATGAGCTTTTAAACGTGGTGCCGCCTAACTTTTTTGAAGCCTCGAGCTTTGGGTCCAGCTCGCCTGTTGTGCCAATCTTATCAATTTGCCCGTGGGAGTGTTTTTCTTTGATAAATTGACCCAATTTCGTCCACTTGATTTTCGATCTACTCGAAAGCCTAAGCCAAAGTGTATGCATAGGATTGGCGTTGCACCCTATCAACACGTTGGCTTTCTTTGCTGAAATGGTAGATGTCAAATGTTGCAGTTCTTCTGGCGGAGTTGATCGGACGGGGGGCAGGTAAGCTGAGGAAACATACACATTCTGTGCTCGTGCTTGTCTCAGTTTTCTTACGACTAGTTCACTGGAACTTAGGTCTGGACATAGAAAAGGTGAAAACTCCTCCTGTTGGGGACATATGCTCTAAGTTTGTTCTGAATTATTTCTTTTGTGCTGTGGAATAAATTATAATACTTGCTTTGGAGTCCTTTGATGTTTCTGATTGACTGGGTTCCTTAATGACTATTAAGGAGGAGGAACTCCTCCAACCAGTCGTCCATGGAAATCCTGGGGTTTTGAAGGAGCAGAGATTCAACGGACGTGTCTTTATCTGAGCGGATCTTCGGTAATCAGATACGAGCGAAACTAAATGTAAAACCCTCTCCGTAATAAAGCCTGGAACGCAAGTGTAAGTACTTTATATGAGTGGTAACGGCATGATCTTTGAGTATCTGGTGCGTCGGTGTTAATGAGCTTTCTCAGTAAAGAAAGAAAATTAGGATTTTGTCTATTATGACTTGAGTTTAGATTGAAAATCTGAGTATAATCCCAGATTTTTGCAAATTCACTTGAGGACCTTTTCCACCCATTGCGTACTGGCACCCAGTTTCCAATGAGTCAATGAAACTACCCTATTGTCAACGTACCTGCTACAAAATTCCAGTCACTTTACCGTCAACAAGAACTTGGGGATTACACCTAAATTCGATTCAAAAAGATTTTCCGGAAAAAAGTGCAACTTAACGTAATCGCAAGTCGCAGCGGTCCGAAGTCCGAATTTGTCAACCAAAATGGTGGCGACAAAGTTATGCTGAGGCTGTTGAAATTGATGGATGGTCGTGCTCAAAAAGTGCAGCCAGTAACTTAGCCATCTATGCTTGAGGATTGCTAGGTATATTAGATGATATGAGAAAGTGTTAATTCAACTGCTCATATACACCACGCTGCTTTTGGGCAGCCTACAAAGCCAACACTTTGGTCCGGTTGCATGCATGTTATTAGAGTATGAAACTACGTCATTTCTTTCGGACCTGCGGAGAAGGGTTTCACTAAAAATATGCAGTTGACATTAATAGCGCAGCACAACGCCTCAACCACGCCAACATCGTTGCCTGTTCGCTGAAATCTGTTTCAATTCTCTCCAAGTTTTCTTGCCGCACTCTGCGATGGTGGATTCTCTTGCATAAGCCTTACCCTTTCTTCAAATGGGACCTATCTACAGTTACTTCTGCTTTCCTATCAACTCATCCTCTGGTACCTGGCCCGTATGCCGATGCGGGCCAGAGTATCCTGATGGGTCGATGGGGACAGATGTTAACAAGGGAGAATAGGGAGAATATTGAATCAACTTGATATTGGTGTTGAAGTATCTATATTTGGGTCAAAATAGTAAAGATCTAACACTGTCAGAAGAATCCTCGCTACTAAATTGGTCAATGCTCTCGATGTTGAGCATTAAAGATATTCTCAGCCTGAACGGATTAAAACGGTGAGATTATGGAAACTCTTATCTATTCGTCCTTTACTTATTATTGGTATGTCGTATATACTGCTATACTGATACATCTATGATCACACGCGAACCCAGAATCGAACTGATGCTGACAAACCAGGAGGAGGTTCTTTTTGAACAACTACACGTAGTACAAAATGGGCTTCCTAAAAGTGATATTGTCTTTCTCATGGGTGACATAAATACCAAGCTTGACTTTGATAAAGCGTCTCTCGAAAAAGGGACTGTGTTGATGTTCTATACCCCCCCCCCCCCTTCACAATCAGTGGGTTATGATATTATCCACTAGTTTTCACTTTGATAGTGTTTTTCTTCCCACGATTCACGATCATAAGCGTTCATTTCTTTTCCGCTGATAAGGTCGAAAGAGTCCTTTCCATTCGTAATGTTTTCACGCCGAAGCCATTTTTGAGCCATTTCCGCCCTCTGAAACGTCCGTCTGACTCGATGACAAGCTGTTTGAAAGCTCGCTATTTCATTATTTCAAAAGTAGTTAGGTCTTCTAATATGGAGTGCGAATCTCCTAAGTAGGAATGCGCCATATACGTTGGCGTGGATTCGCCGGTTTGAGCAAGTTTGTCTAACCACACCTTCAGCAAGGTCTGCTTATCCAAATCTTTTGCAGAGCAGTCTGATTTCTTTCTTGGTTTCGGGCATGCTGGTTTCCTCCCTTGTGATTCCTCCCATTGTTTAAAGTAGATTGGATACTGATCTCTGTGGGTGTAGCCCTGACAGACCATGGTACACCAGGACATGCCGCGCGTCAGTGTAGAGCTACTAAAGGCCAGGTCTTCAACCGGGCCAGGCCCCACTTTCCGAAAGTTTTTTCTATCAGCTTCATGGGCCTCAACTATTCTAATAGACAGTGCCTCCGTATATTTGCTATTTTGCTGCTCCCTTCAAGAGGCCAATCGTTAAAGTCGCCGAACTTCATCTCCTTACAAGCGTTATCTTGAATGCAGACTTGGTGGAGCATAGAAGCTCTAGACATATATGCATTTACTTTCGCTCACAAAATCCATTAGCCGCATGACTCATGGTACATTGTAGGGCTCTTGCCCGTGCGTCTATATCGCCGCTCCACCAGTCGAATCACTGACGGATACATTATCGTCGAGGTTTCTGTAGAGCCCACTTATGATGGCAATTTCCAATTCGGATTCGTATGTGGTTTGCTAGCAAATGCTGAGCGACCTTGCATCCTTAAGTGGCTGTTGATTCCCTATAGGATCCTCCGGGGACGCTGCTTCCTTTAAGGCAGAAAGCACAAGAACTCCATTATACATTAAATTCTACAGAAGGGCTCTGGTAATAAGCCTTGCGGTGCCCCCGCTGTGATAACATAATAGAGATAATTCTCGATCAGCCTCGTCAAGTACCTAGTGACACTCATCTTAGCCCAGGTGTCTTTGCTTCGTTTCATATTTGCTGAGTTCAACGTATTTTTCACTTGTAAAATATGTCAGAATTGATGCACAACTAGCAGTGCTCATGACTACACTGATACTGCTCCTTTTCAATATCTTGCTTATCATATCTCACTCGTAGGCACGTCGATATCTTGCTGGGTTGTTTGCTTACTTATAAGATCTTAGCGGTGGTATCAATTTTTGGGTTTCTAATATGCAGGGAATATATCTGGAATGGACCGGACTTTCTCATCATTAGGATCTTCAAAGTTCTGTTGGAAATGCCATAAAATTTAGATCCTGTTGTTGCCAATTGCTTTATATTTTTCATGAGGATCTCCCACGAAGTCGAGGGATGTTATGTACGTATTGAGTTGTACCTTCGCTTGCGCCCTGCAGTTATCAAGATGAAGGGAGAGGGTGGCTCTTCAGTTTTCTGAAAAGGTGTGTATATGATACATATCTTCTCATAGTATACCATATAGGATTCCTGTGCCAGAGCTAGTCGTGTAGGCTTTGAAATTAATTTTTCAAGAATGAGGTGTTCATGAGTTCGTGAACTAAATGCAGATGTATTGCTGTTAGGTCATCCCTAAGCTACTTTTCTTTGCGCATTGAAATATTTTTGAAATCTTGTTTAAAATAACGATCTTAATTCCGAACCCCTAATAATTATACTATTATATATTTTCTGAAAGGAAGAAAGAAGAAGAAATCACTGGCCTTTTTTATATAGCTAGTATCGTAATCTTATGCACATGCGCTGTTAGTGTTCAATTAAATGCACTTCTACCTAGCGGGTCGATTCCAGCAGCTGAAAAATTACGTTGTATGTAACTTGGAAAGTTGCGAATGCACCTGGAAATTTTTGCGAGTAGCAAAAGCTCCTTGAAGATATTTCTCAAGAGCGTCACAATGTTGTCCCCTTAGTATAACTGGTTAGTGACCTGATATAGACCTGATAGAATATGAGCAATCGATGCTGCAGAGCAACTGCCTGGAGGGGTTTCTTTTAGTCTCCAGCGATCATGCAATAATTTTTGGGGATTCCCTGAAAAGAAAGGAAGTGATTTTAAATTATTCCAATCAACCCATATTTATTCTACGGCGTACCAACAAAGCCCCAAATCATTCAGTGTGTTAGTTGTATTATTCATGGTATTGGAATTCTCGAAGGTAAAAGAATTCTTTTGTGCGATGTGGAGCCCTGTACTAGTTGACACCGAAATCGAATAGGATTACAAACTGATGCTGAATAGTCTGAGTGGCCAAATATAATTATGTAGTAAACATTTCTCTCTCTCTCTTAAAGTGGTGTTTTAATTTGATGATTCACACAACATCTGAAGGGGCATCGTCAATTACAATAGCTGGAAAAACTGTAGGGAGAGAAGCGACCCTAAATTCTGCCCCCTGCATCTAAGAAAGGAGGGACTTCGGATGAAGATGTGGTCCTTCGTGGATCTTCTGCTCAGGAGTTTTTTCAGCTCCACGAGCATGTTCGAGGCGGCATTTTTTTTGTTTTCATTTGTCAGCTTTGCATACGTTTCTACCTGCCCGCGATATTCCGGCTTTAGTATTTCACATGGTGTGGTCTTAGCGCGCTAGACTTAGGACACATGAAATTTTATAAATGGCATAAAAGAGACTGGCGTATCCAAAAGAATTCACCACATTTCGGAACCTGGCTAGCATAAAAGCATGCAAGTGCTGCTTCGCTACTTATCATTCAGTACTAGGATTGCTCCACTCTCGCCATTGGCTTTAGCCAATCCTCATGAGCGTCCAGGTCGTCAATAGCAAAATTCAAACTATGAAATGAAACAATGAAACTTAACTATAAACTTCATCCAGCACACGCAATCCTTCTTCTTCTTCTTTTTCTTCAGCCTTTGTCCCGTTCACAAGCGGGGTCGGCTCGTCGTAATCGGCTTCGCCATTTGGCTCTATCGAATGCCTGATCTGGGTGCAATCTCGAGGCTTTCAAATCCCCATCCAGCGTATCAAGCCACCGTTGCTTAGGTCTGCCCTTTGGTCGTTTACCATCGACGACGATGTTCAGACCAATCTTGGCAAGTGAATTCTCGTTTGCACGAATTGCGTGACCATACCATCGAAGACGCCTCTCTCGCAGCTTTTCCACGATCGGTGCAACCCCATAACGATCGCGGATATCATCGTTTCGGATGTGATCCAAACGTGTGACGCCACTAGTCCAACGTAGCATCTTCGTCTCCATTACCGCAAGACGCAATCCTTCCGCTCTAGGAATACTACTGGTTGATCCGAATAGCGGCAGATTTAAGTGTTCAAGTCAAGTCGATTTGGGTTCCGTTTAATAACCTATTCTAATCTTCCGAAACCCTCGAGATATAACAAAACTGCTCTGCAATCCAAGCAGAAGCTAGAAATTGACAAATTCTAATTATTTTTCACGAAGAACACAGAAGAAAACGGAAACCTTTATCATCAAAAAAGCATTAAACATGCTGTCTGATATGAATATACTTTTTAGATCTCTGTAGAAAGTACGTCACCACCACAAATCATAAATAATGAATATCTATTATTATGGGGAGCAATAAGTTATGAAAGCCGGTTGGCAGAATTCCCTTGGAGAATTCCACATAAGTACGAGGCAAATGTAAGTAGCGGTTACTATAGAAGATGCATTCATTGACAAAAATGCTGAAGCAGGAAAGAACATCCTTTCAATGGATGCCAGCAGAGATGCAGTCATCCAACATCAAGCAGACAATTCCAAATCGCTGGAATCAATAGCTCACCTGCAACTGCCTACAGAACAGGAGAAAGACATTCTGCTAATTTTCAAACAACCTTCATTTCAAAACGTACCTGCAAAAAAAATTGAAATCCTATTCACTGATCCCCAGTTTAAATCCAAAGGCTGTCATTAACACAAAAAATAATTAAAATTCAGCCCCATCACCGTTTTCCGCCTTGACACCAGTCTAGACAACACCATTACCTCTACAATATTAATTTCAATTTTTCTTGTGTTACTGAAAAGGACTCTCCCATCGATTGAATAGACGTGGTAGCAATCATCAACTTTATAAAACAAAAGCCCAGATCAAGGATTCAGCATGGTGCCCGATGTTTGCGTTTTGAATGCATTTCTGATATCGACAGTGCTACGTACACTCTCAAAAGGATATTCATTCATTCAGCCACTGAATGGAAGGAAGAGGAGCAACGTCGAAGAAGACAAATAGGATGAAGAGAATATATGTAGCTTTTCATTCATGCCTACACAAAAAAACCGTAATTCTGAGAGTGCAACTTACTGCCATAAGGACTACATATCTTGTGAAAAGATTTCGAGGGATGAGATGTTACCGTTTAGATGGCAAACTCATTTTTATTGAACGGTTGAGAGATGAGAAAAGGTTCATTGAAAATTGTGCGACCTGTTCTTGGCGACGTTTGATTTTAGTAGCCTATTGATAACCAATGATGGAATTTTTTCAAAGGATCCTTTGTTTCTGTCTCAGTGAACTTTGCGTTGTATGGAGAATGATTAACATATAACGATGGCAAGCAGCGGAAGCTAGATGATACGCGAAAACCGGGAAACTGGAACTAGACTCTTTTCAATTAATAGCTTACATATGGGGATCAACCAAAATATTACAAGCCCATTGGATATGCGGCAAAATGAGGACGAAATCCCCTTTGGAAATAATACCGAGCGACATACTAACTTGCTAATATACTCTCAAAGAGATATAACTTCACCTCAAAATAGACCTAATCAGATGAGGTGAAGCTATGATGAACGATAAGCAGAACTTGAGAGTATGATCCAAAACCGGCTAAAGGTATATATCTCCTGAGCTACTTATGAAAAGTTCCAGATGTCCGAATAACGAGTCAATAGGAAAGGAATTCACGATAGCCAACACACTTCTGACAATGCCCCGAGGAGGTGCTTTGGCTCTTCGTATGGAATGGCGCAATCGAAATAGCTGGGAAAATCCTCCAGTCAAGAACGATTCAAATACTTCTTACAGCCACTGGGTTCCAGAAAGAACTGTCTGACGTGGATATTCAATTCTGGGTGTCTTCACTTCACCAATAACCTTTCCAGATTTATTTTACCATCGCTCCCATATGCTCCTTCATAGTTACTTTTTTGGAAGTCTCCAATCATCTCCGTGAAGATAGTGCTTCTTTGATCTAGAAGGACAGTTCCAGCAATAACAAGCACTGCTCTCCTATACGAGCTGTACACCCTTGCCACGATTGGCATGCACAAGGTGTGTCAAACTCACCTTCTTCCGGTTCAGAGCGTTGTGCACTGCTTCTGTACACACCGAAACCGCGTATAGTTGATTGAACTTCACCACTCTTGCGACAAGCAGTCAGCGACTATATAACGTGCCATCCTTGTTATAGTGAAATTGTATTTGCTGCTCCTCCCTCCTTAGTGCGGGATCTAGCGGAACATCCGCTGCCCCAATGTATTTTTTAGGTCTGTTAATCATCTCGTACTTTGGAAACTTTCTCGAACAATCGTGCTAGGTAGCGAGGAGTACTTAGTCTAATCAAAGCGCTTTTATTCAAACCCCATTTGGCTGAAATAAAGGCACTATTGACTTCTAGTCGCACTACCATACAGCATTTACCAACATCTATCGCTTCTCAAGCCAGATCTATGACAATTGCCGTCTTATTAATCGTAGAAGGGAGGTGCTGGAATCTATACTGCCGTTCCGATAAACCACCCGCTAGTTCGATGAAGGGAGCCAACTTGTGGTATATCATTCATGCTAGCAGTTTCTTTATTTTATCCAAACGTCAGATAGAGCGAGGACCAAGAGCTTTATTCGGATGATGCCGGAGTCTTCTTTCCAATATGTCCTTATTACCCTCAAGCTATAACTATATTTAGTAATCGCGTTTATTTTTCATTATCGCCTTCTGAAGGTTACCTCAGAGATCCCAGTATTCTTCTTCTATCTCCCGCTCCTCGATTGGAAACAAAAGGATCTGAACGTCAAGAATTTGTGATTTCACTAGTAGTTTAGCTTCCTGCTGCGCGGTAAATACCATCGAGTTATAGTAGTTCCACATAACAGAGTTACACGCAGACATAATTGACTCACTATTTCGATCATTGTTCCCTTTTGGGACAACCAACTAGCGATCCCAGTTTTTTTTTTACTTCCAGATCGCCTTCACTAAGGCTAACACTCTAGCTCGGTAAGTAGACACTCATTCAGCATTGGTTGCCAGCGCTGCAAAAATTTCTATTAGGGTTTGGTCACTGTTGTTTGTTACTCAATTTTTCCACTCTAAAGAACATGCGCGTTGTGCTATTTCTAAAAGGGTAGCAATGGTAGATATAGATGCCGT
Organism: Hermetia illucens; assembly: GCF_905115235.1. NCBI lineage: Eukaryota > Metazoa > Arthropoda > Insecta > Diptera > Stratiomyidae > Hermetia > Hermetia illucens. The sequence continues at coordinate 15,634,302 of NC_051854.1, forward strand.
TGATTTTTGACCAAAAAACTCGTCTTGTACATGCTTATATAGCGGTATTGCCAAAAGTAATCCTCATCGTACTGAAACGGTGCGGTTCATAAATTACCGAGTCCCAAATGATTTAAGATATTAGGACCCGAGCTCCTTTGCAGACGTTAAATTAATTTGTATCAAAATCATTTTCCTGTGCGATTCCGCTTTTTCCAATATACCACTTGGGAGCAGTTGTAATGATCAATCGTTCGCACTAATTTTTCCTTCCAAAATTTGCATCTTGAATCTCCGGGAAATTCTAACCCTCTTCTCTGGACTTTCTCTCCTTTTCAATCTGCTGCCTTTCCTTTCTTTGCTTACGGCGATCATTTTTGCCTCTGTCAGGAAGTAGTCTGTGCCCTTCTGACCCTTTTATGAGATTATAATTCTTACCTCAACGCATTTTAGATATCTTCCCGCGAAGTAACCTCGTCTGAGTCTATGCATTCGATTGTTATCTCCCGCTCTCTAGCTCTAACGCCAGTTTATTTACCAGTACCCTCTCCAACTTCTGGCAGAAACTATCCAGTAACTTCTCACCTGATCTATATAATGCCTTTGTCCCTTTCACAAAGACGGATTGGTTGATAAGCTAAGCCCTTTTTTTCTGTCAATGGTCTGATCTGGTTGCAGGCGAAATCACCATCCAGAGAATCAAGTAACCGGGTTTTCGGCCGACCCTTTGGTCGGTTCCCATCGAATTCGAAGTTCAGACCAATCTTGGTAAGTGAACTCTCGTTAGCGCGAATTATGCACCATCGAAGACGCCTTTCTCGCAATTTTTCTACGAACTTAGTGGTCTTCAGGTGTAATGGCGAACTTGGCATACCTGTTGAACTTGCCCCGTGGAGAGCTACGCCAGGTAGTAACTGAAATGTCGGCGTCTTCATGCAATCTATTTCTCAATACACATGATTGGTGTATGAGCCCAGTGACCCTTTTCGGAGGTTTCGTATCTTTGCTACCCTATCCCATATAGCTACCTTCTAATAGCTTTTTGGCAGACCGCAGCCATCTCAGATACATTCATCCTCTTTCTCCAGTACAGTTATCTATCTATCCACACTATCTTCTACAATGTGGTCATATAAATGTCAATCTTTAGCGCGATTGGCCAATATGCTGAACTCATCTTCTTCTAGTCCATAGTATTGCCTTGCTTTGCCCAGATAGGAGTTACGTATATCAGAATGGCTAACACCACCGACGAGCAGCTTGCGACTATATTTTAGTACTTGCCTTGTCTTCTCTTGCGCAGTATTTACCAACGGGCATGACTTTCCGAGTAGGCTCGCCACCTATTGATATCGGATCAATCGTAGAATGGGTTCACAGTTATTCCTACTGTCACTCTAGTAGACCACCCGTAAGGGCGATGAACGGGAGTAGCTTGTTGGATAACTTAGTTCGGTATCTTCACCGTCAGAGGTAGAGCACGGTAGGTAGTTTTTGCTACTAGGTTTGCATATTCCTTCTTCCATTATGATACTTGATTCAAATATAACTATGAACCACTCGGCCCTGGCCCTAGCAGCCAACCGTCCAATCTCAGAGCACTGCCGTCTCCAAAACTGCTAGGTAGCATTGTCGATCAAGACGGCATCTTGCTGTACCGTAAGCTAAGGTCCACTCTCCTCGTGCACGGTAAGCAAGATTATAATTATCTTCAATAAGAACTACGTGCATTTCACTCTCACACCCCACTAGGTTGTGTTAGTCTTAAAGTACGGTTGCCTATAATGATCCCATTCATGGAGTTCTTACGGTTTCCCCAGAAATCGCGCCATGCTTCTTCCAAACTCCCGATGCTCTGGCTTCTCTCTTGCTATTTGGCAACGTCTCTTCGCTCGCAAACAAAATAATTTCAACGTTGAGGTTTCTTGGTATCACTAGTAGTTTGCTTTCTTGCTATGGTCAAAACGCCGTCTAGGTATTGTAAGACAGTCACGACACGAATCAGTTATTTGCTTCCAAAGTTGGAAAGGATGGCCTAGTGGCCTCTCGCAGACCATCCAACGGTGTGTGAGGTCGACGGTTGATGGAATATTGGCACACATTCAGCTCAGCAAATGTTTCGATTAGAATTTGGCATTTGGAGGGAAAGTTACGTACGGAATGGTTTACAAATTATCGCGACGTCTACACACTCTCAAATGGTTTAGGAGAGCAAGACCCCAGCATATTTACAGGGGTTGAATCTATTCATTCAGCTCCTTTAGTACATCACCTAGCACCATCTGCAATGGTCACTCGTCCGCACTAGCTTCCTCCTTGAAAAACCTGCATCGTGAACCTTCGGTGTAATTTCTTCTCTTCTCTGAATTTTCTAGTCCTTTCTTACCTATTAACTAAAACTGTACACCTCCATACGACTCTCTGATCCTTTTTCTGACACTTAGTTCTAAATCGCTACAATCGAATTGCGCCTGCAACGCAGCACAGGTATCGTCCCGGGAAATAACCTTGTCTAGGTCCTTGCGTTCGATTATTAGCTCCTGCTTTCGAGCTCTACCATCAGCTTGCTCATCTAGCACCCTTTCCAGCTTGACGCTGGAACTATTAAGTGGCTTTTGTTGGATCTATTTAATAACAACATCAGATCGCCTGATGCGTTGTTGAATTCCGCGCACGCTTCCACCTTTCCAAGAATAGCGGTATTGAATGCACCACTTTTCTTGGAAATAATTATTATTTCCGGGTGAATCTACCATCTGGCCTTATTCCTCTTTTTACTGCTCACTCTTGTTCATTGTTCAGGCTGTTTTGTATTGGATTCTGGTTGTTATTTAGATCTGCAGATTACCTTTAATCCTCTTCGAGTTCCACGACGAATCTCGATTGCTGAATGTCCGCGTTGTCCTTTGTTGCTTCGCAAGCATGAAGCGCTTTGTAAAAGAACCTGTAGGGAATCTTATTCCTTTTTAGTTCGAATGGTTTCTATAACCACAGTATTGAATCGCATTGAAATTGCAGAAGTTGACTCTAGTTGTGGCAATCAATTGTACCTTAGTTATCCCAAGAGGACAAAGGCATCATAAATCGCGCAATTCATGAATAACATATGGAGAGAAAGTCAAAGAAACTTGATCAAAAAACTGTATCAAGTTGAAGCCATCCTTGCTTCTGGATATTTCACAAGCGTACAACTTTACCATGTTATAGGGATGAGAAGACCATTTAAAGAGTCTCTTTCAACCTCGCATAAACTCAGGTTGTATATCTTAGATCACTGAAATTCTTGCTTTAACTGGAGAAAGCAAATTTTCTGAGAAATCTAATCCTCACTACCAAGGATGGGCACTTCGTTCCTCCTTACCAGCTTAAAATCTCACTGACGATTCCATCCGAGTTCAAGGCTCATTTCTGAGCATGAGTATATGCTCCCAGTTTAGTCGGTTATTGGCCTTGAAATCACTGTTTATCCTTGTCCTTTTTTCCTGGACAAACGAGGAAAGCTGCAGCTAAACACTCAAAACCGCGCCTCGCTTTAGCAGAAGTCATATCTGAATGATTCAAGATTCTAAGATGCTGATTACATCAACAACTCTTCTGCTTTGCTACAATTTAAAATATTGAGTACCCACGTTTACCCGACCATTTTCAATAATGTATTCAAATCACGAAAACACGAAGGAAATTGATTGGATGGCCTTGAAATCTGATTACTTATTTTGAAGGAGATCCAAATAAAAAGGATTTGTTGAGGTACGGGCTTCATTTGGATACCGCTTTTTTATATACACCCTTAGCAACTGATTCTGAATTAAAGGAAACAGTATTTATGGGATGGTGACATCTTATCTCATAGGAGCGTGCACGGATATATAAGGACTAATAATGAGTATTTTGTGAAGAGGATTTTCGATTTCGATTATATATCGCATTGATAAAACGAGATATTTCCCAGGAAAGGAATTAATTGCATAATGTGAAACTTAGTTGAAGAGCCTGCCGTTTTTCCTTCCTTGTTTTTCGACCGTCATTGTTCTCAATACCCTCTTCCAAGTTCTTTATATATCTTTTAACTCCATCAACTTGAAGTATCTGAAGATATGTTGTAAGCCACATTTTAATTTCTTTTTCTTAAGGAAACTCAAAAAGTACCGAAAGATACACTTTAAGTATGCAGTTTTTTAACTGTCTGTCAGTCACACCCGATTTACTCGAAAACAGCTCGAATTATTACAAAATTTGGTCAGATGTGTTCGGTGAATCCCTTTAAATATAGCAAATGGCGCCATGTTGTGCTGAGTTTGAAGGGGGCTCCCTATACACGTGAAAGGGGGTGTATTTTTTTATCAGAATATGGTCGCGTGGGGTATCAAATGAACGAGTTCATGAAGTACTTTTCGAAATTTTTGATACCAAGTGAAATATAGGGGAGTGAAGACCCAACATGTGCCCCCAAAAAGAATAACAAGTCTTATTCTCAGAACCTATTCGACCGAGAAATCAGAAAGAAAATCACAATGATGCGTCCATACAAAATCTAAGCCTTAAAATAAATCCCATTTGGATATCTGCGCAAATAAAGTTAATTATAGCATATTACCATATTTTAGAAATTCACCAGTAAACCCCCCTTAAGTTCATCCTAGAAGTACAAAGTTTAGTGCGATTAAAACGGAGGTTAATAACGTAATGCACAATTTGGAAAAGTTTGAAACAAATCTAACTATTATTAACAAAGTTATAGAAGGACAAAATTTTGTATTTGGCATACTCAGCCGTTCCAACTCTTTTTGCGGCTGGGGCCAAGTATGTTTGTGGCTGCATTTATCATAACGTTCTTCAGGTGATTGTGAAGATCATTTGTTGATTTCCAGGATCTCTGTTGACTGCAGTCATTGCGACATCCATTTCGCCCTTATAAGTGTTGCGGAAGGCTGTGTGAATGGCTTCAGTATTCACTTTCACCTGATTGTCAGAGGCGATTGTAGGTGATGTCGTAATTCGAGTTTGGAGCACCATGCCAACGAGATAGTGGTCCGAGTCTATATTGCCGCGCCTTCAAATTTATACTATTATTTGTATAGCCGCGCCAATGAGATAATGCCTCGCCAAAAACTGTTGCACACCAACCAAGTAATCGATTTTGAGAAAGGCTCTATGGTAATAGTTTTTGGTAGTGCTCACTATCACAGCATGCAATCATCGCTAAAGTGTCAAACAGGCCACGGCACCTGTTGAAAAATGAGAATCGATCGATGTGATTTTGAAATTTCAGTTTCTGCACTCAAAACGAAGATATCTGGCAACTATTTATATTGTGCTATCGTCACACAACTAGGAGGATTACAGTTGTGCATTTAAAGACCGCCCTTGCCCTTCCCATTAAGATACTTGGTTCAGGCTACAGAGGCTATGGTTATTTAGGTTGGTAGATCGCCATGCCCTTCGTGAGACGTATTGAGACAACTAGTTAGTTTCTTGTAATGCTTCCCAGCTCTCCTCGGGAATTTCCAAGAAATATAAACTGCTACTGTTCTATGATAAGTACTACTTAGGAGATGGTCGCGGTGACTTCCCATTTACATTGGTACAACAGCTTCAGCTTGATATTGGTGCCGAGAAAGCTGCATTTCCGGTAGGGTAGGTGAATGCATCTACGCACAGAGTGCTGGACTTCCGCAACAGTATGTGGTTGGCCTACCATTTAATCATCTTTGACAATACTTCGGGCTAGCCACTGCACACTCCCGCCTTGCGGAGCTTTCAAATCAGGGAATTCCTTTCACCAACGGGAGGGCCGAGGAGAAGGGAAAGGGAGTTCAAAGAAACCACTGCCATCCAGTTCCTCCATCTGCCGAGTTCTATCTTTTTTGCAATGAGAAGAATCCGACCATAAAGAGCAATGTGGTTACACCCGTCAGTGCACCTCCATTTCCTCGATAATGATGTCTGGAGAAAGATCCCCAGTGTTTAAATAGAGCTGCTGATGAATCCCATCCCACCTTCAATAAGAATGAAACGTGTGATGGGTGTCGTCCACAACTCCATTACCAAACACAAAGTCCGGAGATCGTGCCTTTCCAATCTTGTGAAGGTAAGACTGAAAACCTTCACGCCCACTTAAGAACTGGGTAAGGAGCTAGTCATTGCCAATGAGCCGCGCAGTCCATCTGCCTGCTAGACGTAGAACCTGGAATATTTGCCATTAGCGTACTTAAGGACGAAACTCTAGCTGCAGCCTCATTCACGGTTGCCTTAATTTGTTCAAAGAAGCGCATCTTTGAATCAAGAGTCAGTCCAAACTACTTTACCGTTGCTTTTGACACGATTATCGACTCGCCGAACGATATTGACTTTCTGGCGTGTCAGGTTTAAGTAGAACATCATTGGAAGCGCTACAGCTCCGGCCCTAGGATGGATCCGCGGTACCCCTCACGTGACCTCCATTCTCCTCTGACCCTCGAGCGTTTCATAGAGCAAGAAGAGGTTCCTCAGATAGCCCCTCAAAATTCGTAAAAGATAATAAAAAAAACAAATTTCATTTTTTAAATCCGAATAGTGAGTTTTTTATTCCTCATATACCGGTATTTCGAGGACCAGTTGTTCTCTGCCTCATATACTCGTAGATTTTCCCGCTGTCTTCCCTGGGGTCCTTGACGCTTACTAATCGTGTTGATGTGGTAAGAGAAGTTCGATATAGTTCGGCATGTGGAAAGTATTGTTCGGTGTGCCTAGAATGTCTTTCCATCATACGGAATTAAAGGTGTTTCTGATGTCAAACGCTACGGGGAGTAGCACTCGTCGAGCTTGTCAGCTAAGTCTCTCTGCTCGACGAATAGCATCCACGATTTGCATGACAGCGTTAACTGTGGACCTCGCTGCTTTAAAACCGAACTGCCGACAGCGCGTATTGCTTCAGCAGGTCTACTTCTGATGAGTTTTTGGAGCACCTTCCAACGAGCAAAACGGGAAAATGCCTTCTTTCAGGATACCATTGGGTCCAGGAGCCTTGGTTTTCATAAAGAGGACTGTCTGTTCCAACTCTTTTATAGAGAAAAGTGGGCAGTCCTCGGCGCATTCAGCGCTGTTGCTGTCGTCCCGTTCAAGATATGTCGTACAATACGACCTATTTTTTCAGCCTTAACTGAATAGGGTTTTTGCAGAGCCCCGATTTTTCGGATTACCAGTTGTAACCAAGTACCCACGTGACCCCATTCACCTTGTTCACCATGTCCTGCCAGTGGCAAGCTTTGCTCCTATTTATTGCCCTGCGGAGTATCCTTTTGCCTGGTCTGTTCTCTGTCATTGTGGTGCATGCCTCCTGCCGGTCGTTTAGACCTTCTGTCAAGGGGTATAGAGAGAGAGAGCTCTTCAATTTCCGCTGTCCGCCAATACATAAAAGTCTTACCTCTTTCCGATTCCCATGGCATTGTAATCGGGTTCGCAACTGAATTTACGACCGTGTTAGCTGCAGCGCCACCACCCCCGGGAGTGGTATCCAGCGCGCTTCACCAACTCCACAAATCTCTCGGTCTTCATCTACACGAAGTTCCACGAACAGAAAGTGGTGTACACGGAGAGTTTATGTGAACTGCTTTGAAGGCGATGTATTGACGGTTGCTTGCCGAAAAGTTTTCCAGAGCTCGCTACCCTTGTACCAGCGACACCAGTGACACCGACGCAAAGGTTACGTTGGGAATGTTTTCCTCGCAGCCTGTGTGCCGGGACGTTAGGTTGGATCCGGTGTTTAAAACTACTAGTGCTGTTCTCGCCGCCATTTCGGGAATTCGTTTCCCTGTTCTGGCACCGAAGTCACCACCGACCAGGATTCATTCTACTGTGCCCAAGATAGCGTCCTCCAGAGCATCGAGTCTGTGTCGAAGCTCCGACATGGTCTCATTCGACATTAGAAAGACATTGATAAACGCTACCCCTAAATACCGAATACAGACAAAGCCGACCTTGAGCAAGAGCCTTAAGGTGGGTGCCGTCCAGAACCCAGATCGCAGCGGTATCTGATATGTCGGGGTGCCATCAAGCTGGATCCTTGTTTCGATACTATTCACCGATGAGCACTAGATCGACTTTGATCTCCGCTGCGAACTGCGCTTGGATGAGCAGTTGCACTCCGGTGCATATCGATCTGCACGATGCGAATCATGGTAAACACGTTCAAGCTATTTCTGGTTCTGCCCTGAAAACTAGACTCTGCCCTGAACACGCAGTATACGCAACGCTCTCATTAGACATGCCATGATCCCTTACCCAACTCTCTTTTTGTTGCAGGTATTCGCTTTATGACGTACCTGGCCGAATCTGCAGTATGTTGCAATCCTGTCAATTCTTACCCTACATAGAAAACTTCACCAATTATAATTTCCCGCTATTAAGAAGGGTACGTATTGCTCGGCTATGCCTCGGGAGTTCGCAGAGGTGATACCAATGCGGCCATCGGTTACCTCCGGATATTCGCGCTTGATGGCCTCTCCTACTTCGTTTGTTTCTATGAAACAGCCAAGAATTCGGATTTCCAGAGAGCACGTGGGTTCTAGGCATGAAACCAAAGCTTTCTCTCCCGGAAGCCCCTTGACTGTTTCACAGAATGTACCTTTATCTGTTATCCTCGAGCCTAATTCGCCAAAGACACCACCACACTGTGTTTTCCAAATGAAGAACACTTCCGTTCCGCTATTTTCTGGCTTGATCCCATAATGGATTTTACTGAGGACTTCTGCAATGGTCCTACCTTCCGTCGGCTTAATTATGAATGCTTGCCATTTAGTCCTCCTTCTTCTTTCCACTTTTGCTTTAGGTGTTCCACCTTTCTCGTCTATCTTAATTTTAGGCAGAGCATTTTCTGATGTCGTGGCCTGTTGTTGCCTCTTGACCTTCTTTGCCTTCTCCTTTGGAGCCCTGGCGAGAAGTCTGCTTGCTGACGTTTTTTGTTTTTCTCCTCAGACCGCATGTGCTTCGCCCATTTCTTGATAAGCCTTTCTTCCTCTTCGGCTTTCACAGGAATAATCGACTGCGCTCCCATTCGTCTTATATTAGAAGCCATCTGACCGGTTTGAGCGGTATCCACTGTGCCTCTTTCGGCAACAACAGCACTTCGTGGTACTGTTTGGGTTGCCGTTTCCGTCCCAGATGCCAAATCATTTTGTGAGTCTTCTTCTTAATTGCGTATCACGATGTCTCGTCGGTATTTCAGTCCTTGCTGGGCACTGTGGTATGCGACGCAGTTTTGTGCTGTGTATAATGCAGTCAATTCGTTCTCAATACCCATTGTCTCATCATTTATATCGTTTTCGAAGTTTTTGGAGCAGCGCATCTGTGCAAGAGAGCAAGCCACAATAGCTTGGTGTCCTGTGTGTGCTTGACCTACTCTTAGTTGATCCCGGAACTCAAAAGCGGATCAACACTAGCTCCAGGTAATACGGTCTACTAATACACGTTCAATGCACACTGCCCGACCAGGGTCCCGAAGGGGCTAGCTCGTGATACACGGTAAGGATCGCTGACCACCCCTGAAAGGAGCCGATCTTAGAGTGCCCACATGTACATTTGGGAGCGCACCTGCCTTCAAACGACTTTCCTTTAACATTCAGATCTGTGAAGGGCTGTCTTAATATCGGTTACTGGAAGAGTTGGATACGCTTAACGTCTTAGCACTATCCGTGCCACATATAAGTAGGGTAGGCCCATGAGCAGTATTTTCACTACGCAACTGCCAATAATAAGTGTATCAATCGTTCGGTTCGAAACTGCCTTATTCGTAGGGTGGCTAGTGCATTTCAGATCGAATATGTAGCGGAAAATTACCACAAGTAGTATTGACGCTGCTGCCGCGCTTTCTGCGCATCTTAATCTCAAAAACAAGCTCTCGTACTTCAATTTAAGGTACCTGACTTTTCGACAGATTTGAAGAGTTGTACGATGGAGGTCTAGCCGACCGAGGGAGAACTTGGAACTCCTCGAGAAACCATATTGATGAAGGCATTGCATTGATTTGATGGCATGCTATCTCAAATTGATTAGGGCCCTAGGATTGGTACCATTACGAGTTATAAATCTGGAAGTTGGCGGATGACCAATTAATCAACCTTGTAATTAGGAATAGCCGCCTTAAATTGATCAGTTCTCTATGGAACAGCTTTCCTTATTTCTAGGTGTTTTATACTATCAGCATTACAACTAGGACGTCTACCTCTAATCAACTGTTTCCACTCTCATGGCCCCTTCTCAAGGAGAACTGTAGTAGTCAACTGAAATTCCCTATAATTTCAAACAGGACTATAATAAAAACCAAACACCTAACAATCAATGCGACCCCTCAATACTCGAAGCCTTTCCAAAATTATAAAATTTATGTCCCAATTCCGTGCCTCGGGCCATTCATCACATCTTGTGTACACATGAAAAGCCTGTAATCTGGATAAATGCCTGAATATGAAGCAATGTACCCACTCAATTAATTCACTAATTGGTCACAAAACTAACGACTTACCTTCGACTGATAATCCTCCTATTTGTGCTAATTTCCATTTACGCGAAAATTGAGAGGGAGGTGCTCATTAGACATCGTCCTTGTTCATCTACCACCAAGCACGCACCGTGCAGACATGCAAATGGTCGCCATAAAAGCTATTTGCACTCAAATTCTAATTATGTGGCGGCGGAAGTAATTTCCATATTTTTTGCGTCTTCGGAAGGCTCACGTGAGGACGAAAGTGATGAATTGAAGGAGAGGCTGGTCAAGGTGTTCAGAATATATTTGGAAAGCGCGATTGGGTTCGATAACTTCCGAAAGTTATTTATGGCGTTTCGATAGTACGTGACGCGATAGTAATGAGATGCAAATGTATAAATTTTCTTGCAGGACTTTTGGTTACTGGATTCGTCACGAAAATGCGTAAATATTTGCAAAAGGACTTATTTATAGTGATAAATAATGACATTGTCATAATTTGGCGGTGAGGCTCAAAATTGAGCAGGTCTAAGAACGAATAATCAGAATATTCTGCTCATAGAAGTACGGGGTGCCAACTTGAACCGGAAAGGATAATCCATAACACAAGGGAATCAACCCCTGAAGCTCTTCCACTGCAGGATGTTAGCCCAGACCATGCGTCCGGATCCATTTATGGAAAATTTAAAATAAACTCAAAATATTATCTCCCAGCAAGCTATTAACTGTGCTAACTTTATATCTGGCTCAATTGATGCAGCAATGCATAAATACTTTTCCCGGTCTCATGGCCCATTTTACTCCATGAAAAAGGACTACGAACTAGCTCTCAGTCATCCGTGGCATGTGAATCCGCAAAATATCACTCCCAGGGCCTCATGCATAGGTGGATTGAAGTTCAGAGAACTATTGAAATCCCTTCATGCACTATGTGGGGTAATTTTGAAAATCCAAAGCCCATTTTGAATTCTTTGACTCCAGTTTACACGCCAGAATGATTGTTTTGCATTGTCCTGATATTCGCATGAACTCGTGAAAGTATTTCAATCATCTGCATTGTCTGCATTTCCATCCTGCGTCCTCCGTTCTCTGATGTCGCTCGTGCATTTTCGAAATTCTAAACTTAACATTTGTCATCATATGTCGTCAGGATAATATTTACGCTGCATCTAATGATTTACGAGAGTTGTGGAGGGGGCGAAGCTGAAATCATTGCGGTGACGTGCCGTTTGCACTTCGCCATACAAATAATTTCCAGTCTAGCTGCGAGTAATATGCCCTGAATGATAATAATGCACTTTGAATCGTGCTGCAACTTGATGGTGTAATCATTTATATGTTGTGGTTTAATAGTACGGAATTTAGCTTTTTATTGTTATGTTTGGATGGTTCGAGGACATATGTGGACTTAATTAGAATGTCAGATAAGAGCCGAGGACATAAATCATGGCGTTTCTTGTAGATAATGACTAAATATGCAAATAGATAATTTAACACAGAAAGGAAAGATACGAATAAGATTAGGAGTTAACCCCCACTCAGAAAAGCCTAGGTGCACTATTTGAAAGGAGAGAAGGAGACGGAAAATTGGTTATAAAATATCTACAGCAGAATAGAAGTTGCCAGTCAGTGACAGAGGTCATTTGGGCCATTTGATGATGAAATCCTTGTAATGACTTGTCCATATTAGAGTCCTTTTGCTTGTTAGGTCTCCTGCTGGTTAAGAGACTTTTCCATCTAATATTGAGTGCCTGGAACTGTTAGAGTAACATTCCGACAAATACATTTCAGAGGTTATCCTTTTTGTTGAATTCCTGCTTGATAATTACTATTAAGTCCAGCAGATGGATAAAGAAAAGTGTTTAATGTTCAGTAAGAATAGGAAAAGGTAAAGGATTTGCCGACTATGTGGAAAGGTTACTTAGCTCAATCTTCCACCGGTGTCGAGATCTCCACAGATCTCCAGAAATTTATAGTTACGAGAATAAAGAAGAGATGATTTTCATAACGTTCAGGCGCATGCATGCATAGGTGTCCTACAAAGCCACAAGTTTGCTTTCGAGCTTCTCTGAAGAATTGTTGATCATCATCAACGGCGCAACAACCGGTATCCGGTCTAGCCCTGCCTTAATAAGGAACTCCAGACATCCCGGTTTTGCGCCGAGGTTCACCAATTCGATATCCCTAAAAGCTATCTGCGTCCTGACCTACGCCATCGTTCCATCTCAGGCAAGGTCTGCCTCGTCTTCTTTTCCTACCATAGATATTGCCCTTATAGACTTTCCGGGCTGGATCATCCTCTTTCATACGGATTAAGTTATCCACCCATCGTAACCTATTGAACCGGGATTTTATCCACAACTTGATCGTCATGGTATCGCTCATAGATTTCGTCGTTACGTAAGCTACGGAATTGTCCATCCTCATACCAAAAATTCTACGGAGGATTCTTCTCACGAATGCGGCCAAGAGTTCGTAATTTTTCTTGCTAAGAACCCAAGTTTCCGAGGAATATATGAGGACTGGCAAGATCATTGTCTTGTACAGTAAGAGCTTTAACCCTATGGTGAGCCGCTTCGAGCAGAAAAATTATTGGTTTCCAAAAACACGTCAGCTCAGATGAAGATTGCAGCAGCTCCATGGCACCAGTTTGAAGGTTTTGTGTAAAACAAAAATCAGTTTATAGAGTGTGAATCTGAGGCTTTATGTGAAACGGAACTTTATTAAAATCTGTTCGGATATCATCTACAATTAACTTGAAAACCATTCCTTCTGCTAACACCATATTTTGTGAAGATGCTAGAATGGGGAATCTCCGCATATGGGGTGAATGGCATCTTTTTAAGTTCGTATACATCCGAATATCCATTTTCAAAACTTAAATAGGCTAGTTTAAAACAAGTCGGGAAACCGGAAGCTTGACACTTCAGGTATAAAAGGTTTTGTGTTTCCATATGTGAGGAGAATAACGCAGTTCTCCATTGGCTGACAGCATTGACCCGAGATATTTAAATTGCTCAGTGTTGTCAACATGAATAACCTGCCTCTGATCGAATTAAATATCTCGGGTCAATGTTATCAGCCAATGAACAACTGCATTTTGAAATTGCTTCACGCATTAATGCGGCTTGGATGAGGTGGCATTCCACAATTTGTGTTCTTTGTGATCGACGTATCAGCGAACGTCCCAAATCTAAAATTTATCGCAATATCGTACGTCTGCCGCTTTCTATAGTTCTGAGTGTTGGCCGACTATAAAAGACAATGAAAGGCGTCCTGCGGTGGTTGCATTGCACTGGTGGCGTGACTAACTTTGATAACGTCCGATGAGGATATCCGCGATCCATAAGCACCGAGTCTGGAAAAACTATGTGTGAGGCATTTTCGATGGTATGGTCATGTAATTCGCGCTAATGGGAATTCACCTGGCAATATTGGTCTCAGCATCGAAGTCAACAGTAAGCGACCAAAAGGCCAGCCGAAACAACCGTGGTTTGGTGCGCTGGATGTGTGTGTATACGAAATATTGTCCTCTTTGCTTATACAAAATTTTGAAGTCCTAGGATGAATTTAAGGGGGGTTTTCAGTGAATTTCTGAAAGTTGGTAATATACTATTAGTAAGTTTACTTGAGCAGATATCGGAATGGGATATATTTTGAGGCCTAGATTTTAGGTTGGGTAGTTTCCGAAAATAAGTCCTGTCTCACTTTAAGTGCGTACATTTTGACTCTTCACTCACGCACTTTGCAATTCAATTCAACTAATATCAGTCGCGGAAAGTGCTAATTGAAACCTTTCATTTGATACCCTACACGACTATATCTGCTGAAACAATTTTTTGAATCCCCCCTTTGCATGTATGGGGAGTCCTCCTTTACACTATACCTAAATTATACAACTTACTGTACACGTAGGATTTCATAGTTCTCATCTACTCACCAAATTTCGTTCGGATTGGTTCAACCGTTTCGGAGAAAAGTGCGTCTGACCGACAGACAGACTGTAAATCGATTTTAATAAGGTTTTGTTTTACACAAAACCTTAAAAACATAGTAATTGCTCTATATATGTACCTTTTCACCTTTCTCAGATAAAATTAATAATGCTTTATTGCCATTCAATTATTTAATTTACGGAAAAGCCCGATTAAGTCCTCTCTAGAAGTACAATGCAGCCCAAAACTCGAAGTACAATACTGGAAACTTTGGTGCAAATCGCACTATTGTTTACAAAATTTATTTATCGCTTCTTTTGTTGCGTCTAAGGTAGGTGAAATCTACCATCAGTTAGATCATCAACCGGCTGGTGTCACGCTTCTTTCTTCAAATCCGCTTTTTTACAACTTCAAGATGGGTCCATTTATAAGGCACATCGTTGTCTTCTAATCTAATTAATGTCTCAGCTAAGTCTCCGGGTGATTGGCATCTGCATCGACAAAGCTCCTTTTAAGGTATTGTGTAAAACAGAACCTTATTAAAATCGGTTTGCTGTCTGTCCGTCTGTCTGTCTGTCTGTTTCCTTTTTTGAGGAGGTGCAAATCTTCAAAAGACACTGACCTGGACACACCAGCGTGTGGGATTCTTACCCACTAAAATCACCCCCAACTCTCCCCAAGCCCCGTGATATCACCATGTGGTATTACATCACGGGGCGGAGTCAGCTCATTTCAGCTTGGTTCTCTTCCGTCTCTGCGCGGCGTACGTAATCGCGGTTTTGTAGTCTCTGGTACCTTTCGTCTTTTGCTCTGGATAGATGCGACCATGGAGTTGATCGCAGTCTTTCTGTTATGCCAGCATTCTTCGCATCAGATTTTTCGATACGAGCACCTCTCCTTGAGTCTCCTCTAGGTCCTTCCTTTCCTTCACAAACTTTGGACAGTGGAAGAATACATGCTCTGGGTCCTCTGGGATTCCATTGCATTTTGGACAATCGGGTGTGGCATCTAGTTTAAACCTGACGATATACTCTACGCCCCGTGGGAAACTGGGTAAGATTATAATTAATCTCACCGTGTCATCTCTCTAATCACTCCTTGATGGCAGGGATGAGCCTGTGTGTCCACCGACCCTTTCCCGAGCGTTCCCAATACTCTTGCCATCTATTTAGAGATCTCTCCCTTTCGGCGTTCTTCGTCTGCGATAAAGGAAAGATAGACTTCGCATTGTATATATTCGTCATCTCATCTGCGGAGATGTCAATGGCCATCATTCCAGAGATGACAAATGCTGCATCATCTGAGACAGTATTGAATGCCGAGCACACCCTTAGGGATGGTCTTTTGTAGATTGAACTCAGTTTGTTAGTGTTAAATGTAACCTGCAATGCCTTTCCCCAAACTGGAGGTTCGTTGAGCAGGATCGAATTCACTACCCTAGCTATAAGCAACCTGGAAGCATGCCGTGGCCCTCCCACGTTTGGCATCATCCTTGCCAAGGCTACACTGATAGTGCATGCTTTGTCATAAGCATACCGCACTTGTTGCTTATATCATAGCTATGCTTCTCGTCTATCATCACTCCCAAGTATTTGATGGCAGACTTAGAAGCGATGATACGATTCCCAACTTGAATACCGACAAAATTTGTTTTATGGCGCTTGGTGATGAGGACCGCATCAGACTAGAACTCGCTAGCCAACCCTTATTAGCACCAATCGCTTCGCATGAATATAACTCAGCATCTTCGAGGTGCTTTGCGACCACAACCAACGCTATATCGTCGGCGTAGCCCACCACCCTGGCTTTCTCCGAAGGGGCAGATACATGATGTTCCACAGCCGTGGGATCAGTACGGATCCCCGTGGAACACCTGCAGAGACAACGTACTCCTGGAGTCCGTCATTAATGTCATACCAAAGCTCCCGTTCTTGAAAACAGCTGTTGACAATAGCTGCAAGATAAGCGGGAATATAAATCTTCGCCAGAGATTCTCGTATTAGGTTTCAATTGGCCGAATTGAATGCTTTTCTCACATCCAGGGTCACTACTATGCAATATTTGCTAGTACTGCCCTTTCCGTGGATTGCATCTTCGGCCAAGCCAGTAACCATTTTCATGGCATCAATGGTTGCTCTGGCTTTACGGAATCCATACTGCCGATCTGAGAGACCTCCCTGGCTCTCAACAACCGGGAGTAATCTATTATAGATTACTCGCTCTAGCATTTTCCCTACAGTGTCTGAAAGATAAACAGGTCTGCAGGAGGTTGGCTCACCTGGAGCGTTGCCAGCCTTAGGCAGTAGCACTAACTTCTGTCGGTTCCATGATATTGGAAATATCCCCTCGGACATGCACCCTTCAAACAACTCAGCGAACACATCCGGCCTGGATTTCACGCTACGCTTAAGGGCCCTATTCGGTACGCCATCCGGACCCGGAGGTTTGTTATCTCCTATTCTGGCGCTCGTCGCTAGTGACTGACGGTATTGCCGTCACATTCAGAGGTCGCTGGAAGCTGTCAGTGCCCTCTTCTTGCTGGGGAATAACTCCTCGATAATTTTTAACAAGAGTGAAGAGCACGTGATCTGCGGAGATGATCGGCCTCTGGATCGTCCCATCACGATTCAATAGGCGCTCGCTGACGGGTTTACGTCCGCTTCTAAACAGAGCTCCTTAAAGCATTCCCTCTTGCTCCGTTGGATGGCGAGCTTGAGGGTTTTATGGGCTTCCTTATAGGCGCGTTCTTTTTGCCCTTGGTCGATTCTGCCTACACGCTCTTTGAGCCGCTCTTCTGGCTCGGTGACAGGCTGATCGAAAGTTGGCCAGTTCCACCAGTAGTTTGGTCTTCTATTGCGGAATGAGCACCTCCTCGGCATGGACGCGTCGCACGCTTTGGCGATGCATTGGGCCACATGGGCAGCTCTTTCCGTAGAGGCGCCTGCTTTATTGGGTTAATCTAACCACACCTCCATGAAGGTCTGCTCATCCAAAGCTTTAGCAGACCACCCTGACATCTTTCTCTGTTTCGGGCATGATGGCCTTCTGCCCGGTGACTTCACCCATAGCCCAAAGAAGTTCGCTTCGCTTTGGGTGTAGTCCTTACTGACTCTCCAGGACATACCACGTGCCAGTGCAGGGCTGAAAAAAGTTAGGTGTACGATTGAGGCAGACCTCCTTTACTGAAATGTGTTTACATGTGTGTATGTGTACGTTGGTCAGAATTATATCCAACTCTGCAAGAGCGTCTTAGAGACTGCGCCCCTTGCATTTGTCTCTCTGCTACCCCATTCACGGACCCAAGCATTGAAGTCACCAGCAATCACCTTTGGACTACGACCCCTTAAGTCGTGTACAACACTGTCAAGAATTTCCTCGAATTCGGGCAGTGTTAGACTTGGTGGGGCGTAACAGCTGTGCACATATACCCATTTATTTTCGCCCACACAAAGCCGCTGTATGTCTGACTCCCAGTACATTGTGTGGCTTGTCGACGGCATGCCCATATCGCCGCGTGCATTACCGCCGACAGAGGAGTTTGGTGCGTTCAGTGTGGATCTCGCCGGGGTTACCAGTTTATCCCCACCTTCCGCAGAAGATTCCGCTTCCTTGCGTCCGATTTCTCTTGACATTATTGAAGCAAGTGGTACGCCCATGTTTTCATTCCTAAGATGCTACATCTTCCTTCGTAGTACCTTCTCCTGCCGCTGACTTGGGCCGATCCTTCTGGTAAGGGTGAAAGAGAGGGTTCTGACAGGCACGATTCAGTCTGTAGGCCCCTCCCCTTAGTGGCCGAAGTTCTTTTCTGCCGAGCCTTCCTTTTCCATTTGCGGGTAGATTTGGGTTGTAGTCCGCCGTGGCCGTAGTCCGATTTTCAGTTTTTCCAAATTGAGAGTTTCTGTACTTTCTCCCCTGGCTAGCTTTGCCGCAGACACTAAATGCAAGTTTTCCACTGAGTCGAAAAGCATGCCTTCTACAGATTTATCTATAGGGGGTATGAATGCAGTGAGTTCTTCAAAATCCGCACCTCGATCCTAGAATAATGTGGAGGTAGAAATGACTTGGGTGTCTGAAATGAACTGAAATTCAGGGTAGATGTGACGTTTTCCTCTGGCAGATTTAACAAACGAGGTTTATTGCTATTGGAGCCTCCTTTTTGCTGCACAGTGGGGAGGTCGAGATTTAGAGACCTTGTCCCAATTGGTGGATGATTATGTGACTTCAAATCATAGATTTATTTCATTTTCAGAACTAAGTTTCGTAAAACGTTCATACGCTTTTAAGATACCATCTTATTAAAGGTACCAATGCCGCGGGTTTACTGCTGTAAGTCCAACCAAAAGACGCCCTCAACTTTTCATCATATTTAGGATCTTCATCAATTTTGGTGTCCAATATTGGACGATGCGAGAACTGTAGTTTCAGTAGTTTCTCCAATTCAGTGGTCCAAATTCCTTCGTTCTTAGAAATACTATTTCGGAAATTTTTGATTCTGCCTTTCATAGTCGTACTTCTTTGCCGTTAAATTGGATAGAACAACCAGGGTGAAAGCGCTATCAATGAAAGTTTCTTTCCGATTCCGAATAGATTTCTCCTGCTTTGACAATTTGGATAACTGCCGATTTGTTTGTCAACTCTTTTTTGTCGTTCTCAACTAAGTGACCGAAACAATGTATTCTGATAACCAAAACCTTCTTCTAATCCTTCTAAATTTCCGTTTTCCAATGAAAAAATTCCCGAAACAGCTCACGTTTAGATAATCAACGTTTTATCTGATAAATCAGAGACCGAAAACTAAAAATAGTTTCTCCACCAACTAGTCAAAACCCTCGGTGCCACTGAGATTATGAAAAGTCCTGACGATATGACACTACCTTGGCGTCCACAGATAAGGTCGTCTCGTTTCACTTGACAACATACCTCTCCTGCAGACTTCCCATATCAGAAAAAAAAACTATGAAAACTTTATGAACTTGTTTTTTCCGCATTCACATTCCTGTCTCCAGATTACCTTAAAAACGTCCCACAACCAAAATATTTTGAAACACTTTTCCGTACCATAAATCACTCCCGGATCGAATACTCATCGGTGACATATTGACGGCACAGGAACTGTTTCCCTTAATTGCTGATAAGAAGGCGAAATTTTTTCGTCTCTTCCAAATGCTGACCTCTGGCCGTTGGTTGCTCGCACACGAAAATTTCTTGGGACCCAAAATCAATCATTTTGACATTATGGAAATGTTATTCAACAATAAGGGTCGACCTCGTATTTCTTGTGGCGTTATCGTTCACCATCGGGAGGAAAATTGGCAAAGGCTACAAAGAAAAAGTGAAACAAACTTTTCCCTCATACTTAGATCCTTGAATCCTTTTCTATTTCTTGCAAGACTGGATGAGAAAAAAATTGAGGCGCAGAAAACGAGAGAAAATAAACGCATAAAGTTTGCACAATTCGACTCCGAGATTTATCTGATGTGATTCATATTAGGATCCAATAAATACGAAAAGTATTGTGTAATAAGATATTAAATTTGAATATAGACGCTATCTACGGTCGAATCTAAGAAAGCAGAAAGTTCTGCCAGGAGACGTTGCGAGCGAAGACGGGCAATCCACCTTTAACGATACTTCGGTTACCTTCCGATCCATGATAAAAAAAAAAGTAGAAGGATGGAAATGACGACGGCGATGGATTTTGCCCTGAGGAGCCTGTAGGGAATCGGTGGAGCTTCAGTGAATCCTATTATCCGTTCGCATATACGGGGGCTTCTTCAGTTTCCGGAATCCGAAAACGTGCAATTGATTTTATCTTGTTGGGGGTACTAACCCTAGCGCTTGAGCTCAAGCTGATACTTTATTTTTTTCCGAAGTATGTGTTACCGGTTTGCTCGTACTGATTTTCAGAAAATAGTATGAGGAAATTGAAAAGGATATGACTAAATTAAATATCGGATGTGAGTGGAAAACAAAAAGGAAGCGGAGTGAGGCTAAAACAAAATCGATCACCCTATCAGAGGCGTCGTTATAAGTTCACTTCTGAATAGAGTACTTTAGACCGAAAAAAAGCTAGTCCCAGTTGAAAAGTTCAAACCCGCAGAAGTTAGACACTAAGAACAATTCCTTCGTGGCAGGATCTTACCAATGTAACCCAACACACCAAATCGGTAACTCCACATTCACCTTTTGCATTGGCATATCATGTCTTATTTTTATGCTACAATTTATTTCCCGACCTTAGTCCCATGACAGTGTCTCGCTATGCTCCTTGCCTGCTCTACTACTGAAAGGATAATCAGTGGAATTTTATTGGCCATGTCGTCTGACTCGTACATTTTTTCTATGCCCTCTTGCTTTTTTGAGAAATCTTCAAAAGTAGCAAAGCAAAAAAGGAGCGACAAGTGTATTCGCCTCTTCAGATCCTTATCCAATATCCTCTCGTCCCGTTCGTATGACTTGGAAATAGTGCGCGCGAAAATCCTTTCGGTGTGCCATCCTCAAACGAGATACCTTTCTGGATTTCTGTAATAAGAACACACCTTTTGAATGCGACATTTGAGACCAATTTGATGTCGTTTTGAGTGGAATAAATGTTGGAAAAGATTAGTTGAAATTACGGCGAGTAAATGTTATTCTCTGAAGATGTTGATGGCGTGATTTGTCTTTTCAGGGCGATTACTCTGCTGAGATATTGTTATGTCTACAAAGTGACAATGTATATACCGTGAAGGGGTGGGGTCTAGTGCACGGGAATATATTAGTTGTTGCTCCTGAATGGTTGACTAACAGAGGGAAGATTTTCGCATTACCATCATGATCATAATAGCGAAGAAGAGATGAGAGTGAAAGCAATATCGTAGTGAATATTTCAGATGTTATTCTTATAATAGTGGAGAAGAGAAAGTAAGTGATCTGTGTCCGTTTATATAAAATATTTTATGGAATGGAAACAGTTTGAAGGGGATGAAATGGAGAGTCAAAGGAGATAACAACACAGTAAACAGTGCAGTCAGAGTTGTCCTCACCCTAAGGGTTGAAACTGTACGGCACATTGACTTTCATTCACAGATTTAAGGCTCTTGAGTGAGATACTCGATAATTCCTTTCTTTCTATTTACTTTCGATGCAAGAAGGGCAATATCTTTGTATTATAATTTCGTTCTCAGGTTTTAATTCCGTTTTTCGCGAAATTCGTTACCACAAATATGAACAATAAATATTGACACAATGATGCCTCAGTAGGTAATTCGATTTTTGATGATTTTTTCCCCCTCCATAAAGTTTGAAACGTGCAATTATTAGCAAATTCCAGCCCGTCCTCTGGCAAAATCTGCCAAGAAAACCACTCACCCAAACTGAGCCTGAAACTTTGTAGTCCCTATCAAAGTTTGGGTCAGGCCAAGTTGGACGTTATGCCACAGGATATCAGCAGTAAAAGGATCAACTTGATACCCTGCCAAAAGTATGTAATATAAACCTTAAAATTTGGCTAAAGTCCTTTGTTTAACTTTTGACCCGTTCACAAGCGGGGTCGGTTCGACGTGACCGATTGCACCAACCCAATGTACGATTCTGTTCTATGGCGACGAGAGCTAAGCAAGAAATACCATGCAACCAAGCTATTATTATTATTCTGTTAAGGGAAAGTCGCACCGCGTCCTTGAAGAACTATTGTGCCCTATTGGTCATAGTATCTCAAGCAGGCCTGTAACCGTTAGGAACTTTAGTATGCTCGCCACTTCCAGATGTTTCAGCTTTGCATCTGGTATTAAGTGTTCTCCCAGATGTCTCGACTTACTTTGCACAAGTGCCGGACACTGTCCCAGGACGTGCATAGAGGTTTCGTCCTCCTCCTCACAAAACCTGCAGGCAGTGTCCGTAGATATCCCTAGCTTCCCTAGGTGATAGTTCAGTGGACAATGACCAGTGAGAATTCCCACTATGATTCGGAGGTTCTTTTTGGTGAGGTTTAACCAATCGTTTGTACGCATGGGTTCGTATCCCCCAATAAGCACCCTGGACTGCTCCATCCCTATGCAACCAAGCTAAATAGGATTCAAAAGTTACGTGTACAGGTGCTACTGGGGCTCTACGATTCTGCACGGAAGAAGCCCTCAAGTACTCCTGCACCTATTCTACGCCTACGAGAACATCCTTGACAAAGTTTCTCGGGAATTCTGGGCATTCTTAAAGGACTACATCCCTTGCAAGATGGCTGGGGTATGATCCGAACCCAAGAAGTAACATAATTTTTCTGACCGACAGCCAGGCGACCATTAAGGCGCCATACTCGGTGGCGATATCTTCTACATTGACGAGACAGTGTAGGAACGCGCTGAACAGTCGGGGCGGCATGCTCAAAGTCACTCTTCTCAGAGGTCCCGGTCATAGAAACAAAGAGTAGAAAAGCAGGCCGATGGACTGGTCAGGCGTGGTCCTACTCTTAGCAGTCTTTCGGTTGACATAATTAGCGTCTTGCTGGCGACTGTCAGATGTGGAATTTACTTGCATCGCATCACAGCCACTAATATGTGATGACGAGGACCACTTGCGCCAAATTAAGGTGGATTTTACCGACCTATAATCAGGCCCGATGGTGTGAGTTTTTAGGGCCACACACGTGCAAATCGCAACCTGATTATGGCGGTTTGCTTCGGGTCTTAAAGAGGGGGTATATAGGAGACCATGCGGCAAGATTCCGCATACCCTACAGTTCGCATTGTCGTTGCTAAGGAGAGGAAGATGAAAGCCACAGGCACTTCCTTTGCGATTCCTCAGATCTAGCTATAGTCGGCCTGAAGGCACTAGGCAAACGATTTAAAACAAAAAGATTTTTAGTTAAAGGGTGGGCGAGCTATTATCCTTCGTGATTGCTACGGCCTGGCTGTGGAGATGTGACCCGGGGGAATTCTGATTCTCGTGCTCTTCCAACTGCAGTCATGGTCTTTCGAATTTGTGGCGCTCTACAGCACTAATTGGACTCCTAGGTGCAGCCGCTAGGAACGATGTATTAACAGCGCTAGATCCTTCTGATTTCATCCATTTCATTTCATTGCTGGTTAAGCCGTGTAATGGAACCCACTACCCTAGGGCGGCCGAAGCGTGCGTTGCCTTAACTGCTTTCTTATTTCACTTCCTTTCTGCCTCATTTTTTTATTAGACTGCTCTTCAATTTCAGTAACCTTACATTCCATACTGTAAGTAATAAACCCATAACTACGAAGCAAACGCACAACATTGTTGACGCAATTAACAGTTGAACCCAGACACGAAGTTGAGTTGCTGATGCTGACATAACTCTGCCATTGCACCGTCCTTTCATTAATAGCTAAACTCTGATTCGCAAGGCATTGCGTTGAAATGAGTCTAATTAGAAAGTCCATAGTGACTGCTGGGAGTCCTAGTTATCTTCCTGCTATTATTGATAGCCATCGGGGGGAAGCAACATTTGATATGTTACTGATAACAAAGCCAATATTTTGTGTTTGGTCTTCCAACGATTTGAACCAGTATACTTCCGGCGAAGTAGCTAGCAGCAATTTAGCCTCCAGGGATGATGATGAATATAGAGGAACCACGATATACTTAGAGTCTAACCATCTAAAACTACTAGGCCAATTTTGCTGTAAGCGGCGTTAGGTTTGTAATATGGTGTTAAGTTTTCTGATGGGAACTCTTACCGCGATGACAAGTACTGTTTTATGCGAGGCGATCCTCAAAGCACGAAGAATTTTTCTTTTTTTGAGTAGGTTAGGTGAATGCGTTTACGCACAGAGTGTTGGCCTCCCTCAACAGTACGCTTTCGGACTACCAACAAAACACCTCCCTGTCATCAGAGAACTAGCCGGGAACCTTGGGGCTAACCCTCCCGCTCTCTCGGCTTTAGGAGCCTTCAACAGGGAATCCCTCTTACCAGCTGGAGGGCAAGGGAGGAAGAGAGTTGTCAGTTCAAAGAACCCCTTACCATCCGGTCCCTCCATCGTTCGAGTTCAATCTTCTTCTCAATAAGAAGAGCCTGAACATAATGCGCAACACGACTCCAGCTGCCAGCGCTTTTCAACATCTCTCCGACAATGTTGTTAGGAGAGAGCTGTGTCTACATAAAGCTGCCTATCAAAGCCGTCCCACCTTTCGCAAGAGAAAAAAGTGTGTTCAACGTCGTCATTGCAGAACACACAATCAGGAGATCGCGCCTTCCCACTCCTGTACAGGTACGACTGAAAACCTCCATGCCCGCTCAGAAGTTGAGCAAGGAAGTAATCAATCTTACCGTGCATTCGGTTCAGGAATGAGTCTAAATTGTCGATGAATCGCGCAATTTATCTGTCCTTTGGCTTGCCACTCGGTAAGGGTGTGCTGATGTTTTTCACCGGAAACCACTTCTGCTTTCCTCAAAGAAGCTCATCTTCGAGTCGAGCATTTAACAGTTGTTTTTGACTCTATAGTTAACTCGCTGATCGATATGCGACGAAGGGTCGTGATTCTCTTTCTGGTCAAGATGACTACTTCGGTTTTTTCAGTACATCCGCTTAACCGACGCATCAATATGCAAGGCAGGCTTTGCGCCTGCTCGACAACGCGTCCGGCAACAAGTGCCGCAACGTCGTCTGCATAACTCAGAAGGCGCGACTCTTCGGGCGTATCGAGTCGCAGCAGACTATCGTAGGAGACTTTCCAGAGGCCCGGCCCTGATTTCCATCCTCCTCTGGTCCTCTAGCGTCTCATAGAGCAGGGAGCGGTCTTTCATATAATCCCTCAATATCCGCAAGAGATAGTTTGGAACGTGAAATGAGTTTTCTAATGTGCCTAGCATATCTGTCCATCTTACGGAGTTAAAGGCATTTCTGACATCGAGCATTATGAAGAGCACTATCCGTCGGGATCGGCGGCTAAGTGCCTCGGCTCGATGAACCGCATCCACGACCTCCAGCATCCACTGTGAATCTTCCTGTTCTGAACCCGAACTGCCTTGGGGATAAGTCTCCGACAGCGCGGATCACTTCAGCCAGTCAACTCCTAATGACCTTCATGATCACTTTCCCGGCGTGTCAAGCATACACAGCGGTCGGTATGAAGACGAGGGCTCCGAGTCTCCTTTTTCCTTGCTGATCAGTGCGAGTTTGGCCACACGCAAGCAGCAAGTCTGGCCGTTGGCGGAACATCAACTTGTAAACTTCCGGCAGGATACCGTCAGGACCTTGCGCCTTCTTGTTTTTCATAGTTAGAACTAGTCCTTCGAGCTCTCTCATTGTGAAAAGGGCTAATCCTCGATGCTTTCCTCGCTATTGAGATCAACCCATACAGGATGTTTGGGGAATAATGTTGGTACAATGCGGTCCATCTGGTCGGTACTTAATATGCAGGGATTCCGCAGAGCCCCGATTTTCCAGGCTTATAGCTTATAGCCAAGTCACCTCGTTGACCAGGTTCTGCAAGCCGTTAGCTTTGCTTTTATTTATCGTACTACGGAGTCTCCTTTTTGCTGATCTATGGTGTGCCTTTATGGCGCATGCCTCCTCGTTGGCGTGTAAACGTTGTGCCAAACAGCGGAGCTTATGACACTCCCTCCTTAGGTCGGTAATTTCTGCCGTCCACAAGTACGTTGAAGGCTTATCGCGACTGAGGCGTCTTCGGGGCATGGAAGTCTCACACGCCATCGTTACCAGGTTCAACACTGAATTCACGTCAGTGTGAGTTGCGATGCTACCACCCCTGCAGCACCCTCCAGCGCGGCTTTGCCTGCTCCAAGAGCTTCGGCCAACATCCCGATATTCACCCTCGCAATATTCCACAGGCAGGGGGAGCATCGGGTTGGTGTTCGCCGGCAAGTAGCGTCAACCACCTCGAACGCGGTGTACTGGTGATCACTTGCTGAAAAGTCTTCTAGGACTTGCCACTCGTCTACTGATGGTGTCAGACGTTCCAACGCAAAAGTGATGTCAGGAGTGTCTCATTCACAGCCTGGGCGCCGAAACTTTGTTGTGGATCCGATGTTTAAAACTACGAGCCCGCCATTTCCAGAATCCGTTTCCCTCTGAAGTCTGGCTGAGGCATGCCGCATTCAAGGGCCCTAGCATTAAAATCACCGCCTACCAGGGTTCGCCCCTCCGCGCTCGAAATTGCGTCCTCCAGAGCATCAAGCCGGTGCCGAAGGTCCGGCATCGTCTCATTCAGCGTCAGGTAAACGCTAAAAACTTTGTCCCTAAATACCGGATATAGAAAAATCCATTTCCTCGGCCTTCGGAAATAACACGAACTCGACCCGAACCCAGATGGCAGCGGTGTCCGGTAAGTTGTCCCTGTTTCGATATGGCTCACTGATTAGCACAAGATCAACATTTACCTCCGCAGCGAACTGCCCTGACAACTGATGAGCGGTTGCACTCCGATGCATGTTAATTTGTAAAATGCGGATCATGCCATTCACGTCCTAACCCTTTTCATTTTCGCAGACATGTATAGCACTTGATGGGTATTATCCGCATTCGTACCCTACATACTACCCATCCAATTTTGATTTTCCCGCTGTTAAGGAGTTTCCTCGCTTATTGCTTTGGAGGATTAAATTGAAAACTTTATATAATTTTCCCAGCTACGATGTTATCTTGGAGGACCCGAAGCATGGATACATGACCACTCAAAATTGACTGAGGAAAGGAGGATAGGGGTTGATATTCGTAGCTAGAAATCCCACACACTGTCATTAATAGGTCAATACTTTTCAATGATTTTTTTTCTGGTCAATGAAGACTACAAAGTGCATTACCTAATATTCACTGCTGTAGGGGATGATACGAGGATAAAGAAGGACGAACTATTTCGCATCATATCTATTCAACTCCTCTCCCTTTTCCGCCGGAACGAATACTTTTCTTGAAACCTACCTTTCCCTTCCAGGAACTGTCGATGGTTCCTAGTAAATTCCAGTCCTTGGTGGTTTCCTATCAAAGGAGTCCACAAGGAGCAATTGACCTTTTCTTCCCACCAGAAAAATTGGAATGTTTCAAATATGAGTTTGCTTTTCAGGATGAACCAAAAATTCTACTGTCAACCATCGAATATTACTGGAAACAATATTTATTGACTATCAGTTGCTTCCTGACATTTCACTCATTGCCGATTATCGATAAATGCAATAAATTTATTCCAGAACAAATTAAATATCAATTGGAAATAAATGCCATCACAACAATGATATTTGTCCTTGCCATCCACAAGCTTCCATACACTTCGATAAATAATCTCCTTCGATAGCCCCCAAATTTACTGCTTACACATAGCGTATCTAGCTGGAAGCCAGTGTTATCAGCGTACCAACACCCAATCGGGCCCCCCATCTACTGAGCTTATTGAGTCCCTGTAATCCGACGGAGTAATAATTTACAACTGAGACGATTCCCTTTAATTGAAATTTATGCTCAAACATTATCCTGATTGGATCCATCCCATAGATACGTGTGTGCTTATGGCTTATCCATTGTTAGTTGAGAATTGTACATATATCAGATCATAAACTTGAGGCTATTATCCTTCAGTATCCTGTAATGTTGTCCGAACAGACATTATAGCTCTTCGGCACAGGTCATTAAATTGCTCCACTGACACTTGGACGGGTATGTGTGCCGGGACTCTTGTGTTGTCCGGACGTAAAGCGAACGAAAAAGCATAGGCAGCCTGTCCTTGCCTGGAATATACCTTGGGTGCTTGCTAGGTGACCTCTTGCTGGTATCTATTCAATATAATGCCCCCAGAAGCGTACCTCGTGATATATCGATGTCATCACTAACTGCCGTACAAGATTCACCTGGGTGGATAACAGGATTACACTTTATCTGGTGTGAATATTTAGAATAATTCAAGGCTGCTCCTCGAGGGCGGAAGAGTGGTGAATAAATAAAAGTTAGCATTGGTTCCGCTGTTATTGGGTGTTGTAATGACAGTTTTATTGCGAATAGGCGACGAATGTGGGAGTGCTCAGCTGCGGGACGTTGATTCATGAATTTCAGATGGTTTCCATAGGAACTTCTAATCGATCATACAGAAATGGGACTGCTTCAGCGCCACGACCGGGTTTGCCTACAAACACAGTTCGTTTATGCAGTCTATCCTCAACTCTTAACCATCTCGTCTCATTTACAATTTAGAGAGTACATATCCTCGCATGTAATTCACCCCCAAATTTTAATTTGAATATCCTTTCCGCTGTCTCATTTCATCTGAACTGCCAGCACAAAATAATCAACAGACTTCGCACGATTCAGACGAACTGCAAACTTTTTCTCACAGATTGCCAAAAGGATTTCAGACAGGAACGGGAATTTGCCAGAATGTCATTCATCTTAAGCTATCTATGCATTGGAAAAGTTTTGCAATAATCTAGGAAATTTGTTATTCCTCTCCGGTTGAGTTTCATCACTGTCTGTCCCCTGCCTCCTGCTCGAAACCCTAGGAGTACTTCAGAGTAGTATCAGCATACGATTTGCCTTAGTAGATGCCGCTAAGCATCTGACATACTCCCTTGCAGATGCGTCCCTGTCTCGGTAACAACGGAAAATGTGACATGCAGAATAGTTCTTGGCAGGATGATTAATATGCATGAGCATCTGTGAAACGCGCGACAACAACTACAACTGTTAACCATGAATCAGACGATTACGGAACGCCGAGTGAGTGCCTGTTTTGATGTTTTTGTCTTTTGCCACAGGAGGTGGTTACGTTCTCAGGAACAGGATTCACACTTTGTGGCAGCTTGCTCACACAGAATTTAGATAATGGTAAAGAGATGCACAGTTCCATTGACAAGGACTGCGTTCCTTCCTAGCTAGGAATAGACATTCAACTGTTGTGGGGTTGATACTGTGTTGATTATTTAAATTAAGGCTTCGTTGGAAGCAGGACGAAAGTCTCATTGCTACCAAGCATTCTTTTAGCAAACAGGCGGAGTTGAAAAGGATGCTGATATCGGAAAGCTTCCTATCCGCAAAGGTAAATATCTCTGGAAGTCTTTCATGTAACAAACGTATTCAGGGTTCTACACGGTAGACTTAGGATAAATGTGGGTATGGAGGTGCCAGCTAAGGTATAATCGAGAAACTTAATCAATAACGCTTTCCCGCCGTTAAACTATGCAAGGACTGCGCTTGATTGAACTTAATTCGGGGCTTCCAGTTGTTGTTTCAACTTTTTCAGTTGCGTACTCTCCAGCCCCTGCATTCCTCTCTTCATCTCAGCTGGGCAAACGTTGGAGTTAGAGCGGGTGTATGTGGAAAAGGCACCCCCTGAAAACCACCTCCGGTCTCTCTAACCCCAGTGCCTCGAGACTGCTGTTTAGGTACTTCTTCGAGGGGCATGCCTTTAGTCACTCACGCTTATGCTTCTTTCTGTTTTCCTCCTTCGTATTTCCTTAAGCAACTCTTTCTACGATTTGTACGATTGCCGAGGAATCCAAACCGTAAGGCAATTCTTGGGCCTCTTGGACCTCAGTATCTTCGCAACTATATTCTCCGGACTCATGCTCCTGCTCAGCACTTGGGTTAAATTCCTCCCCTCTATTGGAAACTTTGAGCAGTGAAACATCACAAAATTCGAGGATACTGCCTGTAGAAACCACTGTGTCCCGTGAGGAACTTGGTAAAGTGGTAGCCTGTTAGCGTGTTTTCGCTCAAACGATACTCAGAAATTTTCTGTCTCTATCAAGTAGACTTCCATATCCTCGATATGCTTTATTGTAACAGGTTATCCGCAAAATTGTCATTTGCTGAGTTTTCGTAGAGAACAAACATCCCACACATGACATGACATCCCACGACATGACGCACTTTTGGACACTTAGCTGTCCCGTACTAAAGAGTCCTCTCAGAGAGGTAATTGTATTATAGAATAGACACGGGGTAAGTTCCAGGAAAATCAATGTGCGCCAACGATCTTTTGCCAGATTCACCACCGTGCTTATTGCATCCACCTTTGAGTGGGGTCCCGGAAACCCATGCTAGCGTCCCAATTAGCTATTGCTGTTTGTTTTACTTGGTGTTGACTCTCCGCATTATCCTATGGGCAGATCAGGCGATATGATGCTTATTGGGTTTGAGAAGCAACACCAACTTTTGCTTTTTCCACAGGGCATTGAAACTTCATTCTTTTAGGCATGCCTTGGCGAGAAATTTGGGCCGAGTCTCCGTTAGGGATGTTATCCAAACCAAGGGCTTGATTGTCGTCGATTCTACCATATATTTCCTGCAGTTCATCTCCGTTTACTGGAGCGGCAGTTGTCTGTCTCTCCTTACGATTGTTTCTACCGGCCTTTCCTTTAAATCTCTGGTAGAACCTCTTTGTCCGGAAACATGCGGTTCGCAAAGCTGCAATTTCATTTGGCTACTAGTAGTAAGATTGCTTTCTGGGGAGCAGTAGCTTTCTTGGCATAGTAGCATAGCATGCTTCCGCCAGCCAGTGGGTGAGTTGGATAATTTTTTCTCTAGCCCCACTATGGAGGTATATTTCCAGGCTGAGTCCAGCGGAGAACGTGGACCCCTCGAAGGCTTTCGTCATCCACCCAAACAATCGACCCGGCATTATGCTGGAGCTCTTTTTCGAGCTCGATTCGCCATTGCAAATTGAATGGTGGGCAATATGAGTATAGTCTTCAGAGACTTGCCAAGCAACTCTACTGGCTAAGGCGACGTTTACGAATATCAGTTCCACTGTAGACTCGAGCCTGTTCCTCTGAAAGTAGGAATACAAATGCACCACACTTTTTCAAGTTCATTGTCCGACTATCCCAATCACGTTTGCTCTGATTAATCCATGTTCCGTGTGTTCCATTATTTCTTTGAAGGACCCGCAAACCCACGCCACTACCGTCGTTTCGATGTAACTTAATAATTATGGCCACATATTTGTGGTCCGCTTTCCGCCCCAAATCAGGTACTTCGAACAACCAATTCATGGGATACTGGTAACTAAATATAATAATTCGCAGTCTGTTAGCGTTGGTATTTTGTGTAAGCTATGGGAGCCAGGGTACCCCCTCAACACGAGCTGCCTCACTACTCGACTGCTAAATCTCCAAGTATGATTTTCATATCATACTTGCGGGAAGCTTCGAGGGTCCAATCTAGTGCCTCGCAGAAAGTATCCTTCTCCGACTCTGTAGTCTCTTCTATAGGGTGTGAAGCTTATATTTCTCAATTTGCCTTGCAAATGCAGAGCGCATAACCTTTCGCTTATGTTTTTAAAGTCGATAACCGCAGGTTTCATTTTTTGGTTGACTAGCAAACCTATGTCAAGCACATGGTTTACTGGATGCCAGCTATAATATTTGGTGTAGTCGTTATTCTCCAGGAAACCGACCCCTGTCCAATACATCTCCTGCAACGGTTTTATATCAGCGTCATATTGAAACAGGGTACCGGCTAACTGTTCGGAAGTATTCGGTCTGTAGAGGAAGCACATGTTCCATGAGAAAATGCGCAAATCATTAGTCTGTTTTCGCAGACGGGTTCGCCGTTCTACTACCCGTTCAGTCCAGTGCTCCTTTCATGGCTTCGTAACTGTGGTTCTTTATGTAGGGTCGTCGGCCCCACCCAAATCCCAACCTGGACACCAGTTGCTACTCGCTTTTATTCTTCTGCGTCTGCTGATTGGGTATCAATCCTCGTTTCGTTCTAGGACTTATACTACTCTTTGACAGTCACTTACCGGCAGCTTCTCTAAAATTGATGTGCCCCGAGAATCTGGCTGAGGCGTTAAAGTTTCCTCAGACTAGAACTTTCCCTTCCGTGTTTCTATTCTCGTCCTCCAAAGCGGCGAACCTATGTCGAACGGCAGACATAGATTCGTTCGATGTGTAGTAAACGCTAAAAAAATGTCACTTTCGCATAATGGACCCAAACGGAATCATCTCCTCGGCCATTGCCTCGCGCTCATTCATCGTATCTGTCATCCAGCTCGTTCATCGTATCTGTCACCCAGATGGCAGCAGTTCCACATATACCGGCATCCCAAAATGGTGAGCCCTTATCTTGATACTGTTCGCTGTCAACTCTTTTTTCTTGCACCATCTGCCCCATCAGTTCGGAAGCAATTGAACTCCTATGCATTTGGCTTGCAGAATGTCGATCATAGTAATTGGCTTTTTAAGACCTGGCACCGCACGGATCCGGAAACATGAGCCACATCTTGTTTCTGCAGATCGCAGTCCATACAAAGAAGACATCATTGGTCCACTGCGCGGGTCTTCGCTTTGTGCCCGGATTCGCCACACTTGTAATACAAAGTGTTTCTGTGTTGTCCTTTGCAAACATCTATAAGACCAGCAGTTGAAGCAGCGGATTGGAACTGCCTTGTCCTACGAATGATGCACCTGATGTTTGTTTTCTCGCAATGAAGAAGTAGGCTGGCTGTTTTCTCAGAGACGCGAGAGTGGTCACTTTTCGTCCCCCTTTTTTATAACTTCCTCCATCTCCTCCTTATTTGCGAGAGAATCCGGTCCCTTATTTCAAGAAAGCACATGGGTCCTAGACTGGAAACCACTGCTTTCGTGCCTATAATATTCCGAACAGGCTCTGAGAATGTATCTTTCTTATCAGTGATCGACCCAGGTTTGGATATATTTAACGTCTATCCCAGCTTTGCTGCGAATTTCCCGGAGAACTTCCACGAAAGATCTCGCTCCGTTTGGCTTGATGAAAAGCGCCTCTGACCGTGTTTGCCCCTTCTCTTTTTCTGTAGCGCGATGTTGTCGTCGTAGTTCATCCCGGTTTTGTTACAGTGGAATCACTGCCATCGCTATCGATCTTAAATTCTTGTTGTTGAATTTGGGTCTTTTTCGACGCTGCTTGGCCCGTTTGGTTACACTCTCGCAACCTCTTCTTGCTATACCCTTGGCGACAGATCTGCCCTGCCTTCCGCTTGTTTCTTTTTATTATTTTCTTCCCTAGCGGGTTAAGGGCGTGGGGTTTTTTCAGCTAGGTGCTGAACTAGCGACGTTTTCGTCAGGCCCTCTTCGACTGTATTCCGGGAGTTTCGTTGGTGTATAATATATGCCCAGGAAGTCCTTCATTTCCATTATGCCATTTTTGACATCAATGGAAATCTTTCGCTGAATGATGGTTCCAGCCTTCATTCTTCATAAAACTACCGGATATTTCTTTTTTCCTACGCCCTCGTTTCTCGGATGAGGTCCATCCTCGCTGGTGAGATAACTTGCGTTTCTGCTTGGATGCCGACTTCGTTAACCCTTTTCCCGAGGAAGCAGTGCCACACATTGCGAAATTTGTCACCTTTTCTTGTGGCCCTTTTTCCGACCTCTAACTCGATTGTGTTTCTCCTTTCGGCCGCCAGAACAATTATGCTCCTTGATGATGTCATTGAATTACAGGTCCAGGTGTGAAGTCATTATTTCCACTAGAAAGTGCAGTCACCCTAAATGATTCCCGTGATAGTCTATTTAAGCAGGAAGGAAACATGTGAATCGACATAAGTCTTTATGGAAATTTATGTTTAAAGTCGCGAGCAGGCGCTAGATTGGAATTTACCTCAACTAAGCTTGCACTATAAACTTAACGATGTCACAACGTACTTGCTATCATGCCAAAATTATGATTGGGACGGAAGTAGCCTTAACATTAACCTGAAGTTTTCACGAGATTTCACTCTGGAGTGGGAAGTTGACAGAACGCCAGCTCATGTGCAGCCTATTCCGAGTGGATAGCCGAATTATTAGTCCTTCCCATGCCGGGCGTTTGCGTCTCACGTTAATAAACCACCATGTTGACTGGGAGGTGTGATCGGAATCTCGTGCTTAATATCAATTTTTAGGACGCGAGGGAGCACCTTGCAGATACAGTAAGTATTACTCTGACACTGCATTCACGCTTAGTTCCGGCAAGCATGCCAGAGAGCAACAATGTAATTCAGCAAGAGGGGAAAGATTGCTGGCCACAATCACATCATCTTGACTCGCTGAATTCAAAAATAACCAGTCTGCACTACTGGAATTCCAGCTGATGTTGGAGAAAGCAAGCATTCTGGCAAACGTCGTTATTGTGGCCAATGAGCATTCCCACACTTCAGAATTCAATCTTAGTAGGTTTCGGGAGGGTAAGTGAATACGTTTATGCACAGAATGTTGGACTGCCGTAACGCTATGCTATTGGACTACCAACTAAATACCTCCGCGTCGGCAGAGAGCTAGCCTGGATCTGTTTGTCATATTACTTCGGACCAGCCTTCCTGCTCTCCCGGTTTTAGGGATTCTTTTTACTAACAGAAGGGCAACGGAGGAAGATAATTGTAAGTTCAAAGGACCCCCCGCCATCTGGGCCCTCCACCAGTCAAACATTACTTTCTTTCCAACGACTAAGACTGTGTGTGCACCTCCCTAATAA
Source organism: Hermetia illucens (assembly GCF_905115235.1). Classification (NCBI taxonomy): domain Eukaryota; kingdom Metazoa; phylum Arthropoda; class Insecta; order Diptera; family Stratiomyidae; genus Hermetia; species Hermetia illucens. The sequence goes on from NC_051854.1 coordinate 15,669,062, forward strand.
TATTGTCTGGAGAGAGCCCCTCTGTGTCTGCATAATTTTACTGACGAATCTCATTCCACCTCATTCCACAAAAATAAGGTGTGATCGGTGTCGCCCACAACTCCGTTGCAGAATACACAATCAGGGATCGTGTTTTCACAATCTTGAGCATGTGGGACGGAAGACTTCCACGTCCACTTAGAAGCTAGAAACTGAGGAAAGAAATAGTCAGCCTTACCATACTTGAAAATCAACCAAAGGCGTAAGTGCAATCCACCTGCTTCTTGACTCATTTTGCCAAGATGGTTGTCTCTCATTTGGTGTGTTTAGCCGTTCTTCACGAACCACCATCTCCATTGAGTCCCTTTCCTTACAATGTACATTTCTTAGCAAAAGAGCAACGGGAATTACACCCGTAATCACCATCAACAACCGGTTCAGAGACAGAACGATAGGCAGATGCCACCTGCGCAACTTCCAGTCGCCGTATTTGTGCAGTGCATTCGCGATACATCTCCTTGCTTAGAACATGAGTTCATATCTCTGCACCATGGAGTAGGGTAGACTGCGTTGTACGTCAATAGAAGACGTCACCTGGTAGATATCGAACCCCCAATATTTGCCATAAGCCGACTTAAGGTCTAGACTCTAGCTGAAGCGATGTGCGCTGCTACTCTGACTAGCTGGAAAAGCTCATTTTTGTATCGAGCGTCAACCATTCGTTTTGATTAGAGTATCGATTTGCCGAGCGGTATAGGACCCAGGGTCGGAATCCTCCTTTTAGCCAGAATAACTACTTCGGTTTTCTTTGCATCTTTTGCATAATCGACCAGGAGCAACTCTTCTGGCATGTCGAGTGGGTGGATGCGCTCGAGAGGTCCGGCCTAAGGATGGATCCTTGTGCTACTTCCGGCGTAATCTCCATCTTCCTCTAGCCTCCAGGCGTTACATAGAGCAGGGACCTATTTTTTCAGATACCTTTATATCTATCAGAGATAGCCCAGATGAAATCGATTGTTAAGTACGCCTAACATGTCCTTCCATCTAACGGAATTAAAGGCACTTCTGACATGAAGCACTAACGCGGAGCACCATCCGTTGAGGTGGAGGGCGGTGTACCTCTGTTTGATAAATCTCATCCAAAAAAAAACTGAACTACTTTGGAGATAAGTCCCCGGCAATACGAATCGCTTCATTGAATCTATTCCTGACGAGCTTTTCCGACAATTTCTTAGTCGTGTCAACCATACAGAGTGGTCGTTACGCAAACGATAACTCAGGACCTCCTTTTGTTTTGTTTAACGCAAGACTCGCTATTTCCAACGGAAAGGAAAATTCCCCCTTTCCATCAAGTATTGAATGCGCCCTGGAGTTGGTCTGCCCATATACCAGTTTTTATACCTCTTAGGGATACCATGGAGTCCTGGCGCATTCGTGTTTTGCACGCTCCGCTACGCTGTGGACATGGAAACAACGCATCCGTTGAATGTTATCCGATCTATTACTAAATTTATGAAACTGTTAGCTGAAACGCCACCACCTCCTCCTCTCTATCGGTCTATCCGTTGCAAATCTATCAGTGTTCCCCTTCGTGACGATCTATGCATAGGGAGAGTGCTGAGCTGCTGCACATTGACAGGTGGCGTCTACCAACTCGAACGCGATATATGGGATGGCTGCTTGCTGAAATAGAAGATAGAGTCAAGTCTTCCTAAACTCGCCACCCATCCATTGGCGCACCATCCCTCGCAGCCCTAACGCATAAACGTTGACGTGAATCGGTATTTAAGCCTTACTCTCACCAAGAAACCATTTTCCTCTGCAATGTGGGCGGGGCATGCTTTATGCAAGTGCCCTGTCGTTGCAGACACCTCCAGCCAGGGTCCGCCCCTCGATCCGGGATATTTTCATTAGTTGTTAAATAGATGCTGAACCATTCTGGCAAACCTCGTTACTCCTGAACACAGAATCCAGACAAAGCTATCACCTGGGCTTTAGGCAGGAACGTTAAGTCAGGGATCGTGTTTGCTCGAAGGGATTTTTTATCTTAGAAGCAGATGCTTATCTGTTGGTATATGCGGTGCGGTAGGTACACCAACTGAAGTGTTATGTCTGCTTTATTGGTAGAAGAGTTTGCTATTTTCTCGTTTGGAATTAGTGGGACATTCTCGGCTACATCTTAACCTCTATGAGTACTTCGTGTTTTATTACCTCTGAATTTCAGGTTGCGCATTTAGCTGTTCAGGATCCCTTTCCCCTTAAGCTTCTTATCGCGGTAAGATAGATGTTCTTCAAAAGGGAGCCTTCCTCCTTTTCGATATCGGGGTCTTGCAAAAGCCTTGAATACGCTTATAATTGTACATAAATATAATACCAGCAGAGTCAACATGTCATACATTGCTGGCGCTACTATTTAAGGGAATTAGGTTTCTTAGATAGTAATATCTTTTCTCATTAAAATTTTTTTGAGATTTATTTCCGAAATTAACCAGAAAACAGTAAAAGAAGCATTGATGTTTGGCGCATAGTATCCCTTCTACCCAAAGACTCTTGGTAGCCACGACAGGATCGTTCATAGACAATTCTATCTAAGTTATGGTTGCATTGTATTTTGGAAATGTTTCGGGGAAGAGTTATCTATTGCTTCTTATTGAGAACTAGCATTGTTCAACCGGTTTCTGTATGTTGGAGCAATTCATTCTGTAAGAGTTTGCACGCATTTGCAAATCTTTGGCAGAGCATTCTGACTCTCCTGTTCTCATGTTGCTCCGGACAACTCATCGAGCGCCCATTAAACTCGTTTTAGTCATTTGATTTCGGTCGCGTGGTCCAGTGCGCAGCTTTGGGGAATTATTCCAGATTTTTATAAGTAAATTTTGCCTTTCATATAATAAAATAACAGTGAATATTTAATTATTTATTATATCTGAAGGGTGAAATAATAATTAATAATAATTAATATATGTGAACAGTGATAGAATAATAGTGGTCTTTTCTTATTTTCCACTAGTTTGCTGCTCTAATCTTTTACCGCCCTTGGATGTGACGGAATTGCATGTCGATACTTGCGCTTATCACTTAGCCAGTCAACAAGTCACCTATTTTTGGGAGCAATTTCGTGCTAAATGGATCCTGGAAAAGGAAGAGCCTCAGTGAATCCGGGAGCATGGAATTACGTGGAACCTTGTTCTCCTTTAAACTCCGGTTAATTCTCCGTCGGTAAAGTGCGCGTTGTGAAATGAAGTGTACCTTTCAACACGTGTGTGGCGTTTTAACCAGACTCCTTAATTCTCGTGATGTAACTTAGTAAGGACTACGTTGTGCTCGCGCGGAATATTCGTCGGGTTTTCTTCTCGTGTGAAGCAATCTAAGTTCCTTCCATAAGCTCCTAATACCCAAACATTTTTAAAAATGCTCCTTTAAAAAATAGTCCTAGGCTAGGACTTTCTTCTAATTTTGGATGAGGCCAATCCAAGGACGACATTCACTGACGCGAGTATTATTTTCACTGGATGGTTCCCAAACTGTGCGAAATTTAGATGGTGATGAATATTAAAACTTTTTCTAGTGCCATTAATAAAGTGTGTAGTGTCCATTCTATATGGTGAGGACCTCGAGAATATATATAACAAGCACTTTTCAGGCCGCAAAAAGCCGTGAGTACAAATTTTCCCCATTTGACTTCTTCCTTTGCTTTGTTTGATATTTATTTATTTACTTAAAACAAAGGATTATTGGGTGTGTATTTCAACGTATCATACTAATTCCTACAGAGGTGATGATGTTTTGCGTATAAACTAAAAGACAACACAATTTTATTTTATTGTAAAATATGAAACCATTCCCAAAAATAACAATCATAATCATCATCATCGGCGTAACAACCGGTATCTGGTCTAGGCCTGCCTTAATAAGGAACTCCAGATATCCCAGTTTTGCCAATTCGATATCCCTACAAGCTGCCTGGCATCCTGGCTTACATCGTCGTTCCATCTCAAATAGGGTCTGCTTCGTCTTTTTTTTCTAGATATCGCCCTTATAGACTTTTCGGGCTGGATCATCCTCATCCATACGGATTAAGTGACCCGGCCACCGTAACCTATTGAGCCGGATTTTATCCACAACTTGACGGTCATGGTATCGCTCATAGATTTCGCCGTTATGAAGGCTACGGAATTGTCCATCCTCATTTAAGGGGCCAAAAGTCTCCGAGGAATACATGAAGACTGGCACACAATCCCAAAGTCCGGATCTAGTTTACATTGCTGTTAATATACTGCTATATGCTTCCTGGATAAAATTGATAGCGCGCTGGTATGTTCCGAGAGACTGGACATTGACTCTGTTTTGATCTACAACCGCGAACCATTTATTAAGCTCAGTAATTTGCATCAGCCCCTGGTACTACTGTTGTGAAAGCCGTCCTACCTTAGGATTATCTCTTTGTTTTAACCACTTCAGCCCCTGCTGAAACCGATGCAAATACTCTTGACGCCATCGGTGCCATAATCACTGCTTCATGGATTGTAGTAACTTCCACCTCTTTACAAGAGTTTCACACATCTCAATGGGATCACTTCATGACTCAAATAATAAGTTGTCTCCGGTGATAAAATGTCATGGAGTTAAGGCTGAATGGTATTTCCGATCGAACTCGGGCCGAAGATAGGACTCGCATTAATTGTTCTCTAGGGTTCGCCATCATTTTAAATAAATTAGGCATTCGTGCATAGTGTGGTGAGCTCCTTGAGTTAACAACTTTGCTAATGTCCCTTTTGGTAGGATCGCAGAATGCTGAATTTCTCTTCCCACCAATATTTGGGGTATTCTTCCGCTCACCCTGAGGATACCCACAGTATCGATCCAAGGTGCAAGTGGCTGCAGAGGACTGGAAGAAGATATGGATGGATGGTCGCTAATGTAGCCTGGTATCAAATGTGCAATCTTGTTCGAGTTGCAATCTTCTGTTGTGAAGGAGTTACGGGCGTTTAAACGTCGGATTTATAGAATTATGTATAAATCTCGACCTTAACCTTTCGCCTCGCTGCTGACTACTGACTAGTCCAACAATATTTTGGTACGTCACTCCATCCATATGCCTCCCCTACTTGCGCGATAAGTTTGGCCAACAGAATTGTGCCACATAGTTACAAACGGGGTAACGACTGTGTTTTGATGGGGATACCTTAGACTTCGACGCTTCGAGGAGTAATTACTATTATATAATGTAGATAGCAGCTGCATAGGCTTTTGATGACGCATCGCAGAACCCATGGAACTCCAGTCAGTTTGTCGGGAAAAAACTCTATCCAGCGTGGAATAAGTAAATTACGTAGTGATGGAAGCTGATTCCATACAAAGAGCCAGTACTTGATAATATCATCCCGCAAAGGATCATCCAAATTGCATTTTGTCAACCAAGGCTTTATGCTAAAACCATGCAATCGGTGTGGTCCAACAATTTGGCGATATCTGCCAATATGGAACGTTTTGTGTAATTTGGTTGCTTTTGACTGTAGTTCACATCTATCGAGAAGGAAGATTTGTTTGTTGCCGCGTGCTATCGACAGCTTATTGTTTTAACGTTTTCGCTGAGGGTAATGGTTAAAGGAAGCTTCATATCTTGAGCTTCTGCTGTAACATGCTCCAATAAAGATGATTTGTTTTTCACTTACGTAAGTGAAAGTTCACTCTCTTTGATAGCTTTTATGGGTCTGATTATCATTTGAGCCATTCCTCTAACTTGCCTACATTAGTAAGAACATCAATATAGAAGTCTAAACGCAAAATTTCAGCACAGATGACAGTAGTATTTGACAAGTTGGGATTACGTGAAACTGGATCCTTGTTCCGCATTAGATTAGTTTTTATATTCGCAGTAAATTGCATTAGCAACTTATAAGCGGTTGCACTCCAGTGCATGTTGATCCGTAGGATGCAGACCATGATAACCATGTCCTAGCTCTTTGCAATTCGGTTCTGGAGATCGGATACCGCCCCCAACGTGCAGTATATTCAACGCTTTCACCACGCACACCACGATCCCTGCAGAAAAGGCGACGGGTCGCAGCTACTGCGTTGCCCTCCTGAGATACCTAGTGGGGACATTGGTTTCCTCTGGACATTCACGCTTGATGACTCATTTTACTTCAGTCTTTTCTGTGAGACTGCCAAAAATTTCCAGAGACCACGTGGGTTCTAGGCTTGAAACCAAAGCCTTTTTTCACAGTAGTCGTTTGGTTGCCTCATAGAAGGTACCTTTTTTTGTTTTTTCTGGACCACATTTGATAAGAACTTCGCCTTCTTTTCTGGTATTTGGCCTTACAGTCCTTTTCACTGGGTAGATCGGTGAGCGATGCATTTCCGTGATGCCCCTAAACACAGCCAAATATTGTTTCGCCTTTATATCTCCACAATTTTATATTTATTTTTCTCTAAAATTGTACCACCGCATTGTACGCAAGAGGGCAGCAATAGTCAGGAACAGGTGTACCCTCCGAGGTAAAGGCCCTAGTCCTGTTCCCGGAGCTCTGGCCGATGTCGGTCTACTAATACTGGTCTCTATGGTCAACTGGGTGGATGCAGTCCGTCCCCGACTCCTCATACCTGGAACCCTCACCTCACAATGTTCAGATGGAAGGATTACAGATGATATGAAAAGAGCAAGATAACAAATAACGAACCTAAACTCCATTGAAGAAATAGCAGGAAAGGAAGAGTAAGGTGTGATGACGTCCACATTCCCATTCAATTGTGTGATTTTATAAACCCTTGCTTTCAAGCAAACAGCCATGAAGGGTAGAGATGTGAAAGGAGGCGACTGAATAACAGATTTTGTTCAAATTTAACAACTTCTTAACTTATCTAAGAATTTCAATATACTACACCCTGCGACAGTTGAAACATCTCAAAATTTAGGTTAACCTTGTAAGCTTCTAAAAGTAATCCTACGTACTTCTGTCAACACATTCTTTAAACGACTTTTTACAAACAATCCGCAGTCCTTGAACACTGACAAAAACATTTATCTGACAACAAAAGATTTCTCCGAATGTCTGTTGTCAAATTTAGCTTCAGCTTTCACGACATTTTCCTCGTTATCTACATAAATCCTCCCAAGGCTTTTCCATTGTTGATGCGTCCCGCATTTAAACGTGCACAAAATTGACATTTTCCCAAAGAATGTTTTCCTAATGTGTGCTTCTAATTTTCCAGTCTCACTTTTCACACTTTTGTGTCGGAGGAGTTCGTTTTGAATCCTCTTCAAGGTTAGGATGAGAAATTTGACTTCTAACGCGAAGGTGTGAAAAAGTACAATTTGTTACGTGAGAGGCAGACGGGCTTCAATCGAGACGTCGAGACAATCACGAGAATTTTAAAGTGAATCAATCAGCAAAGGTGGATCTTTGTCTAGTTTGATCCCTCTTTTTTGCTATTCTGAGACACATAGGCTCAAATGAGAGGATACGTATGGAGGATGTAGATAAAATACGAGTCCCTGAATAATGTAAAGGCGAAGAGTCTCATGATTAAAAGTTCGCTTCCAACCCCAACCAATTTACCCAGCTGGTGACTCTAATGACGTCGCATAAAACCTTGCTTTGAGGATATTTATTACAAACATCCCTTTGTGTTCAGGGTTATTTGTTGCGATTTTTTCTCTTAGTCTCTCTGTCCTCACTCACAATTAGCTGCGAATATTGTGTTACAAATCAGCTGCAAACGCCGCTATAACATGTAATTTACGTCACCCAAATGATTTCCATCGAAACTGCTCAACCATATTCATTTCACTGTACTTTGTCGTAAATCTCTATTATGTGTGAAACTAGTTTCACTATATTAATTTAGTAGTAATGCTCCCATCACGCTTGATTCACGACCTACACTCCTGGCTACTGCGACGGAGTCGTACGAATTCTTTTCAACGAAGAGGTATCACCAGGCGAATCTTGTATGGGTGCATTGGTCCAGTTTTTCAAAAGTTGATCAAATCCTGGCCCTAGTCCGAGTGTAGATACTTCAATCTACAGGCGAATGGCTAACGGCGGAACACTTTCATCTCAGATATTTTGGAAATATCACGAGTCAGTACAAACAAGGTGACCAAATTTCATTCACCACGACAGTATCTTGGAAAAAAGTACTGGAAAGCAAATTTTTCCACACCACCTTGAAATAGTTGGGAGCCGGCCCAACGAATTCATTACACCGCTCAATCCACTTAACCTCTCCCAACCGTGCAATAGCATTAACTCCAGCAAAATAAGATCGCACCGGCCATAAAACATAAAAGCGATTACATTTTGCGTGGCATTAGGTCGAAGGCCATTTATCTTATTTACTTTTCCGTGCAAATTGAAACAAACATCCTGGCGGCAGGAAATGAATTTTCAACTCGTTCCTATTGCCGAAGCCGCAGTATTTTTTCTCGCCGTCGGCTATAGAAAGCGACTCCTTTTCAATTTCTCAAGGTCTCCAACCCCTATCCCCCGCTTCAGAAGACTTGAAAATTGAGCAAGTATAAAAGCGATGATGATATCTTTGCCAAATCGCACCACCGTTGCCATCAGAAACCACCATCTGAAAAAGGTGTGATAGCATGAGCTGATACTATTCAGCTTGTTTTGTACGCCAGGATGCGGAAGTTGAGGGTTTTAGAGAAGAAAAGCGAAAAAATTGAGAATTTCGGGGAAAATTCTTTCGGGATCACTTTTCAAGAATAGCTCCCACGGGTGCAACAAACCATACATTTATAAATAATTCGATTTAGGGCGAAATGAATCACGCGTTAGGGGTGGAAGAAAACAGCTAAAACGACACTTTTGGTAATGCTCTTTGAGTTTTTATGAGAACGGATTTACATATGAAAGTGATTTTCGGTTATAAGTTATCAAGGGGGTGTTGTCTGGAAGTTTCGAGTCCCAGTTGAAAAACATTGATTTGAACAATTTATTGGTGGAGGGAGTGTGCTTGAGAATATATGATTCGCGGAGCGACTGTCTCTAAGAGATGCATTCCGCGCGAATTTATCATTGTCATTTGGCTGACCTATAACCAGTGATAAACCTATTTCATAAGAAAGAGGGGGGGGGGGAGGGGAGTTGAAGAGAGGCTGGTACAAAAACGAACATACATAAATGAAACCTGAGTCCTAAGTTCCAAGCCAAGAAACCGGATTAATAAGATTATTTCACTGATACCCAGTTCTGAAAACGGAGGAGAAGGTAAAAGATGTAGCAATGAATGTCAAAGAGAGGGGTTTAGGGTAGGTGAATGCGTTTATGACTCCTGCAACAATACCCGTTAGACTACCAATTTAAAATCTCCTCATGTCTGATACCTAGCCTGAAACCGTTTGTCTCATTACTTCGGGCTAGCTCCCGAGCTGTCCCACCTTGGGGAGGAGGCCGTCAAATAAGAGGATAAGGAGAAGTGAGGAGGGAGAAAACTCTTAGTTCAAGGACCACCCAACCGGTCCCTTCACCGGCCCAACTCTATGCCATGTCTGCTTTGCGCCTTTTGAACAGTGCATCTGGCAACAAGTGCGGCAAACTTATCTGCATAACTGACCAAACTCAAACCTTCTGGTATGCCTAGTTTTAGCAGTCTATCGTAGAAAAACATTCCAGAGGCCTGGTCCTGAGATAGATTGCAGAGTTGCCCCCGACATGATTTCTATCTTCCTCTAACCCTCTAGCTTCTCATGGAGTAGAAAGCTGTTTCTCAGATAATCCCTCAATATCCGCAAAAGAAGACATTTCTGAAATGAAGCGTTGCGTAGTGCATCATTCGTCAACCGGCTTTGTGCGTCCGCTTAATGAATCGCATCCGCGGCTTGTATGGCTGCATCCACTGTAGATTTTGTTGCTCTCAAACTGAACTGCCATGATGATAAGTCTCCCGCAACGCGTACTGCTGCAGCTATTCTATTTTTGACGACCTTACTTTACTGGTCATATTAAGCATACTATCTGGTCGGTACGCAGACGATAGCTCAGGGCTCCTTTAGCTAGGCTGATCAGCGCAAACCTTCTTCCGGGAAGCAAAAGTGCTCTCTTTTTGGCAAGCGTTGAATGCACCCAGCAATAGGTCTGGACGGTATTGAAACACCATTTGTTATACCTTTTCCAGGATACCAGTGGTTCCTGACACCGTCTTGTTTTTCATAGAGAGGATTGCCTCTTTCAACTATTTTATAGAGAAAAGTGGGTAATCCTTGGCGTCTTCCACATTGCACTCATCGACTCGTCCGGGATGTGCAGGGAAAAGTGTCCATACAACCGGGCCCATCTGCTCGTCCTTAAGTGAACAGGGTTTCCGTAGACCAGTGATTACCAGTATATATACCCGAGTCCCAACGACCCTTCATTCATCTCGCCGACGGGGCTGTCGACTGCCAGCAGTGAGCTTTGATTCTGTTTATTGCGCTGCTGAGTCTCTTTTTGGATATACATAGAAGGCATGCCACGTCTCGTTATCCGGTTTATAACCGAAAGTACAATAGTCTCAATTGCAGCGTCACTACTCCCAGGAGTGCCCTCCAGCGCGGCCTCATCTGTTCCAAGAGCTTGAACAGATCTTGCGTTATTCACCAACCTAATGCTGCACGGAAGGGCATGCAACGAGAAGTTGGATCAACCACTTCGAAGGCGATGTATTGATGGTTGCTTCTCGAGAAGTCTTCTAGAACTTGCCACCCGTCCACCAGCGCACTAGTCGTTCAAACGCAAACATTATAACGGAAATTCTTCCTTCCCAGCCTTGGCGCCAAAACGTTGGGGTGGTTCCAGTGTTCGCACCGCCATTTCGTGAATTGGTTTCCCTCTAGAGTCTGAGTGAGGCATACCTCACAAAGTGCCGTGGTATTCTAGTCACCACCACCCAAAATCCATTATCTGTGTCAAAGATAGTGTCCTTCAGAGCAGCGGAAGCGTCGGAAGTCCGCCGTTAAGAAGTTTCCACCACGGCGAGTTTTGCACTCCGGATGTTCATTAAGGTGATACCAATCAGGATGTTAGTTGCTGCCGAATGTTCGCGCTTGATGGCTCCTCGTACTTTGGCCTTCTCTATGAGGCCGTCTGAACCTCGGATTTCCAGAGAACACATGAGTTTAAGGCTATCAACGCCTTAACCGCCCTACAGAACATATCTTTCTTCATTGTCTTCGAGCCTAATTCGACGAGGATTTCACAACCTTTCGTTTTCGTAATGGAAGGCATTTCTACTTCGCTTTCTTTGGACTTGATGCTATAACGGATGTCACTGAGGGGTTCCGCTAAATTACTGTCTTCCTTGGACTTAAAAAGTATAGAGGAGGGGTCCTTTGTTTGCTGATTTCGTGTCCGCCTTAATTTCAGACTGCGCGGAGTGTTGTTGCCTCTCGCCCCTGATCACGTTCTTCTATTCAACCTCCAAGAGTACTGGCTGAAATCCCCTTCAGACGCGCTTCTTCCTTTCGCTTTTTCCCCAGATTGCTTTGCACTGGACTATCTGCGATCTATTTGGCATTTGGGGTGCTTTCAGCAAGGAGCACGGTTGCCTCTGCCTTTCGCGCATCTTATGTTGCGCTCCAACTCCGCCTGTCGAAGGAAATACGATCCAAAAATTCCAGCTAAATAAGCCGATTTTCAAGTTTTTGCTGACGTTTTTCTGGAGGAACGTTGCTCGTATTTCGTCATAAGCTTTTCCTGTTCAATTTTTGCAAGGATAGTCGAGATTGCGCTTCCACAATTCCACAATTTCCTGTGTGTCTCTTTCTGAAACACCAGCACGTCTAGGTTGCCGGCTCCGTCCCGGGTGCCGCATTACTTTGCAAGTCTTCTTGTTCATTGGGATGCGCGTGTCCTGATGTCTCGTCAGATATTTCAGGCTTTGCTACCTCTTTTGCTGTACGCCGTGGTGAGGGACACATTTTCCTACTGCGCGCAAACTCATCTCTACTGTCTCCTCAGTTTTGTAGTTTTTGTTCTCCATGGAAGTTTTTATCAGCGCATAATGTGAGGGAGAACGGGGTAATAGGTGTTTCCTAAGAGATGAAGCCCCTACCCTACTTTCCTGAGGCCTCACGTACGCTTAGCTGATCCCAGAACTCACGGACACATCAGTGCTCGGGGCAATGCGATCTACTAATACTGGCTCATTGCATACTATCCTACCAGGGTGCCGAAGTTGCAGACTCCTATTTACCACCCAACTACCACCTTGACAGAGCTAGGATCACATCATCTAATCGACATCACCAAGCAATTTTCCTAGTGTTTCTCGACATGTATAGGTCATTAGCGAGTGGATTACTAATGAAGCTTTCTAAAGGTTACTACCTGTGACACAAGTGTTATGCTAGTTCGGGGTTCGGAACAACTTTCACGGGTAGTTCAGGGACATCAATCCCCACATCCTAAGTGATCCGTTAAAGATCGCTGATGATCCCTCAGGAGAAAACTCCTGAGGAGATTAAACACCTTACACTGCGATGGGAAAGCCTCAATGACTAGCGTGCCGTAGTTGGCATTATCACGCCACTCTGGAATATCAATTAAGTGGATCAATTTTGATCTCAGCCAATTCCCAAGTCCGGGTGTGAAAGCTTCCGTCTGTATGGGGAAAATGCAGGATCCTTATAGTCTTTGAGGTTACTCCCCAAGGAACTTATCATTGCTCCTGGTAGGTGGGGACTAGGATAAAGTGCACCTCCTTATAGTGAGAAATAAGACTTTAAGGTCCGATACGGATAACCGGCGTAAGTCGTCTGACAGAGTCGGAATCCCATAATGAGCAGCACGCCTAGAATCTATTAGTCCAGTGGTTGGACATGTGCGCCTCACGATGGCCAGGAGCATTGCTTCATTTACTGCAGACTTTTTGCCACAACCGAAACTGTCCATTTCAGTAGGCTTGTGTAGGCAGCGAATATAGTGAACAGAGGAAACTAAGAAAATCATATCACTTTATGTTCTGGACGAATTCCAAAGAACGTGTCTAAAGTTTTCGGAAGTGGATGCTATGCATACACCAGGTATTATTACCAGGCTCTATGCATCTTCAGCAACTCCAAGAATTCTATTTCAATTCAATGATGAGATTGCGTCTAGACTGTGATGATTTAAGACTACTAGAACTATTGCAGTTTCAACAGTATGGCGAAAATAACTCCAGACGGGCACTGGATGCTGACTCTAGAAATTACTCAATAAAACCTAGATAGATAGGATTGTCACGCTGATGCAGCTTTACTGAACTTTGGATTGCCTCGGAAGGCATCCAGCATGTGGATTTTAAAGATGTTTCTAAACATAATATTCAACGAGCCGTACAAACCTGGAAGAACTAAAGGACCTGGCCTGGAGCGGATTCAGACTTTCTTGTACAAGAAGTCCACCAGCCCCCGGTCTTTAAGTCAGTCGGTAAAATTTGCAACACTTCTCGCGTTGGAGAATACCTACCTTGCCCAAAAAAAAGGACACCCCGCAGGCACAAGTTCGATTACTTGCTTGCCAACCCTCTAAAAATAATTTTTCGCGACTGTCTTATCCCCTTGTCAGTGCACTCAACTGAGGGTAATAAGATCTCAGGACCTACCCCATACGTATATGCACGTTCCAAGGAGATTTATTGAGTCCCTATGCTTTTGGATAGCATTGATCACCTTTCATTGCCGTTGAATGATGCTAGAGGGCATGGTTTTTCAATCAAATATAGCCCACGTTCTATTTCAAAGTGGCACACTTAGATGATATCAAGTTGTATGTGCTGATACTGGTGACCATCTTAAAAGTCGCTTACGTATAGTTGGCTTTTCCAACCGTAGTATTCGGATGGAATATGGTTTAGACAAGTATCTACTTTAATCTAACTAAATTATTACGAGCCACATGCGGGAGAGGGTCCATCTTCGAACTGTAATCGAGGTAGATTGGTAACTTGAAATTCTGCGTAAAACCGTTTTAATGTTCTTTCCCCAGAATCTCCAGACACTATTCCCCTTCCTGGCCAAGTAATCTGCCGCCGCACAGTCTTCTAACCTAATATGACCTCCAACTCCAGAGTATTCAGACCTTACTGTGTGAGCTAAGTGCATTTTATTGAACAAGGAATTCTTATACTAGTCTGTAGTTCTCCTGGCTAGACCTCAATTTTGCTGCAATAAATTCTTAGGAGGCTAAAGTAGTATACGGAGTATATTTCCCCTTAAAATATATTGGTACGTTTACCTATGCATTCGAAGTACGTTTTACCTGCTATGAAAGAACCGTTAGTATGCAGGGTCTCCTGGGTTTCACCATTATCAAGGGCTCAAGAAAGAAACGAGTCAGTTAACGTTTTCACATTCACTTGTAAGATAAGAGAGTTGTGACAGTTACCTAGAGGTGACGAAGCCTGCATAGTGCAAAGATGGAGTGATGGCAAGAATTTCGACATGCGCCGTAACCGTGACAACAACTGTTCTACTTTGGTAGTCCATGCATATGCTATGGAATCGGCATTGCCATATTTGAGAGGCGATTGCCTCATAGGGAGCCCTCTGGTTTTAGGTAACCGAACCGTCTACTCCTCTCTACATACAACAGACTGCCCGGAAAAGACGCATTGTAGCAACTGATCTGCAAAAGATCTGTCATGTACTTGATGATATGAAACATCGGGTTCTGCACTTGACAAGCTACTGTCAAACTTCGTTTAGCGTGATTAATCTTTTGTCTAAGGATAGGCTACTAAGTGAAATTTATGCACAGCAATTAGTACAGTGAAGAATTAGCCATTGTAGGACAGGCCCTGCTTGCACTTCATAAAGTGGAGAAGGAGATGTGACACCAGACTTGAAAGACGCGCTTCTTGCATTTTTACATTGTTCGGTATTATAGTATGGGGATGGGAAAATCCTAGATAGATATAAGGTGCCAGAACAATTTCCTTATAAGTTGAGTTCCTCCGTAGCTGAGGAGCGCAAGAGAGGCCAAAATAGCACGGTCACAAGTGGGTCTGTGGAAGAAAAAAGAAAGCCGAGTCTGATTTTAAAAATGAATGTCAATAGAGAGGGTCTGTCTCTACAGAAATACAATACCCAGTGGGCATATAGACAAATTGGCAGTTTTATTTAACAAAAAACCATAGAAATTATTTCAGAGTAAGACAGAAAAGAGTCCTGAAACCATTCGTCATGAATATATCTTTATGAGCGCTTCATAGCTCATTGTTGAATAATTGCTCAGTATCTTGTTGCAATTTTCACTACTCTTCAGCACTAATTTAAACTCACTGAAGATTGTCTTAACTCTTGACTTCTCTGTGTCATTGCTAAGCACACACCCAACTTCATATTAAATATTTAAATCCAATTAATCTTGCCTAACAATTTTCTCATAATTCAAATATTCGCCTCACTGCAGACACTCGTTCTTTTCTTTCCTATACGTTCCGCATCCTTGAGCATATTAATAATTAATTAGTGTTACTTTAAGTGACGTCTCTTTAATAAAGTCCGTTCTTGTCATTTATGATAAATGTAGAAAAGTCGGTAACATTCTGCACTACAGAAAACTTTTCTCTTTTAATGCTTCCTTTTCTGGCCATATCATTCTCAGATTCTTTGAAAGCTAAATGAATCTCGAGTACAAGTGGAAGAGGAAGGATAACGTAGAAATAAGTTTTATGGAAGAGGAAAAAACTCCCAACGGAGGGAGATCAAAATAACAAAAGGACGAATCACCTTTTCTAATTAATTAAGTGGTAGAACTAGCGAAAGAAGAAGTACATATCTGAAGGCAGGGCTAGGATTTTGTACTATTGCATGAATGGACCCATGAGCATAACAAACGGTTACTACGAAATTGGCAAATGTGTATTCCAAATAACCGGGAGCTGAACTTGGGCACTTCAATACTTGCAATGCTGCCAGGACTTTTCTGTTGGGTGAGGTCGTAAAGATTCGTGCAGCCAAGCGAGGTAGTTTTAACTCCTACCTGCAGGCCGAACTCTTTGTAAAGAACTTTGGTGCGCTGAAGTGGTATTCTGCCAGTTTTTCAAGAAGAAAAACCTAAAATTGTAGTAGGAATTCTAAAAGGCATTAAGGTGTGTCCTCGAAAAATTTAAATGAGGGACGAACCCACGTTCCGTTAACAACTGGCTTAGGTTGAACATACTTTGGTAAGGTCCTCTTGAGCATAGAATCTGCACGCTGTCTTAAGAAAGTAGTTTTCACATGTGCGAAAACTACGAGCTAAGCACTAGATGCACTAGGAGATAGTAAATACCAAGTTTGGGTTAAGCAATTTGTGATTTGAATTTTTATGCCGAAGTTTAGCTTCGATAAAGACAAGCTTGACCATTGCCTGCGCCATCATTATCCTGTCTTCCATATGAAAGACCTTGTAGTACTAAAAGGGGAGAGCCCCGAAAAGTTAGTCTGCTTTCGTCCTTTTCATTATTAGGGAGTATTCGGAAACATTGGGAAAGGAGGGGCGGAATTCAGTCGATGCCGGTAACAAGATATTAAATGAATTAAATGTCGGTTTTGCAGCATGGACGCCCACCATCATCACATAACTCAATCATGCTTCTTCCACCAGCACACTTGCGAAAGTTAGTTGAAAGTAAAAGTTATGATTTAGGGCCCAGTACGGAACCTTTTACGACATCCGCGAAGACAATGTATTCCTGGAATTCATCATCGGTGTCCTTCCAGCGTCCGATCTCGCAAAAAACTATTCACAATGATAGTGAGACGCCGGGGGACTCCTGTATTCAGTCCAAATTGGCTTGAACGAATAGAACGCATGTTTAACGTTTGCTGATTGGATCGTTTCTCTGAATCGCATTTTCGTCCAAGCCAGTAACCAATTTGATGGCATCACTGGCTTTACAGAACCCATACTATCGATCTGACCGGTCTGCTTGACTCTCAAACTCCAGTATTTTTACCACAGTATCTAGAAGACATATGGGTCTATAGCAGGATGGCTCACCTCTTCCTTGATGTAGGGAATATCCTCCCTATCACGCTTCGAACAACTCGACGAACATTCCGTCCAGGCCCGGAGTTTTATTGCTACACATTCTGCTGCAGATCTCCAACAGATTGTCTGTGGCTACTGCCTCAATTGCCGCCACGTTCAGAGTTCTCTGAATGGTCCCAATGCTCCTCTCTTGCTGGGAAAATAACCTCTGGATGATTTTCAACAAGAGATTCGGGCACATGATCCGCGGAGATGTCTGGCCCCTGCGGAATCATCTCATCACAACTCTATTGGCACTCCCTACAGGTCCCCTCTGTCTTAGAGCAGAGTCCCTTAAAGTGTTTGCTTTTGCTCCGCTGGATAGCCAGTTTTAGAGTTTTGCGCGCAGCTAGTCGATTCTACCTACCGCCCTCTGGGCCGTTCGTCTGGCAGTCTGGTCGAAAGCCGGCCAATTCATTATTCCACGGGTAGTTGGGGAAGGTGCATCTCCTAGACATGGACGCCCCATATGTCTTGTAAATGCGTTGCCACATGGAACTTTTCCCGTGGGACCACCAGCGTTAGTAGGTTAGTCCAGCCACACTTCCAGGAAGGTTTGCTTATCAGGTGCTTTTGCGATTGTGATCGCTGTAGCTAGTCCTTGCTAACGCGCCAGGTCATATAACGAGTTAATACAGCATTAACAAAGGTCAGGACTACGATTGAAGCAGATCCTCTTTCGATGGCCGGAACAATATTAAACTGGACAAAATTCTCTGATAAGTTTCGGCCCTTGCGTTATTCTCTCTACTTCGTCATTCCAGTGCCTGCGCATTAAAGTCACTGGCAATCACCTTCGGTCTTTCTCCCCTCGCTTCGTGAAGAATGGGCGTATCAGCTGTACACGTGCACGCCGCTTATTTTATCCCCCACAAAGCCACGACCGACTGATTCATTGGATAGCTTGCCTACCACAACACCATATTGCCGCTCCACCAGTCGAATCTGTAACCTATACGCCCCTGTGACATGTTCTGTATGCTTCACTTACGATGGCAACTTTCTCCTCAGACTCACGGGTAGTCTTCTCACGTAAAGTTTAATGATTGAGGTTTATTCGAATCAACCTTTTCTTTTCATTGCTGTCAACGCCTTCCTGAATTCCGGGTATTTGGTATAATATAATATGCCGGTTATCCCGTTTCTTCTTTTTTTCGCACAGTAGGAATTTGGCCTTTTTCCCTGCACGATGGTGCATGCCTTCCTGATGTGGCCAAGCATGAGGCACTTGAAGCATATTTTAATGAAATCTGCTCTCTCAGATTGCAGACAACCCATCCAGTTCGGACTTTTCCTGCCGCTAATAGCTGCTGCACTGCTCCTAGTGGCTTTCCTCAGAATCACAATCGACTCATCGCCCACTTCCTCCAAGTTAAATAGCTCTTTCAACGCAGTGCAAATTTATCTTCTGAATGTTACTTCGTCTAGTTTCTTGCACTGTATGTAGATCTCATATTTTTGGGTCCGTTCTATGACATTCTCCGCAAGTGAACTCTTAACTTGATTACTTAAACCATCAGTTTTGCGCAAATGTTTCTGAGCCCTTTGGATTTTGCTAACATTCCTGTCTAGATCTTTTAGGTCGAAGTCAGCTTTGTCCGTTTTTAATATCTCCGTGCAGGAGAAATTACCCTTGCGGAAGATAACAATTGGCTGTGAGCGAATTCGTACCTTCGATTTCTTTTTCGCCTTTTTGTGATTGACCTTGGTTCATCCACGATTTTCGGTTCCCTTAAATTTTGCTGTGTCCAGGTGGCTCAAGTGGTTAGAGCGCTGGACTGCCGTAGCGGAAGGTCGCGGTTCAAATCTCACTGGTGGCAGAGGGATTTGTTATTGTGGTTCAGCTATGAATAAGTACCTGAGTCAAATCAGGGTAATAATCTCAGGCGAGCGCAATGCTGACCACATTGCCTCCTACAGTGTACTGTAGTGTACAATTACGGTCTTGAACGAAGTGCTTTAACACACTTCAAGGCCCTGATCCAATATGGATCGCTCCAGGGGCTCAGGCTTTCTCCTTTCTGTGCTTTTAGCTCCGTCCTTCGGAACTATTGTGCACCTTTCTAAGGAATCAACTCACAGTCTGTTTGCCTGTCTTTCTGTCTGGCTGTTTGTCTGTCACACGCACTTTTCTCAGAGACGACTGTATCGATCAACACAAAATTGGGTTGGAAAGTGGAACTGTGAACCCCCATGCATGCGGTAGTGGAACTCAAAGGCGGTCCCCATATACTCGTAAGAAGGGTGCGTTTTTTTTATATTTTAAAAATTCGCTGCGAACTCTCTTTAAGTTCATCCTAAATCCGTAAAATTGCAGTAGGTTAAGTTTTAATAGGAAGCGTCATGCTGGAAAATTTGGTGGAAATCGTACCATTATTAAGAAAGTTGTAGTAAGCCAAAGTTGTTCCATTCGTATCAAATAACTAGTGTGTGGCATTAGTGGAGACGGAAGAATTGAAGGGCTCCTCCAGAAAGGGTTAATCCCTTGACTTTGTAGTAACTTTTGCTGTCGACATTCTTGGACACATGCAGTGGGTGTCGAAACCACTTTTGTGGGCAGGCGATTTTCTTTGAGGCCATCATTTTTCACCTTCGTTATTGGTGTTTTTGGCAAGCGCTTGCTCCGCTTGAACACCTCTTGCTCCAAATCTAAATCACTTCTAGCATTAGGTGACACGGTGACCAAGTTATCAACTATCGAGGCACTGCGGTCGAAGGATATATACAGCCGGAAGCCTGCTTGCTCACTACCAAAAGTCTCTGGTACTGGGCTTACCGTAACTTTACTTCTTTTCTCATCTTCCATATTTATTTGATTTTCAGATTATCCTTCCCATAGCCATTTTGGTTCACGCACGAAAGATAAGCAAATACATTCCAAAGCACGGTCAGAACAGGAAGTGCACGAACTCATATTTCCAAATCAATAGGTATGCTCCTATCAGCCACCAGGGCGCGCACTTGATGGAGGAGGCTCACAATCACAGGCTCCTTATGATCTTGGAGCGGTTTGAGTCGGTTAATCTGTCTACAAAACATTCTCTCTCCGCTCAGAAATGTTCATCCATATGTTAAACCACAAAGCCCTCCTGACCTCCCTCGCTGTGCGGGTCCGGTTGTCTCTCACGTCGATGGAGGAAGTTGCCCCTATCTGAAACTCCAGAAAGTCGGTAACCTTGTCCGAAAGAGAAATTTTAAGTCGATACTCCATGAGTATCTGAGTTTCTGGATCGAGCCCTTGCCGTTTAATTAAAAAGTAGAGAGTAAAATATTATTTTCTATTGTTTCAGATAATTCTTCAAAGCTGGTCGGAGAGGTGATTGTGGAAAGCCTATGGTGAAGGTAAGAGTGTTTGATTTTTTGTTTTATTTTTACGGATGAGATTGTTGGCCCGATACCAACGGTATGCTTGACTTTGGGGTACCAAACATCAATGCTCACTTTAGATACATAAAATTTTGAGGGAGTACAGATGAAAATATAGTCCACAATGCTGGAAAGTTTAGTCAAAATCTCACTATTATTAGATTAATATAGCCCGAAAGACGATAGTGAACAATCTGGTAGCAAACCTACTCATATAACATTATCGGTGAAGCTACTCTAGGGCTTTCTTCTTCGGGCGCAACCTACTCTAGAGCTTTTATATTTTTCTACGTGATTTAGTGTCAATTATGTACCCCTACCCCCAACTTTACCTCCAAATATGATGAAATAAGATGAAGTCAGACGAATTTTTTTTATCTTGTGCTTTTCAAAGTAGAAAGATATTCTTCCTTGTCTCAACTCCTGTAGGGATCCTCAAGGATTTCGTTGAACTTATTCTACTAGATCTGAAAGTGGAAGGCTTTCTTTAAATAAATCAAGTTTTTGGTCCTTAAACAATTGCTGCACTTTACGTGTCCATCGATTCAGTTTGGGTATTCCTTGGGGTAAATTATTCTCTTTAAAAGCGTTCTTTCAACTTATGGCGAAGGACATCATAAATACGCTAAAGTGCTTTGATTTATAAATTCGGTTGACCACAGCCAACTTAGTCCCAAGCGTACTCATGGAATACAGCCTCTTGATCCAGGAAGCACCAAATAGTTTAAATAAAGGACACCACTTCGCCTAACTTTCCAAAAAGTGCATCCCCAGTTTACAATTATCTAGGCTAGGTTACCACCTCCTTTATTTAAATTTAAATTCACCTTCATAACGTAAGCCATCCAGCATTCAGACTGAATAAAGAAACTCCTTCATCTCATAGCCTTGAATGTAATCACTTCACAACAAAACACCTTTGAGAAACTTCTCGACGTTAGCTCTCCTAAAAAACGTCTGCTTGACTTGTTTTTCCTGTTGCGCATCTCCAGTTGCTTTGTGTTGTTACGTTTATTTTTCATCCAGCTATAATCCCTTCGTTAGGATCTCCCATCCCAGAGGAATCTTCCACAGTGTCACCCGAATGCCACTTTTGAATTCTATCGGCGGATGAGTTGTAGGCAGGTAAAGGTTTCTTTTTTCCTCTGGCATCCATCTTACTTTTGCCACTGTTATAATTTTACGGTGGCAATAGACGGGAAAACCTTTTACAGATTGAGTGAGCCTGAAAGCAATGTCGCAACAAGCTCCTCCACTCGAAAATGTTCAACCGTTTTATATGATTTTCTCCGTGCCTATTCGTCCTTTCTCAGTGTATTCTTTGAAGGTGAAACGTTTTATCCAGGATCTGTTCCTATGCTTGAAGGCTAAACAGGAAAACGAGGTGAAGGGGGGGGGGGAAGAAGAAAGAACATACACAAGCTTTGAAGGAGCAAAGTGAAAACAGGATTACAATTTTTATACCATAAAAAGCGTCAATGGATGATTACATACAAACGAAATATCTAGACAGCAAAAGGTTGAGCGCTTATAATAAATGTCTGACTGCTGTAATATCATTATCCTTCAGCATCTTGGCGTTTGTATCATGAAAGCTGGATTGGATGGGATGAACATTTTTACGAAGGAAATTTCAGACTCTTCTCGGGGAATGGATTTTTTATTTAACTGTTCTGTTGACAAATATTTTTCTACATTCCGGAATGGAAAATGAGTGAAGGCGCTTTTCTGCATCACTGGGTCAACTGAAGGACGAAAAAGTACTCGTAGATATCAGATAGAAAACAATCTGCACAACAGCTCAATTTCTCTTAGTCTGAAATGCTGAGCCAAAGATACGATCACTTTTATAATTCAATTAATTTATCAACTCATCTCAGCTCAGTCCCAAAGGGTTCAAAAAGTCCTTCGCCTATTCTCCATATAATCTTCCTTCTCCTTTAAAAAAATAAAAAAGCAAAAATTTATCCTCAAACTGTAAACTAGGAAAGTCATCTCCAATATTTTTCCTGAAATGATACAAACAGGCTGACGCTATCTAATCCATACCAGTCAGCCAACTCAATTTACAAAATATGAAACTGTCGATACATTTCAAACAGATACGTCCGGATTTATTATATCTAAGGGACTAAAATCCTCTCCACACATGAAAAATTTAGAAGAACCATAAGTCACTCGAGCCGATATCCTTCTAAGGATTTCATTTGGGAATATCTAGATGATACGACTTGAATTTGTAATGAATCAGATGCAATTTAGTTCGTTTGAGATGAGATTGAATTTCCAGGATTAAAATGGAATGCTCAGGGAGTTAACTTCCTCCTCGTTGAAAAAAAAGGAATTTGATAATCTTGCGATGGGAAGGTATCAGGTGTTCAATTATCGACCTCAAGAATTTGACATTTTTTAGTCATTTTTTTCAAAGCCAAGTGTTTTTTTTTTCAAGGACTCGTATAGGCAAACCCTGGATCCTTATTTATAGTTAAATGAATGGAATCGGCATATGATGTCGCAGGGAGTGGCTTCATTAAAGGGACTACTACACTAATACTTCATCGATGGGACTACTGCACAAAGAGGGAAGGAGGGAGGATGTGAAGAATGGGGGGCTCATTTGGTATCCTTTTATCGATCTGGACCTAAAACTGACAAGCTCATCTCATCGTCAGATTGTCATTTTTGTAACAGATAATTAGAGCTAGAAACAGCTACCGCAGGGCAATGACCAATGGACTATTGGATTTTTTATAAATCTTTCATCTCACTTTACAAGATTTTAGTTTCTCCTCAATTCCGAGACGTGAATGAAAACTGACCAAAAAACCAAAACCAAAAAAAGGATGACTTTGTTTAATTACAAAATAAAAACAGCGAGTGGTACACAGAAAGTTGATGTTCTATTTAGCCTGGAGGTTGCGAGCCTGGAAGGCTGTACGAAAAATAAAATGTGCCTTTACTGAAAGTTCCAGCACCTCTTTAAATGATTTTGGGCAAGTCTTGTTCGATATCCTCAGAAATGATGGTCTACATCGCTTGGACAGAATTTTGCTAGGTCTTGTCGAGTTGCTAATGTTTCCGGTGGGCTGACGTAAATTTGACCACGGCCTCTTCTTGTAGTCTTAATTGAATTGTCATGGACTTAAGGCCAGTCACTATGGCACCACCACAATTTATGCTTATATCAGCCAGTTTACTGAAATCCTTCTGCCATAATGACAGAGTTTTCTCGAAGAAGAAGCACACCAGAAATCCTGGAAGCAACGTCCATAACCACGTCCATAACCATTTCTTACGGTCTTTACATTCGAATCCAGTTCTCCTGTAGTGTGTAATTAGCTATTCTTGCTAATTCGTTCTAAAATCCTGGCGTTCCCGAAAAGTTTCGAGAGAGTTCCGCCTTGAGGTTCACCTCGAATAGCATCCTTCCCTAATGAAGGACTCCAAAAATTATAATGTCTACCTTGAGTTAAAACCTAGAATATTAAAAGTAATAAGAAAATTGAAAACAGACTCACCTCATTCATTCTTCTTCGAGCTCCCAAATAGCTTACAGCTTGCGTCGGCGTCACAACCCATGAAAAGATGAAAAGAAGAGGGAGAGTATATTAGCGACTGGAATTCAAGAAAAACCAGCAGATTTGGTGAAACACACTACGAGCGCTGAGAATAAATCTGAACCGCCTTCTGCAACGCTTGCTTTGAAACGGAAAATGTATGTGCTTTCCGAAATTTTTCCCCAACTAACATTCCTTTCAGCAAATGAATTACGTTATTGGCGGGGTGAAAGGTCATTCCTAATATGACCAACTGCGCTCAGGGTCTCGTCGGTAATACAAATGAAAAAAGGGGGGCTTATCTTTCGTGGTAACCTTTCTGGCTGTCATGGGGATAAAGAGGCTTAAGAGACGTAAAAATTGGATGATATTAGCTCTATCAATGTTGATCTTCAGCTTCGGGAAATAGGTTTTTTGGGGATCTCGTCAGCTCGAATTGATATAAACTTTAAACTTTTCTATGTGCCACTACAGAAAATGTCAGGTATTCGGGCGAGAATTTCTAGATAATAAATGGTATACTCCATTGAAGGGGGCGGGGCAAAGTCTGGAAGCTGATGGTCTACTAGAATCTCTGCTAAACATTTTTCCAAGCCTCTCACATTACCTTTTGGCTGGTGGAGTCATCACCCATCATAGCTCCCTCCAGTTGACTCCTTCCGATATCACTAAAAGGCTTCGTGACGTTATTGCATCAGTGGTTCCGCAGCATGATCGCGACCTCGCCTTCTTTCCAGACCTAGAGGACTCTATAAAAGAGATTCAACTCCCGGCGCATTGTTCAAAATTGTTGGGTGGAGAAAAATCATTACGCATCTTCTATCCTCGACGGTAATTACGGGAGCAAAACTTCGCAGTGCATTCGTGTGCGCTTACATGGTTGTGAGCACATGCCTGCTGGCTTGTGGCATTGTACATCTCTCTATGGCTTGTCATATGTCAACCATCTAAGCTCCATCGGCACACCAATACATTAATCGCATGGGTCATGGACCAGCTATTTACCTTGTCCCTACCCGAAAAGTACGCAATGACATTCGGTGCCTTTTTGCCGCTGGATTTGCTCCTCTTGAATACAGTCTTCTTGTTACAGACTTTCATTTTATTTTGTTTTCATGCTCAGCTTTTTTCTGCCCTATTTTTCACTCAATCGATTGCTGCTATTCTTACTCCTGGGAGTTACCGTCCCGATTCCATGGTGCAGCTACCATTTTAGATGATTCAAGTATAAGCCCGAGTAAACTATAGTACTCAATGGAGATGACCGGGAACTGTTTATTCTTGGCTGAAAGTCGGTAGTTTCTGCTCTGATGATTTTCTTGACACCATTTTTCTCCAATCGTGTGTTCTTATTATTTTCATTTTCTTAAGTTGGTTCTGTGCTTTGATCCTACTAGTAAACTCAGCAAGGGGAGTTCACCCAAGCAGAGCCGCGACACCAAGAATTAATGCTCATTTGAAATCGAAGATGAGTCAAAGAATTGGAGTTAATATGCTAAAGGCCAAACGTATTTATGGTCTCCCAACTGTACAATTATGTTATTTTATCATTGATTTGGGGTGCAATTTAGCACCCCTCACGGTCCAAAGTCCAGTCCCCGATCAGTGTTGAGACGTTTCTGCTATTCAATCCTAGATGTCCCTACCACATGACTAGTTGACTTACTCTGAGCCAAGAGGACGAAGTTGCTACGCAATTTTATATAAATCTTCCTATTATGAAAGGCTACCTAGACATCGCTGCTAGCTCTTTACCACTAAAAAGTAACTCACGGTGCAGAGGCAGATGCATACACTGAGATAGCAGTTCGTCCTAACATACTTCAGCGTAGACCGAGCATCTTCGAATCATCGACCATCACTATATTCAAAACTTATTCTTATAGAAATCAGTCGAATTGGACTTATATTTTGGTATTCCTTATGTATAAGATGATTCAATGATACAATCCCAGATTTTTTAGCTTTTCTTTGGAACTATGTTAGATACAAACTAATTTTTGCAGTTACGAGTTCTGTTTGAAGCATGGCATTGGTTTTAGTACGGCCTTGATCGTTAATAATGTGGGCCTTCAGGGAGCCTTGATGAAAGATCCGGAAGAACTTAAACCATCTTCGTTAACTGCGCCTCTCTTTCCTTTTATATATATGTTGATAGTTACCATTTACCCCTTAATGGGGTATAGCGCATCAACCACACATGCGCACCATCGCTGGTGGTTACCTAGAGTACCCTTCAGTCGCCCTACGACTTTTGAAGAAGCTCGCACTCCTCCTCGACGATTCTAGCTCAAATGGGACGAACCACCGAACTCTTGGAAGAGTGGGTTCCACTGAATGGCATAGCCAGCAATGCAATTGTCGCCCCTCCTGGGTGATCTATTCACTGCCACTTTCGCCTTCACAGTGTGGTTCACTTTCCCTGTCCTACTCCCACATTAATTGATTGATTATCCTGTTAAGGGGAAGTCGCACCCCGTCCTTAAACAACTTTGTGCCTTTTTACTGGTTATTATTTATCCATTAATCATAGCATCTTAAGCAAGTCTGTAATCGTTAGGAATTTTAGTATATATTGGAATTGTTCTCCCAGGTGCTTCAACCTACTTTGCACAAGTGCTGAGCACTGTCCCAGAACGCGTATAGGGGTTTCATCACACTCTGCACAGAAACTGCAGACAGTGTTCGAAGATATCCCTAGCTTCCCTAGCTAATAGTTTTAGCCGACAGTGACTAGTGACAATTCCCGCTATGATTCGGATGTTCTTCTTGGTTAGGTATAATCCCCTAATAAGCACCCTGGACTGCTCCATTCTTGGTAGGCTCGCCCAGTATAGTTTTCTCAACCGTTTCATTTCATTTTTTAATGTCATAGCCATAAACCCATTTCCGACTCCACAGAAGGGTTCCGGCCCATGTAAACGCGTTCCTGCTCCCTTTTTGGCAATTTCGAACACTTCCTCATTACTTTCCAACCCAAGCTGGCCTGGAACCAAGAGTACCCCAACCTTGTTGAATGAGCGGAGCATATTCAGTCTCTCAAGACGTTCCCATTCCAGTTTAGAGTTTACCTGGTGCCACCTAAGTACATTGCCCAGAAGGACCTGAAGGGATGCCGTTGGGCAAGTCCTCATTGCAGCACTGATACACACGCAAGCCAGTCTTTGAAGTTTGTGTAATTCCCTGGTTTGTGTGCCGAGTTTAGTTCTGCCCAGATTACCGCCTCATAGGTAATCATTGGCCTTACCATTGCAGTGTATACAAAGTAGTATCTTTAGCATTTCCTGCTATGGACCTTCAGGTTATCAGAGCGATTGTTCCTTTCCGACAAGTGTTCTAGCGTCATTTTCAATATTTGACCTCTATCTCTCTTAACCTTATAACTCTCGGGTAATCAGGCTTACGTTTCCTAGTGAATGGTAGCATAATCCCTAGCATTTTGCCCATCCAGAAAACCAGGGTGTTTGCCACTCCCTTGCAGCTCAGGGCATCTTGTACCTCTGTGTGCGATACGTTATCAAATACTCCTTCGATATTCAAAAACGCACACAATGCTATTTCTTTCACTAGGGGATTACGGTTTAGAGCGTTAATTCTAATATAGTTGTCTATGACCCTCTGCACCGTTTTGAGTACGAACGATTTTAGGCAAATTGATCTGAAAAGTTTAATGTGAAAAGGATCTTTTACCCGCTTTTGGAATAAAGCCCACCTTTGCCCGTCTCATGCCCTAGGTATATGTATCAGGGCTATTCTGGCTATTCTGGCTCTCTGGATCAGCGCTGGAAAGATGTCATCTACTCCGGGTGATTTTAGCGGTTTGAAAGTTTCCACTGCTCACCTCACCCTAGCTTCCTCTTTTCTTAGTTTCCTGTTGCCCTTTCTTCCTATTTTATGGGGTGTCAGACAGAATGTTGTCGCTTACTGCCGGGGGTAGGACCCCGGGAAATGAGTTCTAAGAAGCAGGTATATTCTGTCCTCCTCATTCTCAGTAAATGAACCAAACACAGAAAGAAAATTAGCACAAAACAGTCTCAACTTGATCTTGGTGTTGAGATAACTGCTTTTCTAGTTTTCAAACAGGGCAGCGAAAGCGGATCTAGCGCTACTAATGCATCGGGCAACAACTACGCCTCATAGATATACAAATTGATCGACGCCTTCGATGATCTAGCCACTGATGCAGATAGGGCGAGTGCGATTACCAGTCAGACTCAGAGCCTTAGTTTTGTTGGGGTTTATCTTCAGCCCAACTCTGGTTGGCTTTCCTTCCCAATCCAGAGATATTTGGCCAAGTTCCATGCTTTTGAAAAAAGATCTGATAGTCTATTGAGTTCCTCCACGCCTCTGAATAAGGCAGCATGGAGAAGGTCACTGATAGCAAGAGCTGACAGGATACTACCCTGGCGGATTCCATTTTCGACGTCAAATTCCACCCAGATTTTACCTCGATGCAGCATGTGAGATTTTCCGCCATAATATCTCGCTCTGATAATAGATTTTAATTTCTCCGGAATGTCCCCCCCCCCCACCTCCCTTCGTAAAGCAGATACATTTTCTGTTCACGCCTACCTACCTAAAGCTTTCTCGAAATCGATGAAGAGTAGGTGAATTGAAGATCTAAACTTCGCGTACTGTTCCAAAATGATCTGTAGGGTGTTGATATGATCAACGCAGGAGGGTGGGGAGTGAAAACCACCCTGATCTCTCGCTCCAGGATTATTTCAGCTATTATCTTTGCAATGACAGGGAGCACGCAGATACCCCTTCAATCGTCACACTCACAACGGGTCCTTTGGAATCTCAAAGACCATCCGTTTCTTCTACTCTCTGAGAAAGAACTTGGATTCCCAAGACTTCCGCATGAATGGAAGTTTTGCGACCACATGCAAAGTCTTTCGTGATGCGGTATGCAGTTCTAAAATCATTGCGATCTCGGGATCTTACGCTTCCCTGACCAGCACAATACCAAATTCTCTTTTATCACACTACGCTGAACTTCTCGGGTTTTTAGTCGGTATCGAATCCCGAGCCCGTCACGTCCGCCATCATTTGCGCCAATCCGCTTCCACGACTCCATAGTCAACCAGATCTTATAAGGCCCCTTTCACGACACAGGTCGTCCACAGCACCCAAAAAACACAATTTTTGAGATGTCAGGATCGGCGAGATTCTGCTGCTGCCAGTTGGATCTATGAACCTTAAACGGCACCGGTATTAGGTTTTCAAAGCCTCATATCGTAACTAGCTCACTACTATCTTCCGTCAGAGTGGTTCATTAACTTAGATCTGCTTCCTCTTTTTGTGGCCGCTTGGAGGATATTTACCAATCTTAGACATAAGTTGTTCTGGTAAATCTTGGTGGACCCCTTCAAGTTTTAACTTTCATTTTCTTTAACAAGTCGTTTTTAATAACCTGTGACAATTGGAAGGGGCTCCTTAAATTGATTGCATATACTGAAGATAATTTTTGAAGCGTTTCTAACGAATTAAATTTCAAAATGGACATTGACATTCAGGGTGGACTATTCAAGATTTTTTATGTGTCTCTATTCAGCATATCTACTTGCAAGGAGGACACCACTGTAAAAAGCCGATAAACTCAGGAAGGATTGGTAGCTTTGGACATTGCCATGAATAATTGGTAGACCAATATACACCAAACGATAAATTAGACCAATGGATCACAAATTTAATCAGATCTCGTTCAAAGATTCAAGTGCTTTTCCAATTGGCTTCGTTGAAATTCAAAAATATTAGGCTCCCTACTCCCTAAATGTCTATGTCCACCTAGTGGAAGCGTTCACCAAAATTGAGAAAGTCTAGCATTTGATATTTGATTTAAAATTCACTCAAAGATTGATCCGAAAATCCATAAATTTGGGGGTATATTTTCAAGAGGAACCATGCAATCAAACGAAGAAGGTCAGCCTCCCCATTTCATGTTGCAGCATAAGAAGGATATACGGTATATGCATAATCGCAAGGATTATTTACTAAGCCCAACATAGTGAATGCATTGTATTCACGTCAAGAGCCGAGAATGCTAAATATCCTCTCATCTCACTCGTATTTATGTTTGTACTTATAAAACATGATGCAGATTTTGACTCGAAGCACGCTTGTATGTTTTATTACTCTTGAACAGAATCCTTAAGCTCCTCCAGCCCCACTCCAAACATACACAAACTGAAGTTAGAATTTCACTTCATTCATTCTACGCATAGCAAGAGTGACTTGTAACATTCCTAACACACTTCTTAAGATGCTTAAGCCGCTACTATCAAGAAGGAAATTCCCGACCATTGTGTGAAAATTTTCGCCGAGTAGAACATAGAGTATCCTTGCCATTCCAACAATAGCCGGATTAAAAGTATTAGTGTGGAATGCATCATGCACGAGTTGCCACCAACAAACTACGTGGTTACACTATGTTCTATGTTCTATGTTAGTCATCGTAGGAGGTTTCGTCGCATGTACTAAGTATTCTATATTTGCACAGGCTCTCCATGTAAACGTAATTAGCTGCCAGTCTTGCTGGAGCTTGCTCCTTGCAAAATTATGTGGTAAGAATGAAGTGCACGACGACGCGAGATATATGTTAATGAGATTTAGAAAGACATTATTTGAACCCCGGAACACAGGCGTGGCACGGAGTATGCACACGTACGACCTGCTTACAGCTTCAATATGGACGTCTATTATAGTCCTGACAAACCATTCGCATCCGATAGAGGCAAAGTGACGCTCCTGCTCCTGCTGCCACTGAAGAGGATGAAGAAGTTTCTCTCACTTTGCTAATTTGCAACATGTTCGCCGTCATCGGCATGAAAACATATAATTGGAAATGAAATCATGCAAAGTTTCCTTATTAGGATTCAAATCTGGGATATGGTGTCGGTATGTACGCTAAATTGAATTTACATGTTTCGTGCGGAAGTCAAGTGTTCAACTTTGTTAAGAGATGATGGAGAAACAAAGAAGTGATTGCCGAACATGAACAGTAAATGGGGTCTTGGTCTTTTTGGTAGGAAGGAGTGGTGGTAGCCAGCAGCCTGGCTACGAAATCAATTTCGGCTAATTATTGGAGAGGATTCCTCCATCTGAAAATGACAGGTCAAGGAAATGAAAAAGGAAAAACCATCCATCAACTCCCTTCCAACGCTATTCAGACTCATACTAGGAGATATGAGGTTTACCTAGTTGCTCCGTCATTCTTAAGTTGCTACCACTTAGCCGGAAAAAAGTGGATTACCATACCAAATTTAAACGACTTCCTCTTACCATTTGAGCCTCGCTGATGATTATGTTTCTTTCGCCAGGGAGCTTTTCCCCTTAAAATGGAGTCTATGGCAGAACTCATCGAAAAAACTCTAACCAATAACCATAGAGTCACTGGGATTATGACCACCCAAATCCCATGTCAGCACATAATGCAAAGCACCGATACTTTCTCCAAAGATGGCCTATGGCAGAACACATATTGCATGCACAACTGACTCACTAGATTTACCTGCTGTATCCTTACGGATGGATGAACAATAATCTCTAACTCTGAGCAGAAAAAAATGCTTACAAGAGAATTATCTCTGAGAAAACTTTTTTCAGATGAAGTATCTTTCGCAAAGATGGAAATGATTTTTTCAAAGAGCTGCATCCAATGATAAACCTAATAGGCAAGGGTTCTCAGGCGATCCCAATTCATTAACTGGCATAAAACTTCAGCCATTGCGTTCAAGGAATTTTTTCCTGGTTTGCAGCTTAAATTATAAGCAGTGTTGAAGTTGGGAAATAATTTGGTGTCCAGACTAATCTCAGGAAAACTTCTCAGAGCTAATAAGGGTACAGTTTTTCTGAAACTAGCATGAAGAAAGCTCAGGAACCCATAAGTTCTCAGCCCTTTTATAAACTTGAAACCGTGACGCTACAACTGCCGGGGTGATGTGCAAGGGGACACAATCTGTAACTTATCGTGAGGAGCAAGATGCCAGATAAGAAGTCGGAGGAAGATGAGGACATGATGAGGCTTTAGAGAGTCTATGATATCAATGTCAACCTTATTTTTTGGGAAACTCTAATATCAGGAGACAGAATATCCGTTAGAGATAAAACTGCAAATTTCCTATCACCTCATCTAAGAGTCTTCTTTCGTCGGTGCGTTCAAACAAAAAAATTTCGATATCGAGTAGAATATCCAGTACTATTCACGGGTTCGCAGCATCCCCATCATTTCATCTGCCTTGTCCTGAGCTGATTCACTTCCTTGTAGCAGCATATTTCCTCATTCTCCTAAATAACCTCCTTCAGCACCATCAATACTATCCTTTCAATTGTCCATCCGACATTCACTTACTTGAAGATATTAATTTAAAAATGATTATTTTAGAGTTGTTACAATCTCGGCAGATACCGTCTTTTATCTAATACCAGCACTAAGTGCCAAGCATTTAGGATCGGACGATCCTACCGAGCACGTATTCAGAATGGTGTTCATCTGCATGGTTTTAACCAGACTGTTTGAGGGTCCCAGGACATCCCAAGACATCAGAATGCTGTTGGTCTCGAGGTGCGCATTGACCCTTCCACTACATGAACGTCATGAATTTATGGACGGTTGGTAAGCAAGCAATTGGTCTTGTGTCCGTGGTGTCCCATATTGATTCTTTTTTAGGGACAAGGTGGGCAATTCCTGCGGCCGACAAATTACCTGATTTTTGCTATGTGCCAACCGACTATGTACGCTGGTAAATTTCTGATACCAAAAATTCTGCTCCCAATCCAAACCAGGGCCCCTCCAGTCCTTCCAGCTGTTTATGGCACGTCGAGCTTCCTCTTCGGTAACATCCGCAAAATTCATCATCATCATCATCAACGGCGCAATAACCGGTATCCGGTCTAGGCCTGCTTTGATAAGGAACTCCAGACATTCTGGTTTTGCGCCGAAGTCCAACCACACCACATCACTAAAAGCTGGCGTCCTGACCTACACCATCGCTCTATCTCAGGCAGGGTCTGCCTCGTCTTCTTTTTCTACCATAGACATTGTCCTTATAGACTTTCC
Source organism: Hermetia illucens (assembly GCF_905115235.1). Lineage (NCBI taxonomy): Eukaryota > Metazoa > Arthropoda > Insecta > Diptera > Stratiomyidae > Hermetia > Hermetia illucens. The sequence goes on from NC_051854.1 coordinate 15,702,019, forward strand.
AGGTGGGATCATCCTCATCCATACGGATTAAGTGACACGCCCACCGTAACCTATTAAGTCGGATTTTATCATGGTATCGCTCAAAGAGTTGGGCGTTATGTAGGCTACGGAATCGTCCATCCTGATGTAGGGGCCAAAAATTCTTCGGAGGATTCTTCTCTCGAAGAAGAGTTCGCAATTTTTCTTGCTAAGAACCCAAGTCTCAGAGGAATACATGAGGACTGGCAAGATCATTGTCTTGTACAGTAAGAGCTTTGACCCTATGGTGAGACGTTTCGAGCGGAATAGTTTTTGTAAGCTGAAATAGGGTCTGTTGGTTGCCAACAACCGTGTGCGGATTTCATCGGCGTAGCTGTTATCGGTTATGATTTTCCACCCTAGATAGGAGAAATTATCAACGGTCTCAAAGTTGTTGTCTCTTATCTTTATTCTTCCCGTTTGATCAGTGTGGTTTGATGTTGTTGGTTGATTGGTTTTCGGTACTGACGTTGCAACTATATATTTGGTCTTGCCTTCATTCTCGCGCCGCCTGTTCGATCTGAATCAAGGTAGTATGTACGTCTCGGGTGGTTCTTCCCACGATGTCGATATCGTCAGCATAGGCCAGTAGGTGGGTGGACTTAAATAGGATCGTACCTCTTACATTTACCTCAGCATCACGGATCACTTTCTCGAGGGCCAGGTTAAAGAGGACGCATGATAGGGCATCCCCTTGTCGTAGACCGTTGTTGATGTCGAATGGTCTTGAGAGTGATCCTACTGCTTTTATCAGGCCTTGCACATTGGTCAGGCTCAGCCTAGTCAGTCTTATCAATACCGAATTGTCTCATGACCGTGTACAGTTTTACCCTGGCTATGCTATCATAGGCGGCTTTAAAGTCGATGAATAGATGGTGCAACTGGTGTCCACATTCCAACAGTTTTTCCATCGCTTCCCGCACTGAGAAAATCTGATTTGTTGCTGATTTGCCTGAAGTGAAGCCTCTTTTGTATGGCCCAATGATGTTCTGGGCGCATGGAGCTATTCGGCCTAGCAAGATAGCGGAGAATATCTTATAGAAGGTATTGAGCAACGTGATACCTCTACAATTGCTCACTGTGTGATGTCCCACTTTTTATGTATGAGACAGATAATGCCTCGTTGCGAGTCGTCAGGCATTGATTCGCTGTCCCACACTTTGAGCACAAGCTAATGAACCATTTGGTGTAATTGGTCGCCTCCATATTTAACTAATTCGGCTGTAATTCCATCGGCACCTGGCGACTTATGATTTTTAAGTCGATGAATTGCACGGACTGTTTCTCCTATACTTGGTGGTGGCAGTGTATTTGTCAGTGGTCTTCAGTTGGCGGACTCAACCCATCGCCCCAATATGCCCATTCTGTCGGAAATCAGATTTCCCCCTTTATGGCGGCAGGATGAACATCGAGGTGTATAAGGCTTCATCCTGCTGACTTGTTGGTAAAACCTGCGAGCCTGTTGCGGCTGCTCCCTATGCTTTTCGAGTTCACAGACCTGTTGGTTTTCCCAAGCTTCCTTTTTCCGTCGTGTGAAGTCGCTTTTTCGCTCGCCGAAGTTCGTCATAAGTCTCCGCCCGTGCCTGCGTTCTTTGAGAATGCAGCACTACCCGGTACGCAGCATTCTTCTATTCCGTTGCTAGCTGGTGATTCTGGATGATGTTGTTATTTGAGTCTATTTTGGCCCCCCTATATGTTCTGACATTAATCAAGGCTGAGAGGGGGAGACGTTCGATCAACACGTGGTCAATTTGGCTGAAAGTGGTCCCGTCTGGAGAGGCCCACATATGTTTGTGGACCACTTTTCGCGCAAACCAGGCACTTCCAACGACCATTTCCTGTGACCCTGCTAATTGAATGATCTGCAGTCCGTTATCATTTGTATTTTGGTGTAAGCTATGGGAGCCAACGTATCGCCTGAATACGGGCTCCTTCCCTACTTGGCTGTTAAAATCCCTAAGTATGATTTTGATATCATACTTTGGACTGGCTTTGAGGGTTCGCTCTACTGCCTCGTAGAAGGTATCCTTCTCCGATTCTGCAGTCTCCTCTGTAGGAGCGTGAATGATAATGAGGTTTATAATTCTAAATTTGCCTTGCAAGCGCGGAGTGCATAGCCATTCGGTTATGTTTTCAAAGCCAATAACAGCAGGTTTCATTTTTTGGCTGACTAAGAAACCTACTCCGAGAACATGGTTTACTGGATGACAGCTAGAATATATGGTGTAGTGATTCTTCTCCAGGAAACCGGTCCCTGTCCAACACATCTCCTGCAACGCTGTTACATCAGCCCTATATTGGAACAGGGTATCGGCTAGCTGCTTGGCAGCACCATCTCTGTAAAGGGAGCGCACGTTCCATGATATAATGCGCAAATCGTTATTCCTTTGTCGTTGCCGGGTTCATCGTTGTATTAAAGTGAACTGCCTGGACGTTCTTTTTGGATTCGTTGAATGATCTGGCAAAATTCCGCTCGTTCCGCGCATACCTTGCATTCTGGACACGTCTGGAGTGACTTTCGCCAAACCGTCGTAACCGACAACATATAACAGAAAGTTTCTCTTTTTTTGTGACCAGACTTTCCACAGTTTCACTGAGGGTGGCATAATTCCGGTAAACCCTCTGCAATTGACTTCACACCCATCTGCTGGCATTGTCAGTGCTGATCTGAATCTGTCTAGCATTGTCCTGCCTTAGTGAGTCCAGCCGATGTTCCAGACGAATTTTCCAAAGTGGATCTATTCGGTCACTCAATCCAATAACGCGAAAGTGAATCTTTTGACCGTGCAATCTGACAGCCCCAAGTACACCACAATACACAATGATTGTATTATAGTTGCAGCAGTGACATATCAGCACACAGGCAAGATTCAATCTCGTCATTAATTTGAGATAAAATTCTTGGAGTTGCTGGAAATGCATAGAGCCTAGGAATACTTGCAATATGCAATTTCCACGAATTCTATATACCCCCTTTGGAATCCGTCCCGAACCTGACCGAAGATCTCAACAGGACGGTAAAGAAGAGTGCTCCGGCGGGTACTGAAACACAATAATATATTAGAGAGAATTCCATGTAGCATTGGCTTTTCGAATGAACAGAAGCCCCTTTGGCCTAAATGCCTACTTCCTATCAATGGAACCAAAGAGCTTGACATGATAATGAATTATAATCCAAATCAATCTGGTCCCTGGTCTACTTCTGCGGGGTATTGGTGTAGGAATACTTCTCATGGCGTATCTTAACGTGAATGACCAGCCTGAAGTGAAAGTGAAATGCAATATTTCCAACATTTTTAAATTATCTGAAAATCATCCCTTAATGCACTGCGCTCACTAAAATGTTATACAACAATTCAACTCAAAAGAATGCCAAGCTCCACATATGTAAGCAAACTTTCCACTTACGCCGCTATTGCTGGAATCAAAATTTCCAAACAACAAGCACTCAATCCTTCAAGTTTAATATTTACACATTTGCATTTCCATAGCTACTAGTCCATGTTTACCGAATCTACCCCAAAATTTATACCATTCAAATGAATACCACAAGAGGCCACAAAATATGTTGTGCTTGCTTGAAACCAACAACTTACCAAATATGCAGAAACCCATTTTGCTCACATCTCACTCCTAACTTCGCCAAAAAACCCTTTCAGTATTGTTCTCGGAGAGCTTAAACATTTACTGGAAAGTTTGTTGTGGTTAATCGTATTTCATCACAGAACTGTGGATCCTTAAATAAAACGTTGCTCCTTATACCTCATTGGCTCATATGTTAATATTTTTAAGCGTCTATAGTGAAAGGTGAGGGGGATCTGACCAATCTTCAAGAAAAGAGCGAAATGGGACATATGGATGCATACGTATCAGATGTCAAGCCTATCACACACTCCCAAAATTTCAAATAATTCTGATTGCCTTACACAGGACGAGAATAACGTACAAGGATGGTTCAAATGGTGAGCAAAAAGCAATAAACTATACGGAAATTATCAATAATCCTTACAATGGGCTTTCTATTCAAACGATCTGCAGTCTGCCTTTCGCCTCTGTTATTCCAGTCAAATTTACATGACTCCTTCCCAGGACGATTGTAAAATGAAAGGACTAATATAAACTCCCCAATGTTTCCTTAATACGTACATACTCCATTATTTACTGTAGCTTTGTTTAAAGAATAGCCGTAGATGTGCTCACCTGGACAGTAGTTGTTCTAGCTCCACAGGATGTTAGTCCTGAATATATTTAAGGTCCTTATTGAAAAACTAATACCAAAAACATGAGCCTGTTTGCAGTAAATCATGGGGTCCTTGATGTGCAAATGCTTCTTGATGTGGTCAGAAAACAACGTGTTTCCGTTTCTGATTTGAGGAAATGAATCCACTGAAGGATGTTTACAAGGAATATAACGTTTGATTGTTTAAGTTTCCGGAATTCGGATGGGGTATTGACAGATGGTAATGAAACTAAGAAGCAATTTAAGCAGAATTCCCAGCAATTTCAAACAAAGGATATTCTCAACAAATCTATTGATTTTGAACGTCAAGAGAGTCTCTTCGGAGCCTGGTTTTGCAGTTTGGAATGATTGTCACCACGGGGAACTCCCCGCTACTACCTTAGTCTGTTCTCGCGATTAGAATTAAGACTTCAGTTGAGGTAAAGGTTTGTTATAAGTCCTTATTTATTTTACTTTATACTTCAGTTAACAGCCCCTGAAGGAATATAGAAAGATCGCTATCGTTTGAATGGCTCGAGCTTAGTTTGAATTGTTGATGCGCTCACTCCCTTGGCGGGACCCAAATATGAACCGTACCTAGTTTCACCCCGCAGGTTCATATCAAACAAATGATCACCCATAATTTCCAGCCAATATAGAAGACCCATTTCTTGCCAATTCACAGAACTACTTTGGTGAGTGGGCTTGCCATTGGGGCCTTCCAATAGCTCGTTCTACAGGGTCCCTCTGGTGAGAGAAATTGCACATGGTGGCATATGGTTTCTCCGTAATTCACTGCGCTCCCTAATATAACGGATATAACGCTCGTTCGCCAACCTCATCTTAGCCCATGATAGCTTCCTAGTTGCATGCCTTAATTTCTGCCTGTATCTGATAAGTCCTTCAAAACAAGGCATTTATTTCCTACGTAAATAAATTGGCTGGTATCAAGTTCGATATAACTAAAGCCACCTAGTTTGCAAACAGTCAGAGCAGGCTTGACGAAACTGGAAAGAAGAGGGCGACTTCTCTCAAGGTCGGAGTTTCTTCGGGCCTTTAACAAAGTGAGATAGATATTTTGGTATTATAGAGAGACTTCTAATATAGAAATACGAGTACTTCACGAAGGTATGCAAAGGGTATCGAGCGATTGGTTCGATGCAGAACTTTTGGGGATAAACGGTATACAGGAGTGAGAAGCGACCTCAAATTTAACATAAGTAAAATTGTATGAGGCAGGTTTATGTTATCTGCATGTGTATAGCTACTACACTCCCCCGAATTTTATTTGAACAGAGGTAAAAAAGATGCTTCGGCAGCCTGATCCTCGACGCCGGCGACTGCTGATGATCAACGAAAACCTAAGGAAGCCAAGTTCATTGTTAAGTTTTTCTTTCCCAGGTTATATTCATCGTGGAACCAGTCGGTTCGACTTTGTTTGAAGCTTGAGGTTGTCCTGAGAATATGAAGAAATAGAGGACGACTCTAGTATATTTAAGGACATATATCGATATTTAGGGAGCCAGCTGCTCCCATCCTCAGTGTTCTTTAATATCTCCCATGCTTCTTTTATCTGTTTTTTGATCCTGGTTATCACTAGTCTTTTGGTTTGCCCAACCTAGACCTGGTCGTATTCCGAGCAATTGAAAATCAGTTGTCCCACTTTTTTCCTTCTTTTTCAGGCAGTCTTTTGGGGAATCCAGTTTTTGTTTAAGCTGCTAATTCCTGCTTGCGGTTATCGGTACCAGGTTTGACTTCGCTATTAATTTGTCAATGCAGCGGATTGCCCTTGATTCAATACTGGCGAATCTGTTTCTGTTTTCTGGGTTTCCTACTGCATTCTTAGATGTGTTAATTGCACATTCTTCAGTTGCCTCGCCAGATGATCTACTATTTTTCGTTTTTGCTTGTAGCCGTTTATTTTCGCGGTGCTAAGGATGTATTCTTCCTCCATCTCGAGGTTTTTCTCATTTAGTGGGGTCGTATACATGAGATGAACCATGGAATTTCAAGAGGCCAGTTTTTAACCCTATGAATGATTGGAAGTTATTGGGATGGTTCGTCCGGTACGGTTGATTTTCCTTGGGGATGTTAAGCTCCCCCTTCCATTCTAGTTCATTATTTGGTCATACTAGAAATTGAGACTGTGGTCCCTTACCGCCTCCATTGTCAAGCATTTTTTTAGTGGATTTTGTTGAGACTTGCTAACACGGAGATCTTGACTTACCCCTTAAGCACGATGAGGACATCTTCCACATGTCTTACCCAGGATGTCTTTTTCCATCTTTTCTTCCATTTTTTGACAGGAAAATTTTGCAGTGTAGTGAAAAAAGGGGGTTACATATTGCATCTCATGAGGTTATACGGTAGAATCTACTCCTAAAAGTGAAATAGGTTCTATATATATTCAAACCACTTCCTCCCGCTCAGATGAACCTTTTCTTTTGAGGAGTTCTTCTTCCAGCACAACGCTTCCTTGACAGGAATGCTGAGGAACAGAGCTTTCACTTCGAAAGATAATAGCACCTCGTCAGTTCCTCCATGACTACTTTATCGTACATTCTCCTTGTCCATGATCACAATCGCATTTCCCTCGTCGGAGTGTTACAGGAAATAAAATAATACAACTCTTCGGTCATATCATCAACACCTGAAATTAGTTTGCGCTATAGAAAAAGTAAGCAGAGCTTTCGAATGAGAGACGAGACGAAAGAAAACGAGCAATAGTTACGAAGAAACTCAAAGATCTACAAAAGTCGAACTAGCTCTGCTTAAAAGGGGGGCTCTAAAAGAAGCGAGAGTCCCAATGCAGGATATAAAAGTGGACACCAAAGCGGGACTTCAATACCGGCCGAGGACTTTTTTTAATGTATTTTTTGTATTGAGTATTCAAAAAGGATACTAGGCGGCGTTGTAATTTGAGCTGGGAGCACCATACCAACGTATCGCCTGAAGACGGCCTCCGTCCTTATCTGGTTATTAAAATCCCCAAAGTTTAATTTTGATATCATATCTTGAGCAGTTGCGACCATTCGCTCTACTGCGTCATGTGAAATATCCTTCTCTCACTCTGTAGTCTCCTCAGTAACAGCGCGAGCTCCGACGCAGGATGCATGTTCGCTTATGTTTTCAAAATCAAAAACAACAGGTTCTATTTTTTAGCTGGCTAGAATCCTACTTCGATCACCTGGTTTAATAGGTACCGTGGATACCAATCTACGTTTCGCCTGGGACGTATTCTACCCTTTAATCGCACCCTTTCTATCTACATTAATTGGCGGAGCATCGAAGGCGTCGATCAATTTGTATATCTAGATATCGTGGTTTCTGCCGTGATACCGACTTGGATATCGTTCGACGTGTTAACAGCACCAAATTTGCGTTCTCTGCCTTGTATAAAACCTGGAAATGCTGCTAGGTCAACACCAAGTTAAGGGGAAACTGTTCTGTGATAAAATTCTTTTTGTAATGCTATATAAGAGTAGAGCATCCCATCACTATTACTTTGAAGGTCGAAACCTTCGTAAAAACTTGCTTGCGAATATTATCGTAGTACACTCACCTGGTAGAATTTGGAATAAAGATCTTGGTCGGCGTACAGACTAGGAACAGGATAGGTATACGTTAAGAAGGGGTGACAGTTCCATTGCTAGCTACGTCGTACATTGGAACCCCAAGATGGCCGACAAATAAGTCCCGTCAAGAGCACTTGGCTCAGAACAGTACAGGAAGAGTACGGACCAAGGTGTTTACACTGCTCAAGTATTTAGAGCCTTGGGCTGTCGTCGTGGAAGGCCGTGGTTCAAATCTCACTGGTGGGAGAGGGATTTGTTATCTTGACTGGATGTTGGCTGCCAGTCGACTCAGTTGTGAATGAGTACCTAAGTCATAACAGGGCAATAATCTTGGGCGAGGGCAATGCTGACGACATTGCCTCCTACAGGGTACTGTAGTGTACCGCTACGATCTTGAGTGAGCTGCTCTAACATACTTCTAGGTCCTAACCGAATATGGATTGTTGGGCCAATGATTATTATTATTATGCGTTAAGTGCGGCCAACTGCAATAAAATTAAATGGCCCTAGCAATGTCGGATATTTGGCATTATTTGACCGCTTATGTTAGCAGCACCCAGAAGCAAAGAAAGCTCTTGTACAAAAACAAGGACAACGGTTTCATCCAGGGCAGAGCAACTCATCAGATACTCCCTCACCTCTGCCCTGGGAACAACGCAAGTGGCAACGAATAGAAAACGCTCCTAGCTCTCGTAAAAACACGAAAAAGGTGCACATTATATCCAAGTTAAACCGCCAATAGTTTGAACTTAAGCTAAGCTAAAGCTAGATTATTGTTTAAGATATGAGGAATCCTAGGTCCGAATCCAAATGTTGTTGGACCAAATAGAGAGAAATTTACTCGCACGTTTTTTGGTCCACGGACTCTCGTTTGGAGCAAACATTCAAAAACAAGGACTAAGGGACCAAAAAACGTGGGAGTAAGTTGCCCTCCATTTGGTCTGATCCAACATCATGTGGATGCGGGCTTAGGATCCCTCATGTCCCAAACAATACTGTGGTACAAACTTGATAATGGAATCGGCAGAATGTTGTCTATATTACCTCCGCAAGTATTCAATAGGACTCGACATTGCAGTTTCAAAACCATATATGGATATCCATTCAACCTTGTCTCGAGCCTGCTCATATATTACAAATAGTTCTTTCACATCAACCGAACATACGATATCGGGAAGTCGTCCAGTAAGATCCTCAATTGAAGTGCATCCTCGTATTGATGAGAAAAAGCGTTGTTCTTTTTCCACGGTCATACGTTCTTGAATACAACTCTGCAGGCACTGCTCTGGGGTTTAGTATTCGCTCAAAATACACTTCTTGAAGACCCCAGTATTATTGTAGTACTTTAGCAAAGTTTTCTTGATCGGAGGCAAGACACCCTAAGATTTAAACTTCATTGTCCCACCGGAAGTTGGTTTCCTACTTAATATCAAATACCGTCTCATCAAGCTAGTTTGTTTCGGCTGCATATTGAGGCAATTATTCTACTTTCCCCAGGGCCGAGTTTTTCGGGTCATCATTGCCTCCCAGAGTTACTATCAGCGCATTTTAACTATCTTGTCCCCCCTCATTTGGAAAGAAATAGGCAGGTGGTAACAGTGGGTTCAGTGTTTACTAAGTCGTCAAATCATCCTGCCTAAGAGGGAAACCTTCATATGTTGAATTGATGATCTAGCTTAACCATCTCCTCTCCAAAGGACATCCATAGTGACCACTATACTCGGTTTCATTACAAGTTTAGCTGCAATAGCCCAGATAACCCAAGACCTTATGTTGCTTGCTCATATAACTTTTCCCTCTGCGGTGTGACCCCCATCTGTTCAATGGTACCTTTATGTGCTCCCAGATTCCACACTTTTCAATATCCTTCCGAGGCGTTTATATAGTTGACTTCTGTGTAAACATGTCTCCTACTGGACAGTAGCGTTTTTTGGGCATCGCGCTCTTCTATCCTGCAGCTAGAGATCTGTCTGAGGTCCTCAAAAAATGATTTACCTAGTGTCTGCAGCACGGCTCTCGCTAAAGGTGGACAATCGCAAAGAGGGTGCCTGAGAGTCTCCCCCTTGGGGAGCTTGGGCAATGCGTGTTGTAGGGTATACCGAGTCTGGCGGCATGGCCCCTATTGGCCAATGCCTCATGCAGACCGCCGTCTGACATCAGAACTCTCGCATTTGGGTTTTATTATCTTCCTTGTATTGCGCCATCTTAGGTTCGCGGCAGCTAGGAATTGCAAGAAAATTGCACTCTTAAAAGCCGCCAGCGGGACACAAACTATACTTATCGAGGGCCTGCCAAATTCAGAGGCCCGCCTAACCACTCCATCAGTCGGGTAATTCTCCTCTATATTCCTATGGCCGGGAACTCAGAAGAAGGGTGACCAAGAGTGTTCAGCGTGTTTCCGCATAGCTCCATCACAAGACCTTAACGCTTGGCTGGCGGTGAGAATGGCTATGTTACACTTGGAACTCAGATCGTGCCCCAGCCATTGCGAGGCTTCCAGTATCGCCGGTACTTGGAGTACATTTGTGAATCCTGGGAGACCGTACAACTCGGATACAATATGTGCATTCGAGAAAACTACCGCACCTTCTCTACAGACTATTTTTGATTCGTCGGGGAAGAATACTATGTCATGCCCTTGCCAAACGGCACCGACTACAGGGCAAAATTTCTAGTGAAGCTCGACTTACGTGTGGTGTAATAGCCAGAGAATGCTCAGAGTTCCCGAGGTACTTCGTCTAAAATGCTGCTATGGCTGGTGGGACATCCGGACTCGCGTACATTGAGAACATCTGCCGGACAGGGCTACAGAGCCCGGTACCACCTACACACGCGTTTTTTAAATACTGTTGAGCTTCATTTTACAGTATTTTTTGCTCAAACCCTACCATCACACAATAGTATCGTGCGTTAGGGCGGGCCGAACCATGGCGTTGTACATCCTCGGCAGGAGATGCTATTTCCTTGTAAAAGTCCTCTTGCAGGCATAAAAGGCTATACAGACCTTCTAAACCTTAATTCTATATTCAGTCTCCAACTTGGCTTAGGATCTAGGATTACACCCACATATTATACATTGTTCATTTAGCCGCTGAAGTCTAGTCTAGTCTTCGTGGCGAATAGCATTATTTTCGTTTCTGGTTGGATTTATGTCCACGGGCACACTTTTCCCAACGCTTCTTCCATGATGTCAACATCCCTAACTCGAATATCATAAGTTGTCAGCATATGCCACCACCTTCAACCCGCTCCTAACCAATATGCATAGGATTTCGTCCATCACCAGGACACCGGAGAGATGGTGCCGCCCTGGGGCGTACATTTCGTAGCGAGAGGTTGGATTTGCCTTTGAGATGGGTATGCTGCAACGTAAAGAAAGGTGTTCTCTCCATATTCGTCGTTAAGTGGATATCCAAAACGCTTTCTAGGATTTCCAACACGGAAAAGGTGAAACTGATTAAAAAAAGACCGTTGCGGGTTCATGGCCGCGCTTTTCCGCTTTCGCTATGAAAACCATGTTCTCGCGTCCCCAAGAGTGTGGTATGTAGAGAGAAGCAGCTCCGGTGAATATTGACAAGCCACGAGACAGTCTTTGTTGCAGCGTTTGTAGTATGACTGACATTATGCAATCTGGACTCGGAGATTTATATGCGGAGAAGATGTTAATAGCCGATCCTGAAAGGACTGGGGCTACATACCCACTAAGCAGAGCTCTGACTCGTAGTCCTCCTTGCTGGTGGAGAATTACGACTGAAGCAGCGGCTCCAGAGTTTCAACAGAAGATTCAGTCTCGGAGCCGTCCGATTTTTCAGATGTATCTTTTATATTATTTAGATGTATGATAACACGTTCGTTGTCATTACTAAGCTTTTCTTCATTTTCACTAAAAAAGGATTCCTCCCTCATCTTTTGAAGGTAATGGTAGTATAATATCTTTATATATCTTTATTTTAACCTACATTTTTCCTGATTTTCAAGTAACTTTCGCCGCTTTTTTGGTCTGTCACAATTGAAAATAGAGCTCCTGAAAATAAGGGTTCTCTTATGAAAGCTCTATGAATAATTTAAAATATCCATTGCCAACCGGAGTTAGGTCAATCGAATCAATCGCTCTCTGCTTACGTTGCCCGTAAATACTAAAAGAATAATTAATATTTCAGCAATGACCTCATAAATTCTGCACTTGTTCGTCTACTTTCTTCACCCAGATACCTACATATATCCACAACAGCAAATTCCATTGTTCAAGACGCAGAACCTTTATCCTTTTCAGTGCCAATTGTACCATTGTAAGTAGTTCATCGAGTTTTTTTTATTACTATCGTGAGGACATAAAACATTTTTATAGCCATACTCCTCGTTGGCCTATACGAATCAATTTTATCCTATAAAATATACTAAGGGCATTTATCTGGACTAATAACGGATTTTTTTCACTTATACTATCAGCGAACCATCACGTTTGACCAGCTTTGTGCTTCCTATCAATTACTATTATTGGTTTTTATGTTTCGGAGATATGAAGTTTATATGGAGGGTATAAAAACACACCTGTAGTGAGGAGGTAAGGATATATAGAACTTTCGTGATAATGGCGGTGTGGGCGAAATGTCCTCATTTGATGAAGAAATAAATCATTAAATATCGCTCCTGAACGTACCGTAGAATATAATTCAATATTTCAGACTGTTAAAAGAGGTAGAGGAACTTAGAGGGGTCCTTAATGATGCCCATTAGGATATAGTTGTTCCTGTATACGTTGCATTGCATTTTAATTTTTATAATTTTGTATTTATTAGTTCAGTAGTTCATTTAGGAAAAAATACCTCTCTTACTATTGTCTATATATTTCTCTCTCATGAACTATCTCAGGAGTTCAACAATAGGAGGTCAAATAAAACTAAGCGTTGTCCACTAGGAGCACTTTTCCTCGAACCTAAGATAAAAAGACTATACCCCACCCCCCCACCCACCCTTTGTGCCTTCATGGTAGGTCTAGGGGGCAGGATCCAACTATCAAAGGGAAAGTATGCGACCTCACGGTTTTGGCCTTTGACTATCGAAAGAGGTTATCATCTTCGACAATTGTATCGAGGGTCCTCCAAATGTTCGCTTTCTCCACTGTCTTGACTTAGGGGCGGTTTCTGGCAGAAGTCTGACTGCAAGATTCCGGTCCAGGTTAAGAGGCATCACAATTGTACAGTACTCTACACCAATGAAGGTTTCCAATCTACAAAAGAAGGACTCTTTCTATAAGCAATTATTTACAGTTCAGGGGAGACTTCCTAAAATGACATTGTGATCGTGGTTGATGATCTGAATGCAATAATGGGCTCTGACAGCATGTGATGGGGAAGCATGGTTTTGGCGACCGTAACGATAATGGTTCCTGGATGTCTGCAAATTCCATCGCCCCGTCGTTGGTGGCATATTGTCTCAGCTCAGAACTTGTCATACGGTCAGTTGCGTTTCAACCAACTGACCCCAACCCACCAATCAAATTGATCACTTTGCGATAAGGATAAGATTTTGGAGCTAACATCGGGCTCGAAACTCGATTACTATCTGAAAGCCCATCACTATTTTGCTGTTTGGATGAGCATTGGGTCATCATCAAAAATACTCTTTTCTCCGGTGCTTCGCAGTTCGTCGGCTATGTTCCAAAGGGGCGTTAAAAGATCCGGCTGACTGCTAAAACGTGAAAGCGGGTCAATGAACAGAGGAGACTGAAGGTTGAATTGATCGCTACGAGTAATGCCGAGTGTGAGGCGCTCGAACTCCAATATCATGCTACATCCTGGTAAGTTCAGTGCTGCTGATTGCAATTATTTCATAACTTATATATATTCGCAAATCTTTCGATGGTCTTGTAAACCACGTTAACGGGCAACTCCTCATCAACGATAGAGAGCAGTTAAAGAGTTGGGAGGAACACTTTACCACGGTTGTTAACCATATGACATCCGGTGAGATGCCAGTTCTTTCGAGAAAAAATGATTAGTCACTTAATATGCGGATGCAAACTGCTCCTCTAAATAGAAGAGAAAATAATTTCGACTACTGGGATTGACGGTCTTCCCGTAGAATTATTCATCGCTACACCTGCAGTTTCGAATATTCTAGCAATAAGATTCTGACAGGCCATCGTACTTTCCCTATCTGCAAAACGTTGAAAGCCTTCGTCAATTTTTATATCTAAGAAACGTGGTTTGTCCCGGCGCTAACACCGACCTGGATGTTGCCCGACGTATTAACAGCGGTAGTTCCGCTTTCGCTGCCTTGTCTAAAATATGAAAATGCAGTTATCTCAACACCAAGATCAAGTTGAGGCTCTTCTGTGCTAGGGTCTTTCTGTGTTACTATATGGAAGTGGTACATGAAAAGTAACCCCCACTGTCACTCGAAACCTGCCAGCTTTCGTGAACACCTGTCTGCGACATGTCATCGGACCCCGCTGGCCTGATATTATTACAAACGAAGAATCTGGTCGGCACATATGTCTGTCATTCGTACATAATATAGCCGGGAAACGGAACTGGCACATATTAAGGAGGGGCGACAATTTCTTTGTTGGTTATGCCATGCAGTGGAATTCACTCTCCCAAGATGGCCGATGAGTGAGTCGCCCCAGAGGCACTTGGTGTTGAACAGTGGAATAGGAGTTCAGGTGTCTCGGGAACTCCTGGACGAAACTCAAGCATGTTTCTGCGAACCAAGAAGGAAGGCGCATAAAATGTGCTTAACGCGCACTATACCCCACCAAGGGGTGAACAGCAACTATATACGCCATTAGAAGGATACTCACATCGGCATCTATGCTTCGGTTGGTTATCATGATCAACGCAACGTTCCTTATTTCCGTTATAATTCTTATTGCTTGCATAATACTGGGCTTCAGGAATATTTTCTATGCAAATAGCTAATAACAAAAAGAGGGAGAGGGAGGTAGTGCGCAATGATAAGGTGTATGTATATGTATATGGTTTTGGCCACTTCGCCTAGTAGTTCCATTTCGTATTTCTTTGAAATAATGTACTCCTGCTAGATACGTTCATCATTTCACCTACTGAAATGTCATTAGGCATATAATTCCCGTGATGACGAATACTGGATCATTTGAAAGGGTTTATGAGGCGTTACACACCCTTAGTATCGCCTTTCTCTAAACCGAACTATATAGTTCTTTGTGCATTGTATAGGATACCTAGGGCAGTTCTCAAAAGTGAGTGAAGATGGATCTCCCGAGCCTCGGCCTATGTTTTTCACATAAAATTTTCATATAAAGCTTCATATAAAGTCTATTTAGTTGAAAGTTGTGACACCTGGGGATTCCCATAACCTTTTTTGAATGGAGGAATATGGTGCTTATATCCGTTCTCCTGGGATTGCTTAATATTATTTTTATTTCGGAGTTGCCCTCAATGTCGAATCTGTTTATTATGTAATCAGACATAGAGAGCCTATCTCACACCCTCCAATTCCTGACCAGCCTGGTAATTACAGTATTTCCTAGAATTATGTCTAGTACCTCTTGTCTAGTGCTGGTCACAAGTGGTAACGCCCTCTTCTCACAGTACTTCACCAATTTAGCGACTTGTCCCGGTGGAACCTGGATGCTGTCCCCTGAGAAATATCCCGATGCTACGACTGCGCCTCGAGTGCGTCTCTCGGCTTCCAGTGAGAATTCGATAGCCACAGGAACTATGAAAGGCATATATATTTTAAATTACGTTTAAAAATGATGTAAACTCCTGGTTTTTTACCAGACAGACCGCGAATTTGCCTCGGGTACACCCAGGGTTCTTAGGTCAGCACTATTTCAATGTTCTCTTTAGAACTTGCCATTGAAATTACTGCTGATGCAGCTTTCGCATGGCGGGAGTTTATCTGGGCTATCTTAGTGCTGGCCATTGGCTCCATTATTGTTTGGAGCTCTTTTCCACTGTCCGAGTATCACTCTCTTCCTCCGACATGGAGCTTTCTGCCCATCGCCGTCCACCCGGAGCCCTAGAGTGTCTAGGACGTCAAGCTTCTGCTCTTCACTGGGCAGCAAGTCTACTTCCTGGCGGATCCTTTCCACAGTTGACAGTTCTGCTCCTGCCCAGCCTGGCAATTTAGGAAGTATGGTCCTAAGCTACTCTGCGGTGTCTTCCGTCGGGAAGTCCATCAGTATGTGACGTGGTCGAGAGCGTATCCCGGTGAACACAAGTTTCACAGTTCATCCCTTGCACATCTGCCCGACGACAAAATCTTCGATAATTTTCTGCTCCTTACGAGTGAGTATTTGGTCGAGAAACTTTTTTGGTAGTAGTCGAATACCCTTGGCCGCACTAGCATAGCTGATGGCAAGTTTCCAAATCCTGCCTTCACCCCTGACCTGCCCGGGTTTTCTTCCCTTTTGGGTTCACGTTTGAATTCTTTGGGAACATTCCTTTCATACGGGCTAATCTCCGCTGCTCCCCGCTTTCTTTGCTCCAATAAAGATTCCTTAGGTCTGTTCTGAGCCTTCTTAAGCGCCTACTCTGATTTCTGGCCTTTAGCGCTTGCACTACTGAGATCTGCCTCCTTCCTGACGTGTGATATATTGACCTCAGATGTGCTTATGCTTGTCCCAGCTCTTTGAGCAGTAGTTTTTATTGGTTGTTGTCCTCGCGGTATACCAATGTTGACTTTGGATCTACTGCTTGATGTCCCAATTTCTCCCTTCTTGGGTGTAATCACCTGGCTATCAGTATTTCGGAGATATACCCCCGCCTAGCTAACCTGTTTATGAGCAGTACGGGGTCTCGCTTATTTTCTTGTAGTTTTCTTTATTTTTGGAACATTACTCATTTGATTCTGACGAGCACTGACGTTAGGAGGTCTGCCGTGCCATCGCCCTCAAATTTACCCACTGAGGCGACCAGGTGTCAGTGATGCTTCGTTCGAATACAGCCAGTTACCCCCGACTGCAAAATATCCAATGAGCACGGGTCGCATAACACCCTGGAATGGGGGAGGTGTTTTTCGACTCTTATGTCTAGATCTGTAGCGTTTTGTTATTAGTAGGGCCACCTCGTACAGGGTGTGGCTATCACCACTCACTAACGGTCTAGGTAGACGAGAGGTTTGGCCGAAAGTCACACATCACCCTTCCACCTAACACCTTCAAATCCCAAGAGGTTGAAAATACCATTTTCGGCTTCGTATAGAACGATTTTAGTCACGCGCTCCCTACTTTCAATGTAAGGAGTTGTCATTCGCACCTTCATCAATTCTTAATAAGCATAAACTCCATTTCAAACACATTTCCTTTCATTGAAGTTAGTAATGGCAACATCGACCACAATGCTACTATCGTAGGCATCCAACTCATAGATCGTTACATTTACTTACTAAAGCTAATATCGCAGCCCATCTAGCGGCTTAAAAACCAATCCCACTAATTTAAACTGTCCCAATTCCAATGATGCAATCGATCGGCTAGCTCACCAGTACACCGAAGCCGACACGGATTTTCAACTCTCAACTCCCATCTGATTCCTTAAAGGAATCTTGACCCTGTACATCAAACACTTCACAATATTACAATTAATTCAAACCCGTAAAGCTAGATCGGGCAAAAATCCTCGTGACTTGGCAAAGCTGCCTCTCATAGTCACGTCCATCTAAATAACATATCCTCTTCTAAAAAGGCAAACCTTCCTGCCAACTATTTTATTAAAGCCCGTAGCTCCAGTTTACACCCTTAAGCAGCCTTTAATCATCACTATACGATAGAAAAACAGTTCGCTAAACTGGGGCGCATCTCGTTTTTCTGGCCGAACTAATTGGTCCAATTCTGCAAATCAACCTGACTAACAAAAGTAAATAGGCGACCGCGTTTGCCGCGCGTTGTCTGATCATAATTCGGAAGTAATGATCTCTAATGATGATTGAGTGCCCTTCTGTCCAAATTATTCAATCATTGCTTGCTGGACGCCTGCTTTCCCACAGTGTGCTCTGATCATGCCATTTCCAAGAAACCCTTTCCTTTAGGACTGCTACAGGCTTGCTTTTACCCACACGATCTCATCCGGTTCATCGTATCAACAATAACTGAGCGCAGTAATAAGACTATCCTACTATATCGGTTTGCCAATCGATTAGGTTACAAGGTTGAACAAGTCCTCGTCCTCAAATATGGGATCTTAGTCGGAATAAATCAGAAGATACTGGCAATAGCTTTTGACTACCATGTCAATATGGTCCAATTCATAAAATAGGTAAAGTTGTCCAGGTTCGTCCGTACCTTTTCAAACTACAAGGTCAGCATCAGCTGCTTTCACCTATTCCAAAATCAGCTGGAATCCTGCAAGTAACCATCCGCTCGGAACACTTCTATCATTTGCTACTGTAGATATCCCTGAACTCGTTCCTACACCCAATGAAGTCAAGATCCTGCAATGGGCCAATGACTTCATCGTGTCTTATGGAAAGGTAGATCCTATGTATCGGCATTTTCAAAAACAACGGCATTCAACTCAACCCTCTATGACACCTCCAAAAAAGAGCCCGCGTCGATGCTATGCTGTGAAATTCTGTGAACGCTGTCAGCTGCAGTCCGACTCAACACGCCATGAGTATGAATTACAGTGGCGGCAAAAGCCACCTATTAAATTTAGGTCTAAGTCGGCCGAGGCAAACCTACATTTTGTTTATGGATCCGAGGGAGTCCCGAGTTCGCTATTCAATGGATGACGTCTTGCTTATAAATTATATATAAAAGGGGGCAAAAACAGCAAGCAGCCACTTCGATTATGCTGAAGGGTTTCGCAGTTCCTGGCCCGTCGGCTGGTTGTTGCTGCGCACTTTTCTTCGGATGTTGCTTAGCGTCTGATCTTTTGCCCACTCTGCTCCGCTTGTGATCTTCCTCGACTTCGTCTTGAAATCAATTGCATTTTAGAGCGATGGACTTCGCCTTCTGTTCGTTTGCCAGGCGTATACTATTGTATTCCTCAACAATCGCCTGGTATTTAGGTAGGTAGTATTTTTCATCCCGCTCGTCGGCAATAACGACCACCTTATTCTTGGCAATCTTGATAAGGATATGCATGGCTTTCTGGTACTGGCTCTTGAGCAGGACACCAGTGGATCTTCGCTTCTTAGTCGGTTTCCGGTGACCGACGTTCTTGTCGGTTTTCAATTTCGAAGGATCTCCCGACGTTGAGGGTTTCGGGTTAGGAGCATTATGTCTGTCCAGGCTGGAAGCCACTAGTCCGCCTGCCGCCTCCGGGATTTTAGCACAGCGGTGCTATGGCTGGCACCGGGTGTACTGCTCTCGACGGGTACGGTCTCGTGGCTGGATGTCAGCAGCTCGTCCTCCGATGATGCGCCTGGCATCACCCCTCTTCTTCTATTGTATTTTTAAAATTTCTTGTATTTTGAAAATTGAATCCAGAAGTATTCCGGGAAGAATGTTCACCCTGGCTGGCCCGGCCACCAGGGTAAAGGTCTTATTTGAAACTTACTAAAGACCAAGCTCCCCTTTGCCCACGCAGCCCTCGGCGTATGCTGTTTCACTTTGGCTTGGGGTCCTATTAGCACCTTCTAAAGGACAGGGAGGATGATCCCCAGGAACTCTGTTAGCATGCATGTGGCAGATTAGCATGTATGTGACAGATCTCATTTTAAGAGTCTAAGCTTGACTTTATCCTACAGATAATTCTGTAAAGAAAGGACATTCCGTAATTAAACTCATTTAAAGAGAGATCAGCCTAATGCTGATCAACTACGTTCCCCTCAAAATATGATAACCGAACCATCATTCCCTTTTGCCCCAAAAGAACGTCAAACTATTCCGCTTTTATACACAAATGTTCTGACTCCCACAGAGAATGATCCTGGAAATTTCCGCACAATTTCTTGATATCCCCAAACTCCTTTTCAGACGTTCCAAGTTTATGGAATTCAAATCAAATTAGGCATCGCCAACTAATTAAAATTCAAATCTTGGCTTTCCCTATTATTGACACCACTAATTTCATGAGAAGTCCTTCCAACAATGTTTCCTGTGAATGCCATGAAAATAATTTTGAGTCCTTTTTCAATTCAGTTGACAAATGAATTGCCGAGCGTACTCTCGTCTGGATTTATGACAGAGAAATTGAATATTTTCAATGTGAATTCATGAACGGAGTTTGATGACAGTTTCTTTGAGTATGTTTTATGAAATTTTGAATGAAAGGGTTGTCAGGTTGAGGGGATGAGTTTGATTTAATAACGAGTAGGCGAGAACCATTCGATTTTGGCACTATACAGCGCTCTTCAAAATTTAGGCCAAGGATCAATGGGATACTTTGCTTCCAAGCTTTCAGTTACTAGAGTGATAGTCAGTTCATAGTCACATCGCTGATCATCTGTTTTGTGTCACTTAAAGGAGCGAGGTATGGTATGTGGCGTGTATGTCACTTTGAGTACGTTTGTTAAACCACCCCTCAAGAAGCTAATATTCAATATAACTATACGAGCAGTTCCACAAAATCAAATTGGCAACATTTTCCCTCGAATTCCAAATGAGATCCAAAATTACGCCCATTGCTGTTGGTTCTCTCAGATATCAGGAGCTAAAATTCGTCCCTAACGAATAATTAATTATCAATACGTAGTACGTTTGTCAAAACTTAATTAATCATTGCTATCGCTGTGACGACAAGACAACTTCTGTACGTTTTCAGCATAGCAGGCAGGACGAGATGATTATTATTAAATTTGCGCCTGGAGAAGAAGTCAACCGTTGACGGTGACGCTGATGGCGATTGCTAGGCAGCACCATGGAATCCGAGGACGTAGTATTTGCTTGACAAGCTGCCTGTGTATTTGCAATGCGAGGCCAGCATCAAGTCAGAGGAGCATTATAAATGTCAACATTGTCACAAGGCACAACAAGCCATAAATAATTACAAATTCTACATAAAGCAAAGTTATCAGCGTTAGGATAATTAAACTCAATCGTCATGATTCCAACGAGACTGTTGAAATGGATGAACAGCATTACGGAAGGGTCTTGTTTTTCCATTTGAAATGTAAAAGGGTTAGAAGGAAAATGCCAAATATTGACTCCTTATTCTGAAATGGAGTGAAAAAAATAGATTCTTGGCTGACACCTTAAAGTTTGGTTTTGCGTGGGATCCCTAAACGCCCATTAAATGGGGATGAAAGTGACATTTGTCTTCTCTAAAATGGACTTGGTGTTGTTATCAAAAATTTATCGACCAAATTCTTCACCAGTTAAAATCTGTGTGGTGATGTGAAGTGCTCGATAAAAGACTCCTTCCACGCTTTAACCTCTCCAGTAGTGGAAGCTGCTTCCTCCCTACCGCCCCTTGGTTGGTATTCTGAATTCAGCTTATGGAGTTAATTAGTGTATTATATCCTTTTTGGGATTCAATCATTTGCATAATAACCGTTTCTACTTTTAAGAGGCTTCCAGAGAATATTTCAAATTTTTTGCCCTTGACAGCGAATCTCTGAAGCAAGAAAGGTTTTAGATCCCATCCAATTGAACCCACAAAATAAACGAAGTGCCGACGGTGTTCACTTAATTATGTCCGAAACTACGTCAATAATAATGGATATCTCCATGGTTGTACAAGATTCAAACCTGAATATTAGAGATCAGTCTATGTGTCTACTGACTGCGTGTAAAAATGAATCCAGCCTTTCCCCTTTGTCCTGGTTGTGCTTTTTCTCTTCTCCCTTTCGCCACTCCAGGGAATTTTCGTCACCTTGTACCTTAAAGTAGCGGTCGCATCTCGTCTCCCTAAATATCTATAGATATTATCCATAAAACTCTTAGTGTACTCAGTTGCAGTTTCCTCTGGTACGCTTCTATCTTAAGATCCTTCATCCAAAGCAGTCTTGCTTATAGTAACATTGATGAATCCACTCGCATAAACAGTAACGTCTTCTAATGCTAGACTTAGCACTTTTAAGATTTGTCACGATTATCTATACTATGCTACCTCTACATAATTTTATGGGTCCCTTCCCCTTACGAGCACTCGCCAGTGCACCCTCCCTTTGTGTTATGTTAGCTCAAACGTATATAACGCTATTCATTGCTTCATCAATCCGACCGATCTGGATCCTGATGACCTGCAAATCTCGACTTGCATTTCTGCTATGGAAATTTAAACCGCGCGTCAGAGATAGTTGGGTTTTCGACTATAACGGGCAGAGGTGAGGCAGCGTCTGATGAGTTGCCTCTGCGGTCGACGAACCCGTCTGTCAACCTTTTGTTTTTCTAACTATAGCCTTTTGCTTTCGTCAATAGACATCAACAACGGTATCTAGGATATCCAAAATGCTTCCTCTTTCCAGCTGAAGTAAGAGTTTCGGAGTGTCGATTGAACATTCTGGGTGGGGCCTTCCTCTCCCTCTTGCGGGATTGTATTACTGTAACCCAGATGGCCTGTTGGACGCAGACGTTAGTGAGGTATCAAATTACTGCTTCCTGGACCCGTATTGTGACGCTCTGGGAACTGGTATCAAATATGATATCGGCTGCAAGACTGGTACAGAATTAGGAGCATTCCAATAATATAGTGCTTCGCACCAACAGGGGGCTATATATGAGGAAATCAATGCAGTACAGAAGAGACTATCCTCATTTCGGATGTAATCAAAACGGGTCACGCCACTAGTCCAATAGAGACGAAGATGTTGCGTTGGACTAGTGGCGTGACACGTTTTGATCACATCCGAAATGAGGGTATCCGCGATCGTTATGGGGTTGCACCGATCGTGGAAAAATGTCGAGAGAGGCGTCTTCGATGGTATGGTTACGCAATTCGAGCTAACGAGAATTCACTTGCCAAGATTGGTCTGAACATCGAAGTCGATGGTGAACGACCAAAAGTCAGGAGGAGACAACGGTGGCTTGATACGCTGGATGGGGATTTAAAAGCTTCGAGATTGCTCCCAGATCAGGCATTCAATAGAGCCAAATGGCGAAACAGATCACGATGAGCCGACCCCGCTTGTGAACCGCACAAAGGCTGGAGAGAAAGAAGATTCGGAATACGATGAGGATCATAGCGCTGATGAAAAGAGGTTTTAGCTCCTGCAACTGTGCTCGGCAGAAGTAGAACTCTCTGCTTGACCGAATGTCAGACATCCCGAACCGTTCGCCGAAGTATATTATGAAGCACTAGGCCGCGCTCTCGAAGTAGCGCCATAAGATCTGGCTTATTGAAGGTGCCAATGAACGCAACGAATTGATATTTTATATTGCTGTTACCACTATACTACTCAGGAAGTCCAGCGTAATACTCACTATAATTGATGGGAATTTTGGGAATGAAGCAGCTGAACTGGAATAATGGTTTCGATGCCATATATCCCATACCAGTGATCCTATCAAGGACGCTAAGACAGGCTTCTCATTCGTGAGGGCCAACAATTTAGGCGGACTAGACCGCGGTTTTAAAATATCCACGAAAACATGACAATCAGGACTTAACTTCCAACCCGAACTGAATTATCGCCACCATCGGTGTACTCAATTAAGGAGAACCACTGGGCTTGACGGTTTCCCCATGGGGCTTCTCGCCATAGTCCCTGCATTCCCCACAGACTTGCTATTCCCATTATACTTCTCAGACTTGTTCCCTCACCGAGCTTTGAATTTTGACGAAACGGCACTGAAGTTGGATGGAAAGGTGGACGGAATCGAACTGTAGGAAATACTTGTAAAATCAAGGTCTTGGTTTGACGCGCCATGACACATTGTACCTATTTATATTAATGGCATATGTTTTACATAGTCTTGCACTTTTCCCCAATAAAACGTGGAACAAAAAACTGCGTTGGTATACGTTGTAACGATAAAAAATGGCAGTGTGTAAGATATGCGCTAAGAAAGAGAAATGGAAAGAGTATTCCGTTGCTGGCTATGCTACTGCCCTAGAAACACGTAGAACTAAACTGCAGAGGGGCAGTACGAGAAGGGGGGCGTCCTAGAGGGAACTAAAACATGTTTCTGAAACCCGACAACGATGGCGCGTAGATCTTCATTAGAAGGAAAATGATTCGAAATACCGAATATTACTGGAATGAGTAGTAAGCATTGTTTTCTGTCGTGTCCGCTGGCTCAGTGACTAGAGCGCTAGAGGTGCCCCCCAATAGATTCCTGATGACCTTTTCGCTGAGCTTCCTAAATGAATTCCATTGGCTCTTACGGACCCCTTTCCTCAACTTTCGCTGATAAGTTTTGCATATCCCAATACTTTGTTCAGCAACATGTTGAATGCTGGTTACTTCTTCAGGCTGGCTGGTTTCGATAGCCTCTGGCCACTATATACATATGTACACTATATTACATCTACGCCTGGTTACCGTTCACTTGTTTGCGGGTACAATGCGCTGTCTACCTAAATGCCCTTCCAATTCCTTCAGGACTTCCCGAGAGATCCGCATTTCTTCTCTATCGTCCTGCACCAAGTACTTTTGGGGCAACCCACCCATCCGTCATCTTGGGAAAGTAGCTTCCTCTGCATAATGTAGCCAGCAATGGAATTCTCGCCCCTGCTTAATATGTGATCTATCCCTTGAATTACCGGTAATCAGGTTTCTAGTTTATCCTTTTGTGTTGCAGATAAGACAAGCATATCCTAAAATTCGCTCGAAAATTCATTCCTCCGAATCAAATTCTCCTCTCTGCAAGATTGCCCTTTGATGCGTCTACCTCTCCTTTCAACGTATACCGAGGCTCCCGTGACATTTACCTATACTTTGAATATCAAGCAATTTCTCTGGAAAATTCCTCCTTTAGGTCCTTCTGCTTCTCCTTCCCTCATGTACGTATGTTATATATGAAACCACAGAAGATCATATGTTTTCCGGGGGCAGAAAAGGGGGTTTGACAAGATTTGCAGAAGAAGTCCTTATAAGCCAATTAAGGATGATGTGTAGTGTCAGGGGATGGCTCAGTGGTTAAAGCGAAGGGCAATCCTCGCGGAAGATCGCGGTTCAAGTCTCAATGGTGGCAGAGGGATTTGTGTCGTGCCTCAATGTCGGATATCAGTTGACCCAGTTGCGAATGAGCATCTCAGTAAAATCAGTGTAATAACCAAGGGCAAGCGCAATGGTGCAACATAAACGTAACTGCAGGTTGAAGGAAACTGTATGGCCCTAATTAGAGGGTACCAATATCAGTCTTCCGCTAAAGCTTCCAGATGCCAATTGACGATTTGAACTCAATGACAAATTGCTTTCACTCCCATAAAATTCCAGCCTTGTGAAGAGGCACCTGACTGAAAATGTCCCCTCAGCAAATATCGCAACGGAATTCACTCCATCTGCAGCTAAAACTTCCACAAATCAGTCACCTCTTGACATTTCAAATTTATCTTTGCATGCACAAATCTCGTCTAGTGAAATTCCAAAAATGTTATCATATCTTCTGGAAACTTTATAAAGGGAATGTGTGCATATGAAATACATCCTGTATTAGTTGTATTCTTGCACTGGTAGGCACTTAACTCACCTTGCACGACCCCCTATGCACATACGAAAACAGAACACATGCCCTAATATTAGCGGGAACCCCTAAGAGTGGCAATGGCGGTATGCAGATGAAAGCACTTCATCAAAACTTAAATAAGTTTTACTCAAAATGCAAATTTAGATTTCTCGTTTGAGGTGAAAGTTTCTTCACTTTTTCGGATCCTTTTTTTCGTAATGTGTGTGAGTGTGTCTGAACCGCAAGTAGTTCCACTTAACCCGCAAAGCTTAACTTTCTCATATGCAAGCGTTTCAGATGTGCACACGTTCATATGTAGGTCTAGAGATGCATTTACCAAATGGAATTGTGCAAAAATTTTAGCACCTATGAGAGTACCTGGAAACAGTTGAAGAAGGACACACTCAATTTCGTGGGTGTATGCAGATTTAGTTTCCCAAGTGCCTCAGATTTGAACCGTTGCAACCATTTGAGGTTTGAATATGGATGTTTATGTACGAAAAAGCGGTTGACACTTTATAATTGTGCAGTCAAGTTTTGTCTTCCCATAAATTATGCGCTTTATCTCCCTTTTGCATTCTTCACGAGAAAAGGATTCTACGATGCGACTCGGGTCGAAATATTTAGCGGGCCGCCTAGGCTGTTTTAGTATTCCATTATGATTTGGTCTGTAAGGAAGCATATATTCAGATATGAGCTAGAAATCTGTTACACCCAAAATCCCCCATCCATTTTAAATCCTGCATGAGGTCACCCTCGCTTAGTCTGTATGCACTTCTCAAGTTTCTGTTCATATTGCCACTATTAACAACGGGGGGAGAAAGGAGGAAGAGAGTTGTTAGTTCAGG
The DNA here is from genome assembly GCF_905115235.1 of Hermetia illucens. Taxonomy (NCBI): domain Eukaryota; kingdom Metazoa; phylum Arthropoda; class Insecta; order Diptera; family Stratiomyidae; genus Hermetia; species Hermetia illucens. The sequence continues at coordinate 15,728,161 of NC_051854.1, forward strand.
GAATCCCTGGCCATCTGATCCCTTTACCAGTCGGGCTCAATGTTCCTCGCAACAAAAAGAACCCCAACGTAATGCGCAAAACGACTCCATCTGTCAGCGCACTGCAGCATTCCTCTGACAACTTTATCTGGAAAGGGTTCCTCAGTGCCTGCATAAAGTTGCTGACGAAAGCCACCCCACATATCGCAAGAGAAAAATGTCCGTTCGGCGCCATTCGCCACTCCGTTGCAGAGCACGCAATCAGGAAATCGTGCCTTCCCAAACTTATACAGGTAAGATTGGAAACCTCCATGCCGTCTTAGAAGCTTTCAGTGAAGTCACGGATCTAAACTGCCGATGAAGCGTGCAGTCCATCTGTCTCTTAGCTAATTTTGCCAAGAGAGTTGCCACTCGATAAGTGTGTGTTGACGCTCTTTACGGGTTTCGCTTTTGCGGTTTTCGATGGCTTTACGTTCTTTAACGAGGTGGGCAATGCGGATCACTCCCGGTATCACTACAACGGCCAGTTCTGAGATATTGCGAGCAGACATCTCACTTCGACAAGGCGCTTCCAATAGACCTCCTTCCAAAGATCATTACCCTATACCTCCGCGCCGTAGAACAGAACTACAGCGTTACTACCACATGAAGACGTCTCCTGGTATATAGATATTCGGTCCCGAACCCAATATTCGTCATTAGCTGACTCAAGGCCGGATCTCAACTGCAGCTCTATCCGCCGTTGCAGTAATTTGTTCAAAGAAGCTCATCTTCGAGTCGAGCATTCAACGTAGGTATTTACCCGTTGATTTTGACTGTATAGTCAACTCACCGATCGATATGTGACGCAAGGTCGGGATTCTTCTTCTGGTCAAGATGACTACTTCGGGTTTTGCAACGCAAGACTGAAACCATGAACCTGAAACCATCCGCTTATCCGTCGCATTGATATACCTAGTCTGCTTTGCTTGTCCGGCAACAAGTGCCGCAAGGTCGTTTGCATAACCACTTAACCAGACGCGTCCCTGCTGACATGTTGAGTGTTGGCAAACTATCGTAGGATACGGTTCCGAGGTTCGAGCCTAGGATCCTCCGCCGGTCCTCTGGCCTCATAAAACAGGGAGCGGGATTGAAGGCAATTCTGACATCAATCGTTATGTGCAGCACAATCCGTCGCGATCGGTAGCTGTATGCCTCGGTTCAATGAACCACACCCACGACTTCCTTAACCCACGGTGGATCTCCGTGGTCTGATCCCGGACTGCCTTCGGGATAAGCATCTGGTAGTACTGATCGTTTGAGCGAGCCTACTCCTGATGAGCTGCTCGAGCACTTTCCCAGCTTTGTGAAGCATACACAGCGGCCGGTAGGCAGACGGCTGTCATGGGTCTCCTTTTCCTTTGTTGATTAGCGCGAACCTCGCTACCTTCCATTGCCAAGGAGAAATGCCCTTGCCCAGGCAATGGTTGAAGGCTCCGAGCGACACGTTTGGTCGTTGGCGGAACACCAGTTTTAAACTTCTGCGTGAATAACATAAAGATTTGTCGATTTCTTATTTGGCATGGTGAGAACTGCCTCTTCGAGGTCTCTCGTGGTAAAAAGGGAGCAATCTTCGAGCGCCTTCGCACTGTTGACATCAGCCCGTATAGGATTAGAATTTTGTCTGCTATTCGTAGTCTGGCCTAAAATTGATAGACAACGAGGAGCTTCCTCCAAACTACAATTTTTAGTTTTAAATGTAAATATATATTTCAAGGGCAACTTACCCCATTCATCAGTAAAAAGCTACTACGTACGGGATGTCTGGGGAATGATGCACGTACAATGCAGGGATTCCACTGACCAGCAATTTTCCAGGCGACAAGTTTATAACCAAGTCCCCAAAGACACCATTTACCTCGGTGCCTAAGTTCTGCCAACCAGGAGCTTTGCTTTTAAAGAAGACTCGGTAGCCTCGTTTTTGCTGATTTGTGCCCTGCCTTTGTGGCGCATGCCTCACATGCGACGGAACTTATAACAGTCCGTCCGTTGGTACGCAATTTCTGCTGTCTAACAATATGTAGGATGGCTGGGGCCCTTCCAGAGAATGGGAGCTTCACAGGCTGTCATTACCAAGTTCATCACTGAATTCACTACAGTGTCAGCTGCTACAATGCAATAACCTCCAAAGTGCTCTCCGGAGCGACTCTGCTTGTTCCAAGAGCTTCGACTAATCTCCCGATGGTTACCTTCGCAACATTTATCGCGCGGGGTTGGTGCACCCCGATAAATAGCGTCAACCACTTCGAACGCGATGTACTGCTGGTCACTTGCCGAATTTTCTAGAATTAGTTACCAGTCCACCGACGCGACGGTGTCAGGGATTCCAACGTAAAAGTTACGTTAGGGATGTTTCAATCGCAGCCAAGACGCCGGAGCGTTACCGTCACTTCCTGGGTTTTTTTACTTTGGAATCTGAGTGACTCATGACCCTAGTACCTCCAAAATGGTGTTCCCCAGGGCATCGCGACTGCTTCGAAAGTCCGGTATTCACTCATTCGGAGTTGCCACTCGGTAAGTGTACGTTGACGTTCTCCACGGACTGTAGATGACTTTACGTTCTTTAGCAAGGAAGGCAACGCGGATCACTCCCGCGATCACTATAATGGCTGGTTCTGAGACAGTGTGAGCAGACGTCTCTGCATTTCGGGAAAGAGCTTACAAAAGACCTTCTTGCCAAGGGCATTGTCTTATACTTCCACCCCGTAAAGCAGAAAAGACTGCGTTACTCCCACATGAAGATGTCTCCTGGTATGTTGATATAGGGCCCTAACTTTTGTTATTAGTCGACTGAAGGCGCAGACCCCAACTGCAAAAACATTATCTCTAACCACTGAATCAACGGAAAGTGATTCCGTTGGCCTTGGCAAGCACGCGAATGTCATCTCCAACCCAGACCACGGTGGTACCGATAAGTGGAGATGCAATGAAGCCGGGTCCTTCTTCCGGTATTTCTCGTTGATGAGCATTAGATTAGCTTTTACCTCCCGAATGAACTACGCTAGCAGCTCGTGTGTGATTGACATCCGATACATGTTACTTTGTAGGACGCAGATCATGTTAGTCGCATCCTAGCCCTTTCCAATTCCGTCCTGAAAACTGGACACCTGCCCGAACCCACAGGGTTCGCAACGTTCTCACCAAACGCGCCACATATCCTTGCAGAGAATGCAAATGTCTTTTTCGCTCCGCTTGGCAGCCTACTTGACCGTATCTAAGGTCCTCCTGTCCGGTTCTTGACAGGTTGTGGGCATGTGTCCATAGTCCAGGCGCCTGTAACACTTGGTGGAGGTTATCCACATTCACACTTTGCATACTTACATAATCGACACACCCATCCAATTTCCATTTTGCCAAGTTTAGCTCGACGACTTCCGCCACAAGCGAGTTCTTGGCCTCCAGCACTCACAGAAATGATACATATACAGGTATCGAGGCATTCACGCTTTATGGCCTCCTTAATTTCAACCTTTTCTTTGGAAGGTCTTTGATTTTCAGAGAGTAGCCTAGAAAAGAGAGCCTTCTCACCCCGTTAGTCCATTGACCGCTTTGGAGAACGTACTCTTGCTACTTTGCTAATTCAACGAGAACGTCGCAACCCTTTCGATTCTCTGTCTTCGGGCTTAATCTGGGCGAGTCTTTCACTGAAAACTTTCGCAAATATCGAGCCTTTCGTTGGTTTAATCAGCAGACCAGGCAGTTCTTCCTAGTTCGTTTCCTGGTTTTTTCTTTTAGTGATTTGTCATTCGTAACCTCCTTGCCTTTGGACATACGGTTTCTTAACTCCGTGGCGTGTTGTTTCTTTTCGCCCTCCTTTTTTGGGCCCTAGAGACTACTTGGATAAAATCTCCTTCAAACGCATTTTCCTCTCTCCGTTTTGGACCAGATCGCCTTGCAGTGGGCTGTCTGTGATGCCCTCAACGGGAATTATGTGCCTTTTCTGCTTTCCGCACGTCCAGGCTCGTTTGCAGAATATGGTCCAGTAGTTCTTCCAGTTCTATCAGCTCGTTTTTGACGCCTTTACTAACATTCTTCTGGCGTTGCCGACCACATAGCCTGATCACTGTCATGCATTTCTTGATGAGCTTTTCGTCTTCGGCTTTTGACGTCTTTGCTAACATTCTTCTGGCGTTGCCGACCATATAGTCTGATCACTGTCATGCATTTCTTGATGAAATTTTCCTTTTCGGCTTTAACTAGGACGGTTGGGTGCTGTTCATCTCCGAAATAACCTTCTCAGGTCTAGCGATTTTTACTGTTTTTTTTGCGAAACAAGGGCACTGTAAGGAACTGGAGTTTCTTTCCTCACCGTCAGTTGCGTCACTTTGTAAGGCTTCCCCGTTATTTGGACATCGCAGTCCATCTGCGGGTGTTTCAGCCCTCGCTACATCTGGCGGTGGGCGTTGCGATGAGCGACGCATTTTCATGCTGCACTCAAAGGCAGTCATCTCTTTCGGACCTCAGCGCTTACTCGGAACTAACTACTAATATTGGTTTCATGCTACCCGATCAGGGTTCCGAAGGTACTGGTTCTGATGCATCTCACAACTACCATCTTGGCAGAGCTAGGCTCACATTACCCTATTGACCTCACCGTCGACGCACGTAGGGGCGCGCGCTGCATGTTTGCCTCTATTTAAGGGGATACGAGGGCTGTCAAACTTTTAATAATATAGGTGTCATTTGGTGGCATTGAGGACAGAGTGCGCTTCATTCCTTTCGGGCCCTGAATCTTATAGTTGACGTCTTGCAAAATATAGAAAAAGAGCCTACAACTATCTCTGAAAAAGGACTTCTGATATCTGTCTGATCTGAGCTATATCTGTACAATTAAGACGCAAGTCTTTTGCTGCTGTTAGTAATGCCTTTGGTATTGGAGTAGAGTTAAATGATTGACGCCGCTCTTAATACTTTGACCTACCACACCACTCAAAATAGCAGCTTTATCAAATTTGGTAAAAAGTTCAACTGTTTACCCTCAAAGAAAAAGGACAACTTGAAGTTAATGAGGCATTCAAATTTTTACAGCACTTTTCCAACCCATTAAATTTTAACCAAGTCCATCCCTTTCGGTATGGCAGTCATCATGGTTGCCCTCAACACCTTGTAATTATCACATGAATATTCATCAAAACTGTCACCATATATTTTCGTAGTTTAATCCTGCTGACCAATCAATCAGTTAATGAATTATTTTTTACGGTCTGATTGCTTCAAGTGTACACTCAATCACGTAAATCAAATACGCTTCCAACTGCACACACAGAGTCCCGGCAAGGACACTGAAATGACGCTGAAATTTATTCGAACGGCATCAGGATGTTGGCGGACTTTAGTCGCCCCAGGAGCACTCGCATCGGCAAGCAACTCCATCATTAAATGATAGGCTTTGGGCTTAACCGATTCGATAATTAATTCTATTGATTAGCAGTTAGCGAAACGAAAGGATAAATGGGTTGTAGTGGAAGCAGCATATGTACAGCTATGTAGGCGAACCGGCGTGTCCTGTCTTGTAATATGTGCATTATATATTCGACGGATACGAATCTCGAATCTGCCAACCAATTTACAGGGTGATTAATGGCGGCAATTCGTCATGTCACTTTATGTGTCTATTCTGCGGTAGCGAGGATTTATTTCCAAGGATTTAATTTATTTTCCCATTGTCCCATATATCGGTTTGTTGTTTGTGTTGGTTTCCATCCAAGTTTGTTGCGGGTGCATTAATGCTATCCAAAGTTATCCTATGTTGCGGCTATGTATGTAGGTCTACTTGATATATCTGGAGAATTGCTTTTCAGGTCCTGGAGCTTGTTTAAATTCTATTTTCTTGTCGCTGTCTCGGATGTCCTTGTGCCTGACGGCAATTTACTTGTAGAGAAGTTTCATCATATGAAATACAAATTACACTGGTTAATGGCACATCCATTATATCCCAGACTAGGTTCTTAGGGAAGAATTAGCTGAGAAGACCCATTCCTTGGACCTGGAGCATTCCACCTTGTGAAAATTGTTTATAATTCGTCTAGTCAGGATTTACATATAAAATGAGTGGGCTTCGAAGAGAATAATATTGTCTGGAAATAAAACTGGCGGATTGGAGTGGTGCAAAGTCGACAGGTGTTTTGTGATGTGGTCGTGCTAAAATCCAAAGAGGGTTGATTTCCTTTGAATAAAACATACAAACTGATACGTTGGGGTTGTCTACGGAGCGATCTGTTCCTTCGGTAAGAAGTGTCAAATAAACTTTCCAATAAACTTGTCGTAAGTGTTCTGATAAGGAAAACGGCGTTCGCGATATGAGGAAACACCTTTCTGATTTGAATGCTGCACAGTCCTTCCCAACTTCATCATCATCAAGTCCCCCTGCGATAGTAAGAAACTCACAACACACCTTCCTTCGCTCGTGCAATCCCTCAAAGAAACTATTCCAACCGTTTGTGCTGAAATGATATCAAACTTTCCAGAGGTCTTATCACGATGAAGAAGTTCCTGCACGACGGCACATCTTTCTGCATATCATCTTTTTCTCACATATGGATACAGTGATATGTTGTCATATAACGCGTCCCCCGTCCTTGCTGGCACCGATTCAGCAATATAGGATGTCATGCAAAGTTTCTTGCACTCGCAGGTACTGTTGCGAGACTGGAATCAGTTAAGCGAAAATGTTCGCGGCAAAGGAGAAGTTTGTCCCGCTGAAAAGTGACACCAACGGAAATTTTAATCAGAAAAGTACGTGAATAATTTCAACTGAAGCGACGAAATTCATATCCTATATTCTGACTTGGATGAAGTCAAGTGTCATGTGCTTTTTTGAAAAGCAGAATTCACGGATGACGGGGAAATAAAAGGGAGATGTGATGATGAACTCCCTCAGACAAACTTAGTTGGGGCATGACTATATCTTTGGGTGATACAAATCCATCATAAGTCAAAGATATCACAAAGTTTTTAAATTAACATCCCTGGAGGGAATTTTAGAAGCTGTTATTGTAGATTGCTTAGGATTCGTGTTGAATTAGGTGAAAATCTAAATTACATTTCAAAATAGTTGGAGGGTCGAATTCAATTTTGTTTTCGTCAAAAGGACCTTTTAGATAGATATCCTGGCTGTGTTTGCCAAATGGACTGCTGCACTTTGCAGGTTAATAAGGATCCTTGCAGCGATAATATCCCAGCGTATTGTCCAGGAAAGGTCACTGTGTAGCCATAACAACAATTGCCAAATCATCGGACACTTCACCTCCAAGGAAGCATACCGCTTAGGACCTTAATACCTCCTTTGGATGCCAAATTTCTGATAATGAATGTGAGCACTTGACGAATCAAACGAACATAAGCTAATTGTGGAACCGTACGGTGACCTACTATTTCGGCCGAGCACTATGTTCTGGGAAATGTGAACAGAAATTTGACAAGTTAATCAACCGCTAAAAGGTATACAACTTTCAAAAATAGTAATCTTCTGATTTCCAAAAATGTATCCTAGCAGGATATCTTTATTTCAAATTTGAAGAAGCTACATTTGACCGCCTTCTCTTTTTACTCACACTTGCTTCAGACACCTAGCCTACAACTTATATGCGTAATTCAGAAAGCGTTGCACCTTTAGAGGCTACATGTTCAGTTGCGTGGAGAACCAAAGCTTGATTCTCCCAAATCCTGGAGTATTTCCGAGGGCGGGGGTGGACGCCATGACCCTGGAAGCTAGCAAAAATGGCGATCTATTGACCTTCTTTTCTCAGAGTCATTTTCTCTTTTCAGCCCACATTCTTCTTCTTCTTGTGACTTATTCTTTCAGAGCAGACGGTGGATCGCACGGTACCAAAAGTTGGCTCAAGCCTCGCCTTTAGACAACCAGGCTCTTAATGAGCCAATTTCTCAGTTTCTTCCATAACAACAAATATAGCAGCGGTCCAATGTCAACTGGTTTCATTTGGTGCTTTCGCTTAGTGCTGTCTCTACTACTTGACAGTCGTGTCAAGTGTGTAGCTGCAGCAGTTTCACCGTTTTCTGCTGTTAATAAAATCAAATATATCTTAGCCTCAAATGTAGCTAAAGTATCTGTGAGTGGTGATGTCCGAAAATATAATTGATCACAATTATCTCCCATGACTAACTCCTGGGGGAAGATTATTACGTTAGAAGGTACAAAAGACCTGTAACCTCTGCAAACCATTCTCCTCTTTCAGTAATGGCGATGAAGTTTAGCTTTCCAAAAACAAATCCATAAATTGTAAGATCAGCAGGGCTCAAAGCATCCAGGCTCGTGAACGACACAGTAATGAGTAACCAGTGACTAAACCCGTTGTTGTAAGAACCCCAGGTACCTGCAATAGGTGTTGGCCAATATGCCAGTCCTTGCTCTTGCGAAATCTTCGTCTTCATTCTTCTCAGTAGAGCTACCACTTTCAGAAATTCTTTCGAGTATGCACACATCAACGATGTCTCTCTGTATTTCACGCAACAGAGTTTGTCAAGTTTTTCATCAAAAGGGCAGATGACACTTTTATGCCGATCTTTTAACCGAGCGCGTGAACGTCAAGTGCGTCGTTGATTTCTCCTGGCGTAGTTCGTGGGACAGGTGCCTGTACCGCCTGCTCCTTCGTTGAGCGGAGATTAGGTTGTGGCATTGAGTAGCTAGGTGACTCCAATGCAAAGATCGGAAAGCATTAGTCAACCGTGGAACTATAGGCGACTATAATCTCCACAATATAACTAACGAGAACGGAAACAGATTCCAGTGCCAAATCATCAAACCCCACTGAGGTACATATTATCCATCAACGTCCATATTTAGTCTACTTGAATTTCTGTCTACAATAAAATTGGTGGCATTCAGCTACCGGACTCACCTTTGAACCATTCCAGAGGCACCGACTCTAAATTACTTGCAACTTCTCGTAAATACGCGGTAAATGTTTGCCCAAATATTTCTTCGTCCTCCTGAAACCAGAACAGGATGTCCACTTCTGGGAGAGAAAACCTTCCTGTGAATAGACAAGGTCAATTTCCTTCCGATGACAATTCTACCATGCCAAAAAAATAACAGATTAACAACGAATGGACTTAATATCACCATATTGCATCCTTAATTATTGCAAACCAAAATACTCGAAAGACAAAAGTTGAGGGTCCGAATAAAGGGCTTTGTGCGGATTTAGGTCCACGCATAAGCAGCAAGTACTCGTATTGGTCCCCTTAATAAAGCGACCCTACGAAAACCATTTAGCTGATCTCATTCAAAGCATCTTTGACGTACTAAGATGACAGGCAGTGATTAATGGAATTGCAGCTCGGACGCTCAATGCAAGTTTGTATATCACCCAGTCAGCTCCCCGCGAATGCCAGAACGGGAAGTTGTCTCCATGATTCTCTTACATCCATGAATTTAGAGTATCTCATCAACTGCGTGGGTGCTGATTCCTGGGGAAGTGCTTCGGCTCTCCTGAAGGGCATAATAAACCATTTTTTTTGCTTCTGCTACACTATTTTCAGATGCTTACTTCAAAGGCGGTTTTTCTTTCAGTGACCCTCGGATACTAGATTTCAACTCAGCTGACTGAGTTTTCCTCTCCCTCAGCATGTGATTTGTCCACTGCTCCCTTTCAATTTACCCACCATCCCAAAAGTAGGCCCCCGTTTGCGATTATATCAAGACCGGGATCTCACAAATATGAGATAGATTGGAGCTTAGAGTGATTGAGACGGCCACTTTCATATGCAAGGTGTTGGTGCCGAGGTAGCTGCATTTTCAAATTTTACTCTCCATGTTCTCTGGCCAGGGTAGAATAGAGGATATCAGCCACAAGAATAAACTTTCCTTTGCAGTTTCCGGGAGGGTAGTATAATATATGGTTGTCATTTACTTCTAAATGGACCATAGCGCCTACGCACCTAGCTGATGTTTTTCCTGAGATATGATCAACCATCTTTCGGGGCTTTCCGAGGAAGTCCATCTTCACTGTTCTACGCAATGCGTCCCTAGAGTAATTCGATCTTCCACCATCTCAGGATAGTGGATCTCATTACATGGGGTAGCTTACAATAGAGTTGGCGTCCATTTTTAATGTGTGACATCACTACCTACGCCTTTTCGTCAACACATCCAAAAGCACTGACAACTGTTAACGTCGGTTTTGAAGTAGTAAAACCTGTAAAAGTGGTAATGACTTCTGACATGCTACCTCCGTATATCGGCCCAGAAAACACCATATGATAGAAACGACGCTTCTTTGGTATACGAACCTTTCGCCAATAAAACTGCTTGCTAAAAATTCATCATCATCATCAACGGCGCAACAACCGGTATCCGGTCCAGACCTGCCTTATTAAGAAAGGGGTTTTGACCCTGAGCTCCACAGTTCGATATCCCTAAAAGCTGTCTGGCTTCCTGACCTTAGGTAGAGTCTGCCTCGTCTTCTTTTTCTGCAATAGATATTGTCTTTATATACTTTCCTAGCTGGATCTTGGCCGTCCATTCAGATTAGGTGACCCGCCCACCGCGGCCTGTTGAGCCACATTTTATCCACAACCTGACGGTCATGGTATCGCTACGGAATCGTCCATCCTCATATAGGGGGCCAAAAATTCTTCAGAGGATTCTTCTCTCAAATGCGGCCAAGAGGTTCCGAGGAATACATGAGGACTGGCAAGATCGTTGTTTTGTACAGTAACAGCATTGACCTTATGGTGAGCAAAACAGTTGCTCTTCTCATAATGTCAATATCGCCAGCTTAGGCCAGTATTTTGGTGGACTTAAAGAGTATGGTGCCCGTTGCATTGGCATCTGCATCGCGAATCACTTTCTTCAGGGCCAGATTAAAGGGGATGCATGATAGGGCATCCCCTTGTCTTAGATCGTTGTTGATGTCCTTATTAGGCTTATTAATTTCGTCCGGGTACCGAATTATCTCAGGGCTGTGTATAGTTTTACCCTGGCTATGCTGTCATAGGCCACTTTAAAGTTGATGAAGAGATGGTGCAACTGATGTTCATATTCCAACAGTTTTTCCATTGCTTGCCGCAGAGAGAAAATCTGATCTGTTGCTGATTTTGTCTCGAATGAAGCCTCTTTGGTATGGGCCAATGATGTGCTGGGCGTATGGGGGAATCCGCCCTAGCAAGATAGCGGAAAATATCTTATAGATGGTACTCAGCAACGTGATACCTCTATAATTGTTGCACTGCGTGATATACCTCTTTTATGTAGAGAACAGGTAATGCCTCATTGCCGGTCTTCAGGCATTGATTCGTTGTCTCACACCTTAAGCGTCACCTCCAAGACAACTGCTATCTGCGGTTATTGGAACATCCATGTCCTCTTATAGGAATTACAGAAGGATGTGTTGTGGATGTCAGAGGGGATTATAAGCTGTGATGTTATTTGAGGCCGGAGCACTATGCCAACGAGATAGTGATCCGAGTCTATGTTGGCCCTCCTATATCTTCTGACATTCATCAATGCTGAGAAGTTGCGACGGTCAATCCATTTGTGCTCAATTGGGTTGAAAGTTGTCTCACCTGGAGAGACCCATGAATGTTTGTGGCCCGCAAACCAGGTACTTCCAATAACCATTTCATGCAATATTGCTAACTGAATAATGCGCAGCCCGTAATCATTGGTATTCCTATGTAGGCTATGGAAGCCAACGTATCACCTAAATACGGGCTCCGTCCCTAACCGGCTGTTAAAATCCCCAAGTGTGATTTTGATATCATACCTGGGGCAGGCTTGGACGTTTCGTTCTACTGGCTCGTAGAAGGTATCCTTCTCCGACTTTGTAGTCCCCTCTGTCGGGGCGGGAGGCTTATATTTTTAAATAAGCCTCGCAAGCCCAGAGTGCATAGCCTTGCCCTTATGTTTTCAAAGCCGGTGACAGCAGGTTTCATTTTATGGCTGACTAGGAAACCTATTGCGAGCACATGGTTTACTGGATGGTCGCTATAATATATGGTGTAGTGGGTCTTCTCCAGTAAAACGGTCCCTATCCAGCACATCATTTGCAATGTGGTTACATCAGTGAGTGCACACTCTATGCGAGAATGCGCAAATCGTTATTCTTCCGTTACCGGCGTCGTCATTGTAAAATCTATCCTGTCGGAGGCTCGTTCTGTGGCTTCGTAACTTAGGTTTTCCATGCTGGGTTGTCAACCCTTCGCAACTCCCAACCTGGAAGACCAGTTTGCACAATTTGTCCGACTTTTAGGCGCAGGAGACTTCATCTTTCTCCGTCTGCATTAAGAAAAAAATTCCAGCGATCATCACGTGGAGGTGGAGATAGGCTTTGGCAGTAGAGCTACTGATGTTGATTCAGCAGACGTTTCCCAGGTTTTATGCTCCATCCTGGGTACCAATCCGCATTTCACCCTAGGATTTATACTACCCTTTGACCGCCGCCGTTGAAGTCAGGCGACTTTAAGTAGCGCTTGTGTCAAAATATTCTTACACCTAAAAATGTGATCTAAATCTAAGAAATAAGGAAACTGTGAAGAAAAGCAGAATAGTTGAATTAACGACGGACTACTATTCGCCTCTAAAACTGATGCAATCCAAGGGCTGAGTGCTTAGATTTTCGTATTGTTAATCCTTCTATCGGCAAGATTCACTTTCTGGCCGCCTATCCTAGCTTGCTGAAATTCCAACAATCTTGCCTCTTCCGTGATTTCCTGCTATTCTGATGACCTAAAAGAGATCTAGTTTTTCCGAATGTCATTGGTAGAACCCAAATACAACACTACGTGGTGCAGCTAACCTGAATTTGAAAGTGCCGATAAATTTCACCTCCCGAGGAGGATATTACAACCCTCTACAATTCCTTGGATTTCATTATAGAACCCTCCGCAATCCTCTTAAGGGGCTCGTGATACTATGGACTTACATCGCAAAGTGGCTTCGCGAAAACAATTGAGTGGAAGTTTGCTTCTTCCGACTATAAGGTAGCTGAGAAATTTCATTTCGCCAATTTCTTCTGCAGTTGCTAATCTTTCTCAGAAGGAGAAGCACGTGAAGGAGTCAGTGAAGTTGGTCTTCCCAAGATCTCATAAGTTTTGCCAGGAGGTTAGTTGAGAAGGTATGAACACCAGGCTGTCATTTAGGACATTGTGGAAGTGAGGGTGACAACTTTGGCTTAACTCGTCTCATAGTGTGCCGCCTGGAAATGGAACCACCTCTCCCATGGAGGAAAACAGGATCAAATTACTAACGAATAAGAGAGGACTTCCACAGTGGGTATTGGGAAATTTCTTGTATTATGGGCCTCATGGTTGCTTGAAAATTTCAATCCAAGCTCCCCATCTCTGGCCCTTGCTCAACCGAATCCAGGCTAGTCACTGTCAAGCGACTGAACTGTTTCTGGGGCTTTTTATTATGCAACGGGACTACATATCATATCGAAGCTTCTACTCCATCTGCATGTTTAATAAAAATTTGATTCAGTATCTTCCCACCTGCTGTCATAAGGTCAACAACATCTTTTCCAATCTCTGTAGTAAATTTGATCCTTCTAACATCCAAGCAAGTCTCATACTTTGCTAGGATCACAAGTTCAATAAATTCGCATGACCTGGGGAAAATATACTACGTAGAATGCGTTGAAATAAAATTCATTGGAAATTTATATTGTGTTTGGTTTGTTGGCATAATTTTCTAGGTAAATTTCTTTTCCTATTATTCAGCTTAGCAAATTCTCACCCCCTTTGGTTTCAGGCTAGAAGAAAACGAGAAAATCATTGTAATATCTCTAGAAATTCGCGTTGAAGTCGATGACAATTCAATGGCAAGAGGGAATCCAAAAATCTCGAAAACTAAGTCATTGAATTCATCAAAATGGTGCCGCTGTTGCCTATTACGACCGTTTGGCTATACTTGTTTCTCAATATGCTATTTTCTCCTTTCCCTCCAAAGACCATTTGGTACAATCCAAATAGGCAATTCAGCCGGTGGGATAGATTCTACGATTACCTTCTAGCTTCGATAAGGATGAATTTGAATTATAAAAGTTTGTTAGTAATTTATTTCATACAACTCCTGGAAAAATATGGCCCCAGAGAGAAAAATTGGGTAGCCTGCCCTAGAACTATTTGAAATTCTTATACGTAAGAGATGTTTGTGAAATTTTGAAGAATGAAAAAGGACAATGAAAATTATGTTTTTAGTGCCTGTGGGAAATAAAAGATATTTTTAGCTTTACATTGTTAATTAGGTTTGGTGTTTGCTTCGCGGACGCTTGCCGTTTCTGGTAACTTCGATTAGGAAGACTAAATTCATTGACGAAGAAAGAGTGTCTTTTATGCTAGGATAAAGTATCTCCTGCTGCCCGTTGATTCCTAGCTCGAAAGCCTTTGACGCATACCAGTAGACTTGGCTCATTTCTTTTCGTAAAGGATCCCAAATAATTAATTCAGAGAGCCTTAACTAGCTGGTCTCCCATCCAATGGAGCGTACAATTGGCTCTTTAAGCTCTTATTGCATTGAAGGCCTCTATCAAGTTCAATAAGTTGTATTGGCTGCCCTTGTTATCAGTTCCTTGGAAGTGACTCTTGAAAATTGGAGCTAAAGGGTAGTTGAAAATTTGTAATGACTCTGATGTTGGAGGTGCCCAAAATAACCTCTAGGTTGATTACGGTCAACTACGAGGGCAAAACGATCCTAGAAAGTTCAAGAAAAGTAGCGAAAGTTGACTTTACACCAAAAGCGGGAGGGATGAAGAAGAATATGGGGTTGAGGGCACATAGTTTGAGGGGCCTATCTGGTGAAAAGAGGGACCTTTCAGGGGCGAAGTTGTCAGAGATCTCATATTGCACAGGCTAATTGATGTTAACTGGCTTAATCTAGACTAGGTAAAATATAACCAAAAGGTAATCTACATCTGCACGAGGATTGACTGCCGTAGCATTGGTACGACACGGTTAACCTCTGTAAAAGTCTGGGGAAGAAGGAGATAAAAAAGGCAAGGGAGACGTGATGATTGAAAGGAGAATTATTGTTCGAAAAGAAGGCTAGCCTTAACGCGTAGTACCACTGCTCGCGTAACGAGGCGTTACACGTAGCAAGATTTTTGATCAGTCGGGACTGACACTGCTTCAGTCTGACGCGCGACAGTTTGATCATACGCAGAATTATGCGACAAACCCCGGCGGGGAGGTACAGGAGAGAATTTTTATGAAATTTTAGGTTCGGCCTTCTGTATTTGCCCATGCATTTCCTGAATATCGTACTTTCGAAGCGTTGGAGGACTTCTGCTAAGTTGGGTAACATGGTAGCCCATACTGGAAAAACCATAGGTCAGGATTGGTCGATTAGGGTTTGGTATAAGAGGGTTTTGGTAGCAGGCAGCAGCGCCCGAGATGGTTTTTAAAGCAGTTGATACCTTAGAAGCTTTGATAATAAATGATCTGACGTGAGGGTTTGATTTAAATTTGTTGTTGAGAGAGCTATCTATTTCTGAGGGAAATAACCTCAGATTTAAAAGAATTAACGGTGAGGGCCCACCGGTTGAAATGCGCAATGACCCTATTGGTTAGGAGTTTAAGGAAGAGAGAAACTACTGATGGCCTGTGCCCACTCGCATATAGGTTGTCGTCGTCAGCGAAAAGGATCCCTCCTCATGCGAGAGGACCATTGTCGTTGGGGGGAAAGGGCGGTTGAGGGGCCAACTGAGCTGCCATTGGCGTAGATGATAAGTTTACGAATGGAAGGGGAATATCATGGAGGAAGGTGTTGAAAAGTTTGGGGCCTACAATGGATCCCTGAAGAATTCCTGAGTTTATCGGGAAGTTAATGAAGCGAAATCCAGCAAAGGATACTTGGCAATATATGTTATAGATAAAGTCTTAGAGGGTTGTGATTAAGGGGAGGGGCAATTGGTCAGAATTAGCTTGTAGAGCAAGCCCTCTTTCCAAACCGAATTGGATGCCTTTTCAAGGTCTACGTCGCAGGCTACGGTGGTCTTGCAGGTACAGGATAGCCTGTTTGGTAAATCTGAGCTTTTCGAAACCGAATTAATTAAGTGGAATTATAGAGGAATAGTGCCTATTGAGGTGACTGAGTAGCATACTTTCGAAGATATATATTAGAATATTGGAAAGAAGGGAGATAGGCTAGGGAGCTAAAGAAAGAGGCGAACGGGCCGATTCTGACTATATCAGCCGAGCAGGTGATATAAACATTTTCTGCGGTGCCGTAGTCAGTTTCTGCGGCGGACGAGAAGGAGGATTAAGGGGTACCCGTATTTGTAGTAACCAGGGTCTTTGACTGGAGCATGTTTGATGTGTTCAGATGTAAGTGTTCAGCTCATCATTGGATTGAATGCGTGATTTTTCCAGGGAAGGACCCAGGGCACTGGATAAGTCGCGTGGAAATTCATTCCAGTTTTCAGATTGAAGAAAGAGAATTTGCTGTAAATGCAGGGAGAGGTTGAGGGCGTGGTGGTCGGAGTGAGCTGCCAAAGATGGGCAGCTAGTGACACATGTTGAGAGATTGGGCGATATTATAAATCCGTCTAGGAAGGAAGACCCTTGAGGAAAGAGTGGTACTCCAGCGTGAATGGTATCCGCTCTGAGGAATGGACCTGACTGGAACAAATCGAAGAGAACTTTGCCATTTTCGTTGTTAATTGAGTCGCCCCAAGTTACGTGCCTGGCGTTGAGGTCACCGTCACGGAGGAAAGCATCTAAGCTAGCCGCGATTTCCCAAAGTTTGGAGGCACTTTCGTTCCTAACAAATAGTCTGATCACTGCTAACAAGCAGTTTGGTGCAAGTGCAGCCGATGGAATGGTATTTGCCCTTAGTCCCGATCTGACTGACTGCGCCTCTGCCCGCGTCTTTATGAAAAGTAATGTAACCGGGAACATGTAGGACCCCCAACAGGACAGCATCCAATCCAGACGAAATGCCTTTTGGATAGTGTCTTCTGTAAATCATGGCGGGATTACTCCTTTTTTGGGTATTTTACCTTTGATTTTGACAAGCCTTTTCTTTGTTTTATCCTTTGGTGCCTATGGTATTGGCGGAGACTTTGAATTTGACATGCTTCTCCTGCAAGGGTTCATCTCCTGATCATAGAATACCTCTTGCAGTCGCTTCTCTTTTGTCGCGAAGAATGAAGCCATAGGCATTCAGTATTTCCATGCATTCAAAAAGGGATGTGCAAATAGAACTACTGAGCCCCAAACATTTTCACATAGAAGAATCCACAAAATCATTCACATCTAAGGCGTTGAATATTCGATCCCCGAATTACTTAACTTATAATCATTCCTTCTCATCAAAAGTGAGAACGTATTAATCGAATAGATCCTCTGCGTTAAGCACCTTAAATTCAACTGGATCGTCCTCATAATTGAACAGAAATTACGAATCCATTTCTCCCAGCATTCTCATCCAAACTAGTTAAACACTAAAGATAGTCCCATCTGCATACAAGAGGCTTAAACTCGTTAGACGTGATTAAAGGCACTAATTCGTAAGCAAACATCCTTAATGTATTCATTCACTTCACCACTCGACAGAGGTTGAACATTTCAATTCAAAGGACTTAGTCGGGTTCATGCCCTCTTGCCTTCGCTCAATTCCAAATCGAAATCCTTTCTCGTCTGTCTCATCAGCTCTAAAAATTTCATAGATTCCGAAACAGGACTATGAATAAACAAATTCAAAAACATTTGAGGTTTGATATTTGATGGATCCTGACGATAGACATCAGCTCTCAATGCTTAAAAGCGCAGAAACCTCGTCAATGGATAAAATGCAACCCTAACTCTTGAACCGAACCAAAAAACAACCTGAGGGGAATGCGGAAGCTTCCGTTGATCCAACCATTTGCTCTCTATTCACTTGCTCATTTCAATTTGGCTAAGTGTAATTACATTAGGCGGAAAAGCCGGAAAGGTTGGGTGAACCTCTCACTCTTCGTAGTGAATGGATCGTAAGCAGCCTTCACAACGCACATACATTTCAGACCTTTGCAGACGCAAAGTGTTCTTTTGGAACAGCCACCACCGAAATGACTTGCTAATTACCCCAATTAGATGTCGTTGCACCTTAATTTGTACTTTAGTTTTAGGATTATTGCATTCGCTCCTTTACGCTGAGCTTATGAGTTGGATAATAAATCTGACAGTGAATGAATCTAAAGATTTTCATCATCATCCCAGACAGGAGTTCCCTAAATAATGTTGCAAGCAATTTGTGGGGAAGTTTGTGTTTCTGTGCATGAATCTTTACCTATTCATGTAATCAACCGGAGCCGCACTATAAATGTTGTTGCATTGATTCTCTTTCGAAATCCCTCATAGTTGAACGTTCAAAGGATCTTTAGCTTATAAATTAACCCCAACAGTTTCGAAAGCAAAACAGCTTTTACTTTAACTTAGTTTTACTTATAAAAGCCAACAACTTTCCAAGTATTCTGCGAGGGATCTTGAAACTTTTTAGATGCAACTTGATGGATTCTCTGTCTGGACAGACTGAGAAGTTAAAAGTTTTTGATGGCAATGTGATATTTATTAAAGATTCAGCTCCTTGCCGCTTAGCAACCTATTCAATGACAGAAGTGTTAGAGCCGTGTTAAGGGAGTTTGGTGAACTAGAGGAGAAACGGGGAGTATTCAAATCACAAGCCAAGACGTGACAAGGGTGCCAAGGGCTGAGTGGTCGCGTGAATTGAAACATAGCCGTAAACTCTGGGCTCGGTCTCTAGTTTCAACTAGCCTTGCCGCGCCAATGAGAGACTCTGCCCAGATAAACCAATTTTCCGCGGTAAAACAAAGGTCATTGCAGCCAATATCCAAGCAAAAACCGATTCAAAACAAGGATTAAATTTAGAACGATCCAATCCTGAATCCGGGGGCAAGCCTGACTTTATCGGGTCTAGAGTCTAAAATTGGATTCTCTACTAATCCAATTGGGGCTCCCCCTCGAACACCACCTTGTCGTGGTGGGGGAGCTTGTGATAGTTTACTACTACACTAAGAGAGTCCAAAAACACATGAAGATGAAAACAAAGGATTGTAACTATCCAAGTGGTAAGAAGTCACAGACTTCGAATCCACCCGCGACTGAGAAATCAGGTCGTGGCCGAGGCACGTATTTTGGAGGCCTCACCTAATTCATGTTCCTCCAAGGAGAAATCTGTAGAAGGTAGGCTCTCCACTTCAGTGGAAAACCTACATCCGGTGTCTACGGCATGGTCAGCCAAAAAGGACAGTACAACAACTCCCTTAATGAGAAGAACTGTAAATCTGACTAGTGCCGGTCGATCGGTGACATTTTTACCTAACTCTTCTAAAATACAGGGGAGGAAGGAAACTTCAGCCGCAAAGGAGAAGGAACTACAGGCTTGCCTGTCAAAATCTTCTCCTCCGCCAGTACCCGAAAAAACGGAAGAAAGGGAGGCTGGTAATGTGCACGCAACTGGTCTAACGCCGGTATATGAAAATAGATCCATGCAGCCCGGACTCTGTCAGCCTGGGAGGGCTTCTAGCCGACGACAACGGAAGGTACTGCGAACGAAGGTGAAGTTTCTTGGGAATGAGGACATGGACATTGCTACATCACCAAGTATGGCGATATCCAGAAAAATCGGACGTAGCAATGCGGAACTTTCGGTGGAGGGTGAGGACAAGTTGGTCACCCCGGTGAAATCCACACTGAACGCAGCAGACTTCTCAGTTAGCAGAGGCTTTCATGTTAGACTGCGCTTATTCAGCATGCCAAAGTTTCTTCCTGTCTACTTGCGGCAAAACTGGCAAAGTTTCAGGACCGTCATTATATATTTCTGGTTCAAGATGTTTTGCCAGAATCTGTGGTATTGGATCAGTCAAGGGGACTAGGATCTTCTTCAATGAAAGACCCTCGAAACCGAGGACCTGCGTTCTGATGTCAAAATTGTTGGAAGCAACCATATTGAGACAATTCTGTTCCCAGGACCTTGTTGCGGTCAACTTCCTACACCAGGTTAATGATAAGAGAAGAAACGTTATGGTTGCCTCTGCCTACTTACCCCAAGAACTAAGGGATCTGGTAGTGTATGCAGAATCAAGTGACATTGTACGTTTAATAGGTTGTAATGCAAATGGTCAACATATTTGTTGGGGCAGAAGCAAATGCAATCCTAGAGGAGAGAAGCTGTTTAATTTTATCACTTCAGCTGGTCTTATGACCGTGAACGTAAGGTGCCCTACGTTAATGCAGCATGCCAATAAGAAGTGAAGTAATCAACCTAACAATCTGCACTTCAAAGTTGTTAGAGTTGATTACACACTGGGGAGTGCTAGAAGAGGTCTCACTGTCAGATCATCGATACCTAGGATTCGGTCTGACTATTGCGGCCGAACAGTCTCCAGTACAAAGATGGAACCCTAGGAAAACGGATTGGACAAAGTCCAATGAGCTTCTTAGCAATAAAATACAGTTCCCTAGGCGGCTAAGATCTCCTTTAGAGCTGGAAGATGAATTAAAAACTCTTGGTGGAGCCGGGAGCTGCAAAAACTCAGGAAATAAAAAAGGGGACTTCTGAACCGGGCTTGCAAAAGTAATAAGAACGAAGACTGGTTAAATTTCAGGAACTCACAATATGAATATAAGAGGCTCGTTGGGTATTCGAAACGAGACTTCTTTAGAGCGTACTGTGAGGAACTGAAGGGCGAAAGAGAGACTTTAAGGCGGTGCAGAGTCCTCAAAAGGGATGAGTCGACCAAGTTCGACTCTCTCAGAAAACCCGACGATACTTTCACGAGCTCCAGACTGCAATCAGTACAAACCCTCCTGGAAGTACACCACCTGGGAGAACGGGTGAGAGAAGTGGCGGGAGGAGAGTTAACGATTCTTGCTACCCTTTCAACACGCAAGTGCTGCAAGGGGAACTGGAACACTGCAAAAGCGGTTGTTATGCAAAAGGTGAGAGCTGCAATACATTTCAAAGCACCTGGCATGGATGTCATCTATCCGACAATGCTAAAAGGGGGTATGGAGCACTTAAAGCGACCTCTAAGAGGATGTCTTGCTCTGGGCTACGTGCCTTCCTTTTGGCAAAAGGTTAAGGTAGTCTTCATACCGAAACCTGGGAAAGATGACTATTCTAATCCAAAGAACTTCAAACAGATCAGATTGACTTCATTCTTGTCGAAAGGTTTGGAGAGGCTGGTGGGGCGTCCCATCCGTAGAAACGCACTTAGGTCGCACCTACTTAGTGAAAACCAACATGCTTACCAGCGTGGAAAGTCTCGTGAATCTGCTCTTCATTCTTTGGTCACAAAGATTGAGGATGCAACTTTGAATGGTGAGTACGCGATGGAGGTGTTCGTGGACATTGAAGGGGCTTTTGACTCTGCGCCTTTTCAAAAACTTTGTGATGCCGCCAGAGAGCATGATGTTGATGATGCTTTAAATAAGTGGATGCATGCTATGCTAACGCAGAGATTGCTGTGCGCTGAAGTGGCTGTTGATCGTTATCTGACTGCAGAAACAACGAAGAGCTGCGCCCAAGGAGATCTGCTTTCGCCACTTCTGTGGAGTATGCTGATCGATTCACTACTATGCGAACTGCAAAATTGTCCAATAGATGCTAAAGCTTATGCTGATGACGTGGCTGTGGTTATTGTTGATCGAGATCTTGGAACGGTATGCAGGAATATACAACGTGCCGTTGATTTGATAGACAGTTGGTGCCTCAGACATAGTCTTTCAGTTAATACAAATAAAACCGCAATGGTATTATCCACAAAAAGGAAAAAACTGGATGGGCTTTGCCTCCCTGAGATAAGGGGTACTACCATTCAACTCTCCGAAGAAGTGAAATATCTGGGAGTCACTCTAGATAAAAGACTTCTTTGGAACAAACATGTAGAGGTAAAGATGAAACGAGCTCTCTCAGCTTATGGGCTGTGGAGACGGAACTTTGCCTCAACATGGGGACTCAGGCCTCATGTGGTAATGTGAATAAACGTTGCCATTATTAGGTCGATGTTCGTATTTGCATCCGTAATGTGGGGGGTTAGGGTGAGACAAAAAGGTTTTCACCGTAAACTAGCCGCACTGCAAACAACTGTGTTTCTGGGTATCACTGGTGTCATAAGCACGACATTAGGCGCAGCTCTGAATGCACTACTCAATTTGCAGCCCCTGGATATATTTATTCAAAGCACGCTAATGAGAGCAGCTCATAGACTAACTCGATTAGATCTATGGGGAAACAACGGATGTGGGGGCACAGAGAATTGGAAGAGTTACTGGGAGGACTGAATCCAGTTCTTATAATGCCTTCCGATTCTCATGCCCCCATACATCTGTTTGGTAGAAGAAATGAAGTTACCCGGAAGCGTAGAGAGGACTGGGAAGACCCAGAGGAACTGAATCCAGTTCTTACAATGCCTCCCGATCCTCGTGTCCCCGTTTGGTAGAAGATATGAAGTTACCCTGAAGCGTAGAGAGAACTAGGAAGTGCCAAAGGAATGCGTGGCGGGATATACAGAAGTCTTCTACACCGATGGCTCAAAAACAGAAGAGGGTTCTGGAGCCGGAGTCTACCTTTTGAATGAAAACGAGAAGTGGGCTTTTCCTTTGGGACAATATGCAACTGTTTTTCAAGCCGAAATTTATGCGATCCCAAGAGCGGCAAATCACCTCGAAAATTGTTCGGGAACGCAAAACCCGCTTGAAGTCTATCTCTAGATTCAATACGGTGGAACTACTCTGGGTACTTGGTCACTTTTGCGTAGAAGGAAATGAAATCTCGGATGCTTTAACGAAAAAGGGGTCAATCTCCCCCATGCCGGGACCGGAACCAGCAATTGGAGTATCAGCGGCATTGGCTAAGTCTATTTTCAAGAACTGGGAGCAAGTTTCCCACAATGGCAGGTAGCAGAGCTTACATGCTGTTCGACACACCAAACTTTTCCTGTCAGAACCGAACATGCGTACTGCAAAGTTTATCCTGTCGAAAAGCTGGAGGACTTGCAGGTGTATTGTGAGCATTCTGACAGGCCATAATTTACTAGCTGGGCATATGTTCAGAATAGGAATTACTCAAGATGATACGTGTCCCTCCTGTACTGAGGAAGCGGAATCCACGGAGCATTTCCTATATGAATGCCGCGCCTATGGACGCATCAGGCATCAGATCTTTCGTGCAGATGTTCTCCAGTTGCGACGGGTAGCATCACACCCACTAACGGAAATCCTGCGATACATTAACGAATCCGGAATATTCCGTTAGACGGAGGTGGCGAATACAATGGGCCAACACGGTCTGAGTGCTCAGAAGCTGTAGCTTCTCCCTCACCACATACATAAACACACAACGCTTAGTCACAAAACCTTACCAGGGGTATACTGGAACCAGGGGAACTCGGATAGCCCCTGGACTCACATACTTCGGGAGAACTCCTGTTGTACACATGTGAGTACAGTTTGGTTGTTTGCGTTGGCCCCCAGTTGGAGCTTCATGGGGTTATGCTCAAGCGAGAAGAGACCTTCAGGCGTGGTGTTGCGTTTCAACACGGGCGCCGTACTCTTTAGTTTGGTAGAGATTTAGGTAGATCTTGCATCCATCAGTAAGAATGCTAAGCCATGACCTTGGTGTAGACTGGTACCGTTGTTGCCTGCCACAGGTGGGCTCTGATTGTGGTCACAAAATCAATCCGTGTCTTAAGAAGACTATGGGATTAAGTCTTCCAGACAAGTGCTCACGTAAAACCCTCAAGGACTCAGTGCTGATTGAGCAATCATGGATGCATTGAAAGGCTACTTAGCGAATTGCGGTCAAGGCTGCAAGTTTCATGAAGAACAGGTAGGAATGCTCTTATCTGGTGAATTTTGAGAATTAATTCCTTGTTCGAATAGTCACCTGGCAAAGAAGGAGGGATTGGTGTGAACACATGTGGTACCGGCATAGAATCGAGAAATTTTAGCCAACCTGCAGTCTTTTGGATCTAGCGGCAGAACTTCATTCATAATACGCTACGAAGAGCCAGCTACCCCAATTTTGAATTAACTTCCTGAATTTCACTTTTTGCTCTTCAAATTTACAGAATATAATCCTTCAGAAGTATCCTACGATACAGCTCGTCTAATTCAAAGTTCTTTAAAACAGTTCAATCCCAACCATTTCCCTTTATCCTGACTGAACTTCCGCACTTCTAAAAATTCAAATATCGAATAAATGGAAATGATACCAAAGTTCCGTCCCAGCACAACCTTCCAATGTCAATATCCTTCCATATCGCTAATTATTAGCTGCCTACAAAAACGAGTGCTTCTCAATTGAATGCTCGTTTTTCACGAGAGTGAACAAAAACGTCCATCCTGTCTTCTACAGCATATTCTTCACTCATTCTAGAAAAAAGTTACAACACAATAGAATCCCAAAGGATCAGACTGTGAAAGGGATACTTCCATATTCTTTAGCTTGAAAAGCGTCGGAATAGAGTGGTGGAGAAAAACTCGAAAAAAATATAAAAAAAAACTCGTGGATTCAGTCTTGTTTTTTTTGCATTTTTCCTCTTTAACCCCGGAACTGAGTTGAAAAACCGTTCACAGTTTTCCTACTGATTACCCGGGCAGCGAAGCATGAATGAGTTTGAATTTATAACAGACGTAGTACAACTATACAAAACACCATAATATTACGCCCACGTCGTCCCTGTCGAATATTCTCTACGTAGGTACGGATTAGACAATCTGTGATGAAAATTCGGATTCGGGACCTAATGGAGGAGACCTGGATCGTGTTTTATAAAGTGGAAAATGGGAAACTCATTTTGATGGAACTCTCTAAGGATGTTGTTTTTTCTCTTGACAATTCTTGGAAAAATCAAGCTCCGAAAAAACTTCTTAATGGAGACGACACGACCCTTGGATATACGTTATGAATCTCCCTCCAATCTCCTTCCGAATTTGTTGCAAACACTGTACCATACGTGATTTCGGATCAAGCATGCATATATCGTTGTTAAGGAAGCGTGATAGAGAGGTTTAGTACTAGGACAACAATGACAATGATGCAACAGTAACGAGGCCAGCCTTTCGAAGTTCAAGGAAATCTAGGGGGTAGTTTGCAGATGCATCAGAAATCCCATGGTGCCGACGGGAAGGTCTCCACCGAAGTTGTAATGAAGCAGAGGCAAATTTTTATCGCATACCACATAATAGCGACACAACGTCCTTGGGTAATAAGTAGTGGATTATGGAAGTGATACGAAGGCTCTTCTGTTGCGGATGAAAATGGAGCCTAGTGGAAAACTTATAATGGATATATGAGCATACAATGTATGTACGGTTCATATTGTAAAAGTACTGGGTTGCATGTTTGCTTCAGGATTACGATAACCAGACACAATGGAACTATTGGCATTTTAGTGAAAAAAGGATCGTATAAAGTGTTGCAACTGAATGAGGACATGGTTCGTGGATAAGAGCTTGGTACTGAGAGCCTTTTTGCTTTCTCGCCTTAATGGTTTTGTATTATTACCATTGAACGGACTTTGCGGGGAGTCTAATATGCATGGATGTTAACAGGGTTTTAATGTTACCCAGAAGTAGTATCATCAGAACTTCGTCGGTGGCTGGCTCATAAAGCAAATTTCATTATAGATGGTGGAGAATGTAGAGGTTGGTGTTGGTTCAAGTATAATTATAATGCTATCGATTGGAAAACTTAATGTTCTCCTTCAAGTAGGTGGGGATATTTGAAAGTAGAATCCTACCTATAATAACTGGAGTACCTACTACTGAAGTTGCCTTTGGTTTTCCGGGGGCGGAATCTTCGGACGTAAAACTGTCTGGTTGGGGAACTAACTGAAGGATTTTTAAAGGCGATCTCTAGTACAGTATTGGTTGGGGCTAGATAGTTTTCTCTAGATATTCCCCTACGTAGAATTGTCCAGACGGGCCCGGACGATTTTCTCAAGATAGTTTAGATAAAAAGTTAGCAAGGAGGTTAGGAGCCTACACACTATACCGGGACGCAGGTGAAATGAGATGAAGGTGATTTCTTACATCTACGGAGGGTACATTGCTAGAATTGTCTGTCTGTCATTCACTGATCGGAGGGTGTGTGATCTAGTTCCCTTTTGTCATGTTATTAGAGGCTCGACTGATGTTAGACCTGAGACCAATGCATCTGTCACCTAGCCCAATTTTTGACACGTTCCCTGATATCAACTCGAGTGTTAATTATAGCACAATTATCCCTGGGAACTCCTCCGAAATTGAACAGAACAAAATCGCAGATAATTTGTTAGACTATTTTCATGAAATGGTGTCCATGTTGTCCAGACTTCAACACCAACCTCGTAAAACATAGCTGGTATACTGCACCCTCTTCCTCATAAACATCAACACCATAGGAAATCTACCCAAGTCGATCAACAAGTATGAGAACCATTACGAGCCCCTGGTAGCTCGGAGTTTCTTTTTCCTCCATGCTCACCATATTGTGGATAGCCTTCATTAATTTTTTCACCTCCCTCCAAGCTGTTTCAGAGGCTAACATGTCGCCTACGTTATTCCCGGGTAACAACAACGCTCCGGCAACAATCCCCACCTCCACCTTGAGCACGGAAAATCCCTGTCAGATAAAAGCAACATGTTCTTCCGGAATTATCTCGCATCTCAGGCAATTTTAGGAGTCGTCACTTGATAAAGGTTTAACCGATACCCACCATGTCCGCTTAAGAATTGAGTTCGATAGTAGCCAACGTCCTTGTCATCGTTTAATCCATTTATAGAAATATTTCAGTGAATTCAGTCTCTTTTAGATGAATTGGCCAATGTTTTTCCCCATTTCAAGATTGCTTTACTCTGTACTAGTTCCTCAAGATAGGTAATGGCACATATTAGGTAATTGGCGTAAATTACTGTCTACAAGAGAGGATCGACCAATCTTTATGGAAACCCACAGGCTTTCGAAATGTCATAGGTCTATCATCCGAATCGTATCACAGTATACAGAAATTCTGTGACTTAGGGGAAATGTCTTAATTTAGCGAAGGCTCCAATTATTTTATTCCATCTTGCTCCAAAGTCTTCTCCCTTGGTTACCTCGGGAATTTCTTTGGGACGGAGAGTAGATGTTGAAAATAATGAGAGATTGGCGGAAGTTCAAGTCAGCCTTCAGCCCAGCGGTACCCATTACTTACTTTGACTGGTATGGGCGAAATTGATATAAAATTGACATCCATGAAAAACTGATTGGGTGAAATTAAATGAACTCAATCAAGTTTAGTGTTCAAGGATTCGCTTCACCCTAGAAACACAATTAAGAAGCCTAAGATGTACACTCATTGAAAGCCTTTGTATGGGTTGCCCTAGGGACTCACCGCGTGCATACCAAGAGGGTAGCGAGAGGGAGGCCATACACGTATCTGAACCAGAATTTTCTTCACAGTATAATCTCATGAAATGTTCAGTTTTTGCATTCTAGGCCTATGGGCCTATCCGACCTAGGAAGATAGCGGATAATATCTTATAGATGGTACTCAGTAACGTGATACCTCTCTAATTGCTGCACTGCGTGATATCTGTCTTTTTATGTATGGACCAGATATGCTTCCTTGCCGTCGTCGATCGTCAGGCATTGATTCGCTGTCCTACATCTTGGGCATCAGGTGATTAACCGCTTGGTGTAGTTGGTCGCCTCCATATTTAACCATTGTTTCTTCTATACTTGACGCAACGGAGTTCGTGAAAGGCTTCTATACGTACAACATTACTCGGTATGCAGCATTCTTCCGTTCCATTGCTAGCTTACATTTATTGTCGAATCAGCCGTTCTGACGTTTTTTGAGACTGGGGTCAAGTATGTTTGTGGGCATACCAATTATAATGTTCTCTCTGTTGACTGCGGTTATTGCGGCATTCATTTCCCCCTTATAAGTGTTGGAGGAGGGTTGTTTTTGGATGACTTCATTATCAACTAGTGATCCGAGTCTATTTTGGGCCCCCTATCTGTTCCGTTCAATTTGGTTGAAAATGGTCTCATCTGGAGAGGCCCATGTATGTTTGTAGACCGCTCTCCCAGCTAACCGGGTATTTCAAACAACCATTTCGTGCGACAACGATAATTGAATAGACCGCAGTCCATAATCATTTTTATCCTTGCATAGCCAGCGTATCAGCTGAATACCAGCTCCGTCTCTACTTGGCTCTTAAAATCTCTAAGTATGATTTTGATATTATACCTGGGACCAGCTTCAAGGGTTCGTTCTACTGACTCGTAGATGGTACCCTTCTCCATCTCTGCATCCTTCTCTGTAAGGGCATGAAAGTTAATGAGGCCTCGCAAGCGCAGAGTAGCCATTCGCTTACGTTTTCAAAGCCGATAACAGTAGGTTTCATTTTTTGGCTAATTAAGAAACCTACTCCGAGCACATGGTTTACTGAATGGCCGCTATAATACATGGTGAAGCGGCTCTTCTCCAGGAAACCGTACCTTGTCCAACGCATCTCTTGTAACACTGTTACATCAAATTGGGACAGGATATCGGCAAACTGCTGGGTAGCATTCGGCTGTACAGAGAGCGCACGTTCCATGAGAAAATGCGCAAATCGTTTTCATTACCGGGTTCGTGGTCGTAAAATCCATTCTGTCCAGGGTTGTCAGCCCTATCCAACCCCCCAAGAGGACCAAATGGTACAATTTGTACCGTTTTTAACCGCGGGAGACTAGCCCTCATCCTTCTCTGTCTGAGGGTTTTTGGTTAAAAAAGAAATTCCAGCGGTAGCCACGTGAAGATGGAGGTAGGGTTTGGTAGTAGAGCTGTTGGTGTTGGTTGAGCAGTCGTTTCTCAGGTTTTATGCTCAATCGTGGGTACCAATCCACGCTTGACCCTGGGACCAATACTACCATTTGACCACTAATGCAATTGTCGCCCCTATTTAATGTGTGATCCATCTACTGCTACTTTTGCTTTCCGATCACAGTGCATATCAGAACCAAGTTTTTCGACAGTTAGTGTGAGTGTTAGTGTACAGTACGGTGACTACGTAATGCGGTATATAGTTCTGAAATCATTGCGATCCGCACTATTTTCCGTTTCCCTGATCAGCGCAATAGCAAATTCCCTCTTGACACGGTGTATACTATACTGACCTTCTCGAGATCTCTCTCCTTATCGGGGTTTGAGTGCATCACGCCCGCCCTCGCTGGCAGCGGCCAGTAGAGCCTCCAACCCCTTCCATTCATCGATCCGCTACCACGATTCCGCAGTCAACCAGATCTTATGGCTCCCCTTCGGGACATGGCGCACTACCTGTTCAGCATACAAGAAAAGAGCATTTCTTCATTACATTCATTTGAATCCTCATTGATATTCTCAGGCGAGTTGTACAGTATATCTGCCGCCCAATCAGCAAGATAGCTCTCCTAACCTCAAGCGACAGTCAGATCATACTAACCTAAGGGGTTGCAGATTCCCAGCCCTGCAAGAAGTGGGAGACGCAACATGCATGCGAACGTAAGCGACCATCAGATGGTGATCTCTTTCTTGGAAGATTTCAGCATCTCTCTTCTTACGCACATCCAGGAGACAATTCCCTAATCTACTGCTGATCGCAAAGTGGTCGATCTGATTGCTCGTACGGTGTCGTTTAGTTGAAACCTAACTGACCTTCTGGCTGGCTCTGTATTTCAACATTGTGCCTGACTGACGAGGCGGTGCAAGTTGCAGAAATCAACGATCCTCTTACCATTACCGTGGCAAGCGCCAAGGTCCTGTTTCCCCATCACATGTCTGAATAAGCAGTTGTCAGTTCCCAGCTTGACATTCAGATCAGCCGTCATGATCAAAATGTCACCTTTAGGAAGCCTCCCCTGAACTGCGTTTAAGTGCTCGTAGCAGCATCTTCTCCACTATAAGGGAAGTTTCCGTTGATGCGTGGTATTGTACAATTGTGATACTCCTTACCTGAACCGAAACCGTACAATTAGAAGTCTGTCAGAAACCGGCTCCCAGGTGAAGAGAGTACGTCCTGCAGCAGTCGTCAGAAGCAACCCGATACCGGATTCGTGTTTGCTACCACTTGGCTTTCCAGAGTGGAGAACCGCATTGCCATAAGCGTGGCGAGAGGGAGAGGAGTACTCTCCAACCAACTCTCCATCATCTTACTTCGCTTAGACCCAGAATGTCCAGCTTATATCGTTGGCATGCCCACTCATGTTGGAGGAAGCGAGCATTCTGAGAACCCTCGCTACCGTTGTCAAAGAACGTGCGTACATTCCAGAAACCAATCATAGTGTGTTTCCAAGGGTCGTAGCCGTAAGGTCAGTCCTATCCAAGACGTAGTTGACGTTTCAGTAGCAATGAAGTTTGAAAATTTGCAAGTTACTAGATCACAAATTTCTATGCCTTTCACAAATGCTGCTGTTGCTATATTTGATTTCACCATTTTTTTATTCCGGTGACACTGCTGAAATAGTTCAATTAATTGCGTTCATTTACCGGCGTTAATAAATCGCAGACAGTCAATATTTGAATATTTATTTGCCGTGTGACTTCAGGATTGCTCTTGCTTTTCAGCCTATGCGATAATTCATTCGTCAGCGTGTTACGCCTGAGAGTAATAGTTCTCTCTTCAATTATATTGAAACTCTCTACAGAAATTCGCAAAGCGAGCTGTCTTCAATAGTAGACTTTGCTTGATGGGATTTTATATTCAGGCTCATTTATGATGTATTTCAAGAACTGACAGTACGGTCTTAATCAACATTTATTTGAATACAAAACAATCTCCTGAAGTGCCTGATCAAGTAGTTTCAATCCCATAGTTGGCGTTTTACCGGTAGCTGAGAAAGTTTCTGAAAGGGGAATGAACCGTAAGCGACCGACACGGGTCCGAACACAAGAAGAGTCCCCACAAGACAGCAATGAGTCAATGAACTACCTCTGAACTCTGGTCGGGTAGTGTTGATTAAACTGACATTAGTAGACCATGTTGCCCCAAGCAATGGTGCCTCTGTTCTCTTCACATTATGCACTGCTATAAGTTCCATGGAGAATAGGCAAGGGTATTTCAAGCAGATAGAGAAGAAAGGAGAGCTTGCTTACGTTTAAACGCAGTATGCAGCGTATAACCAAATGCAGAAACCTAAATATGGGTAAACATCCCTAGACGAAACTTCGTCCCTGTAGTATTAAGGGAGCGAAAAAGAAAGCGAAGAAGAACACTCTTCTGCACCAATAGAACCGCCTGCTTAAAATCAAGGCGGGTATAAATGGCATTACAATAAAAGAAAGTCCTGCTTATTAAGCCGATGGAAGGTAACAAGTTCACAAAAGTCTTCGACGAGATCCCCTATATGATCAAGCGATAGTGGAGCAGAAGTATCTTCCAAACCGAAAGCAGCGCCTGGCAAAAACCTCGATGAATTAGGTCTGGAGACTATCAATCATCTGTAAGGCGGCGAAGAGGTTACTGGGAGAAAGCTTTGTTTCCTAGCCGGAATACTGTATTCTAGGCAAAGGAGAATATAAGTATCAAAAGAGTTCCGCGAAAAGCACCTCGAAAGTTATAACATAATTCATGGCCACGTATCTTGAAGACTATTGAACGGTTCATCAAGCCTTTACAAAGCTTGAACAAGATATCAGCGCCTACCAAGGTTCTTCAATATTGTAGAGATGTCATGTTAAGAAAAACTAGATGAATTGCGTTCTTTTGCAAAGATTGTGCAGGTCTGGTGAAAGCATATCAAAGACTACGCTATCGGATCTGGAAAGGGCTAGGACACGTCAAACATGATGCTACGGAGACAGAAGCTGACCTAGTCCTAACTAAACAGAACCGGTACAAAGACGCAGCTTTATGGCAGCTCGACTTATCAGGCACCACTACCATCTGGGTTCGGAACGCTACATATCTGCGGGTCAAGACCAAAAGTCGAGGGATGGCTTAATTTGAATTCTCAGCCATAATAAGCCTCCAACATATCTGACAGATATTGGTAAATGGAGGTTCATGGGAACTCAATCGCTCCACAAATGGGGCTCTACCCTTAATGCCAAGTGGATATGCCATATTTTTTTCTGCTTATGCATTGAAAAGGTTTTCTGAACTGACAGATGTTAGGGTATCTCTTGAACTAAGAAATTCCTCCCCCTCCCCTTTTCATTGGCAAAAGAAATTTCCTGGTTTGCAGACTTCCCTAAGGATTGACAACGGGTGAATTAGCCCGACGTAATATGTCTAGTGGTTCCAGTCCAGTTCTCTGGTGGCGTAGAGCTGTTTAGTTAATAGTCAGATCGCTTATCTTTGCGGTAGTCCAGCACTTGGTGTATAAACGGATTCATCCAACCTATCCCAAAAAGCCCACAAATTTCCCATCTGAAAGCTGTTTGAGATTTGAATCCTTTTTCACGAATTCGCTAAATCACTGATCCAATGTTTTTACGTATGCCATGCTAACAAAAAAGTGATCTTCTAAGGTTTGATTGCTGGTTTAATTGTGATCTGCTTGTTGAATGCGTAGTCCGCAGTCGAGTTCAGTGTCATCGTTATTCACTTTAAGGACTTTCGATAAATTATTCGGATAATCCCCTAAGGTAAGACCATTTGATCTCATTCTGAAAGCCTACTGGAGAATCTAATTCAAATGACCTTTACTATTTCTCCCTTTCACCAACAAGTTCAAACACAATTTCAGCGAAAAAATAAATCCAGCACTTAAAAAGGATTCGAACGCACATTACACCTGTAGAGAGGCTCTCCAACTTGCAGAAGTACCAGCAAACTGAAACTGCAGTTGCGAACATACAACTCAAAAGTAACTAAGTACAAACTGAAGTGAATTCGCTTCTTCTTCCCAACTTTGTTGTTCCTTTGCATAGCCCATTTTTCATTCTGATTCGCGAACAAATAAGTTTTATAAAGTTGAATGGAATGTTCAAGTTTCTTGTTTAGACTAACGTCCCTTGCAAAACTATGGGAAAAGTAAGATTGGAATCCAGCAACCGCTGCAACAAATACCCGTCGGTAGTGGGCAGAGGTGTGACTTCATCTAATTTTCTGTTGGGATCGAATCCTTTTTAAGCAACTTCCTCGGAATTTTGCAAAGTGGGGTCACGAAATAATCGAGATACATAAATCTAACGCAAATAACTGAAGGAAATCTAAAATTAATAATGTGGATTTAATTGTTTTTAGTATCATTGATGAAAGCCCAAAACCCAACTAAGACTCTTGCAAGGGAAAGTCATGGATATGCTCGAAATGCAATTCCACTCAAAAGCCCTCCGACCGAACCCTACTCAAGATAAATTCACCCCCCACTCCAGTACTTTGGCGAAACACTGCACAGATGAATTTACATAACCAGTATCCAGTGCCCAGGATATGAGCCACCCCCAAGGCAGGCGAGCGGCGGATAGAGGCGGCTCAAAAGAGTAATTGCGTTTGAAAACAATTTCTTCGTAGCAAATTGAAACGATAGCTCGCAGCACAAAGGCGAGAAACAATGCACTCGAGTTGAAGAACCCACTTCAAGCCATAATTGCACTTGGACATAGAAAATCCGCTATCCGAAGCAACTCCGACTCGGAATCAACGTCAGCGGAGCAGGCAGTGAGTTATGTGGGTGGCCTCCAACCACAATCACGACCAGCATCGTAACCACAAAGTAAATCCAACTTTGGATGAGAAATGACTATGGCTAAAAAGTATTTTCATTTATGTCCTATTCCCAGCCTCAAATTGTAGCGACTAAACCTCAAAAGGAGTCTGGGAAGTATTCTCGAGGATAGGTATGCACGCGATGTACCCCGCTTGGAGCCCTAGCCTACCTCACGCTGATGGACCGACGTGATGGGCTAAAACAAGAATGGATTTCCACGAAGCAGGACCAGAAAACGAATATTCTCGGTACACTTATAAAGTTAAGGAATTTCACTGAGGATAATAATGGGTTTTAGCCGGGGGCTATCGAAAGTATTTGCTCTGCAAGGATCCTTTTCCGCTCCACTGTAGATAGTGCGGAGTTGAAACGTGACGCGAGATAAAACCCAAGAGGACGGTCGAGGAGTCTCTTAAGATAGAAAACGACTACGTACCCAATAAATTTCTCCGATGTCCCTTTTTTATTGCTAAACTGTGTTGAGGCAACAATCTTTTGGAACTTGTTCGCAAATAAATTTCGAAAGGAGAAGACGGAAAAGGAAGCCGGATATGGCGGATAACGTACAAAGGAGAGCGCACCAACGAACGGGGTATTTCTCCTTGGAAATTCTGTCTTGGGAAAACATATTGTTGCAATACTCATAATCCAGGCTGTGCCTGCAGGCAACGATTTTCTTTATGAACTCACTGAGTTCAGAAGAGCGTTATTAATTGATTAGCCTTTAATACAATTTACGCGGTGGTAAATTGTGCAACTGAAAGTTTGAGCGGAATAGGATTCCGGAAGGAGTCTTTTAAAGCTGGAAACTTGGAGAATGGCGCGTTATTTTATCCGGATAATATCCCGGAACTTAGTGTAATTTGCTCATTAAAAAGCATCACGTGAAACCGATTTGTGGAAAAGCGATAGTTGACAGAAACTAGAGTTCAAAGATTTGTTCACAAAGGACGCCCTTCTCAAAGGCAACCCTCTCACCACCTCCTGCAAACTAGAACTTTTCGCAGAAAAAAAATAATTAAGTTCTGCATTCTTCAAAATCTAAAAAAAATTGACGAGACACTAGCTTATGTCAGAGCTGTCCGGCGAATATCCTGAAGCTTTTCCATCGATAGATTACCTGGCGGTAATTATGGCAACACAATAAAGAGTCTTTATTTACATTGCGGAACAATCCTCGAAACATTGAAGAGAGTTCAGAAAGGGCCGAGACTATTAACGTAATATTGTGCCTATCATTCGATCTTCGCGGTGGGGCTTTCTCTATGAGCGGCACAAAGTGCTAATGGTTCGACTGTCATTGACGGTTTCTGAGAATATCTTTCCGCACCCCCAAGTTTTTCAGGACCTCATACTCTTATCCCGCTATTATCTGCACAATTCTGGAGATCGGCTCAATCATCACCGTGCTGAGACAGTGGATTCCATTGTACGGTAGCTTAGTCAACAGTGGATTTGTTGCCCTTGCTCAATATTTGGCCTATTCACCACCCCTTAACACACTCTAATCAACACGTCCACGGATCCCTCCCCCTGGACTCAAACACAATCCTTCACGCAATACTTTCTCAGAAAATCCCTTGAAGCTTTTGATTGACAGCGATTGACAGTGAACACAGACAAAACAGATTCGACGTGATGTTGGTGCTGACTTAGTTGCATTTCCATATTTTGGACAAACTAATGAAGGAGAGTTTAGCGCTGCTAATCGATCGAATTGGTTGGCTCCGCCAGCTAAACTAGAAGTACCCCGGAATATAAATTGTTCAACGCCTTGGATGTTGCGCAAACAAAAAAGGGCAATGAGCTGACAAGCAGCGAGTTTTGGGCCTGTCAGTACTTATTTTAAGCCCTGCCCTACTTGCCTGGTTGCTTAGGTTAGGCCGGTAAGCGTTAGTAATAATGCTGTTGAATGATCCCGCTATATCCAGAAAGCCGGCTAGACTATAATACCTGTACTGTAGCTTCCTTTGAGGTACATGAGCTGAAACTTCGAGAAAGACATTCTTTTGATAATCATTTTTAGGCGGATGTCCAGGACGCGCTCTAGGGTCTTCAACACAAAAGAGGTAACGCTGATTGGCCAAAATTCCTCAACGGGCGCCTAGCCGCGCATGCTCGCTTTCGATATGAAAACCGCCGCCAAGAATGTGATACTTACCCCAAAGAAATTCAACTGTAGATGTTGCAAATCTCCTGGTCAGCTTCCTGGGGTTGGGCAGATCTTCACTTCAACCGGGTGGCACTGTCTTCGTACTGTATTTTGCAGGGCACGAGGTTTTGAAGGCGGTTTCGAATGCCTTTTTCAGAACCCTGATTTTGATTCCAGTTCCTCTGCCTGGCAATTTTGTGTTGTTGACTACTTAACCTAATTTTCTCCAGTAAATCTCCTGGGGTCTCTGAAAGAGTTGAAGGCCTTTATAGCTCGACGGTGGACGTCATATATTTCAGTTCCTCTCATGGAGCCATGTAAGCCGAGGAAATCGACACGTTTTCTGCTCCCGCTTGCTCCAGTTTGACCACGACTAGGTCGGTCCGCACACAGAAAAAACTCCAGGCTCCTGGCGAGTATACAAGCTCTAGGCCTGTTCAGTGACTGTGCTGTAGAATAAATTATAATATTTGCTTTGGAGCACTTTGATAATTCAGCTTCCTCCGACCCGGGGCTGGTGTATTAGTTCGATGTCGATGTCCTCCTCTAGGAAGAAGACCAGCAGATTAGCTAAGGCACACCTCGGGTGCTGTACATTTATCTGCGCGACCCTCCGCATGCTCTGCTTACGTAGGGGGTTCGTCAGTCTCCTCATCGATCCTCATCTATCTCAACAGCTCGTTGGCGGCGTCAAATGTGTTTGCGTTTCTGACTCCGAAATCCACTCCTCTAGCCACTTTCTGTTTATACGGAGCAAGAAAGGTTGACTATTCCTCTAGGATTCCCCATCTTGATAACGAGATAGTCGTCCCTGAGAATCATCAGGTTTTGAACGCAAAAGCAATGGACAATCTTTTCCTTATCCATGCGAATCTTTAGCCAAGCGTTGCAAGTGACGGTTGTCTTGGGGATTTCCTCGTACCCCCTCTTTGCCTCGTTGCGTCCTCCCAGGTGTCGCTCTTCTTAGCGACGCACCGGCCGAGAAAGTCCCTGGGGAATTAGTCCTCGCATGCAATAACGTGGACCCCACGGACCATCTGACAGGAATCGAAGCAGGCAGTTAATCTCCCCAGTTCCCCTTTGCATCCCGGGAGATGCTCAATGACCATTTCTGACAGCCTGGCCTCGCCATCGGTCAACATTTTCGCCGCCAGCTTGCCGCAAGCGGAATTTCCATTCCAACGGTAGTGACTCCTGGCCACGTCGCTGAAAGGTTTCGCAATTCGTGCCTCTTCGGCCGGCTGCTGTTGCTTACCTGTTCGTTTGGTTCTCTGGCACTCGAGCCCTTGCATTCTCTGTTCCACTTGTTTCGCTGCCTGACCTCACCTTTAGATCAACTGCATTGTAGGCTCTTCTGTGACTAGCCCTTGAACAGGACTCGGACTCGGACGGTTCCGATTAGGAGTACTATGGCTAGTACTCGCTACACCCAGCTCGATCTCTTTCTGCCGCCTTGTTACTGGAGGTCCCTATTATTGATTTAAGCATGGCGGTGTTTCAGCTGGCACCGACTGTACTGCCCTTGAGCTGAAAGAGTAGAAATTAGTTCTCGTGTCTAAATCTGGTGAATTTTTAGACGAGCTCTCCGCCTATATTCTTGCACGCATCTTAGACATTGTACGGAAAATGTTAGCGTCAGTAGTCAACAAAAAATTGCTGTTTGTAGTGATGAGCCTGGTTGTAAGGCAGACATTTATTTTGGTCAATTTGAAGCTATTTATTGGAAGGAAGACACTGGTGTCATTTCAGTATTGACGGTGCCAAAGAGTATTTTGTTTTACGCCTGCTTTACAGGGTTCGGTTACTATTCCTCTTACAATAAAGTACTTAATTTTCCGATTCCCGAAGGATACAAAGATGGTAGACAACACCATTCGCATTGCCTGGAAAACATTTTGGTGGCGCCGAGTTATGTTCATAACATACCAGGTAATCAGTGCTGTTAAAGCTTGTTTTGAAAACGTTACACTGACTTGTAGAATAAAAAACTTCTAAGACGACACCAAGTGAGGAACTTCATCGTGAGGATCTTCCTCAGAGCAGTGACAAAGGATTACAAACTTCTCCGAAAGCCCTGTAAGAACTGAAGTGCATTACCAGAAACTATGAATGATGCCACGTAAGTGTTAAGCAGGAGTAAGGGGTACTTCTAATGGGTAAAATCTCATACATTACTATGTCCAGGCTAGCGTTTCTTATAGATTACCATTTCCTTTAGAAAATCGGAAAATCCCTATCTCAGTTACGTCCTCTGCTTCTTTTCTTCTCAAACAGGCTTAACACTGTTTTTATTAGAGTCTTTCTTCAGTCCTAAATTCTGGAATCTTCTATCCTTAGAATAATAAATGATTTGATTACCTCCAATTGGGTCATGTTATGACATTTATGGACAAACGATTCAGAGAGAGAGTTCATTCCATCTCCGAGAAAGATTTTGTCAAAGGAAAACTGAAATACCCTATCACCTTAGGCTGGAGGTAATCTTCCTTTAAAGTAGATTAAAATGGTAAATACGTTACGAAAGTCATATGAATTAACCTGGTTTAATAATAACAACTGCCCAGCACAAGGGAGATGAGAAGATAGAGTCCCAGATTTGTTTTCAACCCACTTAATTTCCATGAGTGAACGTTATACTGCCCCCCTAGTTGAGTATACTTGCACCAAAAACGCTGCTCCTGGGCTCTTTGGTAAGACAACCTTTACAGTGTATTTGGTTGGTTTTAATGGGAAAAAATTGTAAAAGCATTTTTTAATGCCATTGATGATTCGAGTCCCGGCGAAGGAGAAATTGAACTCTATTTTGGTGGCACATCTGAAGGTTCCTTTTCCCTTGCACCTTTATACTTAATTTAGATATGAAGCTTCAATTTTTGAGAGAAAGTTAAACTCTTATCGCTTCAGATTGCACCCCGGTTGTTATTCTTAGGACTACTTGTACTAAAAAGCCTAACTTTTATATTTATCCGAGCGGTAGACATCTGCTCCCGAAACTTGTTTTGTCTAGATATAGAAGACTTTCGTATAACCTACGACAGATTCTTCTGGTATATTCGAGGATCGAGAGAGGAAGACTATTCAATGTTCCCAACATTTTTTGTCATATTCCGTACTCCGAACGTCTGCGCTTTCCCCATAGATCTATACAAAGGGGTCTAGGAGACGCTCTTTTTGAAGTGCTCTGTAACTGGGTATTGCATCCAAAATTGCAACAGATGTGGCCATCAAGCGTCGAAGAGATCCCTATTTTATACGGCAAATGAAAAGCTGAGAAAGAACACTTCTACAGCAGAAGTTCCTCAAGGTTTCATATTAACACGATGGAAGCACACCAATGGCTTAGAGTTTTAAGTAAGCTCAATCCGACGGGAGGAAAGAGAAGGACGGCTCTCTTCAACATTTACTGTTGTTCAGACCTAATCAGCATCCCGCTGTGATAAGTGACAACGGTACTGTATGGCTCACTCAACTCACTAAGGGCATGGCTCTAACAAACTAAGGAGTACAACACCCCAGTTATAAGTGCAACTCCACGCTTGAACCATAACTCCTATAAAACTTCCACTAGGAGCCAATCGGTAATAAAGGAACTCAGATATGTGCACCAGGAATTTACATTTATGAACTCAGAAAGCTATCCGGGTTTCCATGGTACCAGATAAACTTTGGTGAAGCTTCATGGCAAAAGCCACTTCAGGTGAGTCGGCTCGGGTCTGATCGTTAATTAAGCCATAGACTATTCGTCTACTATATCACGAACAGCAAGCGTTTCCCGGTGCTACCATATGAAGGTTCTCCTCGATCATTTGGTTGCGACCCCGCCCTCCTCCTCGCCACCTTAGAGCACCACGAATTACAGACAAAACGACACTGTTAATATTCGGATTGGTGACAAGGATTCCGCTCTGAAATTAGACCTTATTTACCTAGCAATAATGATCAATGCCGCCATATTTTTCAATGAGTGTTAGGATTAGACCCGGGAGAAGACGGCAAAGGCAAGCTTATGTTTGTGAAGAATAGTTTTCAAAAAGTACAACCAACAGCTCGATATGACCAAAGTGATATGATCCTTCCTTCTATATGTCGCTTCTACTGGGGCAACATTAGTCGCCAGCACTTTGAACTACTGATGCTCCCTTTTTTAGGAGCTTTAGTTTTTGAAATGCTTCGTCATTTATTCAAGAAATGTACAAGCCTAGACCGATGAACTCCGTTTAACTCATCATAACCTCAGTCTGGTCGAATGTTGACTATCATCGTAGGAAATACCACACTCGAAGGGTCTGGTTCTCGAATCTTTGCCCCTTCGAAATGAAGGCGTTGTGTTCTGCAAAATTACCCACATTTGCCTCAGAGGTTTTCACTCCAGGCTTTTCTTAGCAGAATGAGTTCTTTCCAAGCGTTTTTCGTGCAGACCCATACCTCTTGAAATCGTTCAGGAATGGCTCAATTCCATTAGAAGGTTATACGAGGGTTGGAATTAACTTTTCCACAGCCATATTGACTATCTTGATCAAATGAAGTTACCGCGGTTACAGTTTGCCTTGGATGACAACATCTTGCGATGGTTGTTGAAGGACTTTATCATCATAAATCCCGCGAAAACAGGTGGATTAACTGGTCTGGACGTGCTAATATCCAGATGCCTCCATGTCAGGCCAAATACTAGCGCCCTCGTGTACGTTACAACTTCTTCTACTTTGTCGTTCTTTACTATAGATATTGTTCTTCCAGACTTTCCCGGAAATGTCTTCCTCATTAATTCAAATCAAATGACCCCCTACCACCACTACTTGTTGAACCCGATTTTATCCAGGATTGTACAGTCCCAATATTGCTCGCAGATTTTTTCATAATGCAGGTGTCGGAATCACCAATCCTCAGGTAAGGAGCCGAAAATTCTCCAGAGGATCTGCCACTCGAAAAAAAACTCGTATGAGCCAAGTTTTCAGAATACCCTGAACCCTAGCAATATCTTGGTGTTAAACGGTAACACCTCTAATACTATGGAAAAGCACTTTGGACAGAAAAATTAATGATTGGTTATCAACAGTCGTAGCCGGATTTTTCCTTGGGCTGTGGCTTTTGATCCCTGATAGGAAAATGATTTGAATTCTTCGAGGTTGTATCTTCGGATAGTACTTTTATAGAAGTCTGATCTAGAGTTTCTTAGGATGCTCAATGGGCCATTATGAACCCCCGTAACCCCCCAAATTTCCCCACCAAGAAAAACAAATAACATCACAAAATAAAGAAAAACTGTCGGATTAAATCAATCGTCATTGAATAGTTATGATACCGGAAGTCAATGGTCAAACGTACTAATCCTGGGGCAGTTGCATCTTCATAATATACTATCCTGCATCTACAGGTAATTTTGGATCACAAACTTCCTAAAAAAACCTTAAATGTAATAAAGGCTAAAGAAGAATGTGGAAAACCCCAACAGCAGTACCGCATCAGCATTCCTCAACAGAGTAAAATATTTTTCGTCCCAACAGAGGACATGTGAAATTGTAAACCACATCAAAGCCCCAAATACACCCACATCCTTTTGAATTTGTTTCCTATTTCAAATGATTATCATTGAAATTTTAATAAATTTCCATATCTGCATCATCCCTTCACCAGATCCTATCCACAACCAAATATAATTACGTGTTATGATCCAGCTGAAATCCTATAATATTGTGTCACAGTACATACAAAATGAGATATATCGTGTCCCTATCAACTGATATGTCAACATACATCTGTGCACATACGTAAATACGTTATTATCCTGGCCTGGCTGTGATTGAATAACGTGTCCTGACTATGATGTCGCCATCATCAACATTCCTTCGGGGCTTGACTTCATCGCTTTAATTCTACAAAAACAGAATGCATGATGTAACAAGGGGCAACGAAAATCATATTAAGCCCGGAAGGATAAATGGACAGGCATTCATATTCATGCTGACCCAATAATATGAAAATCGATATCCTTGTATGTGTGTGTAAGCCCGATTGTATGCAATTCAGACCGGATGACAGAAAGGGACTTTTTCTAACGTACTAATTCACGGGATTGTATTTGCATATTTTTTAACAATGTAAGGATTCATACACGGTGATTTTATAGGGGAGAGTCGATGTTGAGGGTTCTTATATATGTCCTTGAAAAGTGGAAAAGCAAAGACCGTCCGAAACTTGAAAACTGGGCACTCATGCCGACATTATTGACTAGCAATTAGCCAAATGAACTGGTAAAACCAAGGATATTAAAACTCTGCTCAGAACCGAAATGAATCTTGAAAAGGACCTAATGAAGGCATTACCCCCAAAATGATTGTGCTTTTACACATGAAAAAAGTGATCAGAAGCTGTGAAGCTGAAAAAAGACAGAAAACGAAACCACAGGTTACCTTTGGATCAAACTTGCACCCCATGCGACGCTACCTCGCAACTTCTTTGGGAAGATGATAAAAAGTAGTCAGATACTGTTTGCTCTTTTTTTGTCAAAACACAAAATGGCATCGAATTTCGAATGAAGGAGGTGCAAAAGCCACTCAATGGATAGTGTACCCCTAGGGGACTTTTGCGTCCAACAACTCCTGTGGAACCTAAAGCACGAACCACCAGATCGGTGACATTCTTTGGAAGGCCATTGTGGCATTTTAAGGAAGGCTGTAAGGTACCAATCTATGAACGTTGTAGGTCCGTCAATGCTACTGCTAAAATGGAGGTCTATTTGAACCTAAAACTATGTTAAAATAAGGGAGAGTCAGAGAATCTATTTCAGCTTGCAAAAACTGGTTCACGTCTTACCATAGGGTCTTCAAAAAAATGTTGGCATCCTACATGAGGAGCCAATTTAATAAGGAAATCTATGGACGATACCATCACCGTCTTGTTGTGAGTAAAATGGCGTGTTGAGTCTTAAGCCTCGGAAAAATGCTATAGCGTTCACCTCAGTGGACCCGGCAGGATGCGCCCTTGTCCTGTCAAAAAATGGGCAAGAGTTCTTGACGCACGTACGGTGTCAGAAAGTAAGTAAATTCATCATCATCAACGCAACAACCGGGATCCGGTCTATGCCTGTCTTAATAAAGAACTCCAGACATCCCGGTTTTGCGCCGAGGTCCACCAATTCGATATCCCTAAAAGCTGTCTGCCGTCCTGACCTACGCCATCGTTCCATCTTAGGCAGGATCTGCCTCGTCTTCTTTTTCTACCATAGATATTGCCCTTATAGACTTTCCGGGTGGGATCATCCTCATCCATACGGAGTAAGTGACCCGCCCACCGTAACCTATTGAGACGGTCATGGTATCGCTAATAGATTTCGTCGTTATGTAGGCTACGGAGTCGTCCATCCTCATCTAGCGAGCCAAAAATCCTTCGGAAGATTCTTCTCTCGAACGTGGCTAGGAGTTCGCAATTTTTCTTGCTAAGAACCCAAGTTTCCGAGGAATACATGAGGACTGGCAAGATCATAGTTTTGTACAGTAAGAGTTTTGACCCTATGGTGAGACGTTTCGAGCGGAACAGTTTTTGTAAGCTGAAGTAGGCTCTGTTGGCTGACAACAACCGTGCGCGGATTTCATCATCGTAGTTGTTATCGGTTGTGATTTTCGACCCTAGATAGGAGAAATTGTCAACGGTCTCAAAGTTGTATTCTCCTATCCTTATTCTTCCTGTTTGACCAGTGCGGTTTGATGTTGTTGGTTGCTTCGTCTTCGGTGCTGACGTTTCCACCATACACTTTGTCTTGCCTTCATTGATGCGCAGCCCAAGATCTCGCCCCAATTATCGCCTGCTCGATCTGGATTAAGGCAGTTTGTACGTCTCGGGTGGTTCTTCCCATGATGTCGATATCATCAGCATAGGCCAGTAGTTGGGTGGACTTAAAGAGGATCATACCTCTTGCATTTACATCAGCATCACGGATTACTTTCTCGAAGGCCAGGTTAAAGAGGGCGCATGATAGGGCATCCCCTTGTCGTAGACCGTTGTTGATGTCGAATGGTCTTGAGAGTGATCCTGCTGCTTTTATCTGGCCTCGCATATTGGTCAGGGTCAGCCTAGTCAGCCTTATTAATTTCGTCGGGATACCGAATTCTCTCATGACCATGCACAGTTTTAAGTAAATTAGCCGCTGTCAACCGAGCAGTCCATTACAAAAACTTCACTCGGGACGGCGGGATGACAAAAGAAATCTGTATCGACTTGTTTAAAGCCGGCTCGAACGGAAACAGAATATCGAGCGGTTTTGCTGCGTTAATGGCAAAACCGGTACTTCACTAGCGGACCGACGAGTCGCGGCGAATAGATGCAAAAATATTTCGAGCAGATTTCAACTGAAGAATTTGTTCAACATCCACTTGCAAAGCTTTGTCGACATTTGGAGCAAACCCCTTATCAGCGCAACTGAAATAGAGGCATCAATAAAACTTTGGGGAACGACGACATCGCATCTGAGCTCAAAGCGAGGACCTGGGACCCAACAGTGAATTCCTCAACACCATCTGACTGGCAAAAAAGTACCACATTTCCAATATTGAAAAAGAAAGGTAGTCTAGAAAGGGTCTAGAATGTTGAAATTGCCACCCAACCCGGTTACTGTCCCATACCATGAAGATTTTTGAACGCATCTTGACAACCGTATTCGCGAAATCGTTGAAATGACCCTGAATCAAGCGGGGTCAAGAACTCAGAAATCTCTGGTGAAATTGAGCGTCATTTAGGTTATCACAGTGTCATTCTACACACAGAATAGAGCGGAGGGATAAAGTAGTCTTAATTGATCAT
The DNA here is from genome assembly GCF_905115235.1 of Hermetia illucens. Classification (NCBI taxonomy): domain Eukaryota; kingdom Metazoa; phylum Arthropoda; class Insecta; order Diptera; family Stratiomyidae; genus Hermetia; species Hermetia illucens. The sequence goes on from NC_051854.1 coordinate 15,772,734, forward strand.
TAAATTGGCGGTCCTCTCCTACATTTTGGTTGAAGTTGAAAAGGTTGAAAATAAAGAAGTAGAAAGGGTATGACCACTAGCATCAAGATGAAAAACAGTATAGAACGTGTGGGTCCGAAAAAGTCGGGTAACGTTGCGAGATAGGTACATTTCTGTTAAAGACACTTCTCAGCAACTATCAATGACTCCCTTGCTTCACCCTGATTTCCGTCCCTCGATTTCCCTTGTCTTCCTCCTATGAGTTTCCATTAATTGTCTTTGTATTTTTGATTTCAGGTTGTAAATCAGATTTTCATCGCGTCTCATAGTAGCGAATCTTTGCCTGTAATTAACTACATCCACAACGCACTTTGCGAATCAAGGCAAACTGAACGAAGTGGCGCCCTGCAACTTTCAAGACAGTAAACGAGTGAGGTTTTAAATCCAAAATCGGTCCTATCATTGTTCGATCTGCCCTCTGAGTGTTCTGAAGCCACCCAAGACAAGGATCAGTATTCGTGGTTGTTGTGATGAAAACATTGCATTAAAATGTCTAAAATGAAGACGTTAACTCCGTATGGACATAGACGCGCCGCTATCGTCAAAAAGTGGCAGACAAATCGCCATCGATGATCTGGTTATGTTATCACAACTCACTGTCACCAGCTCGCTGGTGAATGTTAGCCTGAATTTCGAAGCCACTAGAACATGATACAATAGTCCACCAGAAACCGGGATGGCTTGACATACACTTTCAAGCGGACCAAGTTTACCATCATTGAAGTGAAGCTACATATAAGCTTACGAACAACCAATCAACCAACAAAAAAGTGCAGAATGGACGCTCATATTACCGGAAGCTATGGAACGACCTCGACTTGTACGCTTTGGAGAAGTAAAGAGTCAGTCCAACGGAACGCCTTGAACAGGATAAGGGACTGCAGGGGAGACCTCAGTGTAAATAAAAGGTGAGTTTTAAACCAATATATATAGATACCACAAAGAATAAGCCAGATCTTTACGAAGAAAGGCGCGAGGAAACTTCATCACCATTTAGTATCCTCCTCATAGTATATATAGAGCAAAATATGCTGAATGTACCAGCTCAAGGAATTCCCCCCAACAAAAAAAACTAACTTCATTGGGGGATAGCGTCTACACGAGACGCAGCTGCACGTCGCCAAACACGATACGACCCCCTTAGCAAGCGCAATTTTGTGGTGGACAAAGGCGTGGAGGTCCCCTAATCGCCACATCCAAAAAACTAAAATTAGTGCAAAGTGGGCAAATAGACGTGGGTCTTGGCTTCCATAGAACTTTTCCTTGGCGCTCCATTTTAGCGGACATCTCCACACCCTAATTAGGTGCCGACTTCTTATGTTACTGTAGGCTACTAGGGAATTAGAGCATAGGTTCTTAGTTGACCCCACAATTTTTCTTAAGTCTTCATGGAAAATTTCAACCTGCCCGAACAACAACGCTCTCCGTTATTTTTGAAGACGTCGCCAATCCCCACATCTGTTCAAAAATAACGCAACATACAATGGAATACCTCCGAACCAATTAACCATAATGTTCAGCATCACATCAACGCTAATGGCTCGCCAATCTTCTCGAAAGGGCGTTCTTTGCCACCCAAGAAGCTCGCGGTTGCTCTGAAAGAGTTTGAAGCAGGGTATATGCAGATCTTCCAATATCTGTTGGTCATCTCTATTCCATCTGGTCCCAAGTCTAATGAAGAATGGCGACCCTAAGGAGACTATAGATGCCCAAATACTCAGACGATTCCGGACCAGTATTCCATTCCACTCATCAAGAGCTTGTGCATTACTTAACAAACTTTTCTGATCTCTAGAAATCGTCTAAGCTATTTGAAAACGCCATGCAGCGGCTGCTAGCCGCTTTTGACATTCCCTCAACAGCATGCACCTCTAGTCGTGTTCTTCGATCTCTCAGACATAGCAAGAAGCACCGCTCTTCACCAGATGATGACCCACAGCTAGCAGCCTCTGGGTTTCTTCCCAAAGCAGGTGAATCTCGCTCAACGGAATTACAAATCGTACGTTCGTGAATTACTATCCACATATCGGAGCATCAAAAATTTCCATTTTTAGCTGGAGGGCAGGCCTGGTCATGGACCAAAAATCTCCCACTTTTCCCTTACGACAAAAGCCCTATGAAGCATTCCCTCGCTGATTTCGGTACTTAATTTTTATTAGCCAATTTACTTCAGACATTCAATATGTGTCCAGCAAAGACTATTTTGATCGCTGATCCTGATGTTGTCCCAACATCTAAGCTCGGTCGATTTTCAGCAAAGGCTGTAACCCGAAAGGATGATGCAGTTCTCTAAAGCCTGCTGTCCAAATACAAGTTCAAGGAATTTGCATATCTGCAAGATCTCCGAAAAGGGATCTAGGCCATATTTCCCGGCCGCTTTCCGCAAGGAAGTGTTTGAATCAGTAGACAATTTTACCCAATTCGGTATTCATGAGTATTTCTGGCCGTCCGTTAACGCGGATGTTAATTCTTGGGCTAGCGAGTAAGTCGCATGGCACAATTGTAAGGTCACTAGGCATGCTATGAAAGATTTAGCTACAAGTATTGCCTCACGATCATTGATCGGTTTACCCGGTGGCCCGAAGCAATACCTCTGAAGAACATCAGAGCACAGTAATGTGCCGAGCTCCTCTGTCCAGAGTAGATCCCACGCTTTGGTGTTCCCGCCGTGATTGTCACAGACCAGTAAATGCGGTTCGAATCGACTTTCTTTTCGATATCATCCGCAGTCCAATGGCATGCTGAAACCGCTATTATAGCGCGCGACAATCCGTCCCGGTATCGGCAGGCTTTCGTTCTGCTTAACCGCCGTATAGCCGCCCGCGAAGCATCTGCTAGCAGTTCCGCTGATCAGGAGTACTTGAAGAACCTACGACTTCTGGAAGACCTGGTCCCCCACAAGAGCAATTGAAACCGCTTTCACATGCAACCAACAGTCAACAAGCTCGAAGGTTGCACCCACGTTCTGTTGAGGACGGATGCTACTCCGAAGTCGTTGCCGCCACCATGGGAGCGTCCCTATAAGGTCCATGGGAACCACGCTTTCAGGCTGACCGTTGCGAGCAAGAACAAGACGATCTCCTCAAATAGGCTGAAACTATCTTCAAGGATGCAGACGACACTGGAAGGAAGCGTGAGCGCGACAAATGCATCCGTTCTGTGCAGTGTGCAGCGTTTAATAGAGTGGTTTTGACCTAGAGGTGCGTGGTAAGGTTATCATAAATCCACAACGCTAATATAAATTGATGAAAACTTGGTGCTTTCAAGTAACAACGGCGGTCACTTTCCATGTTTTGCACCTATTTCCCCTTGCCAGATTTTAGAGGAAACAGCGAATGGGGATGCTAATGCGTCGAGCGGTGTTAAGTTCAGTGCCACTATATTCAGAGATAGCACACCTCGTTCTTCAAATTCGATAGTATATTGCAGCCCTCCCCTGTCAAATAGTTTTTACTAGCTAGCATGTAACTAGTTTCATCAACTCCTGGGACTCTTTTGTCTTCCGGAGTAAATCTCTTTTCTTCTTGATGAATTTCTCGTACATACGAGAGAACCCATCTTTGACCCAGATGATGGGGATTAGGGCGATATGAAAAGGCACTATTGTTTCGTTGTTTAATATTTTGGTGCCCTTGGTGAGGTCTTGATTTCACTTTCTAATCTAATCCCACGAAACTTTGCTAATAACTTTGTCTGTTGAGGTGCTGCTCTTCAGGCTTTTGACAATGCCTATTTCTGTTCCGCTTATTCTTGCTTGGTTCTTCTTCTGCTTATCCTCAATTCTATTTTTAGAGCATGTCTTTTCCTCCGCTAAGCAATGGTCGATAGCTGAGATGCGAGAAATGGGAAGGAGAAAACGGACACAGAACTCTGCCAACCTTCAAACAAAGATATTGGAGTATTGGAGTCGTCCTCATCAATGGTCCAACAACAGGTATCCGGTCTAGGCTGCCATCACTCCATTTGACCTAGGGTCTGTCAAGTCTTCTTTAGCTCCCATAGATATTGCCCTTTTAGACTTTCCGGGCTGGACCATCCTCACCCATACGTATTAAGTGACCCACCCACAGCAATCTATTGAGCCGGATTTCGTCCACAACCAGACGATCGTGTTGTTGTTCATTGGTTTCTTCGTTATATCTGCTATGGAATCATTCATCCTTATGTAAGGAGCCAAAGATTCTTTGGAGGATTTTTCTTTTAAACGCGGCCAAAAGTTTCCAATTTTTCTGGTTAAGAACCCAAATTGTCAAGGAATCCATGAGGACCAGTAAAATCTTTACCTTGTACAGTAAGAGCTTTGATAGTTTTGGTAAGCTGAAAAACGTTCTGCTACGTACCAACAACCGTACGGGGATTTCCTCGTCATAGCTACTATGGATTGTGATTTTGACCCTAAATAGGAAGTGGTAATTCAATGGTCTTGAAGTTGCAGTCTCCTATCTTCGTTGTTCTCATTTGATAAAAGCCATCTGATGGTGTTCTTTCTTTGTTTTTCGGTGCTGACGATGCCACCATCTCACCTCTCCCATTTATCTCCGTATCATGGATTACTTTTTCCAGGACCAGGTTAAAAAGGATGCACGGTTGGGCGTCCCCTTACCTTAGACCGTTGTTGATGTTGAATGGTCTCTCGAGAGATCCTGTTGGCTTTATCTGGTCTCGCGCCATCCTAGCCAGTCGCATCAATTTCGTCGGGATATCGAATTCTCACATGGCCGGATACAGTTTTATACTGGCTGTGTTGTCATAGGTTGCCTTGAATTGGATGAAAGACTGGTATAACTAATGTCCACATTTCAATAGTTTTTCCATTGCCTTCTGTAAAAAGAGCAGTCACATCTTAGAAATTTCTGCATAAGGGCTGATGCTTGTGCCTATGATTGTGCGTTCAAGCTTTAATTTTAAGTTACTTTATGCTCCCCTCCTTAATGGTATCCCGGAATATGTTGAATTTAAGATATTACCTTACGCTCCTTGTGTTCTCGATGACGGTAGCAGGTCTCCAAAGTAGTTAAGACAATCCCAAGAGCCTTTCCTCTTCAAAAGTAACTGTGGGATGTACAGCAACATTATTTGGTACCCTAAGAGAATGTTCTTGCTTTCATCAGCTTCCTTAAGTATCTCGTAGGAGTGATACACCTGGCTCTGGCACTACTATGTATTTACTTCGATATTCCCATTATTCTCACGGTCGCCACCTAGGGCAACTATAAATGTAGTCATGTGGTTATAATCCTCAATCATTTTGACACATTTCAAACACCATAATCCCCTTGAAATCGTTTGGGTGTACTTGCGATTCCCTGCGGGCACTTCCCGGTTGTTTGTCTAAATGCTCTATATTGTAGTTGTTTGATGTCCTTCCCGGGGATAGATTGGTTGCGAGAGAAACCATAGAGCAAATTTTTGAAGCCCCATGGATGCGATTGTTCCCCTGTGGAGTTCCAATAATTCTTCCTATAGTATATTGAGCAAAGCGCATCCATGCATCATTTCCATCCAAACCATATCAATCCGCAATTAATATCAAAGCTTCGCGCCCCAGGACACTTCACACTACACTCATCTATGGTATACCATCCATAATACGTGGATGATTGACTCTCAGAAGCGGAGCGAAAATTTTGTGAACTAGAAATAACTTTTTTCTCAGAAAATACAATCACGCTTGCCAGTTGTATCCCGAAATCCTGTACTGGCATAATTTCCTCGTAACATTGTGGGCAGATATTGTTATCAACACAAATCACGCATAGATACGTATACCTGTATCCATGTATGCAAAACAAATCCATTCAGGTGTACTGAGAATCCTGATGAGCCTGTTATCCGTTGGGCAAAATATTTAATTAAGTTTATAATGAAAACGGAGTGGACGGACGCTGGGGAATAGGAGTTTCAACTAGGCAGGCACAGCGACGACTGTTTGTTTTATTTGTTAGATCGATTCATTTGGCATTGTCTCAGGTAGCGGATCAGTGAAATGAGATAGGGATGGAAATAATTAGATCAGGTCTTATTATTGATCTGTTTCCCTGAATATGAGAATAGTAATGATGAGTTCATTATGTCAATGTTTTGGGAAAAAAGAAAAATTATTGTTTCTTAAAATCCTTTCAGAGGTTTATGGTTTCAAAGATATTGACAGGATGTGCATACTACATTGAGTTCATTTGTCACATGTCGAACGCATTGCGTGATGTTAGCCAGGGGGTGTATTCGATTACGATTATGATTTCATCAAGTCTTTGAGTGAATTCCATTCAATAATATTAATAGGAAGTAGTGTGAAAAGCAGGGTAGGTAGGTAGGTAGGTATCAGTGGCCGCTCCGAGGAGCCCAATTAGCGCTTTGGTGCGCCGTTTTGATGCCACAAACTCCTAAGACCGTGACTGTTGTTATAGGAACAGGGAAGTAGAGTCCAGCCGGCTCAGATCTTCAGAGCCAGCCCGTAGCATTCACGAAGGAAAGCAGCTCTCCGACCCTGCAGCTAGAAATCTCGCTGAGGTCCCCAAAGAATGGTTTACCCAGTGTCCACAGCCTGACTCGAGCCAGAGCTGGGCAATCGCCGAGAAAGTGCATGAGGGTTTCCCTTCCTTCTCCGCAGCTTCGGCAATGCGAGTTGTAGGGTAAGCCGAGCCTAGCGGCATGGTCCCCTATGGGCCAGTGCCCCGTGCAGACCGCCGTAATCTTGAATGCATTTGCACGCGTCAGGCACAGGAGCTCTCGTGATCGGGCTATGTTATAAGCGGGCCAAATTCTCTTTGACTTGGCACAGCTTGTAAGCCTTCGCCATCTCAGGCCCGCGGGACTGCCAAGAGCAGAGCCTTGCCTGGCCAATCCGTCAGCCCGCTCATTCCCCTCTATGTTCCCATGCCCGGGAACCCAGAGGAGAGTGACCTTGAGCGTGCCGCCCAGATGGTTGAGCGCGTCTCTGCACTGCCCCATCAGCCGGGAAGATGTCGTCGTTGAGTACAAGGACTTGATGGCCGCTTAGCTTTCGGTCAGAATGGCTACGTTTCGCTTGGGGCTCGAATCACGCTCCAGCCATCGACAGACTTCCAATATCGCCAGTACTTCCGCCTGGAATACACTGGTGAAACCTGGGAGACCATACGACTCCATAGGCCATCTTTGATCCGTCCGTAAAGAATACCGTGTCATAGTCTTGCAACACGCCGCCGGTTTTCCACTTTGCCCTGGTTGGAAGGTCCATAGCAAAGTTTCTCGTGAAGCTCAGCTTGCATGTGACATAGTCCGTGGGGGATGCTCAGATTTCTCGAGGCATTTCATCTAGGATGTTGCTGTGGCCGTAGGATTTCGCTGCCCAGCATCCGGACTCACGTAGTCTGATGGCACTGCACGCTGCTACATATTTTATGTGAAAGTCTAGGGGGAGGAGATGCAGGAGTACATTGAGAGCATCTGCCGGGCAGGACTGCAGAGCCCCCGTAGCACCTGCACACGCGATTCCTATCCTATTAATCCTATTAAGCTTCGTTCTATTGCATTTCTTCTTCAAAGCCTGCTACCATACAATAGAGCCGTACGTCAGGATCGGACGCACTACAGCGATGTACATTCAGAGAACCATCCTCGGCCGGAGACCCCATTTCTTTGCAAAGGTTCCCTTACAGGCATAGAAAGCTATACAGGCCTTCTTAACCCTCAGTTCTATGTTCAACCTCCATTTTAGCTTAGGATCCAGGATTACACCCAGATACTTTGCATTAGAGGAAAGAACCAATCTTTGTTCATTCAACGGTGGTAGATGGAATTCAGGTATCCTTGTTTTGGTGGTGAATAGCATCAGTTGCGTTTTGGTTGGGTTTATGCTGAGTCCGCATCTTGCGGCCCACAGGCACACCTTTCGCAACGCTCCTTCCATGATGTCGCTCATAATCGACAGAAACATCCCTGATACCAATATCACCAAGTCGTCGGCATACGACACCACCTTCACGCCGCTGCTGTCCAATGTACGTAAAATTTTGTCCATTACTATTAACCAGAGCACCGGTGAGATGGCACCACCCTGGGACGAGCCTTTATTCACAGCTCTGGTCAAGTGGTTGCCTCCCAGATCGGACTGGATTATCCTGGTACTCAGCTTGAAAAAATCAATCCAATCTAATACCGGTCAAGGCTTCCTTGATGGCGTTGGTACTGACGTTGTTGAAAGCTCCTTCTATATCCTAGAAGGCAGCAAAGGTGTACTGCTTGTACTGCAGCGACCGCTCAACCGTGCCAATTACCTCGTGGAGGGCGGTTTCTGTGGATTTTCCTTGCATGGCATGCTGGGACTTAGAGAAAGCCGTTCTCTCCATAATCGTCCTTAAGTGAATGTCCAGGACGCGTTCTAGGGTCTTCAGCACGAAAGAGGTCAGGCTGATTGGCCGAAAGTCCTTCACGGACTCATGACCGCGCCTGCCCGCTTTCGGTATGTAAACCACCCGTGTGCGCCTCCAGGACTGCGGTACGTATCCTGAAGTGATACAGCTCCGGTAAATCTCAACAAGCCACAGCACAACCCTTTCCTGCTGCTTCTGTAGCATGACTGGCATTATGCCATCTGGGCGTGAAGATTTGTATGCGGAGAAGCTGTTTATAGCCCAGCCGATCTTATCCCCGGTAATTACCGATTTGATAGTCTGTCACAGCTGGGGTTGTCGCAAACCCTCCAAGCGAGGTTCTGACTCACAGTCCTCCTCGCTGGAGGGAAAGTGCGTTTGCACCAGCAGCTCCAAGGTTTCGCTAGAAGATTCCGGCCAGGAGCCTTCCGACTTTTTAAGGAAGGATGGACAGAATCTTACAGAGCCTCGCGGATTCACTAGTGCTTTCAATGTTCTGACAATAGTCTAGCCAAGACCGCCTCTTGGCGGTCCTGATGGCCGACTTGTACTTCTTTAGGCAGTCCTTGTATTGCTGACAGTATTTTTGCCTGTAGCAGATGTTGAAGATTTCTCTGGTCAGCTTCCTGAGACTAGAGAGATCTTCGTTCCACCATGATGGCAGGGTATTTTTGCTGTACAGCAGCAAGGCACGAGACTTTGAAGGCGGTATCAAATGCCTTCTCCAGAGCCTCGACCTTTGACTCCAGTTCGTCTGTCGTGCCGATCCTACCAATTTGCGCACCGGAGAGTTTGTTCTTAATTACCTGACCAAACTTTCTCCAGTCGATTCTCCTGGAGTCTCTAGAGGGCTTGGAGACCTCTGCGCGAGATCTAGACTGAAGAGTATCCAACTGTGGTCAGAGAAGGATCTCTGGTCAGACACTCTCCAGTCCTCCACCCTAAGAATGCCGTTGTCGGTTATTAGGGTGATATCAAGGACCTCCTCCCAACCGTCACAGTTCTTCGAGCAGGGAAAATGAAAGGTTGGTGTACTGCCCCTGTTACACACCGATAAATTTGAAGTGATAATAAAATCAAAGAATAACTCACCTCTTTCGTTGATTTCGGAGCTGCTCCAAAGCGTATGCCTTGCATTTGCGTCGCAGTCTATCAACAGGTTGGCTTTCTTTGCTGTTATGGTGTTCGTCAGATGTTGTAGTTCATCTGGCGGAGCTGATCGGTCGTGAGCCATGTACGCCGAGGAAATATACACGTTCTCTGCCCCCACCTGCTCCAGCTTGACCACAACTAGGTCACTGGAACTCAGGTTCGGGCACAGGAAAGCGTGCAGACTCTTCCTCGCAAGAATACATGCTCTAGGTTTAGCCTAATCAGCGTCTCCTGTGCTGTGGAATAAATTAAAATATTTGCTTTGGAGCCCTTTGATGGTTCGGTCGCTTCCGACCCAGGGGCTCCTGTATTAATGCGATGTCGATGTCTTCCTCTAAGAGGAAGACGAGCAGATTAGCCGAGGCGCACTTCGAGTGCTGCAGATTAATCTGCGTTACCCTCAGCATGATCTGCTTGCATGGGGGTTTGTCGGCCCCCATCGGACCGTCGATCATCATCTCCTCCAACAGATCGTTGGCGGCGTCGATTGGGTCAAGGTCGTCGTCCGGTTTTGCAGAGCGGAACACTTTTACTTTGGCATTCCTGACTCCGAACCACACTTTATAATCAGCCTTTTTCAGTGCCTCCAGGCACTCCTCGTTTATGCGGAGTAGTACGGGCTGGCAGTTTATCTTAGGTTCCTCCTCCTTTATAACAACCCAGTCGTCCATGGGAATCCCGGGGTTGTGAAGGCGCAGGAAGTGGACGAGCTTGTCCTTCGGCAACCAGATGCGAGCGACCAGTCTCCTGAGAATCTCGTCGTAAGGGATAATCTTGAGCTTAACGCCCTCCCAGGCGTCGCTGGTCTTAGCGACACACGAACGGAAAAAGTCCTTAGAGAACTGGTCCATGCAAGCTATTACGTGGAACCCACGGACCACCTGAGATGAATCAAAGTGGGGAGTGAGTCTCGGGTGTTTGCCTCCGGTCTCCAGGAGATGTTCATAGACCATGCCCGACAGCCTAGCCTCAACACTGGTCCACACCTCCAGCGTTAGTTTGCCGCTAGCAGAATTGCCATCTGCCAGCGCCACACGTAAGTGACTCCTGGCCACGTCGCTGAAGGGATTCGCAGTACGTGCCCCCCGGCTGACGGTTGCTGTACAATTTCCTTCGGATGTTGCTTGGCGTCTGCGCTCTTGCCCACTCTGCTCCGCTTCTTGTCTTGTTCGACCTCGTCTTGAGATTGGTTGCGTTTTGGAGCGATGGGCTTCGCCTTCTGCTCGTCAGCCAGGCGTTTGCTGTTGTATTCATCAACAATCGCCTGGTATTTAGCGAGGTCTTTATTTGAAAAGCAGAAAGATAATAGATAATACTGTAGAACATCTAGATTCCCACTGTTCTTCTAATTGTATATTTGCTGTTCATTTCTGTCTGTGTATCCCAACAACAGTTAATTCTTCACGACGAACTTTAAGCGAATGGAAACTCTTAACCACTCGTTGGAATTAGTACTTTTTAGTTCCACGAATGACTTATTATTATTCTGTCAAGGGAAGTTGCACGGCTTCCTAAAAGAATAATTGTGCCCCTTTTACTGGTTTTATTATTACCTATAGTATGCCAAGCAAGCCCATAACTGTCATGAATTTTGATTTACTTTCTACTTGCAAGTCCTTCAACTTGGCATCTGGTATCAAGTATTCTCCCAGGTGCCTAAACCTGGAACCTAAACCTGACTACTCCATTCCAGCATAGTTCCCTCAGCTGTTCCTCTTCATTTTTTGATGTCATAGCCACGACGCCGTTTCAGATTCCACAGGTCCCTGTGGAGGCGTTGTCGCTCCCTGTCAGGCTAATTCGTCCGCTCATTGCCTTCTAACCCAAAATGGCCTCGAGCCCAGAGCATTCAGACCTTATTCTGGAGGCCGAGCGTGCTGATTCTCTCAAGGCATTCCCATAGCAGTTTGTAGTTTACCTGGTTGGAGTTAAGTGCCCTGATCGCCGCTTGGTTGTCGCTCAGAATAGCAATATTCTGCCCCCTATAATCTCTTTAGAGGTTAAAGAAGGTACATCTGTCTATGGCGTATATTTTCATTGGTTCATAGTACATTTTCCTTGGACCAACGATCCCGCGCCCTCTGCAGTGAGGGATCCACCAGTGTACCAGATAATCTGTTGCTGGTTTAAGCCGTAGTTCACTGCCACGACCTTCCAGTTTGCCCTGTTACTCCAAGGTGTTTCAAGCTTCTTATCGGAATGAAAACGCGTTGTCATATTATAGCTTAGTATCAGTAATTCGGAATACCGCCTAAAAAGAATATCAACTTTCCTCCACTTTGGGCAGCTTCCCGCCTCACTGATACTCCCGACCATTCTGAGGATCGCCTTACATTTCACTATCTGTATGTGCAGCTGAAGAGGAGTTAATCACAGAAGAGCCTCCAGTGATGTCGTTAGGCATATCCTCATTGCCCCACTGACGCACACGTAGGCCAGTCATTCGAGTTTGTGTAATTCCCTAACAGTTGTGCTAAGTTCAGTTCTTTCTGCCCCGTCCCGTAAGTAATCATAGGCCTTACTATTGCAGTGTATATCCAAAGTAATATTTTCAGAATTCAACCCCATTCTTTCCCTGCTATGGACCTGAAAGTCTGCGAAGCCTTCGTAGCTTTGCTACAAGTGTTTTCGACATGCTTGTTCCAAAGTAAATTTTGGGCTACTTTAATTCGCTTCCTAGTGAATAGTATTGTCGTAGTTCTCGTTGGATTGATTTGAAGCCCCGCCTTCCTACACCAGGCATTAGTAATTCTTAGTCCAATTTTGATTCTGTCACATGGGGGATGCTCATATTCGCCCCTCCAGATTAAAACAATGTCGTCAGCGTAACTCTGGACTTGTATTCGAGTATTTGCTAGCTCTTATAAGAGTTCATCCACTACCATACAGAGCATAAGCTGTACTACTCCGCGCTACTCTGTAACATTCGTCCCCACTTGCGGATTAGGGCATCTCGTATCTCTGTGTGCAATGTGTTATCGCACACAGTGGTGTTTCTTTTGTTTCTGTGACATTCCCTAATACATCCGTTAGCTGGTATAGGACTGTTTGTAAGCGATTAGAACGTCAGTTCTAATTTAGTTGACTAGGATCTTCTCCACCGTTTTGAGTAGAAACCATGTAAGGCAAATTGGTCTGAAAGATTTAGGGTGAAAATGATCCTTTTTACCCCCACCCCTCCATGCCCTTGGTATATATTCCTCCCACTCTTAGAAGAGATTCTAAGATGTTTTCTATTTCTGTCAAGTCAAGATACCATCCACTCCGAGTGATTTCAGTGGTTTAAAAGTTCCCACTGCCCACCCCTAGCTTCTGAGCATACCTCTTTTGCCAGTTTCCAGTTCTCCTTTTTTCCCGTTCCTTTCCTTGTAGGGGTGCCAGGTAGAATGTTGCCGCCTTCCACCGTGGGTTAGGATTCCGGTAAATGAGTTCTAAGGAGTAGACGTACACTGTCTTCCACATTCTCGGTAAATGTCATATTTTCCTTTTTCAGACAAACAGAAGATATTGCCCTATTTTTGTCTATAGCCTTGTATAGCCTGGCAGTTTCTTTGGTTTTTCGATCCTGTTTCCAGTTCCAGCTCGCTACTAATATCACTGTCCATTTGTAGATGAGCCATGTTGTTGCTGAGGTGCGTTGCATAGGAGTCCCAATCCGTTCTCCTGGGATTCCTTATTATTCTTTTTATTTCGAAGTTGCCCTCAATGTCGAATCTGATTTTTCTCTGATCCGACATAGAGAGCCATTCGACAACCTCCAATTTCTGATCAGTCCGTTCATCAGACTATTCCCTAGAGTTATATCTAGTACCTCCTATCTAACGCTGGTCAGGAATGTTGGAGTGTTCCATATATTATATATTTTTAACCTATTGCGAAAAGTATCCTCAAACTTCGTAATGGGCGTTGGCATCCCTCGCAGAACTTGATCAGTCTAGCGACCAGTTCCAGTGGAATCCGGATGTCGTTTCTTGGGAAGTAGCCCGATACTACGACAGCCTCTCATATTCTCCCCCCGACTTCCAGTGAGACTCGTACAGCTACAAGGTGTCCAGTGAAAAACTCTAAAAAAACATAAATTTTAAATTATATTTAAGAATGATACAAACTCTTTGTTCTTCAAGAGGAGCACAAATTACCTTCATGTTTCCTCCTTGTAGACCGCGGATCGGTCCCCTATTCCACTATTCCAATGTTATGCTTGGACGTTGCTCTTGCAATTACCGCAGATGCAGCGTTTGCTTGATAGAGGTTTACTGGGCTATCTTAGTGGTGGTCATTGGCTCCGCTCTTGTTTGGAGTCCTTCTCCACTGTCGGAGTATCACCCTCCTTTTCCGACGTGGCGCTTTCTTGCAAGTCGTTGGCTACCCTCATCCCTAGCAGGTCCAGGTTTAACCCTTGCTTCTAAAAACTCTCCATATTCGCGTATGTAACTATTTGAAGGTCCATGAGATTCTCCATTTCTAGCATTCCGGCTTTAAAAAGAAACAATAGCACCATCTGTGCCCTTGGTATATCGTCCACAGCACATACCGGAAATTCTACTCCTTTGGAGCCTGGCAGTTTAGGAACTATAGTCCTAAACTATTCGGCAGTAGTCTGCAACACGCAGTCCACCAGCATATAACTTGGACGAAAGCGTATTCTTGTGAACATTAGCTTCGCAGTGGATCCCTTGCATATCTGCCTGATGACCCTCATGAGTGAGTATTTGCTCCGAAAATTTTTTTGGCTGCATAATCAGTAGAATGCTCTTGACCATACTAGCATAGATAATGGTGGGGTTGCTTGCTGTCTTCAGACCTCATTTATCCGGGATTTCCCCCGTCTTGCATTCAGGTTTGTGTTTTTTTAGCATCCCCCTTAATCTCCGCTGCTCCCCTCTTTCTTGGGTCCGTTAATGATGACTTTGACCTTTTCTGAGCCTTGTTGTTAAGGGCCTCTTCTCATTTCAGGCCGTCCAGCAGATTACGCAAGTACCATTTACCACCTGCCCCACTGAAGCATGTCTCCTTACTGACATCATTATATGATCGCAGACGTGCTACTGCTTACAGAGAAGAAATCACTAGGACTCTTGCAAAGAATACCGTCGAACCACAAATTAAGTATTCCACGTGATCAGAGAACCAGTCTGGAACCATTTGCGATGTTATTTCAGACTAGCCCTGCCACCTTTGGGAGACATCAAATCGGGTAATACCTTTTACCATCGTGATTTCTATTTGAATTTTCTCCCCAAGAAAGAGAACTTGAACGTAATTCGCAGCACGGCTCCATTGTTCAGAAAATGTTCTCTGGGGAGGCTATCTTGTGTTTGCCTAATTGTTGACAAAGCCGAACATCCACGAAAAAAGTATGATCAACGTCGTCCAGTAAAACAAGAAAATGTCATGGTATTATTTTAACCCCGCAAAGGAGAAATATTTGGGAATTACGTTCAGCGAGGAACAGTTCGAGGTCCTGTTTACGTGCCGGGCTGACTACGGTATTGATGTACAACTCAGTGATTCTTACATCCATGACAAGAAGCCTGAAGATTGATCATTGTTTTGAACATCATTATAAATAGCTGGGATTGCTCGGCGATCTGACGGACGTCTGGGATAACTTGCCTCGGGGGGTTCGTAGAGTCAACGAAACTGAGTTGTTGCTGTATAGCGCATCAGCGCTAGCAGATCACGTGAGTTTTGTTCGGTTGGATCGGACTAGTCCGGGATGGAGGGTTTCACTTTTGAGCGTTCCTCCTCGTTATATTATAATTTTGGCGAAAGTAGGACACTTGCGGTAGATGGCGGCGTAGTCGCTTGTACCGCAGTTGACGCACTTGGGATTTCCGTCCGACGCGTTGGGACACTCACCTGGCTCATGTGCGCCACTACATGTGACCCAGCAATATTAGGAATGCCAAGCGTCGCAGGGCCGATTCGCTGGCGGTTTTTACACTACAGAATGTATTTGTTCATGATCCGCTCAAGTCGCCTTAATTGAGATAAAATCATCAACCGTGAAGGATGTACCAAAAGTGACTAGCCACAGGCTCATTCTGCGGCGCTCTAAATTCGCTTCCGTTTTGACGAAGAGTTTAGCGGGAAGCACAATGGATATGCCTTGGGCTTTATAGTCCTCAGCGATCTCGTGTGTAGAGTAAATGTGATATAGGCCACGAATTAAAAGGTGTGTTGTTTTCTCCGCGGAGAGAGTATTGGTGAACTTCACCTGATTCTTCACTAGAAGGTTTTTGGTCGCGGCGTAATCCTTTTTTCTTGAGGAGGATTTGATGATTAGAATTCCGGTCATCAGGTGAACGACCATCGGATGCTGAACCAACCAATAACGCCTTTCTTACGTGTATCTTATTTTAAAACCTCGATTTAATAGCAATTATCAGGAAAGTCTTCTGCAATTTTTTTTTTTCACTAGATTCATTTCGTCCTCTTTCCCCGTCCATCTGAACGACGTACTTTGCCGCCTAAATCAGTTTTCGGCTTCATTTTTCATGCAACACTGGCTTTAAAAAATACCGAATTTTTTATAAAGGAATTTATTATCACGTCCATCCTGATAGGCATCAGGTGATTCATTTCATTTTGAACCTATTTTCCAGTTCCTATTTGACCCTTCCTAACAGTTAAGGAAAAGCAGTGGATAAGAGGAAGGAGGGTCGGATCGCATTTGGGTTTACCTTGAAAGTTTCCCTCCTCACTACCTTAAAGTAAGAAAACTTTAAGTTCCTTACGAAACTCCAATGTTTAATGAACCTATCGCTCGTAACTTTATAAGGGTCATAGTGTTTATTTTTCTGTTCATTCTGTGAGAAAAAAATATTCACCCCTTGTTTTCGTCTTCCTTCAAACTCAATAAGGTTTTGAATTTTATCTCGTCATAATTGGTCCAGACGATAACAATATTTTTCTCCAAATCGTGAGATAATGTGAGTGATAAGCTGAGTAGTATCGAACTTCCTTCGAAAGGATTTATCATTGGACCCATTTCCTGCGCCACTTGATCCCGCATGGGGTGGAAAATCTTGAGCTTATCATTATGTATTGCGTGACGATAGTTGGATATCTTAATCGTGCTTGATCCCATTTACCGGTGTGGCTGTTTCGTCCCAACTAATTAGTTTACTAAGGAGCAAGTCCAAGAACTTACCCCCGCCCCCCCCCCCCCCCCCCTCCCTCATTAGGGTGGATGTACAAAATCACGTTCATCCCCCAAGTATCCTATGCCTAATTTCATACTTGTAAGTAATTATTAAGCTCAGCTTACCTCCAGCTTTCTGAGAAATCATTAAAGGACGAAAAACCTGGCCTTGCACTGAAGGACAAGTGAAATTATAAAGAGCTTCTTCGAGTTGAATTGAATCCTTCCTTCATTTCAAAACAATGAATCAAATTTCACAGCTTCCAATGTCCTAAATTTTGAGGTGCAGAAGAATCCTATAAATCTCTCTAAATTAGTGCGACACGGCCTGATTGATACCTGGGCTTGCCTCACCTCTAAGCAGTCTTTAAACTCCTTAACTCTCCCAAACACCCAAACAATTTCACCTTTCACAATCTCCAGAATCGATTACGTCGCAATTACTCAATGGGCATTACCGACCCGCCAGCCATTACCATACCCTCCGGCCCCGGCAACTTGACTGCAACACTCAATGAACAGCACAAGCCACAACAAAAACAGCAACAAAGCCAGTAGGAAACAAGCAAGCATTCGAGCCGCTCATGTGGAACATGTTAAATGTGTGTTATATTTGTCTTGAACGTTACAAAAGGCCAAAAACGGTTTAACTTGCAATCAGTGCAGCGTGGGCAGGAGAAATGCGCGGAAACTCACCATACCTGGTAGGAAAACGCGCTGGGTGGGGGCGAACAGGGGAAATGCTATGCGCAGTGGACCGCATGAAAATCCAACAGACCGTGACCCCTGCGCAACAATTTTTCCCGCTGGTTGCGTTCAATTTGAACGTGAGGAGAAGAGTCTTTCTTGTGGGAGTTCATTCCGGACAGTGGATGTAAAATTGTTGTAACACCTGAGGTTGTTTACTTTTGTTGATAAGGGGTAATGAGAGATGAAGTTGAATTCAAAGTTGAACACTGATGAGTTGGGAAAAGTTGGTCAAAAAATCGATTCAATTTTAAACAATTGAAAGGTATGTACCATATAAGAGGAAGTACCCAATGACTTCCACCAACATTTCTCAATGACTTTCAATATAAAGTCACACTTTTAGGGATTCCTTTATATTAAATATGATACCAGATACTTCTGCCGTAGTAACAATTTTACTATATCTTTAATTGATTTGCAATGAAGATTCTGAAGTTCATACAGGATTTTTTCTATGGACATTAAATGGCGTTATTAGATTTATGTCCCCGCGGCTGGTGATGTAACTTCTTGAACTTACACGCTTCGCAGTTCTTTTTCGTGACAAACTGCATTGCATTTTATTAAATATAAAGAACTTAGTAAAGCTTCAGATTCAAAAGCCAGGAGTAAGGAGCGTTCCTTATCAACTTATTAAAATGGAACCTCCTCCAGTCAGGGCCGGTCAAAATGTCCCCAATACTTCTACAAGTATTCCAGCTTTTCGACAAGATAAACTTTGCAGTATGTTTAGCAGCATTAAGGCTCAGCCACCTGTCCTTATGGGAAGCTTGTTCCCAGTTTTTGATAGCAACATCAGCAAATGCTAATAACACGCCAATTGCTGGTTCCCGTCAAGGCATGGGAGAAACTGAACCCTCTTTTGCTAAAGCATCTGAGATTTCATTTCCTTCTATGCCACAATGATCGAACATCCAGAGTTCAATTGGCTTCTACATTCTTGGACGATTTTTGAAGCTATCAAAGTACTACTGCCCTCAATGCAGCTTGACTATCGCTACAGATTGCGATGTACCTGCCCTTCCACCGCTCGTCAATCATCGCATTCACTTCAGCCTGAAAGATCGTTGGGTATTGTCCCAAGGGAAAAGCCCACTTCTCGTTTTTATTCGAGAGGTAGACTCCTGCTCCAGAACCATTTTCTGTCCTTGAGCCATCGGTATAGAAGACGTCAGTATATCCTCACAGGCATTTATCTGGGTTTTCCCAATTTTCTCTTCCTTTCAAGATAACATCATATCTTCTAACAGATGCATGGAGATCCGAGAATCAGAAGGCATTGCGAAAACTAGATTCAGTTCAACAAGGTCCTGGGAACAGAATTATCTCAGCATGGTTGCTTCCAACAATTTTGGCATCAGAACGCAGGCCTTCGGTTTTGAGGATCTTTCATCGAAGAAGATCCTGGTCCCCTTGACTGATCCAATACCACAGATTCTGTTCAAACGAACCCGTGGCTCTTGAACCAGAAATATATAAGAACAGTCCTGCAACTTTGCCAGCTTTGCCGCCAGTAAATAGGTTTGGCCTGCTGCAGGTTGATTTGACTAACTCTTATGTTTGTAGCCATAAGTGCAGTCTAAAATGAAAATCGCCGCTAACTGAAAAGTCTGCTGTGTTCAGTGTGGATCTCACCGGGGTTGCCATCTTGTCCTCACCTTCCGCCGAAAGTTCCGCTTTCTTCTGTCCGATTTCTCGGGATGTTGCCACACTTGGTTATGTAGCAACGTCCATGTCCTCATTCCCAAGAAACTTCACCTCCTTTCGCTGTGCCTTTAGTTGTCGTCGGATGGGAGCCCTTCCAGGTTCACGTTGTCCGGCCTGTGCGGATATGTTCCCACATACCGGTGTTAGACCAGTTGCGTCCATATCACCGTTTTCTGCTGGTACAGACAGATGAGAAAGTTCTGACAGGCAAGCATGGAGTACTTTCTCCTTTACGGCTAAAGTTTCCTTCTGTTGAACCTTCCTCTCCGTATTTTGGAAGAGTGCCAACAGTGTTACCGACAGGCCGGTCGTAGTCAGGTTTTAAGTTCCTCTCATTAAGGGAGTTGTTGACCGCGCCATCGATACCCGGTGTAGGTTTTCCACTGAAGTGGAAAGCCTGTCTTCCACAGATTTTTCCGTGGGGGACATGAATTTGGTGAGGCC
The DNA here is from genome assembly GCF_905115235.1 of Hermetia illucens. Taxonomy (NCBI): domain Eukaryota; kingdom Metazoa; phylum Arthropoda; class Insecta; order Diptera; family Stratiomyidae; genus Hermetia; species Hermetia illucens. Next base: position 15,792,327 of record NC_051854.1, read on the forward strand.
TCCAAAATCCGTGCCTAGGCCATGACCTGATTTCTCAAAGTCATGGATGGATTCGAAGTCTGTGGCTTCTTAGCACTTGGAGACTTACAATCCGTTGTTTACACTTTCATGTGTTTTTGGTAGTAAACTACCACAGGCTCTTTCACCACAACAAGGTGTTGCCCGAAGAGGGACGCTAATGGTTTCTCCAGTAAATAACTTGTATGCTGTATGATATATGCTTAGTTATTATATGTTTACAACGCGCCGTGCCACGGTTTGGCAAATGCCTGGCCGAAGTCTTTGAAATATGGGTCTGTATCACTTTTTGTTTTCCAGAGCAAGTATAATTTTAGAAACCGCTTTTTTTTTATTTCCTCAATAGTATCATGTTTTTCGCCAAATTCAAACTGACGACGATAGGGGATAACGTTTTCAGATACGAACGATTATATCGCTGCAAACAATAATTGCCTTATTTTAGCGAAGAAGAGGAATAGGAGGAAGATTTACTGACCTGTGTTTATTTTTTTCTACACTTGAGCACCTGAGATCCGTCAAAATCTTCAAAATCTTCCGGGTCGTGAAATAATTAATGTAAAGAAAAATAATTTTAATAATCTTTCTTGTAACGAGATCAGAGTTTTCTTTGAATTGATGTCATAGTGGTTTAACGTGACTACCCGCTGTGTCGGCGTAACCTCACGGACTTCTTAATGCACGGATCGAATTTGTGGCCACAATCAGGACCCTATTGTGACAAGTCCAACGATACCTGTCTATACTGGTGAATGCAACACCTATTTAAAGTCTCTACCGAACTAAGGAGTATGGCACCCGAATTGTAAGCGCATCTCCACATCTGAGTCCCGCTTTGATATCGAATGCTTTCTGGCGTTTCCTGGTTTTTTTTCGACTTTTGAATACCCTTTTAGGCATCACAGTGTTGCCTATACGTTGAACATGGCCAGCCCATTTCAGCTCTTGAACTTTGATTATTTTACAGACTTCAGGGCTATCAAATATTAGATGCAGCTTATAATTGTTTGTGGTCCATAATTCGTCGTCCTCCCGTTTAGTTGCCATTCTTCTCCTCCCCGAAGGGATTGTTCAACTTTTTGATAGTTTGTGTTAGGGTGCATGCTTCACATCAGCAGCATAATACAAGTCTTATTATCGATTTATATACTCGAAACTGCAGTTGACCTTTAAAATTAGCTCGAGTAGAAGACTCTGTTTGGGAGCTGAATTCAGGGTTTCGTTTCGTTAACTTCAATTCCATCTTTCGTAAACTGTACATCTAAGTGTATAAAGTTCTCTATACTTTCCAAGTTGTACTCGTCAATCATTATATTTTGACTGGTGGGCGCAATTTTTCTGATTTGCGTCATAATTTTCGTCTTGTTTTCATTAATTCGTAGACCAACTTCCTTTGTTGTTTTGTCAAGGTTTAGAAAAATCTTATTTGCTGATCTGAGAGATGGTGTTATAATGTTTTGTAGCACTTATATTGCAGCGCGCCCATGGTGCAGGGAATTTTGGCCTAGCCTACTCCAGTGCCAGGTTGATCAGTGGAAGTGTCGACCTATTTTTTGATGCGGTTAATTGTCGATCTTCAAGTCCCAAATTTTTTTCCTACTCTAATTATCCTGCTTCTGTAATTTTCATATTATGTCAACTTGTCACTTTTTTGGGGGATAGGGTATATTATACATACATGGTCAAACAAGATTCATAACAAACCATTTCCTCCGCTGTTGTTTTGATGTCATGTTTTAGGTCATACCGAGTATCATCTGTGCTTCCTTGTGTAATTCTGGAGAATAGAATCTAATCATTTCCCTAGTTTTGCCTTCTACTCGTCGGTATTGAACTCAAATTTTTAAAGTGGGTAAACGCTTTTACCATGTAGCGGTTGGAGGCGCAGTTTGCTCCTTGAATTGATTTCATATGGAGAATGCAGAATGATCACCTTTCGGTGATAAGAATGTGTTCTATCTGGTTGAAGGCCATGCCCTATGAGGACGTAATGTTCTTTTGTGTAAGAAGCATCCACTTCGAAGGTGACTCTGCACTCATATTTCCGTGATAGCTTCCCAGTTTTGAAGATTGTGTTGCGATCTCATGTCGCCTTTCCAACCTTTCCAATTCATCCCCTAGACTGCTAGAGCCTTGAGCTTATACCTCCTGGTCTGTTAGTGAGATTCCAGCATCCAAGAGCGTAGTCATTCATTCGTTTGTGCGATCGATTCCGTGGTATCGATCCTACCCGTGGCTGCTCATGCTGCCATTGGACACGAAGTTCGACGACATGTTTCGTTCATTCATCCAAAATATCTTTTGACTGCCTCGTCACAAATATCCTATCCTATATGGTTCGTAATGTGATCTTCCTTCCACGATTGTGACTGAGTTGATCCTGCCTTATAGTTGTTCAACGCAAATTCACCCAATCTCCCAATCTCACCCAGTTCTGTCCATGCGGGCCATTCCTGGATTCGCAGTCTCAGTCTTCCTTACCTGCAACAATCCTGGATCTTTTTTGATGCGTGTACTCTTTCAACCTCTGCCTAATCGTACCACATCTATCGTAGACATTTTCGAAGGTGCCTTCGCGGAGCTAGATACCTTATATCACTAACTGATCTCAGAATTATGCTGGGCCGACAAAGCCCTTCAATTTGGTTTCTTCCACTCAGCCTCTCTTTTTAGCTTTAAGCTTAAAATTAAGTTATTTACTTTTTGCAAGACAGCAGGCAATCGAATATTCTGTCTTATTCTTTCAATAAATAGATAAATTTTCTCGGTTGGTCACTACAATATCCAATTGCGCAAAACCTCAAACAGCAGCGGCAGTTGCATACGATTGTTATTCTGCCTCCTCACTGTATGACTCGAGCGTTAAAGGCGCACTGTCAAATACGTCCTCGTATTCCGGCGCTACGTTAGCAGTCAACGTCACCTGATTCACATGTTCGGAAGCAAATAAATCTATTGTTTTTCATTTTGTCTGCTTTAAAGTCGATCTGTAGGAACCTGAAGTTCTTCTCAGGACTCGTTTCGTTTAAACGCTTTCATTAACCTTCGTAACGAAAAGTATGCTTTGAGTATGTTGAGTAATAAGCCCTAATGATTCTTTGTCAAAAGACCAAACCAAGTTGACTCAGTCGCAAGAACAATCTACACCTCACATAAGAGCTTTTCCTTAGAGGGGTTTTCATTGAAAAATTAGATGCGCTTAGAAAAAAGGGATCCCAATTGTCATTTCTAGGACCAAAACCTTGTGTCGGAATTGGCAGACCACTAATTGTGAAAACCATAAACGACTAAGTAATTAAACCGCAAGCCCACCAATGGAGAATACCGGTGGGCTTCAGCCATCGTTAAATCATACTAAAGGATCGCTAGCGAATAAAAGCGGCCTAAACCCTAAAGTTGACTAAAATTGAAATCAAGGCACTGGTTGGGTTTATAACCAGTTACTGTCTTCTGCGGAAACATCTACATAAAATGTCAACATACTGATTTTACAATAAGGAGGACGAAAGGCCCTTGCATCCTATTAGAAATAATAAGTAGCTTCATTAGGTGCACATCCTCAACTTGACAGAAAGGTTGGAACTATTCACTTAAACGAACCTTTCAAGGGTATTCAATAATCCAACCGATTTCATATGGGATACACAAAACCCGATCCTATGCAAGTCACCTATCCATTCATCCATTGACGATAGTTAGTTCCTGGTCACCCTTTGTCTATGGAATTCGAAGCAACGGGCAATTGCGAACATCTCCCTGGTAGGACCCAAAAAAATTCAGCTTGCTGGGTAGAATCGAATTACTCTGAATTTTGTACAGCTCCATGTAATGGGCGGGTAAAGGTTGACCAATGGTAAGATTGCCTTCATCCCCTTGAATCCCAAACGGTATAAAGCTCTCCACCCCTTCTAATATTTCTGTGCATAATTATATGTGAGATGCTCATTTGGCGAAACCAGTTAATATACGAATATAAACTGAATCTGAATGGGTCGAGTAAACCTTATGAGAAACATCAAGAGTAACTTCAACCGTTTTTCGTAGGAAAAACTCAATCTGATGATCAACACGAGTTCCTCGTATAACAAACCCTTCAGTGATTCCTTACTTCCTCCCATACAACCTACCTAAAAACGATTACCATAAACGCACTCCAACATTAGAAATTTTTCTCCAATTCCATTTTATCTGAACTATTCCATTCAACAGTTGCTTCAACTTATCTAGATTGACTAAGTATGCAGTATCCGTTCAACTACCCATAGCTATTCAACTTTCAATTCAACATTAAGTACTTATCAACCACACGCAACGCAGCTGATATCAACAAACCCCACGAAGGCCGCAATCTCCAAGATCCAGGGGATGTTTATCTTACACACCCTCCTCTATCCACCCCCCGCACATCCTCCAATATCACGTGGACACGTCTTGGAATCCTCGTCCTCGGCCGCGTGTACGGATGAAGTCAATAAACTAAAACTCATGCGTGCACCCTCCAGCCCGCCGCAAGGACACCGCACTGCACTCGGGCGGGTGCAGCGGCGACGTGCATGTGCGTGGGGTAGGTTCAACTCGGCGGCCCTAATTCGAGTGCAGTGGCTGGAAAATTCTTTTGAGCAGGCACCAGTGACCACGGTCGCTGCGACGAGCTTTCAACTTCCACCGAAATCTAGATGGAACGTGGGAAAAGATTTCGCTCGAGTCGGCCCCGCGTTTACACTCAGCCACGGATTTTCCAGTTGATGTTCGGTTGTCGTGTCGTTCGCAAGTGAACACGGAACGGTCCCGGGTTTCAGTCCCGTCTAGAGCACCCTTAGTAAGAGATCCTTGAAGCAGTCCTGCCAGTGCGGACAGTAGTCAAGTAATTTTCTCTCATTTTCCTTCTTTGATTTCCGTTTTGTTCTGGGTCTGATGCATCGAAGGTGAACATGCCAGTGTCCTATTAAGACGTCCTTTTCGGTAGTGGTTCGTTTACGTTTCCGTTCCTTGATTTGTTTGGACCCTCACCTTTAAAGTACAGTTACTAGATTGTTGCGATCCAGCAACGTGAGTGGGCTCTGAAGTTCCAAAAGTACGCATAGTGAGAAGTGATTCCGTTTCCGGTTCCACTGATTAGTACGACTGTCGCCAACCCAAGGTGAGTGTTGCGAGGGTGCGAAGAAAGTGCCGACCCGCGAGGATTTGCAAGGTCCGTAACAAGATCCCGACCTAACTTAAAGCAGAACTTCCCGCTCCTCGTCCGCCACGGATTAGCAGCGATTTTAAGAGGATTTAGCGGAATCTTCTATAAGTCGTGTATCTTTTTTTGTGCAGAGGTGATCTCTCAATCGAAACGGGATCTGCCACCATCCGTAGAAGCGATTATTGTTGAGTGTCCTTTTCTTGTTATTGTTGTTGATACTGAGCAGTGCGTGGGTGGGTGATGGTGGAGCAGTGGAAAAAGTAGAGAATATTTTCCGTTAGCCGAAAAGGAGAGGCAGGAAAAGAAGCAGAAATTAAGGAATTTCGGGAAAATTTCGTGTTGACGGGTGAAGTGTTTTTCCTTTGTCGGTACGTGCCGTGGAATTTCTAAGTGCCCGGAACGTCTTAATTTCAGTGCGTTAAGGAAATAGGGCGGACCGAATCGCGGAAGGAAGGCAAAAGTGGAGAGCGGAAATCAACGTATGGTTCCTTTGATGTCGACAACAAGGAACGGATTTTCGTGAAAATGTAAGATGATATCCTTTAGTTAAGTTATTGGTGTCGTTTGTTCAAGCCGCTTGCGATGGGATGCTAGGCAACAAGACCTGTTGACTGGAATTTTTTATTTCCTCCAGTTTATGGTATTCAATATCCGGGAAAAGTCGATAATTATTAAATGGGTACGATAAGGAGATTATTTGGAATTTTCATTTACGGTTTTCAATTTGGAATTCTGAGGGGGAACCTTTAGAGGTTTTCGACGATTTCTGATATAATGAGACACTTTGCTAAGAAAAGCTTTCGCTGGAAATTCATTTGGTCGTAGTCCTAATGATGGAGGAGTTTAATTCTTAGTTGTCTCGGGTCAGTCATTTTCTGTAAAAAGGATAGACCTACTCGTATTTTACTATTAATGAAGTTTGTAAGGAGGGGTAGGGGTGGATTTTAGTCAAAATTATCATGATCGTGATGAAATCTATTTCTATTCTATTTCTGGAAAACCCTTAATAAAGGTCGATGATTGCCATTGGTTTCGTTCAGCAACATTGGAAACTTATTAGGTATTGTCTTTCTGATATTAGCTTCCTTCGACGATTGTCTTGATTTTGCTGGAGAAGTTGTCACTATTGCCTTACAAAATCACCAGTTTTGACAAAGGTGATTCTAGCATCAGCCAAGGATCTATACGAGTACATTTGAAGAGTTAACCTTTTTTTCAATTTTTCCAGTCTTGCATTGAAGGAATGCCGGAAATGGGACTCAATATTTCAAGGTGTTTTTAGGCATTTTAGCAAAATTGTGTTGTTGGTGCAAAAGTGAAAGAAAAGTGCTCCTGTTTGAATCTATGAGTGTAGTTTTGTGAGTTAAATGACACGCAGTGTGAAGCCAACGTCGTACCAGTTTATATTATAACAATTACAGGGCTGACAGGATTGACACTTATGGTTACGTGGTCTACCTAGGCATGATCCCTCTCTTCTCATTAAACACAAATTGGATTCATGGCTGTAATGGTATAATTAGACGCCTAGAATATGCTGGTCTATGTTGAGCAGAATCCGAGTTAGAACTTCTGGTTATGAGGTTTACCTTGCTGTTCCGTTCAGTTGATGAGGTGCAGGTTCTTAGTTCTGGATGTCTGCTGAAATGTGACGAATTTCAGGTATAGCTATGGTAAAGTGTCTATATGAGAACCGATCATAGATGAATGGACTAAAGGTAATTCTTCGAAGAACTAAATTTCCATTAAAAAAAAATTTCTTAGCTTCCTTGGTATCTGGTTTTTTTTGGATAAAACACCGTCGATTATGCGGGATGTTATTTTTTCTTATAAAACTTGGTGAATTTAATACGAGAGAACAATAGGAACAGTAGAGTGCATGTGATAATTGTTAGTGGAAACGTTTCGACGGGAATCCGTCTTCTATAAATGCATAATAGAAAAATGTAATTTTAACAAAGTGTTGCAAACTATTTCATTTTGCAAATGGCGGTGCGTCAGCGCCTTTTATCCGCATTAATGAGGATGGTTATAGTTTTTAACTTCTCCCCTTAACAATTTTTTGGCTTCCCTTTGTGGCTTCCTGAAAATATTCGTTTATTTTGGGAGAACTAGGCAACATTTATGCTTCGACGAAGACATTTTCCCATATGCAGATCTCATTACCGTTTGCTGGGCGAATTTGTTTCGGAATCTCTCTAGAAAAGTTCTCCTAGGGACATGTATGTACCTCTACAATTTGGAATTGAGTGATTTGAAACAGGTGAGATGAGATCTTTCTCGTTAATTTGGCGAAATTACCAAGCCTTTGTCTGGAAATCTCAATATAAACTTTTTTTATCTAGACTTAAACTTTGACAATTACTTCCTGCGATTATTTAGGTGTTTTGATCTACTCGTTTTCGTCAACATCCCATTCTGTTTGTTTGCAATAATTAATGCACGGTTCGGTAAGCTAGGCCAGGATATGCATTTTTAAGTGCAAATAAGAACTTTCTTCACGTCGGTCAATAACTCGTCTCGCCGATAGAACGGATGATCTAATTATGTCAAAGAGTGCGCCTCCTGGTGAATTTGAAAAACCATGAGTAACTGTTGCTTTGATCCCTGCTGAAAAGTTCAATTCGGCCACATCTAACTTCCTTGTGTCTCTTACGTGCTTCACCAACATTACATTCCCCCTGCTCATGTGGTTATTTAGGACGACATGTTTTTCCATCTTCGATCTGAAAACTAAGGCACCCCTTTTTCTGTCAACTCTGCTTCCTTTAGGTGTTTTCCAAAAGATGTTTCCATGTTGCTTTTGTTTTCCGGGATGTATGCTTTCCTGCAATTTGCATAGGAAATTTCGTATATCCCGGACTTTAGATCCCGGCCATTTAGATGATTTTTGTCTTTGGTCTATCATAGAAGGGGTTTGAGCTGGTTGTTCCTGTTACTGAAGACGACATCCTAACCATGCTTCCGCAGTTTCTGTTTCAACGAAAGGAAAATTTCATTAAATTCCAAAGCTATCTACATGTAGGCTATTGTTCCGGAGTCGGTTTGGTGAGCGCTTGCCATTGAAGCATCTGTTTTCGATTGCTAGTTAAGCTGTTGATGGTCGGGTTAGTGTATCCTTTCAGTCTGGCCACCTCAAAAATACGTTTCGTCTATTGCATCACGGCCTCCGAGGAAGTGGAGAGAGTTAACGTCCGGTGGATCATTCGGTTTAAATATGCGTCTTGATACCTTTGATCGTGGTTCGAAATGCTGGGGATAGCTCGTTTGGTGTCCGTCGATTTTCTGAAGATCTCCAGGTCTTATTTCTTTTGCGCCCTCCTCAACAGCAGGTCTAAGAAAGGTAATTGCTTTTCCATCTCCAGCATAAACTCGATACTGGGGTACAGGTACAGTCTATTAAGCAAGCCTATCATTTTTTCCCCGTCATTTTTCTTGATGATAGCACAGATATCGTCTACATACCTCTTCCAAAACCGTAGCATCTGATCGGCCCAGGTTGGCCATGAAGATATTGCTGATGAACGTGGAACGTTAGTCATCTGAGCTCCTTTTAATCGTTCATAATACTTTCACCTAGAAGAAAATTAGTTTTTCTCCCTACAGATTTTGACTAGCTTCATATCAGTCAGTCATGTATTGAAGTCAGTCGGAAAAAGAGCCTTGGCGTCGAAAAACACTTGAATGTCGTCTTCTTCGATTTCTCCAATCAGTTGAAATGCGCTGGAGAACTCAGGTGAATTCTTAACAGATCTTGTCTCAGCTTTTCCATATTCTGTAAATTCCTTTACTAAACATTTGGCAATCTGATGCTTGTGAGACATTTCTGCTGAACCGATTTCCCTCATCTTGTTTCAGATTACAAAATGGTTAGTAAAGTAATTCTAGAAAATGGAAAAACTGTTTGAGACTATACCCGTTCGGACCGAAAGTTTCCTCTATAGCATACCTTCAATATTGAAAAACTATTGTATGTGAACATATGATAGGAGTCCTTAGTTTTTCGGCCCGGTATTCCAAATTGAGTTCCCGAAGTTCAGTGTAACATGAAAAGAGACGGGATAACAGGGATGAATTCATGGAAGTGAACTGTGATTTTTTTCCGAAACACAGGAACTCTATTAACAAAAAGGAAGATAGTAAGATATAGGTGAAAATTACGGCTTTGTCACTAAGATATCCTTTTGTAAGATAAGCTCGAATCTACACTCGTCGTGACTGTGCCTGAGTTTCTGCATTTAGAACTAGGTTGTCTTAACTATCCTGATATTGATGTTCCGGTTCATTGAGCTTCACCTTAGTTCTTAGTTATCCCTGTGTGAGAGTTTCAGGTTCTTTGGGTGGTTTCTGAGGTTTTAGTTTTTTTCCATATAGGTTCAGGTACGAATAAAGAAACAAAAGAAAGGTTTTTCTTCACCTTTTCCCTCAAGCGCTCAATAGTATGACAATGTTGGCTAATATTAAAGGATAAAATTTGGTCGTTTAGACCGTTATCAAAAGTACTTTAATTTGTGAGTCATAATGGTCGCATCCATCATCTTCAAATGGTAGGAGAGTAAATTAATTACTCTAATGGATTAAATTCTTATCACTACTAATATGTAACGTGACGAGGATTTTGCTACGTTTCTCCGTTTTGACGCAGGACTTATCTGGTTGCGACTAGCTCATAACATGATGTCACACAGATCAGAAAGGAGTCGTAAATGTAAATATGAATTTTAATTCCATGGTACCCGGTTTTAAATCCATCGAAAATTAAGCCATCTTCTCTTCTTACCTGTTACAATTTTGTTATTCTATTTTTTTTCGAATATGCATTTACACCGAGTCAAGGCTTCCTTAAGAAAGCTTTCTTCTTTTCTATTGCCATCGATTTGAAAATATCTTGGCCGCTGCCGCAAAAAAAAAACGAATAGTTTTTTCGACCTCTTTCATTGAATTCATTTATTGATTTATTGAAACCAAAACTATAGAGTTAATCCCTGCACCTATCGGGTGCGGTTTGGAACTGAGTCAAATTCTAACTTGTCTGACCGTGGTTTTTCTGCATCTCGTACAAGTCGCTTGCCTTATCAACTACAATATCCACTGGCAGCACCCGGTCCAGTAAGCGCAGTATGTTGAGAGCGCGCTTACACATGTGTACTTTGAAAATGTCTGCGATTTTCCACGATTTCTACCGCTAGTGCCCACACTGGTGCCGCCTATAAAAGAACAGAGTTGACAACTCGGTATAAAAATAATCGTCAACTGTGTTTGGGCCCGCCTATATTTGGAAATATTCTCAATAATTTTGAGCTGATGGTCGCTGCTTTCTGCACAACAAGCTTTAAGTTGGGTTTAAAGTTCAGTTTAAAGTTGGAGCTATCCCAGTTGAGAGCGTACCAAATGTACCCCGTTTAAGTTTTCGTGGTGTAGATTTTAAGGTCCACTGAGTCCCTTCCAAGTTCTTAGCCCTTTCGCATCGATGACATTTGACATTTGACATTTATTGAACGACTTTCGAGTTCTTCCGGTATTTGTTCCCCAGGCCCAATCGTAGGCAGTATTTTTGATACCGTGCTGGAAACAAAGCTAGTTAATTAGCTAGAAGCTAGTAGTTTAAGGAGCTGGTTACAAAACAAAAACGCTTAGCCAGAAAATTATGCAGAGTTGTACAGTCAGCTAACGTGGTCAAGCTAAGTTCGCCTTAACATAGAAAAGCCATCTTTATTAGCAATATTTGGAATATACTAGCAATAAGCTTGTTACTAGTTTCATATTACTGATGGTTGAGCGTCAGCTTCTCGCTTTTACCCTAGGTTCTAGGTTGGGATGGTCATGTTGTTAACTTGATTTTTATGACTTCCACAACATTTAGTGTAAAAGGGAGAGACCTTTATGACAAAACTTCTAGCCTTAAAGCTCCAAAGCCTTATAATGGAAAGTTATCGCCGTAGGCAATGGGGTTAAATTTTCTTCTAGTTAATGGGAGGGTGTAATATTTGTTAGGTTTAATGGTTTTGATTTAGGACTTGACTGATTTCAGGGTAGACCCAATTATGCTTTGGGGGCAAAATTCTAACGTCCTTCAGGATCGATAAGCTAGCAGAAGCTGTGTGTATTATCAAAGTTTGCTTTGTAGCATTTGCTATCACAGTCAAGCCTTAAGTATAATATACTACCGTTTGTTTCCGATGGTTTGTTTTCTCTAGTCTTTGAGTCCGTTGAAAGTTTCTCCTATCTAGTGCTAAAAATTACAACCGGTAACAGCTATGATGATGAAATCCCTCGAAACGTCGCACGATAGGGTCAAAGTTCTTACTGTACAAGACAATGATTTTGCTAGTCCTTATGTATTCCTCGGAGACCTGGGTTCTTAGCAAGAAAAATTGGGAACTCTTGGCGGATACCGGCTGTTGTGCCGTTGGTGATGGTGTCTTCTCCCAAACAAGGCTAAGCTGTTGTTGTTGTATTCAATTTGAATAGAAGTTCTAAATGTTATAGCATAACTAACACATAGAGAATCCTGTTTGTTAATAGAAAACACTGCTCTTTTTGCAGAGACTCTCATATTGTACGAATCTTGTCCTGGATGACTGAAGGCTAAGGGTATCGATTGTAGCTGGATTTTCTACCATTTGTCGCCCTTCAAAATAAGATTTCCGAATTGGGTTCGTAAGCGCTTTAATTTGTTTGAACGTCTCAATCTTTCTCTTGGCAGAAACTAATAATATATTTCAGAGCGGAAGTAGGAACCTTTGACTCTTTATTCTGGCCCCGGCTGGTTACCATTAAAATTGGGAGTAGGTACTTTACTTGAGAGGGGGAGCAAGACCGATCCTTGTAGGCTTTGCGTCAAAGGCCTGACGAGAAGGCGATGGTAAAGGGAAGGATTCCCGCAAAATTTCAGTGAAAAAAAGAGCAGAATAATAAGGGGAGCGTACAGTTTTCAGTCTAGCCTGAATCTTTCCGCGTAAGTTTCACTCGGAGCCCGAATTTCTTCCTTACGGCCTTTAACTTTAAAATTGAAAATAATGTCCCTAGCAAATGTTTATGAGATTATTATAAACCCAAAACTTGCTGATCATAGAGGACTCGCCCACGAAGATATAGCTTAAAAGCAGTTCCGAATATTTTCAGTAGCAAAGAAAGGGCTCACTGTATTTAACCTCCGTAGAAGACGCACTGAAAAGGGAAAACCAGGTTTTCGAAATACGGACTTTGGGTAATAAAGCTGACTGCATTGAAAAGCGGAATATTATTTTCGACATTCGTTTCTGGTACTCATATGAGCATTCATGTAGCAAAAGTTATCTGTTTCCCCCTTGTCAAAGATGCAAGATAATTTCTAGAAATCCTGTGAATAATATAAGATTTTGAGTAAATAGTTCTAGGAAATTATGCGGTCCGAATTAATTCCTGGCTAAAAAATCCAACGAAAATAGGTCATACTAGAAATTTCTGATAAAATACACAAGAATTGTCGGTGCAGAATTTTAAATACTTCCAAATAATTAATAAATTTATGTCAGTCATGGTTCGATGGTGTAGACCTTGAGCCAGTCGTAGCTTCTTTACTTGCTGATTTGACGCACCAGTGAAAGACGTTTTTACTCAGCCTTGAATATTTGCTGAGCTTGTTGTTGTTTGCTTTTCTTCCATTAAAAATGGCAAATATCCATTAAAACGAACCTTGACTTTGCATTCTGTGATTTTCGCAATTCAACAATTACTTTTTTGTCCAATTCGGATTACTACCCATCTAATGCTTGTTGAATTTTCAGGTACAATGAGCAGGATTCATGGTATGTTATACTACAGCAAATTAAGCTGATGTCTGCAGTGCACTCTAGCCTCCAAGGACCTGATGTGCGAGATCTTGTCCACGATAAAAGCTTAGACTTTTTCTTGGTGGACTAAATAACACCTGCCAGCTTTTTGAAGCTTACTAGTCTACCTAGCAGGATATCACATGCTGCTTCACATGTTGATTACTGATAATGAGGTATAAATTAAGGGTCGGATTTTCACAACAAACTTTTGTCGTTAAAAAGTTGAGGTTGGATTATTTGTTAATTTTATTATTTGTTAGTAATTTGTCAACCTCCCATTTTCAGTTCTGGACGTTCTCTTTCGAACTATGTTACCTCTGCACATCTCAAGAGGACATGCTTAACTCTAAATTTAAGTGCATTGCTTCCTGTTGCTTATAGTCATGAAAATTCCTTTTAGAAGAGTTGAGTTTGCCAACACTTCGCGACAATTGCAAAGCAAGGGCCTTGTCGTTCCTTGGCGAGTTTTTAATTAGTACTTACTTTGGGGTGGTTTAATTAAATCTCCTGTGGTGGTTATCGTATGGTTCAATTTTATTCAGAATTTAAAGGCTTTGAAGAGTAGCCAGCAAGTTAGTAGTAATAGAAAGGAAGAAATTTAAAAATTACTTTTGGTCGCATGTATAGGGTTCTCTTTTAAATATTTAATAATTTTAGAATCCTAGGAAAGTCACTACTGATCAAGATTGCAAAAATTATTTTATTTACGCTCTTGGAAGGTTCTTAGCATACGGCTGGCTGGGAATTTTGCTGGACTCTGATGAATACTTGCCATTGAGAATTTATTGAAAGTTTTTACAAACTCAAAAAACTTGTCTCCCATTTGGCTTAATTGGCAAGTTATTTATAGAGCAAGTGTTTGACATGATTTTCCCAGTTAATACAAGGGAAAGTTTGTAGGATTTTAAACATTCAGAACGACCATTATCTAAAGCGTTTTTTATCTGCATTTTGAGATTTGGGAAGAATGATTTACTGAAACTAACTCCACATTCAGCGCAAGAAGAATGGCAGTATCTAGAGTATGTGTACTAACTGCAACATCAGGCTCAAATGGCTCGTGAAAAGGGCCATCATTTTTCTTTGACTATACAAGAAATATTGCTAGGCGATTCCTGAAGTGGCTTTTTTGGATAAGCAATTTACAATCACACCTAACAAATTATATAAAATCCCTGGATTCCCCCTGTCGGTCCCATTGCACCTAGAAAGGAAATGTCAGTTTGTTACCTGGCAGAAGCTTCGACTTGAATATGTATTTAAAAATTAACCAGGCCCTAGTTAAGCATGTCTGTTCTTACTGTCCATCTATCCATTATATGCAACCCACCTAGAAAGATCTACTCAGGATTTACACCTACTTTCAAAAGCAGGCCCTGATATAGCTAGGAACTACCGCTCTATCTCCCTATTTTTCTCTTTACAAAATCTTTGAGAGATATGTCAATGACTGGTTGACCGCATAGTTCGGTTACCTCATAGGGAGAAAGTAACATGCCTTTGTGAAACATCGATCTACTGCTTCTAATCTTCACGACTTTACCGATTTCCTTCCTAAATTCACGGCAACAGGTACTCGTGACTAACATCAATTTCCCTAAAGCCTTTGAGATTCTTTTCATGGGTGATTCATCCCGTTGCTTCTCTTCCTCCTCTGGAGTTCTTCAAAGCTCTATACTAAACCCCTACTATTCCTATTTTTTGTTAATGACCTTTCTTCTTAAATTATTTGCCTTCGTTTCCGCAATGCAATTCCACTTATGATGTATTGATGCTGGGTGAACAATCTAACACGAAATGTCAACAACTCGACGTGTTACTCGTTCCAATCCTTCTCAACATTCATTTTCCTACCCTCTAGACGGACAACGTCTACAAGTTTTGAGTTTCTTTGATGCCTCTGTGTAACTTTCGATGAGAAGTTCTGTTTTAATTCCGACTTCGTCAATATCACCAATTGCATTTTCAAAATATTTGAATTTTTTGTTCAAGGAATGAGGGAATTCTGAGTTTACGTCAACTGATGATGTACCGGATAACTTGGGAAGCAACTTACTTTCTTTGTTGTGGTCCACGAACCCTTCTGTTTGGTTAAACACCAAGTTATTAAAAAAATGACTGACGGTTTCGTCCAGGGCAGAGGCCACTGATCAGATGTCTTAAACGCGACAAGAGTAGGAATTATATTTCTTAAACTAAAAATTCACTTTGGCCTAGTTTAGGTCTCAACATACAACCTGTCACTTCCTTTGATCACGCTGCTCCCAGGACAAAGGTGAGGCAGCGTCTGATGTGTAGCCTCTGCTCTGGACAAAATCATCAGTCAATTTTTGTTTGTTTGAATATTTGAATTTACTCTACGTTTTTTCTCTGACTTTAACATTTTAACATTTTAATATTTTTCAACTCTCCCATTGGCAACATCCTCGAATATTGCTCTGTAATTTGGTCTCACTTCCAGAACTATGACTGCTTCCCTCTGGAAACTATTTAACGCAAGCTCTTCTATCATAATTCCTTATTTTTAAAAGAAACTTTGCCTGTGTGGAGAATCTCCTCCTCGGCTCTGCACTCTCATTTTCTTTAACCTGCAAGAACGTCGAATCTTCTTTGATATATGTATCCTTTCGAAGCCCTGTTATTGTCTAATGGATAGATCTGCTTCCTTACACTTTACTTTATGGCAAGGTCACTAACGCTAAAATAAATTAATTAGGATTTGACAGGCAAACGCCTCTACATCTGGACCTTTCTATATTATGCGAAATGCTAGGGACTGTGCTAATGTTCAATTTTCTTAATAAGGGCGGTTCTAAGGAAATTTGTAATAGCTTCAGCGACCCTACCAATTACTAAGCGGTCGGAAGTTGAGGGTTCGAACAATTGAGGAGCTGGCGATAACTAAACCATGATTTTTTGTGATACCTTTTTGCTTTTTGTACTTTTTTATTAAAATTGGTTCAATGTCTGTCTGCCTGTTTGCCACACGCACTTTTCTCAGAAACGAGTATACCGATTGGCACGAAATACGGTATGTGAGCGCCCACACATGCAGTTCTGAAGTGAAGGGGGGGGGGGGGGGGTCCACATACATTCAAAAGGGGGTTATAATTGTTCTCCCATCGAATATAGTCATCTTGGGTATCAAATGAAAGATAGTACTTTTCAAAACGAGTCTTAGTTTTGCAATTCTTTAGAAAAGTGGTAACTACGGGTGATCGAAATTGATGCTTTCTTTAACGGACCCATTCTCAGAAACTACGTAACCGAAAAATCTGAAAAAAATCCTGCAACTGCCTTTAGACGGTATCTAGGGCTGCATGTGAAGCAAGTTTATCAAAGTATGTTAACTTCAGTTAATTAATTTCGTCGTTTATTTGTAAGATCCCCAAGTCACGGTGGATATTTTAGACTGCATTCTTTGAAGAATTTCGATCTTGGATGTGCCTGCAGATCCCTAAAGTTGTGCACCATAAGTCCAGATTGGCTCTGTCACTGCTTTATATATCAGCACTTTAAATTCCAAGGGCAGCTTGGAAAATTTATTGAGTAACCAGTGTAGGCTTTTGAATCTTAGGTTGGCCTGAGTTTTTTTTGAGGAATGAATACGCCGTTAAACTTAACTGGGGGACGTGTTCATATCTTAAATGTCAAAGTGACGTCTGCTAGTTGCTGAAAGGAACTAAAAAGATGAACTACTTAAGCTGGGCGAAACTTTCGCTGAATATAATCTGTTTTCATTGACGTTGTTAACATCGACTATTGGCTCAATGTGTAGTGTGATTTCTACTTTAGAAAATACCTCTTTTCCATGTACTGACTTCGAAGGAACTTGCTACAGAAGTCATATTTGTAAATCTAACTTTTTTGATTTGATAACTTTAAAACTAAACGTCCTTTAAAAAAAATAAGGGTTCTTGATCAAAGTCAGTTTATTATCTACCTGTCTCTCTTTTCTGTCTCCTTACCTATTCCGTTTGAAAAGTCTGCGCTCTTATTGCTTTGTTTTGCGCAACGAGTTTCTTGGATGTCTCATTCATCGCCCACTTTGGGATAATTGTTTCCATTACATTCCAAGTTAACGAACATTTTGTTCCACTCCCATCGTACGCTTCGCTGCATTTCCCGAGATTTTCATCGTTATCCGCAGCAGCAATAAGAGCGTTCAGTCGCCTATGCCTGTCGATACATTGAAGAATTTTCGCATTCAGCTAGACCTTACGATACCTCTCGGGCCTTAGCGGAAAACTTGACTTGAGCCAGAGGAAAGAGCTTACCGGCTCAACGCTCCTCGCAGGCTTCTCAACATGTCTTCCGTCCAGTCTTATAGGTAGTTCTCCCAATCCAGAACGATAGCTAGGTCACGAAAGCTGAATGATACATCAGCTATGACTGAAATCTAGTTAATTATTTTAACTGTATCTTTATTAGGATCTACTACGAAGAACAGATCAAAGCGCCGACCATATAAACTTGATTAAGGCTGAACAGAAAAGCGATTCTTTGACAGTTGTATTGTAGCTTGGAGTTTATAACTAAGAAGTTTGCCAAAATTTAATAGGAAAGTATCTCTTCATTTGAGAATGGAGTCTTTTTCTTCTTCACTCTTTTTGGTCGTAAGTTTGGTGCGTATAGAGTCGAAAGGTTGTAAAATTAAAGTCTAGCGTGTCAAACCATTGCTCCGTCGATCGTTTTTGATAACATAGCCATAACGATCGCGAGTTGTTCCATTTTCATCGTTGTCGTGGCAGTTTATGCCATGCCACGTCTTCACATCTGTATTAGCGAAGTGGCGTTTTCTATTTTTGGTGGCTCACTAGAGCTCGGAACCTGAACGGGGAAGTGCTACTTTCATCTTTCCAGCAAGATTACCAAATTAGAAATGTCCCTTTCTAGCCAGTCTTGCTGGGAGTTATCTGGGGTGAAAGGCAGGTGAGAAGTAATTTGCTATAGATGATAAGACCTTTTGAATATTTAGGTTCTTGGAAGCCCCCACCCAATGCGAGAAATTAAAGAAAATAACCGACAATTTTCAGTCTTAGTTCGAAATGTCTGCCATTTATTTCGTATTCTTGGAGGCCCAGAGTGATTTTCCAATCTGGTTGTATGTTTTGCTAAGTTAAGTCTTTTTTTAAGTTGTTTTGAGAGTTTATACAATGGTTGTATTATTTTTTAGGGAGGTAGAAAAAAAAACAAACTATATTGATTTTCTTCAACTCAAAATTCAAAACGATTTCCTGGTAATATGAAATATTGCTCAACTTCTGCCTTTAACTTACATCAAAAGTGATGATTCAGTTTCAGTTACTCTTCAGCTTTCGTCCAAATGTACATTGCTTACTCGACTTCTCTGTCACAGATATCTTTCGAAATCTAGAAGAAATTCAACTCGATTGAGTGATTTACATCTCCGAACCCACCTACTGACCCTAATTTTTTCCAATTCAGTGCAAACCAAATATTTCCGAATGAGTACGCTTTACACGTTTGGGCTCAATGCATACCAAATGCTGATTCTTATTCTGTACGAATATGATCAAAAAATTGTGTTGCTTGTTCAATTTGTTGAACGCTTCCCTCTCCTTCGACAGTATCTACTCTGGATATTGAACCTAACTTCAAGCTCAAGCATACCCCATTGTACTTACATTATCCAACATTACTATAGTCTGACCAGTAACAATTTTACGCCACTGTTTGCGCCGAACAATGTAGGCTCTTCCCTGGTGTGTCATCTTCACCGTGTCCGTACAATACAATAAACATATTTTTACGTACTTGCTAATTAGCATTCAATGACGCTAATGCATTTAAATTCCTATCACAATACAGTTTGGTTTGATGATTAATTTTCTTTCTGATTCTTCGGCGATTGACAAATTCAATGGATTCAATCTGAAGCCAGCAGATTAACTTATTGAATTTTTGGACCCAAGTTACGTGACATTAGCGACTAGATTCTGAGGTGTGGTATGGTCCTCCGTTATTACTATCAACAAATTCCATTGAAGCTATTGAAAGATGAATCACAATAACAACAGCCATATCAACATTTCTTGTAACAGCCCAATTGATGTATACTTTTCCATTTAGTGTGTAAGAAATTGGACAGACAAATTTCTTTTCAATCTAAATTTCGTGAGATTTTTCCTTATTCAAAACAGTTTCAGACTATGAACGATTTTGAGGGGTCTTTTCGTTTAAAATCTTTCCCAGAACTATCTATTTGGTGTAGATTGAATTGTGTTTACCATGCTTTGGACAATAAATTAGATATAACGTCTTGTTAAAATTATGATTCAGGAAGCAATCGACTATCCCACGCTATTTTCTTTTTCGAAGGAGCTAAAAATTGTGATACTCAAAAAGATGCATTTCTTAGGAGCCACTTTTAATTAAACAATAGAATCTAATTTTGCGTCTTCTATAATTAACAAATGACACTAGAAATCGGTAATAAGGGCGAAAAAGATTGTCGAAAAATAGCTTAGATTACCAATTGAACGATTTTCTGGTTAAATTGCTATGCATTCAACTTTTAAGTTTGGGTCCTATCAGCAGATTATCTGAATAACTAAGGAAAAATTATGAATTTATTTTTACATGTAAACGATTGAACAAATTCTTTGTGACTTTGATGGGTAAGACTAGGAAGCCTGATTCTGAAGCGGGCTACAATTTCTGAGGGCAATGTAAACCGTGGACCATCTTAATAACAAATTTTGTTCAGTGTTCTCAGGGGGCCTACAGATGGTATTCGCCTCTCTCGTGGTGCCAAAAAATCAATCAAAAGATTATTTAGAAGCTGACTCTGAGAAGAAGCATTCGAAAGGGCCCGCCTCCGTTCCATTTTAGATATAACAAAATATTAAGTGAGGACCCAATCCGTCAGCCCTCTTTTAATGCAAATTGCTCCTTAAATTTTATTATAATTCTTCCCAGAAATAGAAACTGTAATACGGTCCTGATTAATTGGCTTCAATTCTTTGGCACTTTCCTGAAACAAATTTCAAATTAATCGATTTAAGGCACATTTTGGTTGTACAACAAATAGACTCCGAACAGTGAGGTGATAGTTAATTTGAATGTTCATTTTCGTCATCCTTATTACACTAGTGAGTCCCACGGACAAGGCTATAGCCAAGGATAGGGCAGTATATACTGCTTGCCTAAAGAAGGAAGATGGAACATCTACCGAGAATGAAGACAGGCTTTACCTGCTTCTCGGAACTCGTTTCCAGGGGTGCCATCCCACGAGAGAAGACAACTTTCTGCCTACGGAACAGAAGGGGGAAAAGGGAAGTAGGAAACTAGCGAAAGATGTATGCTCGGAATCTAGAGTATGATATGCAGTGGGAACCTTAAAAACACTGAAATCACCCGGAGTAGATCACATTTGCCAGCACTATTCCAGAGGGACCTCCTAAGGGTGGTATGGGGTAGCATAGCCTTCGGATATATACCAAGGGCATGGGGCCAGGCAAAGCGGTCTTAATTCCGAAACCAAGAAGAAAGAATCTTTTCATCCTAAATCTTTTAGACCACTTTGCGTAACATCATTCGTACTCAAAACTGTTAACAAAGTCACAGAAAAGATCTAACGTTTTCAACGTTCATCGCTGGAGGTCCTCCTAAAATGGATCTTCACATACAGACACCGGCAAGGGGGACGATTTTTAAAATAACCGGAAATATCAGCAAGGCGAGGAGCTGACTAAATCGAAGGATGGAATATTGATATCCTTTCTAGCCGGTACCCAGAGTTACTGATACAAGGGGAAAGGATGACAGCGAGGTTTCATTTCGGGGAGAAGTTTGAAATACGTAAGAGTAACAGGTCAAACTGGAAAAGCCTGGTAGTGATCGCCTGGTACATTAGAAGATCGCTCAAGCAGGGGAAGCGGTCACCGGTGTCATTCTCACTCTAGTTTATTCCGGGCGGAAATATACGAAGAGATACATGGACGAACCTACCAGAAATGCAAGAGGCTAAAGCGTTCTTGTTAGTAGTAGTAGATAGTATGATAGTAGTAGCAAGGATAATTTTGGACGTATCTTAAGCCATGCAAATAAGATGCTGAAATCATAATTAACGGGAATAATTGACATTCGAATGAAATATTAAAGCCCCAGAAAAAGTTACTTTTCTCCAGCCCTTTTAAGGCTTTGGATAAAACAGACCCTTATTAAAATTATTTTCGGCTGGAGAATGGATACGCATCTGGAATCTTGGGCACCCATGCCGGACTCTCACCGACTAAAATCCTCTTCCTGCGTTGAGTGGTGTTAATTACAGTAGCTTCCCTTTTATAGCTCCGCTCAGCTTCTTTGAGCTGCTTATAAATCCGTTTCACCATTGCAACTACCGCATCCAGTATTTGATTTCACGTTAAACGGTGCTCTGTTCCCAAATTTCTCCTTGAGCTTTGGAATCTTGGAATCATCTCCGCAATCAGCATGTTCGGCGAGCGCATAGCCGATATGCAGCTTGAAACTGTCTGCGATATTTTTGATTGCGAAATTCACTGCGCATCAGCCTGCCTCCGAGTTCCGCATTTCCCCGACGATGTTCTGAGGGTTTATCTTGTAGATTCCTCCTTTCTGAGCAAAATCGTGGGCAGCAGAGTACGTCATGCTTCGGGTCCTCGGGCGTGTAACCACATTCAGGCAAAAGGGTGAATCATCCAACTTGAATCAGTGTAGATACTTCCCGTAGCCACTATGCCCTGACAAGAATTGAGTCGGATGGTAGTTAATCTCGCCATGTCCTCGTTGATTCCACTCCCCAATATAGGGAATCAGAATGGGGGTGCAGCGACCCGTCTACGAGACATCTCATCATCTCAAAACATGCTGCCTCGCTTGGGATTGTTCTGAAGGCCCCTGGTGCTACTAAGTGATAAGTCCTCTTTACGCTCCTTCGAGTGTGTGCTTCCTTCTAGACTTTCCGCGTATAAAAGTGTAGAGCGAACCACTCCGCTCACAATTAATCTGAGGCCATGCTAACGATACACTGGTATTTGTCGTTTTCCCACAGGCATGATCCAGGTGCCTCTGAAGTTGATCTACGCGTCAATTGTCACCCCCAGGTATTTGATAACTGGCTTTGCAGTGATGTTTTGATCACCAACACGAATACTAACCATATTCTTTTTGCTACGGTTGGTTATCAAGACCGCCTACACTGTTTGTTTCACAAGGTTAACCAGAATCATCTTCAATCACACTCTGATGGCACTGATGATTTCGCTAGCGTGCACTTCAGCATGTCCAGGTTGTTTCGCGACGACAACCACGCCTAGCTCATTTGCTACCGATTATCGGATCCTTTTTTGGCACCGGAAAGATAAGGGTTGTACATCGGAGAGGACCCAATACTGGACCCAGTGGTACTCCGGCTGCGACGCTGTAATGCTTAAGTTCCTTATCCGTATCAATTCAAATAACTAAGGACACCTGTTTTAGCCAATGAGCTCTTTTTCTCCCTCCCCAGCTGGCCGAATTGGACGCATTTTTGATGTCCAATGTTATCACGGTACTTCATTCATTAGAGACATCGCGTCTCGAGCCAGCTTCAACACGTAACAACACGTCTAAAGCGTCTATCGTTGAATCAGCTTGATAAAAACCAAACTGTCGCTCCGATAGGCCGTCCCTATATTCTATGATTGGGAGAAGTCTATTGTAAATGACCATTTCGAGCGTCTTTCCTACCGTGTCTGTAAGGCAAATCTGGCAGTATGATGGATGTTTGTCCCGTATTCGGAAACAAAACTAGTTTTTGCCAATACGCTGATAAATCAGTCTGGTTTTTACAGGGGTTCGGAGTTCTACTGGGGATAGGATCCAACCTAGGAGCTTTATTATCATCTTCCTCTTCGGTTACCGCAGGTATAGTAAAGACGTCCAACGCTTGTTTATAATTTTTGCGCTCGCCTCTATGGGGGGGGGGGGGGATCACTATATCGAAAAGAAAATGCGGGCTAGTCACTTGTGATGTTCGCCATTTTATCCTCTTCATAACCTTGTACGCTGTGTTCACCAGAGGTTTTGATCTGCCTACATGCAAAATTCTTTGAAGTATTCTCGCTTGCTTGTCAATATAGCCTATATAAGCCTATTCCGAAGGTCCGCGTATACCTCTAGGTTCTCCTGGTAGTCTGATCTTCCTGTAGATCATTGGCAGAACCTTGCTCAGAAGCATGCAGCCCGCAAATCCTGCGATTTGGCAGTATCGCATGCTCTCATTATTCGCCTCATCATCTGCAGTCCTTTTTCTTCCAGTAGCATCTCTGTGTATGCATCCCCTTCAAAGTTTTTAACGGATCAGCCTTGATTTTCAGTTCCGCACCTCGATTTGGAGGAAAATTACCTTGTGGTAGCTATGAGTATAGTGCTCGCTGATGAACCAGTCCATTTTCGTCTGCAATGTGATTCTTACATATGTCAAATCGGCTATTTATCCGGAGCCTGTCCCTCGAAAAGCGTCGAGCAAAATACGGCGCCTGGTGTTCATACTTCAATTGTCCCAATCCACAGCTCCCGCATTGAAATCACCCGCTATGAATTTGTGGTTTTAACTTCCTGCATCTGAGACCAGCATACCTAGCATTTCCTCGAATTCTGCTATCGTCGTGCTTAGTGAAGAATAGCCACTATATATGTAGGTGCCAACTATGTTTCAATAAAAAATTCAATCTCTGGAAACTCAATCCCGTCTTGGGTGGCTTGAGTTTAAAACGCCGATATTGCCGCTTGCCAGTTACATCTGTAGATCAGGCGCCATCCACCGTTTCGATCACCCTTTTTCTTCATTACATTCAAGGCTCTCCTAAATTCTGACGCTCTTTTTCTCCTTACAAAGCATACATTCAGGGTCACCTTAGCATTCCTTGAATATGTGGCCTTCTCTTACACATTTTCAGTTCATTTTTGACCTATATCAATCACAGGTGCATTTTGTCGCTGTATACCCTCGTGAATATTGTGATTGCGGAAGCGGTTTGCAACCGAGTGGTTCGCATTCTTTTCCTAGGGCCTCGCGGATGCCCTTCTTGGTAGTGACTTGATCAATGTCTTTAAATTGTTCCATAATCTCCTACTTTTTTGCTTGTAATTGTGCCTCTTCCTCTAAAGACTTGTCCATCTTTCCCTGGAAACTTTCAGATCGCTTATCCGGAGATTTCTTCAGCTCCAGCATCAAATTTCCTTTTTGGAACCCTCTGATCGGGCTGACGTTTCCTCCGTGGTCCATCAGTCCTGGATTGAATTTGGCCTTCTTGAAAATATTGACGTAAGTCTTATCCTTTTTTTTTAGAGATGGTGATCAATCCGGGCCATGATCTTCTTTTCCGTGTCGCGTTTCTCTTTCCGTCAACCTTGGTCCTGGCTTCTTTTTGGGGATTTGTCTCTCTTAGGTTTACTGAAAACAGCACTGATGTTTCTACGATTTCCCCTTGTGCACATTTATTAACTCTCCGAGAGCTTGCCTAATTTCCATCCTTCAGCGACGTCGATTTCGGGGGAGATAGCAAGATCGTCAAACTTCTCCTAAATGGTTCTGGCACTAGCTCCTGCGAGATCTTCCGGGCAGGTGTAGTCAGTCTACCATGAACTGACGAAAGACCAGTTTGTGAAACACCTTTCCGCGCCTTTGTAATAAACGCTTTCGGGAGTGATGTATTCCATTTAAACGCCTCTTCCTCCAGACTACTTGTAATATTAGATGAATCAAATACGTCTTGATCAATTACTTGCTCAAACGCCTGCGAAAATCAAAACTCTGCTGTCATCTACGAAACAATGAGAGGACCATTCAACGTAGTAAGTACTCATAATGAGTCAATTTCACGGTCATTGCTTGCTATCTGAAAATTTCATCCCAATAACAACCCAGTGTAATTTATCACCCTTCGAGGAGCTTAATGGGTGCCCTCTTCGAAATGACGTAAGTCCTCATTTTAGGGCCCTTGCCGTCCAATAAATTCGAACCTAAAATCATTCAATCGTTTCAAGAATTCCCTACCCTAATTATGTATATCAAAACTGATATCATTTCCTCTGAAAACAGATTCCTTGCTTCACATCTCCTTCCCGCCGTCCGTATGCAAAACTTTCTCCGTTAGTTATCTTACTTCCTGTCATGTCCTGTCCAACAACCTCATAAAGAGCGAGATGGAATCCTCCCGCTTTTATTCGTCATATTTTCAAAACATTACTGAAAAACAATCCATCCGCCATTCACCCATTGAACCGCATTTGAACTCATTGATTGGAAGTTTATTGAGCACCCCGAAATCCTTTCTTCTTGTTTCTATTTTTTCCTGTTTCCTGCGTGTTTTGTGTGTATTGTACACGGTCGGTGGCTCGGTCGGTTGATCCCATGGAAAACAAGGACAACAACCTTTTGATTTAATAGCCTCGCTTGCTTTAATGTTTCAATAGAATCGAATTGTCAAAGGGTAGCTTTTCCGGCCGCCACTTTGCTCATGTTTAACCGCCCCGTTAAATTTGGATACACCCTTGAAATTGAGACGAAATCGGTTGCCGAACCAATAAAATTTGTCACAGGATAAATAATTTAATAGGTCACCGATAAGAAAGGATTTCAGTATGATATCTGATTCAGTATTTTTTTGTGGGGCCGAAAGATGGATTTTTTTTGTGGGGAGCCTGGATGGGGGTGAATAGTTAGTTTTGTGCTTGGATTTGTATGGATAGTTTTTGCTCCATAAAATATTATTTGAGGGAAAATTGGATTATTTATGAGCAGTTTGCTGTGGAATTATTGTTTTGTTTTTGAATCGATGAATTATTACTGTTTCAATGGGATTCCAGTGGAAATAAATGGTGTCCTGTAAATTTCGGTGAATGTCGTTGGGCTAGTGTTATTTGAGAAATATTTATGGACGAGGTAATTAATAATAAGTTCCATTTATTTCTAATGAGTAATTCCACCCTGCTTTTATCTGTGATATACAAATTACTGGTTTATAAATTGTCATACACATTTGACAGCCGAAATTGATTCCAAATTATTTTGTCAAACTGGGAGGAATCAATCCCTTATTTATTAGCTCTCAGATTTCATAGATGCTTTAACTTATTCCAAAACATTTAAAGCAAGTAGTCTCTGTTTAACAAGTATTGGAAAAGCAATGCTTTCAGGGGCAGCTTCACAAGCAGTAAAACCAACTTCCAAACAGATATAATCATAGACCTTAGATGGTTTTCGGATAGCTTAGTAGCTAAGGCCATCATAGCGGAAGGTCACGGTTCAAATTTCATTGGTGGAAAACCCATTTGTATCGTGGCTGGATGCCGGATACTAGTCGACTCAGTTTTGAATGAGTACCTGCGTTCAATCAGCGGACGAGCGCCATGCTGACATTCTCTCTTATAGTGTTCCTCCTGTAGTGGGTCCTTACGGTCTTGAATGAAGTGCTCTATTACACTTTGAGGTCCGGATTGCATTGGATTGTCGTGCAAGAAATATTTGAAGAAATGTTTGAAAAAGTAATTGGGATTTGGAAGATGAACAAGCTCCTGGCCTCTTGAGATTGAGATTAGAACGGTGAACCCACACCCACAAATGACATTATCCTACGTTGACCTAAAGCTAGCAATCTGGAAATTTCGAAATCTTACTACTATTGAAACGTCAACTACGGCTCGGATAGCGACTGACCTCACGGTCATGACCTCCGACTATCGAAAAGGGACTACGGGTGGCTTCTGCAAGGTGCACACGCAGAATCGAGGGTCCTCAGAATGCTCGCTTTCTCTAACTCGAGCGAGAATTCCAACGAAATAAGGTGGACATTGTGGGCTAAGTGAAGTAAGATCGTGGTACCCTGGACCTTTTCCCTTGCCATACTTATGGAAATACACTCTGAAAAGCCAATTGGTAGCGTACATGCATTCGGTGTCGAACTATCACTGACAGCTACCACAAGCCGCGTTCTTATGACTTGGGAATAAGTTTCTTGTAGGATCCTGGCTCCAATGTTCTGGTCCAGGCTACGGAGCATCACAATTGTACAGTGCTATGCATAAACGGAGCCTTCGCATATAGTGAAGAACGATGCTCTCGATGCAATTCAGGAGAAGCTCCTTACAAGTGATCTTGTGATCGTGATGGCTAATCTGAATGCCATGGTGGACTCTGACAACCCCTTGCTCAGACGGGGAAGGGGAAGAACGGTCCAAGCGACCGTTCCGATACTGGCGGGAGCTTTGTTTATTCCTGCCGCTTCCCCCGCCTCGTCATTGGTGGCACATTGTTCGATCACAGAGCCTGTCATAAAATCAGTTGGGTTTCAACTGACACCGCACAAGCAATCAGATGGATCACTTTGCTAGGAGCAGTATATTTAGGAGTTGTCTAGTAGTGGCTTGATGAACGGAAGGGATTGAATGCTCTATTGGCCGCTGCGAGTGATGGTAGGCGTGATGTGCTCGAATTCTGATACCGTGAGAAATCCCGGGAAAGCAAAATGAACAACACGATGTTACAATCACCAATCACGGGGCGGTTTGGCGCCACGATGATCAGTAGCGTGACTCTGCTTGCAGTGGAATGGAAATCATTTTCGCGCGTCCATTTTGGCATCGGATGAACTGGACTGAGGGAGTGAACCTTTTTATCATTGCATCCACGTTCAATTCATAACCGCGTTAGGCAAGTAGAAAGTCCTGGAGTCTTAACGTGAATACATGTGGTATGGGCGTAACCTTATGGTCCTCTTTGAACACGGATCCGGAGATCACAAGCAGAGCCCCGCCTTGACTAGCACAGCAGTACTGGTTTATATTGAGGGCACTTTCAACGGGTTGGGTAGGAAAGTAGAACAAAATACCACTTTTTATTCATCGTGATCATGAAAAATTCGTCGTATGTTTCCCGTAATCCCGCTATAGGATTTGTTGCAACATAATTTTGGCCATCATCAGAAAATAAACAAAAGTTGAAGTCGTACCGCTGGTGAAGAGGGCTGGGGACAGAACGGATGGACTAAGCACCAGCTCGATAAGCAAAAGCTCGAAAAGTCAGTGAAGCACTTT
This sequence comes from Hermetia illucens, assembly GCF_905115235.1. NCBI lineage: Eukaryota > Metazoa > Arthropoda > Insecta > Diptera > Stratiomyidae > Hermetia > Hermetia illucens. Next base: position 15,820,410 of record NC_051854.1, read on the forward strand.
GCTCGATTGTCAGCCAGAAGTTTCGGCTGAGGTTTATGGGGGGTATCAAATTTTCTGTAACGACCACTTGACGAATCTCAAGAGAGCGTCAAGGCAATTTTTTTCTAGTAGCCGAAATGACAGAGTAGCAGACCCGGTTTTGGGAGGTGTTTCCTCAGTTTGTTGAGGGTACTTGGTCGATTGTCATTGAATGCACTTTCTTAGGCACTATTCTGGCTATGAATTTTGCAGAAGTTACTGATGACAAGGTTCGATCAGCCAGAAACACTAGAAAGGACTGACAAGTCGAAGAAATTCTATATCTGAAAACAACGGTTGTTGTTTCTATTCTTTTAAATGAGTCTCTGGGACTGTTAACTATTCCGGATACTTCACAGTAGCCCTCAATTATTCCGTGATCTGACATAGAGGACTCATCCGATACCATAAAATTATCCACAAGTCTGCCAGCAACAGTATTCTCTAGAGTTATGTTGAGTACTTTTTGCCTGGTGCCTGTAACGAATGTTGCCATGTTCCCTAAATTATGTATTATATTTTGGATTGTTGTTAAGGATAAATTCTACAAGTTACTCCTCTGTTTGATTAGTGTCATTGCATCCCCAGATTTCGTGCTGGGCACTGGCATTGCAACCGAGGAGTAGTGGTAGCGCCTTCCCCTCGTAGAACTTCACCAGTGTAACGACCAATTCCGGTGGGATCCGGGTGTTGTCTCCTGGGAAGAACCCTCATGCCATGACTCCCGGTTTCAAATGAAAATTTAACCAGCCACGAGGTCTCCAATCAGGAACTCTGAAACATATGCATATTTTAAATTGGGCTTGAAAATGATCCAAGCTTTAGGTTTTTTGCAAAGGAAATCCCTAATTATGTGTATGCTTAATCCTAGCAATCAATGAATCTCTTCTTGGTATACCAAGGGCTCTTGAGCCTGCACTATTCCGATATTATCATTGGACTTTGCTCTTGCAGATGCAGTTTTCGCACCTGGGTTGTCTTTGCGCTGGCCATTGGTTCCATTAATACTTGGAGCTCTTTTCATATGCTTCAGTATCATTTTCTTTCTCCGGCATAACACTTCGTTGTATATTGTTGTCCGGCTTGAACTCTCCAGCTTCTCCTCTTCACAGGGCTCTTCCCTGGTGTAATTGATAAGGTTATCGTTTAATTGCTTGTAGAGAGGTCGGTAATCCAAGTCGACGTGAAGAGTATGCCTTTGTCCTCCATCTTGTTTCTTAAAACTCTCCAAAATCGCGTCTGCCTCTGGTATATCATCCCAGCACCTCTCGAGAATTCTGCTCTCTTTTAGCTTCCCAATTTAGGGATTATGGTACTAAGCAAGCCAAGTAATCTGGCTACTTTTCCGCTGGAACGCTTTTCATCATATCCGATGTCGAAGAAAATAACCGCATCATTGCAAGTCTAGTGTGTACTTACCAACCAGTCTACTTCCGTCATGAGGGAAGCATTGACAGATGTTGGGCCAATAATGGGACCTTACTCTCTTCTTTGAAATGTTGGCCAGCAACATGTGCTGCTTTGCAAGTGATCAAATTCGCTGGTGCATTTTGTAACAAAAATCCATCACCAAACTTTCCAATATCTCCTCTTGTTACAATAGGAGAAGCGTAATAAATGTAGATGAGGATGCTGTTAGGCTTAGCTCTTACAAAACCAGCTCTCGGGAGCACTATAGCGGTACCTGATCACGGCAAACTTACTATGGCCCTATGCAAGCATTTGTATATGACTTATCGGTTATAACTATCGGCAAGTTTGCTAACATTGTTGGTCCTGGACGGACTTTCGTCGAATGTAAGCAAGTTTCGAATGACTAGGTTCAGGCCTGATGAGAGGGCGTGAAAACGAGAGGTTTCCCCCGGGGTCCGGAGTTTTCTCGGACACCACGAAACGGAATAATTTTGAGACCCGCATAATTTTCATCCCAGACCTGTGTAAATTTCACCCGGGGGCCGGATTCCCTCTGTGCACCTCTGGCTGTGTTCACTAAAAACATTCACTACCAAGGCTACCTATTAATCAGTTTATCATAAGTGGAAACTCAGGGTGTTTTCATAAACCTAGATTTTAGAAGTGGCGTAGCCCTGGCCGCCATTCTACTGACAGTGGAAGAAAGGCTGTTGTCAAGACGGCACCGTTTGAATCTGTTTCAGAAAAGCCTTTTTCGATGCGTTCGAGCTCTGATACCGAGCGAAGTCCTAGGAAGTTCAATGTAGTATGCGCTGTGAAAAAGGGGGATTTGCTATTGTGCTGGCCATGTTAGCGGAGGAAGATCTTGGGAATCCTAGACCTTTCCCAGACAGAAGGGGATGATAGTTCTGATTCCAAAGAAGGGTACTCGTTCTGACTGTGACAATTGGTGGGGTATCTAACGCCCCCTACAGTCGCACAGATAATAATCCTGGAACGCAACAAATAACACCTCGAATGTTTGATGGAGAGAATGCTACATTTTCTCTTGGACGCTGGACACTTTACGGATGATTTTGAAACAGTGGGCTGAGTTTAGATATTCGTTTTATATGCTCTTCATCGATTTCAAGAAACTTTTCGATAGTATGAACATATGATGCATGGCGCAAAATGTCACGGGCTACACTGAAGTAAAATATCGGAAGATTTCGAGGTTCAAAATGGGGTCGGCCAGGCTCTTCTTGTCAATATTATTTCTTCTTATTGGAGATATTTAATGGACGATGATATCTTTCCTGAAAAACCTTGACTACGCTGATGACAGCTGTTTGTTCTCTCACCTGGCCATGGACCTTGGTCAAATGACTCTGAATTTCAAAAGAGGGTGAAGTTGAATGAGATTGGAGATAAGCACCAACAAAATCATGGTTCTCAATCTGACAAGTTATCACTATCTACTATCCTTGTCTGTATTATATGTGTATCTAGAAAGCGTGTTTTCTGCGGGCGGGCCAACAAATTGAATATTGCCCAACCCATTAATAGCACTAGACCCGCTTTCGCTTCCTTATCTAGAATCTCGCAATGCATTTATCTCAACACCAAGATCGAGTTGAAACTGTTCTGTGCAGGTGTTTTTTCTGTGTTGTTATATGGGATAGCCCATGGAAAGCGACCCCACTGTCATTCGAAGGCTCGACGCTTTCGTCGGCACCTGTTTGCCTCGTATAATCGGAGTACACTGGCCAGACGCAATTACAAACGAAGAATTTGGATAAGCCTGCTATCCGTACGCAATGTGACCGGAAGGCGGAAGTGGCAGTGGATAGGTCATACATTAAGGAGGGGCGATGATTGCATTACTAGGTATGCCTTGTAGTGGAATCCGCACTTTCTAAATGGTCGACGGGTGGGTCGCCCCCAAAGCGCTTTGCGCAGAACTGTGTAGAAGGAGTGCAGCCATCTCAAGAAATGCTGAAGGGAACAGAAGGTAATTTCTGGTAACCGCAAACGATGACGCATGGGTGTGGTTGAGCCGCTATCTCCTACCAAGGGGCAAATGGCAACCATATATTCTCAGATATACTCCCTGCCTATGAGAAATTTCCTAACATTTGCAAAAAGCTGTGAATATCGTTGGCAGGAAACCATTTGAATCCGCATACCAAGAATTAGTGCGTATGTCACGTAGATTGCTGTTTTTTTGTTTGACAAGGCATAGGACACATTTTCTTTTAAAATGAAAGGAATTTTCAACTTCAAGGACTCTTTTCTCTTAACACTTAATACGCCCCTCTACGGGTATGCTGGTTGTGGACGCATCTGTTTCTTTACAACCTCTTCACAATCGAAGCTCCTGTTAGCCCTAAGTTGCTTAGCATGTTGGCAGAGCCATGACTTTTTAATTAAAAACTTTTTTTTACATTTCCGATCAAGGATCAATCAGCCACACACTGACCAAAACCACAGCAAATTTAAATTCTAATTAAATTGTGTAAACTAATTTCCGCGACATAATGTACCAACATTTAATTTCTCTCCTCTAAATCCACCTCATTGAAACCGCCACACAAGGAGTGGAAAAACTGTTTTTCTCCACATGAAAACGGAATCAGTTAAATCCGAAAATCCTGTGAAACTGAAGGCAGACGACCATTGGCATTGTAAATTTCCTTTGTCATTGGGGATTCATCGAGAATGGGAACGAGCCCAGTAGCCCAAGTAGCAGATACGCTACGATGGGAAATCCATTGTTTTGGGGATTCAAGTCCTACGGAAGTCTGGAGATTTATAAATTGAAGAAGGACATTCGGAGTCAGATGGCAGAAGTCTGCTATGTTTTTTGGGTTTTATTGGGTCATTCCTCCGGGGTGGATGCATATATCCTTAAACGTCTAGGTAGGTATCATCAAGATCCTTAGCATCCTTGACTGAACTTATATGGAAGTAGGTACAAGGTGGCAAAGGTCACAAATGGTAGATGTGGTAAAGGCGCTCGGGAACTTTTCCACTTATTAATAGATAACAAATACTTGCCCTCTGCCTAGTTTTATCCTCTATTGAACTCATATAACGATTTCGTCCACTCAACTGGTACTCAATAGAAGACCTATCGTCAGCTCGTACTCCCTATTCACTTCCAGTCTACTGAATAACTTTCAAGAAGGATATAATTTTCCTCGTTTTCCATGTTATTATTTCCTTTCAAGGTTTCTCATCTTGTGCTTTGCTCTCCACTTGGCCAAGGCTCGTCTTACCTTCAAATCTTTTTTGTTTGGGGACCATAGCACGAGCTAAGAATAAGAATGTAGACGTAAAGCAAAATGCTTGGATGCCAATAGATAGATACAAGATACAAGTGCTTGATTGGAGACCAACAGAATCCTTTAATGAGTTTGCTCAAGTTTTCCCTCTGTAATTTGGTAGCGAAAATAGTAGGAAAGAGAAGAAACTCAATGACAAAGCGCAACTAACTTTCGTCTCTCTTTCTGTGTTTTCTTTTTCGATTTAATCCAAAATCTACAGGATCTGCGTTTTTCATCATTTTTAGTTGGAGATATCCCGTCGTTTACGTCATTTGCGAAAATGGTACTTTATTCAGAACAGTTTTGTCTAAGTTTTGGTCTCGCTTTGTATTCGGCTCCTCTAAAAAAGGTAAAATAATCGGGACTTTGTCGGAAGACTACGGATCGATACTGATGAGATGAGAAGAAAATAAGAAAAACTTTTGATAAGCGCTGGAAATTACTTGAGGGTGATAAACGTTTTAATGAGATATTTTCTTGAGAGAAGTTGATTGTTTTGCTTTTGTTTTTCTGCTCTATCGCATTTCGCCTTCAATTATATATTTCAATCAATTATTATGGAGATAGTTGAAAGTCAACCTCTGCAATTGAAATTTCAGACGAGACGAAGGGATTTTATTTAAATTGCTCTAGAAATGGTTTTTGACCACTAACAGTAAATCATTCGGGGTTGTTCACTGTTGGCGGAACTCAAAGGCGACTAAGACTTCACTAAAGGCATTCCAAAGTCGTTTGGAAGCAAATGTGGTAAAATGAGTTGGCCCAGCAAGATGTAATGCGCGTATTGAGCCGCCGCAAAGGTGAAGTTAAGGAGTAGAGACCCCTTCCGCGCCTGTACTTGACGAAAAAGCCAATTATAGCGACCAAGCGAACTATTTCCTCTATAACTAAGACAAGGCGAAAGTGCCTTTTTTCTTTGAGAACTGCCCATCATCGTGTATCTAATGTCATCACCCGTCAATTCTCCCGATCTTGGTGGCACTACATCTACCTTCTCCAATGCATTAATTGTCTGGAGCAAATGATGCGATCGCTTTGGTTTGAGTCACTCAATCTCTTTCATTTGAAGTTTGAACAAGTTGTCACTTTCTATGACCTTATAGGACCTTCTACAAAGCGGTCCAAATAGAGTCCTGACTCTTTCTGTCAGAACTGACGAGAATTGATCTTAAGGAACAACAAAAATGCTCTAGTGGCTCTGGGTTCTTACATAGTGAATTTTTTTCCTGCCGGCAGGAGATAAAAATTCTCCATTTCACTGCGTGATTCCATCGAATTTCACCTTACCTTCCTCATTACCAGCGATGTTCGAGTTCCGTGTCACTCATATCAGGAACGTTTCGTTCACTCGGCCGAATTTCAGCAGTAGCTGGTGGCACCGGCTGGTTTGACATGTCATTGTTGTTTCCTGCTTGTGAGCCTTCTTTCTTAACCTTTGTCCCGTTCAGAACTGGGGTTGATCCATCCTGATCGATTGACCATTTTTCTCCGTTCAAATCGCCATCCAACCTATCAAACCACCTTAGTTTCAGCCGACCTTTTGGTCATTTTCCATCGACTTTGATGTTCTGGCATGTGAATTTTCGTTAGCGTGATTTATGTGCCCACATCATAGAAGACGTCTCTCTCTCAATTTTTGCAACTCAACTCATCAAGGTGTGTTACACTTCTAGTGCAGCGTAACATCTTCATCTCCAATACTGCGAGGCGCCGTTCATTGTCTTTTATATTCGGCCAACACTCGCAACCATATAGAGCGATAGCACGGACAAAACTGCCGTAAATTTTCCATTTAGATCCCAAAGAACACAGTTGTGGAACTCCATTGTATACAGGTTGTGCTAATGCGTGAAGCAATTTTATAACGCACTTCATCATTGGAGGGAATGATAACAAGGATAATCCACAACAGGTACTTACCTATCGTCAGAAACGACAATGATAGTCGAGATTACAAGATGTATTTTATTGTGGCCAGTTCGTAGTGGATGCAATAATCACCGACTTGTCATGAGACACAGGTGCATCTAGCAAGTGGTGAAATTGGTAGCGAAGTAAAGATGCGTTCCTGATGGGCGTACTTTGCCTATCGTCACAGTATCAGAAGGTTCGGTACTGAGTCTTGTGCTATAAAATATTGTATACCAATGGTGCCGTTTTCTTGCCTTCTTTCCTAGAAGTGGCTACGATTATAAAATTGACCGTGGTTGTCACCGCACTACATAAGTGCAATAAGTATGGTGAAACCATGACTGGTGAAAATGGTGTTGGTGAGCTTTAAGGAGCATCTAGAATATGCCCCATCACGGCACTTGAGAGGATGCTGTCCAAATGTAATCGTCCAAACCCAGCTGAATATTATTCACAACACACGCGGCTCGCCCCATACTGCTGTATTAGCAAAGACGTTTATGAACTCGCAGAACTGAATGGAGATGAATTGTGTTAATCACTTTAGGACAGTAGTAGGGTTGGCTTCAGCAGGCATATTCCTAATTGATGTACATGCATGAAAGTGCAGTATAACAGTATAAAGCGGTTGAATTTATCGAAAATGAGTACTGAACCTGGATCCACGACGTTGACAATGTCGTGTGACTACTGGCAGTGCATATGGGACAACTTCCGGAAAGGTTGGTGGATCTTCGGAATCATTTGTATGTACTTTATACTGTTTATTTGAGCGGGTCCGGTGTCGTTGATCACGGACTGTGCCCATTGAAGAACACGTTTTCAATGCACTCACCTTTTAAGCTGGCTTCCTCCGGCCATAGGAATTTGAATTTGTGTCAGTTAACAAAAAAAAATGACTGACTTGACTAGCTTAGGGCCGAACAAATTGGCTTGCGCCCCTGTAATTGGTAACCATCTTTTATTTGCTAATCACTAAAAGAGAGCAGTAAACACCTGGACATCGCTGGCTGGAGCAAAGCCATGAGGAAACTATGCAGCAACCTCCTCACGAAGCTCCTCACAGGAATTGAGACTGCAATAAGTAGAATCTTCACCGTTTTGGACTGGATGATTATCTGAGTTTTCCAAAATGCGGTAGCGCATGAGAGATTCCTGAACACGTGTTGCTCCATTACCACATGATCCAGCCAGAGATAAAGAGGCTACACGAGGCATTGTTGCATAAACCCAGCATCAGCTATTGAACTGTTGAAGGAGGCAAAGGGGAAAATACTAGCACTAAGTTCCAAGCATTTAGGCTGGGATGATCCTACCTACTTAAAAACTAAAGGGGCGTTTTCTACATGGTTTGAATCAGACTGTGCGAAAGTCTCAGGACATCAAGGGAAGCCGTGGGAGGTTTAGGTACAATACCTGTAACAGACTATATTATGCGAACTACAACATCCGCTGGAGACGCCAAATTTCTTTGATTTCCCGAGCCAATGACTCATAGTTCACCTTCTTCTTCGCGTATTTCCATTCGATGTAGCTGTAATGGGGATAGCAACATTAATAATATACGCGGAGCGGGATTAGTCATAACTTGCCGGTCCCAATACATGCTGTAAGCAGAACTATTAAGTACTCCTTGTGGCTCATATCGGAAGACATGACCAGACATGTTCCCGTGATTAGCCCATGCTTGTATGCAAGGTTTTGATATATATACTTACATACAGCATTATGCCTGGTGGCGTATTGCACCGGTAACAGTAAAGCCAGAAATGAAATGGTCCAACGTCTCTAACGCCGAATTACACATTCTGCACTGATCGTTCTCCACCCGTTCTTTCATGATGAGCTTTATATAAGCTCGGGTGGCGACCACGCTGTCCTGAATGGCACACATGAACCCCTCCGTCTCAGCAAAGAGCTCCCCAACACACAGCCATCTGTTTGATAAATGCATATGGATAAATGGCGGCCAAAGACAATTCACGTGTTTACCGTGCATTGCCTTCGACTTCCATTCATCGGTCCGCTCTTGGTCCAACTTCACCCCACTTAGAGGATTGAAAGATCAATTCTTCACGTTAGGTGGAGTCAGTCTACAATCTGCCTCACAGCCAGCCTTACGCAAGGGACTTGCCTGTTCTTTGCTGTAAAAATAAGCGCACAGCGAGTCGACTTCCACGTTAACCACGCCCCTACCTCCGATGTCACGAGGCAGGTTTGGATAATGCATTCGAAATTTGGACATAATAGTCCATATCCGTCGCTGCACGTTTTCCAGATCGGTCTTCGTCCACGGCAATATTCCGAATGCATAAGCCAGTGGGGAATTCCTAGCAAAATTCCCAGGTGCTTGTAGAAGTCTCTATCGGTCATAGCTTCGATGTGGAGGTTACCAATGCTATGACCGGCATGTGGCTCATGATGACGTTTGCGAATGGTTTGGATTCGACACTTGTCTAATCTCTAACTATCTCCCTAACTTAAAGATAAGTTGTTACAGAGCACGTCACCAATGCGTCAGAGGATGTTCCTACCTTTCAAATTTCCACAATCGTCTGCTATACTTTGCTATAATTCAGTCAAAGTAAGTTAACAAGAAGGAAAATAAACTGATAGACCTAGTCCTGGAGCCTTACAAAGAGTCTTAGACCTAATGAGGGAAGACAGTATATGCCAAATTGAGTAAGATACCGAAAAACGGCCGCTAATTACAAAACTAAACGCCCCAGTTGGCAAGCGATGTAGAAGGGTCAGCCTACTCAAAGTCAACGTAGGTCAAAACCTGTTACATGCTGCTCGGCTTCACAAATTGGAAAACCGAGAAAGATTTGAGGTGACGAAGGTCCGATTGAAGATAAAGGTATTTCGTACTAAGGATGCGTCTACAATTTCTGCAATGTGTAGTTCAGGTAGTGAATTCATCTTGTAGCATTGTAGAAAGGATGGAATAGTCTGAACATTTTTTTCGCCCTAAAGCAAGGGAGGGAGTTCACTTCTGCCTGATAACCATAACAGCTGTTTCGTATCAATAAATACCGGACTTAAACTACTTCAATGGCCTTTCTGGGATCACTGTGTCCTTCCGACTTATACACTGTGTACTGCTATGTACCGGTAGGTAAATTAATTAGAACAAAACAGAGAACCTAAGTCACCGTGAAAAGAACCTCTTGGGTCAGGATAATGCTGCCAAATAGCTCCCATTTGCAACGAGTTTGGCAATTTAGTGAATTGATCCGAGTGAGATGAACCTGTCGCAATGTAGATCCGAAGCTGATTACAATCTACTAACCAGTACACCAACAACCGGGCGCACTTCATACGGGTCGTACTACCAAAATGATTACAAATGTGACGACCTGTTTTTGGGCGGGAAGTTGGGTAGGTGAATGCGTTTACCTACAGAGTGTTGAACTCCCGCTACAGTACGCCGTCGGACTACCAACTAAATACCTCCTTGCCATCAGAGAAGTAGCCTAGAACCATTTGACATATTACTTAGCGGCTTAGGGAGCTTTCAGATCACGGAATTGCTTTCACCAACGAAAAGAGAAAAGAGGAAGGGAGTTGGTAGTTGAGGAAACTCCTTGCCATCCGGTCCCTTCGCCGGTCGAGATCAATCGTCTTTACAACAAAAGAGCCCAAACATGATGCGGAACACAACTCTATCTACTAGCATTCTTCAGCATCTCTATGACAATGTTGCCTGTAGAGAGTTCCCCTATGTCCGCATAAAGCTGTTGAAGAAAGCCAACCCACCTTTTACAAGAGGAAAGATGTGTTCAGCGTCGTCCACCACTCCATTGCAGGACACACAATCAGGACACCACGCCTGCCTCAGCACATACCTCCGCGCCATATAGCAGAACGGACTGCGTTGCTCCCAAAAGAAAACATCTCCTGGCAGATGTAGCGCCCCCAAAGTTCATCATTAGTCGACTCAAGGCCGAAACTCAACAGTGCGCCACGTCGTCTGCATAACCGATCAGGCGTGAGTCTTCTGGCATGTCATGTCTTAGCAGATTATCGTATGAAGCGTTCCAGAGATCCGGCCCTAGGATGGAAACTGTTCCCAGCAGTGGGGATCGCTTCAGCGATTCTACTTCTGGTGAGCTTTTCGAACACTTTCCCAGCCGCATCAACTATATACAGTGGTCGGCATGTGGACGGCAGCTCAATGCCTCCTGTTCCTTCGCTGATTAGCGCGAGTCTCGCTACCATCCGCAACCAAGCAAAAATGCCTTCCTTTAGGCAAGACTTGAACGACAAGCATCGCCGTTTGCTGAACGACTGTTTGTAAATTTCCATCAAGTCCTGGCGCCTTCTTGTTTTTTATGGTGAGAACTGCTTCTTCGAGCTCTCTCATTGTGAAAAGGGGGCAATCCTCGATACTTTCCGCGCTGTTGACATTAACCTATACGCGATGTTTGGGGAATGAATCCCGTACAATGCGGTCCATCTGTTCGGTACTTAGTAGGCAGAGTTCCTGTAGAGTCCCAATTTTCCGTGTGATAAGTTTATAGACAAGTACCCACGGGTCCTCATTTACCTCGTTGACTAGATTCTGTCGGCCGCAAGCTTTGCTTTAATTTATCGCATTGCAGGGTCTTTCTTTCGCTGATCTATACCTTGCACTTAGGCAACGACTTGTATTCTACCCGTTTCCTACAAGGCTGTCAAGCTCCTTATGCTACAGGGTGCGGCAGCATAACTTCCTTTTTTCAAAACTCAATGAAAACTATTGTATGCATCGGAAAATATTTATTTATTTTTTATAATGTAGGTACATGTCTAAAGTTTTTATTTACATTGTTTTGAAGATCAAATCTGTTAGGTGACGTCCCCCATTCTCCATACATTGCGTAAACCGATTTCTGGCGTTTTTCATAACTCTTGTTAGCATAGCAGGTGTTATGTTGGCAATTTCTTCTTGGATGTTGGTCTTCAAATCTTGTAGGGTTCTTGGACCGTTCACATAAACACAGGATTTCATAAAACCCCATAAAAAAAAATCACAAGGGGACAGATCGGGAGAGCGTGCCGGCCATTCCAAATCGCCTCTAATTGGGCTAGGAAAGTGTTCCCTCAAAATAGCCATCGATGCTCTTGAAGTGTGTGCCGTTGCATCGTCTTGTTGGAACCAAGTGTCCCCCAAATCCAAATTTTCTAGCGGTGGAAAAAAAAAATTCTGTAGCATGTTTACATACCGGTCCGAATTCACTGTCACTGTAACCTCATTTTCCTCAAAAAACCAGGGACCAATAATTCCAGCTGAGGAAATTGCACACCACACTGTGACTTTGGGTGAATGCAAAGGCTTTTGATGCAATTCTCGAGGGTTGGTGTCAGCCCAGTCGCGCATGTTTTGTTTGTTAACCGACCCACACAAATGAAAATGGGCTTCATCGCTAAAAAAAACAATAGCACCCTCGGGAACGACATCAAGAAGAAGCTCACACGCGTTCATCCGAGAATTGAAGTCACGTTCTGAAAGTTCCTGCACTATCGCCATTTTATAGGGATGATAATGAAGATCATCACGAAGAATTCTTCTCACAGAACGATCGGATAGTCCAAGGGCAGATGCGTGTTTGCGCGCAGAACGCCGTGGCGATCGCAACATTGACGCTCTCACTGCTTCAATGTTCTCAGGTGATCTAACGGGCCGAGGGACTCCAGTTCTTCCTTTTGTCGCACTTGCAGTTTGTCTGAATGTAGTGACCCATGTAACAATTGATTTGCGGTCTGGAACGGGAGCCAACGGGGCTAAATTAAAGCGATTCCGAAATGCACGCTGTGTTGCAATAACTGAACATCCGCTTGAAAAGTAAACCTCAACGGCACAGGCACGCTCCTCACTATTCCAACGCATGATGGCGACTGAACCGTGTCGGACAAAACTTTACAGTATCCCCTCTTGAACGAGACCAAGCGCTCCGCTATGACATCAACTAACTGAGTGGCGCGCATTTTAAAAAAGGAAGTTATGCTGCCGAACCCTGTAGTTGGCGACTTGAGTGTCTCTCAATTTCGCCCGCCTCCAGTAAGAAAATTGGCGAATCCATTCTAAGTGCACCGATCACGATGCCGAATGGAACATAGACTAAATAACATGAAAAAGGAGAAGATACCAGGTACATCCACTTAATATGATTTCAGTCCCTCCAAATCGTTGATCTCTGAGATCGCATTCATTATTTGTTAGCAAACCAACGTCACTCCCTATCAATATGCTCCTATTTCATGGAAAGTCATACCGCTATAGCCCTTCAGGAGAACTGGGAGTTGCCCTGTGCTTATGCACATACTCCTTTCAGTTAAGCTGCAGAAGATTGCTATTAAAGATATCCAATTGCCGCATGGAATAAATTTTAGGGATAGTTCATTTGCATGCAGAAAACCCCATGTTGGATCATCAGTTTGGGTGAATTCAGTGAATCACAGTCTCTAAAAATGTTAACAAGAGACTACAAACTGAAATATCTATACCTTCTCCTGGAATAACCTTTTTGATTAGGCAGAGCGTGAAAGGATTCAGTATTCTGATTTCAGTATTCCATTAAGCTCCTGGTGTGATACGACTTTATAGTCAACCCATTGGGTTAAAAACATTGCACTCTTCCTTTGGTCAGTATTTTCTCCGTATGAGCTCCAGAATATCCGCTAGGGATATCCTCCCCGACTCGATGATGATGTAATATTTCATCGAAGCGCCATCTGAAATTTTAATTACTTTAATCCTCCGCCATCATTCAAACGAAAAACATGAAGGAAACTATGCATCCTCATATATCCCCTCTTGAAATTCGAAGCTAGCCCAATCCATTCGCTGAAACGATTCGAACTTTTCCACCTTTCCCAGGTCAGGGTTTGGCTTATATGAAAGGATATCCACGAAAGAAGGATGCATACAACTGACCAATGAATCTGAAGCTCACTCTCAGGGCCAGTCATAGATCCTGCTTCCAGTGAACTAAGACCAACCATTGCAAACTACTACTGTAACCTAAATCCTAGACATGCATGGTAGTGCCGTTGGTCATTATGTGCAATTACGTACGTGAGGTATTAATTTTGCTAATTAACGTGACAAATGCTGGGACCGGACAGTGTCAGGGAAAGCTCTTTAGATACCAATCCATCTACATGGACTATAGAATGGTTTTCCGCAGCTGTAATTTCGTCAGTGCAAAACGAAACTGACGTATGATCCAGAAAATGGGATCCATTATTTACGGCCATGAATACCTTCGCCTTATGTCGTTCCCGGGTATCCTTTTTGTCTGTTTTAATGTTGGGATGACGACCTGAGATATAGACGTATATCCCAGATGCCAATGCCGCTTATACAATGCAGGGAAAACTATTTGTACGTATTGTCGCTGTATGTATCTTTCTGGGGGAACGGATAGAAAGATCAAGAAATTTATTTTGCTCCAACTATAGTAAGAGAAATGGTTCTTTACCGTTGTCCTTTCGATTTGATTCAGGTGACTTATGTGGCTCAAAATATATTTTGACTTGTGACCTGGATGAAATGGATGCCAATTTGACGTCAATCTGTTGAAAAATAGCTTTGGGGACAGAATTTTAGATGGAAATTTGGATTGTTCTCAAGGAATTTTGTGTAAGGGTTACATTGATAAATATTTCGAGAAAGATTTTCTCATCGTCCGAGTCCTACCAGAATATTTATCTTAAAGGATTCTGTGAATAAATAGAAATAACGTTTTTCCTGAAAACCTACGTGCGGAACCGAAAATGACTTAATTGCCGGATGAAATTGCTTCGAAGTGGGCGACCGATTTTCAAGTTGAATCCTAAAATTGGTTCAATTGAGTTACAACTTTTTAGGCTTGATTGGCGAAAAATAGAAATGATTTTCAGGTAGGTATCCCATGATAGCTTATTCATGGAAAACGTGGTGCTGATTTCAGAGCACACAGGTCTACATGTTACTTGTTACTTATTGTGGAGGCTGTTCCAGTTGAATGAACTAAACAAGTAGGGCCGGGTTGAAGGATACATTTTCTGGCTAGGACCAACATTTTGTCTCGTTTGGAGTTAAATTGAAGGCGGTGCGTACAGAAGTTTCAGACCAGTCGGTCAACTATATCTATTGGTGATAACACTGCTGATATTCCAGCCGCACTACAGCCTCTACGCATCTATATCCCATACTACGACTGATGTTTATGGCCAAATTAACGATTTTTCTAATCAGTTGACAAAAGCCACTGACTTAGGTAAAGTGAGAGTGCTAGCAAACAAACGCTAACACCGGCAATAATTACCCCGAATTCAAAGACAGTAAATAGCAGTCGAGTTACCTCTACCTAAGTGTTTATTTTTTATGGAGGTGAAAATCCTTAAAAAATACGAGTTCAGATATGTTTGCTTGCCAGATTTCTAATATAGTATTTTCCCTCACTCTCGTCTCTATCTTTTGGAGCTTTCACTTTCGATAACCAGATGAAGTGTCTTAACAGCGTTGAACTTCCAAACTCTCATCTTTAGAAATCAGGTCATACAAACCCGTAGGGATGTTTGTGATCCTTCCATACCCCATAAAAAACTCTCTACATGCCTAAAAATGGCTGATATCATGTATATATTAGGATGAACTGGCGCTCGACAAAGTAAGCCTGAGCTAGAAATGGTTTTCTAGGGTGCCTGTCGAGCTCGGGGAAAGCCGGGCGCACCTAAACCGATTTATTGGTCCATCGGTTGTTGAGTTTTGTCCTGGGGAATGCGTATCTTCTTGGCATTGACAGGTCAAACACTTGCTGAATTATTGTACTATATAGAGAACTCTCATCATGGGTGTTGACTAGCCAAGCCTTTTTTGTTTATCAAACGTTTTCGGAGACCCAATGTGAAATCCTTTTCAGTTTTCAAGTTGCCGGTTTCTTGCCTTGTGACTTCCTTACTAGTTCCTAGACAATAGGTGAATGGTCAATGTAGCTGTAGCCTGAGATAACGTTTTACTGCATGTTTCGTAGAAATGCAGTGATGTGAAAGGTCCTATTTACAGATGATTCACGTTGTTTTTATCAACGTCGTTTGCTTTGTATCATGTCCACCTGACAAAACCTTGTGATAGTCTATTTTTCCACTCTAGCACCCAAATACTACAGTGACAGCTTTGGTGTTGCCTTTATCCTTGTTTATCGGAAGAAGCCTCGAAACCTTCCAGCGGGAGGCGAAAAAAGTCGCTGTCAAACGTGCGTTGAATTTCGTCGAGTAGCAAGTTCGGCTTGTATTTAATATGAATTTCAACACTTCGTTTTTGGTAACCAGCATATACCCGAGGCCCCATGACTGTCTGTTTACGTCGTTGATTAGCTCCTGCCAACAACGTGGCTTCTGCCTGATGATTTCATGGCGAAGTCCCTTTTCCAACTCGTATACTCTGCCGGATAGATTCGACAGCTACTCCAGCGTCCTTTGGTTTGGCATATTTGCGGGCTTCTCGAAGAACTTCCGCGAAAGATCTCCCTTCGTTCGGCTTGATGAGAATGGCCTCTGACCGAGGTTTGCTCCGTCTCTTTTTCTTTGGCGTTGACTTTGCGTCGTGGTCGACTTCGACTTTGCTAGAGTCGGGTCACTGCTGTCGTTGCTGCTGATTTTTTTTCTTTTGCGAAGTCGAATTCCATGGCGTCTCACCTTTTTGGCCGCCAGCTTTATTAGTTTCTGCGGTGTCCCTCCTTTTTCACTTCCGGTCGACTTCACAGTGGACCTTTCTACTTTTTGTGACCGTCATAAATTTTTCTTCTTGCAAAGCAATTTCTCGTGGAATCTTCCATTTTAGCTGTCAGAAGCGGTGAGCGTCGGGTATTGTTGCTCCTGAAAATTTCGGTTATTGTCGGTTATGCCGTCACGTTTGTTGTCGCAGTTCTTGCTAATGGTGTTGTTGCAATTTTTTTGGGTCCCAACTACGTACCGCTATCCCTGTTAGAGAGTGCAGTTAGCAGATGATCAGAATGAGCTGCCACTGAGGAACAACTAGCAACATAAGCTGAGATGTTTTAACGATACTATAAAGCTGTCTAGGAAGAATGACTCGCGGGGAAATGTTGGGACTCTTATATTAATGTCGGCATTATGGAATGGATCTGAATGGAATCAATCCAGGAAAGCTTTGCTGTTGCCGTTGTTAAGTGAATCGCCATAATTTGTATGAATGGTTTTGAGTTCACCTCCGAGGATAAAAGCGTCGAAGCTGGCTGCGATTTCCCAGAGTTCTGCCAGGATGAGGAAGAGACCTGTACCACCCGGGAAGTAGAGATAGCCGATTAAGATTCGCCGACAGGTAGTCTAACGACTGCGAATAGGCAGTTTGAAACAAGTGAATCCATTATGATAATATAGCCCCGATTTGACTACGATCACTATACCTTTGTCCGCGTCATTGCAGAATGTAATGTACCCGTGGACCTGTAGTTTGGCGTTTGGAGCTCCCCTAAGCCTAGTTTCGATCAAGAGGGCGAGATTGGGGTTGGTATCCTCGAGGAATTTGTGAAGAGCGAAGCGTTTGCTATTTGAGATGAACGAGTTAGTATTGAATGTGAGGGCCTTCATTTACGTACGCTTTGGGTTTGCCTTCAGTGGGAAGGTAGTTATGACAGAAGTCAATAGGGAGGAGAATAACATGGTGAAACGAGCCTAGATTTCATAAAAAAAACCTGGGAATGGAAGAGTGCAGGGGTGAAGGCGAGCTGTGGATATCGGTCTTATTCGGCTTTTGGCAACTGCAACGTAAGAAGGTGACAGTGAGGAAAATATAATCCCACGGTATGGAGGCACGAAGTCTGGTGGAGAGCAGAGAGCAGACCACAGTTTACGCATTTGAAGGGCGCCGATGTCTCCGTATCTCAAAGCTTGTCTTGAACAGTCGGGCGATGGAATTCCATCCCATTTTCAGGGGGATGTAGGCCTGGTGTTTAGCAGATGCATTGGAATATTGGACGGGTTTTAAGTTGGAGACTTTGGTCGAATAAGGGTTACGTTATAAGAGTTACCCGAAAAAGACTTAGGTTGATATTGTTGGCCCGTGACCATAGGGCGGAGGTTTCGAGACGCCATTTTTCGTAACCTCGACTGAATCTCTGATTTCCACTACTAAGTCGTCAGGGGAGATTTCTGCAAGCATGAGGGTTACCTTCTTCTCGTCCTCAATGGTGCACGAGTGACCTTCTAATTTGGAGGTCTTAATAAGGTGAAAGAGTCTCTTGCGTGTGACAGGACAGTTAAGCCGGAGTTTAAGCCAATTGGCAGGCGAGTTAGTGATCTTGAATTTGATGTTTTTATTTAGGTTTCTAATAACTAAACCCAATGTCCTGGTAGTGAAACCATACAAAACGATTGGGAGGGAGAAAAGGAATTTCATTTCCATTCTTGTCGTACGTCGTTTTACCGATATAGCTGGGTACGGGGCGTGCGTGGGCAGCTTCGGGATGTTGCTCATGGTCCCAGTGGAGATGGTATTAATTTCTGCTTCTTTGTGTCTCGATGTGCAAGTTGCCGGAATCCGTTTATTTGCGTTTATAAACCGACTCATTTGTGGCTAGTGGAGATTTATCTTCGAGTCCGTGGATGAATTTGATCGTGGAATTTATACCGACGTTCCAGAAGTCCGGTAGGTCCCCTAAAGTAGAGCTCCGGTCATTTTCAACCATGACAGGTGGACTTTTACGCAGGGGCTTAACATCCCTCGCATAAGAGTGGGTGTCACACTTGCGACGAGAAGTCTACTCCGATTGATTTCAGATAATACACGCTTTCCAAATGTCTGATTGCCGCTAACTTACCGTTAAATTAGCTAAACAAATGAAAAAACTGAAATGAACAACAAAATGGAGTTTGCGATGGTCAGAAGACCATTCTGAGTGGCTGGAGACAACCAATAGGGAAGAGCTATTCTAAAATCCTAAAAAACTGGCGAAATTGTCCTTGAAGGTCCACCCGCAAATTTTGTAGCTCCATGAAAGCACTCCGCCGATACGTGTTTGCACTCCTTTATGTTAGCCAGGCTCGGGTATGTGAGGAGTCCTTTGAGGACGCACGTAACTGCGAAGGAATTGCGAAAACATGAAGTGGTCTGACAACTTACTATCCGCATTTGACCCCACCACCTATTATTTCTAGAAAAAAACGATGCTTTCGATTCTGAAGCCGTTGTAAGTGAGACTGCAACAATACTAAGCAGTCAGAGAATGGATATTCGGATTAGCAGAGGCGGCGACGCTAAAACGTAAGGTCTCTAAGCTTTGCTTATGTCAATACTGGCGTCGAATAATCCGCAATTGTCGTCTCTACTACTCTGTCGATTTCACAAGTCGGCCCAGTAATGATATCCGCTCGTATGCGGATGTGACAGTCTTGGGTGAACGTATTTTAGGACTGTTTGATACCAGAGCCACCGTAAGTTGCTTGGCTTCAGATTTCGCCTGGGAAATTATTAACGACCGTCGCTACAAGTGAGAGAGACTACGTATCGATCTCAGGACAGCGGATGTGACTAGCCACTCGAGCGTTGGCGGAATGTGCTCTGACATCACGTTTCATGATTGGAGCGAATGAATGCCGTTCCTTCTTATCCCGTCGTTAACCCAAAATTTATACCTTGGTGCTGATTTTGTGCGCAAGTTTGGACTCGCACAGGACTCATTTGCACCTTCCGTATGTACAACTGAAAATGTCGAGAACGTCTACCAACACCAGTTGACGACACACCAGCCAGCACGGCTCGCTGCTCTCATTGGCAGTTTTCCGTCTTTCGAGTCGGAAGGCTTAGGACGTACAAGTCTAACAGCAAACGTCATCGATGTCGGGAATAATAAACTTATCAATTGCACACTTCTCAGTCTCTGCCGCCATCGAAAAGCTCCAATATGAAGAGGATGACCAGATGCTGACTTTGGGGATTATTACAGAGACCATTGACCAGCACTTGCTACTTTTAAGCGAGGTGGCTGTCTGTATGAGATGCGTTGATTTGACATAGACCATCCTCAAGAGCAAATTTGAAATGAAGGAGGTTTGATATTTAGGGCACATCATCGGTAATCGGACGATTTGTACTGATCCCGACAAACCACAAACAACTACGGAGGCTTGTTGGAATGTGTGAGTGGTATCAGCGATTTGTGCCAAACTACCTTCGCTGATTGCAACATTGCCAGACATGCTTCAGAAGAAGCGTCAATTTTGCTGGACTAATTACTTTCCTGACACACGAGGGATTGAAGCGCTCAAAGGACCGACCCACATTCCCGCGCCTGGCTAGCACAGAGGAGTGCAAGCACGTGTCGGTGGAATACTTCAATGGAGCTTTAAAATTGGCGGGCGGACCTTCACGGCCAATTTCGCAATTTTTTTTAGATTTTTTGGGATAGCTCTTCCCTTTTGGTCATCTCCGGCCACTCAGTCCATTCCATGCATTATGTCATTACAAACCTAATAGGAAAATTGAAAACAGGGCATGTTCCAAACGCTTGGACGGTCGCAACAGCGCTCGGGCTCAATCCCTCGCGAACAAGTAAAATCACAGTTTATTAGCCCTTTATTAAGTATAAAGCGTATAGAGGATACGCAGGAACATTTAATTTCAATCGAATGGTAGAGTTGGGTCCTGAGGGAAATATTCAAAGAATCGAATGGGCTAAGAAGGCTTCAACGTGCATAACTTTCTTTGATATCTTACAGGATAACGCTTTTTGGCAAAAAATTCAAGAACTGATAGTCACAATTGAACAGGATTTTTAACACTCAAATCAACCGCCAAATTTTTGCTCAATTTCTATGTGAATGTCTAGCTTACCAGCTGGAAGTAGATACCATAAACTAAGCATTATTTTCCTGGTCATAAAGAGGTTTAAATTTAGAGACTGAAAAACTCTAAACTTTGAAGGTCCTTTCCGTTTATGTCTACTAACGACTGGCTTTTCTGAGGATTCTGTTCCCACAGAGCCGTCACACATGCCACTAAACCTGGTATGACCTTCAACGTTTCCGACTTTTGAACTCATTGTGCGAGACAACGTGCGAAGATCCTTTTCAAAATAAACACACTTTTCGAACATTCACGAGGAATTATGCCAGAAAGCTGACTCAAATTTTCAAGAAAATAACGAGCAAATTCAAGGAGCTGCTGAAAGTGAGAATCTCTTGACAATACGTAAATGTTGACACAGCGAAAATAGAACCTATGAAAAGCTCATAAAATCTTTTGATGCTCTACTTTCGCGCGAAATATTCATTCAAATTAAGGAAAAAATGAAGGAAAAATCACCGTCTTCGAAAATGTAGTCTCCTCAAAGGCACTCCAATAACACAATAAGTGAAAAAAATATAAAGTAACAGAAGAAAGGCGCAATAAAAACATGAGATAATAAATAAAAAGGAAACTCATCAAATTATCGTGGCAAATCGCAAAGGGAATTTCTGAACAAACTACGGAAAACATGCTTTTGTGTTGCCCACCGATCCGCTGGGCCGATTCACGGGAAAGTGGTAGCGAAAACAAGGAAGTGAATAAAAACACAACAAAAAATTGAATTTCATCTTTTCCATTTCAATCACATCATTAACATCAGCTCAGCATCGTCAACATTGACAACAGAAGACAGAATAACTGACGACCGGGGACGAACAAGGGAGATTCGAAAAAGAAGTCCCCAAAAGCAAACTCATGTAAATATCATCAACAGATAGGATAGATGGATTCATAATATTGGGCGTGAAGTCACGGGGTTGTATTTCATTCATCTGTTTCCGTTTCGTATGTTGAAATCCAGCTCTTTTTGGGATGCAGGATTTGCGCAGTGGTGGTGTTGCCTTTTAAACTTGGAGGATGTAAATTTAGGTCAAATGCTTTCAAGCGTTAAGGACGAAAATCTTAAACCATCAGGGAGAAGGACTTCTTGTCTTAGTCACAAAAGACATGTCCTTTGACATTTAATTTAAAATAGGTCACCTAAAACGGGCTCCTGAAATGACTATATTCTATATTCCAACCCTTCAGGATCGTACCCTCCACGCAAAATAAAGCCCGTCAAGCAATAATCCTTCAACTACATATTTGTCAAATTGTTCAACCCCCTAAATCACCAGCATTCCACTCGGAAAATTTGCTAAATATAAAATTCTCCCGATTAGCATCCGAATCGGCAATACCACGGAAAATTCCCTCAAGCAGCATAGCATGCTTAACCGCAACAATCCCAACAAAATTTTCAGCCCAAAATCCGTTTCCGTCTCATCTGAAAAAGGAGTGAACATGTAAAAAGAATGCTTTCATTTCCTTCGTGGAAAAAAAGTTCCTTCGACTATACAGATGAATGAAGAATCTGTCGAATATCCTTTCGCTCGTTTCTCACGAATCCGTGGAGAACCCTTCCGATGGAAGGGTCAGACGCTACCCACGCGAATTTTTTTTTTCGCCTAAAAATTTGTTCTAGCATACATGGCAATTTTTCCTGCTGTTTGTTTTTCCCCCCCCCCTCCTTGGATCGGTGCTGAGTAAGAGCTTAGAACCGAAAACGAACAACTTATGCCTTTTGTCTTGTCTTTGCGAGCCGAACATGTGTAGACATAAATTTAGCCACGTTTTTCCTTTTTGAGAAACGAAGGAAGGATTTGTCTGAGTGGAGATATCCAAGGAGGCGAAACATATGTTAACATACGGCATAAATGTTAAACAGGATAACGCCCGATTTGGTGAAGGTTAAGAAATTATTGTTAACAGGAGCAGGGCTGGGTGAGTGTGGGGAGGGAAGTGTTTCTAGGGCCGCATTTCGGTGTAAATTTTTCTTGTTTTTTTAGTCAGGCTTCTCACTTAGGCTTACCTTCTTCAGAGCGAATGACTCTGCGGACCCTTCATGAATGTTAACACTCCTTGAATCTGTTCCATCTCAACTAGGACCCCGTTCCAATTCGTCGATACTTTTCCCTAAAACAATCAACCCTCAATCATGTGACTAGTACGCCGTGTGTTGCATAATTTTATGTAGGTTCAGGGTTTTGTGCTGACAAAGCTTCAGTAACGCCTCTGCCCAATTGTCGGTTAATAGTTCAGGACATCGATTTCATTCGACGAACATACATCTTTCGCTTTTTCTCATTCGTCCTACTTCAGAATTAGATTCGGGATTTCGATTTGGATTTGATGGGATTCCATGGAAATACGAATTCAGTGCATGGGTGTGGTTGGGGGCTGCTGATAATATACGGTCAGGTCTCTTCCACGCTCTGTGTTTCAACAGACATATCTCATTTTAACCTGAATTCATGCTCCGTTTGTGATTTACGGAGGTTTCGTACAATTCAATCAGATTGTGATGACATGGGGGATTTTTGTTATCCTTAATGGAAACAGTGATGAGAATTTCTAATACGGTCTGATTATCTTGGTAATTGTGGAATCATTCTAGGGAGTTTCAATCAATGTTTCAATTAGCGGTTCAAGGTTTGGTTATAGTGGAACTGGTAAGGGGAATCGAATTGGAACGTATTCTGATTTTGGCCAATCTCCTGCAAATATCTGTGACTCAGGAGAAATTTTCATCTTTTAGGATAACAGGCACCGATGGGTGCAATATCGAACAACGTATGGAGTACGCTCCCTATTCATGCCCATGAAAGAAGCGACTAACAACTCTTGTTCTGAGCTACGGATCTGAATTTGAATCGAATCACAGGTATCTAACTAGTGTCTCTAGGCAGAGCTCTTTGTAGCCAAGACCGAGATGAGAACTGACGAAGGCTTGGACCTTCAAGGTGGCAGTAACGGTCACACTCCATACTTTGTTTCGTGGAACAGGCTCTTGGTATTGATGTCCCTGATTTTCCTCATTTCTGAAAATACGAAATCAAAGAAACATAGGCCGACCCAGAATATAGACTTCGAACAGATGTAGTCAGTACAATGTTGACGATCAATGTTGACTCCCTCCACTCTATACTCACCAATACTTGAAAGTTATTTTGGAATCCGATAGCCTTACTTTACTTTTTGTCGTTCAAATCGGGTTGATTCCAGTCAACCCCATTGAGAAGTATCGTCCGCACTCGAGGAGGAAGCTCAGATCTGAGTCCGCAATGGAATTTATCTAAAGTGGCTTTTGCCACGAAACCTCATCGGAGATATCTTGATACCATGTGAGCTTTTGGTCTGATTGTTTGCGGTTGGCCCCCCTGTTTCATAGTGGTTGGAGTTTCGCCAATATTGTTGGAAAAGCTCCTTGTGGGCCCAATTGTGGAATTGTATCGTAGTCGGGGGTCGTACTTCTTAATTGTGCCAGAGGTATTAGGTAGACCTCGCATCCACTGTTGGAAATTCTGAGCTTGCATTCAGTGTAAACCAGTGCGGCTGTAACAGTTATAACGCAGCGCTGATTATGGTCTTCAAATCAAATTGAGGCCGAAGAGGATCGCGGGATTATATCTGCACGACTGGCACTAACTTTAGGCTCCTAGGACCTATTAAATTGCGGAAGCTCTTTCTTATATAAGTAGATGCTAACGTAAAATGCAAGCATTGATGAACGAACGTCAAGTCGTTGATTTTTTCGAGGTATAGTTCAGGGATCTCATTGTTTCGCACATACTGGAAGGGTTGGTCTGGATGTGTATAAGTGCAACTTCTCAGACTGTAACTGCCGCTGCAAGGAAAAAGGGAACAGCATCTAGCTGGCCCAGAACTTCAAAGCCAACCCATAGCCTGAAAGATCTTTCTGAGACCGTCAGCGAATTGTTTACCTAGTGTCCTCAGCCGACTTTGTGAATTGTAGCCTGGCGATCATGATCCTTACAGACCAGTGTCCCGTCCAAAGTTCTAGGAATGGAGTTTTGTTGTAAGAAGGTCATGGGTAGGTAGGTAGGTATCAGTGGCCGCTCCGAGGAGGTCATATACAGAAAAAATGTCCAAAGCCACCTGTTGATTTCAGTATCGTCGATCTAATTGAACGTTCCCTGCCGGTTAAGTTAGTTTAGTTTACTGGGGGGAGTCGCAGCTCCGAGCACTCAGGTCATTGTTAGGTCCAATGTAGTAACCTTGTAAATCGCCTATTCAATGGCTTCCCGCCTATGGCGTTCGCAGGTTTTAACGAATTTGAGAACATTCTCCAGAGGCAAAGAGTGTGCAGATTCGCCATTGAAGAAAACCTTCCCAAGGTGTCTTCGTCTGAGATCTAAGGAGGTCGGGCAGCTGCATGAAAAGTGCAGGGCCGTCTCCTCCTCTTCCTCACATTGGCTGCACATAGCATAGTAAATTTAGGATAGCTTCAAGTGTCGCAGTCGGCGTAGTAACAATCAAGCCTCTGAATCTGAGTTAGCAGCTTCCTGCTGTTAGCAAGTTCAGTCTCGGTTACCAGACGATGTATGCATACATCAAAATGGGTTTGATTCTGAATGTATACATCGAATGTATCCATTTTGGTGAAAGTCCCCAGGTCTTACCTATCGCATTCCTACAGCACCAGAGCAATCTACAGGATTTCTGATATTGTTCCTGGATATGGTGCTTCCACGTTAACTTGGAGTCAAAATATACTCCTAAATGCTTGACTGTTTGTGCCAACTGGATTTCAGCACCTGCTAAGGTGGGTATAGCTGCCCCACCCGACGTTCCTAGTGAACACAACTTATCCAGCTTTCCGCGCGTTCACCGTGCATTCAAGCGATCACATACTGTATCCGCAAACTTGCTGGTAATTATTACGGCTAGGTCATCGCAAATGTTTGCGCGAAAACTCCTTTGTCCTCCTGGAGCAACAGCAGGGTATCCCTTACCAGGAGCCATAACAGCGGGGAGAGAACCCCTCCCTGTGGGCAGCCCCTAAGACACCCTGCCTCAAAAGATTTTTCTCCACATTAGCTTGTGAAAGATCCAACTGATTAACAGCGGTTCGAGTCCATGCTATCTTGCCGCATCACAAATTGCCGCGAATGGGGTATAAGTGAAGGCACCTTCGATGTGCCTAGGGCGTATTCTTTTTCGGACATCGCCTTTTCAATTTTTGCCGTGAGTTCATGGAGTGCTGTCTCCGTGGATTTGCCTTTCTGGTAGGCGTGTTACCTATGGTGAAGTGGCCACTTAGGACTGTGTGTATCTCTTATGAATCGATCTACTAGCCCTTCAAGTTCTTTTAGAAGAAAGGACTGATCGATTGAAAGCTTTTTGCGTCCCTGCAGGTGAGTTTACCTAGTTTGGGAATAGATATCACCTTCGCATCACGCCAGTTATTTGGAATATAAGCATGTGCTAGAATGCACGATATATATTCCGAATATGTAGACCCAGGGCATTCATTCCCTCTGTTACTAGCGCAGGAATGATGTCATCCGGACCTGTAGACTTGTATCTATAAAACGAGTTAAATGCCCCTGTTACTTGCTCCAGTGATACTACGTTCCATATTAGATTCCAGTCTTTCGGTAGAGGGCTGTATGCACTTGTCGGCCCTGAGATGAGATTTCATATGCTGGCTGGGAAGTACACTTCAAGCAAATTGTTTGCCGTTTCTTCGTCGCATTCGGTGTACCTCCCGTTCTGTAAAAGTAAATAACCCAGCTTCTGATTACGTTCTTTAACAAGAATCCGCTTCAGCTTTGAGGTTGCTTGAAGAGAGTTAGTCTTTTCGCAAAAGCGTCACCATAATTGTGCTTGTGCTTTTCTTTAGAGCCGTCTGTGCCTCCTTATAGCGATTCACACACTTCAGAGTACGATTGAGGAGCGCTCTTGTCGTTCTTTTCTGTTTAGCCAGATCCGACTTCCACCAAGGTGTTTTACCCTTCTTTGGCGTCTTCAGTGAACAGCTTTCTTCGAAAGCTGGGAGATCGTGCTAATTGTGATCATCTGGGTTGTCTTCTAAAATCCAGCAATGGATTTGATACGCTTCCCAGGGATCGGGGCTCGGGCGCTCAGTTCTATTTTGTACGTCGCCCAATTTGTCTTCGCGGATTCCCAAATGGACTGGGTGGAGGTGAATCCATGCCCATTACGAAATCAATGCGTCTGTGATCTGAGAGTGTGATATCGTTTGACACTCTCCGATCAGAGCCGCAATATCAGGGGATGTGACTGTGATATCCATGACCTCTCGCCTGACCACGTTGAAGACAGTTACTTAAATTAAGGATCTGCAGATTGGTTCCTACTAGACTAGACTACCCTACCAACAACTAACGGTTCTTGTATGAGGTATATAAATGTCTTGCAGCTATTGATTTGGTTCGGGAACGCCGATAGTGAAGAAAGTTCCCGGCCTATCGGCTCTCTCCTGCTTTGCTGTCTAGCAGTATCCAGGTGGAGGTGTTGAGGTTATTTTGGACACCAAGTTGTTTCAGAACCTCAGCATCATTAGCATTAGCACCAGTAGCTTTGTACTGATGAAGGGGGTAAGTTGCTCCCGAAATATATATATATACACTATAAAATAAAATTGTAGTTTGGAGTAAGCTGCTGATCTATCAATTTTAAGACTTAACTACAAATAGAAGACAATATCCAACCTCTCAGCACCAATACACTCTTCTTCTGAAAGCCAGAGGAAGAACTTTTTGAACGATGGCAGCTCCAAGGCATCGTTGTTGGGGGAACATTATTGCCAGAGCCACTCGTTCGTATCTTTGTCGGCAAAGTTTAGCCGTAACATTTTACGGGATACATCTACCTACTCAAAGCAAAGTTTAACGCCTTGCAAGGATGTAGTTCTTACAGATAGGAGGAGTCGCCTCCTAAGCTGTTCGCACTGCTCAGTATCGTAACCAGATGGATTAGACTCGTCATACAGGACCCATCCATCGGCTTCGATAGCCTTAGCTGCGAATGAAAGCCTAGCCGCTGCTGGCCGACTCCTCTTTGCTGCCTTTTTATGTCGAAGAGTTGAGATCGTCCGAGGACCGCTGCCACTTCGGCTTCCCCTTATTCACAGGTGCCCCGAACGATCCTTTCTCATCAACCTTCGCATAGCTTGTAGGTTGTGATTTGCTCGAAGGTGGTTTGCTCGAAGGCTATTTGCTGTCCGTGGACAGGTACTTGGGCAAGACTTTAGCCTCAGCGGTTGGGGCCGATTGGAGCCTGGGGTCAGGAGTGCTGACAGAAAGGGCCTGCTTCGGCTCGTCCGTTAAGAATTGGGTTCCAATTAGATTGATTAACCCCTGTAACCCGGAACGATAGTCACACCTTGATTACCGCTTAGCTTCAGATGCCACCTCTCGTTTCCTAGAGAATCTTCCTTACTGAGCTCCCCACCACGACAAGGTAGATAATCGTCGAAGAACAAACCAGGGTTAGTGATCGAGCGATGAATGTTTATCCTTGATTAACAGCCATGCGCATCTTGCATACGCTATCACATGTGTTCGAGTGCGTTACTCTGTACAATCTTTCGAAGGGCCGACTATATCTCTGCCGAGCTGTCTTCTGCGACAGTGTTTCTTAGATTAGAGTTTTTGGACATCCAGTCCACAACTGCAGCTTTTCTGTCTGTTCTGCTTACTTGGAAAATGATAGGTTGATGCTTACTGCGATTGTAGGGTCGTTTACCGCACCTTCTGCTGTTTCCTCCGGGGATGATTCAATTCTTCTTATGGAAGTGGTAGCATTTTCTTTTGCCCGCGTCCAAACTCAATTAATAACTTCTTTTTAAGTACGCCTATTGCGATTCACGGATTTACTTAGGTCCAACAAATACCTCTTTACCTTCAGCTTCCGCAATATCGCTGTTTACATGTGCTCTCTTCCCGCTTTAGAGCATTTGGTCGCGATCTTTCTTGTAGTTTTTCTTCATCGTAGTCCAAATGGAGTCTTCGGTATCTTTCTATGGATAATTAGATAAATTTTTGGAGGATATATTCATTGATTCTGGCATTTTGGAGTCCATTGTGGAGCTGTCTTGGCGAGACTCTACACCTATATCGTCTCTGGTCCGTATATCATCCGAGAGTGTTGACGTTGAAGATGTTTGCGTTATTGTTTGTCCAGTTGACTTCCTTTTCGTGAAAGAACTGACAGGTTCCTTTCTTCTTCTCTAGATTCTGCTGAGAAATAAGGTCGCCCTTAATGTTAATACCTGATTTTTATTTTTTGCCCATTCGAAGGCCAGTTCAGCCAGTTTTGTAATCATTATAGATTCTGAACGCGCTTTTGTCTGTATCATTTTCAGCCTTAACACCAATTGGTGCCGGAAATTTCCTTTCATCATTGTTCCAGCCTCAGATCAGTTTTATTTTTTGCTGTTTGTCGTTGTTAATACTCTAGCCTTCCTCGCTTCTAACTGGCACTTCATTAACACTCGCTAGTTGGTTGCTCGCCTCATGTCACAATGGGGTTTATATTCCTTACTCTTGTATTATTTAAATTTAATTAGGTCGCTTTCGAACAACAGTCGGGGAACGCCGCCTTATCAATCATGAATACCAAAGGATAAAAACCAGTTAGAATCTGGGTGGGGATATAACTAATCCGTACCAGCAATCACCTCCCTTATAGATAGTCTTGCATTCCCTAGCAAGCGAAGGGAGGGGATTTATTCCAGCGATCACGATCACAGCCAGCGCAGAACGTCAACCGCACCGAGCATTCTCCATTTTTCGACATAAGACCGAAACTGCATCATTACAGTCTTCTCCAACCATCACAGGATACAGGGTCGGGATTTCCCGCGTATCTAAGATGACCTCTTGGGTTTTTCTTTTCAGCGCAGGGCCGAAACCATGGACAGTCCTTCCTTCGATTATCCGTCGCATGAATATGATGGTTTGCTGGTGTGTATTCACTGGGAACAAACATTTCCAGCAGAAATACCTTGGATTCTAAGGTGTAGTAACACATACTCAACAGCTTTTATAGCTCGAAAATCCAGCACCCGTACAATCCAGGTATAACAGAAAGCTCGAATCATTCCAACGTTTCCATCAGTCTTTAGACGTCCTTAAAAGCACTGTTGTGATTCCTTCTATTCTTCATCTATTGCTTCTACCGGAGTCGCGCTTCCTGAAGAAACTGTCTAAGGCAGAGGGATCAGCATTAACAGGTGGTCATAATATACGAGGATATAGACAATTACATCGAAGAGTCAGGAGGAGAGGGAAAAACGGCGGAGTTGGGAGCATAGGGATCGTCTTGGCTTTTTTTATAAATGAGTCCTTCGATTACCTTCCTTTAATTTACCTATGTCTTTAGGCGTCTCTTTTTAGGAGGGTTTAGCAAGTTTATTTGTCCCACTAAAGTCTTGTATGAGGCAATAATAAGCTCTCCCATTATCGTCAAGGGCAAAAGGACAAATATTTCCTGTTTCTCACCATTTGGAAGCTTTAATTAAAGAACTAGGAAATCAAGACACAACACCGCGCTTTAATTGCACCTTCAAGGCATATATGTCGTATCCATTATTTATGAGGATTAAGTCTAGAAGGCTTCCATGGATATATTATAAATGCATAAAATAATAGCTTCCCATTCCATGTCATATACACTTCCCTCTTCTAAGAACTACATTTGTAAGTTGATACCCAATAACTGCATTCAGAAAGGGCAGCTAGAATATTCCATCGCTCCGGCTAGATTATGGTTATTAACTTCGGTAGACATCTATAAACATGTCACGTGTAAAATTGCTTTATTATAATGAATGTCACCTTAAGCCCACGAAGTCCTGCTACACATGGATATGATAGTTTTGGACATTTTCTGTGCATTGAATCTAATAATCTACTAACGACCGATGGATATTTTTTGTTATAATTAACACAATGTCCACATGCCTAGCTAGAAATAGACTTCGAGCTTTTGATGAGGTATCTCATTTAACCTTTCGGAATTGTAGGCGTGTAGATATGTGAGAGCTGCTGAAAGAAACATGTCCTTTGCTTTTTTTTTTATGATTTTCATGAAATTAATTGGTGACACTGACCGCATTATTAATAGCTTTATTAATATTAATCGGATCTCATATGTTGAGTTCTTTGTTGGCTAAATACTACTAATCATTTTTATCTTCAGATAAACATGAAGGTGCAGGTGTGAGTGCTGACTTTTCTTATATTCGGTGAAGTCCTCCCTGAGCACTAGCACACAGCCAAATGTGACACTGTACCATATTTTTTGTAGGCACAACCATCGACTGGTCAAAATCTTCACAGTCGCTCCGAAACCCCGACGAATGAATGACCTATTATATAATATATCATCCTTTCCGTTAGTAGGCAACTCAATAGGTTTAGATTTGAAGCCTTTGAATGGCTAGAAATCTCTTTCAACCTATTTCCGTTACCAAGAACGTCCTTGTAGTCTAGTGGAAAGGATTCAAATCATGTTCAGGGCATGCCTCTTCTTTTTTAGCCTTTGTCCTATTCCGAAGCGGGTATGACACCTCTTGATCGGTTGCGCCATACAGTGAATCTGATTTGACATATGTTGCGTTTTTTCAGGATCTGTATTCAAACAAAGTGCCACCAAATATCTGTTTACAGAAAGTCATAAATTTCTTAGCGTTGCCATCACGGGCCTCAAAATTTCATTTCCATGTCCAAGGAAGTTGTTGTCAGACTCCGCCTTGGCATTCTGGTTGCCCATCACCACTGTAATGTCACTTTTACGAAGCTTTTCTGAATTGCATTGAGTTGCTTATACAGAGCCTCCTTCTCCCTGTATCAGAAGTCTTCCGTAGTCCGTAGGACTCTACTACTGAGAGAGACTCCGATCCTGGGTCCCAGGATATCATAGTGTCCCTTGTATGTCTACTGATCACTCCTTTGTGGAATGAGGGGTTTTTATAAGAAACTTTTGATTCACATAACAATAACTGTGCAAAAATAATTTCTATACTAACATTTTTTTCTTTTTTCTTTCCAGGTAAGTTAATGTGGTTCAAAAATCTAACTTGTAAGTACAATCTAAATAAATCTTCTTATTACGCTGAATGAATATAATAATACGTCCTCCGGCTTGATTTGTGTTCACCTAGAAACAACTTCTAATTGTCACAAACATCCATGCCCAAGCGTCTCAAATATCCATGACCGGAAGTAACAGTATCTACGAATACCACTCATCCAACTTGACCTGCAGTGAACATTAATCCGATACCGTACTCACACTTGCTTTCGACAGATTTTTCAAACTACAAAAGAGGTGCACGAATGCTCCCATATTATTCTCAGAATTCCTACCAAAAGAGGAGCTTGTATATCGGTATCCTGAAGCATTCACTTATTTCAGACGCCAGTCAGAGACTATTTTTGATTGGTAAAAACCATGATGTTCCAACATATGACGACCAGTGCCCTCCTCTGTGATCTACTTCTAATTTTATGATTATTGTTGAATACCTGGTTTTGTCAAAGGCCTGGTTTGAATCCAGTCACGAGGCTTTCAAATCCGCATCCAGCGTATCAAGCCACCGTTTTTTCGGCCGGTCATGCTAGCTTACCATCGATCTTCGCAAGTGAATCCTCGTTGACACAAATCAATTTACCATACTATCGAAGACGCCTCCTTCGTAGCTTTCTATATCCTCATTTCGGATGTGATCATGGCGTGTTATGCCATTAGTACAACACAACACTTTCATAATCTTTTATAGCCGCTCATCCCTCAGAACCATAGAGGGCGACAGGGTAAATTTTAGATCTGAGACGTTCGATGATATATCGGTCACAATAAACAGATCTGTGGAACACAACTTCATCCAGGTTGGGCTTAATGCGTAAAGCAATTTCATAACGCAGTTCTCCATGGGCTGATAGTTTTGACCTGTGATACTTAGATCGTTCAGTTTTTGACAAGGTACTGCCACTGACAGTGATAGTGCCTATTTCATGAGGATCAGTCGACTAAAGTTTAGTTTTATTCAAATTCAATCTGAGACAAGCTGATCAGCTCTGCCAGAATACGTTAGGAAAACATCATCTGCAAAAAGCAATGTATGGAGGGCGGAAACGTTGGATGTCCCGTGTGACAGTGTCCATAACAAGAACAAAGAGGAGTGGAGCGCAGATACTCCCTTGAAGAACACCAACACGTGTCTCTGTTGGTGTTCTTCAAGGGAGTAGGAGTAGGATTTTGATACACCCTTTACTTTTCTGTTCGCGGTAGAACCCAGCACGCTAGTTCTTCTGGACCTAAGTATTGTCGTAGAGCATACCAGATGAGATCGTATGGCACACTGTCAAACGATTTCTAAAGATCCAAAAATGGGATGTAAAGTGTGGCAGACGCTGCTCACGGTGTTGCTTCTTGACTGATCGCGCAGCCCGTATTGTGCCCGTACTTCCGCCGATTTTTGACAATCCCGACGTGATTCATGGTTATTTGATCATCCAATATCTCTTTTGATATATTGGTTCTTTGGGCCACAAGACCTTAGCCTTGTCTACTAAAATGCCGATTACTCCGGCAAACTGAAAATAACAGCTCCTCCATAGGCCTTTCGTAAGCCCTCTATGGTGGTTAGCTTCAAACCAAAAAATCTGAACTGCCTTTTGAATGCAGGATATCTTCCCACGAGGTGACCTCGTTTGTTTTCTAGCATTTTCTAGTAGTCTCCTGTCTTCGAGCCCTTTCTCCAGTTTACTAAGCCGACGCTTTCCCTACTTTACCGCGAAAGTTGTTCGCTGTCGACTCTCTAGTCTGTTGCTTCAGCTCTGGACTTGCTTTCACCTTTCAAAGAATATCAGCATAAGATTCACCAATTCTTTTTGAAAAGAATTATTATTTCAGCACGCATCTTCTTTTTATCGCTTTTCTTTTTCCTGTTGTTTCTGAATCAGTGTTCGTGCTTCCGATTAGAGAAAATGTTGCTTTGAATTTAGTTGTCATCGGAGAAGTAGTATCATCACATCTAGTGGGGGCAAATAAAGACGAAGTTCTAGGATGTGCCTTCCTTTGTACCACCTTCGACTTGACTCAAGAGAGCTGGTTGGTTTTCCTGGTTATGGCAGCTTTTCTTCTAGCTACGATTTCTTTGTAGGCTGGATATGCGTTATAATTAGATGGATACTTGGTGTAATAACTAATGGAATTGCAGGATGGCTAAAGAACCATCAGAGTTCTCCACCATCACTAATGTTGGGTGACCTATCCCAAAACCTAAAGGAAATGACGGGATTCGTGTTGAAGGTCCACCCGCACCTGAGTGCAGCTCTAGTAAATTCAGGCCTCCTTAATGAGGTCGGTTGTGGGAGTCTAAAACTTGAAATACGGTACGGGGAACATCGCGAGAATCTAGCGAAAAATGCCCATTCGTGATCGAGGGAGAGGATTCATGTGTTTCTTTTGCCTTAAATCTTAAAGAAACGCAGCTTTTACTGATATCGACCTATTAAGAGTATCATCACTTACTATGGCGAAAGATGCATTGCCATGATTCTCATGCGGGTTGATGTCGTCCCATATTTAGTCATTTCACTTGTTTCCGTAACTATTCATCTTAAAATGGTCTACTTCTCTAAAGACGATTTTTTACTCAAAACTGGGATCCTATATCCAACACTCCGAAGCCCGTTCCCTTTAGATGGATTTAATTTGAGTGGATACAACTCCAAATCGAAATGCGAAATTCACCAAGTTCTTGATGAGAAACTGAATGCCTCGGATTCCTTCCCACACTTTTATGGACAGAGTCGACGTTATTGGCCAATGTGGCGTTCCTTTGTTATAAGATGGTTAGCTGATAGTTTACTGATCCTGATCGTCCGGAATTTGCATTATGTTATAGGGCCACCACACCTACCGGAAAATTGCCCAACGTTTGGACCAACAAACACGCATTTGGATAATTAATTTTTCTCATTTGGACGTGTTACTCAATCGTCTTATTTGTCATAGTAATTTGGTATTACAGAATAGCAGAATAACAACATGGCTTCCACAGTCGGTGAATATAGATCTTCCTTTATCATATGGTTGTCAATCACTTTTTGTTGGGGTATAGCGCATCAACTCATCGTACACGGTCCGCTGAAAAGCTTTTGAGTAACTGTGGTGGTCACCATCCATGTGTTACTCCCATATAGCAATACAGAAAGAACACTAGCATAGAACAGTCTCACCTTGATGTTGGTATTGAGATAACTACATTTCCAAATCTTCGCCAAGGCAGCGAAAGCGGATCTAACGCTGTTGACGCGTCAGGTAACATTCAGATCGGTGCCACCATCGGCAGAAACAATGCTTTATAGATATACAAATTTATCAACGCCTTCGAGACTCTGCCTATTATTGCAGACAGGGAGATGAGACAGGAAAAACGACGGACCTTCAGTCTGAGAGCCTTATATTTGTTGGTGTTTATCTTGAATCCAACTCTACTTGCCTCCTTTTCCAAATTCAAAGCCATTTGATCAAGGCGCACGACGATAACAACAAGAAGTAATACCGGTAACACGATGTCATTCTGGCGGACTCTACTTTGGACCTCTAATTCCTCTGATCTTACCTAGATGCAGCACGTGGCATTTTCCGCCATCGTATGTCGCTCTGATAATAACTTCAAGTTTCTTCGGAAAGCTCCTCCTGCATATAGGACGCTAGATATACTTCCTTTCTTGTTGAGGCTGTCGAAAGCCTTCTCGACATCGATGAAGGACAGGTGCAACGCCTCTCCCCTTTGTTCCGAGATGATCTGTAGGATGTTGATGTGGTAAATGTAAGAGGATCCGGAACAGAAACCAGTGTGTTCCCCGTCGATCAAGCTTTCTTGGATGCATTCCAGGATTATTTTAGCCATTACCTTTGGAACAGCATCGATCACATTGCAATCTTAACGATCATCCCCTCTCGGATTTCCAGTATTTCCCGTATGAGTACAAATAGCAGATCTGCGAAAACCGCGGGTGCAGGGATAAGTAACTTTCCTTCACAGTACCATCGAAAGATTTGCGACTACATGCAAGCTGTTTCGTGATGCGGTATGCACTTTTGAAATCATTGCGTTCTGCGGCATCTTTCGCTTCCCTCACCAGCGCAATGGCAAATTCCCTTTTGTCACGGCCCACACTTGTCGTAAGGGGTGACTAAAAGGGATAG
This sequence comes from Hermetia illucens, assembly GCF_905115235.1. Taxonomy (NCBI): domain Eukaryota; kingdom Metazoa; phylum Arthropoda; class Insecta; order Diptera; family Stratiomyidae; genus Hermetia; species Hermetia illucens. The sequence continues at coordinate 15,856,092 of NC_051854.1, forward strand.
GAATTTGTCGGCTAGCAACCTGGGACTTCATTGGAATTGCAGGATGGCTAAAGAACCATCAGAGTTCTCCACGATCACTCATGTTGGCTGACCTATCCCAAAACCTAAAGGAAATAACGGGATTCGTGTTGAAGGTCCACCCGCACCTGAGTGCAGCTCTAGTAAATTGTATCGGTACTACGCACTTGCGTTCTTTATTAGGTTAGCTTAGGAATGTATGGGGAACAGGTGTTTTTGGCATCTCAATCACACAAAATGTCATTGACAAAATTTCAGGCCTCCTTAATGAGGTCGGTTGTGGGAGTCTAAAACTTGAAATACGGTACGGGGAACATCGCGAGAATCTAGCGAAAAATGCCCATTCATGATCGAGGGAGAGGATTCATGACAGATCACATCCCCAGTCGGTGTTTCTTTTGCCTTAAGTCTTAAAGAAACGCAGCTTTTACTGATATCGACCTATTGGGAGTATCATCAATTACTATGGCGAAAGATGCATTGCCATGATAGGAATTTGTCGGCTAGCAACCTGGGACTTCATTGCTACCGAAACTTCAACGACGCCTCCTTATAGAGTCTGAACTTACGGCTAGGACCTTTGGCTATCGAAAACATCGGGAATTGCGCACACTCCTCGACAATAATAGCGGAGGTTCTCAGAATGCTCTGGAGGTTAACCATATTCTTTATGTCATTCCCTTAATTTTATGTCGAATAGTTTCGTTCAATACAGTCAGGGGTTATTAGTGTACGTCTAGTATCGTGAAAAAAGTTGTTGATAATAACTTTCACTAGTCCGTAGTCCTTTCTGATCAATAGGGCACTGCCGGTGTTGATAGATATGTGAGCAGACTGACTCAAGAAGTGCCTTTCTAGTCATCAAGCTTCGTGGAAATTGTGCAAGAGCTAAGAAAGTTCGTTGCCGTCACTGATTTTGCAGATTCTCGAGAAATTCGAGGGTGGGTTTCCAAACCGGGGAAACTGATGGATTGATGACGTGTTGCGAAATTACACGATATTCGTTAACTTTGGATCAAGGATTATCTGCGTACCTGAACAGGGGTATTTTCAGATAAGCACGGTATAACCTTAACATACGGTCTTCTAGGTTACGTCAGTGTATTCCAAGAGTATGTATTGATAATACTGGAGACTTATCAATGACTGGTATTTGATGCCCCTGATCCCCGACAGTAATATAGTCATTCCGATCAACATTTAAGACGCTATTAAAGCTCAGTGGTAGCAGTCTCCATACTAGTGGGCAACACAGACATGCTGAACCATCTGTTTGATAAGCTCAATGCCACCATCGTCTGAGTTCCCGGTTATATGAAAGAATAAATGAGCGGACCGACGCTCGACAGGCGTAATTTGCATTGGTAAGTCTGGCAGATAAAACTGCACGCATCACTTGACACCCGCTGACTTTACAAGATGAGGACTGCGCTTCTATCCAATCACAATGGGTTTTGAACCAGATGCGCGGAAATACGTAGAAAATTACGATGGTCTGCACGAGACACGAGTCTATAGGTGACCATTCCACCAGACTCGGTATACCATACATTATGCACCATTGAATATGTGCAGAGGAGAGAGAAATCACTTCCTGTGCAATTGTCCAGTTTTAGTTACAGTCAGGTTGCGGTCACTAGGTACTTTTTAGGGATCTCGAAGAGATCTCTATCTGTAGAAGGGGGGAGCCGGTTAGATTCTGGTCTGTGGGATAGGCAACAAAAGCCACGGTCTAATCAGTTTGTAGCCTTTCTCTAAGCTACTGTACTCTTTTTGAAAAGGACTACTTGCAGTGAAGTGAGCACTTCCCTGAAAGTCAAAAATAGTTGATGATTTCGTCGCAGGACAGAGTCAGTTCTTTAGATCCTTTTACCTAGTAGTTTGCATCCAGTAGGAGCAACGAGAATTGATTTAATTTCTTTGGCCGGAAGGGGTGAAAGGAGCTGGAACTTATAGTCGATTTCCATTTCAATATGGAAAAAATAGCGTCTCGTCCAGATAAATTAAACAAGGAACATCCGTCCCCGTTAAGAAGATTGAGTAAACTCAAGGGGTGGTCAATAAAGTCATCTCGAGTTATTGCTATTAATGAGTGAGCGACCACCAGTCGTGTTTGTACCTATATTATTCGTGATAAACTCGGCTTCCATTATGTCTTCCTCCGATAGATACCAAGCCAGCTTTATTAAAGACTCAAGTTCAGATGTACGTCTGTCTCAATGGTAAAAGGTCAGTTGACCACTAGAGTATAGAATCGATATACCTCGTATCATCATAGATTGCTTATCATGTTTCAGGTCGTAAATAGACCTTTAAGAGAAGGATCCATAGAAGAGAGCGCAAATACCAATAAAGCGTTTTACACAGACTTATTGGAAGATAAGCTTGCGTCACATGGTCTCCCACATGACTCATAACAAATTTGGCTTTAAGGTGCTATTTTTCGACCCACTTTTTGTGGAAATGAGCAGTAAAATTGCAGATATATCGGATAAGGACCTCATTTCCTTTATAACTTCTTGGTCCTTACTACAGTTAGGAAGGAGGCGGAGAAATTTCTTGACGGCTTCGGTTTTTTTATTACTTAATTTTCTTACTATTTACCTAAGTGATAACTCTATAGCCTGCCATTGGGTAGCGGAAAGACGAACATAAAGAACCATGACCAATTGGAGGCTGATGCTCGACCAAATTACACATCGAACTATCATATGGTGAGAGATGTTTGAGGCAAATTACTTCCTTACAACTTGCAGAGATGCAGATGAAAGTTAAGGAATACGGAAGACTTACAAGACTATATTACCGTATGGATTATTGAAAGCTTTTTTAGATCTATGAGGCAGATTAAGGTTAGTGTTTTCCATTGATACCACGAAGAATGTCCATTTCAACGACTAGGAGTGCATACTGAAGAGAGTGTTTAGATCACTTAATTGCAAATACATCAGTTGAAGACCTCTTTTTTCGATAATCCATAATAATATCCTAGTCTTTAGCACAGTTATGGTATCGAGAAGGTTTACTCGTTTCCTATACTTCAAAACCAATCTCGTCCACACTTCTGTTTCTAACCATGCGTTTGTCCTTTATATGCCACCTCAGCAGTACCGGGGCAATTAGGATCATCATCTTCAAGAAGTTCAGTAGAGTGTGGTATGGTCTGAACTGGGGAATTCCAAACACTGCGGAAAATAATGGTCCGTTTTTGAGGAGTGCCTTGTTTAAGTCCTTGGATAAATCTAATATTAGATTTATACTTGCTTCCGAGAGGTAGTCTTAACAGATAGCGTTAGAGGAAGAAGACTACTCCCTAGAGATCTAGGACCTAAAAATATCGTCAATCTCTGTTGCCTGATTATACCCAGCATAGGAAGTTAAAGAACCACAAACTATTATCCTTTTCAAATTTCTATTCGCTACAAACTTGAACTATTTTTTATGTTTCATAACCCCGGGGTCAACTGAGGTCTCCCAACTCTAATCAGTGCAAATTCATGCATGAATAGCCAATTCCCTAGTAAATGACAGTTTCGTTGCCACAAGGGAAACGCATACCGACTTTGATCATATTATCACAGCATATTACTACAGCGTATTGACAACATCAAAGGAATATCTATCTAATATGCAATTCCGATTTGAGAGCTGACGTCGATAGTACTTTTGAGGGATGATTGACTGCAATCCAATAAATATTTCATTTTCCACCTGATGGTCAACACAAGTGTACTTTCGACGTATCCTTGTGTAGGAGCTCATCACTTTGTCGAGCTAAAATTTGGATCCGATAGTGACCTATTTCCAATTCGGCTATTTAATTTAATCCTGCAGGTCATCCATGCACAAAGGGTTGGAAGTGCATATGGAGGGACCACGGAAGGATAGGAGTTTGAGGTTTGTTTTCGAGATTAATATCAGAAGCATGTATGCTCCTTTGAAATGGAATTAAGAGGTTAATTGAATCAAAACACAAAACATTTCATAAAATAGTGAAACTTTCTTCCTTTCTCCTGGAAAGGACAAAAAACTAAATACTCGTACAACCTCGCTGACCTAGATATCTTGATGGTGTTCGTTCAAGACCTCTCAAAACTTTTCGAGAGATTTCAATTACGGCAATTTGTAGTTGAACTAAATCGGGATAAAAACAGCGAAGTCTCTATTTGTCCTTGAACAGCTAGAAAGTTTAGAGGGTGGCGGAATGCATTGATAGCTACGGAAACTGTTGGCAAGGATATGCGCTAATTGTGTGTTACGCTCGGTCACATATTTTCTACTTGTTTCAAAACTGATTGAAATGTGCAGTTCAATTACGACAGGAGGGTCCTCCTGTTGGTTATGGAGTTGGTAATTTGTCATGATCTGTGGGGAAGTTCAAGAGGATACCTTTCAGGATGTCTAAAAATAGGTTGGAGGGATTTATGTATATTGAGTTCCGCTGAAGCTGAAGAACTTGACAAGAATTGCTGTCAAGGTTAGGTACTTATTCGTGCAGAGTCAGTGAATGCTCATTTATGTATCTGTATTTTGATTTGTATCTAATATCTGAACAATAATTGGTTCGTGTTAGAAATTCACTATTAGCCAAGCGTTACCCATGACTCTATGCAGTTCAAAAATATTTCGTAATTTCAGAGCTAATTAATCGTTTCGAAAAACTGCAAACGTCTTTCCACCAACGCATACTGAAAGTCACCGTCAGATACATTTCACCTTCATAGCAATCTTAAGATGAATTGGTTGTATCGATTTCCCATTAGAAGCAGAATTAAGTGGCTCCATTTTCTTCGGATATCCTCCGTAGTTCAAGTACCATTTATTACTGCTTGTGACGTACAGTGATGTGTTTGCTCTGAAGGGGTTAAGAGCCTCGTATGTAAGAAAGCCATCAACAGAAATGCACTTGCGAGTAAGTGGTATATCAACGACAAATTGCTTTATGATGGACAATAACGGACCAATTAGTTGTGGCGGTGGGGTCGGTTGTCAATGGGATAGACAGCGGTTGATTTAATTGCTGATATGATTGTGGTAATGAAGGGTAAACATTGAAGCACCGATGAGAGGGATGATGCCGATGGGAGATAGTCGTATATTTTTTTCATCTTCCCCTGGAAGTTCCAAACAATTTTAAGCATTTTGGCAATTCTGACAAGTATCTAATATCATTTCACTTAATGCTATAAAAAGTATATCCAAGAGAAGCATTCCTTATTTAGAAAGGCACAGGATATTTTTCCTGAAGAAAGTAGTTCCAATTAACCACAAGTCCTTGCATGTAAGATATGTATCATCATCGCCATTCCCCAAGATTGACGACGTCTACGAGGTCTATTCAAAAAGTGTCCAAACTTTTATGTTGCGCCAACAATTATTATTAAACGCCATAGGCAGGATTAGAACAGTAGAGAAGTTAACAAACTCAAGTGAGTAGCATTTGGTCGAGAAACTCTAAGTGAGTTGTGTAGCATGAGGGACTATTTTACTGCCTCAGGAAGGCAATACAGAACCTCTTGCTCCTTTATGATATTAGTGCCTTGTGACACATGCTCATGATGAAACACGCCACTATAATGAAAAAGGATGGCCAATATGGTTTTGGTATTACTGTGGACGTCGGTTGCTTTCTTTGGACCCCGTGATGTTACATGCTTTCATAGTGATGATTGGAATATCACGAATGGGATAGTGTTAAGAAAATTTGAATCACTGTTCACACGCTACAACATGCCTTTCTAATCCCTACATGAAATTGTTTCTGCTCATCTATCAGCAATCCTGGCATAAATTTTACTACGATCCTTCTGGCGGCCAAGTTTCCAGTCAAATTGATTGAAAGGATTTGATACCAATATTAATTTCGTCTGCAATTTCTCTGATGGCTTTCTGTCACCAGATCCTTATCTCTCTGAAAACATTATTTTTATATGTTGAAAACCTATCAAAAAAGGACTTCTCTACTTTTGAACCGTTGGGGTGCGCGGCAATGGTGTTCCTCCAGAAAAACGTCAGCAGAGGCCTGAAAAGCAGGCTTATGGAGCTGAATAAATTCCTTCGGTCGCATTTGTTTCTACAGGCGTACATGTTGAGCAACAGAAGACGCACGAAAAGGAGGAGCAATTGCGCTTCCTGTAAGTCCCAAACATATGGCAGGCAGTCCATGGCCGAGCGAACTGGAGAAAAAGCGAAAAGAGGAAGGCGCATTTGATGGGGCCTTCGCCCAGGTAACCTCATGGGCTCAAAAGAAGAAGGCAACGAGGACAAGAGGCAACACCGCACAGCGCCGGGAGGCAAGTCCTTTGCGAAAGTCCTTAGCGAGAACCATTATAAGATCAAGTCCGAATACAGTGGTGCAGGAGTGTCTTTCATTTATAAAATAAAGGGTGTTGGAGTCCTCGTCGAATTAGCTCCGGAAACAACAGAATAAAATACGTTTTGTGAAGCGGACTAAGAGTTATTGGGAGAAAAGGCTCTGGTTTCTAGTCTAAAACCCACATGCTCTTTAGAAATACGAGATCTTGCCTGCTCACAGAAAGAACCGAAGTAGAAGAGACCATCAAGTGGGAATGTCTTGAGGTAATCAATCCCCGGATTGGTATGACTTCTGCGAATTGTCGAATCCAAAATTTCGCTGTAGTGGAAGTTGTCGAGTCAGAATTGGTTTGGTGATACGAAAAATATGAATTCGGGCCGGCTCCACCAAGTATTACAGATGCTTAGATTATGGGCGCATGTCTGCAATCTGCTTCTAGGCAGAAGTCGTGCTTGCTGTTAGTGCAGTTCGCTACGGAGATAAAAACCGATCTAGTGCTCATCAATGAACACCATCGGAACCAGAATCTAGCTTCATGGCAATCCGACTTATCAAGTACCACTACCATTACCGTTTTCGGTGGCAATGGTGTTGGCTGGGTTCGGTATTTAGTTGAAAGATTTTTCAGCACCTATCTAACACCGAATGAAACGATGTCGTGTATACTTTCGGCGCAGGCTTGGTGCTCTGTAGGACACTGGTTTGGGCACGAAGAGTGCGTGTCATGCTTGGAAGTGACTTTAATACCAGGGCACTTGAATGGGACATGTCTCACCCAGATTCGAGAGGAAAACGAATACTCGAAATGGTAGGGAGAAAGGGGCACATCGTTTTCAATACCGGTTCCACTCCAACATTCCTATGCCCAGGCTTCGAAGGAAGCATTTCAGACGTAACCTTTGCGTCGAAATCACTGGTATGGTTGGTGAAAGGGGGTCGAGTTCTGGAAGATTTCTTGGCAAGCTTGATGGTTGCATTCGAAGTGATTAACTTCACCTCTCGGTGCGCACCAGCCTGCCTTCTTTCTGTTCAAAAATATTGGGCAAGTTGGATAGAATGAAGCTACAGTTTCTCCGATTAAATGGATTTAAGCCTTTTCTGAAAATAATAATTATGTTGGGACTTTTTCAATTGGAGGGACATTTAAGTTTGTGAGTTTAGGAAGAATGAGGAAACACTTTTCATAGGACTATGGATGTTATTTTGTCGTAATCGAAATCGCATTGGTGTTTGATAGAATAAAGTGGGTGGCAAGTATCTTTACTGTTCCATACTATGAAGTTTTTCAAGTGCATTCTTGACATCATTCAAATAACCGTGAATCAAGCCGGGTTCGTCAAGAACTGCGGAATTACTGACGCAATAAGCGCTGTGCGATTATTCATGGAAAATCATGAAGGGCACCATCGCCCCCTTCACATTGCATTTATGGATTTATCAAATGCGATTGACCTTGTGCCAGACGAACAAAAGTTCCGAAAAGTAAAGTTCGAGGTATGGTGCGTATATCAAAACCATTTTATGTCTCTGTTGATGTTCATTAAAGATGCGGCTTCTCGCCATTTTTTTTTGTTCTTATTATGGACACTGTCACACGGGTCATTCTATGTCCGATGTTTTCCTTATGTCTCATAGCCAAGCGGATCTTGAGGAACTTGTTCAAAAATAGGATGATCGCCTCATCTAGGACGGTCTTAGATTGAATCAAAATTAAACAGAGGTTTTGACAACCGATCCCAATGAAACAAACAGAATTTTTTCGGGAGGGGAGATGTTTTGAGGTAGGTTTAGGTATTGTTAGGTTAATTTGTCGAGGCAACAACATGTGTCTTTGAGTTTCCTGTCAAGAGTCATTTCTATGGCGAAGAGGGTCGACATTCTTTCGCGGAATGATCTGTTAAGCCTCAGAAAAACGCACTGCGGGGGTGTAAACTTAAAAATGTCTGAGGCGTGTTCCAAGTAAGTATCTGGAAGTAATTAGCAGTAAGTGGGCATTCACTCGGCAGAATAGTCATTATATGCACATCTCTCACATTATAAACAGCACAATGAAAGGCAGGTTTGATGTTGCATATACTTGCCGGTAGATGCATTGCGTTTATCTAAAGAGGGTTTCTTTGAATTTCTGCGTACATTCAACTGAACAAAAAAGATTTTCGCACGACCATTTTGAATATATGGGGACGCCCCTTAAATTCAACGTAGAACGATGCTACTCATCATATTCGTGATCATTGATAGTTTCCCTCTTTCTACCAAATTTCGTATCAATAGTAGTAACCATTTCTGGGAAAATACATGTAACAGAAAGGCAGTCGGACCGACGGAAAAACAGGCAGATAGACACGTAACATGAGGAGTTACCAGATTTCCCATCAGACGCGATTCCAGTTGGCCAATAGAGGCATACCAATTGAGTCCTTTCAGACTGTGGATTCGCAAGTGTTTGTTCATCTCTGCTGTGTAAGCCTAAATCGCTATGGGTATCGGCGACTTTTGGGAGTGAGCGAGCGGGCTTCCGGTCGTCGCAGTGCCTCGCTGAGTGACAGCTTGGCCATCATCGTATCTAATGTTGATTTGCTGAAGAAGGTATTCAAGCGAAATATCTCCTTATGAAAACCAATGTTTAAACCGAAGACAAATAAATTGAAGGAGGATCGCTGGACGACAAAAATGGTAACAACACTCACCGCATTTGCTTAAAAGGAGCAACAGCAGAAGGTACTTCAGGACTAAGAAAGTCACCCATTAAAAAGACGCTCGTTAACTATGAGATCTCGGCCAATGCCGAAGATTGGAAAAAAATAAAACGGAGAGAAGGTCAGCGAGCGCCAAGGCGAAGATCCGAACTCATGGAGAGCCGAGTCCTGATCTGGAGGAGTTACCCTTCACACAGCTTAGTGTCAAAATAGTTGAACTACTGGAACTTATCAAGGACCAGTACACGGCACGAAGCTATAAAAAAAGCAGAAAAAAGGCATCCCAGCGATTCCGAGAAATGGAACTAGAAACATGCAAGGGAGAAACCATGTCCTCCAACTGCAAGCTCCGGCGATTGAAACAAAATGCAAAAGGAAGGAAAATGGTGAATGGACTGAGGTCACAAACAACAAAAAACCAAACCAAAAAAACCAAGGATCTCGATTAAGTGACTCCAAAGGTGAAATTTGCACTGTCTTGAAGGAATGGTTCAAGGTGGAGTTGCCAAGGAATCTACTGCGGATTTGCGACATACTTAGGCTAATGGCTAACGGAGGCAGCACAGAAATGGTTGTCGGTCGGAAAAGTTCGAATTTAATGGGTTGTCTGCCATCTGAAAGAGCAGACTTCATTAAAGAGGTGTTTCAAGTGCCCCATGTTCGGACACTTCGTGAGGGCATGTACCAGTGGGATTGATTGATTCGATCGAAGCAGAAGGTCTGGGGAGAAAAGCCCTATTGCCAAGTAGTGCAATAAAGACCTATTGTACGAAGGAAAGGAGGCTCATTGCCGGAAAGTATTGACCGCAATTAAAAAATTAGGTTTATTCACATAAACTTCAATCATTGCAGGGTCGCTCAGGATTTACACAAGCAAACCACTTGTGAATTTGAGATGAAAATACCATCGTATATGGTTACAAAATCGATTGACGGAGCGGCAAAAAAAAAACACATACGGCAAACCCATCTTAAAATGGCTTTTAAGGTCACTTCAAACATAGGTTCAAGCATTGGTAGGTGCCCCTTTCGAGCTGTAGGGTCTTCAGCAATAAATCTGCAGCTGCGCACTGAAGTTAAATTTTATTCACACTCCAAAATCAAATATTAATCCCAACGTTGCATATCTTTTGCACGATAAGTTTTAGTTATTTTGGGTCAGACATTTCCTGAGAATTTCAAGGATTTTTGTAGAGTTTCAAAAAGGGACATTTGCAAAAATTAATTAACCAGTGGTCAAAGGGTAGTATAGGCCCCAGGGCGAAACGTGGATTGGTACCCACGATGGAGCATAAACCCTGGGAAATGCCTGCTGAGCCAACACCAACAAAAGCTCTACTACCAAACCCTATCTCCACCTTCACGTGGTAACCGCTGGGAGCTCTTTCGTAACGAAAAGCTGCAGACGGAGAAGGATGAAGGCGAGTCTCCCCTAAAAACGCCTAAAAACGTGACAAACTGTACCAACTGGTCCTCCAGTTGGGGTTGGGTAGGGCTGACAACCCTACACGGAAAACCGATATTACGGAGCCACAACAGGAGCCTCGGACAGGATGGACTTTAAAACGACGGACCCGGCAACGACAACGGATTAACGATTTGCGGATTTTCTCATGGAACGTGCGCTCCCTGTACAGAGATGAAGTTGCCAAGCAGTTAGCCAATACCCTGTCCCAATATAGGACTGATATAAGAGCGTTACACGAGATGCGATGGACAGGCACCGGTTTCCTGGAGAAGAGCCGCTACACCATATATTATAGCGGCCATCCAGTAAACCATGTGCTCGGAGTAGGTTTCTTAGTCAGCCAAAAAATGAAACCTGCTGTTATCGACTTTGAAAATATATGCGAACGGCTATGCACTCTGCGCCTGCGAAAAATTGCAAACTCTTGGCCGCGTTCGAGAGAAGAACCCTCTGAAAAATTTTTGGCCCCCTACATGAGGATGGACGATTCCGTAGCCTACACAATGACGAAATCTATGAGCGATACCATGACCGTCCGGTTGTGGATAAAATCCGGCTCAATAGGTTACGGTGGGTGGGCACTTAATCCGTATGGATGAGGATGATCCCACCCGGAAAGTCTATAAAGGCAATATCTATGGTAGAAAAAGAAGACGAGGCAGACCCTGCCTAAGGTGGAGCGATGGCGTAGGTCAGGACACCGGACAGCTTTTAGGGATATGGAATTGGTGGACCTCGGCGCAAAACCGGGATGTCTGGAGTTCCTTATTAAGGCAGGCCTAGACCGGATACCGGGTGTTACACCGTTGATGATGATGAATTAACCAGTAACTTTTGCTCACTTTTTTGCAGCCTGCCCATCGCTCTTTATCAATTTCCAGATATAGGACGGATTTAGAGGAAGTTTATAAACTATTTTTCTAAGCCCTTGTGATCATTAACAGGGAACAAATACCTACCATTTGGCTAGAGGAAAACCTTCCTTCTTCCACAGTATTTTATGCGAACGTTGGTGATAGTGCTGGGGTATCAGTATTGCCTATGATATTGATGAGGCAGTGGGTTTCTGCAGCACCCTAACGTGAAAAAGATGAATGTAGGTTCTCCAACATTCATCTTTTTCACGTTTCGTCTTCTTGGAAAGCGACTTGGGCAACCCGGATGGTGTTATTTCTATTAAACAGGATAAATATATTTTCCCAATTAATTTTTTTTCAGTTGAAGTGAGCTATTTACATATGTATATACATACATAGGACCGAAGAGCTAATTGGGACATTCAAGTTCAATTATAAAAACTGTTTAGGCATCAAAGATAGTCAGTAACGCAATGTAGCTGTCCATGTTCTGCTCAAACGCGGAGCAGAACCCACTTGTTGGGTGTCTCAATTCCTCCTTATCCGAAAATCATTGCGTTCTGGGCATCCTTGATGTTATGGGATTCCATTGGTATTTGTGGGTAATCAAGGGCATTGCACTCTGGTGGAATTTGGAAACTAGTAATAGCTCACGTTGCCCTCTTTGCCGTGTGAATCAGCCCTGGTACCTGTCGAGGGTATAGTTTCTCTCTGCTGCCATTTCATGCCCATACTATGGTACTCTTAAGCTCCTCATCAAAATAGGAATGATTCATCCCATACGTCAGTGTTTTTGCCTGAACGATTTCTTCATAAGCAAATCATTAGAACCTGCATTCCAGAAGCGTTCTCTTTCGACTTATTCCCGGATGGCAATTATGCCTAGAGTTCTGCTCTGATATTTGTTTGCGTTTTCCAGTTTCTTTCTCTTTAGTCTTTGCTATTCGATAACAGATCTGCTGATCTAGATTGAGTTCCCTACTTGTACAGTAATAGGCTTGGCCCGGACTATCGAAACACCATCTTGCGTTTCAAGCAATTGATTTCGATGTTCAGACCAATCTTAGCTAGTGAATTCCTATCAACACGAATTATATGCCCATATTATAGGAGACGTCTTTGAAGAACCTTGCCCTAGAGCTACTTCATGGTCTGTATAGTAAATTCAACAATAATCTGTTACTCTTCAGTTTAATAGAAGCACTCTCTCTCAATAAATCTTAAAAATGAACTCCAATTTCGAAGCTCACTTACCTCTTATTTTCCTAATCTTCGTTTCAGATACTTCAATCTAAACGTAAAGCGTACAACGAAAGAAAAATCAATAGAAATTTCCGCATAGCAAAGAGTGAAAATATAACGAATATCGTCTCCTCTTTTCACGAAAAACCTGTACTGAATATCGTATCGCCCACCGAATTCCATCGTAAATCATCACCAATTCAATATACATAAACGCATCCACGTGCGTAAATCTATTCACCTGCGTCGTATTCGAATTAGTTTGGCGGAAAATTGGTACACATGTCGCCTATTTGTACTGAAATATCAATAGACAGATTGGTTGCTTGTCGACGAGGTGCAAATTAGAAAAGGACGCTATCTTATCAGCAATTGGAGCGGAAAAATTCCGATCACTTTGAAGTATCACTAGAACAGGCAAAAGCTGGGAGAGTTAAGTCCTGAAAAGAGGATAAATAGAAATTTTTTTTCGGCCCCCTTTTCGGTCGCAACGAGGCTAAGGATGCTTGCAATAATGCGATTACATAAACTTTTGTGGTGACGATTAATTGATATCCTTTGAACCAAGAACGGAGGACGAAGAACCGAGGCGTAAAGGAAGATCACGTCCATCGATTTGAACAAGTAAAGGAGGATACGAACACGTCATATAGCACGTAACCCGCTCAGAGATAATTACAAGTTCCAGGATATAAATTATTGGAAAATGTCATCCGCACTACGAACGCTCGTCACAATTGTCGTCTGTTTCGCTTTCAGTGGTAAGTACAGATTTTATTTTCTATAGCGTAAGGACGAGTGTTCTCTTATTTTTGTTAATTACATATGAAGGCGACGATAATGATAACCTTCGTGAAATTAACCTTTAGAATTTCTACGCAGAATGATGTCGGTGTCCTCGAAATTTTTGTTTTACGAAGATAGGTAGGTACGCAGCCTTAAGTAATGTGAGAATTGACACATGTGCCCGGTGCCGTTGGATCAAACCTTTCCCCCTACTTAATGCGAAAGGTCAACGTTATTTTATTAGGATTGTGTTGCTAGAATTACGTAAGCATGTTATTTAATCCTGAAGGTAAAGGTTGCCCTTCGGGTAGGGTAAATAATTAACATTTTCTAAGAGTTCAGGGTGAGAAGCAAATGAAATGAAATCTCTGAAAATAATGGAACAGCAAATTTTTTCTCTAATGAAGAGCTGTCGAATTTGGTGGTTAGCCTCCAGGATACGAAGTCTCCAATTACATTGATTTAATGATCGCCTGACGAATCAAAAACCACGCATCTTCAGTCTAACAGTCTTTTTTCTTCGCTTCGTTCTTCTTCAGATAATTCAGCCCTACATCAGCTCTTTTCCAACGTAGGCTCTCAACTAAATTTTCTCTCTCTAAAGAACTTAGAACAGATGGTATACATAAGGACATACAAGATTATCTTCATCCTAACCCAACAACATCTGAGTTTCTGATACCTGACTTGCGCGAAAATAAGCTCTAGAGGACACTTGGGGTATGCTTGCCAAAGTGCACCCAACATGACGACGACACTAGCAAGAATGTTACTGAACATTGGTGAATGGAAAAAAGTAGGATTTGACAGCGGGATTGGTACTGCCAATTTTATCATACGTGTCGATATTGGGTGGAAGCAGATGAGTGACTTCGATCTTCTGTCTGATAGCTCTTAGGATCCACACTGCGTTTCGAACCATATCAAAGTAACTAGTGCTTGTGTCGGGGATGTTTTCAGTTAACATACTCCATTGAGAATTGATTTCACAGGGCAAAATGCAGGATTGCGACAAAGTTAGAGTCACGTGATCATCGATAAAGCAGATAAGACGAGTCCTATTTGATGAATAGCCACGTTCCTAGGAGCTGGGTCAAACGAAGATTTAGAGCGAGTGATATGCCACTTTGTGATAATCGGGGGACGTTCATGTCAATCGAGGGCTAGATCGCAATTTCCTCCGCAATTATCAAGCGTCAACACAAAATGCTAAGGGAAATAAGAGACCGAACCAATTTTGTGAAGAAATACTTAAATGATGATCTAGAGTCATCAGGGTGGGAATTGCCTTTAGTTGTATGAATTTCACACGTGTTCGCTTTAGCTCGGACGGTCATGTCGGTGAGCCGAATCATCCTCCTCCTATAAGTTCTACATTCCCTTAAGAGAGAAAGGCTATCATGCAGGGATTATCATCAACTAAAAGATTGATAAGGCCCGCAGGAAGGAAGTGGTTCTTCAAGGATTGGAAATGGTATTCGAGTTAATGGCACAAACACCAGCTCAACGAAGGAAGCTATTCTTAAAGTGATTACAGCAAAGAAAATGACAATGGGCTTGCTTTGGTGTCAACTTCGGGAGCATATGACACTAAAATGGTGGTACATATATCACGGGATAGGTTCAAGCAACGCAAGAAGGTCGGCGCTGGAACCAGCAGAAGTTGGAGAGCGAAGCCCAATTTCATGCTATGTCGAAAGAAATAGGACGATAGTATGGACAATCAGAACATTGCACACAGTAGCAGATATCCAGAGGATCGAAGAGCTTTTAGCACAAATTGGATCGCAATCAGGAGGGCGGGTTAACACTTCTCATCAGCCTTTCAAACTGGCTAACCTGTCGTTAGGGGTGGAGCGGTACGGATACTTAAGGAGATACTTGTAGCGCTGTCCAATCCAACTTATGTTTAAACCTAACCACGTTCTTCTGTTGAATTCCATAGTTTCTCATAAATTATTTGTAATTAAAAGAGGATTCAATTCTCTTTATTCCCATATGTTTCATAAAGTTGGCAAAAGACAACCAGTTGACCCGATGATGAGATATCGAAATTCTTCATCTCAGTTTTTTGTTCAAGGTATATGCAACAGAAAGGTTAGAACCCGGCTGCTTGCCCAATTTATCTGATTACGAAGGTCCTTCAAAACATCCAATCTGAGATCCATTCTTCCCTTTTTACTTTTTGTTCGACACAAACTTTCCATTGTTACAGGTTACAGTCTCAAGATCGGCTTGGTATGGTACACTAATTACTGCAAAGCATTCTATCCTTAAGGAAATCCCTTCCTTTGGGCTTTTCTACAATATCACAGATCTTCGAGCGTAAGTCTTTCCTATTCTGGTATAATCTACACACGGTGATTATCACCTTTTTATGTTGTCTTTAAAAGCCACCAGTCCTTCGAAAAAAAACCATAGCTCTTCTACCACAACGCTTTTTTATCCATATATATACATGTAAAGATTTCAGGAGCGAGGAATAACCCTTCTTGACTACATTCGCTACCGCTGCAGAAGAGAATAATACATGTAGTTAGAGAGCTATGTTTTTCACCGTAGAGCAAGTAAATGAAATTGGGAAACCAAAAGGATCACCTACTTCGCTTCATATTCTGGAGCCTAGTTCCACCGTTCATTTATTCGTTTTTCCCGCCAAAGTTGTCTTTATTTTCGCTGTATACTGATGAATATGCACTAGATCCTCCTGAAGTACCGCAAGGAAGATACAATGGCTAAACCACCAAGCGCTCTGTCAGCCACGAGGCAGAGCTGAACTCCCTTTCAAATCAGCAAAGGCGACTGTTTTGATCAACCTGCCTGTAAACGCGGCTCCGCATATAAATCCCCGGACCCAGATTTCGTAATGCCATTCATGCTATATAAACAGGAAGAACCGTATCGTGCTTGTCGAGATTTACTGGAGTTGCATCTTTTGGGAATACATACACACTGGGAGACGTGCGCGCGTAAGTTTTATACCCGAAGCGGGCAGGCGCGACCAAGTAGTTTCATATTTAAGAGCCTACAATACGTCCTGGATATCCACTTAAGGACGATTATGAAGAGAACGCCTTTATATAAGTCTCAGCGTGCTTACCTCAAAGGTAAATTCACAGAAACTGCTCTCCATAAGGAAATTAGCACAGATGAGCAGTCACTACAATGCAAGCAAGTTATATTCTAGCTGCTTCCTGCATATAGTATCAGCATTCAGCAACGGTAGTACCAACGTCATCAAGGAAACCTTAACCTGTACAGAACTTCTTGCAGGATTAATCAGTCTGACCTGGCAGCTAGCTATTTGACCAGAGCTCTGAGTAGCGATATGCTCCAGGATGGTGCCATTTCTTCAGTGGTCTGATTGATAGTGATGAACGAAATTTTGTCCATTGGTCAGGGGCGGAGTGAGGTTGGTGACACTTGGCGTCGACTTGGTGACAGGGATATTATCATGGAAGGAACATTGGGAAAGATGTGTCTGTGGGCCGCAAGATGCGGACTCGACATCAATTGCTCTTGAGGGGTCCGTCACCAAGTTGATGCGCACTAAGGACACCTTCAATCTTCAACATTAGGAAAAAACAGATCCTGAAAATAAAGATTCTATTCAACCAATGCTTTTTAAAAGCGTTTGTATTTATCTGTTAACTGCATAGTATCCTTCAGATGAAGGAGAATGAAGTGGTTTGCTAATTACAAGAAGACGGCTCAGTAACACGAGTGTCTCAATCCAACATTTGGTATATATTTTGCGTAACAACTAGCATTCCAATAATAGATAATGGATCCAGAATTAGAATTTTACGATTTATACACTATAGAATCAGCTCCATATTTTAATTACTCCCGTATATCTTAAGAATGCCTTCTGGGGCTAATATTGAATTTGAAATTTGATTTGAATAAATCAAACAACTTTTCAGAATTTAAATACTTTGAAACAATCCTTAGTTGACTTTCAAACAACTCAGCAATCTATGGTGATGAATATTTCATTCTACAAATTTAACACGTGACGACAGCCTCCCTTTTGTATTCGCATTCAAAAAAGGCCGTCAACCGTTCTTATCATAAATTTGAATATAGGACTGCTCCTCCATTCGCCGTGAGTTCAAGATGAAAGCGGACACACGTATGCATAATCCAAATGCAGCTTAGGCTTTGTTCCCTGCGAGCCGAGCAATCAACTGCAACCTATTCAAACGGGAACATAGCCCACTTGAGACTCGCATCTTCTGGACACTTTGAAATTTACGGGCATTCTTTAGATAAACCATTTGAAATCTCTCCACCAGAAAATTTACATAGGCATAAAAAACCGTGAAAAGATTGTCTCCCCATTGTTGTTCTTCCATCATCGCACTCATCCATCGTATCACGTCAATGTCACACAGAGAACCGCAAAGTGACTGCGGCGGACCTACCCTGCAACTAGAATGGATGGCATCCGTTCCGTTGAACCTAAGCAATATGTCCTAATTATCCTTGGGGGTTATGAGCGGGCACGTACGCTTACAAATGCCATTACTCATCATTTACGCGGTGTATATTCTGAGCAGCATGCCGCAACTTACTTTCATCGCTCTCGTGTCGTGCTATCTAAGGATATAACATTTTTTCAGATTTCCCTCTTTAGATATTCGTTGAGATGCGTGGCGACAATGACGATGATGATGGTGGTGCTGCTACTGCGATATAACATTATTATGTTAGCTACCATAATGGTGCTAAAAAATTCACTTCTTTAAAGTGTTTTTTGTCGTAGGCATGTCGGAAGGAAGCAGCGGTGAAGAAACTTTTTCCGTGAAAGGTTATCAGATGGGTCAGCGTGCTAAGATGCGTAGCAGTAAGAAATGGTGCTAAGAAGCATTTTCATACAACTCACCACTTTGGAATCTTTTAGAAAGTTCTAAAATAAATTTCGCTTTTCTAGGAACCAGATCAGTTATTTATGAAATAATTTGAGGAATCAACCCTGACCTCCCATTTAAACTTTTTCACTGGAAAATTTTCAGTAAATATTTGGGTATGTCAATTCCGGTCCTACATTTTTTGTTTCGAAATTGTTTTCATTCTTTCCGTATCGAATGTATTAAGCTATTTTTGAACCATGTTTGTTCTCCACTTTATTTAATGCCAATTATCCTTTGATCCATTTCATGGGGGCGGGGTGGAGATGTACTCAATACCCTCCTCCCTTAAGCCCGAAGTATTAGTTCTTGCGAAGTGCACGTTTCACACCAGTGAAAACGTGGCCTATCTAATACCGCTGCTGGTTCGGAGAAGCTATATCCGATTGGGAAAGGGCAAGTTTAAAGTGCTTCCCTACAGACCATCCGCAAGACCATCATTTAGGTGTTACGTTGCGAAGTGTGTTTGTCGCGCTTCTCGTCCTTCGTCAGGTCTGCCCCGCCTTACTTACTTGTGCTTTTACAATTGCAAGAGAAACCGTAAGCCGAACTGGTTTAGCATCTTCGGTACTATAGCCTCCAGGCTCATGTTCCTTCATAACAAAAAAGAACATCATATGCTCTGCATCCTCTGGGGTGCCACTGCAAACAGAACAATTCGGCAAATCATACAACTGTGTGTGGTGTAGATACCTGTAACAGCCACCGTATCCCGTGATTAATCGGCTTCTGAAACGGGAAGTACGAGAACCCCATTATACATAGCTTTTCAAATCAGTGGATCCTATACCGAGCCCTGGGGTACTCCGACAGGGCCGACGTAATCTCTGGGGCTTTCCTCAGTCCAGCACCAGAGGGTTCTCTCAGGTGGTAAATTGAATCCGTTTTGGACATCCAGTGTCAACACAACACAGCAGCCACCAGAATTCAGTACGTCTTGTGCAGACGCACCCGCGTGCTTATTGCATCTACTACAGTGAGCACGTTGAAATCCATACTGGCATTTCGATAAAAACACTGCCTCTTTCGACGATGGATAATACTCTATTGGAGATAACTTTGTCCATCCATTAGAAGAATGATTCCGGATCTCCAAGTGTCTTATTGGGTTTGCAAATAACACTAATTTTTGCTTTTTAACTCGGAAGGGAATATTTCTTCTATTAGGCATGCCTCGAAGTTGACGCGGATAGATCGGGCCTAGTTTTTACTGCCAGCTTCAAAGCTCCGTGAGGAATTGCATTCAAAACTTAGAACTTATTGTAACTGATTCAACCACATATCTCCCGCAGCTCCTCCTAAATAACTGGAAGCATCACGCACAAATTGACTTGGGCCACAATTTTCCTTTAGTTGTTTTGGTGGTGATGAAATAGAGTGACATTTCTATCAGGAGGCGCGGACAAGCCACCTGGGATAATCTCCGCAAACTTTTCATTGCCATCCTCTTAACCTTACCCCTGGTTGCGCAAATCACCTCTTTTAAACTTTTGGCCCACAGTTCTGTTGACCGTCGCAATCGGGTTTTCCCCTAAGCATATAGGGGACATATGATTTACTTGGTCTACCTAACTAATGGTTACCGTGTTATGGTCATTTGGGTGACTCTTTCTATGATCCTGCTATTCAGGGGTATATGGAGTTCATACATCACAGCGAAATTGACCCGAAAGCTTTCGCTGTGGGTGCCCTTTTCACTGAAAGTGTATGGCTCAGCGAATACTTCGAGTAGAACAAGTCCTCTCACATTTGTCATGCGAAGTTCTCCATGGCGTCATGGTTTGCTCCTTTCGGGATCCTTCCACTGCTCTCTCCCCTCTGGAGGTAGAAAATCATCCAGGTTGCGCTGATAATAGGAAGAATCTCATGGCGCAGTTTACCTTTGGATGAAATCATCAGTATCTGAGAAAGTCACTTTCACCCTTCCAGTATCAATATGTTCAGTTGGGGGCAGGTAGTTGCCGTAGGTATTGACCATCTGCCATTTCGATATCCGTATTTGACACACTTTGAACTTTTCTCTTTAGCCATCTTGCATTGGGCACGTTCTTGGCTTGGCTGAAATGCTATTCATTCGGTTTACAGCCTACAATGATCAGAAATACAATGATCGCACCCCAATCAAGATTGTTGGGGTTTCACCCCTCGTTTGACTAGTTTATCGTTGCGGTCAAAGTGCAGGTTGGGTTTTTCAGACCAGGTAAATTATCGTTGAGACGCGCGTTCCTAGAAATCGCCGTAACTATTCGACTTTTTTTAGAGAGGCGACTAAGAAATTATAGACGCTGTACCCATATCCATAAAACGCTCCGTAGGCAACGTCATGTCCCAAATGCTAAATATACCACATAAAGGGAATCACTTCACCAAATAATAGCAACTGCTGATCGAATGTGCTATCTGGAGGTAGTCAGTACCCTTCTCTTGTTGAGAGAATAACCCTTGCGAAATTTTCAGCATGATATTAAAGCATGCCTCTAAATTGCCTTACCGCAATTCGTTAACCCCTCCTCTATGGCTGTGGGGTCGTCCTATGCAGAACTCCTTAAAGCATTTTCTCTTGCTTGGGGGATAACAATCTTCAGGTTCCTTTGGTTAACCATTCAGTCTTGCCTTTTCCCTTCCTGAGCTTGTCCTTCGCGTGAGTCAGTCGGAGGTTCACTATTACAGCGGTAGTTGTGCGGTTAGTATTAACTCGGTGTGTGCTTCCGCGGTGCATTGTACTATGTAGGTATAGTAAAAACCATCCAATGCTTCGTGGTCTGAAGTGGGTTGGTAAAGAACCAGCCAAGCGGCCATCCTACAACTGTGAAAATTGTCCTGTGTTGCCGTCTGTTGGCGTCTGGTAGACATATCTTTCACATCTAAGCCTCTGATATTGTTCATCTTACATTAATCAAGATACAAATAGACTTTGCCAGATTCCACCACTAAGGGGACCCGTGAGGATCAAGCTCTATGCGACTTCACGAAAACTCCAAGTAGCAGCATCCTATCTAACCACCTTTTTCGTTAGTGGAAGAGACTAGAAAAGCCTTAATTTAACAGGCAGGATGGCGTTGCTGTTGTTCACAACATATACCATGTTAATCCTTTATTATTCAAAAGTTAGAAAAGTTGCCAATATCACCATCGTGTCGGGCTTGCTGACGTACTTTACATTGATGTTCATTGACGTCCTCATTGTTGGCCATCAAACAAAGAGAAGGTGCAGATAAATCTTTCACGAGATCAAATTTCCACATAGTTAGCAAGTAGTAAGGAAACGTGCTGGCTTATTGACGGCATGTGGAGGCGATGTACAATGAACGTAACATGCGTAGGGTTCCTCTGGGAAAGATATTCAACTTATTTTCCTTATTCCGTAAGTAATTAATGATTTCTTTGTAAAATCTGAAGCAAAGCAACTAGTCATGGCTCCAGTGTCTAGCTATAAAGAGTGATCTTTAACAGTAAGATGGGAATAGCAGAGTAGTAAAGAATTCCTTTGCACCAATATTCAAGACGTAGCCTAATATGTCTGGGGTTCAAAATTGGCAGGGCCGGAAAACTGGTTTTTGGCTGAGTATTGGTCGCTGCTTGATACCTGATCATTTCGCAGGTATTTTCGAAGTGAATTGCATTTACGCCCAAAGTGTTGGACTTCTGTTTCAGACTGACTACCGGCTGAAGTATCCCCTGCAACGTGTAGGACGCTTATCCGATACCGTTTGGCATATTACGTCAGGTCAGGTTATTCAGTATAGGAGAAAAAAGGTGTGGTTCAGGGAGCCTCCGCTACTCTGCAATTTTTCCTCTCCTTCTCACTTTTTTCACGCCTTAACAATGCCTCGAGTGTAACTTGTCAGTTAACTCCACGTGTCCTTACTCTGCAACATAGTCTCAATTATGGTGTTCGAAGACACCCTTCCATTGAAAAGTGGTGGAAACTGTGCTCCCACGTTCTGCAGAAGAAAAAGGTGTGGTATGCATCTATCACATCCTAGCAATAAATACCCGCCCCAGCTGAGTAGCCGGGTTACGTAATAATCAATCCCCCTAGGCTTTCGATTGAGCCGCGGCCGCGCACATCTTTGATAAGGAACGCGATCCAACTATCCCACGATTCTCTTTCTTACGATTGCGGCCAAGCGCAGAGAGTGCGGGGCCTCTCTTGACAAGCCACTACTTCTTTATGTCGCTAACCTTTTCTGAGGTTTATAAACCTTCGCTCAACAGTATGGAGAGCAGAATAAACCTATTATCTTGCTACCATTACAGCTAGCTCCGGGATGGTACGATAGCTTGTCTGCGGTGTTGCGAATCTATAAGAAGGTGCCCATTTTTGGTTTCGGAAAGATCATGGTTTCATCAAAGGGAATAGGAACAACTGTGGGAACCCTCTCCCTGATCAACACGATGACTTCGGTTTTCACCAGAGTTGGAAAGAATCCATGATCGTTTCACCATTCCCAGTGTGCACTGAACTTTTTCAACCATGTGTAAAGTAACTTGCGCCGCAACTTCATCCGCGTATCGGATCTCGAGTCACAGCAAACTATCGTATAAGTCGTTCTTAAGGTCCGGATGAAGGATATATCCCTGATCCGCCTCGATGTGAATCTCACTTTACGTTGTCCTTCCTGGATTTCGTAGAGCAGTGCGCGGTCCTTTAAATAGTAGTTAAATATCCGCAGAAAGTAGCCTGGAATATGGAACTAATTTTCTAGCGCCTCGAGCATGCTGCACTAGTTCGCGAAATTGAAGGTGTTCCATATATCTACCGTCATAAGGGGCATCATTCACCGACAGGGGCGGCTGTGCGCCTTAGCCCGTTTCACCGCCTGAACCACTTCCCCATCGCATGAATTGTGGGTCGCACCGCTCTAAAAGTATATTGTGTTGGTTGCTAGTCTCCCACAGCACATATTGCTTGATGAGTTTCTCAAGTCGCTTCTACCATATGAGAGGATCATACGCCTCGTTGTCTTTGTCTTTCTTTGTCGGCACAAATATCGGCTGTCGTCCTGGTGTTTTTTTTTGTCCTTCATGGACAAGACCGCCCCCTCTATTTGTTTCATAGCGAGTGTGGGCATTGCTCAGCATTTCTCCCCAGCATCAACTTGAAAGAGATAAACAAGAAACCTTCTAGGGAACAGGTTGATCGGCGGATACCGCGTAACGAGCTTCTACCCGAAGTCCCGTGACTCCTAATTAGCACGTGCTAGCAGCATATTTTCTGCCTATTGATTTCGAGGCAGAGTTCGATTTCTGCTCTCTGGTATTCTGTGGACCTCAGGGGTTATCGTATCTTGGCTTCTTACACACTGAGCGATCCGGCGATGTCTGCCGTAGTTCCTTCGTACATTTACGATTTCAGCCGTCCACCAATACCCACGCAACTTTCCGTGAAAGCGGTGATAAGGCTCATTGTTGAATGTTCTAGCGAGTCAGTCACAGTTATTCTATCTGCTTCTGAGTCTTGTCGCTCATTTACCCCTCTAAAGACCTTTGCAAATTTTCCAATGTCAATTTACGCTAAGGATAGTGCCCTAGTAATCAGGACGTCGACAATAAGTCCTGGCCTGGCGGCTATCTCCAGATTTTGTGTGCCTCGGGAATTTGGTTTAGACATGCCTCATTGGGAGACGTTAAAGTCTTCTCCAATTAGAACTCCTCCTTCCGTGTTTCGAATCTCGTCCTCCAAGGCGGCTATTCCGAAAATTGGACATAGATTTATTCGTGGTTAGGTAAACGCTGAATAAGTGACTTTCGCACAACGAGCGCAAATGAAGCAATCTCGCCGACCATGGATCCGCACTTGCAACTTAAAAATATCTTTCACCCAGATGGCAGCAGTACCAGGTATGTCGGCACACTACGATTGCGAACATTCTTTCTGGGTACTGCTCGCTGAGGAGCAACAACTCAGCTCTTCTGTTTTGCACCATCAAGTCACGGCTAAAATATATGGTGTTCCTCATTCATTTGGAGTACTTAGGGTTGAGGAATATCCAGGATCTCTATGGGCGTTAATAGTCGCTCCTTTTCAGGTTAGGCGAATCCCACTAATATTTTCAGATTTCCTCTCGAGGATGTACATTACTATTTGGCCACTGTAGTTCTCACCTTTCATCAGGTAATCCTGGTTGTGATTCAGTAGCCTACTCTTCATCAGTATCGAACCCCAAATTTAAAAATGGGATCTCCATTCCTCCTTATAGATTTGCGGATTATTCAATAAAAATGTGAAATCTTAGCCAATTTTTGCACTTTGTCGTTGAGCGTCAGCTCCTCGATCCGTTGCTCTGGGTTCCAGTCCTGGTTTCGTTATGGATGTTTGCGTCTGTCTTTGAGTTGGACTTGCTGCATAGGCCTAACACTTGAACGGAATTAAGTGCGATGATAACGAAAGTACTATCCCACTGAAAATTAAATCAGAAAAATTAACAATTAGAAGAAGAGACTTTGTGGATAATTCACGCTCCTCGAAGGGGTGAATAAACGCCATTTGTGAAAAGAAAGAGTTTCAGGCGTCCATATATTATTTTATAAGAACCTTAAAGTCTAATAAACAATACCCTGGCTAACTTTTTCCGCTTCAACAACCGATTCTGAACCTCTGCAATAAGTGACCTCCTTTACCGCATCCTAACATTTATATTAAACCTACAAACAAATTACAATTTTTCGTCCTCCATCACCTTCCACTTGGGGTGTCATCTTTGAATTTTTAAAAACGAGTGTTGTCACGAACGAACGCTACCCTGATGAAGATTATAAGTAGGCTACATACATATCTAATATCTTGAGAAAAAGTGTGCGTTCCGCATGCTGTGGTCCGCATCATGTTCCCATTTACAACGTTTAATATGCGCTACTCCAACATCATCGCTTTAATTGATGGTGTTCGTGTTAGACGTGAAATTGTTTCAAGTTTTTCATGTCATCATGTCCTCATTTACCGCAACTGGCATCAATGCCAACCCTCGACTCATGCAATGTCGAATATTAAGAGAGTTTCGCGAGGAAAGGGTGAAATATGGAAACTACTATGTGTCATATATTCAAATAAGGGAAACTTTCGCTCAGGACGAAAATGCCGGCACTTCTCACATGTCGTAATATATTCATCTTGAGAAAAGATTTAATTAAAAATTTCATAATTGCTCTCCTAATCATATGAAAATTGAAATCCCTCAGAATATGCAGTGAGAAATTTTCAACCTGCGTACACAGGACTCGAAAGCAGGTGCTGCGTGTGTTTGTAATATAAATCTCCGATTCATGCCAGCTCACATCCTCTTCCTGTACGCAACGATTGAATAGACCATTTTTAAAATCCGCCACCACATATTAAAGTGAGTGGAGATTAAAAATGTCCCTTCCAGGAAACCCCCGCCTGTTCGTTTGACTGCCTGTCTGTCGGCCCGTTGCCGTTTCACCCCGGCTCCTTGCGCTGATGAATAGCAAAAATTTCTCAACATACGTTCTCGTAAGGACTTACATCTAGCGCCCGACAATGCTAACAAGCGCACGTAACCGTATCTCTGTGCTTTGTATTTAATCGTCCTTAATCCATCAATGTCGTACAAGAAGGATTACGAGCGTTGCTACAGGTAATCGACGGTAATGAATTTCATTAGAAGTGAATCAAAGAGTAGTTAAAGGATACAGAGTGGTTGTATCACCGAAGTAGTTGGCAGAAAAAGAGTAGTCGTCAGTCCTAGTTTCTGCCTTAGATAATCGTAAAGCACTTGTTGTTAATCAATTTTCCCGGATATAAGGACGAGGGTTGACGGGAGGCTATTGGACTGCCTAATGACTGCCGGCGAAGGCGTACACGAGTCTGGATGCTTGCTACACTAATGAACTAACCTCAATGACTTTTTGCCTTGCCATAGTGCCTTTAGTGCGGATTATCCTTTGTGCAAAACTAGAAATGGATTACAGATAAGAGAAATTACTGTCCTTTCAGACTTTGAGCTTAGCCTTTATTTAAGGAACTACTTAAATTACGGTATTGTGGTGCCGGCCAGATGATATAACTCTTGTTTATTTGAATTTCATCCTGTGGGGTGGTTAGAGGGTAGTAATTGTAAAATTTTTGTGGTAATGTTACCACAGTAAAATACCTTAATTATTGGACTGCAGGATCGATTTTCCATTAATGACTTGGAAGGGTAAAACTACCTTGAATTGTATGAAGTCCTTTGCAGGTAGACTCATGTGGAACGAGAGTTTCATCGCAAGGGTAGGGCATCTGGTTTGAAAGAATTGTGGTTCAGGAAAAAAAAAGGTGAAGGTTTTATGAATGAACAAATGGAACAATTACGATGTGAGTTGCGTAGTCAAGCATAGTTATCCTTATTAAGGTCATAAGCTTCGTTAATTTCCAGATTTGATTTGATTGTTCTTTTATTGGTTTCCATGTAAACAGGAGGCATTCGTACACTAGCTTATGTTTAGCTACTTCTAACTTAATTTTACTTTAATTGAAGAGTTTTTTTTTGTACTCCCTTTTTCACTAATCCTGGTCTTACGTGTACTATATCAATAACCCCCCAAATCTACTGCGCTTTAGCTTCAATGCACCCCTATGATGGGAGGAGTACCAGTGCTTACTGTTTAGTAGGGTTTAAAGATTGTAGTCAATAAGGATGTTTACCTACTGGCATAGTTGTCTAATACTAGGGGGAATGGGAATGGTTTCGAAAAACGTCTCAAAGTTTGCGATCATGATGAAGAGGTTCAACATTTGATTTTCGGTATACTTCGGCATTTCATCGACATTCAACTTTCAAACATTTTTAAAAAGTCACCTAGATTTTGGTGACCTATTTTTCTGCGAAGAAGAAAGTACTCGTCTACTGATAGCCAACCCAGTTTAACTCCTAAGTGTTGGGCCAATTTTAATCTGCTTCTGGGGTGTTTCTGACTTTGAACGTTAAGCCGTTACCTTCCTTTTGAATAGCTCTAGAACCAAGGTATCTAGATTTTCTGCCGAAAATAAAGATTGATATGCTTGTTGCTCTGGTATTTGCATAGCTACCAAATATTTTACGATGGCTTCCACTGCCTCCGTGAGATTGAGATTCGAAGAGAGGTTAAACTTGCCATCGGAAAATTGAATCAGGTCATTGCCGATATCAGGGGTTGGGACGGCAACCATGAAAAGCTATACAAGCTATAAATACATATTCTTTCCACATTCTCCCTCTGGAATCACTGTTCTAATATTGATCCTCGGGCATGTTTACCTTTTTGCTGCTCACCCTAGATGAATTACCTGCTACTGCTTTGGATTATATTAATTTCAGTTGCTTCCCTTTTATGCTTCCGTTCCATTTCTGCCTTTTTTGAGTCACTGATTTATCAGATTCCACCTTTCCAGATTTTCAAACATAGGCCGGGACTTTAACTCAGCCTCGAAGCTTTCCCTTGATCGTTAAGGCAAGTGAAGAAAACGTGCTCTGCATCCTCAGCTGCCCTTCATACATTGGACAATCCTGTGATCCATTCAAACCGAACCTAAAAGGGTACTTTCCTTTGTTACCGCGTATGCTTGGAACTGAGATAAGTAATAACTCATCACGGCGCGACTTCGCTAGTCCGCATGTTTCTATTCAGGTTAAGCATGGCTGCCCTACGTCTATTCTTCGCCTGATGCCGTGTTATTTACCACGAGGCCATTGTCTCATCCACTCAGTTTGCTTGCTTAGGCTTGCTTCCTACTTTACCGTTAAGCGACTTGCCTCATCTGCTCAATTATCCACTCTGATCGTTATCACAGCACACATGTTGAAGCAGGCACAACCTGTCTGGCTATCATGTCACGTCATGCCATATCAATCAATAAAAAGTCTCGATTAGTACTTTCCGAAGCGTTTAGTTTTGACATCCGTATTAAAGGCGGGGAGGACGGGGGATATGAAGTGATCATTTCATTTTTTCTTAGAAACTACTCAATCTCTCAGTTTCGCTCCTTCATGATGGGGTACATTGAGAAGACAACTCTTAAATTTACTGCTGATCGCAAAGTGGTCAATCTGATCGCCCGTGCGGTATCAGCTAGTTGAAACTCAGTTGACTTTATCCCAAGCTCTGCGCTCGAACAATGTGCCACCAATGACGGGGCGGTGGAAGTTGCAGAAATCCACAAACCTCCCACAATAATCGCTACGGTCGCCAAGATCGTGTTTCCCCATCAGAGCCTATTTTGGCATTCAGACCATCCATCACGAAAACAATGTCACCTTTGGGAAGCCCCTCTTAGATTGCTCATCGAAAGCGTCGTTCTTTGCTATACTGGAAATCTTCGTTGACGGTTTTCAACTTGGTTTCTGGAAATTACTTTTCATACTTTCTAAGAGTGTCCAGTCGTTGTCTATGAAGTTATAAAAAACTGCAAGGAAAACCTGTATTGAAGTTGTGAGAAAGTTGCTGATGGCAAAGTTAGGAATTTTGTTAAGGTCGGCCGAGTTCTCGCCTAATACTTTCACATTTTACGAGATTCAGATTTTCCTTCATCTTCCTAGTTCGTAGTGCCTACGTGACTAGTTAGCAAGAAGAAGAGCAAACGAAGGACCCAATACGTTCTTCGTTCAAGTTATTTGGCTTTTCTTTTGTTGTTTACCATCTCATACAAACGCTGTTCTTGATTCATTAGAATCAGAAAAAAGAAGTTGTCCAATCGAATACTGTTTTCCTTCCCTGGCTGGAATTTTGCTATTTTCCAAGACAAAAAGTCGAACCGGAATTGTAATTGTAGCAAGACCAGTAGTAACCCTTCTTGCTTCCAAATTGTATTTCAGTTTTTCAATATCTAACGATCCTTTTTGGCACCCCACATCTATTTGAGGCTGTTTTCAAATTTCTAGGCCCCAAATCTTTATAAAGTTATGTGTAAACCATGATTTTAAAATTGGTTCATTGTCTGTCTTTTTTATAGAGTTTGAAAGCATTGAAAGCAACTTTATCGAACTTTAACCCGCTAAGATCAGCTCTCCTCACCTGCTATGCCCCTCGAAACTATCTGTAGACATTATATAGCTTATGGTGCCTCCAACTGCATTCCATACTTCTTGGGTTCCAAGCATTTGCGTAATGATCGCCTCCACCTGCATGGGTCTTCTCATGAGAAGTTCGAGGTCCCGTTGTCGTTGTTCGGCATTATGTCCACCTGCGTGACTTCCAGTTGTTCCATCTTTATATCTCCTTACCCAAAATATCTATAGGCGTCATTCCTCCAACTTCGAAAACTGTTGAGGATGCTGGGAGTCCTGAGCCCGCATTCACTAGAAGACGGACCGGACCACATGGGGAGCAAATTTCTTCCCCTCTCCTCGATAACTGCTTCATCTGTCGTCGTTCGATATGCGCTAGCAATTCTTAGTGCCAGACGCTTTATTATTAAGGGACTCCGTCTAAACTTTCTAGAAACAGCGTACTCGGTCATTAGGGTCCTCCGATATTGGGCATCATCACAGTTATCTCAGCTACAAAATTCCCTGCTTTCTCGCACAAGTATTGTTCTTTGGAAAGTGATGGAACACGAGGAAGTAGTAGTACCAGAAGTTACTGCTGAGTTATCAACGCCTTCAGTTCAGCTAGTTGGAATACTGGGCTCACTGCGCAAGATAAGCCTGCCTTACCTACTGAGGAGCTCTAATAATTATTTCCCCAGTAAAAAGCTTACCACGACCTAAATGAAGGTACTACTAGCCACCGCAAACTGCCAGAGTATCACAGGAATCAATGATTATTGAGGAATATTATGAATTATGGCATGATGCGCTTGAAACTTCCTGAGGTGACAACTGTGGTGAAATATGCGGCGGTTGCGATTTTCAAAAAAACACAAAGAGATTGTGGAGTGGAGTGTCAACGACCCTGCCCGAATTGTCAAAGTATAGTTTCACACAAGGGATTTGGAAAAGCGGCGAACTTGGAGAACAGCGGAAGACTATTAAACAACAGAAACATCCGCTCTCGCCGCGCTCGACGAGGTGCCTTAAAGAGACTTTATCAAAGTAGTTTCCACGGCCCAAAAAAAGAAGGCGAATAAAGATAAAAGGAAATAACTGACTACGCCCCCAGAGACCCCTCTGTCCAAAGACAAGGAGGTTTCAAGCCAAAAGCCAGTAGCAGAAAAGACCTGGAAACGAAGAAGGACTAGACCATCGGTTCTTATCATTAAGTCGAAGGAAGGCAAGACATTTGCGGAAGTCGTTAGTGAAATCCGCTACAGAATGAAACCCGAAGACCGCTACGTGCTCACTAGAAATCCGGGATATTGACTGCCTTACAGAAAAGGTCGAAGTGGAGGAGGACATAACGTATGAAAGTCCATAGGTAATCAATGTGCGGATAGGTATTACCTCTGTAAATGCTCGTGGCCAAAAACTCGCCGTGGTGGAAGTCCCAGAGCAACATGCGAGGAAACTCCTTAGCAGGGTACGAATGCGGATAATTCCCATCAAGTGCAGCAAGTGCCTGTACTATGGACACACGTCAGCGAATTGCATCCAACAGGATGACAGCATGCCGAAGATGCGGCCAGGTAGGTCACCAAGCGGAGACCTGCAATGAAAGCGAAAGTTGCGTTTTCTGGTGTCCAATCTTTAGGGCGAAATTGGAAAGGGTTAGGGCCCGAATGGCATGATCCGGATTTTACAAATTGACATGCATCGGAGTGCAAGCGCTAATCAGTTGCTAGCGCAGTTTGCGGAAGTAAATGTTGATCTAGTGCTAATCAGCAAGGAATACGGAAACATAGACCCGCCCTTATGACATTTCGAACTATCGGGCACCGATGCCACCTGGGTTCAAAATTACGTTCACCTTTGTGTTTTTGCCGAAAGCCGAGGGATTGTGTTTATCTGGACTCGATGTTTAGGGATAACGTTTTTAAGCGTTTACCTAACGCGGAATGAGACGATGCCGGACTTTCGGCGGCAGCTTCATGCTTTGGAGGACGCCCTTCCGAGCACGGAGAGACGAATCTTGGTAGGCGGTGATTTAAATGCTAGGGCCCTTGAATGGGGTATGCCTCTGCCAGATTCCAGAGGCAAATGGATTCTCAAAATGGCGACGAGAACCGGGCTCGTAGCTTTAAACACCGGATCCACGCCAAGGTTTCAGCATCTAGGCTGTGAAGGAAGCATTCCTGACATCATTTTCGCGCCGAATCTCTGGCACCATCGCTGGACGGGTGGCGAATCCTGGAAGACTTCTCGGCAAGTGATCACCAGTACATCGCGTTCAAACTGGTTCACGCTACTTGCCGGCGAGCACCAACCCAATGCTCTTGGAGCAGAGACAGCCGCGCTGGAGGACGCTCCGGAAGGTGGTAACGTCGTAGCTAACGCGGTCGTAAATTCAGTAATGTACCTGATAAAAACGCCGTGTGAGGCTTCCATGCCCTGGAGGGGTTCCAGTCGCGACAAGTCTTCATCATACTGGTGGCGCAGATATTGCAAAGGAGTATCATAAGCTTCGCCGTTTGGCACAACATTTACACGCCAACGAGGAGGCATGCGCCATAAATGCATAGTATAGATCAGCAAAAATGAGAACCCGCAGGGCGGTAAATAAAAGTAAGGCTTACGGCTGGCAGAACCTGGTCAACGAGATGGCCCGTAGTGACTTCGCTATAAGCTTGTCTTCTGGAAAATCGGGGCTCCGCGGAAGCCCTGCATACTATGAACCAAGCAGATGGACCGCATTGTACGGGCATTATTCCACAGACATCCTGCACAGGTTTATGTCAATAGCGCGGGAAGCGCCGAAGATTGCCCCCTTTTCAAATTGAGAAAGCTCGAAGAAGAAGGGAAAGTACTCGAGTAACACATCAGGAGTAGGCTCGCAGAAGCGATCCGGACTGCCGGAGACTTATCCCCAAGGCAGTTCGGGTTCAGAACAGGGGGATCCACGGTGGATGCTGTTATGGAGGTCATGGATGCGGTTCATCGGGCCGAAGCACACAGCTGCCGGTCTCGATGGATAGTGCTCTTCATAACGCTTGATATCAGAAATGCCTTCAATTCCGCTAGATGGACAGATATGCTAGGTATATTAGAAAACTCATTCCACGTACCAAGCTATATCTTGCGGATATTGAGGGATTGTCTGAAATACCGCTCCCTGCTCTGTGAGACGCGAGAGGAGAATGGAAATCATATCGGGAATAGCTTCCTAGGGCCGGACATCTGAAACGCTTCCTACGATAGTCTGGTCGGACTCGATATGCCCTAAAAGTCGGGTGTGGTTGGTTATGCAGACAACGTTGCGGCACTTATTGCCGGACGCACTGTTGAACAAGTCCAAAGCAGACTTGGCATATTCGGTAAGCGGATGGATGACTGTTCATGGTTTCAGCTTTGCGCTGGGAAAAAAAAACCGAAGTAGTCATTTTGACCAGAATGAAAATCCCCACCTTGCGTCCCATATCGATCGACGAGTTAACTATAGAATTAACACCAGCAGTTAAATACCTTGCCTTAATGCTCAACTCGAAGATGAGCTCTTCGAGGAAATCAAAGCGGACAGAGCTGCAGCTTCAATCTCGACCTTGACTCGGCTAAGGGCGAATGTTGGGCCCTATATCTATTAGGAAACGTCTCCTTATGGGAGCAACGCACTCCGTTCTTCTCTATGGTGCGGAGGTATGGGCTGATGCCATTGACAAGGAGGTGCATCGTAAACGCTTTGGTCAAGTGCAGAGACGGGGAGCTTTGTGATTGCCATCTGCTTATTGCACTGTCTCATAACCGGCGGTGATGGTGATCGGGAGAGTGATCTCCATTGCCCGCCTTGCCAAGGAGCGTAAAGGTATCTACCGCCGTAAGGGCGATAACTTAAGAGAGGTGGTTGCCCGCGAAGAACGTCAAAGCACCTTTACTGAGTGGCCATCTCTTGGCAAAATTAGCCAAGAGGCGGGTGGACTGCGCGGCTCATCGTCAATTTAAACCCATGGCTGAACCGAACGCACGGCGAGAGTGATTACTTCCTTACCCAACTTCTAAGCGGCCGTGGACGTTTTCAGTCTTACCTGCACAATATTGGGAAGGCGCGATCTCCTGATTGTGTGTTCTGCAATGCTGAACATGCTTTTTTCCCTTGCGAAAGGTGGGATGGCTTTCGTCAGCAGCTTTATGTAGACGCCGGGTTGCTCTTTCCAGACAACATTGTCAGAGAGGTGGTGAGGAGCGCTAATAGATGGAGTTGTGTTGCGCATTATGTTCGGGCTCTTCTTATTGTGAAGAAGATTGAACTCGAGCGGAGGGGCCCGATGGTAAGGGGTTTCTTGGACTAACAACTCGCTTCCTCCCTTCCCCTCGCGTTGGTTAAAGGAATTGCCTGACTTGGAAGCTCCCAAAGCCGGGAGAGCTAGCCCGAAGTAGTATGTCAAACGGTTCAAAGGCTAGTTCCGGTAGTCCGACATCGTACTGTTGCAGCAGTCCAAAACTCTGTGCGTAAACGCATTCACCTACCCTACTCCAAAAAAAATAATCTTATAAGCTGAATGGTGATTACGGCATTCTCATCTGACCCAGAAAACGACTGCTGATGATTTTAGTAAGATTTTGTTGTTAATAAGACCCTTAAAAGGGAAGCAGGCAATCAGATTGTGTGAGAATTTCAGTGTACCCCTGCTTTCAGTAAAGCTCTAGTATGAACTATACATCTCCATATCTTTGGACCACCATATGTCAAGGCCTGCCAAGTACTTCCCTTGCTACGTCAGACGTTGATGAAAGAAGTATCTGATCAGGATATAATCTGTCGTGGATTTTTCCTCTGTCGGTAGCGGTATCTGGGAAAAGTGAAGCTTGGCAGTCGAGCAGGTTATTTTTCTCACTTTAGTTTTATATATGTGTTCGGTTTAAGATACATTTTTTTTTCTAATAAGATATGGGAGACCGTAGTGCTAAAGGGCTCGACCCACGTTATGGAAGCAAAGTAGTAAGGAGACGTCCGCTGACTTGTGCTTCAATGTAGCTGCATGTAGATGCTGGCGCACCTGATCCTTTTCGGTTTAGATTTCGAAGTAGTAGGAAATCCAACAGGACAAGGGTCTCTTTGCCATCAATATGACATATACAGTGCCAAGAGTCCTTGTTGGATTTTAATCTGGTAAACCAGGGCTACCAACAGCCGGGAATGGAACCAAATACCACTTCAAATGTAGATAAAAAGTCAACTGGGCACATACAGAGATAAGGAAGTACTCAATATGGCCAGGAGTAGGGGTTGCTTTTGGTTAGACCAAATACTCCGTAGATAGTAAATTCAATCAGATTTGAGAGGCATGATTTATGCATAACAGACCACACCCTATCTCTCATTTGGGTCTGCTTTCCTATTTTTCCGGCAAGAAA
The DNA here is from genome assembly GCF_905115235.1 of Hermetia illucens. Taxonomy (NCBI): domain Eukaryota; kingdom Metazoa; phylum Arthropoda; class Insecta; order Diptera; family Stratiomyidae; genus Hermetia; species Hermetia illucens. The sequence continues at coordinate 15,890,752 of NC_051854.1, forward strand.
TAATTTTTGCCTGATCATCACAAAGTTTATGTTCTTCTAGTTTTAGTGGACTTTTCGGACAGCTAATCTTTTCACTTTGGTTTCTTTTCTTCTTGTAGTCTTTTATCCGATGCCCGTAGAGACGATGTTCTTCTGACAGTAACTCTCCCTAACCGTCAAATTATTTTTATTTGATTTTTATGCAGACAAAATACTTATTCTGAAAAGAAAGAATTTTCCGGAAACAAAACCGTTTTATATCATTTTCTTTAAGACAAATGCATGCTCATTTGAATTATTTATGTTGCTTGAGAGACTCCGAAATTGCCTCAAATAACAGTCGTAAAATCTTGGAAGAGCATAATATATTATATTTAAAAAGATGGTACACATCCAATCTAAATTGGACTTTTTACGAGCGCTTGCTTGCCCTCCTTTTCGTCTCGTTAATTCTACGCGACAGAATACACAAACTTCTGGAATTTCAATTGTATGCTCTTCATAATTAGAGCAATTCATAATTAGAGTGAATTTCTCAGTTTTTTTTCGGGGCCGTAATTCGTTTTTATGGTAGGACTCCGGCATTGTATCCAGTGGATATAGGCGGCCCGCTGGAGTGAATGGTCATAGGTACTCATTTAATATGCATAATTTCATTTCCATAATTCCAAATGACTGAACTTCCAAATGCATTGAATTGTTTTGAATTGGATGTTTTACAATTTTCTTCGTTCTTTTTGGGCGGAAATTGAGATTGATAGTAATTATGCCTAGGATTTTGCTTCATAGTTCATTGAATATTCCACCCTGGTTCCCCTTTGACCATTTTCGCGTGTAATGAGCCCTGAACGCTTTTGCCTCGATGATTTTCTGCATGTTGGGAAACCTTAAATTCAGTGGGAAAAGACTTAAAGGAGAAGGTCTTTATAGAAGTACTGCAATTCACGTGGGCTGGAATTCTTGAAATATTTTGTTTCATTCACCTTTACCAGGTTCAAAACGAGCCTCTTTAATTTCATTCAAAGAATATTTTCGTTCCAAAAAGAACCTATTCGAAATCTCTTGAATTATGCAATAATTGTCCGGAATCATAAGCCAATTATTCGTTATTCAAAAAGAAACAGTCTCACCCTAATTCAAGAAATCGCTTCCTGTAACAATAGAGCCAAAGACCTACGTCGGCTGAAAAGCACATGCCCACGCATCAATGACGACAACATCGCTGAATACGATAAAGGGCGCTAGCCGGAAAATTTCCCTGAAAATTCATTGAACACAAACGAGAAGACCCAACCCTGCCAACTTCCTTCATTGCATTCATTCATTCTTCTCTCCAAAGCGACCCGAGCCCCGATTTCCATATTATTCAAACAATAGATGCTAAAACTATGGAACCGTGAAATATGGAAGTTGGTATTATTTTCCATTGAAAATTATCTTCCTTCAGAATATAATCGATCCATGCCCACATTATCAGGCCCCAGATTCTTACCTTATGGCTCGTTTCGGTCTCGTTTTCATATTCTCAGTTCTGTACTTCCTCCGCCGTAAGACGGTAGTTGGCTAGGCTCACTTTTCGGTTGTTCTAGTTGCTCCTGCGAATCCATTCCGGAAAAGTAGGAAAGACACCGGGGGCGACTTTGTAATCGTACTGGCATGGAAAATTGAGATGTAGGTAATGTATGCGGTGGCAATCAACGTATTGTTTCCCTAAAATCGATTTCGTGATTGGAGAAGACGCTGGCAAACACAAAAATTCATTCCACATGGACTCTTCGTACAGATTGGACGATGAAAAATGAAACGGGAATCTTACCCTGAAAATAATGAACATTGCAGAAGGCACAGACAGGAATACGATCCAAGATGTTATCACAAAGTTTGGATGGAGAAAAATGTAGGGCTTAAGTTCTTGTACATGCTCCCATTCTCCCAATCTCAGTCCTTTGTTCTATCGGGTCCACGGTATTGGATTTTAAGCAATGTTTAAAGTACATTGGTTCGGGGTAGTTTGTATTCGTAGTTGGAAGATGGAATCTTGTATTTCTTGCCTTGAATAGTATCACCACAAAAACGTATGGTGCTGCAGCAGCAATTTTGTAATGTCCTCGTTTATTTTGCTATCGATAGTACTTTGTGGCTACATTTGCCGACAGAATGGCTCGGAAGTGTTACTTCAATGTGAAGTATGTTAACAGATGGGAAACTACTTTGTAAAGACGTTTTTGAACTCGCTTGCTAAGTACATTCGACAGCTCAGAGCCCCAATGTTTAAGAAATACAAAATTACTGGGGGTTGTTTCTACAAAGCAACGGAAGTTATTTATATTCGGAGCAGCCTTAGGCATTTGACCTTTTTGCGCGGAAGTTGACGAAACAGGGAGTAGGTCAGATCTATTAATTCCTATGAGCATGATACTGGGGTATAAATGTCAGTTTCCGGAGATGTTGCCTCTTAAACGAAACCCACGGTATTTGGACGACTTGGTTTGACTCCGCTAAATTTGGTGGGTCAAGCTCTTATTAATAAAGTGGAAGCCACGGTCTTGTACATATGATCTTCTTACCCAGAGGAAAAGTTATCCCATCTTAGTGGAAAGAATTAAGATTGTAGAAACTTCCTCTTACTTTTTCTTAGGAATTTGCGAGTCCTAAGTCCGCATCCACTCCGGCATCTAGTGAATGCGGACTTAGGACTCCCAAATTCCTAAAAAAAAGTGTCCAGCTCCGGCCAAGCTTCGGTCCGAACTGTGGGCGGCTTTGGGTTGAATATAATTCGCATAATTGTCGTGTTTTGCGGGGGGAGCGAGGCGCGTCCGTCACACTGCTCCCAGGGCGGAGGTGAGGCGGGGTCTGATGAATTGCCTCTGCCCTGGTACGAAAGCATAGCCGTCATCTTCCCTCTTTTACTTTGCCTCCTCTTAGCTTGAATTCACTGCAGTTACATCATGAAATCAAACTGTTTAACATTCAGAACCTGGTCCACTTTGTACAGGTCAGTTGGAGGCCTGTCAAAGTCTTCTTCAGGGATACTATTAGTGCTAATAGGCTGGACCGGGATGATCGTTTGACTACCCTGGGCTTTAGAGCCTTTATACCTTTTAGATGTGTCTAAAGATATGGGGGATCAGAAACATCCCCCCCTGTTCTAACATGCAGACGATTGTAAATGCAGAATCTTCGGTAAAAATTATTAATGCTGAGAGACTAACTCGTAGAAGTCGTGAGCCGAGTGGTTACATAGTGCCTTCTCCCACTGTGAGGGTTACCTTTTCTGGGGAACGATTTACCTGATCCTATCTTTTTCACCTATACGAGAGTCGATGTCTCCTACTTCAAACTAAGAGCGTCACAATTTTTTTTTAAGTGTGGTAGACCGGGCCACAACAACAAGTTTCGGAAGGCCCGAACGTCCAGATGTTTTAATGAAAAAATTGCTCAGGGACGTGTGAGGTCAAAAAATACCTATTGTTTCGGGAGGTCTCTCACAACGCTAGGGATAGGAAATGCCCTAACCATCATCAACTTGAACAATATTAAGATTAATGAAGGGACTTCTAAAATCTTTAACAATATTTGAAAATTGATTAACTGTAAAATAATCTGTTTTTTTTCTTCTTTTTCAGGTAAGTTACTACTTTCGTAATAAAAGGAATGTTATTGTAAGTACATAATCGGTCAGGATATATGTATAAGCTACTAAAATTCAAAATACCTTAAAGGCTCTCGATAGTTATTGGTAGTATTATCATTTTTTTGCTACTTGATGCGTTACCCTTGATAAACGAAACTGGTATTACCTTAGATCCAGTCGTTCCCTGAAAATATCAAAACTTCTGAACTTCTGATTTGGAAGAAAGGCTGAATGAGCGTATTCCTCCCCAGGACAAACGACGTGTCAATTAACTTGTCATTTCACCAACTCTAATGAGCGTCTCTGGATGTACACATCGAATGTCGTACAGATATCAGGGCTTAACTTTTTTGCTAAGAAACCTATCATTACTGTCGATTGTTTCGGGAAAACAGAGAGCCCCTGCTTAATTGAATGCATTTCTGTTCCAGTTGGACCAAACATGATTATAGTTCAAAGCGGTTAAAGTATTCCTCTCCAAAAATTAGGAATGAGTTTTTGAGCGTATCAACCCATTAGTGGCTCATTCTATTTGAGCTGTTGGTGGCACACTTTTTTTTCCACGTTCTTTGTCCTCTGAACTAATAGGAGGTAAGTCGGATTGATCTTTCCTCGGTTCTTAAGTTTGCAAAAATCTTCTCCTAAGAATGATCTTATGCAGTAGTAGGGATCATCCTACTCTTCTCTGCATAATATGGCTCAGCAAAATTCGGCAAGATTTTTGCACATGCTCCACCTTTGATAGCCATATTCTAGATACACCTCGAATCTCAGCTTGAGAAATAATGTTTACTATGCTACTTGTGATCGATACCCCTGGCCACCTTCATTTCCTCCTTCGCCATGGTAAAATAAATTGATTTCCAACTAGCACTTTTTCATCCAAAATATCTACTTTTGAAAGATTTGTGCATCCTCTCGGAAGGTCATCACAGATATTACCTAAGCAAATATTGCGTTATGTCCGTTGTGACCATGTACTCAATGTATCCATTTTTGGTCCCACACCGAAGAACCCTGGCCGAAAGATTGCCGGCTCCTACTCAGGGACGCCTATTTGACCCAGTCATATGTTGATTTCATTGTCAATTGCAGCATTGAATTCATTTTTCCTCGGTAATTACCCATTTGATAATATCAAATGACTGGGCTGCATACCCTCCAATCAAGGCTTTGACTCACAGTTCTCCTCGCTAGCAGGGAAGTGCGTCTGTACTTGTAGTTCAAGGGTCCCACCAGAGATTCCGTCCAGGAGGCTTCCGACTTTCTAAGTTAGTTTGGACTCCTATATCTCTTGGCCAGATTCTTACTGGGTCTCTTGGCGCTTTCAATGTTCTAACAATGGTCCAACCGGGACCGCTTCTTGGCAGTCTCGATGGCCGACTCTTCTGGTGGTCCTTGTATGGCTGCCAATATTTGTGCCTCTGTCGGTAAGCTCCCCGAATGGCAGATCTTCATTCCACCACGATGACATGCTCTTTTAGCGGGGCACCAGACTTTATAAGCGAACTCGAATCCCTTTTTCAGAGTTCCGACCTTTGACTCTAGTTTAACTGTCGTGTGAATGAGATCAATTTGTGCACGGGAGAATTCGTTCATAATAATCTGACCAAACTTAATCCACTTGTGCCACTTGGAGTCTCTGAAAGGTTTAGAGATGCGTACAGAGACAACTAGGTTGAAAAGCATACAATAGTGGACTGAAGAGGATTACTGGTCGAATACTACCCAGTTCTCCATCGTTAAAGTCTCATTGTCGATTAGTAGGGTAACATCAAGGACCTCCTCTCAACCGTCATAGTTCTCCGAAATTGGAGGTGGTGTACTGCCCCTGCAACTAATGATCATATTCCAACAGTTTTTCTATCGCTTGTCGCAAAGACAAAATCCGATCTGTTGCTGATTTGCCTGGAATGAAGCTTTTTGGTATGGGCCAATGATGTTCTGGGTATGGGGCTATCCGGCCTAGCAAGATAGCTGAGAATATCTTATAAATGTGACTCAGCAACGTGATACCCCTATCATTTCTGCACTGTGTAAATCCCCCTTTTTATGTATTGGACAGATAATGCCCCGTTCGCTCTTCCTGATGAACTGCTTGGTATAATTGGTCGCCTCCATATTTACTCCATTCGGCTGTAAGTCCATCGGCTCCTCGCGACTTATGGTTTTTAAGTCGATAAATTGCACGGACTGTTTCTTCTATGCTTGGTAATGGCAGCATTTGTGCGTCGTCTTCAGTTGGCGCACCTCCAACTCGAAGACATTTTGGTTGTTGAGCAGTTCATCAAAGTACTCAACCCATCGCTCCAATACGCCCATTCTGTCGGAAATCAGATTTTCCTCTTTGTGTCAGCAGGATGAGCATCGAGGTGTATAAGGCTTCATCCTGCTGACTTGTTGGTAAAACTTCCGCGCCTGGTGCGGTTGCTCCCTGTACTTTTCTAGTTCACAGACTTATTGGTTCTCTCAGGCTTCTTTCTCCCGTCTGTGAAGTCGTTTCTCCGCTCGCCGGAGTTCGTGATAAGTCTCTGCGCGTGCCCGCGTTCTTTGAGAATGGAACATTACTCGGTATGCGGCATTCTTCAGTTCCGTTGCTAGATTACATTCATCATCAAACCAGCCGTTCCGACTTTTTTTTTGCAGCTGGGGCCAAGTATCTTTGTGGCCGTATCAATAATAACGTTCTTCAGTTGGTTGTGAAGATCATTTGTTGATGCTTCATCTCCAGGACCTCTGTTGATTGCGGTTATTGTGGCATCCATTTCCCCCTTATAGTTGTTACGGAAGGCTGTGCTGTGAATGGCTTCAGTATTCACTCTCACCTGATTGTCAGAGGGGATTGTAGGTGGTGTCGTAATTTGAGCTCGGAGCACTATGCCAACTAAATACTGGTCCGAGTCCCTATTGACCCCCCTATATGTTCTTACATTCATCAAGGCTGAGAGGTGGCGACTGTCGATCAGCACGTCGTCAAATTGGTTGAAAGTGGTTCCGCCTGGAGAGGCCCACGTATATTTGGTTAGGGCTTTCCGCGCAAACCAGGTACTTCCCACAATCATTTCATGTGATACTGCTTATTGGATAATCCGCAGTCCGTTATCGTTGGTATCCCTAGGTAAGCTATACTTGACTGTTGAACGCTCCAAGTATGTTTTTGATATCATACTTGGGACAGGCTTCGGCTTTTCTCCAGGCGACCAGTCCCTGCTGTAATGGTGCACGTTAAATGTGAGGTGAGGAAATACACACATCCTCCGCTCTGCCCTGCTCCAGTTTAATAACGGTTTGGTCTTTGGAAATCAAGTCGGAACACAGGAAAGCGTGCAGGCTCTTCCTGGTAGGGATCCATGCCTTATGTCTGGCTGGATCAGTGTCTTTTATCCTGTAAAATAAATTGTAATATTTGCTTTGGAGCCCTTTGATGACTCGGCCTCCTTCGATAAATGGCTTTATCATTGCAAAGTCGAAATCTTCCTCTAGCAAGAAGAGGACCAGATTCTTTGAGGTGCACTTCGAGTGCTGCAGATTTATCGGCGCTACCATCAGCATTGCTTGCTTGCGTAAGAAGCTCGTCAGTTCCCTTCGGCCCGTTGATCTTCATCTCCTTGAACGATTGGAACCAGGTGGTCGTCCGGCCTTTCGGAGCGAAATACTTTCACCTTTACGTTTATAATCCGCCTTTTACAATGCCTCTGGGCACTTTCAATTTATATGGAGAAGAAAAGGTTAGCTGTTCGCCCGAGTTTCCTTCTGGATAACCATCCAGTCGTCCATTGGGGTCTTGGGGTTTTGCAACCGCAAGGATTGAACGAGAAGCAGCTATACATGCAGATCTTTTGCAACTAGATGTGAACAGCCGGTCTTCTAGGACTTGAGCTCTACGCCCTCCCAGGCGTCGCTAATCTTAGCGACACATGGACCTAGAAAGTCCATGCGGCAGTAGTCCTCGCGTGCTATGATATGGATTCCACAGCCCACCTATGAGGAATCAGGGGGAAGAATACCCCCTGTTCCTTTTGCCGTCCAGGAGATACTTGATAACCATCTCCGTCAGACTAGCTTTAACACTGGTCCACACTTCCAGCGCTAGTTTCCACATAGGGGAATTACAATCCGCAGCGCCAGACGTAAGTGACTTTTGCACATGTGACTGAAGGGTTTGCAGTTTCTGCCTTGTCCGCCGGCTGTTACTGTTCCCTTATTTAGGTTACTTGGTGTCTAAGCCATTGCACAGTCTGGTCTGCTTGTGTTGCTGTTCGAGCTCATCTTGAGTTAGATTGAAATTGAAGGCGGTAGTCCTCGCCTTTTGTTAGTTTCCCAGACGTTTGTTATTGTATTCTTCAACAGTGGACTGATATTTAGCGAGGTCCTTTTCATTCCGCTCGTTAACAGTCCCGGCCTCCTTTGCAATCATACTGAGAGTGTGTAGGGTCTTCTGGTACTCTTGAATACTCCAGTGGAGCTCCGCTTTTTAGCTGACTTGCAATGTCCGATATTCTTTTTAGCTAGTACTTGCCACGCCCAATTCGACGACAATGATTTTCAAGCTGGAAACTACTTGTCCATCTGCCGCCCCAATAACCGAGGTCTCTGTTATCGATTTCAGCACAGTAGTGCTACGGTTGGCACCGGCTCTGCTGCCCTCGACGGCTGGATTCCAACAGCTCGTTTTCCGATGATGCGCCTGGGAGCACCTCCTCTTCTTTGTCTATTCTCTATGTTTTATTTGAATTTGTTGAATCCATGTCTTGGTCCCACGAGTAATCTGGGAAAATGTACACCCTGGATAGCCCGGGTATGAACTATACCCTTTCCCATTCTCCTATATACGCAATGTTCCGAATGATCTAAGTGTATTATGGCGCATAAAATTGATCTTGGTTCTCGCGGAAAATGAAGCGGGGAGGCTTGAACATCAAAAAGGAATATTACCTTGACAGGGAGGGGAGTATTGTTGGTATCAATTTATCAATAAATGCAGTAAGTGGGGTTAATTTAATTTGAAGAAAGTGATAACAAAAGTTGGCCCTGTTTTCAATTTGATGGTTGAAAACCGAATCTCACATTTTTTATATCCCGCTTACGTGATATTGAAAGTTCATGAAAAATAAAAAAATTCAGCGAGGCCACTACTATTCGTTATGTTCCCTACAACTTTCAAGATTAGTTTAGCGATCCTGGCTTCGTTGATTGCAAAGAATGTCGTAAGACAGGTAATGCGTCATTTGTCAGCTATCTCAGACGTGGTCTTTGCTGACTGATATGGCAGCATATATTAGTTAGCAGGCATGGCAATAAAAATACGAATCTACCACCTCTAATTTGAAAAACGGCTCCAGCAACACTAAGCACTCGACATGAAAGCGACAGGGCTTCATTATTTCTCATATTTTACCAGGAAGCTCCACATCATTCTCATTATCATTCAGTTGTTATCTTCGATTTCCATTAGGGAAAGTGAGAAATGGTCGAAAAAATCTTGACTAATGTACACCATAACGAAACACAAGCATGAATACAAATCCACTATCGGCATTCCCAGGAGAACGTTCGGTAAACTATTATCATTCCGTACTCGATAAAGCACATTCAAACCTACTGGTCGGCCATGCTACCGAGAGGAATTCTACTCTATATGAAGTCAGCACTTGAGACACTTGTATCTACACCCTCGATGATAGCAGGCTTCATACAAGCAGAGGAGCTTTCATCTTCTACATAGGCCCATACTGAATCCGCCCGATACAATGGCAGGGACTCAACAATGTCACTTCTTGTCCTTATCAATGGCTAAGAGCTGACATTCACTCCCAAGTAACTTGTGTGATGATTAATTATTCCAACTTGGGCCATTTCCTCTGGCCATCATCAGCATTATTTCGAATACAAAGTGCTAGGCGACTCAGCTTGCCAGCAGCCCCGGCCACATGTGGCCATTGACGGCATAGGAGGAGATGAGTATCTGGGAGTCGGTATCTTGAAAGACAATGATGCTCCTTGGTTTGGAGATTAATTGACAACGAAAAATGAAAAGGAGAATCAGTTCGAGCTGGTGGAGATGATAGCGATGATGGTATGATGGTATGATGGGCGTGCGAGCTTCTAGGCATTGCAGATTCACATTAAATTCAGTTCTGCGGTCTTGCTTGCCAACATAATCAGATTCATTTCATCTCTGCTTTCTCTATGGCTTCCCCACGTAATTGAAACCAAAATAAACGCACAAAAATAATTCCAATTTTAAATACCAGATTATGTCCTTATCGAAAATTTATCTGATTCAGATTAATTAAAACTGCATAGTCTATTACGAGTGCTACAGCAGAAAGTGCTTAAAAGCCTCCTCCATTTATTAAAAATTTTAATTAAATCCTGCACTGATTGGCATCTGCTTTAATCACATAAAATCGTCTTGAAAGCGACAGTCATACTCTAATTAAAATTTTTTTCGAAAATTGTCAATGCCAGCATGATGACAGCCAGGAAAATGAGGTCGGTGATATTGAAAAAAATCAAATTCCTCCCATCACTTTTCCGTACTACTTGTGACAGTTTATTTTTTTCTCCCTGCTTTATTTTTCTGTATACGCAAACCTCCATCTGAAAGTTAGTTTCCCGCTACATCAAGAAGGGATTTAGTCGCATCGGTGTCAATTTAGCAGATATGTCCTTGGAGCTTTGTGCCGATTCATGGCTGCATGTGTACTCGTAACACAGCGAGGGGAAAGGGAAACGTACCCTAGATTTAAACCCCTCGAAATGAATCGCAGTCTATTATCAGTTTGTCGCATATGTCGGTTTTATAGATCCAATGGGGCTGGATGTATGTATGGATATCACACAGTTACGTAGTTACATCCTTGCATCCATGTTCACTTCTGTGCTCGCATGATACATGGATGCTAGGAAGTGAGGACCAGATGGGATTCGGGCTAGTAGGATAAATGCATGTGATGGACGTGTCCTTGTTTCCTTGTGGAACACTAAACTACATTAATGTTGCCTGAGGATATTCAAGGCAACCGTCCTAGTGTATTTAGTGCTTTTGCAATGGTTATGTCCTTTGGACTAGAACATGAAAATATTTTTTCATTCTGCTTAGTTTTTGCGCGCACTGCAAGGACCTACTTTCGTTTCGAATTGGAAAGATCCCTGTAAACTTTTGCAGTGGCTTTAATTCTGCCAAAGAAATGAAAGTTTAACTGGAACTTCAGCTTAAAAGGGAAGTAGAGTAAAACTTGGACGGATTAGGGATGTATGGGACGAATTAAGAAAATGTTATCAAATTCATCAAAAATTTAGTTGCAGTTTCATGTCAAAAACGTCTTGGGGGTGTTTTTATAATGCATAATTTTCGCTTTAAGCTGCATTAATTGAACGAAAATGTGATTCAGGGAAAGATAATAAATGTTGAGAAGTATCAGATTATCTGCCAAAAGAAGAGAACAGGGAGAGACGGAATATAGGAGCTGAAAAACTATGAAAAAAATACTTGCTAAAAGGACGAAGGACGTAAAATATTCAAACAAGTCAAAAAGCATGAGGAGTAAACCTAGATTTGAGGAAAAGCTACAATACTACACAACTTACCCAACTCGTAGGATTAAATGTGCATCAAACCTTGAATGGTTTTCTATGCTCTCCAGAGGATCTGAAAACGCTAACTTTGTACCTAGTTCAGTATCAACCTCGCCCTTTTTAATGGTCTTCAAATCTTAACCTGCATCGAAGAACGCGCATCCCTTCAGGGCTAGGTGGCTTTCCGAGCGACTGGCATAGAGTATTGAGCTTCTTGGTGCACTTCTTATGTATCCTAGCAACTGAATGCTGCCTGAACGTCCGAATATGTTGGTTTCTGCTAAATCCTGTTGAAGTCCATGTATTACACTCGGAAATCAGCTGTTCTGGGCATTGCCAGCAATGGAATCATCGTATTTTCTCAAGAGCTTATCTGCCCACTGTGGCGGTCAAAGGGTGGTATAGGTACCAGGGCGAAACGTGGATTTTTACCCACGATGGAGCGTAAAACCTGGGAAATGCCTGCTGAACCAACACTAACAGCCCTACTACCAAACCCTATCTCCACCTCCACGTGGTGATCGCTAGGAGTTCTTTCATTATGAAAACTGCAGACGGAGAAGGATGAAAGCGAGTCTCCCGTGCCTAAAAACCGGACAAAATGTACCAACTGGTCCTCCAGGTAGGGGGTTGGGTAGGGCTGACAACCCTACAAGGAAAACCGATATTACGAAGCCACGAAAGGAGCCTCGGACAAGATGGATCTTACGACGACGAACCCAGCAACGACAACGGACTAACGATTTGCATATTCTCTCATGGAACATGCACTCCCTGTACTGACCGAATGCTGAGCACCTTGCCGATACCCTATCCTAATATAAGGCCGATGTTACAGCGTTATAAGAGATGCCAGAGTAGTGCTCGGAGTACGTTTCTTAGTCAGCCAAAAAAATGAAACCTGCTATTCTTGGCTTGGAAAATATAAGCGAAATGCTATGTACTCTGCGTTTCCGAGGCAAGTTTAGAAATATAAGCCTCATAAACTTTCACGCTCCTACAGAGGAGACTGCAGAGTTGGAGTAGGATACCTTCTACGAGGCATTTAAGTGGACCCTCAAAGCCTGTCCTAAATATGATATCAAAGTCATACTTGGATATTTCAACAGTCATGTTGGTAAGGAGCCCGTATTCAAGCGAAACGTCGGCTCCCATAGGGATACCAATGATAATGAGCTGCGCATCGCTCGAAATGGTTGTTAGAAGTGCGTGGTTTGCGCGAAAAGTTCACAAATATACGTGGGCGTCTCCAGACGGGACCACTTTCAACTAAATTGACCACGTGCCGATCGAACGCCGCTACCTCTCAGCCTTGATGAATGTCGGAACATATAGGGGCCAATATAGACTCGGACCACTATTTCGTTGGCATGGTGCTCTGAGCTCGAATTACGACACCACCTACAATCCCTCTGGCAATCAGGTGAGAGTGGAAACTGAAGCCATCCACAACACAGCCCTCCGCGACACCTATAAGAGGGAAATGGATTCCGCAATAACTGCAGCCAACAGAGATCCTGGAGATGAAGCATCAACAAATGGTCTTCACAACCACCTGAAGAACGTTATCGTTGATATGGTCAGAAAGATACTTGGTCCAGCGGCAAAAAGAGTCGGAACGGTTCGCTGGACGATAAATGTAAGCTAACAATGGAACGGAAGAATGCCGCATACCGAGTTATGTTGCATTCTCAAAGAGAGACTTATCACGAACTCTGTCGAGCGGAGAAGCGACTTCACAGACGGAAGAAGGAAGTCTGGGAGAACCAACAAGTCTGTGAACTAGAAAAGTACAGGGAACAACCATACCAGGCGCGGAAGTTTTACCAACAAGTCAGCAGGATGAAGCCTTATACACCTCGATGCTCATCCTGGAATTACAGCCGAATTAGTTAAATATGGAGACAACCAATTACACCAAGTGGTTCATCAACTTGTGCTCAAGGCATGGGACACGAATCAGTGCCTGACGATTGGCAAAGAGGCATTATCTGTCTCATAAATAAAAAGGGAGACGTCACACAGTGCAACAATTATAGAGGTACCACATTGCTGAGTACCATCTATATGATATTCCCCTCTATATTGTTAGGTCGGATAGCCCCATACGCCCAGAACATCATTGGCCCATACCAAAGAGGCTTCACTCTAGGCAAATCAGCAAGAAATCAGATTTTCTCTCTGCAGCAAGCGCTGGAAAAACTGTAGGGATATGGGCACTAGTTGCACCATTTTTTCATTGACTTTAAGGCCGCTTATGATAGCCTAGCCCTGATAAAACTGCACATGGCCATGAGAGAAATCGATACCCCGACGAAATTAATAAGACTGACTAGGCTGACCTTGACCAATGTGCGAGGCTAGCTAAAGGCAGCAGGATCACTCTCAAGACCAACAACATCAAACTGCACTGGTCAAACGGGAAGAATAAAGATAGGAGACGATAACTTTGATACCGTTGTTAATTTCTCCTATCTAGGCTCGAAAATCACAACCGATAACAGCTACGATGATGAAATCCGCACACGGTTGTTGTCAGCCAACAGAGCCAATTTCAGCTTACAAAACTATTCCGCTCGAAACTAAATTAAGCAGCAATGACATTGTATCTACTGTAAGTAGCTTGCCAGAGTAGGTCTTGAATGATGCTACACTAATTGCTGATTCGGGCAACCTCATTTTTCCACTGCAGGTGGCGCCCTTTTGAGCGCAGGGCACTTTCGACTTCTCGCGGTATGACTGCCCAAGTCCTCGCTCGTTTCCGCCGCATAGGAGGCACTTAAGATTCTTGTCATCAAGTAGGTTGTCGTAGTCCTAGTCGAAAATCTTGAATACTTTGATTGTGCTTCCTTCAGGACAATGGTTATATGGTTTATAAGATTTTCTCGATTGATAGGTAGTTGCGATGCACGAGGGAGCATATTTACCCCTTCTTTATGCATGTGTTTCTCAACCAGTTTTTCGAGTGGTTTGACAAGGAAGGAGGAGAGGTCAATTGTGTTACTAAGTCGCTGAACTTGATAACAACTTCCGGTCCTTTGGCTTACCGAGAAAGCACTCTTGTTCAAAGGGCGCCTGCAACTCCGGACTCTCTTTGTTATTGTGAAAACTCGCTGACTCGGTATAGCGGTGGAGCACACTTTTATTATATATGGTATCTCCTAAGCGGATCATAGATCGTCTACTCCGCCGATAGCTTGGAATCTTTAGGTTTTCATCGTGGTGGTTACTTTCTAGCTGCTCTGCGCGACCCCGATCCCTACTGCGTGTAATTTCGTCGCCTTATTCGAAGGGAGTTTGGAATTTCGATTGTTACAAAGATTACAGCCGTTCCGAAGTCTTTTTCCTAGATGTTTTATGAGAGTAGGTCCTGCGTTTCTCGCAATGGTTGAGGTTTTAAGTTTTGGCTATATGCTGCATGACAGCAGTCGATACCTTCCTTCTTTTGAAAAACATATATGGGGGGGGGGGGTATTTACTTATTTAATACCCCTCATGAATGCAAGACATAGAGGACAACACTATCCCGAAAAGGAAATTAGCGAAATCGACCGTATACTAAAGCTGCACTGAAGTATCCCATCACGCGCTTGGATGTCTTTGAGCTAGTCAAGTCCGGAGAGTGTGAAAATTATGCCTAGAAAATAGCTGCCACATATAGGGTACGGAGTGTGGAGCCTTCTTCTATTCTATTAAGGCAGCTGTAAAGGTGTACATCAAAGGACTAAAGTCAAGCATAACTCACCTCATAAACTATTCAACCCAGACTAACAGGAGTACTCTTGTAATGTATATGAACCTTTAGTGTATTGTAAATCTGACTATTCATTCAAAGACAGAGACATGGGAAGTTAGAGGCACAGCCAGACAAAAAAAAAAAAAAACAGTAATTGGAGTTTAAGCTGGTTCTACCTTAAACAAGAGCTAAAAGACGACCGTCGTCCTGCGAATTTTCTCTCATAAAAAAACACCATTTGACACCTAAACCATTACACTCTCGACAGAATTTTTACTATGTAACCTACTTCCAATGTAGGTTTTCCACCCAATGTCCCTTACGGATTATCTTTTCTTGTTTTCACCCTATGCACATGCACAAGTGTGCTACCAAATCTGTAATTGATGAGGTAGTTACAATCGTGAGGAGTTGTTTTTGCCCTCCTCCTTGCTTTTTAAAAATTTTCCATAACTGTGTGCGGAGATCCATGTTTTAAGTGATGAGGGGACCTACAAACTTCCCTGCTTCAATCACTACGGCTATATCATCCCTGGTATCGACCGTTCCGTTCCCTTCCACCCCGGCAGTTTAGTGACTATAGTCCTAAGCCACTCCGCCGTACAGTCTACCAATATTGGGCCTGGACGAGAGCGTATGCCGGTGAACATGAACTCCTTATTTTATCCCTCACACATGTTCATGACGATGAAGTTCTTAATTATTTCCTGCGCGAGTGGTTACTTGCTCGGAAAATTGTTCTGGCAGTATGGCCAGTTGAGTGCTCTCAACTACTAACTTCACCCCTGACCGCCTCGTGATTTCCCTTTTCTTTGGCTCGGGTTTATGCTACTTGGGAGCATTTCTCTCTTGTGGGCTGATTTCTGCTGCTCCCTGCTTGCTTGGCTACCATAATGAAGGCTTAGGTCTGTCTTTTCCGAAGCTGGTTTCTATATGGGGACCTTTTTTGGTTGTTGTCCTCGCAGTGGACCAATATTGATCTTCACTGCACTGCTTCACCTCCCAAATTTTTCCATCTTGGGAGGGGGGGGGGGGGGGGAAGGCACCTGACTCTGAGTGTTGAAGAACTCTTCCTCAACCTAACGAAATCGAGTTTTCGGTGCTCAAATGGCTCGTACCGTTGTAATCATCGTCATTCCCGTGGCTAAAAATATTTGGAACTCGACTTGGGTGGGGAACTTTCCATTGCTTAATTTCATTGTTCGCTCTTATATTTTACTTCAAATAAAAGAAAAATGCAATTTGCGTTTCTTGATAGTAAAGATAAGTCAATCATCGTTGAAAACCTGTCAGTCGATTGGCCTATCAGGATCGAAAGTGTTTTTAGCCCTGGATGTGCCTGGGAAACCAACCCGTAAATATCGAGTATTCCTTATATCCCGGCTTCCTTTCTTTCCATTTCCTGCTACTGCCCCATATATGGTCGCAGCCAAGAAGACTACACATGGGAGATTCGTCTCCCAACACACTGCCTATATTCGTATAGTGGAAGAAAAGCATTGCACATGTTCGACGTTCTTCGACGTTCGTGAAAAATTTCACGCATTTGCTTTGGTTTATATGTGTATATGGTGCAGTGCATTGGTGTACAGCCACGTCGTTGCTAGCACATGGCTGCGAGTACAGCTGTTTATGACATATTACATGGGATGAGGAAGCACACGCTGAAAACCGTCGACATCAGCATTGGAATAGCGACTCGCCAATCTATGGACCATAGAGGCGACGGTCTACTTAACTACATCATACCTACCCGACGAATACCCGATGGGATTCCATGCCTCTAGAAGCTTGGTCTGCTCCTCCTGTCTGTAGTCTTGTTGGTTTCGACATATGTTACCTACTTCATCTTTTCTTCTGCCTCAGCCGTGTCATTATCCTCCCTTCCCTTATCATCATCTTACTCATCTCTTTCTTCTTCCAAAAGCTGCCACCTAAAATAGTCTGGCATCCTTCAACAACTTCATTTGTAATCCTCGCAAATTCAAGAGTCACTTATAGGCGGGAATTCATTGATTCTTCCCGATTTATCGACTAAGCTGCTTAACTATATCTCTTATGGAATACATCTCCAAGGCTGTGAAATTTAAAAGTTCATATCCAAGGGAGTCTGCACTCTAATAATACCTAGATCTGCTTATCCTGAATATCATCCACTCCCATCTAATATCTTCAAAATACAATATCTTCCCTTCAACAAAAATTCTTTAAATCTCGGTTATCATCGACTTGTTGAAATCAACCACTTCAAGTGCTTCTGTTTCAAGTGTTTCGTCCTCGTATCACAAATCGTCCTATTTTTCCTCCACAAAAAAGCGTATCTACTCCATTTCCTGGATTTTTCTGTTTCCCTTCTCCGTACAATCCACCATATGTGTATGTGAGTATGTCTTTCCCTCCCGTACAACATACAATCCTTGCATAATATCCCTGAATTGCCTAGAGCGACCCTTACCTTATCACGGGGAGCTGTTTTACGACAAAAGGTAGAAGAACTGCTAACAGGTCAAGGCAGTCGGTGCCATTTGTTCTGTTCCCATTCCAGAGGATACGCTTGTGTGAATATTTGATGTTCCACTTATTGACAAACGTATCGACCGACCCTTCAATATACACACCCCTCGTAGGGGTATGCGTAACATGTGTATGTTGTGACGGTGGCAAAGTAAATCCTGCAAGCTTAATGTTCCATGAGATATTGTTATGTTTATGTTTATTTGTTTGCCTTTTAAGCTCCGCCTGCATTCCCTTCCACGGGATGAGTGCTATTTGATTTAAAGGTCAAACGGATGAATGGCATAATTGGAATTTCAAGGAGGAAGCGGAATATTTTACTTTGGGAGTTCACGTGTTAGATTTCAAGTCCGCGAGTTTAGGGATAGCCCTAAGTGTTGAAACAAGAAATCTGAGCCGTTAGATAAATCTCGATGTCCTGTAAAAGGAAACGCGTAATGAAGGCACAGCAACTTTATCAAACGGATGAAGTAAATGAAAAATGTATTCGGTATTTTCATAATTCTCATCTTTCCTAACAGGATACAAGGGGGCCAGGATTTTTCCCATGCAAATGAGGACAAGGATAAGCTTGTTCCGAAAATATAAGAATATATTTTCGAGATTTAAAAGCAAAGCAAAATGGTCCCGGAAATTTGCTTTGTCACGTGACTTGTTTTATCTTTTCTTTTTTGATCCTTTTTTCTTGGAAGACGCAATAATAAAATTGATATTTTACAGTGGCCTAAGTTCATATTTCTAATTTTAGAATGTAGCACTACCTACGACAATTTTCTGCAGCGGTTACTCGTGACTAGCCTTGTTTATTTTTAGAATATCTTGAATTTTAATTTGATTCTGAAAATCCTTGTTAGCCAATAAAGCTTATATATTTAGGATCCTATTTTTAATGAAGGCCATTGTCATTGTAATGGGCTTTTCTGGTATTCCAAAGAAGGGTGAGTGCATGTAAAATGCAGAGTCTTTTATCCTTCTGGTTCCCACTGGCCACCGATAGCCAAGCACATAACCCCGATTTTCTCTTCTTATCCTCTTCCTTTAGTAGTGGGGAATGAATGAAATTTCGAAGCCTCATTATTTGCATTATCACTTTTAAAAATACGATGGCGGATATCAGAGGACCAAAGACAATCTGGCGTCACTATTGTTAGATATTTAGCGAACTAACTTGTCAGGATCTGTACTACAAATGATGATCACTCATATTAATGCGCACATCAAGGAGAGTGCAATCGGTCGACCGAGTTTGAACAGCATTTGGTGACATATGGAACTGGCTTAAAATAGCGTCGTCGTTTAGTGCTGATAACACCGATTGATCGTCAGAGCAGATTAGGCTATTGCAATCCCGCAATTTTTTCAACTGACATACTGTTATAGCCAACAGGATGGCGTATGTCTCTGTCTGCAGTGTGGTCGTCAAATTTTCAAGGGGTTTGGTAAGTTCCATTTTGGATTTTCCTGAGCTTGATCTCTATCCAGCACCAACCTGCCGATAAAGATTTTTCTCATATCTCCAATCTAAAAAGATAAAACCATAAAAAAAGAGTCATTCTTATCTCTTAGGTAGATAGTACAACCCTCACCGCTTCAGAGATGCTTCTAATGTTGTTCATGGCTCATTGGCTTGCTCTGCCTTGGCGGAGGTAGCCCTTTTTTGCCAAGCCTTCTTTGCTTCCCATTGAGTTGATGAGGTTGGATCGTCAGAAACTGCTGTTCCTTTAGCTTAGTCTCGATTGCAGAGGTCTGAAGCTAGATTTTTGAGGCAGGTTCTCACCCGTGGGTAAGGTTTCGGCTTCATCAGGCGACATCAATTGAAACCTCGTGTTAGCTGTGCAAGTAATACGAATCAGCTTTGACTTGCTCAATTAATACTGGTTCTGATGCATGGAAAAGTCGAACCTAAATTCAGGTTTCCGTTGATGATCTTAGGGTTACTTGCCGCTTAGATCAAAGTTAAAGTTCCCGTTCTGTTTTTGGTTTTGAATTGATTCGTAATATTAGTTGTCATGACATTAATTTTAAAAGAAGAAAAAATTGAATGTTACTGATCCCCTTTTTGAGTCAAATTAGTCAAAACTAATGCATGCCTCTGACTAAAATTGTCTCTTTAATAACGTTGTTGAGAATATGCTAAATGGACGTGTTAGATTACTATTACTACACACGGTTGAAGAAGTAGCTCATGAAGCACGTACCAGTAATTGAAACAGCTATTTGCCATGTGACGCAGAGGTCAAGATCCACACGATCGTCGATTTTCCGGGAAACACGGAAGTGCAGAAGGTCGACACAGTTCTTCTTAGTTTCAGGACCAACTATAAATATTAATTTAGGGTATTTCCTATTTTTGGCTCAACGCTTAGTGTATACTGCGACCCTTAAGGAAAAGAACCAGGGTCATATAATTCCGGTCAATCTTTTTTATGAAAGTACTTCACGTCCTTAACGATTCAGCATATCGAGACAACAAATCGGTTAGTTACGAAATAATTCTGATCGTCCATGGACAAGAATATTTAGGCTGAAGAGTGTACATCGCATGGCAGAAGTTCAAAACAACGAAATATGTGAAAGATGAGGTTCACCACTTGATCAACCAAGCTCTTTCACACAATCTATCTCGGCAAAATCGGCTCTTTGTAAGGCCCGCACGTTTCCAGGTATTGCCTCACTATTATTAATAGGTTCGCGGTGAACAGAGGTAAAACCTCTGAAAGACATAAGCCCTCAGCCAAGAGTAAATTCCACGCAAAACTTTCCATGCAATGCCGTTCGAGTCCTCACTTTCCTCGGAGTTAGGTAAACTCCTCGGCGGTGTCCGGTGGCGTCACCGTGCACCAATGACAATCCAATAGGATGCTCGAAAAATAGCACATGACGCCTAAACCCGCTATAATGACCCAAGACAACTTACCTTGGTTTCAAATCCTGCCACTCGTACTAATTGGCTTCCAGATCTTCAATTGCGAAGGATTTCCTGCAAACCGCACGACGCTGGTATACAGAGAGAACTTATAACTCCCCAGCGATTCTATAGTCATGTTGTTACGTCTGCTTCACACACATTTTAGAAACTGAGGGTGTTATCACCCGCTAACAACGCGAAAAACATGGCGCGCCATACCTGGAGATCTCGACTCTTGCACGGACGTCCTAATTAATTAAGACGGACGGCCCTCGGGCATCGCTGCAGTTACCTTACGAAAGACCCTACGAGGTCATTGAGCGAGCCCCCATCATTTCTGATCTATTTCTACGTTGGAGGTACGCCCAAGAGGGTCTCCCAGGCTTGGCTAAAAATATTTGGTTTAAGGATTGAGAGATCCTAAGTCCGCATTCCGATGTCGGATCGGACCAAATGGAGAGCAACTTACTCCCCTTTTTTGGTCCACGGGCTCCTCTGGGCTTTGCACCCAAGCTTCCAAAAATAAACGAAGACGCCTTTACGGTTTCGTACCAGGGCAGAGGAATCTCGTTAGACCCTGCCTTACCCCTGCCCTGAGAGTAGCGTGACCGAAAAGCAAAACAGCACATGACTGGGAATTATACAGCAACGGAACTGAGGTATCCATGCGTCTAGTTCCACGCTAAAACATCTTTGTCTTCAGGTGGAGCGGAAGTGCTGCGACGGAGTGACCTGATTGGCGGGGCGAGCACACCCGTTTGTTATTAAACGCACTCAATTTTGATTGTACGCACCCCGGGGACTCAAAAGAATGCAGACAGCTACGACTCCCACATTTTATTGAGTTGACAGTCAGTTCCGATTGATTACCGCAGGCAGACCTCCTCCGTCTTCGGTTTTTCATTTTTAATTGAAATTTCTCTGTATGAATTGATTATTATTGCTTTTTAGTAAAAATAAAGGTAAAATATTTTAAATGTCTCGAACTGCCAACTAAACACCTCCACGTTATCAAGTGACTAGACTAGTCTGGACCCGCTTGACACAATACTTCGGACTAGCTCTGCGACTCTCTTGTCTAATGGAGACTTCAAGTCAACGAATTCTTTTCACCAACGTCAGGAGAGTGGAAGAAAAAAAGTTATCATTTTGAAGAATCCCTCGCTATCCTGTCCTACTGTTTGTCGCGCTGAAACAAGGCACTATTCATCGAAATCGACTCCCGTCCGCTTCAGTATATCAAACGGTATCCATGACTTTCACGAAAATATCCACCGTGGATCCCTCTGCTTTAAAACTGGGGTGTCTAATGTATAAGTGCTCGTCCCTTATGAGCTTTTCGTACTGAAAAGCAGGTCATCTTCGCCGCCTTCCACGCTGTTGTTATTAACTCATATCCCCATGTGATGATTATGAAACGAAAGCACACTCTCATTAAAAACTAAATGTTAAAAAATGATCCTTTTTTAAATGTCTAGTACCAAGGGCCCAATTTTGACAGGAAGAAATTAACTAGAATCCTAGACAGCTTTATGATATCAAGTATGCAAATTTAGCTAGGCCCTTCCCGGAATCTGGCCACAGATTTTAGCCGTTTAAGTCAGATTGCTGGCCGAAATATGGTTCACTAAACACTAAAACACTCACATCACTAAATGAGGCGTAGCGCGTCTTTCATGCCTAGGAACCATGATTGTCGAAAATAGTTTCAACGCACTCCAGATGTTTCCGAGAGGGTTGAACTCAACCGTACTGCCACAGTTGTTTTTTCGGGCGACCCATTAGTCGTCCAGCCAGCGAAGTTCTCCGTTCAGAATCGTACCACGTAGATTGTCACAGAGTTCTCGCCCTTTCTTAATGTGTAACCTATCCACTGTCACTCCCTTGTCAACACTTCCGCGGGTATTTGGGCCGTACACCGGCAAAGCTCTACAATTGTCATTGCTTGCACAGACAAGTATTGAGGGAGGTTTAGAGCTTTGAGTAACAGAGTTGGACACTTTCTTATTATATGGCAACACAGAACAGGCTCAATTTGTTGTTGAGGTTGATTTGTCCAAGCTTTAGGCAGCAGGGAAGGTGGATCTAGCGCTGTTAATGCGACAAATGGCATTAAGTTCGGTCTTCATTCTTTCAAAATTAACAAATTGATCAATGTCTCCAATACTGTGCTTACTAAGTAGTCAGACTGAGAGCCTAGGTTCTATTCGTGCTTATTTTCAGATTCAAATCTGGAGACATGTTGCTAAGGTCCATGGCCCAGTGATAGAGCAAACAGATGTCACCAATGTAGTTGAGGTGTTTGAGGAAAGATATTATGTCCAATAGAAACCCTCTACGTCCTCCGGATAAGACAGGATGAAGAACGTCACCAATTACAAACCCCGGTGTGTCTCCACTTTGGACCTCAACTTCTTTTGAGATTTTACCTCGAAACCGTACGTGAATTTGATGCCATCATATGTCACTTTGATAATATCTATCAGTTTCTCCGAAATGCTCTTCCTACACAGAATATTCCAGGTACACCCTCTGTTGAAAGCTCTGTTATAATCAATAAAAGCAGGTAAAGCAGTGATCTAAACTCGGCACACTGTACTGAAGGAAATACTTTCCAATTGGGGTACTCAAGACTGGCGCAATCTATACAATCATGCCCTCCTCTAGTCACGCGGGAAGATCTCAGATTACCAGGATTTTCATGAAAATAAAAGAAGCAACTCTATAGGACGTCAAGGTCAGCGCTTTTACTGCGGTTGTGACCATTGATCGAAGAAATGATCTGATTTCTGTTCGGAGAAGTAAGCCGTGTCCGCATATTACGATGACCAGTCATTTCATCCATAAGGGGTGAAATTTTGGAGTCTTCAATTCACTATTGCTGTCTATTTTAGGTAACAACTGAATGGCGGTCTTTAAGAGTCGAGACTTTCCGGTTCCATGAGTGGATGCGTAATACACAAATGATCATTAATAGTCTTGAAACGGATATCTACCCCTCTCTTGTTGCGCAGATTCAGAAGATAATTCTCAAATCTATTTTTCATCGCAATACAGTTTATCTGATAAGGCGTAAGTTGCTGGTCCATTGAAATCCAAATAACCTTTTCGCAGGCTCTGTATTTGAACAACATGTCGCCGAAAACGAGGCTGCAAGAAACCATAAATCCTGTTTGATTTCAATTATGGGCTCCAAGGCCTTCTTTCCATGTCCAAGGAATGGGCTACCAGAGCTCACCTTGGTACACTGATCAGTTATCATGACTGCAATGCCACTTTTTGGAAGCCTTTCCTGAACCGAGTTGAGTTGCTTATACCGATCCTGCTTATCTTTTGTATCGAAAGTCCCTCTTGGTACATAGCACTGTCTTATTGAGATGTTCCTAGTCGAAGATCAGAATCTGGCGGTCAAAATTTAGTCTGATACCGGCTCCCAGCGTATGCCTCCTCAGCACTCTCTTGGGGAGTGTAGGTCATCCATACATCTATCTTGCGTGTCGTTATTTTTCTCCTATTTGAATTTCAAAGAGACGACTATGCTCCGCTTGTCATCACATTTAATAGTGAACAAGGGGTAAAGGGAGGACACAAAGACGCACAAAAACACCCTTAGCTAATATCGATTCGAATTGAGATCAAGAGGCTGACGTTCAACCAACTAGGTTATCGCACCGTCACTAGCATTGTTTTTTCTATAAATATTGTGGAACGGATTTATGTAATAACCGCTTTATTCATGTAATAGTTAAATTCTGTGAAAAACATTTTCTTCAACAATATTTTCTTTTTTTCATTTCAGGTAAGTTAATGTGGTTTGAAAAGCTTCTTTGTGAGTACAATTTAAATTAATCCATATTTGAATGAATATAATTGCGTAACTATGATTTATAACTGGCGATTTGTAGTGCCTGTTGCCCTCACTGTAGCTAGATACGGCCCGTATCCTTCTTTTATTTTGGGTGAGAAAGAACTTCTCGTTGGCACCAGTATCCACAACTATGCAAAATCTGTCCTGAAGGTATCGAAATCAAGAAATGACGTTCATTTTACTTGGCCATCGTACCTTAAAGCCTGGCAGATGCAATAGACATCAATCTGATACTGTACTCATGCTTACTTCCGGCAGATTTTTGGGACGACGTACGAGGAAAACGAATGTTCTCCAGATTACTACCATATAATATCACCTATTTCCAGAATGTCAAACTTGTACTGCTGGAATTTCCACTGAAGTTGGAAGATGCGCATGTTTTGTCAAAATCTGTTTTCGATTGCCAAAGGTCGTAGTCATGGATTCACGACCCCAGCAGTAAAGCTTCGGATTTGCAGGTCGGTAGTCCACAGGCCACCAAGTCAGACAACTGGGAATACTTTGAATGTGTGCTGAATGCCTGCAAATTGGCCATTTCCCAAAAAGCAATGGAAGTGTTGATGCATCATTGGGCACCCTTGATGGTAACATGGCATTTTTGCACTTCCTCATTAAATTCGTTTATACCATCCTCTTCAAGAAAACTGGTCCATACCCGTCACTGTGTGGAATCAAAACTACTCCTTCTTTCCTAGAATTTGCTTACACTAGGTGGCTCTATTTTCTTTCATTGGCAACACCGCAACTGTACGTTCCTGATCTCATCCACTTATCTCAGCTTACGTTAGATGGACAGGGAATGAAGCATTCTCACCAACAGAATTTCCTGTAGGTTTCATTACTATTAGAGAGGTGTTTTCTGGGAACTATCGCAGCTTTGATAATCAGGCAAAGAATTCAGTTTAAATCTATAAAGGTACTTGATGTATCCTCTGTTTCCCTGTCAGGTATTTTTTATAACTAATTCGAATCCAGAGCGTAGTCTTAGGATTTCCGTTCTATAGACCGCAATTACGTAGAGTTCTCGTGGAATGGCTCCTTCAAGACTTTAGGAAGCAATTTCTCTTCTCTGTAAGACTTCATCGGGGCCCGTTCATTGGGAAAGCTTTTGAGCTTATCGGACAGTTCTGACATTTCCCTTGAGTTCAACTATACCCTTTGAACATGTCACCAACTGTCACTTCGGTCAAAAGATATCAATATCCGGGAGCTCGACTGTTCGCTTCCATAAACGGTTGCTTCAATTCAATGTTCGAGTCACCAACATCGGTCGGTTGTCTATGATATATGTCTTGGGAGCGTTTTTGATAGTAAATGCACCTTGAGGCTTTTGAGTTCCATGGACTGACCTGCAACTTTAACTAAAAGGAGAGGGTTTCGCACTTTGTATCCATACTTCCTCCTTTTGATTATACAGAAAGCAATGTTAAGAGCGGATCGTAAATTTCCTCCAGGAAAGTCAACTTTAGTTGAATCCTTCTTCGAGGAAATAGCCCCCTTACTTCTCCTTACGCTTTATTCGACGATATACACATATCATTGTTTCATCAGTACTGAATCCCAACATCATTTTATCTAAATTCATGCACAAAGCTATTCACAATATGGTGCATGATAATTACCTTCAACTACTGATTAATGGATCTGGATAACTACTCCCTTATTTGCTTCAGAACAGCTGAACCCAGTACAACCCTATAGCACTTTGTAGACCACAAAAGAAGTTCGCACATGGCTTTCTATAGTTGTTCTACCTACCGAAAAGATTTATGTTCTCACATTTCCAGAAACTTTCTCAACATATGCTAAAACACCCCCTCCCACTGAGAACACAGTACCAATCCCGCCCCCTAATCGATTCTCATCTGAAGGCACCATTAAGTATAAATCAGCCATTTGAGTATCACAAGATAAATCGCAATAAATAACTTGTGTGATATATCATTAGCATGATTTGATAGCTTCACCGAATCCTTAGCATAGTTTCAAGGATGCTATCCTGTTCCTTTGGATAATTAGAGCAAAAATATATGTCAGTGTATGTGGCTTTCTATGCAGCTTTCCAGATGAGCTCCACCAAGAAACCATTCGAAGACTACACAATGTTCTTATCCGATGACACCAAATGGATCCCTTTATCTGGTGGATACAAAATGCTACCATATTCAGTCCCACTAGCTGTCTAATAATTCACTCACTTGTCTAAGGATTCGGTGTCGTCAAACCAACTATGTAGTTACTCAGTCGCATACCGTAACCGGGAGTGGGGAGTTTCTTGTTACTTGCATCTGCTGGAAAGTGGATGTGAAAAGTCTTTGTATCTTACAAGAGTGGAAAGATGGATTGTGATGAATTTCCTTTTTGGGGCTGTTCTAGCAGATGATTAACGTGCTCAATATTGATGCTAATCATGAATAATTCATGGGACAATTAGTAAATTAACTTTACTATATAGTGCCGTCTATTGTCAGGATTGATTGCCAATATTTATAACCAAAATTACATTGAAAAATGTCGGTCCTTTTTCAAACTGTTGGACCGAATTCTCCCTCCCTCATTTCGCAGTTCTAAGCTACTTAATTAAATAAGTGATAATTGATACAGGCTTTTGAATTGTTTGGTCCTGATGTTTTTAAAATTTGATTGAAGCTATGGTGAGTCCTTGCGATGGTACAGTATTCATTTCAAGAGGGAAGCTGAAATGATATATCTATGGCTGTACATTTGTAAAAGAAGGGTCAGTGTCCATTTGGTTCGTGAAAAAAGCTGTTTAATGGTTTGAATATTTTTCAAACCCGTCTAATGAGCTAAGTGGACATCATTTTCTGCTATGAAAAGCGATCTAGGCATTGGAACTCCTTTTTTGGTAACTATTATAGCTTTCATAGAATGGCTGGCAACGCTTAAGTCACGAGGGCCCTGTGATTATACTTTAATCTCCCAATTTTAGGGCTGAGATATCAGTTCTTGCTTCACACGTACCCAAATACCCGTTGAAATTGAAAGTGAGTTAACCTTCACTGATTCTTCACATTGAAATGATCAGCCCCCAACCGATTCTGATCCATTTAACGTTTGCTTTGTGTTCCCATCCCGAGTGGCAGGTGAACTGTTCACAATCGCAAGATAATTACATTGAAAGTCACGAATTGATATGTATGCAGGCGCAGGTTCGATGTGATTCGCCCTAACAGCCACGTTTTTCGCTTTCAAAGCCAATCACAATGCACAATCAAATGCAGTAAGACCAAAGAGTATAGTCCAGTCCACTGGGATCTTCAAAATCAGCTTGTAGCATTCACAAAGAATAGCACCTCTTCCACTCTGCAACTAAAGATCTTCTCGAGGTCCTTAAAGAATACTTTACCTAGTGTTCCTAGTCTGGCTCTAACTATAGCTAGGCAGTCGCAAAGAAATTGTCTGAGGGTTTCTCCATCCTCTCCGCAGCTTTTGCAATACAAAATACAGGGTACACCGAGTCTGGCGGCATGGTCCCCTACAGACCAGTGCCCCGTGCGCAAGAGTTCTTGCGTTGGAGTCCTGTGATAGATGGGCAAAATCCTCTCTTCGCCATTTGAAGTCAAGGGCTAGTAATTACTGCGACTAGATCCCCCTTCTGACTTTTCAGCGCATCCCTGCATTGCTCCTCCGCTGAATCCAAAGCCTTAAGTCCGCTTGACCGTCGATCAGAATGGCTACGTTACGTTTAGGGCTGTAATCATCCTCCCAGCCCTTGACAGGTTTACAGTCTCGCCAGTACTTCCACTGGCGGATCCTCGAAAACTGTACGACTCGACTAGGCTGTGTTTATTCAAGAAAACTCCCGCATTAACTCCAAAGATAATTTTTGATTCGTCTTACTATGGCCGTAGGGTTTCACTGTTTAATATCTGGACTCAAGTAATCTGACAACACATGTAATGTCCAGAGAGAGCGTCTGTTAAATTGCAGAACTCCGGTAGGACCTCCATACCCGAATCTTTGAATCCTATTAAGCTTCCATGAGTTATACTCTTTGTTCATCGCCTACGACCATACAATAGAACCGTACGTTAGGATGGGAGAAACTCCGGTTATATGCATCCAGAGAACTATCCTTAGATGAAAACATCTTTTCCTTGCAAAGGTCCTCTTGCACGCGTGGAAGGCTATAAGGACCTTTTTGGCTCTCAGTTCTATCTTTAGTCTTCAAGAGAGAACCAATTTTTGTTCATTTGACCGCGGGAGATGGAATTCAGATACTCCTGATTTCGTGGTGATAAGCATCAATTCCATCTTGATTAGGCTAATACCAAAACCGCATCTTGTAGTCCACAGCTGCGCCTGCTTTACCAATGCCCCCTCCAGAATTTCACTCATAACTGAGGCAAATATTCCTGACGCCTATATCACGAGGTCGTTGACATAAGCCACCATCTTCAGTGTGCGTAGAATTTCGACCAATATGTATATAATTTCGTCCATCACTGTAAACCAGAGTACAGGAGAAACGGTGTCAACACGGGAGTCCCTCTGCTCATGTAACTACCTGGATTATTCTAGTTCTTAGCATGATTAATTTACAATGCTCAAGATTCCCCTCGCATTCTATTTCAGTAAGCGCTTCCTTGATGGCGTTAGTATCAACATTGCTAAACTAATTATATCGTAAAGAAGGGTTGATGTAGATTTGCATTTGAGGTGGACCTTTTGAAACAGGCAGAAGCGTATTCTCGCCATTATCGCCTTTAAGTCGATGACTAGGACGCGCTCTACGATCTTCAATATCAAAGACGTGAGACTAATTGGTTGCAAGTCTTTCGCGAATTTATGGCCGCGCTTGCCTGTTTTCATTATGAAACCCACATTTGTGCTTCTCCGCAAGCCACGACACAACCCTTTGCTGTTTTCTCTTGTTGCATGATAGGCATTATGCCTTCTGGGCCTGGAGATTTATATGTGGAGAAGCTGTTTATAGCTCAATTGATTTTATCCTCGTTATTTACGATTTGATAATCTCATATAACTAGGGCAGCATACTCTTCAAGCAAGGCTCTGACTCAAAGTCTTCCTCGCTGACAAGAAAGTGCATCTGAATTAGCAGCCTCAAGGTTTCACCAGAAGATTCTGTCCAGGAGCCGTAAAAGTCCAAAAAAGGTGATATCAAGGACCTCCTCCCAACCATCACAATTCTGTACTGCCCCACACCGATAGGTTTGTGTTAATATATTATCTTTTCTTGATTTCCGACCTGCTCCAAAGTGTATGCCTTGCACTGGCATTGCAGCCTATAATATAATAATATAAAGGTTGGCATTCGTTGTTGCTTTGATGGACATCAAATTCTTCTGCTGTAGCTGATCGGTCGGGAGCCATACAAACCGTCTCTCTGCTCCCTCCTGTTTCAGTTTGACTACCGTTAGCTCACTTTGAACTAAGGTCCGAATACAGAAAATCGTGCGAGCACGTTTTTCCTGGCGGGACACACGCTTGGCCTTCACACTTGTCTACAACTCCGGCACCAACTTGCCGCTAAACGGAATTACCACCCGCCAGCTCCACACGCAACTGACTCCTGGTCACATCACTGAAGGGTTTCACAATTCGTTCCTCGCCAACCAGCTGTTTCCCTGCTTGCCGTGGCTGCTTAGCGTTCGAGCCATTGTATACTTTGCTCTTCTTGTTTTTCTATACATTTCTATTTGAAATCCATTGCACTTGAAGGAGGTAATCCC
This sequence comes from Hermetia illucens, assembly GCF_905115235.1. NCBI lineage: Eukaryota > Metazoa > Arthropoda > Insecta > Diptera > Stratiomyidae > Hermetia > Hermetia illucens. Next base: position 15,920,689 of record NC_051854.1, read on the forward strand.
GAAAAATATCCACCCTGGTTAGCTCGGCTATAAGAGTAAGGGTCTTACTTGGAAGTGAATGTATCCAAAGTATTCAGAGTCCGCATATGCGTATACTCATCATCATCAGCGGCCCCATTTTATTCGCAACGTGACGGCCATCCTTTTGCAGTCTAAGGAGGACGATCCTCGGCTATTGCTTCAGTTCCTTCTCGCGCCAGATCCACTTCCCCTAACACTCCTACTCCCACAAAGTTTCCAAGTACACGCAATCGCTCTCCGATAGTTCTCGTAAAGAAGTTCAATTCACAAGGTACCTATAACGATAGTCTCGAAACACGAAATCATAATGGAAGAATCTCAGAAGGGCTGTGTGAACGATTCAAGGAATTAATCGTGCAAAAAGGACAGAATGGCTCCACTACCAAGGAAGCAGAACTGCCAGGAAGAGCGTTTAAACTTGTTCGCCAAGAGCAAATAGGTTCGCTCCCTGTGAAGAGAAGTGGAAGTAGAATGAAGTAAATAAGAAGTTGGAAAAATGTAACTTCCAAAAAAGGCAAAAGCAGGATGTGAGTATCATCTTCAACTGGGGGAAAAACATTTACCGAAAAATTTCGTGTCAATCGATAGAGCCGTTTCTGAGAAAAGTGCGTGTGACAGACAGACAGACAGACATTGAACCGATTTTAATAAGGTTTTGTTTTGCAGACAAAACCTTAAGAAAGAATGGCGGTGTTAGCTCCCTGATGTGACCAAACCGGCTGTGCCAGCTAGGGGGTGCAGAAAAAAGTCTTTCCAGGACCCGCTTCGATAACTTTCTATGCCCCTTCTTTTGCAGCATCTGCTGTACTCAGAAGAAGTATGGGCTTAGATCGAAAGCGGTGTTTTCCGGGTACGGATCGGATTGTCTGGTTGATCAGCAATGACTTTGAGGAGCGCATACTTTTTATCTAGGCAACACTGCCTTAGAGAGAGTTGCTCAAACTTCCTTTTATATCCGTAGAATTACAAGGAAAAATGAATTCTGCGGTTCGCATGCTTTCGTGAGGCCAGTGTGGTCCTGTGCACGTGAAATAGAAATTATTTCAGAGAGCCGTATACGAAAACCGGTTTATAAGATAAGTGCTAATATCCCACGTGGATTTTTACCCACTAAAACAACTTCGACTCCCTCTACCCCTTGGAACCACCAATAGGTATTATATCACGGGACGAAATTAGCTCTCTAGCCAAAACTCATTTCTTCCATCCGCGGCGTTCGTAATCGTGCTTTCCTGACGCTCTTGGCGGTCTACCATTCTCCGGACAAAATTTTCTGGTGATAGCATTTCACTTAGAATTTTCTCTAAATTCCTTCTTTCCACGAATCTCAGGCATTGGAAGAATACTTGCGCTGGGTCCTCCGGAACCCCATCGCGGTTTGGACAATCAAGTGAGGTATCCAATTTAAATCTATACATTGATGGTATCCTCCATGGCCGGTGAGAAATAAGTGCCTATAAGTGCTGCTTAAAACTGAGCTTTGCATCTATCATCACTGCCAAGTATTTGAATGCTGACTTGAAAGTGATAATATGAGTCCCAATTATCATATATTGCGAGCGAAATTTCTCTCCCAGTGCCCGGTGATAAGGAGCGTTACCGTTTTCGCCACCGAAGTGCCAGCTCTAGGCTAGCCTACCACTGACGTCTTTGCATGAATACAACACAGCATCTTAGAGATGCTTTGCAACCACAATAGGTGCGAACAAAAATCGTCGCCAGGGACTTCTGTCCATGGCTCCAATTAGCCGAATGGAATGCATTTCTACCTCCAGGGTTAAACTATGCTCCACCTGTATTCTAGCCTATTCGAAAGTCGAAGAAAGAGGAAGATTCCTTTCTTAAGTAGAAACAGCGAAAATTTGCATTGTTCTTCATATCAAATAACCCAAAACAGATACTGCATCATTTACCTGCTGGACACCCTGCAAAAGTCTTGGTGGGAGTCATCCAAAACTGGCTTCCTTCCACGGTGGAAAACGGAAAGGGGACGCTTAAACAATAAGTACTATGAATTTTGTTGGTACGTCCTCCACAGCGAATGCGATGAGCTTGTTGCAGACCTTGCGAGAGGTGTGCCTACTCTTGGCAAGTGTTGGGTCATGTTAATACTGGCCCTGAAAAAAATACGTGAAGATATGGGGCTTAAGTTTAAGCTTGAGTTTGATCTTGAGGAAGGGAAAAAGAGGTGGCTATAATTTAGAATCATGGTGGTTCTTTTATATAACTGGATTGGCGCAATCTATACCGCTGTTGGATTGTGTGTGCTGACAGAGAAATTTACTAGCTCGAATCGTCGAAAGAAGATAGATTCAGTTTCCCACTTAGTGGCTCTGAAGGTTTGTAGCATCTTTAGGACATTGTCAAGTTAGACAGCGTAGATCATGATCAATATGATCGTAATCGGCTTATTTGCATCGAAGCATGGCACCGTAGTAGGGATGAGTCTCCGTTTCTCTCGAAAATATCATCATATCAGCAAATTTTTCGGAGTACGACAAACTAGAACATGTATCCTTTAGATATGTACAGTACAATGCGAAAAAATCGACCCCATCGTGGAATCAACTAAATAGAAAGAAGCTTGGATCAAACCTTTCCTATTGCAATAAACAGTCAATGAGGAGGAGTCAATGAGACTCTGGTGTAAGTCAGCCATTAAAATTTGGCGCGCATGATCCATCCCAGTAAATGAGGGTGCATTTTCAAATCGATTTCTTAAGGATTCACTTTATTCTCAGGAATGAACACGAGGCTGTGCCACTCTGACTGCATGAGAAGCATATGGGCCAATAGCACCATTCACAAAACAAATAAAAATTTATCAATTATGGAGGTTGCCTCCAAATTTCGACGCCGATACAAAAAGCAACGCTTGGGGGTGAAGACAATGTTCTGTATTCTACTCATAACTGTCATAAAAATGTAACAATGAAGCGTGATATGAAGTCACCAGCCCGGCTTAGTTGATGTCGAGACTGATTAGATAGCATGGGAAGGCGCCATCGGGAAAGCAGGTACCTAGATAAAATCCAAGAGGGTGAAGGGTAGATAGAGAGGTAGTTTTCAGTAGCCCCTCTTAGGAGCCCAATTAGTGCTGCCGTGCGCCACTTTAATGGTACAAACTCCTAAGACTCTGACTGCTGTTATGAAACAGGGAGGCAGAGTCCAGCTGGCTCAGATCTTCAGAGCTAGCTCGTAGCATTCACGAAGGAAAGCAGCTCTCCCACCCTGCAGCTAGAAATCCCTCTGAAGTCCCCAAAGAATGGTTTAATTAGTATCCGCAGCTTTACTCTAGCTAAAGCTGGGCAAACGCAAAGCAAGTGCCTGAGGATCCCCCCCCCCCTTCTCCGCAGCTCCGGGAATCTTGAATGCATTTACACCCGCCTGGCACAGGAGCTCTCGTAGTCGGGCTATGTTTTAACCGGGCCAAATCCTCCTTGACTTGCCACAGATGGTACTCCTTCGCCATCTAAGTCCCGCGGGTGCTAAGTAGTACGAGTAGATTCCGCCCTTGACAGTCACCAGCGAGAGGGGGAAATGACTTGCAGACAGTGTCCGCAGATATCCTTCCCTTCCTCAGGTGATAACTTTGTCTACAGTAACCAATTGACATTCCTACTATGATCCAGAGGTTCATCTTAGCGAGCTTTAAACTATCTTTCGAGCAATTGGGCTAGTATCCCACCATGAGGATCCTGAATTGTTCCATTTATGAGTTCACCCTGTACAGTCCCCTCAGTCGTTCCTCTTTGTTTTCCAGCATGTTAGCCATGAAACCATTTCCGCCTCCATGTAGCGATGTCCGTGCTTTTTTCCTGGGCAAGTCGTCCGCTGCTTCATTGCCTTCTAGCCAGCCCATTCAGACTTTATTGAACGAACTTCAATCTGTCAAGGCATTCTCATACCAGTTTAGAATTGATCCGGGAGAGCCTTAATAACCGCTTGGCTGTCGGTTAGATTGGCAATGTTCTGCCTCCCATAGTTCCTTTTGGGGTTGAAGGAGGCATATCTATGTATGGCATATATTTCCACAGAACCCCGCCCGTTGGTACTCCCCGACATTTTGAAGATCGACCTCCTTGCCTGCATCTGTATCTGCAGATGGATGAGGAATCAATCCCAGAAGGACCTCTAGAGATGCTGTTGAAGTTTGTGTAACTCCCGGGCCGTTGTGCTTAATTCACTTCTGTCTGCTGAGATTACCGCCCCATAGGTAATCATTGATGTTATTGCAGTATATATCCAGTGCAGCATTTTAGGCATGCATCCCAATTTTTTTTCCTGCACGCTGCTAACATCGCAATAGCAATAGAGAGTTTCCACAGACTACTTGCTTTCTGCAGCAGGTGGAGACAGGTACTGCAGCAGGATGTTTCAATGCTCAAGTCTGTATTTCCACCCATTGTGCATTGATATTCTCTCTGTTCGCTTCTCCGAACATCCTGCCTCTCTGACAATGTTGAACCTAGTTGCATAGAAGGCATAAGGCACATAAGGGAAGATTCTTCCGCTCGTAAATTCATTTTGGTTGACACTGATCGAAATTGGCTGCTACCGTCTTTTTTTGAGAAGTCTTCAGTCCTGCTCCCGGGAGTTAATTACTTATTCAATTCGGTGTTGAAATTCGCTTGGTAGCCTTTTGTCGGGTCCAGGAAGTAGTGCGAATATTCAAAGTATTCGTTAGTTTAAATATAGTAGAGCATGGTCCGAATAATGGTGAAAATCCTGGTGCTATTGTGAAGCGATGGCTGCCTATGGTTTCAGCCTTTTCTTCTTCTATCAGGGAATTTTTGTGCTATGAACTTTTTAGCAGTACTGAGCACAGAGCTATTGTAATCGTGATACGATACCATTGCAGGCGTTGCACCATATCTGAGAATACCTGTTTCTTTGATCCTACGTCGTACCTTGAGTAATTGCTATATTTACCATCAGGCACGTCTCCTAGTGTTAGACAGAAGTGATATCCTTGATTTGCAAATAAATACCTAAATATGAGAATGACGCCCACAATTCAAGAGCAATATGAAGGAAACTTACGCAAAGACCAGCATTCTCGGCTTTTAAAGCACCAACACTCTCGGCTTTGTCGATTAGAATGCAAAATAAGGTTCAAGGATTCCACAGATGTAAAAAAAAATTTCCTGCGAAGACTGCCACTGTGCAGGCAGCGCCTGAGCTTGTGGACGTGTGAGAAGGCGACTGCGTTCGATACATCACCAACAACTGGCATGGAATAGTCAGCAATGCAGTTGTTGCACCTATCCTCTCTGCCAACGTAGTCGATCACGTCTACGCGCTATGCCTCACCAAGGGGTGAATGGCATACGATGTAAGAGTGCTACTGAACCGTCAAAGCAATGCAGAAAACGTGGGCTAAAGAGTTCTGAATTGAGTTTCTAGAGAGTTTTGCAGGTATTCCAGCAAACAAGCGGAGTTTGCCAAGAACTGTGGCACTAATGGCGTGGTATACACTATGTCGCTTTTCAAGAAGAGTTATAAGAAAACTCGCCTTCTTTAAACTATTTTCTTCCCTCAAGTTGAGACGTTTGATCCATCCAACATAGGCTGCAGCAAAGTCTAGAACCCGAGAAATTGATATGGAAGGAGTGGAGTTTGATCTCCAAACCAATAGTAAGGGCTTATCGGCTTCCCAAAATAACAATACGCTGTCATGCTAGACAATGATGAACTAACGGTAGGGAAGAATTTTGAACCTTATCTGGACGTGCCAGACCCATTACCAGACGGAACGAAAGTCTAAGAATATAGAGAAGGTCGTATTTATTAGTTCAAAGGCATTCAGGCCTTCATGGTTGAAAGCGGAAATAGTTGTCTTGATCATGGCATTTGCAAAGCGATTAATTTATGGACAAATTTTGGAAGTTCCCTGAATCGTCCATTGCTTTCATGCCATAGGAGGAAATAATCCCTTTTGTTAAACCATTTCGTTCCGTGTCGGAGAAAGGTATTACTCGTAACCTATCTCTCGGCAGAACACACGCACTTTATTTCGTCAATGCCTTTCAGCTTCCTCTCAACAAACATTTTTAGGTTTGAATTTTCTCGCTCCACTGACAGTCGAGTGAAGATTAAAAATTGTCCCCAACTAATTCACCTTCTCCAAAACGTTGACCCTTTGTTCATTATAATTTCTCCTACCGCAACAAACTATATAGTCAACTAAACCTCGCTTCAATCTTTAAATACTGAAATATGGTACTCAGAATTTCGACACCCTCTGTTCTCGCCATGTTTTCCTGATGGAACTAAAGTAAACCACACATTCCCAATTTCCAATTTCACATACTTCATTTTTCCTGACTTTACTGAAACCACAAAATCCCAATTTCCAGTCAGGAGCTGTGATAACAAAGGTGTGACGGAGGAACAGTAGGTTAACTAGAAGTTGACGGAAGGATATCGTACCGATGACTCTCAAGTGTGAAGGAGAATGCAGAGCCAGCATGTACAGAAAATATCCTTGCTTAGGAACTTTTACATGGAATCCTCAACCAAATTACACCATACGATCTTCCTTCCATACATCTTGTGTGTTGCCGCTACTTATGCAAAGAAATACATACAATGCGAGGAAGATCTCGAGAAACTTTGTGCAGGAGCAAGAAGGACGAAATATGTTCGCTCGAAATTAAAGTTTTTTTCCATTAAGCCACAAAAGGTTTCAAGGGAGAAATTGGCTGCACCGTAGACATGACCTGGAAAAGTGTATCTTTTGTATGCAGTATCTCCGATGCATTTCCACCTATCTGTTTCCTACTCCTTTGTCGCAAAGGACTCCTATTTCAAGATGATTAGGATGAGATTTCTGTTGTAATATGGTGTGTTGCTCGACAACATGAAGTGGTATTTTTAGAAATTTCATTTTAACATCTTCTGCTTTCTCTGCATAATAAAGCTCTGTCGGAGATCCGATATTGCATGTTGGTTTTGTGGCCTACTTCTGCAGATGGGACTGGCACATATGCGAATTCGACGGAGTTGGGGATGGGAAGATCTGGTGAAGTACCCGAATTTTCCTGAGGAAATTGTTTCGTGTGGGTTTTGAAAAGGGTTGGATTCCTCAAAGAACACTGGGCTTTGTCATGCATAAGATGCTCAAAAGGGAACATCTTAGAATATCTGGGACGAACTTAAGAGCCTTTCGATGTTAATTACAATATTTGGTGTACCCTGACCAACAAGTTCACTTTCCTATCTGCTTCGATTCCCTGCAATGGCTGCATTCGAATCTGAAGGACTCGCAGCAGGGGGACCGAGCGCTAAGTTAACGTACCTGTAATATGTATATCAACTAGCACACAATGTAGCACACTCTGTTGAAGAAGAATATCTAAGGATGTCCTGGTGGGAAGACGACGTCATATGAATGAGTCATTCCATGCAGGAGTACATTACAGGTACAAACTGCAGGAAACCTCTTTCATTCTCGTCCTCGTCGACTGGAGATAAGAAGTGATTGAATCATGATATACATGGAAATAGCAGAATGTAAATTGATGTTTGAAGCATTTAGACTCAGTGTTGAAGTCAATTTATGTAAATCTATCTGAATAATGGTTATCTGAAATGAAATTTCTTATTCGTCTTGGAAGATGAAATTTCGAAATGAAATGTTTTGGGATGTTGTTAGTAGAGTTGTACATGTGCATGGGAAATGGATAGGTTTCAGTGCTCAGAGTATTTGGAAATTTGAGATTACACGTTGCATCTATTTGAAGATATTGTGACAGAGGCACAGCAAGACTCTTTAGTAAATTGAAGGATTATATGTACTTGCCATGACTTCTATGCGTGATCTGAAACAAAAGTTATCCTTTAAAGCTGTGGATTTCTTAAAGGGTGCTCTCGTTGTTAGTTGAACTTTTTTTGACACCCGATTCTCGCACTTACTGTTGGAAAAGCTATGAAAAGCGTACCAAAAATAGATCCTTGACACTTACGTTATCATTACGTGGATCTGAACTTCTAGCTTCTGTCATAATCTTTTTATGATAAATAGATACTTATCAGAAATGTGTCTCAACATATCACCTTATTCAGATATTACTCTCGACCTGGGAGCCGGTTTCTGACAGGCTTTTAACTGCACAATTTTGGTTCATGTACAATGCTACGCGCCAACGGAGACTTCCCATATAGTAGAGAAGGATGTTTTCTACGTGCAGGTTTCCTAAGGTGACATTATGATCGTAATGGGCGATCTGAATGCCAAGGTGGCATCTGACAACACCGATCTTGGCGACCGTAACCATAATACAGAGAGCCTGCCATAAGGTTGGTTGGGTTTCAACTGACCAACATTGCATGGGCAGCCAGATCAACTACTTCGCGATCAGCAGTAAATTTAGGAGTTTACTCCCGGATGTGCGTAACAGGAGTGACGTCGACATCAGATCTGGACCGCTACCTGATGGTCGCTTGCGTTCACCTGCCTGTTGCGTCCGCCACTTCTCGCTGAGTAGAGGAGTTGCAATCCCTAACTTCAACATCGACCGCTTGTATGATCCAGCTGTTGCTCGACAGTGGGAGAGCTATTTTGTCGACCGAACAGCTAATGTACTGAGTAACCCGCCTGTGAATATTGATGATCATTGGGCTGCCATGAAAAATGTTCCTTTCTCGGATGCTGCACTGATTGTCGGCAACGACCCGAAGGGGCGTCGTAATATCTGCCTGAATCGCATCAATGAATGGAAGGGGTTTAAATCTCTATTTACTGTTTCGAGTGATGGCCGGCTTGACGGGTTCGAACTACAATACCAAGCGAGATCCCGAGAAGTTCAGCGTAGTGTACGCCGTGACAAGGGAGAATTGGCTATTGCGCTGGTCAGTGAAGCGAAGTGGAAGATGCCGCAGAGCGAAATGACTTCAGAAGTGTATAGCGCATAAAAAAAGAGGTTGCGTATGATCGCAAATCTTTCGAGGGCGCTGTGAAGGATGTTAACGATCGGCTTCTCATCCAAGATGGTGAACAACCGAAGAGGTGGAAAGAACACTTCACCATGGTACTCAACCGTATTACGTCCGGTGAGGTTCCTCCTCTTGAAAATGAAATGGCTACTCACCCTCACATGTGGATAATAGTCCATATCCACATGTTACGGTCACGGCTCCAAGCAGAAAAGACACCATTTCTACTATCAATGCACTGAAACGGAGGAAAGTCGCTGGGCTTGACGGTGTCCGTGAAGAGTCTTTTATGGCTGCACCTACAATGAATGTAGATCTACTACTTCCACGCGTGCAGAAATCTTTGGAATCCGTGACTTTTTCCAAAGAGTGGAAGAAGAGGATGATCTTCATGATTCCAAAAAAGAAGACCTATTTTGAGTGTGACAATTGGAGTGCTCCCTGCCATTAAGAAAATATAAGCTAAAATAATCCTGCAACACAACAAAAATTATCTCGAAGTTTGATCCACAAAGAGCAAGCTGGTTTCCGCTCCGGATTCTCCTGCCAATCTCCATTAATGGCAGAACATCTAAAGTGTTGATGAATTTGTGTATCTAGGAAACGAGCTCTCTGCTAGCTTTCATTGCCCTGTCTAAAATCTGAAAAATAAGTTATTTATTTCAACACCAGGATGAAGTTTAGACTGTTTCGGCTAATGTATTCTCTGTGTTGCTATATGGGAGTAACACATGGAAAGTGAACTGTTACTCAAAAGCTCTAAGCTTTCGACAGTACCTGGCTACGCTGGAGTCGAAAACGGTAAATGATAATGCATGAAAGAAGAACCCCCTTCATCGCCCTTAGAGCCTTTTTTAGTCTGTTAAAATTCAACACTCTCTATGTTTAACAACATCCAGCGTATCAAGACACCGTTGTTTCGACCGGCCTTTTGGTCGCTTATTATACCATACGCTTCGATATTCACACCAATCTTGGCAAGTGAATTCTCGTTAGCGCCAATTATATGACCATACCATCGAAGACGCCTCTTTTGCAATTTTTTCACGGTCTGTGTAACCCCATATCGATCGCAAACATCCTCATTTCGGCTGTGAAAAAAGCATGTCAAGCCACTAGTCTAATACAACATCTCCGTCTCCATTCGCAAGACACCGTTCATTGTCTTTTATAGTCGGCCAACACTCAGAACCATGGATGACGACAGGGTAGTTAATATATAAAAAACCGAAATTCTAGTGAATATTTTCTATTGATCTCCATGACTAGCGGTATTATTACCTATATCAAAATTTCGTTTGAGTTGTGTCTTTAGTTTTTTGTTATTTAGTTACATTGGTCTTAATTTGAAAGGGAGAAAATACTTTCCACTGAGTTCCACCTGGTGTTAACCGACGGCTTACATTTGTTTAAAGTACATGTAGGAATAAAAGCCCGGTTTCTCCAGCCTCAATCTTAGGAATCACCATTTAGGTATTACTTCATGGGATGGACTTCTGACTGGGCACCAATGCCGCCCCTTTTACTTTTTTACGTTCTGTATTTTTACGATTGCAGAGGAAACCATAACCCCAGTTCTTCTTCGACCAGTTCTCCGCAACCACGTTCTCCAGGCCCACGCTCCTTCTCAGCACTTGCTTCCTCACTAACACGCATCTGAATCCTTCGTTATGCCTCCGCATCAACGATAATTCAGCGAATTATCCAACCCATAGCAGTGCAGATACTGCCGTCCCAGATTGTTGGGTATGACCCTGTACGCCCAGTGACCCTTCGTAGAATCGCCCCCTCTCCGTTGCCATAGATCATACGACTTTGACCATTCCCATTCCTGCGATTTGTTTTCCCCTCCATACGTCTTGTATCGTACAACATACTCCCCTCTTTCGTCAGAATGTTGATGGGGATCATGCTCGCCATCTCCATATTGATCCTCGCTACTGGACTTTCACCTAAACCTCTGGCAAAACCTCCTTGTACGAAAAATTACGTCTCGTTGGGATTTCGTTGTTCCATCAGTAGTTGGGTTGCCCGCTGGGAAGCAGCTATCATTGGGTCTATCATTGGGTGACTTGAGTAATTTTTTCTCTGCCCGGACAACCCTAGTATATTTCGGAACAGTGCGGAAAATGTGTCGCCATGAAAGCTTTCGCCGTTCAAACCGTAGCAAACCAACCGGCATTCTTTTCTGAGTTCGATTCGCCCTTGATTTCCGTACAGGTTGGTCTTTGACAGTAGTCCTTACTGACTTACCAAGCAGCTGTACTGACTATAGCAGTGCTCATGTGTATCGGGTCCACTTTAGACCTCAATCCCCTTCCTCTAAAAGTGTATGAGGTACCTAAATTCACGAGTGTCACGTCTAGTGACGCGAATGCCTCAAAGCTGAGCTCACGCATTAAAATCACCTGGTACGATTTTCGGCGAAAGGTGCATTAAAAACCAACGCGCTCAACAACTGCCCATACTCGTCAGGTGTTGCGCTTGGTGGAGCAAAGTAGCTATGTTATATGAAGATTCTTTTCGCCCTTTGCTCTGATGAATCCATCCTCGGGATACTCCATTATTTCCGGAAAGGCTTATTCTCCGCAAGCCCATAGTGCTGCTGGGACCATTTGGTGTTTAATCCAAATGCCACTACTTTGATTCTGATAGGGCTCACAAATTATGGTCACATCGAAGTGCTTCTCATGGATATTTTGACGAGACAGGGACAGGAGAGGGACTCGTGATCGTGCTGCTAAATCAAAACTGCTCCTCCATAAAATAGCTTGTTTCTGCAAAATAACATGCTATAAAACTCTTTCACCTGTAGCATTCAGTTCTGTTGTTTGATAAAAGTAAAGACAACCTGTCCTTGCTGATGTGGCCTTTCGCTACACATCTCCAGCAGTGCTTCGACATGTCTCGCTAAGCTGGCAAATAACCTAGCAGAAAGCATCAACAAACTGTTGGCAATAAGGAAAGAAGTAATAGTACTATTCTTGCTGCCAACAGTTTGTTGATGCCTCCAATGGTAGGTTAATATTGGCGGTTTATGTCCAAGGTCGAACTGCCTCTTCAAAGTCTGGCAAACCTCCTCCTTCATGGTGAACTCATCTATGTCCTTGTCGGCTTTATAGGATCTCCGGCCGAAGGACTTTCTAATTTGGATCTAGAATTTGTCGGTGGTTATATTCTTCGATTTTTTGAGCTCAAATATAAGGTCTCTTTTTTTGGGACCGTTTAATTCGGCAGACATTATCTTCGAAATTGGGGGTGTGCCTTCATTCTCCTGAGAATATCAACATATGATCTTAGTTGATGTTTGGAAAGGAGGATAGCCTCTAGACTTATCTTATCACCTTTTCCGAGGTGCCACTTTGTCCAGGTTTCCTTATTGCGTGAACTTCACCGTCTGCCTGATCTGCTGAATTTTTGGCTTGTGAATTTACTGCCCTCTTGATTTATTCAACCGTTCAGCCAGCGGTTATTCCCCTTTCATCGTGGGTCTTGTCATGCCCGAATCTGATGCCTCTTATCATGGCTCTTATATTCTGATGAATATTTTGACGTTACTTGATGGATTGGCAGAGCTCTAAGAGCGGTTGGTCCCTGCGCCTTATATCGCTCGGATGTTTTGGCATCGAAGTTTCTTCCTTTGCGTATCCTACCGCAACGCACTCCTCACGAGGAGTAGCACTTCCAATTACGTGGAACGGTATCGGCATGGGAGAGGACCTACGAAGGACCGAGCTTTTACTGAACAAGTTCGTCGTTGAAAGTTCGATTCCTTCCCGTGCGTTTATAACATTTGATGCTACAGTTACCAAGGTTCCCTCTACTGAAGCGTTGTTGGATATCGACGGCTGGGAGCCGGCTTTCAAAAACCGCCAGTACTGAATTTCTGAAGCCCTCTATTGTGACTTTTTTTCTCGCCTGCTCCTCCATGCTTGATTTTATTTCTGGGTATCCTTCCCCCAATTTTTATTCACGTGTAGGCGTTTTATTCTCACTTGCCTGACTTGACAACTCCATCCAAATGATGTATATATTTTTTCACTACCCTTCTTAGGTACTTTCTTCATTCAGCAATTTTAGCACTTGTTGCTTTCCACCTTAACCCCCTTCTTCAGGCCGACCTTGTATTGGAAGAGTTTGCATATGTATAACTGCATATTTTAGAAATCATGTCCCGATTAAATGTGGTTTAAGTCATAAGTATCCTCGACACGCCATTGAGGGTATTATTTCCGTACTGTTTCACAAAATTTCTCTAGTGCTCTCCAGCAAAAACCTTAACATTTCACTTTCCAACCCATTGCAAGAGTTAATCGTATGCTCCAGCGGTCCAGTTTACATCCCACATCCACACGCTTCACCAAGAAAAAGTCACTGGGTTGAAAGGTTCAAAACTCTTCTCCACTAGTTTAACAATTTCACTTTAGCATTTCCTCTACTCCCTTGCCCCAGCCCCACCCCGTCCCCCACAATAATATGTTGGCAAAGTAATTAATTATTCACTTTGCCACTTCTACAGAAAAACCGCATCCTTGAATGAAGACTTCTAAATGCAAATGATTTACTTCAGTCTAGGTTGAAGGAATCCTATATTCACGTCATCCATGCCGTCGTCTCCAGCATGTTAATTTCGTGCAAGTTTTCAGCAAACGATGTCGACGACGACATGAAGCAGTTAAGGCGTCCCTCATTCACTTTGTCGCGGACAACAATGACTTTATGGACCCATTCTATCCGCGCACTATGCCTTCTATCTCTGGCACCCATAATTTCGCCGAGCACTTAAAAACTTGGTCCTGACCGCGGCACAAAAACGAAAGATGCCTCTAATTGCAATCTTGCACTAATTGGAGGAGCGAAGTACCTTAGAGATGTGCCTTCTTCCTTCCTTTCGTCTATTTCCATAAATCTTTTTCAGAAGTCGACGCCAAGAACGCGAACATGATGATTACAAGCCAACCGGCGACCTCAAGAGTATGGAGGCTGACACCCGTAGTCGCGTAGGAGCCCGCATGGAAAGCCCCGTAGTTTTCAGAGCATGAAAAAATCGTAGGAAAAATTTCAGCAATAGTTCTTTGTAAGCATGCCAAGACAAGGGAGTTCATCAGGACGAGGGTAGGGCGATAGTTGATAATGGGAAAATTGTTGGGGAAGTTTCGGTTGTTCAATTGACTCGTTCGATCGATTTGTCACGCTCCAAATATTCCGTGGGGGCGCGAGGACGAAAAATATTGGAAAAATCAATGATAGGTTTGCGTGGTCAGTGAGTTGGGAAATCATACTGTGATGATATCAATATTTACCGAGGGTATTAGCAGTTATTTTGAGAAACCTTTTGGGAAAATTATGAAGGTGAAAATGCGACATGCGTGAGGTAAATATAGATAAGTCGCACCTTTGAGCTCGTTTGACACCAAATCTAAATTACTTCAGAAGTTGGACTTCCTGATTTCTGAAGATGTGATGAGCTCATTGTCCTAATTGGGCCTTTCTCTCCCCTTGACCAGATGTTGCAATGAATCTTGTACCTTTTGCAGAAAAACTCTTTCAATGCCCCATTCAGAATCTACTGAGCCTAGTTAGTATCTATACTTTCAAACAAGATTGCTATCAGAAAAACAAACAAAAGATTGCAATCTTTAACGCCTCGCCGCCAGCAATAATTCACTTATTGGTGTATCTGGATAGCATGTGAATGCGCTGCCTAACAGCTACTATCTGCAAGCCGTGCAGCAACACAACCACCTTCAGGCTTCCGTTGCAGAATTCTTGCCTAATTATAATTGCAAATCGAAAACGAAACTCATCGAAAGGGAAATTACTTCATCATCGCCTTCCAGACTGAAATTTGAAATCGAAAAATTATTCAGTTGGATGGTCAGGCATGCATTCATTTGCATTTAATTACAATTATATCATTCGACCAGTAAATCAGGTGCGGGAAAATTTCAGATTCCAGATTTTCTCCTTGACGTAGTCACTGATGAGGTTGGGGAGAGTCCGAGGCAGGTTGCATGAAATGTTCTCGAGGAGTTATTGTGCTGGCAATGTTGCTTCCACGGTGTGCTGTCTGTGCATTTCAAATGAACAATCATTTTCTGAGAATAATTTGGACAAAATGGCGTTGGATTCATTCTAACATAACTAATTTCTGCAGAACGAGGGGGCCTTTATGGAAATAAGGTTACGATGTAAATTGACTCATCAGAGTAGAAGTTCGGGAAAATTGGAGAGAAGGGCGAGCACCAATTTTATTGTTATTTCAGTTCATCAAATTTATTTTTGGAGTTAGCTTTAATGCAAGCCATTACTCCTTTATACATTATCAGGAGCAATCTCACTGAACCACCTTCTTTATTCAAATGTAGCTATCACCGATAGAGATATGTATGTAACTCTGCACTCCAACTCTCAGCGACTCGGCAAAGGTTTGTTGTTCGAACAGAAGAGGTGGGGAATGTTAGAAAAATGCTTCCTCCACTAAACGCCCTCGGTTTCTCCAGGCCCAGACCTGCGGGACTACCATTTAAGTATTACTTCGTGGGGCGGGTTTGTCTTTAGCGCCCTTCTGCTCCTCTGGGGATTTCCTCCTTCTTTCTTCATTGAACGCGGAGGAAACTGTGAGACAGTTCTCTTTCAACCTCAGTTTCTCCACAATTATATTCTCCGGGATCACAGTTATGCCTAGCGATTAGTTCAGATTCCTCCTCTTCATTGAGAACTATGACCAAGGAAACGTCACATGCTCTGAATCCTCCAATCATCCAATTCAAACACTGGCAGGAACAACCGCCGTATCTCTTGAGGAACTGGGTAATGTGGTAGTTGATCTCCTCATGTTTCCACTCAAGCCACACCCTAATATTGCAGATTATGCGTCCACCGACCCTCCGCAGTCTCGTCCCATCTGCGTTGCCAGAAATGATTTGATGCTGACCTTGCCGCATTCCTACATTCTGTGTACTCCTCCATACTTGCTATACCAACACTCATTTCTGTCGCCAAAATGTCGATTACCCCCTACCACCAGTCCTACCTTATCTGATGTGGCTCTAAAAGCGCTGAAGACTCTCAAAGTCATCAGCCGGTAAACCAAATTCACCTCCTTCTGTCTCTGAGAGTTTACAAGCCCCTCTGCTTATAGATTCGTCTCGAACCAGAGATCCCGCTCTGAGATGTAATTTTTTACCAGATTGGCCAAATATCCGGGAACACCTACATCCACCAACGCCCCTTTGGTTCGGTTCCAGTTGACGGAATTAAATGGGTTTTGACATCCAATGCAATTTTGTCAGATTCGCTATCATGATTATTGCATCCACCGTAAATTGCAAACACCGAAAACAAGACTGGCGTTTCGACAAGCCCTTGTTACTTTCGACGATGGATAACACTCTGCTGATGGATAACAGTCTGCTGTAGATGACTCCGTCCATCATCTTCTCCATTGCGTCCAATAGAGTGATTGGGCGATGTGATAGCGGATCTTCAATTTGTGAAGCAACACAAACTTTTGTTTTTTCCACTGAGCAGGGAATACCCCTTCTTTTAGGCGCGCCTCAAAGGTAATATCAGGAAGTGGTGTCCAGCCTTAACTGCCAGGGATATCATCCAAACCTTGGGCCTTATTCTCGCTGGTTCTATCATATGTTTCTCCCAGCTCATCCGCAGTTACTGAAGGTGTTATATGTTCCTTGAACTGAATCACAATTTGCCTTCTGTTGTAACATACGAGTAGTGCGTAAAAAACAGAAATATCTTCCAAGTGGCACGGGCATTACCAGCCTGTAAGCCCTACGTCAAGGGTTTAATCAGCATGGTTGCACAACTGTTCGAAGTAGTTCCTTTTATTCCTTCCTTCCTTTCTTCTAAGCCGCCTATGTTTCTCTTCTCGACCGTTACTACCAGATTTTCCCCTAAGTCTCTGCTAAAGCCTCTTTGTACGGAAACTTGGGGCTCGTAAACTTGCGGTTTCCTTATTCCACTAGTAGTCGAGTTTCCTGCTGGGGAGCGGGCGTAGTTGGATCGCATGCTTCCGACACCCAATGGGCGATTCGGGTGACTTTTTCTCTAGCCGTACCATCCAGGAAAATGTTGCCGTGGAAAACATGTCCTCCGCAAAAGTTCTCGCCGACCATGCTTGAGAGCTCTTTTTTGAGCTCGATTCGCCCTCGATTTCGATGCATATTGCCTGGTAGTTACTGTGGCTCACTGACTTACCAAGCGGTCCTTCTGACCAAACCAACGCTCAAGCAGCTCAAGTCCACTATAGACCCCACGCTCCTTCCTCCAAAAGTGTATGGGTCATCGATATACAATATTTGATAAGGATTCTACACTCTTGCTCAAATGATCTACATAGTTTCCGTTCCATTGCACAGTATATCCTGCAGATCGGTGCTCATCCTTGATAAATGATTCATGATCAATTCATACCCTATCAGGCTATTATTAATTCCCTGCTGATAAACAAAAAATATTGGAGACTGTGGTGCTGCATAGGACATTCTTACTAAATTGCCTCATACTTATGCTGGTGACGTGGTATATTTTAGACGAAATAGCGATGTCGGTAAAGGCGTAGGTAATCTATCAATTGAGGTTACTATGCTTTCCTGTACGATGACGTAGTAAGCAGCAGCAAACCATGTTAGTTTTAATAAAGGGAATTAAGTTATCCTATATTAATCCACTGGAGATGAAAAACTATCAAATGGTAAACGCTGATGACATCCCTTCAAAATAAAGGAGGGAAAGGCCTGAAAATGAAATGGGACCATGTCAGCGAACCTTGGGTGCCCAGTAAGTTACCAAGAAGAAAAGAGATTCTTCGGAAGAGAGAACTGGGAAAGTGGAAGGAATAAGGTGCCTAGAAAGATATCACTAGGCGGAGTCAATCCACTCTAGCTTAATCACCTTTCTTCTATACGCGGCGTACGTGGCTGAGCTTTTCTGCTCTCCTTTGCCTTTTGTAGTTTGTTCTGGATAGATGCGATCATGGAGTTGACCGCATCCCAATCCTCTTGACGTGCTACCATTCTTGGCACCAGATTTTCTGGCACCAGCATCTCTCCTAGAATCTCCCTTCGATTCCTCCTTTCTTCCACAAATCTTGGACATTGGGGGAATACATGCTCTGGGTCTTCTGGGACTCCATCGCAATTTGGACAGTCGGGTTAAGTGTCCAGTTTTAACTTGTGTAGGTACAGGCGATATACTCTGCACCCCGTGAGAAACTGGGTGAGATTATAACTAATTTCACCATGTTGTCTCTCCAACCACTCCTTGGTGGCAGGATGAGCTTATAAGTCCACCGACCCTTTCCTGAGCATTACCACCGCTCTCACCATCTATTTTCGGAATTCTTCCTCTCAGCGTTCTTCGTCTACGATAAGGGGTAGATTGGTTTCGCATTGAATATGTTCGCCATCTCATCTGCCAAGATGTCAATCGGCATTATTCCCGAGATGACGAATGCTGTATCATCTAAAACAGTCCTGAAGGCAGAGTATATCCTCAGGGCTGTTCTCCTGTAGACTGCACTCAGTTGGTTACCGTGAACTGACATCCGCAATGCCTCCTTTCAAACTGGGATCGCATGGAGCATGGCTGAGGTCACCACCCTGGCTATAAGCGACCTAGAGGAATACCGTGGCCCTCCTATGTTCGTCATCATCCTTGCCAGGGTCTTTCGTGCAGTGGATGATTTGTCGCAAACATACTGCACGTGTTGCCTATAACTGAGCTTCCTCTCTAGCACTACTCCCAAGTATTTGACAGTCGGCTTGAAAGTGGTGATATGATCCCTGATTTTAATACAGGCGTAAATTCTCTTCCGGTGCTTAGTGATGAAGACCGCTTCCGTTCAGTCCTCCGCAAGTGTCACACCAGAGCTGCCTATTCAACCCTTCAAGATGCTTTGCGATAACAACCAGCACAATGTCGTCAGCTAACCAGCATGGCTCCCCCCGGAAGGGAAACATTAAGCACATCGTTGTTCATGATGTTCCACAGTAGTGGGCCCAATACGAGCCCTGCGGGACACCCGCGGAAAAAACATTCTTTTGGGTTCCGTCATCGACGTTATACCAGAGTCTCCTTTTAGTTAAATAACTATTGAAGAGTGCAGCGAGATAGGCGGGAATACAAACTTTCGCTAGGGATTTCCGTATAAGATTCCAATTGGATAAATTTAATGCATTTTTCACATCCAGGGTTACTACCATGCTATATTTGTTGGTACTACCCTTTCCGTGAAGCGCATATTCGAACAAGCCCATAACCAATTTGATGGCATCAATGGTTGATCTGGTTTTGCGGAATCCATACTACCGATCTGAAAGACCGCGAAGAACTCAGCAAACATGTTCGGTCTGGATTTCACGGCAAGGTTAAGGGCCTTATTCAGTTCTCCGTTCAGCCCCGGGGCTTTATTGTCTCATATTCTACCACAGATCGCCAGCAGCTCGTCTCTGGTGACTGGCGGAATCACCTTCTTATTCAGAGGTGGCTAGAATGTGTCTGTGCCCTCCTTTTGCTGGGGGAATAACTCTTGGATGATTTTCAACAAGAGGGCAGGACACGTGATCTGCGAGGATGAACGGGCTCTGCATCGCCCCATCACGATTCCATAAGCGCTCCCCGAGGGTTTACGTTCGTTTCTGACAGAGCTTCTTAAAGCATGTCCACTTGCTTCGCTGATTGGCGAGCTTGTGGATTTTGTGTGCTGCTTTATAGGCGCACTCTTTTTATCCATAAATTGGCCTTACATCCCGGGCTCTAAGCCGCCCTTCTGGCTCAGTAGCAGGCTGATCGAAGGCTGGCCATTTCACTAGTTCACTAGTAGTTTGGCCTTCAACTGGGGAATGAACACCTCCTGGGCAAGGACGCGTCACGTGCTTTGTCGATGCATTGGGCCACATGGACGATTCTTTCCGCAGAGGCGCCTGTTTTGTCAAGTTGGTCTAACTTCTATCTCTCTGTCCGGCTGTCACACGCATTTGGTAGAACGGTGGGAAGAGTGAACCCTCACGTATGCAGTGAATTACATCATTCTACGTCGAATTTAAGGGAAGACCCCATACGTGCAAAAGGGGTGGTGGGATTTTTTTTTTATCAAATATAGCCATATGGGGTATCAATTGAAAGATCTCGGTTAGTGGTTTCCGAAGCGAGTCTTAGTTTTGCCATTTGTTGGAAAGGTGGGGAGTATGGGGGTCGAAATTCTCAGAAACTACCCAACCGAAAATATCTGAAAAAAATCAAGAGGCTGCCACTCTATGGGGCCTGCTGGGAGCAAACGGTGCAGAGTGGTAAATTTGCTTGAACTTCATCCTTCCTTGCAATGGGATTACATAGTGGGAGATTAAAGTGAATATAAAATAAGCGAACTTAAGTAGTCTCGTACAATCACAACATTCCTCATGCATCACTCAAATTCAAGGTCAGGTGCTAATTATTTCGCGACCTTGACTACTCAGCCTGCAAAAGCCAAGCACGAACATCACCTCCACACCCCCAATTGCATTCAATTCGTTTATTTCATGGCGTATTGATTCCAATTTTCTATTCGATGCAGAATAAACAAAGTTTCCAGATTTTTTTTTCGAAATTTGCATAGAATCAATTTCAATCAGATCCCAAAAAACGCGTGACTATTATTTGGGATCTCTTCCTCCAAGACAGATTCCACTTGCTACTAACCAGCTCAGCAATTATTGAAATGCCAGAATGATTCACTGTTTGTCCTTCAAAGTTGAATTGGATGCATGCAATGTTCCAAATAATTGAGGCATTGTTCGTCTTTCAAGTTCTGTTCGAGCAAAGTTTTCAATAAAGTTCGGTGTATGGTTCTGCTAGCGTGGGAAAGTGTTTGGATTCCACGTAATGGGCAGACTCTTTGGCACGTACGTTTAATCTGAATTGAATTAAACTTGTATGGAGAAACGCACGACTGTTTAGCTACTCTTGTATTTATCAGAAAAGTTTTCAAGCTGGACAAAATCTTGGGGGTCGTTAATTTGTTTGACATTGTTACCATTTGATTTCATTCAGAGTTATCTCTACTGGCTCATGATGTACTGAGAAGATATTTCTAAGATATAATCTTGATTCATA
This sequence comes from Hermetia illucens, assembly GCF_905115235.1. Taxonomy (NCBI): domain Eukaryota; kingdom Metazoa; phylum Arthropoda; class Insecta; order Diptera; family Stratiomyidae; genus Hermetia; species Hermetia illucens. Next base: position 15,941,764 of record NC_051854.1, read on the forward strand.
AGGCTAGTGACCAGGTGCAAGTTACATCAAAAGGAAGACCCTTTAATAGTGCTACACGCTTCATTCGTAGATAGGCCGGACAACAGATAAATGGAGGTCCCAAAAGACTGTAAAAATTTTATTGTCACGTTCGCGCAGTTCGATTTTAAAAGATGCAATAATATTCGAATAAAGGCCATGATGTTATATACATAAGTAGGGACAACTACTAGCCAACACCGGGATCCGATGCGACTGAGATAGTATAATCAAAACTCCTTTATCACTTATTCAACGTAATCCATATTTGGACTTCGACTGATACTGCAAGAGGGTTTTCATTTTCAATGTTCAGAAGCGCAAAACACCCAAGGAATATTCAACATGGATTTGATAGAAATACTGAACTGAGTTTCTAAACAAGCTACTTTCTCAAGGATTCCGGTGCAATGAAACTCTATCAACAAGGGAGGTCGCATCAAAGTATTTGTCCAAATTAGAGAGTCCGTAACGGAAAATCGACTCTCGCCGAAAATTTATCGTTTCGTTGTAGGGCCAGGTGCGAAAAAAGGAAATCTGGGCCACGGTGAAAATTAAGCCGAGAAACTAGGTACGGGGTGAAAATTATACTAGTCTGGGGAGAAAATTATTCAGGCCCAATCCAGGGCCGTAAACGAAAGCGTGAAAAATCCGAATTATGGAAGTTTATTTCCTGCCGTACCCTCTTACGTCTCTTGAACTGAAAATATCATACCTTTACCCGCAAACTGGGCGGCACGACCAGACATCGAGACTTAAAGTTGATATATATAATCTACACACGTGCTGGTTTGCTTGATCTCCTTTCAAGCTATCGGATGGCGAAATCGTTTCTAGATCGATCATCGACCGCCTGTGCAGTCTAAACTGACAGGCCATCCAACCCCACACACGTTCCAGTCGCTGATTAACCGTGGATTATTCAGACGTAACAGACAAGCCGGTCGGAACGTATATATGGGCATAAGGTCCTTTTTCTTCCAACTAATTTCTAGCATCAGCGTTATATACTCCACACTGAGTATATAAGCCTTTTATTGCAATAAATTACTATGTAATTTATGATGCATCCAGTGACCCAGAGACGTTGAGACACGGGTCGCTTTGATATGACCGAACCGTGAATCTGAAACTTACCATCCATAAAAATATATTCGTTGCTATGGAACCTTTCTTGTGCGACGAAGCGATCTCGAAGAGTTTTTTTTTCACTTCAAAATATATTTACTCTAAAGCGAACTACCAGGTATCGCTCGACTGGCTGGATTTCGCTTTTCATAGCACTATAGCGGAACAATTCTAGCCGCACGTCGGACGCGCCTACGACCGGAAAAGAAACGGGTGGCTATGAGACTGGTGGTGACTTTTCTTCGTGAGGTTTAAAGAGTCCTTTGGATGCTTGGTTGCGTAACCTCCATAGTTCCGCCAGCCGTTGCTCTCCATTTTTCAAAGCCCCATTCCACAAAAGGGTTCTTCTTCCTGTAGTGGCATCCCTTCTAATCCAACATGCCCTGGAACTTAGAATATCCAGACCTTGTTGTGCGAACCGAGGGCATTGCTATACCAATTTGAAGTTCCTCTGGCTGGATGGTTACTACCCATTGGTTCAAAGTATGTTTTTCTTGGACCAATGACCCCGGCGCTCGCTCCCTCTGTTGTGAACGATCCGACAATGTACTAGGTAATACCAGGTTTAATCCGTATGTCACAATCGCGCTCTCCCAGTTTGCCCTGTTACTACAAGGTGCTCCAAACTTCTTATGGAAATGGACCCTTCTTGCCATGGTTACCCTTGGTATCTGTGATTTTATTTAGGCAGTTCTCCAACTGGCTGATACTCCCGGCCATTCTGACCATCGCCCTTGCATATGTATGTAAAGACAGAGAAGAGTTACTCCCAAAAGGACCTCTAGGGATGCTATTCGCCATGTCCTCATTGCCCCACTGATACACACGCAAGGCAGTCTTTGCAGTTTGTGTACCTCCCTAGCTGTTGTGCTGAGTTTACTTTTTTCAGCCCAGATTACCACCCATTACGTAGGTAATCATAGCCCTACTATTGAAATGAATATCCAAAGTAATATCTTCCGGGTGCAACTCCATATTTTTCCCTGCAAGTCATCAAAACTCTGGCAACTTTCTGACAAGCGTTTCCAAAGTGTCTCTTCCAGAGTAATTTTTGGCCTAGTGTAATTTCCAAAGATTTGACTTCTGTTTATCGTTTCACCTTCACGCCATATAACCTAAGGGTTGTCAGATGATCAAACTTACGCTTCCTAGTGGATAGTACTGTGGTGGCTTTGATTGGATTGATGCACAGCCCCGCACTCCTGCACCAGACATTAGGAGTTCTTCTACTACCATACTCCACATAAGTTATGATAGTACCCCATCCTACAGACAACCTTAAGTTCATGACCAGATCAAGAATATCCGGGGCCTTAGTGAAACTTTTGAGGAATAACCGGGTTTAGAGTGAAAATTATATTATAATAGGGGGCCCTATTATAATTTTTCTTTTCATATAAATTCCGCCCAAAGGGAAATCCTTCCTTTTCATTCCACACTTGTCAGGCCTGTTCATGACAATCAAATTTGTGCCTGTCGGTACTTCTATTTGCCTACTCTCTAGTATGCTGCTCATCCAGAAGGCAAGGGTGTTTACCACTCTCTTACGGAACAGGGCATCTTGTATTTCTGTATGCGATGTCTTACCGACCGCTCCTTCGATATTCAAAAACACACACGCTGCTATTTCTTTATTCCTATGGCATCCGTTAATACATCCGTCAACTGACACATGGCAGTTTCGGTTGCCCGGTAATCGTGTTGGTACTGATATAGAGGACTGCATTTTGAATACGAACGAATTATTCTGAAAGATTTCGGGGGAAGAGGATCCTTTTCATCCGCTTTTGGAATAAAGACCACTTTTGCCCGCCCCCATGCCCTTGGTATATATTCAATGCTACGCTGTCCCTGACCTTTCTTGGCAGACATCCCAAGATAATTTCTAGGCCTATCCAAAGTAGTGCTGGGAAAATGCCATCAACCCCCAATGATTTCAGTGTTTTAAGTATTTCCAGTGCCCATCTTACTGAACTTCTAAGCGTACCTATTTCACTTCCTATTCTATTTTTACCCCTTCCGCCGTAGGGTAGGATCTCGGAAAATTCTGAGAAGCAGATATACCCTGTCCTCATTTCATAGCATTTTGTTATAAGTAGCTTCACCTCGTACAGAGTGTGGCTGTCACCACGCATTAACGACTTTGGTATATGCGAGCTTGACTCCTGAAGAGCCACAACCACAAACTCCTCGTAGGCAGTATTTCGCGCACGTCTATCCAGCAGTCTATTGCTTAATCCCCACAGCTAACCAGCTTAATTCTTCTCGCTTGCAACTGTAGGTGGTTGTATGTCCCCTTCTAAGGAGGTCAACGTAGATCACTCCCAGCCTGTTCTGAGTCAGTGCGATAGACACATGCCACTCCCAAAACTCCCCGTCTCTGCACTGGGCTTTTGGCCAAAGAGATCAGAAATATTAGTTGGTTGATGCATGAGGCGGTGGGGGTAGCAGTTGTCAGAAAAACACTGAAAGTATTCAATGAAGCGGATAAGTTCAGCCTCCAGCATTGTATTGATTAGTTTTGCGGAAACATTGATCAATGACAAAGGTTAAAGATTTTTGAAGGTATTAATATCTTTTTGGGCTTCAGCATTGCAATTTTGGCGGAGTCTACTTGGACAATAAGAAGGTTAGCGGAATTCACATTGTGTGAAAAAAGTTTCGTCACTATTTGCTCTAGCAAGCTAGGGCAAGTAATCGGAGGAGAGCGTTTGCCTTCAATTTTGGACACCAATGTTTTGTAAGCATCACCCCGGCGGTGGAAATCAACTTCCTCACACAACCGCTAGAAGTGTTCGCATATACTTCTTACTTATCCACATGCAATTTTTTCCGCACATCTTGGTAGTGTTCATGTAGTTGCTGGTATCCAGATCGGTTCCTGCCATCTCTGGCCTTGAGGCAGGTCTTGCCGCATTCTTTGATTTCAAAGTTACACTAGATTTTTGGTACTAGTTTGTGGGAACAAGTACGCCTTGGCATGAACGCATGGTCGTCGTAAGTGTCCGCCGATCTGATAAGCGTTGCCTTTTACATTTCCTTCAGACGGTGTCGCCGTTTCAAGGGGTAGACTTATCGACGCAGTTTGCGTGCCGCTATATACCTTCCTTAGCCGTAGAATATCAGTCTCCTGAATTGACTATCTTACCTCGATAGGACCGTCAAACTGGGCAAACTTCTTCGTTCTTAGTGATATCGTAGAAGTCCTTACATTCAATGACTAGTTGATTTCTGCTCAGTTTTACTGCTGCCGTTTCTCCAGTGACGATCTAATTTGCTTCTGCAGGTCTTCTAACTTTTCACGTTGTTTAAATCTAAGCAGCACTTTCACCTAGACCCTCGAATGAGGTGGCGGACCGGACCAAATGGAGAGCAACTTGCTCCCACTCTTGATGGTCCACGGACTCCTCTTTTTGGGTTTAACACCCACGTTTCCAAAATTAGAAGAGGGACGAAGCGGCAGAGGAGCAGCGTCTGAAGAGTTGCCTTTTCCCTGGTAAGAAACCGTCTAATTTTGGAAACTTGGGTGTTAAACCCAAAAGGAAGAATAAATAAAATCAGTAGAGGAGCTGACATCCTGGATTGATTTGCGTGAATTCGGGTACATCGAAAGTAGCTCTTGATACTGGGTTTTTAGTAATTCTATTCAAGCCGTCGGGTAGTATCGTCCCCCCGTATTCGAGGAAATCGATGAGACCCGACTGTGAAAGGAACTCATCTGAAGTCGCTCTTACCACGAAGCCTCATTGGAGCTTATTTGGCACTATGGCAATCGGGATGCCCCTATGAGCGCATATGCTCTTAGAGAATTCCTGTAGGACGAGCTTTCGATTCGGTTATTGCGGCTAGCCTCCTTGTTTCGTAGTTGTTTTAGTTACCCCCATATTGCTAGCACAGTTTTTGTTGGAACAATGAATGGAGCGACGAACTCGGGACCGTACTCCTTAATTGTGGTTGTGGCTATAATTGGAAAACCAATCCGTATTCGAGACGATCGTTGGATTATCCCTAAATGTCAGGTGCTTTTTAACGTCAGCATTTTGAGGACTGAGGAAATCGTTCAGCAAGTTTTTATGAACAAAGACTCTAACATAAGCTGGATATTCAAAAACTGGGTCACTTTTATTATTGACAGGATTGCTTCTGGCTTGTACTGAATACTGGGAGGGTTTTTCCCTTTGTTCGTTACTGCTTGGGAATGTGCGCGGTTGCCTCTGACAAGTCTATTCAAATTTTTATGACTAGGATTCTTTTGCTTAAGCTCTAGAAATCTAGCATCCAAATTTTCTTGGCAGTTCAACACAACTGGTAAAGCTTACCAAGTTCGCCTACCAATATATTTTTTACAGCCGTTGTTTATCTGTCATTCTTTAGCGCGTTGTCAAATTATTGAAATCAAACTTCGCTGCTCTTTCAGCAGATAACGTTTCAAAGGCTGTATGTGGCATCTTTGCAGTTAGTTTAACATCTTTGCAGTTGGTGTAGCAACCTTCCGTAGCACTTCAGAGCATAGTACTTTTCTCGTACACAAGCCACAAGCCAGTTTCCATTAAATGCGTCTAGAGGCCGGAGTCAAAAATGCAGTTGCTTATGGTCAACTATTCTACCTTCTTCCTAACAAAATTCAGTTTTTTGGTGCCACGGGTTTGGTAACTTTGTTGGCAAATTCCTGACTGGTTTATTCATATATTTTGTCATATATTCCTATAAGATATTTGTGAGGCATTGCCATAATTAGTTTTTCTTCTGATTTAAATCTTACTTAATATCCATCTTCTATAGCTCTCCCAGATCCAATGGTATAATATGTTCCTACTATTCCCTAGTCACATTGCGAGAATTCGACACCGATGACGCGTGGGTGTGGTTGACAGGGTATGCTCCACAAATATGGCAACCACATATTTCTTGGTCGGACTTTCATGACATTCACTTTCTTAAGATTCGGCTTAATGTCCTTGTCTCGAATAAATTCACCTGAACTCGAAGGTTAGTCAGAACCCTCGTCATACTATTTTGAAAAGGAATAGTCCTTTTTCTGCACATTTCTGAAATTTCAACTATTCCCTTTTAGACGTGCAAGGTCAGTCTTCGTTTCGTACTGTGCGTATTCTTATCTGTTTTAGAGTCAAGGCTAAGAGACCTTGATGAATACTGTATGGAGTTTCTCATTTTATGTGCGACCTTGCTTGTCACTGACTGTGGAGTAAACAAGAGCGGCATCCACTTGGACACCCAAACAAAGAGAATGAACTTTCCCCACATTAACCTTGTATTCTTTGTAAATGCTGTATGATGTCTACGTGATTGCGTGTAATGTAACTTATCTATCAGTCCTATTACGACACTTATGTATGTCTCCCTTATGTCATTATGTTAGACTCCCTTTCCATTACTGCCTCCACCAATCATGGCTACGAAGGTAAGTTAGATGAATAAATCAAAAGCACTTGATTAATTGGATATCATTCGATGCGGATACACACTACACTATGTCAGTGGCTCTGTGATAGTTCATGTAATGCATTGCAGGCACTGCTTACTCATCTTTTATTAGTTAGTCCGATGAAGGATTGGACACTGACGTAGAACTGCTGACACAATACCAGACTTCTGTGCCATTGCTTTACGCGTGAAGTGGTGACAAGGCACAATGCCAACGACTTCATCTCTTATACATCCATTGTCCACCTCGTCAGCATCACGTTTGGAATCAGATGCATTATCCTTGCATTGAACTGCATTCCGAATTCACATCAGATCGTCGTTGACCTCTCGTACCACACATTCAAATTAATTGAGTGCGACTATCTAATTGACATTAGAAATTGATATCCCAAAGCAAGACCCGTTCAGGACTTGGAGGCAAACATCTGCCTGTGACGGTTTCCTTTGTCAGACAACTGCTGTGTTGCAACACGCCTGCCTGTCAGAAATTCCCTTCAGGACCGTAGCTGGTTGTCATTAGGCCACAAGTATGTCTGGGCACAACAAAAGCATTTCATAGTATTGTCATGTCAATCAGGAGCAATAATAATAACAAGGACGTCAGAATGCCGGCATTAATCTCTTCACTGATATCCGGGTCCACTTCTACAAGGCAGTCCTTACACATTACAAGGCTCCAATATGTTTTGATTGCCTGTGCTAGTTCAGCTAGAATTTGGTCGACTGGCTCATTAAATATCTGGAAAATCGTCAAATAATTGCAAGAAAATCACATCAAGGACAGAAACTACTTTCAGACGGAATTATTAGATACCGAGTTTGATCGACAGAATGAACATATGACGGAAATGAAAGGATGTGATACGAATCTTCTGGTCAGAATGTTTACATTTCTACATGTAAGTCTGTATGTAGTTCATATTAATATTTGGATCGATGTCGGTTTGATGGCTTCAACTTAATGGCCTGTGGGAACCATCCCCCGAAGCAATTACGAATGTTGATTCAACGTCTGGGCAAAATGATAGTTACATAATATACCCAGACCTCCAGCAAAGCTAATAATTTTACGGTAAATCTAGCTCGGTGAATGGTCTGAAAGGGTTTGTGTGTAAATATAAACACAATTATGCAACAATCGATATTTGTCATCATAGTATATTTGTGACCAAAATAAGTTAGACAGCAATCGGTGTTTTGTTGTTTAATAATTAAAGAGCGCGCAGCTCTGAACAGCTGTTAGGAGTATAGTACCGGGGATCGTGAAAATGACGAAACGATGGTGATTATGACTCTTTTTAACTTAAATGGTATTTTTCCTCATCGAGGCTTTTTCGGACCTTTGGTTCAGGATACCCTTCACCCAACCTTTAATCGTATTCTGGAGTTTCGAAATCTGAGAGTGATGCGCTCTCCGTCAACAGAATCTGCCCAGTGTGGAACATTGTTATTCTGATAAGGCTTACCAGTTTTGATGGAGTTCCTACGTCTAGCAATATTTTGCACGGTACATTTCGGTCAATATTTTTATACATATGCTAATTCCCCTCTATGTTCCAATGACTGGGAATCCAAAGGAGGGTCACTTTCAACGTTGCGCCCAGAGTGCTCATTCCTGCACTGTCCCACTAACCTGGAGGAGGTTGCGACTGAGCACAAACCTTCATGGTCGCTACGTACGACCGAGAAAATTGCTATATTAACTCCACAGACATATTTGATCCGTCGCAAAGAATACTGTGTCATAACCTTGCAACGCGTAGTGCCTGCGGAATACTCAGAGTTGTCGAGATACTTCGTCTTGAATGCTACGTGGTCTCACAACACCCATGCTACAACGTAATTAATGTGTATGTCCGTGGAGGAGATGTGTATGGGTACACTGATGGCGTCTGCCGGGCAGGGCTGTAGAGCCCTGGCAGCACTTGCACACGCGGTCCTTTGAATCCTATTAAGCTTCATTCTGTTGTAGTTTTCGCTCCGCGCCTGCCACCATAAGATAGCATGTATATATATATTTCATACTGAAACGAAGAGATAGCCGTTTCACTAAAAGGTCATGAAAGACACTGCTCAAAAACTCGGGCGGCGATATCTTTCAACATATAGCAGCAAAGGCTCGTAGATCCAGAGACTTCTGGAAGGCAACCAACGAAAATAGGCCAGGACAACCAGGTGGGAAGGGAAAATGAGGCAAATGAATACTCGTTTCGTTATTGTGTCTTAATCTATCACATCAAAACGAAGTTGTGAATAGGAATAGGGTATCTTTCACGGGTTCAAGTAACACTTAGGAAATTTTAGACATACACCTAGGAAACGTTGGGTCCCACGTTGGGTGCCATTTGCAATGGCAAATTGTAATTGTGATGGTCAAAAGACAATCTTGGGTAGCTGGAGACGACAAAAGGGGAGAGTTATCCCAAAAACCTAAAAAAGATGTCGAAATTGACCATGAAGGTCCGCCCGGAAATATTGAAGCTCTATCGACCAGGCTCGCGAGTGGGAGGAGGGATAGGTAGCGACCCTTTGAGCGCTTGGATCGCTCACATATCATCATAACGAATGACCAAGAAGCGAGCTAAACCTGAAAGCGAAAATAAAAAAAATAACATTGGGGATCATCCCCTTCGGTCGCGACACTCGGGTCCGGAGTTTTACGGCTCTCCGCGAGTGATCGAGCCGTTATTTTTTTATTTTCATTTTCAGGTTTAGCTCGTGTGTTGGTCTTTCGTCAGGCTCTCGTGTGAGTTGCTGAGAGTACGGTGCGGAGCCACGCACCGTAAATTTGTTTAAAATGGCACATGAGGGATCGAAGTTGTCATTCCTTCACATTCCCGACCCTGGCTAGCACAGACTCTAGCAGGCACGTGTCGACAAAGCATTTCGTTGGAGCTTCAATATTTGCAGGCGGACCTTCACTGTCAATTTCGCCACCTTTTTTAGGTTTTTGAAAGGGGAGCCTCTTGGTCATCTCCGGCCACTCAGGATGGTCTTTTGACCATCACAATCATAATTTGCCATAACACCTCCTCTTGGTGGCGAATAGCATCAACTCCGTTTTGGTTGGATCTATGCCGAGTCCGCATCTTGAAGTAGACATACCTTTTCCAGTCCACCTTACATGATTTCATTAATAACGGAAAGAAATATCACTGACATCAATATCACCTTCTACCGCCTTCACATAGCTCCTTGCCAATATGCGTAGAATTTCATCCATCGCCATCAATCACGGAGGATGGCGGGAGCGTACTTCTGCTCACAGCTTTGGTCAAGTAATTATTCGCATAAGATTATATTGTCCTAGTTCTTAGCATGGATACTATCCAATGCTTAAGATACCTCTTCAATTCTACTCTGACTAACGCTTCATTGATGGTTTTGGTATTAACTTTGTTGAATGCTGTTCTATATCCTGAAAGTAGCTAGAGTATATTGCTTGCATTGTAACGATCGTGCTAATTAGCTTGCGGAGAGCGCTTTCTGTGGATTCGCCTTTGAGGTAGTGCCCTTAGATTTAGAGGATCTCAATAATCCTCCTTAAATGGATATCCAGGACGCGCTCTTGAGTCTTCTACACGAAAGAAGTAAAGCTGATTGGTGATGGACCCATGGCTGCACCTGCTCGCTTTTGGGATTTTATCCTCAGTAATTACTAATTTAATAGTCACACAAGATTGGGGCTGCGTACCCCCCAACCAAAGCCCTGAGTCACAGTCCTCCTCGCTGGCAGTGAGGTGCGGCGAAACCAACAGCTCCAGGGTTTCATCAGAAAATTCCTTCCAGGAGCCTTCCGACTTTTTAAGTAAGGATGGGCTCGTATCTTACTGAATCTCGAAGATTCGCTGGTGCTTTCGATGTTCCGACAATCGTCAAGCTAGGACCACTTCTTAGCGGTCTTGAAGGCGAACTTGTACTTCTTCAGGTAGTCCTTGTATAGCTGCCAATATTTGTTCCTGTAGCAGATATTAAAGACCTCTCTAGTCAGCTTCCTGAGGCTGGACAGATTTTCATTCCACCATGGTGGCAATGTCTTCATGCTGTATTTAGCGGCTAATTGACTTGGAAAGCGATTTCAGACGCCCTTTTCAGAGCGCCGACCTTTCACTCCAACTCTTCAGTTGTGCAATGTTACCAATTTGCCCACCAAAGAGTTTGTTCTTAATAACTTGACCAAACTTCCTCCAGTTGATCCGTCTGAGGTCTCTGAAAGGATTGTAGACCTCCACAGCGAGATCTAGATTGAAAAGTAAATAACTGAGATCTAAGAACCATCTCTGGTCAGATACTCTCCAGTTCTCCGCCCCGTCCCAAAGTAAATTAATAGGATGATATCAAGGATCTGCTCTCAACTGTCACAGTTCTTCGAGCTAGGGGAATGGATGGTTGATGCACTGTCCCTGTTACATACCTATAGATTTGCGATAGTAATCAAATCAAAGAGAGGCTCACCCCTTTCGTTGATTTCCAAGTTGTCCCAAAGTCTATGCCTTGCATTGGCGTCAACACCTATCGACAGTTTGGCCTCCTTTGCTACGGTGGTGAACGCTAAATATTGTAATTCTTTTGGTGGAGCTGATTCTTTTCTCCTTTAAAGAAGGTCGTGCGCAGTTTCTAGTTTTACTCCATTTGCTTCATAGTGCTGGTGGATGGAAACCCGAAGTTTTTATTCGTTATTTCTATTTGCTTGGTAATCGTTACTTGTAGTGCTTCTGTTTCTATGGGATTTCCGACGGCATCATATTGCATTTAGGTCGTGTTTGCCTTCATTTTTCTCCATATGGAGCTAATAGAGTCGAATCATATCGCTACTTGCTACTACAGTTATTTGACAGAATTCTCCTTAAGAGATTGAAACAAATCAATGTGGGTCGAAATCTAATATGTATCACCTCACCAATTCGGTTTCCGCGAAAATCTTTCTATAATCCAACAGGTGCGCAGGATCAGGAACCTAATAGAAAATGCAATGGAAAAAAACTGGTGTGCTCAACAAATTTTCCCGAAATCGCCCAGGCGTTTGATAAAGTATGCATAGGGACCCCACAGAAGAATTCTTCGAGACCTTAAAATCATATGTATCCGCCTATTCAGAGCGAAATACGAAGGAACATACTCTGAATTGAAAAGAAAGTACCACAAGGCAGTGTCTTGGGCACTATTTCTACTATATATCAATGATATAACTTGCTGTGATGAAGCCAAAATACCGACATCTGCGGATGACACTGTCTTGCTTATCACGGGTAATACTATTGAGGAAGCAAAAGTAAAGCTACAGCTGTGGACCTTGGAATGGCCCAAAAAATGGAAAATAAAATTAAATGAAACCAATCAAGGTACATCAAACCTCAATGCAAATGTTCTCAATTAAAGTGCTTAGAAGCATAATGGACGCTCCCTGGTTTATTCAAGAGAAAAGAGTAAAGCTAAATGATTACTAACATACAGGATAACCTGCCTAATCACAAGGGCCACTGAAGAACAGCCAGTTGCTCAGCGAAGCCAACCAAAGTGCTGGGATTGACAGGGTTTTCTCCCAATAAAAGCGGGACACAAGTATGCAAAAATGGCTGGCGGATGGGGAAATCTCAGCTGTAACTTGACGAGAGGTGGTTTTACTGGGTAAAAGCTCTCAAGGAACCTGAACCCTGAGATTTATCTTCTTATCCTTTCCATTTTTTACCACCTCCACGTCCATCTCTTTTTTGGGAGCCCAGTCTTGCTTTGCTTGTTACACTTACCTCCATATTGCTTTTTCCAGTAGCTTAGAAAATACAGAAAAATGATCTGAAGAGAAATTATAATGGCCTTCCGCTTTGAGATGGCTATTATTGACTCTTCCAAAAACCCAATTAGGTTTGGTCTTTTCATTGCTTTCATAGGCCGGTATGTAGGTGAACCAGAAGAGAATAATTGAGATTTACAGTCACATCAAGCCTGGTATCACACTTCGTCTTTCTTTATTGTCTCCTAAAATTATGAAATAAGTCTATTTTTGTATTATTTTCAATGATACGAGAGCTCCTCATCGGAGTCAACTATAAGTATCAAGTCCTTACAGTTCATATAAATAGCAACAGTTATTAATTAAAGTTTGTAATGAGTATGTCCGGTAATATCCGATGTTTTTCCTAATTAATAAAGCCACATCTCCTCTTGTTATATCCGCTGGAAAGGGGTGTGACAGCACATGAACATTGAAATATTTATAAGTGACTGATTGATTTTATGTGTTTGGGAGACTAAGCAAATGTCAATGCCTAGGCCATTAAGAAGTATTAATAATTTATTTGGAAAGTTCGTTTGCTATTTTTAGTGTGTTGAACATTCAATTCTGTTGTTGGGTTGTTTTTCCTTTTTTAGCCATGTTGATTTGTCATGTCATTTTTTGATTATCTCGTCTTAAACATTTCGTCTTTGTGGAACAAGCGAGAGGAGATCTCTTACTGAAAATTCTCCTACTTACCGCGAGTTTCTGATAATCTTAGATTAGAGTTTTAGCTTACCTACTTTGCTGGGGATTTGTTTCAATGTTTTTTAATTGTCATTTTGCGAATAGCACCAGATGTTTACAACCACCCAAACAATATTAAATCGGAAGAAGATTGTTATTCTTTCAAGATGTTACCCCAAATTATTGATACCTAGAGATAATATGACAACGAGGTTTCACTTCGAACAAAAGTTTGAAATACGTTGGAGTAACAGGGCCAACTGGGAGAGCGTGGCAATGACAACTGATTACTTGGCACACTGACGGAACCTTCACAGCAGAGGGAGCGGGCGCCGGGGTCATTGGTCCAACGAAAATGTACTTGAAACCAATGAGTAAGCACACTAGCATATTCCAGGCGGAAATATACGCTAGAAAGGCAATGAGGCGGCGGACGAACTCGTCTATGGAATCGGAAACGGGTTCGTGGCTATAACATTAAAAAATAAGGAGGAACAGCTAAGGGAACTATACTAGGTCAACCTATCGAGTATGGAGCAGTCCAGGTTGCTTATAGGAGGTTACGAACCCAACCACTTAAAGGACCGTTTAAATCTCACCAAAAAGAGCCGCCGGATTATAGTGGGAATACTCACTGGTCACTGACGACTAAACTATCATTTCGGAAAGCTAGGGATATATACGGACACCGCCCGCACTTTCTGTACGGAGTGTGACGAAACCTCCATACATGTTCTGGCACAGTGTCTAACACATGTGCATAGTAGGTCGAGGCACCTGGGTGCATAGCTGAAACCAGATGCCTAGTTGAACATACTTGAAAGTAGGGAATATATTAAAACGCTTAACGGTCTTAGGGTTGCTTAACACACTATAGCTAATAGGTACACTATAACCAGTAAAAGGGGCACAATAGTTTTTTAAGCACGCAGTCCAACTTTCCTGAATTGAATAATAATAAATGTTATTCACCTCAAAACTACTTCGAGTTCCTGAACTACCTTTTTAAACTTTCACTGTATCAGTTAGAAACGACCTAGTCATGTTTGTTCTATAAAGGCTGCTTTTGGGGGATGTTTATAGGGTATATTTTATGTAATAATAATAATAATTAAAAACAGCGACTGTGAAAAACAATTTCAATAACAATATTTTCTTCTTTTCTTTTCAGGTAAGTTAATGTGGTTCGATAAGCTTCTTTGTGAGTAGAATAGAAATATATTTTCACATGATTTTGAATGAATATAACACCGAAGTAAGGATGACTCATTACGGGTTTGTAGTGCTCGCTGGTTGCACTTCGCCCTGATATGGTCCTCTATCGTTCCTACAGGTTGCTTTTCTACCGCCTAGAAAGAACATCTGGTTGTCCTCATGCGGAACGGAATTTTTGTACGCTAACTAGGTGTAACGAAATCGGCAAAAAGCAGTAATTCTTTAAATTACAAAAATGATGGCTTTGATATTGTGTCTTGTCGCCTATACGGCTACCAAATTTTGTACTTCTAAGATGAACTTAAAAGGGGTTTTTGGGAAAATATCTAAAATGTGGCTATATCATCATCAACGGCACAATAACCGGTATCCGGTCTAGGCCTGCTTTAATAAGGAACTCCAGACATCCCGGTTTTGGGCCGAGGTGCACCTTCGATATCCTTAAAAGCTGTCTGGCGTCCTGACCTACGCTCCATCGCCCCATCTCAGGCAGAGTCTGCCTCGTCTTCTTTTTCTACCATAGATATTGCCGGTTGGGATCATCTTCATCCATACGGATTAAGTGACCTGCCCACCGTAACCTATTGAGCCGGATTTTATCCACAATTTTATCCATGACCGTCAGCATGGTATCGCTCATAGATTTCGTCATTGTGTAGGCTACGGAATTGTCCATCCTCATTTAGGGGCCAAAAATTCTTCAGAGGATTCTTCTCTCGAACGCGGCCAAGAGTTTGCAATTTTTCTTGCTGAGAACCCAAGTCTCTGAGGAATACATCAGGACTGACAAGATCATTGTCTTGTACAGTAAGAGCTTTGATCCTATGGTGAGACGTTTCGAGCGGAAGAGTTTTTGTAAGCTGAAACAGGCTCTATTGGCTGACAACAACCGTGCGCGGATTTCAATATCGTAGCTGTTATCGGTTGTGATTTTCGACCCTAGGAGAAATTATCAACAGTCTCAAAGTTATAGTTTCCTATCTTTATTCTTCCCGTTTGACCAGTGTGGTTTGATGTTGCTGGTTGCGAAGTCAATAGTTAAAAAAGCGCATAAAAGGTACTTATTGAGCGTCGAAGCCGTGCTTGCCCGTGATAATTTGAAACCCTTTTGGTCTCACACTCGCAATTCTCAAATCTCTCGACTGCTAACTCTCCGAAAAAATCTTGCACCTACTTCTCTTCTGTGTTTTCTCCCTCGACCCCCCACCATCTACGCTCCTTCTAACTGCAGACTGCTCCGAATCTCTGGCCATTCCTTTTTTTAAGCCTTCCTTGGTTGAGTTCCTCATTGGTAGTCTTGACCCGAATGTCGGACCTGGCTCGGATGGGCTTCCTAGCCCCTTCCTTCTTAACGGTAGAAAACACATTTCCCTCTCCCTGTGTATAATCTACAACAAAAGTCTAGAAGAATGTTACTTTCCCCATCTCTGGAAAAAAGGGCCCTTATCATCCCTATCCTTAAGACCCTTCTCTTCCTGTGAACTACCGCCCCATTTCTCTTCTCTCCTCCTGTTCCAAAATTCTGAAAGGATACGTCAACGACTGGTTGACCGCGCACTTTGGTCACCTCATTGTCAAAGAGCAGCATGGTTTCGTGAAACATAGATCTACGGCTTCAAACCTTCTGGTCTTCATTAACTTCGTTGCTAAATGCTTTAATTCACGACAGGAGGTACATGCTATTTATACCGATATCTCCATAGCCTTTGATAATATTCTCCTCTCTGAACTCTCATTACTCAACTTGCCTCCCTCAATTATCTCCTGGCATTCCTCCTATCTCTCATATTGTTCCTACAAAGTTTCTTTTCCTTCTTCTGGCGTTTCCCAAGGCTCTATACTTGGCCTCTCTACTCTTCCTGTTTTTTATCAATGACCTCACCTGCCCGTGTTTGCTTACGCGGAAAAATTATTTGCCTCTGTTTTGTCTCCGCTGGACTGTGCTCTCTTGCAGTCTAACCTTGATAATTTGGCCCGTTCGTGTTCGGTCAATAAGCTAACACTGTCAACAAATGCCACTGGATGTGCTATTTGCTTAAACCCTCCCCAACATCCTTTTCCTATACTCTTAGTGGACAACCCCTTTCACTACTGACCTCCTTCCAAGACATGGGTCTAATATTTGACGAAAAACTTCGTTTCAATTCCCACTTCGTTGACAACATCAATAGAGTTTCCAAAATGTCTGGTTTTATCCTACATTCCTCCTCCGAATTTACTTCAATTCAGCCCTCCTTAACCGACTTGAACTCCCTTATCAGAAGCATCGTTTAATATTGCTGTGTAGTCCGGTCCTCCTTCCACATCCGTGGCTGTGGCGCTCTTGAAATTGTAGAACACAAATTTACCTGGACCCTCTTTCACAAAAAGAACCTTCCTCGGCTTGAATATCCGTCACGATTCCGCACCCTCAATTCCCGACCCCCCGCCACCGCCCCCGCCCCCCACCAACGCCGTATCTTCTTTCAAATGTTTACTCTTTCCAAACTTGGATTGGATGAACTGCTCTGCCAACTCGGATATTACTTTTCACATCGCCTTTCATAACACACGTAGTGCAGACATTATTGAAGTACCCTTTGCCGAGTTTGAGATTTAATTTCACTCCCCGAACCCGAGGCTGTGCCGGTCCTACAACGCTCTAAAGCTTGTGTCCTTTGGCTCTGCCCTCTTCTCTAGTGTTAAACGTTTAGTAACCCATTTGCTTGCTCCTCTCTCTAAGGACAATTTGTAATAAGAAATTTATTTTCTGTATTTCATGATCAACGGCACAACAACCAGCATCTGGTCTAGGCCTGCCTTAATAAGGAACTCCAGACATCCCGGGAATGGCCCATCCTCATGCAGGGGACCAAAAATTCTTCAGAGGATTTTTCTCTCGAATTTTTCTTCCTAAGAACCCAAGTCTCCGAGGAATACATGAGGACTGGCAAGATCATTGGCTTGCACAGTAAGAGTTTTGGCCCTATGGTGAGACGTTCCGAGCGGAACAGTCGATATAGTCCGCATATACCAGTAGTTGGGTGGACTTAAAGAGGATCGTACGCCTCGCATTACCTTAACATCGCCAATCACTTTCTCCAGGGCCAGGTTAAAGAGGACGCATAATTGGGCATCCTCTTGTCGTAGACCGTTGTTGATAGTCAATGGTCTTGAGAGTGATCCTGCTGCTTTTATTTGGCATCGCACATTGGTCAGGGTCAGCCTAGTCACTTTTATCAATTTCATCCGGATACCGAATTCCCTCATGGCCGGGTACAGTTTCACCCTGGCTATGCTATCATAGGCGGCTTTAAAGTCGATGAGCAAATGGTGCAACTGTTGTTCACATTCCAGCAGTTTTTCCATCGCTTGCCGCATAGAGAAAATCTGATCTGTTGCTGATTTGCCTGGAGTGAAGCCTCTTTGGTATGGGCCAGTGATGTTCTGGGCGTATGGGGCTATCCAGCCTAGCAGGATAGAGGAGAATATTTTATAGATGGTACTCAGCGACGCGATACCTACTGCACTGTTGATATCTCCCTTTTTATGTATGAAACAGATAATACCTCTTTGCCAGTCGTCAGGCCTTGATTCGCTGTCGCTGTAGATTGTCCACATTAAATAAATATACAAAACTGTCGCTGTATTTCAGTCCTCTTCTCCTGTGCCAAAATCATGGAAAGGTATGTCAGCGACTGGTTTCCGCACACTTTGTCCAGCCCGCTATAAACAGGCAACATGGTTTTGTTAAACGTAGGTTGACTATCTCCAATTTGTTCGACGACATAAACTTTGTGGCTAAACGCCTGATTTCTCGGCAGGAAGCGCATACTGTCTGCAATGATTTTTCTAAAGAATTCAACGGTGCAAAACACGAGATAATTTGTTCAAAGTCCTCACTTTCAGCGTTGCCATATCATTTGTAGCTCTCTCAAGCTTCCAACCGATCCTGCCATGTCCCCTTTAGTCTTTGTTCCTGCGACTACATAGAACATGTCTCCTTATCTTTTTTTTCTGAATTTCTACAGGTCTGATGGTCTCCCCAATCCCAGTTCGATATGTCCTTTGCGGAGCTCGAAATCTATTTCCATTCTCCGCTTCCAAGGCTGTGTCGATATTACAACGCACTACAGCTTCCTCCTCTAAACTCTCCTTCCTACAGTAGTTTTAGGGATGACGCGTGGGACACCAGATTCCCAAGAACATGACAAGTAGACAGATATCAAGATTGAACTCACAACCCGGCACTGCTTCGAGAAGCGATAGTGGTACACATCTGGTGATAACATCAAACATTTTCGCTTTCTTCTCATAAGCAATCTTAAGAATTCTAGAACGCTATGCTTCATATTTTAGATATAGTTTTCCTGCATTTTAAAGTCATACTTAGAAGAACCCCTTTATACTCTCCCCTGTCCACACATTCCCATAGTTCTTGGCTCCTTTTTATCGATTCAAACCTCCCCCATAGAGATTTCCACCTCACCTAACCCGAAACCTTTGAAATCAGCAAAATGTGGTGATGGTTCCAGGAAAGTAGGTAGATAATGAAATATTTCTCCTCAGAATTTTACAAACTTTTAATGTCCACGTTAAGGGTGGACCGTTTCTTCTGGTTGAGTGAACATTACTGAAACATTGTTCCTCCTTTGCAACAATGGCGCTCACTCCTGGAATTGTTGAAATACATTGAGAGGATTTTTCAAGCAAATTATAAAGATTTACAGACAGGCTATATAAAATACACAATGGCGGACACTAGACCTCTTCCTTTGATAAAGACATCGTTTATTTTTATAAAATGTTTCCTCCCTCAGGGGCCAAGGCAAATTTACACCTATTAAGATGCAGAGGAGTGAGTGTGCTTGCGGCCGTAGGTGGTTTTTTCTCTCAGGAAGGACAATAAATTTGAAATAAAATGTGAGTCCGTTATTAAGTAAATGGTCTACGGATGATATATGTTGCGCTCTGTTTGGAATGGATTTTAGCGTAAGTGCAAATTTGAATTATTGCGGCTTTTCCCGAAACCTGTATTTAAAGAAAATGGCCGGTGGTTGTGATAATTTATTTTTGAAAAATGACCTCCACATTTGCGTTAGATCGTTTTAATAGGCTCTGTGGGAAAGGACTAAATTTCCTTTATTATCATGGGCTATAAAGCATTTCATGCCCCAAAGAGCTTCACTGTTAATTGTTTCTTAACCAAGAATCCTGGTTTCCTTGAATACCAGTTGCCAACTGGATACGAAAGTGTACACCCTACAAGAGTGCAACATGTCCTATCAGAAATTGATAAATTACTCAGAGCAATATCGATATCAAGATGAAACTGCACAATGTTGCTACAAGCTGCACTCGGAGCTAAGCCAGAAAACATGCTGCTACTTTCTTGAGCAATGTCGTAAATTGATTGGGGAATTCCATTGTTTCCAATCCACTGCTATCGTCTTTGCTTCCATTTTTCCCAGCAAGCAATGTTATTGGGTCAAGTCTTCCAACATCGTGCCCATGTATATCGTTTTGCAATGGTATCATCTGTTAGTGCTCCAAATAGCTTAGCAAGTCCAAGACACTTGAGTCGATTATATTGGGGCTAAGTAAGAGTTAAGTCTTTGTGCGTCGTCTTGCTGAAAATCAATGCCTTAAAGGCTTAATATGTTTGTTTTTTTGCCTTCGGGCAGTTCGATTAGTGTCCAAGATGCAATGTAGTTTGCAGCAGTAACTTTTAATCTATTAAGTCCTGAAAATAATGGATAAGTGCACAAGAGAGTCAAAATTTAGGAGAAGTTGGTCTTGTGGTTTAGGGAGCACAATGGATTTATCTTGAGGAGGTCAACTAGCGTTTTGTATACTCTATGGTGGACCACAACTTTCCTGATAACTCACAATTGTTTATCCTACTCCTTTCTGGTGCAGGCAAGGCACGATAATACCTTTTCTTGTAAAATTAGATGATATCTAGAGAAGGAAACACTTTAAAGCCCCTCTTCACACCAAAAACGAGGTTGACATCGTATGCCTCCTGAATTTCCGACAAACGGGAATAAATTTTCAGTGGATGATAAGCTCAACAAAGAGGGCACACTTTTTACCATAAGGATTTATTGAAAACAAAACCTTATTCAAATTGGTTTACTATCTTTTTTTTTATGATAGATGAAAACTTCAAAAGCCACCGCTGACATCTGCCAGACGGTTATGTAGGACTTTTGCCCATTAAAACCACCTCCTTCCCCATCCATTCTCCCCGCGGGACTGCTGTATGGTATTGCACCGTGGGGCTGGATTACTATTTAACTGTTATTCGAGATGCTGATCCTCTCAGTTTGTTTCTTCCTTTTAAACTCCCCGTGACGTAGCATTCCGTGGACATTCTTCACCGCAATCGAACATATGCTCCACAGCTCTCCAGCGATAAGTAGGTATTGGCTACAAATGGAGGTAACCCCACCAGGGAGACGCAATGTTAGCACTTCGTTATATTTTATCTTCCACAATAAAGGGTCGGGAGCTGATCCTTGTGGAACACCACAGGTTGTTCGATACTCTTTAGGTCTTTATCTGAGCTGCAACAACCCGCCTTTCTATGAGAAACTCGAAAACAATACGTATAAGGTATGCCACGAAAATACGACATACCTTCATGGAACCCAGCCTAGCAAGTGCCTTAATGATTTATTTCCACCTCGCCGAGTTGATGGTGTTTTTTACGTCGGGGGTTACCCTTCTCTCCTTTATCCAAATTGCCTCCGTCGATCGTAGATTTCTCTTTCCGGAATGCAAACTTCCTGCCTGATTGACCGCCTTCCCTTTCCGCGATTGGGAGTCACCTGTTATAGATTACTCGCTTGAAAAGTTTGCTGATGGTTTGCCTAGTGACTTGTTTGCTTTCGGAATGAGTATGAATTTTTGTTTCTTCCACTGTGCAGGGAAGATACCTTCTTCAGTAAATATTTGTACGAAAGTTGTTGATACTATATATGGTTGACATTTATCTCGCCAATCGGTATAGTGCGCAAAACACACCTACGAGCAATCGTTTGCGGTTACCTCCAATGCCCTTCAGCATCCCCACGACCTTTCGAGACGCTCGCATTCCTCTTCTACTGTTCTGCGCCAAATGTCTTGGGAGTTCCACTCGTTGATCATCTTAGGAGAGTCTGAGGCTTGTTGATGTAAACCCGTGAATTCAAAAACCCCATAAAAAGAAGTCTAAAACGGTTTAATTGACCCGCTAGTGCTAGTCACCAGAACAAGAGAATGGCTCGAGAAATGTGTGTCTTTTGACGGTCCTGTTGCAACCACATGTCCTCCAGTCCCAATTCATCCAATGCAGGAAGAAAAAATTCGGTCATCATGGCTCTGTAGCGCGCGCCGTCCACAATCGTCATTTGACCTGCGGCGTTCTCAAAGAAAAATGGCCCGGTGACCCCTCCAGCGTAAAAAAACACACCACGCAGTAACTGTGAGCGGGCATAATCACCCTCTCTCTATGTTCCGGGCTCCTCTTGGACATCTGGGGCAACATAAGCGATATTCTCAGCA
The DNA here is from genome assembly GCF_905115235.1 of Hermetia illucens. Classification (NCBI taxonomy): domain Eukaryota; kingdom Metazoa; phylum Arthropoda; class Insecta; order Diptera; family Stratiomyidae; genus Hermetia; species Hermetia illucens. Next base: position 15,963,560 of record NC_051854.1, read on the forward strand.
GAATGGTTGCTCCGGGGCCGACCAGCCTTGGGAATATCTTGTGTTGTTCCAGTCTATTCAAGGCGGGTTGCCAAACGCCTCAATGTTTGTCCGGTTGGTGTCGGACGGGCACGAGATATTGAATGACTTTCACGCTGCGCCAATACAACTGACGACTTGTTGCACAAAAAATGGAAACAATTATTCTTCCAGAGTAAACCGATTGATGGCTTGTCGATTTGTATTTTTGATTTGTTTACTCCGAAAATGTGAAAACTGAATCGACAATAGGCGCCATTCGCAAAACTTATATCGTTTTCTCATAGAGTGATTACTTTTGGCCCATCTTGTAGTATTAAACCAGTGTGCCCCGATGATACGACGCAGACAGGTGTTAACGAAAGCTTGGAGCTTTTGAGTGACAGTGGGGGTCACTTTCCATGTGCTACTCTCATAAACCAACGCGCTAACACAGAACAGTCTCAACTTGAGAGATAATTGCATTTCCAGATTTTAGACAGGGCAACGAAAAAGGATCTAGTGCTGTTAATGCGTCAGGCGACATTCAGTCCAGTGTTATCGTCAGCAGAAACCACGCTTCTTGGATATAAATTGATCAATACTTCCGATGCTCTGCCCTTTAATGAGTGTATGGAGAGTTCACCCGTCAGACTGAGAACCTTGGTTTTGTTGGTGTTTATCTTCAGTCTAACTCCACTTGCACTGGCGGACTCCGATGCAGTCAAATATTATGATGGTCCGGAGTGTGGCCACCGATTTGTGTAGCACCCGGGGAAAGAGCATTTTTGATGGTAGCCCAATGGACATTCGCAGGCGGATTGCTCACTGTATAAGCCCTTCGCAGCAAGATGGGTCTCTCATTATCGAGCGACAGCTGGATCATACAAACGGTCGACATTGAAGTGAGGGGGAGGGGAACCCTAAAGAAGTGGCATACGCAATACCCAAGCAAAAGTAAGTGACCATCAAATCACTTTCGAGCCCGATGTTAGCGCCTCTCTTGTCACGCATATGCAGGAAACAACTACTAAATCTATTGCTGATCGCAAAATAGACAATCTAGTTGCTCGTGTGGTGATAGTTAGTTGAAACCTAAATATCCTTAGGCTAACCGTAGGCTCTGTGCTCGAACAATTTGCCACTAATGACGAGGTGGTGGAAAAAATCGAAAAGTCGAATAGTCCGGTCCACCATCACGTGGATGTGGACTTAGGATTCCGCAGATCCTACACAACAACCTAGAGGTGGTGGAAGTTGCAGAAATCTCCCTACATGATCGTTACGGTTCCCAAGGCCATGCTTCCCCATCACACGTCCGAACAAGGTGTTGTCACCGTTTAATCATTTTCCCACTGCATTTTTCAGAGCTAGCCTTCCATCTAGTATCTCTGTTAGATATTTTAGTTCAATTATGAATCTACGGGAACGAATGAAAATATGCGCAGGGCTTCCAACACTTACTCCCCTTCTTCCTTTCAGAATTCTTTATATAGCAATCAGGGAAAAGAGGCTCCCCACCCATGAGTGCTCTCGATCAAATTCAGCAATTGTGTATGCTCGTTTGAAATGGTATAAAAACAGAACTGACTTTTAGAGCCATATTTGCAGGTCTTTTTCGGCTACGGTAGAGGCAGCGCGCGTGTCAGTCCAACGTTCCCCAATAACACTTTTATGATGTTAATCGTTTCGCATGAGTACTATTCAACATCCTCAAGAGAGCGCTGAAGAAGTGAGTTGGAGTTGCTCCAAAGGAACATGGGATTTGATTTTTATCAACCTCTAGGGGAGGGCTGAATTATGTCCGTTCGCGTCATATACGATATAGCCGAATGACCCCGCTTTGGGTGAAATTTCGTAATGACATCAAGGATGCTTAAAAAGAACATTGTGGTTCCCAATAATCAGCCTGTATACTCATTTACTACCTAAAACTTTAAACACATTACATCTGATACTTACTAAAAGTGGGTCTAGTTCGGAATGATGATCGGCACTCACACAGCTAATATATGTGTTGAGTTCATCATCGGTACATTGGCCATTTTCGAGCGCATTCTTATTCGACTCATGCTAAAGTCTTCGATCTTAACGAAACCTCCTATCCGATAAATATTCACTTTGCCTTCGTTGATTGATGGTATTTCGTCAAACTCCTACAATGTGAAGGTGGGATTTGGATGCTCCTCATTAAAATCTGATTGTCGCACTCCCACTGCGTTGCTCTAGCTCCGTCATCTACAAAAATTACCGAAAACATTTCGCCTAATTCTCGTAAGTGATCCTTAAAAACAAATTCTGAGTGACCCTGTAACAACACTAGATGGCTCGCGATTTGGTGCAGGGTAGAGGGACCTTTCTGACGCCGCCTCACCCTTGCCATGGGCAAAAACCTAAGTCGTCTGTTTTTGAGAAAGTTTGGATGTTAGCCCAGACCCATCGTCAAAGAGCTAGCCTGGAACAGCTTGTCACATTACTTTGGACTAGCCTTCGAACTCTTCCGCCTCGTGAAGCCTTAAAATCAGGTAATTCCTTTCACCAACGGGAGGGGAGAGGAGGAAGGAAACTGCCAGTTTAAGGAACCCCCTGCCATCCGGCTCCTTTACCGGTCGAGCTCTATCTTCTTAGCAACGAGAAGGACCCGAACGTAATGGCTCCACCTATCTGCACTCGTCAGGATTTCCTCAACAATGTTGTCTGCAGAGAGATCCCCTGTGATTAAATAGAGCTGCTGACGAATCCCATCCCACCTTCCGCAAGGAAAAAAGTGTAATGGGCGTCGTCCACAACTCCATTGCAAAACACACAATCTAGAGATCGTGCCTTTCCAATCTTGTGCAGGTAAGACTGAACACCTCCATGCCCACTTAAAAATTGGGTTAGGAAATAGTCAGTCTCACCATGCTTCCGATTCAGCCATACACTTAAGTTGCCGATGAGTGGCGTAGTCCATCCGCCTCTAGTTTCATTCTGCCAAGCGAGCTGCTACTCGTCAAGAGTGCGTTGTCGTTCTTCACGAGTAACCATCTCCATTGGCTCTTCCCCATTGCGCTTATATATGGCTTGACGCTCCTTTGCAAGAAGCGCAACGGGATCACTCCGGAGATCATCACGGCCGGTTCAGATACAGTGCGGTACACAGAGGCCACCAGCAAAGCTTCCCGTCTCTATACTTGCGCGAGACGCTTACGATATACCTCCTTGCCAAAAGCGTCAGCCCATACCTCTGCGCGTAGAGCAGCACAGCTTGCGTTGAACTCATCAAGAGACATCGCCTGCTAGACGTAGGGCCCCCAATATTTGCTATTAACCTATTTAACGCCGAAACCCCAGTTGCAGGCTTGTTCCCTGCCGCTTTGATTTGCTCAGAAAAGCTCAGCTTTGAGTCAAGGGTCAGCCCGAAATACTCTACCGCTGCTTTTGACTCCATTATCGACTCGCCGAACGATATGGGATGCAGGGTCGGAATTATCTTTTTAATCAGGATGACTACTTCGGTTTTTTCCAGTACAAGGTTCAAACCATGAGTAGTCATCCATCCGCTTACCCGTCGCATCAATATGCCGAGTCTGCTTTGCGCCTGTTCGACAGTGCGTCCAGCAACAAGTGCTGCGACATCATCTGCAAAACCAACCAGGCGTGACTCTTCTAGGATGGACCCCTGTGCTACCCCCGACGTGACCTCCATCCTCCTCTGACCCTCTAGCATTTCATAGAGCGGGGAGTGGTCCCTCAGATAGTCGTAAGAGATAGTTCGGTCAGTGGAACAGAAACCGAGATTGAAAGTTTCTTTCCAATTGGTCCGGACTGACATCAAGTAGATGGCAGACACAAGACTCCTTCATACCCTTGGAACAAGGCTGACTTCATCGTGCTGACTCCTAATGAAAAAGGATTGGTATCACGGCTTCTGGTCACTTGTTCTCTCCCAAAATAGCAAAAAATTGCAATAAGGGTATCTATCTGTACTCTGTAGCCTACATAACGACGAAATCTATGAGCGACACCACGACGTCTGGTCGTAGATAAAATTCGGCTCAATAGGTTGCGGTGGGGGAGTCACTTAATCCGTATGGATGAGGATGATCCAGCCCGGAAAGGCTATAAGGGCTATGGTAGAAAAAGAAGACGAGGCAGACATTGCCTGAGATGGAGCGATGGCGTAGGTCAGGACGCCAGAGAGCTTTTAGGGATATCGAATTGGTCGACCTCGGTGCAAAACCAGGATGTCTGGGGTCCCTTATTAAGGCAGGCCTAGACCGGATACGAGTTGTTACGCCGTTGATGATGAAGATGATGATCTGTACTCCGATTGTTACCTTATCCTCCCTTGCCACTCTTCACAAATAGTTATCCTGTGGGTAGAATGGGTGGGCTGTTTAAAGATAGTGATCCCTTACCCATTTTACATGTTTCTGTTTAGACATTAATGTCTTTCGGCATCCGACGCAACTTTCCTTGATTTTCGAATGTAGTTGAAACTATTTTTTACAGATTTGGGCTCCACATGATAGCTCTATGGAAAATTGACTTAACTCTGATAATATTATCTGAATTTTGGGGCTTATGAGATTTCCGCCTCCAAATAAACGAGGATTTCTTGCTACATTTGAGGCTTGGATGGCAATGTCCTTTTTAATTTGGAAAGAAGCTATTTCAGTTCTCGTAGTCAATGGCATATTCGTACTGAGCCCTTACAAAAATTCCCTCTAAAGAAAGTCAACGATACTAATGTCCAGCACAAGCCAGAGCTTTTTCTTTGATTTTCTAGACATTGGGCACCAAACCATTCAATTATGTTATTACGATAATGAGAGAGTAGACGACTTTGATCTACGCTGCCTCCTCAAGAAAGCAAGGCCTACATATGGAGAGCGTATGTGAAATTACAGACATTTCATTTTTCCGCACGCACTAGTATTTTATGTCATCAAATTTCTATGGAAAGATACAACCAGATATTTGTATGTTATTTCGGCTTTTCAATAATATGTCGTAACAAGTTGAATTGAAGATTAGAGTCTCCGAGTCAGAACCATAAACAATAATTAGGCCAGTATCGCATGACCGAAACTGACATGGTTGGGTGGAATGAAAGGGAAAATTAGTTCAGCCATTGTCCAAGTGCGAAAAAGAAACCACCAAATTGTAGTGTTTTCTACTTAACATATGGTTTAAGATTCGGATGCAGGCGTTCCAGATTTAGATGCGTATGGCAGCAAGTGTGTGCTCTGAATAACTGTGTGCATAATTTTCCTAGTTCGGCTTTCTTACGGTTCTAAAACTTGACCCGGAAAAATAAATGTGAATTAAAGCTGAAAACTCTACATAAATTTAAAATTGTGTGGAGAAAACTCCTTGAAGGGGTGCCTACTATTTTTCTCGTGAAAATTCCCAATGAACTTGGCGTTGTTCCGTCAACCACTCCATGACTATTAACAAGCTTTGCCTCTTGTTCGCAAGCACTTACTTTACTGAAATAGTGTGACAAATTCCACCATTATCTCTACAATTCACTTTGATTAAAGCAAAATGGGGAAACCTTCACATACCGACTCCACATGCAAACGAAGAATTAAAATTTTTCTTCCCTCAAGTGAGATTTACTGCCATTTTCCTTTAACCTCGAAGAAATGCTTAGTTTCGCCACGCAAACTACCCATAGTTGCCTATCATGCATTCGTTTCACGAAAAGGTTGACAAATTCCTTTCACACCGAGCCCAGTACGGGCTGGACACCATAAAGCAAAAGTCCAAATAAAGCCACTCGAAACGGAACTACTTAGAATGAAGGAAACTACCCTCAAGTGTATCCTTTTTATGTAAATTTTTCCGTCTACTTTCAAATTAGCCCTCTCAACTCAAGCGCGGAACTGTGTGGTGTGTGAAAATGTAATCCAACCGGGGGTTGGGTCGGGGTCCTTTAATTCTTGAATGTATTTACGGGGGATTGTCACGAAACATCTAATAAACAAAGGGCAGAAGCCAAGGAGGCACCAATTCACAGTTTATTATGTTGAGGATTAACATTTTTTCTTGGCCGATCCTCAGCTTGCTCGTCCTATTCAGGCGTTCGGGATTATCATTGCTTTCGTCCTGTGACAAATGCCACCATCAATGAGGTGTGAAGTAATTTGGTATTGTCACGAAAAAATTGTTAAATGATTTGAATTGACACTTCTTCCAGTGTTCTTCACTTTTGAACTATTTAATGCCAGCGTAAAAGATTTACGAACTACTTTATTCAAATGAATGTAGGAGCAGGAAGGACGTAATTCGTGGCGTTCCGAGGCGCAGCTCAGTTTAGTGTAAATGGGGGAACATTAGAATATGTTGTCACCTTGAATGGCGGCTTCCTGCTTTGTAAGAAATTTACATTACTTTCGGTGGTAGGACATCGTAGTTAAGGATTTAACCTTGAAATAAAAGTTTATGCAGCAACCAATTAAAGTTCTGTAATAAATTTCGACCCCTCGCATGTGGAGGATTCTTAATAGTTATAAAATGCTCCCGGGCGCCCTTTCTTAATGTGGCACCTATTCACCATCTTATCTGTTTTCTAATCAACATGTTCACGGATTCATTGGACCTTTGACCATCCTCTGACAAGCTTTTGCAGATGGTTTCTTACCTGGGATTCTCGTAGATTTTTATCTATAAAAACGTCTCCCAAAGGCAGATATTTCTCGTTAAAAAGGTATCTCGACCTACTTTGCGCAAGTGCCGAACACTGGCCCAGGGCGTGTATAGAGGTTTCATCACACTCCGCACAAAATCTGCAGGCAGTGTCCGTTGATATCCCTAGCTTCCCTAGGTGATAGTTTAGCCGCAGATGACGACCTTGATTTGGAGATTCTTTTTGGTGAAGTTTAAGCAATCCCTTGTGCGCATGGGTTCATATCCCCCAATAAGGACCCTCTACTGCTCCATTCCTGGTAGGCCCGCCCAGTATAGTTTCCTCAACCATGCCTCTTCATTTCTTAACGCTATATTATGAAACCGTTTCCCATTCCACAGAAGGGTTCTGGCTCATGTAAAGGCGTCCCTATTGCCTTTCTGGCTAATTCGTTCTCTAACTCATTGCCTTCCAACCCAACACGGCCTGGAACCCAGAGTATCCAGACCTTGTTGGACGAGCCGAGCGTATTCAGTCTCTCAAGACATTCCCATACCAGTTTAGAGTTCACCTGGTTACCGAAGTGCCTTGATCGCTGCTTGGCTGTTGGTGAGAATAGCAATGTAGCAATGTAGTTCTTTTGGAGATTAAAGGAGGCACGGCTGTCTATGGCTGGCGTATATTTCCGCCTATGCTTGTGTACTCACCCATTGGCTCGAAATATCTTTTCCTTTGACCAATTACACCGGCACCCGCCCCCTGTGCTGTGAGGCATCCGTCAATGCACCAAGGAATCAGTTGCTGGTTTAAGTCGTACGTCGCAGCCACGCTGCCCCAGTTTGCCTTGTTACCCCAACGTGTTTCAAACTTCAAAGTGAAATCTCGTTGTCATGTTATCCCTTATTATCAGTAATTCGGGATACCGCCTGGAAAAATAACAATCTTCCTTGGGTTTAGGCAGCTCCTCGCCTCACTGATACTCCCGATCATCCTGAATATTGCCCCCTTGCCTGTATCTGTATCTACAGATGGAGAGGTGCTAATCCCAGAAGGCCCTTCAGGGACCACCCACTTATGCACACGCAAGTCAATCTTTGGAGTTTGTGTAATTCCCTGGGCTGTGTGCTGAGTTCGGTTCTATCTGCCCAGATTACTGCTCCATAGGTATTCATTCGCCTTACTATTGCAGTATATATTCAAAGTAATATCTTCGGGCTGCAATATCATTTTTGTCCTGCCATGGACCTCCAAGTCATCAGAGCCCCCGTGGCTTTCCAACAAGTGTTTCCGACATGTGTCTTCCAGAGTAATTTTTGGTCTAGCGTAATTCCCAAATATTTTATCTCTGTTTCTCGTTTCACCTCCATGTCATGTAACCATATGGCTTTCAGGTGATCGAGCTTACGTCTCCTAATGAATGGTACTATGATGGTTTTGGCTGGATTGATCCGCAGTCCCACCTTCCTGCACCAGGCACTAGTAACCCCTCCCCAGTTTGGATTCTATCACATAGGGTATCTTCATGTTTGCCTCTACAGAATAAAACAATGTCGTCCACATAACCCTGGACCTGTATTCAAGTATTTCTTAGCACGTCCAGGAGTTTGTCCACTATCATACTCCACATAAGCGGCGATAGTACCCCGCCCTGTGGACAACCTTGAGTAGTGTTCAAGACAATAGAATTTGTACCTGTTGGTATTTCTATTTGCCTCTCCTCTAGAATTTTTTCCATCCAGAAAGCCAGGGTGCTTCCCACTCCCTTGCGGCCCAGTGCATCTTGTATCTCTGTGGGCGATCGGTTGCCAAATGGCATCCCGTAATAGATTCTTCAGCTGATACAGAATAGTTGAGTACGAACGAAGTTCCTAGGCCTCTTTGGATTGATTCATCATCATTAAGTTGTTTAAGGATTAAGTGAGCTGCCCACCGTAACATATTGAAACGGATTTTATCCACAACTTGACGGTCATAGTATCGCTCCTAGATTTCGTCGTTATGTAGGCTCCGGAATCGTCCATCCTCATCTAGGGGGCCGAAAATTCTTCGGGCGATTCTTCTCTCGAACGCGACCAAGAATTCGCGGTTCTTTTACTAAGAACCCAAGTCTCTGGAGAATACATAAAGTCTGGCAAGATCATTGTCTTGAACAGTAAGAGCATTGATCCTACGATGAGACGTTTCGAGCGGAACAGTTTTTGTAAGCTGAAATAGTCTCTCCTCGCTGCCAACAACCGTACGCGGATTTCATCGTCATAGCGGTTATCGGTTGTGATTTTCGACCCTAGATAGGAAAAATTATCAACCGTCTCAAACCTTTGACCAGTGCGGTTTGATGTTGTTGCTTGGTTTTTGGTTGACGTTACCACCATATATTTCGTTTTGCCTACATTGATGTGCAGCTTGCTCGATCTGGATGAAGGCAGTTTGTACGTCTCGGGTGGTTCTTCCGATGATATCGATATGGTCAGCATAGGCCAGTAGGTGGACTAAAAGAGTATCGTACCTCTTGCATTTATCAATGGTCGAACGGTCTTGAGAGCGATCCTGCTGCTTTTATCTGGCCTCGCACATTGGTCAGGGACAGCCTAATCAGTCTTACCAACTTCGTCGTGATACCGAATTTTCTCATGGCCCTGTACAGGTTTACCCTGGTTATGCTATCATAGGCGGCTTTAAAGTCGATAAAGAGATGGTGCAACTGATGTGCGTATTCCAACAGTTTTTCCATCGCTTGCCGCTCAGAGAAAATTTGATCTGTTACTGATTTCCCTGGAGTGAAGCTTCTTTAGTATAGGCCAATGATGTTCTGGACGTGTGAGGCTATCCGGCCTAGCAAGATAGCGGAGAATATCTTATAGATGGTACTCAGCAACGTGATACCTCTATAATTGCGGCACTGTGTGATATCTCCCTTTTTATGTATGAGACAGATAATGCCTCTTTGCCAGTCGTCAGGCATTGATTCGCTGTCCCACACCTTGAACACAAGTCGATGAACCGTTTGGAGTAATTGGTCGCCTCGATATTTAACCAATTCGGCTCTAATTCCATCGGCTCCTGGCGGATTATGATTTTTAAGCCGATGAATTGCTCGGACTGCTTCTTCTATACTTGGTGGTGGCAGTATTTGTCCGTCGTCTTCAGTTGGCGGGACCTTCAATTCGCCGATGTTCTGGTTGTTCAGTAACTCATCAAAGTACTCAACCAATCGCTCCAATATGCCCATTCTGTCGGAAATCAGATTTCCCTCTTTGTCTCGGCAAGATGAACATCGAGCTGTATAAAGCTTCATCCCGCTGGATTGTTGGTAAAACTTGCGCGCCTGGTCCGGTTGCTCCCTGTATTTTTCGAGTTCACAGACCTTGGTTCTCCCAGGCTTCCTTTTTCTGTCTGTGAAGTCGCCTCTCCGCTCGCCGGAGTTCGTGATACGTCTCCGCGTTTGCCAGTGTCCTTTGAGAATGCAGCATTACTCGGTATGCGGCATTCTTCCGTTCCGTTGCTAGTTTACATTTATTGTCAAACCAGCCGTTCCGACTCTTTTTGCGACCAAGTATGTTTATGGCCGTAGCCATTGTTGTCAGCCCTAGCCAACCCGCAACCTGGAAGACCAGTTGGTACTAATCTATCGATCAGCGCAGGGAAAATGCCATCTATTCCGGGTGATTTCAGTGGTTTAAAAATTGTCACTACCCACCTTACTCTAGCTCCTAAGCATACCTCTTTTGCTAGTTTCCAGTTCTCCTTTCTTCTCTTTTTATTCGTTGTTGGGATGTCACGCAGAATGTTGTTGCCTGCCGCCGTGGGGTAGGAACTCGGGAAATGACTTCTGGGAAGTCGGCGTATCCTTTCCTCCTCATTTTCGGTAAATGTAAATTCTTCAAACAGACAAGATATTCCTCCGTCTGTGGCTACAGCCTTGTACAGCCTGGTTGCTTCTGTGATCTGTCCGATCCCTTCACAGAATTCCCTGAAGCTGTTCCGTTTTGCTTCCCTGATCGCGTTGCTATACGCAATCAGTACATTTTTGTACCTCTGACAGTTCCCAGTTTGTTTTGCCCGGTTCAAGAGTTTTCGTGCCTCTGTTCTCATTCTGGCAAGATTCCTGTTCCACCATGGTATACCCCTTGATGACTTAACGGTCTTAGCCCGACAGCTGGCCTCATAAGCGTGAATGACGACTGTGTTGATGTTTTCCACTACTGTTTCTACTTCCGGTTTGCACCCGATGTCACCGCAACCTAGAAGGTGCGCCATGTTGTTGCTCAAATGCATAGGATTCCCAATCCGTTCTCCTGGGATTCCTTATTATTCTTTTTATTTCGGAGTTACCCTCCATGTCGAATCAGATTATTCTGTGATCAGACATAGAGGGCTCATCCGACACCCTCCAATTCCTGAGCATCCCGTTCATTAGAGTATTTCGCAGAGTTATGTCTAGTACCTCCTGTCTAGTGCTGGTCACAAATGTTGGAGTGATATGTTAATCTCAGAGATACATTTGCTGGTCCATGCCTTATGATGATGGACCTTAGTTGGTTGTGTTCAATTCTGAACTTGGTTTTCCTGTCTAACTTGCTCTCTTTTTGGGTGTTATCAGTGATGAGGGGATGTGTCGTTAAGTGGATCACTCAAGAATTGCATGGTCCAGAACAATAGAGAAGGAGTATATCCTTCTCCGCTAGCCCTGACAAGAAACCGACCGCAATGGTATATAGGCTTGGTTATGGACTATAATTCCGATTACGTTTGTTGAGAGCTAGGTTCCTGTTACTTTTGCAGTATTGCAGATGTTGATATTGTCCACAGGTCCATTCTTATCTAGAATGACCACAGATATTACCCCCTCTTTTGTTGATGACCACTATTTTAATAAAAGGGGCTTGTCTACACTCTATAAAATGATCACTCTATCATTTCAATGCGATGCAACAAAAGATAGATTTTCAAATTAAAGTGGTTGCTGTTAAGAGTCATGAAGATTTCCAGCATTTCATGTCCTCAATTCATCATGAAAGTGATGAACCCCTTGTGAGCCGGAACAATTCCAATTGCAAATATTATTCAACTCTCTCTGAAATTTCTTCAGACCAGAAACTAAATTCGTCCCCATGAAATCTGAATCAACTTTCATTAAATCCATGAATATCTGCGAGATAGACGATTGTAAACTTGCAGATATTCGTAAAAAGTAACAAATCGCCGGCGGCACATAAACGAATCTCTTTGGGTAAACTACTAAGTAATTAGTGCGTTACTGACTGCTCTGTGGCCGTTAACTTCCGTATTATTATGATTCGGTCGGCGGGACTGCATAATGAATGAGCCGCCAAGTCTTCTAATTGCGATTACTATTACTTAGCGTATTCAATAAATATCTGGAGCTCAGACTAACGGTTGAGTTTACATTTCGTTCTTGTGAAAACATGGGTTCCGAGTGATGGAAATCAGTCCATGAAAATAGTGAAAATATTGTCGTGCGTTAATGGTGCAGGTGACGATGAGGTGAAATGAATTGAATTCGCTTTGTTTCTAGCAATATTACAAGTGGGGGATGCGAAGTGGAACGGTGGAGCCCCTACTATGTGTGCATTTGTACAGTAGAACGCACTTTCAAGCTTTATCAAGGCTAGGAATGCGAGACCTTTCGGCAGTTTTCGTCCTTACTTTTTTCAATGTTAAACAAAGCGTACCCTTGTATTGTCTGGTTTAAATCAGACCAATGAAGTTCTTCACCACCTGCTTGGGGCGTTTTACAATTGTTCCAGTTGACTTCCCACATAATCCCGCAGAACGATAACCGTAAAGAGACGACACCCCTGTGCACATTCCCATTTAAGACCATTAAAATTGATCGCGTCTATTGACTGGACAATTCCTCTTTTCTCCAGGTGAGCACCCACAATATTGTTCACCTGAAGAATCCTCCTCTGGCCAGAAGACTCAAGTGTTCCTGGCCATTCCGTGCGGTCGGATTGCGCTGTAATCGGGTATTGTGTGTCATCTTGTTAGGGGTGTCATTGCGTTGGTGGAATTCACCATAATCTCGCATGTATCTCTGTCTACCCTTTCGAGCGGAATTGATGGCCGGTGAAAGAGTCAGGTGTGTGGTGTGAATGTACTTACATTCCTGGCTCTGACTTCAACTTGGCCGATTGAAATATACTCTATGGTTGTTCTGGCATGTAGCACACGACAACAAAAGGAATTACGCCAGGCGAATCGCTTATCCGACCATGACCCCGGGGCTCCGATTGTTCCAGTGGAATAAAAGAATGTTCGCCATTCCACTTGAGGCTCTCAGTTCTCTGTTCCCTCTGTTTGGGCTATAATAGCGCAATAAATTGAATAAAATGGCTGTAGTTTGTATGATAAGTTCTCGTTTCAAGTACTTAGCTCCCAACTTCCATGCGTGATGATTTGTATGGATGTTTCGGAAAGTTTCAGTTATTCTTGTGTTATGGTTCCGTTTTTGAAATGATGAGAGAAATGCCAGTAAATGTTGTTATTATAGGCTTACAAATTGGTGAATTTGGTGATGAAATTTATTTAGCTTTGCCCGATAATGTAACAATCACAATTTGGAAGATTGTATATCATTTGATCCATCATGTATATTGCTGTATGTCTCCGTTTTGATGGGAAAGATTCAAGAGCGCCATGTGTTTTTTGTCTAAGAAATTTGGAGAACTAGTTTGAAATAAATTCAAAGCAAACTCTGCTGTCGTCGTCAGCTTGATTTTGAGCAATCTGAACCACATTTGCAAGAATTGATAATAATTTAAAATCCCTTTGAACTAGCCCTATAGATTACCTGCACGGCAACAGAGGACTGTCTGCGCATAGCGTTAAGGACCTACTAAGGTATATCATGTGCTAATGCTGTGATACCATAAGTTAGATCTATATCTGAGTCGAACCTATCTTCTTACTGGTAGTTATTGACTGATCCTTGATTTGTTCCCCGACTCCCTTCCTGCATATCTCTGAGGAGCTATATTATAATATTTTCAAGGGAGCTGAACTGCTTCCTGGAAGGACCATTGTTCCCTGTAGCTATTTGATAGGCATAGGCCGAAAATTCCGACTTTCCTGGCACTTTGGGCTACTCATCTGTGATCAGCGTTTTGCAAGGAGGAGGGTAATTGCACAACTCTCATTTTCTTTCCTCCCTTTTCTCCCCGACTTTTTTTAATCCACAGGGGTGGGTTCCATAATTCCAATCAGTTCCTTCGACTTTCCTTGAGGGATTTCAGTTGAGTTTGAGTTTGACCTTTTCTTTATATGTAGTTGCCATTCATCCAACTACATCTATGTGCCATCGTACGCGATTACCCGAAATGCTCGGACTCGTCCTCTACTGTTCTAATTTCGATAGGGAGTGCGCGATAGCCCGTCAGACTGAGACCACTGGTTTTGTTGGTGTTTATCTTCAGTCCAACTCTACTTGTCTCTCTTTCCGAATACATAACCATTTGCTCAAGGTCACGACCCGGTGAGAGGCCAAACAAATGTCATCATCGTAGTCGAGGTGTTTGAGGGAAAATGACATCGTCCATTGAATTCCTCCACGTTCTCGGGACAAGGCAGCATAGAAAACGTCGCTGATAACATGAAGAGATAACATCGGTGACAAAATGCAACCCTGTCGGATTCCGCGTTGGGCCTTAAAATCACCTGAGATCTTACCTAGGTGCGGCTTCACCAATATATGTATGTACCTTCTTTTATACACGGAGGTGTTAAAAAATCTTAGAAAAACATATCCATTCCAGCTCTCCTGTATGAACGTCAAAGCTGACATCGATGTAGTGTGGGATTCGCACCCACTAAACCAGCACCCCCACCTCTTTCCTGCCTTTTCCCCACGGGACCACCATTTAGGCATTACTTCGCGAGGCGGGCTTGCCTTACGTAGGCCTTCACGTTTCCAACTCTGCACTCTTCTGCTTCTTTGCTTCCTTCAGCAACTCCATTCTCTCTTTAGTCCTATTTGCCTGATACCTGAACATTTCCCGGTTTAAATTTTGGAAGCTCCAGCTGTGTCCCAGGGCTTCGCTGCTCCGGAATCCCACGACATCTGTAATAGTTCGGAGAATCATACACATCCACACAGTGAGAAACGGCGTGAGGTGATAGTTTAGCTCGGCGTGTCGTCGGTCAGCGCATTCTCTAATATCAAGAATAAGCTTGTATGTCTACCCACTCTTCGACGACTTGTCCCACCGTGATAGACCTGCCTGCCTCCGTCCATACAGGCATCGCATCTCTCTTGCTAATAAGTCAATAGGTGCCATCCCTGCGATTACGAACACCGCATCATGGGAACTAGTTCAAAATGCAGAGGAATCAGATGATAGGCAGAATTCATCTTCCACCACTTCTGTACATTGTCCAAAGCCTCCGCCCACACAGGCGACGCGTACTACAATATGGAACACAGCTATCAGCAGCCTGCTACACTGTTTTAACCCACCTACGTTCGGCATCATTCTGGCGTGGTGGCCTTTGCAGCTTTTTCACAGGCGTACTATGTATGCCCTTTGAAACTTAACCTGGCATCGAGAGTCACGTCAAGGTATTTCATGGTCGGCTTTGAGACGATCACATGGCTTCCAACCCGCAGACTGGGGCAGGAAGCAAGAGCACCCCTTTACACCTCGCATTCCAGAGTAGAGTCGCTGTGATGATGTATCCATTGGGCCCTTCATCCGTCCCGTACCAGGGAGCCCTGTCCGACAGGTAACTCTCGATTAGCTTAGCCAAGTAACCAGGTACATTAATTATGGTCAATGACCCCTTAATGCGGTCCCAGTTGGCGGAGTTGAATGCATTTTTTACATCCACCGTTACCACAGCACAGCACTTGCCAAAAAACATTGCCTTTCGAGCCAAGTCCATCACTCTTCCCATCGCGCCAACAGTAGAGCGGGCTTTCCGGAACCAATTTTGTTCATCCGCATGACCATCCCCACCGCCAGCTTCAGCGCTTTATTAGGGGTGCTATCCAAACCCGGACCATTGCGATCGCCGATCCTTCCCAAGACCCCCGAAGTTCTTCCTCGGTAACGCGAGGTATTACATTCACCTCGAATTGGACCTACCTTTGATACCTGCTCCCCGTATGGTGAGGACAGAGCGTGGGTACAATCTTTCGTAGAAGCCGTGGACAGGGCATCTAGGACAATCTTTGCCCCTACAACTTCTTCATAACCCGCCTCTAGGCCATGCCCCATGGGTTTATGTTGTCATCCACACACAGTCGCGTAAGGCAATCTCTCCTTTATTCTGCCACGCAACGTCCTATAATCCCGTTCGCGCTCCTCGTGATCGGGTCTTCCCCTGGGTCGTTGGAATGGCCTCCTTACCCTCCTTGAAAAACACCCGCTGTCAAACATGTGTTGAATGCACCAAGTAACAAGTTCGGCTTGTATTTACATATCAATTTTAAAACTTCGCTGGAAATAACGTCCGGTCCTGGTGCTTTTTTGACCTTGGTGGACAGGATCGCCTCTTCCAATTCCTTTGCAGTGAAGAGTGAGCATTCCCCAGTAGTCCTTTACCGTCAGTGTTAGTTCGGATGGAGTGGAGAGGAAAAAGGCGTGCACGATAGGTATTTGCCAGACAGCAGAACATTGGGAAGAGCCGTTTGTCAAAGAAAATGTTCTGATGATCACTAGCCATAAAATCTTCCAGTATCTTCCATCGCTGACCGCTGACACTAAGGACTCCGTATCAAAATTTACGCCAGGGCGTAGGAATATCGGAGTGCTACAAGTATTTAGGACAATGAGTCCTGTCCTGGAAGCCACCTCCAAATTTTGTGTGCTTCGAGAATCTGGTTGAGGCATGCCCCATTCTCCCTTTCGTGTTTCTGATCTCGTCCCCCAAAGCGGCGAGCCTATTACGAAAAGCCTACATAGATTAGTTCGGTGTAGGTTAAACGCGGAAAAGCTTCATTTTCGCTCAACGAACCCAAACGAAACTGTCCCCTCGACCATGGACCCGCACTCGCAAGTTACCCGTATCTCTTATACAGACGGCCGCAATGCCAGATATATTGGCATACAACGATGGTGGGCTCCTATCTGTACTGTTCGCTAAGGATCCACAAGTCAGCTCTTTCTTCTTGCACCATCTGCCCCATCAGGTTGTGAGCAGCTTCACTCTTTTGTATGTTTGCTTGGAGGATATGGATCATGGTGCTTGACTTTTCGCTTTCTCTCAATGCGGAAACATGAGACACACCTTCTTTTTGCAAGCAGCTATCCCTGAAAAGGGCGCGGCACTTTGCAGACTCACAAATCTTCGCTTTGTGCCCTGGTTCGCCACACTTTTAACACAGAGTGCTTCTGGTCTGACCCTTGCAAGCCCCTGTCCGTATGCTCAGCACTTAAAGCGGCGGGTTGGAACTTCCCTTCGCCTTATTCTGCAAATAATCCACCCTATCTTTATTTTCCTGTAATGGACAATTTGACTCGCTGTCTTCTCAGAGCCCATGACAATGGTCAATTTTTGTCCTCTAGAGTATACAGACGTAACTCCTACCAGAAGGTTGCTCACATCTGAGTAATCCTTTTTTGTCGTATCCTCCACCTTTTCCGTATTAATAAGACAATCCAGATCCCTTATTTTAAGGGTGCACATGGGTGCTAGGCTGAACATACTCTGGTTTGGCAGAACATACTCTTCTTATCGGTTTTGGATCCAAGCTCGACAAGTATATCGCCAATTCCAGTCCGCCGAATAGATTTAATAGCTACCCCATCGTCCGCTTTTTTTACTTCCATGGAGACGTTACACTGGACGATAGCGCCAGAAGTGGCAAGCGGTGTATTACTGCTCCTTCTAAAAATTTCGGCTATTGTCGGTTGTGTCGTCGCGTTTGGTGTTTCTGTTGTTGTCGTCATTTTAATTTAGGTTACCGCTTCAAGCCACCATCTCCTCTAGAACGTGCAGTCGCCTCAAATGACCCCCGTGATTGTCTATGCGAGCAGCGAAGTCACGCGTGGGTTGACAAAAATCATTATGGGAGTTTGTGTTCAGAGCCGGGATCAGGCGCTAGTCAGGAGTCTATCTCGACTGAGTCTGCACTGCCAACTTAAAGGTGTCATAACTTTGACCGTAACTTCAACCCGAAAGCCATTTGTACGAGAAGTCATTCTCGTGTATTAAGGTAGAAGAATGCCACAACTGCCAGCTCATGTGCAACCTATTCTGAATTATTTTCCAGTCAATACCAAGCACGGTCGTTGCTGTTGTCGCCGGTCACGTTATTTCACGACCAGGTTGACTAGTGGTTGGTTCAGAAATAGCAAGGTTCGTTGACAACCAGCAGCTTTGCCCCATCTGGACGAACTCGTTTGGCTCCCCCCTCCCCACATTCGCGTGTCTTACCCAAGATATATTGATAGATAGATTGTCAGATTGATCAATTTTGTTGATATTCAAAGCCTTATTTATGCAATCTCTTCCGAGTAAATCTAGCAGCCAAGATTTGTTAATTCTTTCTAAGTAGACTGAATGTCTGTCAGGGTGAAAATAGATTCTGATTAGGGATACGCTGCACATAAATTCAACAATGGAAGGGCCCTCCCTTTTAAATTGTCACCATCTACGAACTCCATAATAAACAATTTGCTTGACACAATTTCACTGCAAAGATATGCACTTTAAACTGAATTTCTTGCAGGATGTTGACGCTCTCTTGCCCATTTCTTACCCGACACTAATCTGTTCGCTCCTATTGCTCATGTTGCGCTCATGACTAAAGTGAATGTTGTGTTTAAATGATGCCCAAAAGGGATTACAACGAAAGTGCATCATCCTGCCATCTATTCTCACACAAGAACTAAGCCCGCTTCCATCTGGAGTCCTTGCAGATTCAAGCAACATGATGTGCATGGCAAAATAATGTCAAGTCAGGGATTCATTAACTGGTCCTTTTGGACGGGGAGTGAAAGGTATAATAAATGAAAGTATGTCCTTTTTGAAGGAGGATTATTTCTAGAAAAATGATCCCTTTTATTCTGCTTTAAAAATGAGCATATACTTCAAATTCAACTTCCATTTTTGGGCTATTACTTTCCAGTAGTACTCTCAAAAGTGTCAAAAAACCATCCCAAGAATCTATTCGCTCCCGGGCACTACGGTTGGGGATCCCTACCTTCCTGCACCAATGTAGCATACGATCCCGAATGCATCACTTTCTTTATTATCGCTACCGCAGAGCAGTATCTACTACATTACACTAAATAGGCACTTGTGCTCACAGCTGCGATAAACTAAGATTTGCAGTGTTTCCCTGGAATGTTGATACTTTAGCACCACTAGCGTGAATTAGGTTTGAAGGAGGCACAAGTTAAGGGAAGTGCATACAACGTGGTGTGCTCTGTGAAATCCTTTTCATCCTCTATTTATCTAAATTTCGGTGGAAACAGTATTGAGATGAACACTAGGCAAGGGATGAATATGGTCGTGAACGAGTTTATGTCGCAATCAAATTTATAGACAAATCCTAGAACTGGAGAAGATGATAGGGACGATATTAAAATCAATTTTTTTGTCATTTAGTATTGCAAATAAGCACCGGAAGGAAAGATTATTTTCAATAAGGAATCTTTTGGGGTCCTTATTTGGTTCAACTTTACGATGTATGAATCAACTGCACATTGTACGACTCCGGTGTCGAGGCGGTTGGTCTATACTAGGCTGCCAAAACATGGGACAACCAAGGACTCCATGCCCACCATGTGTGGAATGCTTGAAGATAAATGTATCTAAAATACAAAACAAACATTTTTGTGTGTTACTTTCTCTGTGAACTACTTATAACTCTAAAACCATCTGGGGGTTCCAGAGCACCACATTATGTACCGCCTTCAAAACTGGGAAACTGAACCTGTAGGTTCCTTTGGCAATATGTCCCTTGATATATGCTGCTCACAAAAATTTCGAGTCCTTCAATATTTTGTATAGTGGAAGTAATCAGAGATAAAGCTATTGTTTAAAAAAATCGATTAGTTACACCTAGATTATGACTTCATGGAACGCCACCCATCGTCAATCAGATCTCCCTATTTTTAGTCTGGCCCATTGAATTTTTTTCAATTTAAACCTCGATAATGGAAGCCTACTAACCTTTCAAAGACCCCAGGTTGATCGAATAGAGGGAATTTGGCCAACTTACCAAGAACAAATTCTCCCCTGATGACATTGGTATCATTGGCACCATAAGCAAACTAGAATCAAAGGTCAGGGCTTTGAAAAAGGTCTTCGAAACCGCTTTTGAAGTCTCTATCTCTATCAAATACAACAAAAAAGCTTGTCACCGAAGTGGAATAAAGATCTGATATTGAAGGAAGCGGTCTTAGCTGGATTACCGTTGAACCATTGAAAGAACCAGTGAGTCTTCAAGACTCATTAAGATTCTGGTCAAGGAACCTGGGAGTCTATCCTATCTTGAAAAGTCGGAAAGCTCCTATTAAATAGAGGGGCGCTTAAAGGGAACGACAATGAAGGTCAAGAAGACATATGTAGCCTCTACCACAGCCAAGATGACCTTTTGAGGGAAATAGTATTCTCAGCCAAGGATGGATCTCTGTATGTACACAATTGTGGTCTGTTGCACTCTATTGTGTCACGATCGGCGCTGAGCAAGTAATACAATAGAACCAAGCTTAAAAGGATTCAAAGAACAATGTGTGATGCTACTGGAACTCTGCAGGGCTGCCTGGCAAATGCCGTCAATCTACTCCTGCACCTCCTCCCACTGGAACTCCACATTAAATCCCCTGTAGCATACAGTGCTCTCAAGCTATGTGAGTCCAGTTGTTGGACAGTGAAGCCCTACAGCCATAGTAACATCATAAATGAAGTACCTCTGGAACTCTCCCAAGGAACTATTAAACACGCAAACCAAGCTTCAAGACGAACTTTGCGATGGATTTTCCAACCAGGGCAGAGTGAAGAACCGGCGTGTTAGAAAACTGTGATATCTCCAGGCTGGTGGAGTTGTACAATGATGCGTTGAGTAGACTGGATGGCACCCTCAATGCTGCTTTTGGACCAGACGCGTGTAATTGCCGACACGATTACGATGGTTTGCACGGGGTAGGGCATATCCAACAATTTGCATTACTCAAACTGCCGAGAGGAGGGAGAAACCCTCAGGCATTGCCATTAGATAGAATCAGGCTTCGAACGATAGGCAAACAATTTTTTGGGGACCTCGAAGAGATCTCTAGTTTCAAGGCTGGGGAGCTGCTTTCTTTGGTTAATGATAAAAGCTGACTTTGAAGATCTAAAGCAGTTGATTTTCCCATAACATTCATGATTTTAGCAGTTTGTGACATCAAAAGCCGTTGTCGGTTTCCTAAGTTTGGAGCAATAACGGTGTAGCCTCTTTATCTAATTGTGTTCAGATTCGTATTTTATATTAGCAAAAGTAGTTTTTGAGTCTACCTCTGTTTGTGTTAGCTCATTGAATGGTATTTCAGGGAATAATTGACGTCCAGCAGAAAAACGATATGTTGAATTAACGAAAGAAGGAAAATCTCTTCAAATCGAGGCTGAAAAAAGGAGGAAAAAGCATGGTTAGCTTTCCAAAGCAGAGTTTATTGAAAACCACAAGAGATTTTTGGAGCAAACAGCGCCAGCGGCCTTTGTGTATTTTCACAAGGATAATTTAACGTTTATTCATATGTACAGAAAGCCCAAGGCATTTATAAGATTAATAACGGTGGAATGTTCGATGGAGGAGCATATGAGAAAGGGGGAAGGTGCTCTCAAGACAATGTATTCATCTTCCGCAACGTCAAGGGGTCCTATAGTCGTCATCCAGATGGCTCATACATAGTACTGCTGTAAAAATGCTCCAACTACCGGGACGTAAAGGTTATCTGATTGTTTCTTACAGACAATGTGCTTATATGCCAAGTCGAACTGTTCGGACATCCTTTTCTGGTAGGCTGAAAAGTGGGTATATATCGCGGGAATTATACTGATACGTCAAGGATTACAAATTTTAGCGGTTAGCATTTGGACAAGGATCAAACGTGAACAGCCAGAGACAACCAGGATAGGTAATAACTCTGCCAATTTTCGGGCCTAAAAACTTCTTATCAGCGGAAAAATCAAAAAGATATGTACGACATGAGTGGCGGCAGTCGTTACAAAGTGTTACAGGCCAGACGGTTTGGGAAAAAGGGCTGGGGATATGGCAGGAGCATGTCGTGCATGCAGACAGATCACAAAACGAACATTTGAAATGAAAAGGGGGCTCCCTCTTCTGCAAGGATCATAATGTAGCACATATTAGAGGCTCGTGACGGTGTCCGGTCTTGGCGCTGGAACTGGAAAGAGCCAGGGTGCAGCTGACATCTGAGTTGCTAGTGCAGTTCGCCAAGAGGCTATCGTAGTGCTAACCAGCGAAAAGTATCAAGTGCTTCATGGCATCTTGATTCCTTAAGTACCCCTGCCATCTGGATTTCGGATGCGTCGAACTTCGGATTCGAGCCAAAGGCAAGGGGATTATTTTTTCTACATTCGGTGTTTAGGGATAACATTTTTCACTTTTCTAACAACGAATGGGACCATGTTAAAATTTTGGCGCAGACTTGACGCTTTGTAAGGTACCGTTTTCGGCACGGATAAGCGTGTCCTGGCTAAGAGACGTTTTAATGCCACCGTTTGTCCTGTCCTGGTTAGGAGAGACTTTAATGTCAGGTGACGAGGATGCTCCTGTGCCTGAGTTGCAAAAGAAGCATTTCAAACGGTCAACAAGACTACTGCTGTCAAGAAGACTACTGCGGTTTTTTCTAGTGCAAGGCAGAAATTATGAGAAGTCTGGTTTGCGCCTTTTCAACAGTGCGACCGGCAACAAGTGCCAAAACGTCGTCTGCATAATCGGCTCTTTTGGCATGTCTGTCTTAGCAGACTATCATAGGAAGCGTTCCAGAAGTCCGGCCCTATGATGGATTCCAGTGCTATTCTCGACGTGATCTTAATCCGGCTCTGGCCCTTCTACGTCTCATAGTGCGTGGAGCGGTTTTTCAGATAATCCCTCAACAGCTGAGATAGCTTCGCACGTGGAATGAACAATGACTTGTTGGACATTTTGGCTATCTGGTTTGATGAAATTCGACTGTGGAGTATTTTTTACTTCATCATCTTATTTTTCTTGTTCCTTCAGCCTTTATTCCGTTCACAGGCGGGGTCGGCTTGCCCTGATCGTTTGCGCCATTTTGTTCTTTTGAGCACTTCGATCCCTCACGTATCTTCTCCAATTCGTGGGTCCGCACCAGGTTCTGAAAAATAGATCAAACACTGGGATTCGCGCGCAGCTATCGAAATTACCGAGACGCGAGCTAAAGCTGGAAATGAAAAAATGAAAAGAAAAAGACGGTTCGATTACGCACAAGGAGCCGTAAAGCCCCGGACTCAATTGCCGCGATCGAAAAGAAGCATCCACAATTTAGAGCTCGAAAGGTGAAGTTCAATAAGATTCTTCATTAATAAACTTATACCCAATTGCGAGGACAGCGCGGTCTAATTCACAAATCCATATTAGCGATTTAATTCATACAACTCAACGCCTTCTGAGATTATCTGTCAGATTAATCAATAAAACACTTAACACAGCACAATAAAACTCTGACACTGACTCACGTGCTCACAACAGGTGTTGAGTTAGAGGTGTTTCGGAAGAAGAAGCGATACAGCGAACACAGATGCGGAAGACCTCATCGTCCTCCCCAATAGCCCTCGATTCCATGGGAATGCCGGTCCTCCACTAAAGTTTCGACTTGTGAGGAATTTGACTGTGATTGCTTGCACTGCACTATTCTTTCAACGCTTTCTTTTGGACTCTCTTGATCCGGTACCATTCCGAACAATGAAATTACCGTTCGGTCCGGCGCTCCCAGTACAGCGCTACCAATGTCCCCGTTATCGGAAGAATCACACCATCCACGACGAAAAGGAGAAGATCCTCTAGTTCATCAAATCTCGCTATCAGGGCCCTTACCACGGTGATCGGCTCCCTGTCCGGATCATTTTCCCAATTCCTCCTGCCGCACACCCTTTTCAAACGGGCCCCTTTACCTTTTATAAATCCATTTTTCTTCTTTGTGATTATTAACACGTCACAATATCAATTCACGTCACAATTCACACTTTAACATCAAAATCTCGACTAATTCAACTCTTCGGTCCAGATGCTGTGCAACGATCACCCGGTCGGGGTCCCATCAATTTTTACTGCTGATCCATGGCTTTGAATTTAAAGTCCATGCCGAGCTCAGCTCACTTTAAGGGAAAGGGACCAGGTGTTAGGTCGTTTTTAATAAATAGGAAAATTTAATTGGTTGAAGTATTAAGTGTTGTATTTAAATGAAGGACGAGATGAGAATTATGAAATGAGGAGAGAAAATTGGGGGGAAAAAGGGTAGAAAGATTGTGAGGGCTACCAAAATACAGAAGTTTATAGCCAGGGATTTCTAATAGAGCGCAGATATCAATGCGCCTTTTCCGAAGGACTCTTGCGATTTCCTCGATCATTCCAGTGAGAGTGCCAATATTTGGCGTGTAGAGACGTATTTAATTTGCTCAGACTAATTTGCTTACGTGCTGACGCCGTGCATCTGTCAATAACTTAGCCTTAGCATTTTTCCGAGGCTTATCACTCAATACGATAGTTTTGTTTTCGATGACATTGGATGCATTTGCTTGGTCGGCCTGTCCGGGGCCTGTCACCAACAGAGATCAGGTAGGATTTAGTATAGTGGAATAACTCCAACTATACTTTATTTATCTCTTTTCCTGATCTCCGCTTTGTGGATATTCATAATTATTATTTTATAATCTAAAATTCGTAAATCAGCTCTTGCGAAATGGTGCATGGAGCGTTTGTCTGCTGCATTGTTACTATTAATGATCGCATTGTAATTGCAACAATGAATCCAGGTAACATTGTAATTAATTTCGTACTTGGAAATAATCCTAGACTCAATCAAATTATGATATAATACAATGTATTGAAGCATGCAGCTCCAATTCGAAGAGTCCTTTAATACACAATGAGCACTCCCTGGGGGTTATAATCAAGCATCGACTACTCCGAATGAGGGTGCAATTTCGTCTTGCAATATGTTTCATTGAACTGGCTTCAATGGCCACCCACGCACATACTCCCACATACATTTGAAACTTACGTTCGTTCGCTATAAAGGTTGATTTATTCCTAAAGTTAAAACTTGTGTACTATTAAGTGAGATGTAACAACAACAGCAACAACAACATGACTATTGCCATTTAGGGAATTTTTCTCAAAAACTCTCGAGCTCAGCATAATCTAATAGCTATCCGGGGTAATGTGAAATGGAGGGCAAAAAACGGGGGCTTGCTTACAATGGAATTATTTTACGACAATTGATCCTGGGGTGGACAAAAGCGCAATGTAGCATGATACAAAGGTTATAGTAGTTGCATTAAATAGAGCACTTGAGTGTAGTGCAGATGCAAGGACACTCGCTTGGTCTAAAGGACATTAGAAACTCAATGTCCTTACGGGAGTTTAATTAAAATTTTTAAGGGAATGGAAGAGGTTTTTTGAGGCGTTATCTCGAACAGAATTAAAGTTGACTGAATATTTCAATGATATGGCACCATCGTAGATTTAGAGCAGATAAAACTCGCATCTTATTAAGTGTACATTGTAGAACAAGTGCTGGTAATTGGTGGATCTAGTAGAGCTAGAAAACAATTGTCGCCATGTAAATTGCTTTGATTGTATTAAAAAGGCGAAGCGTATACAATTGCAGGTTGATTTGTTCAATCAAGTCAGCCCCATTCGGATGCTCACTAATGTGGAGTCGTAGAGGGGTTCAATTCGTGCTTGACCGGAAATTTGATCCGATAAAGCAGCGATGCTGGAGCGACCCCCTTCCGGCTAGTTATTTGTGGTTGGATCCTTTGTAAGGTTCTTAATTCCTGAGGTTGGCAACCGTTAAACACGAGGCTAAAGTTATCCTAGATGTCAGCGTTTATGAGCATCTTCCTGACAATGTTGTCTGCGTTTAAATAAAGGTAATGACAAATCTCCTCTCACTAGAAAAAAACAGTGTGATCTGCGTTGTCTACAACCCCATTGCAAAACACACAGTCAGAAGACCGCGCCGTCCTAATCTTGTATAGCTAGAGCTAGGTGAAGAAATAGTCAGTTTCGCTATGCCTTCGATTCAGCCAAGCACCTAAGCTGCAACGAGCCGCGCAGTCCGTCTACCTCTTGCTTCATCTGGCAAAAAGAGTTACAACTCATTTAGCGTGCGTTGCAGCTCTTCACGTGCAACCATCCCCTTGAATCCTTTCCGTTGGACTTGTATATGGCTTTAGGCACCTTAGCCAGAATGGCAGCGGGAACCGCAACCACGATTACCATCCGCGCCGTAGAACCGAGCAGACTGCGTAGTATTCATTAGAAAAGGTCACTTGCTAGATGTAGGACCCCAATGTTTGCTATTAACCGACTTAGTGCCGAAAGTCCAGCTGCTCCCATACCCGCTGCCCTTTTGAATAGCTAAAAAAAAATCATTTTTGCATCAAGCATCAGTCCAAGATACATAACCGTGGGTTTCAACTCTATTATCGAGTCGTTAATCGATACGGGACGCAAGGTCCTTTCCTGTCAGAATAGCTACTTCCGTTTTTTTCCAGCGCAACGCTGAAACAATGAGCAGTCATCCATCCATTTATCCTTTGCATCAATATACCGAGTTTCTCTGCACCTATTCCACAGTGCGTCCGGCAACAAGTGCCACAACGTAATCCGCTTAACCAATCAGCCACGACACTTCTGGCATGTCCAGTCTTAGCAGACTATCATCGGAAGCATTCCAGAGGTGCGGCCCTAGGTTGGATCCCTGTGCTAGTCCCGACGTGACCCCTCTGTTCTTCTGGCCTTCTAGTATCTCATAGAGCGGGAAGCGGCTTCTCAGATAATCCCTGAATATCCGTAAATGATAGCGTTATATTAATAGAGGAGGAGGACTACTTGTCGAGCTCGGTAACCATGTTGTTGCTTGTTTCTCGAGGATATTAAATGGATTCGAGTTGCTAACATGGTGTTTCAGCTCCCTGAAATTCGTAAGAATCGTAGCAAATCTCATCCGTTTTTCATCAGGATTAGAAAGGCCGATCACGAACATTGAATACGAACAAAGTCAGCGAAGAGTACTATGACGCGGAAGAGATCGCGGCAGTTAAGAAACACGGGTCACCGGGAAGAAAACTATTGAAATTACATCCATTCGTAGATCAACAAAGTCTGCTAAGGGTCAGAGTAAGGCTTCGACACGCAAACGTCGCCGAGGATCATGAACATCCGACACTCTTGCCTCGGGATCACTATGTAACTCAGTTGATCATTCGGGAAGCGCATATACGCACACTTCAAGGAAGGGCCACAATACACGCCACGGAATCTCTTTTTTATTCTGAATGATCAAAGGGTAACAACCAAATCCGCCATTATTGCACGTGACATAGACTATGCCGGCCCATTCAAGGCACGGTTCGTTTCATTCAGCATCAACTTTGAAAGAGTTTGTCTGCGTTTTCATCTCCATGATGACGAAAACTGTACACCTGGAATTACCGAATCATTTAATAAAGGAAGCTTTCTTAGTTGCTTTTGAAGGATCTACGGCAAGGCGTTGATTAATGGAGATATGCAGCGACCTTAGCACCTACTTTGCTGCAGCAAACAGTCAAATGGACAAGGAGGTATGTACAACAGGCGATAACATCCGTATGGGAGAAGTTCGCAACAATATCAGCGAAAGCCTGTGTTACCTGGCATTTTGTCCCATCCGTCGAGCCACTGAAATGCAAATAACAATTTACGGTGCCGAGATAGTGAATTGCAAGTCGCGTATCTCATGCTTAAGTGGTGTTTCGGGCAAAGCAGCGCGGTTTGACACTAAATCTAAAATTGGAACGTGATACCTTTATAATTGCTTTTTATGTATGAGACAGATAATTCCTCTTTGCCAGTCGTCAGACATTTATTCGCTGTCCCACTCCTTGAGCACAAGTTGATGAACCACTTGGTAATTGGTCGCCTCCATATTTAATCAATTCGGCTGTAATTCCATCGGCTCCTGGCGACTTATGATTTTTAAGCCGATGAATTGCACGGACTGTTTTTTCCATACTTGGTGGTGGCAGAATTTTTCCGTCCTCTTCACTTGGCGGGACCTCCAACTCGCCGATGTTCTGGTTGTTCAGTAGTTCATCAAACTACTCAATCCACCGCTCCAATATGTCCATTCTGTCAGAAATCAGATTTCCATCTTTGTCTAGGCAGGATGAACATCGAAGTGTGTAAGGCTTCATCTTGCTGACTTGTTGGTAAAACTTCCTTGCCTGGTGCGGTTGCTCTCTGTACTTTTCTAGTTCACAGACATGCTGGTTCTCCCAGGCTTTCCTTTTCCGCGCGTGCGCGCGTCCTTTGAGAATGCAACATTACTCGGCATGCGTTGCTAGCTTACATTCATCGTCAAACCAGCCGTTCCGACTCCTTTTGCAGCTGGGGCCAAGTATGTTTGTGGCCGTATCCATGATAACGTTCTTCAGGTGATTGTGAAGATCATTTGTTTATGCTTCATCTCCAGGATTTCTGCTGACTGCGGTTATGGCGGCATCCATTTCCCTATTATAGGTGTTGCGGAAGGTTGTATTGTGGATGGCTTCAGTGTTAACTCTCACCTGATTGTCAGAGGGGATTATAGGTGATGTTGTTATTCCAGTTCGGAGCACCAATGCAACGAGATAGTGATCCGAGTCTATATTTATTTATTTATTTATTTAATTAACGGACAACAAACAGAAAGAATTCTAATTAATTATTGTCCTGAGGAGGCGGAGAAAGCAAAAAACTTATCCTACGTTTAAAACTATTTAAAGTAGGGAAGTTAAAAGGACCAAGCTGTTTTGCATTATAATTTCGGCAAAGCCTGGGAATCGGGGAATGAAAATAGACTTCGAGCTCCGCGAAAGGCACGTTGAAAATATCTGCGTTACGTGTGTTATAAGACGCAGGACGGCAGGTGATGTCGTCAGCGGCGGAGCAGTCCATCAGGCCCGAGGAAAGTTTAAAGAATGTGCATAGATCCAGATAGGATCTACGCTGTTGTAGGAAGGGAAGGTTTAGAAAGCGGAGGCGGGAGGGGTAATCCACACGAGGGAAGCTTTTCTTAAAGAAGAGAGAACGGGTGAATTTACGTTGTACATTTTCAAGGGCAAGACAATCACAGTTACGAGTGGATCACCAGATCACGGAGCAATACTCGAGGGTATTCCTCACAAGGGAATTGAAGAGAGCTAAGGAGGGTTGGATGGAGTCAAAATCAGAGGAGGAGCGAAGAATAAAGCCTGACAATTTTGCTGCTCGATTGATGACATCGAGGCAATGGGTGTCAAAGCGGAGCTTATTGTCGAAAGTTACTCCGAGGTCTTGAGTGGAATTTAAGCAGGATAAGGAATGTCCGTTAAGCGAGTAGGAGAAAGAAGTGGGTGAGGAGTTTAGGGAGTAGCACATAGAGTGACACTTTCTTACGTTTAGCGCTAAACCATTAGTCGAGCACCAACGAACCAGAGTGTCCAGGTTATTCTGAAAGGAAACACATTCCATAGGCGACGATATAGCGGAAAACAGCTTAAGGTCGTCTGCATAGAGCAAACAGGGACAAGTAAGGAGGGGAGGAAGGTCGTTAATAAAAAATAAAAATGGCAAAGGACCCAGAATAGACCCTTGTGGGACGCCAGAAGAGGGGGAGAAGGAGCGGGAAGTACAGCCGTCAAAAGAGACGCGGCAGGATCGGTTGGAAAGGTAAGAGGCAAGCCATAAAACAAGTGGTATGGGAACGTTTAGGGACGAGAGTTTGGATAGAAGTATCTTGTGATTTACAGTGTCGAAGGCTTTCGCGAAGTCAGTGTAAATGGTATGGACTTCTTGCCGTGAATTTAGACATTTGGCGACGAAGTTTGTAAAGTCAAGCAGGTTGGAGGCAGTTGACCTACGTTTAACGAAGCCGTGTTGTTCTTTCACAATGTGTTGGCCAAAGTGGGCGGACAACCAGTCGCTGACATATCTTTTCAGGATTTTGGAACAGGAGGAGAGGAGGGAAATGGGACGGTAATTCTCGGCGAGCGAACGATCGCCACTTTTGTGAATGGGGATAATGAGAGCCTCTTTCCACAAGCTGGGAAAATGATTCTCTTCAAGGCTTTTGTTGAAAATAAGAGATAGGGGAAGGGAGATGGACTTACCAGTTTTGATCAAAAAGAGGTTTGGAAGACGATCGTAGCCAGGTCCGACCTTGGCATCAAGTTCGCCAATAAGGTATTCGACAAGGATAGGAGTAAGAAGGGGAATGGTAGGCGATGCGAGGCAGGTTACATCTACTATCGGAGGGATTCGGAGGAAGGAGGAGGAACATAGACTGACGAAAAGTAGCGGCAGAGAAAATCACAAGATCGTTGGGGGGAGTTAGCAGAGAAGCCAGAGAATTTAATGGACGGAGGGGATAACTGGGCGGGGCAGCGGGAGTTGCGAATGTGGGACCAGAAAGGTTTCAGATTTCCGCGCTTTAGTGAGTCTATATTGGCCCCCCTACATGTTTTGAGATTCATCAAGGCTGAGAGGTGGCGTCGTTCGATCAACACGTGGTCAATTTGATTGAAGTGAAAGGCCCACGTATGTTTGTGGACCGCTCGTTAAATTTTATTGCATTAGTAAATGCTTGGTCATGAATGATTGCAGATATAACTCAAACCATGTCCACAAACAGTTTTCTTCTGGGGTCATCGGCGATGCTGTAGCCGTTTACTTCGGAATCATCCCATACCGTCAAAACCTGCTAAAAGTGGATTCTAAAAAGCAAAACCTAAGCTTGCCTCGGGTACTCTAAGAGAAAGCAAATGGCTTTTAAATTATTTATCTACGCAGCCGACGAAATCATTTCCTTTCTCAATAAGAAAAAAATGTTCGCTTCAAAGAGGATTTCGACATTTTCAACTCAAGAAATATATTCACGACTCTGACGAGTCGCTTCATCAAATTCATCACTCCAGCAAATGATTTGCATATTCACGAAAGCCGCTTACATCGCCCACTTTCCAAATACTTCACGATAAGCTCTTTAACTTGCCTTCAACAGGGCATAAATATAAATCACTTCCACCCCACCGACTATTACACGTTCATTCACAAATACCGCATAATTGAGAAATTCGTCAAGGAAACCAATTAATACAATTTTGTGTACGAAACCTTTACAAAATCCCCCAAATCAAAGTGGATACGGGAGTGAATGTGATCCCAGCACAACTCCTTGCAACTCTCGTCGGGGAAGGTGGATGTAATGCGGAGCGCTAAGTTCGCACCCACCCTTTTTCTGGCACTCTTCAATATCTTGCCTCAATACGAGTCATGACTGTGCATAATTACTCATCAATCAGACGCTTATTAATTCGAAATTCTCGGAGAGAATTAATGTTGCTGTCATGATATTCGGTTCGCTCCAGCAATCACCTTGGGACTCTGAAACGATTTAATTTCAAAATCCTGAAAGTGGTTTGGTTGTTGCGGATTTGCAAATGTATGTATAATGAGGTGTAGTGTTGCCTGATTAGAGTATGTTCTGCCTGGTGCACAGGAATCCGCTCTGGCTTTTTAGTTTGAAGTTCAACCGAGTGGAACCAGCAAAGTAGGCTAACAGGATAAGGACACTTCTTCCACGGAAAAGCGGATTGATTGCATGTTTTCACCTACTAGCATAAGACAGGTCCTCAAGGCGGTGTCTCGCCTTCATCTGCAGCGACGACTAAGTACGCCTGAGCAGTCTTTAAGCCCAAATTTGATCCTTAAATCGAAGCTGAAAACATCCAGTCCTTTCACTAGGTAACACTAATTTCTTTCAAGATTTATTGACAATTCCTTCGTAAAGTATACATAAAGCTACGCAAATTCTCCCTATTTAATTTCGCCTAAAAAGATCCCCGTCTCTGCGACGTGTTGCCGTCCCGCCTATAATGGCATCAGTGCCGGCAAGGCCCCTGGTACGCAAACTTTTCGGAAAATCCGAAATATAAACTCTTCCCCGGCAACAACTTTTGTATCTTTATTATGTTTTCGAGACCTTGCGGCTGTGTTGTTAGCATTAAAACTTTAAGAATATGACTGTCATGACAGGACCTTAATTTCATAATGACTATCGTGTTAATTTCCCAGGGTAGATAAAACCTAAGCTCCATGCTCGCTACCCTCCTGCCGGGTTCCTGCTGAGTTCCTGTTTGCTACTTTCCTAAAACTTGATCCGAAACTTCTTTGAGATGCGTTACGGTGAAATGAAAGAAAATCCCCGAAAATGGCACGAACAACATTTTTTCTTCGCCAACTTGAGAATGATTCAAGGATTATAGTTCGGCAAACAACACGTTCTGATAATCCGAGGTCGACCTTTAAAACTTCATCGAATAAAACGTGATGAAGCCGGAACGGCACTAATGGGCCAGGGATGGGACAGTCAACGGCCGATAAAAGTGGAACTTTGAAGTGGAACGAATTAAATTTTCAACCCTCGGGCGAAGATTTGTCCAAGGATCGTTCAATTAAAAGTCAATATTTTCTTTGATAGCCAGGATTCAATATTTATGTGGATAAAGGCATTGATTTCTTCGTTTTATCCTTTTTCCATTGTCCTATTGGAAATTCGAGAGATTTTCGTCTATGTTGGGATAATTTTGATTGTATTCTAGGCAGAAGAGATTCCTATCCGTTTTAATAATCAAAAAGGATGTGGCTGTGTAGCATGTAGATATCCGATTTCATTGCTATTAGAAATGCATGAGGGTAGAGTTGACTTTATACGAAAAACGACAAAGCAAACAAGGGCTGGATGCTTTAGAATTCTAGGTTTGACTTTGATTATATTGTTAGGAGTTGGACACATATTAGCACACTGGTGGGTGCAAGGATTCAGCCTTGAGTTCTATATCTTTAACAAGGGTGAGCTTTCATGGGAGCCATTAAAAATAGTGCATACACTGGACGATGAAATTGCAATAATAATAAGTAAGTTGGGTCCTCCAAGAAAGGCTGATCTCATTAAAATAAAGCAGAACTTTAACTTAATTATTTGTTAATTCGAGTACGATATGCACCAGACTTTCCACCACAATGGATGCTAATTAGAAGGACGAACTTAAAGGGACTTTCCAGTAAATTTCATAGTTCTATTTTCAACTATTCTTGAGAGGATATTAGATATATCGTTTTAGTCCATGACTTTTTTGAATTTTCCTGTTAGGTTCGAAAAATGAGTCCAGTCTCACCTTGAGTTCGTACTTTCCCCTAATTACAAGGAATTTCAAAACTGACTCCCATTTCAGAAAATATAAATTAAGGCCTCAAAAGTGTCGGCGATCGTTAACGGTTCGATTACGATGCGGGAAGTGGCATTCCCAAAGTGCCTGAACAATTAATTGGTTTAGCTCTCACGTTGACGTTATACCTGCGTCCTAGGCAGAAGCCTCGAGAAAGCTTCTAAGTAAACTGCTAATGACCCGTCGACAGCTCTTTCCCGATGTTGCCCCAAGCGAGCACAGGTCCGATGCTTCAGGAAACTGGGCTAATAGCTTCGTCCTCGAGAATATACCAGCTCCTAATTATTGCGGCTTGCTCCTTTCCATACGCTGCTCCTAGTAAAACTTATATCTAGAAAAAAATACAAAACTAAGGAGATGGGAATGGAGAGGGAGTTGGCTCCGTTTGTGCGCAAAACAAAAATGCCTCGCCCGCCGCAACGTACAAGAAAGGAGGCAGCACGCATAGATGGCTTCGCAAATCAGCCAAGTGGGAACACAATCAACTATCCTTGCGAAAACCAAAGTGGAAAGGCTTATCAGAAAATGAGCGGCAACTCTGAAGCGCATCCGGTCTACAAAGTTCCTATAGGAAAATAAATGTCAGCAAAAGCTGATGGAGCTGGAGGAGCTGTTGGATCGTATTTCGTACTACATACAGAACAACCGCGCCTCCGCTGAGGACACCGTCAGAACCAAACGGATCACAGATAGCCGGTTGCAGAGCGAACTGGAGGAAAAGCGAAAGGACTCAAAAGAAGAAGGCGAAGAAGGAGAAGAGGCAAACACATGCAGCGTCGTCGGAAATTAAACTGTCTTAAGTTAAAGCGAACACGAATGGTCGAGCACCAAAAGAGAAGGACTAAACTGCCAACTCTGCTTGCTAAGCCGACGGAAGGCAAGACCTTTGCGAAAGTCCTCTACGAAACCTTTGATAGATCTTCAAATACAGCGGAGCAGAAGTTTCTTCCATTCGGAAAACGAAGGGTAGTTGGGTCCTAGTCGAATTAGGTCCGAAGACAACGAACAAAAGTATGGTCCGTGAATCGTTAAAGGGGGGAATGCTCTGGTTTTTAGTTTAGAATATTCTGGTTTCATGCTCTTTGAAAATCAGAAATCTTAACAGCTTCACCGCAGTGGAAGATGCCATCATACCCGAATGTCAACAGGTTACAAATGCCCGGACTGGCATCACCTCAATGAATTCTCGAGGACGAGAACCCGCTGTGGTAGAAGTTAGCGAGCAATACGAGCGGAAAAAAAGGTTGGGTAATATGTAGGATACGAATTCGGGGCGTCCTGCGACCTGCTGTGCAGCTTGTCGGGGACCTCATAGCAAGGCAGCTTGCCGCAGATGGCAGAAGATTTAAGGGAATATCACCAACGAAAAGCAAACTGATGTTCTATGTATGAATCGTGGCGCATCTGATGAGAACATTGCACATACGGCGGGCTTGCGGTGTTTGTTCAACGTAATCTCCATCTTACAGATCAATCTGCACCGGAGTACAACCGCTCATGATTTGCTAAAACAATTCCCTACGAAGATAAAAGCTGATCTAGTGAGTATAAGTGAACAGTACCGAAACCCAGGACCCAGCTTCATGGCAAACCCACACATTAGATACCGCAGCCAACTGGATTCGGGACGGCATCCGTCTTAGCGTTCTTGCACAAAGCCGAGGTGATGGCTTTGTTTGGATTCGGTGTTTAGGGATAACCGTTTTTAGTGTTTAATTAATGATGCTGACTTTCGACGCAGGCTCGATGCCTTGGAAAACGCCGCTGAAAACGTTTTTCAGTGTTTGTCTAACACGGACTGAGACAACGCGGGCTTTTGGCGTAAGCCTGATGCTCTGAAAAACTCTGTCTTGAACACGGAACGCCGGATCCGGTTTAGGAGAAAGAAAGTAGACTTGAATCGGGCATACCTCACACAGAGTTCAGAGGAAAACGATTTCGTGAAATGAAAGCGAGAACATCGCTAGCAGCTTCAAACACCTGATCCGCCCAAAATTCTATAGACCAGGCTGTGAAGGAAGCATTCGCGACGTAACCTTGGTGCGAGTATCACTGATGTCACTGGTTGGCAGGTAGGAGTTTTGGAAGACTTTTCGACAAGCGAGCTTCAATATACCGAGTTCGAAGTGGTTGACGCAACCTCCCGGTTTATACCACCCAAACTCTCGTTCTGTGCATGGAACGTCGCGAAGATGAACACTGGGAAATTCGTTGAAGCTTGTGGAAGAGGTGGAGCCGCGCTGGAGGCCACTCCGGGAGGTGGTGGCGGTGCAGATGACACTGTCTGTAAATTCAGTTATGAATTTGTTAACGGTCAGCGGTGCTTTTGAAACAAGGATGATGTCAAGCGTGGCAAACTGTGAATGTCACAAATTCCGCCGCTTGATACAACGATTTACCACAGAGAGCAGGTATGCAGCAATGATTGAGTACAGATCATCGTCATCATCAACCGCGCAACAACCGGTATACGGTCTTGGCCTGCCTTAGTAAAGAATTCTAGACACGCTGGTTTTTCGCTGAGGTTCATCAATTCGGTGTCCTGACCTACGCCATCGCTCCATCTTAGGCGGGGTCTGCGTCGTCTTCTTTTCTTTTTAGTACAGATCAGCCGCGATAAACAGAAACAAAGCTCGCTGTTGGCAGCAGGTGATCGCTAAGGTGAACGGGGATCCATGGGAATTCGGTTATAAACGAGTAAATTGAATCATCGAGGCTCTGCAGAAAACCATTATCATGTCGAATACCAAATGAAGGAAATTGAAGGAATTTAAACCTTCCTTGATGGTAAATATACATAACTATCTGCAAAAGAAGAGAAAAGAGGGGAAAGCTGAAAGAAATGACAGCCTAAAAGTAAATACATCCCGCGTAGGTATTAGCCTAAATGGCCATCCCGTGGGGACAAAGGGGCGGGACTACATGCATTTTTTTGGGGAGCGAATACCCTATGCTTGCTTTGGCTCAAACTTTTATGTGCCTCAGCTGAGGAGGAAGTGTTTACCCCCAATTCCTATGAGGCGTTAATGAAAAACAGGAAACAACTACTCTTAGTACAGGAGGAGCTACCCTTTCAATACACCGAGGACCGGAAAGATATTCTAATGTTGCCCAGAATTTGTGAAGAAATGTTGTACAGATCCACAAGCAATCCATAGTGGCACAAGAGATCTGCACCTACGATGAAAGAGGCGGTATATGCGCCAGAAAAACACTCGTCGAAGTCCTGATAGAGAGGGCGTGTGCAGCAGGGTGGCCACCTATGTTTGTGTAGTAGGAGATAAGCTGAAGTTGATTAGGGACAGATCGGTTCAAATGCCACTGGTGGCACTGGGATTTGCATTGTTATTTGGCGTTGGAGACCAGTTGACTCAGCTGTGAATGTACGTACTTAGGTGAAATCAGGCTAATAATCACGGGCGAGCGTAGCGCTGATCACATTGCCTCCTACAGGGTATTGTAATCCTGTAGTGTACAGTTATGGTCTTGACTGATGTACTCTGACATACTTCAAGACCGTGATCCAATTGGATTACGGCGCCAACGATTATTATCAGACGGGATACCGGTTTTTGCACCGTTGATGATAATCTTCGAGTGGCTTAGCTGGAAATGTTGGCATGTAGGGAAATGTAGGGATATGCGTATTCCAAAGAGGCGGCGCCACTACAAGTATATGAAGATGCGAAATTCGGCTCAGGTAAGCTAGCTGCAAACTGCTCAGTTTTTTTAAGGGTAGAAATTCGATTAGCACAAACAATCGAAAATTTTGGAGTGTACCAGTCCAATTTGCTCCGACAGTCAACAGGCGTCAATAGCTTTAATTGATAGCACCATATCAATAAAGAATAAACACTCTCTGCAATTCATCGGCTTAAAAATTATAATCCGCCAGGAACCGATGCAATTACAGCCGAATTACACCAAGCGGTTCACCAACTTATGCTCAAGTTGTGTCACAGCGAATCAATGCATGACGATAGGAGATTACAACTTTGAGATCGTTGAAAATTTATCCTATCTAGAGTCAAAAATCAACTCAATTCCTAACAGTGCTCCTTAAACCATCACTTTGGCGGTGGTTTATTTACCAACCAAGGGCTTCCTTTTTGTAATTTTTTCCAAGACCTTATCATCACACCCATAACAAGGACATTGACTTTCGCTTGCTTTGCATTTGGCTATGAACCTTTTTACATCTACAGAACTTCAAGATTGGTTAACATAATCTATTTAACGCGTCTACACTATTTCCTATCAAAGAGAAGAAAAAGGGTTTTGTACTAGTTTCCCAGGTAGATACATATCTAAACCGGCTGCAGAGGTATCAAAGAATTCCTGACATTATTTTTTGAACCGACGGAAATTCTGTTTATTCAAACTTGCTTTTTCTTATCCCATCGCAGCGGAATTTAAATAGTTTCTCTGACTAATTAGTTTTTCATAGTTAGTCATCTTAGGAAGCGTAGTTACCCTGTGTATTCTGAATTCATGTCATTCAATATTTAAGATACTTGGAAAATTCGTCGAATGCTCTCTGTATGATGCTCTAATCGACTTCCTCCCAAACTTCTCCACTTACCTTCTAAAATTTCCAAATGAATCATTCATCGGATCCTGAAAGCAAAGTCCTAATTACTCCCTCCCCCATACAAAATATGCGTCAAACTTGGTAATTTATTCCACCTTTCATATGCACTTTAGGTGGCTTTAAAAGTTTCTAACTTTTACCCGGAATCGTTTGGAAAAGTCATAAGCTATCTGCCATTCATTGAAATTACACGAAGGGAGATAACCAGACGAAATTCTGAGGAAGTAGAAGGTGCTCGCCAACGTGGGGAAGCTTACTATATTCTATCTACATATTTGCATTTAATTATTCCTGGAACTTTGCGTACAGATTTCAAACATTGGCATCAAACATTGAACATTGAATGTGGTCAAATCTTCCATTTTCTCAGAAATTTGGTATCTATTCCGACTGCTTTGTGAAGGTCTTTGTTCTAAAATGTCCGTTCCATTTTCTGAATTTCATATTTGCAAAGTGAATAGAATTCAAATTGATATTCAAAGATTTGGAATATATATTTGCACAGGAAATAGAATTTGTTTTACTTCTTTTGTACCGAGAGAGGAATTATTTATCTGATATTTGCAAGGATGTTTCTAGGAATATGATGTTTTCACGATCCGCTTTCTTCAGATTTCCCCAATAAGCTCCTAAGTTTTCTGCTTAGAGGTAGCTGAGTTCAGGTTCTTTGCGTTGATTTTAGATACAGTCATTGCTCAAAACAAAGAACCGAATTTCACTCTGGTTGTCGGTTAGGAAAGGAAATGAGGGTTAGCTGCAAGTACATTGAACTTCTATGTTTATTTCGAGGTGGACATTTTGTATTAGATCATCGGCGTAACTTGCTACAACAACAAAATTATTTCAACTGTCTCTGAAATGCTTCAAATTGATTCGCTAAAGCTGGTGAGGATTAGAAAGAGTGTGAGCTTAAATTGATGTCAGTTATTATTGAAGACCCACTGTTACGACTCAGAACACCTCCCATAGCTTTGGTAGAGGAGCAATGTTGACTCTTCGGTGTCTCCATAATTTCCAAATCGAAAAGTAGGATTCACTTGCTCTTTTGCAATGGTGCACAGGTGGCGGTGAGGAAGATGGGCCGGCAACCCTGTCGACCAAATCAAAACCAAGTAGCCGAGGAGAACCTCCATAGTGGTGGCACCGGAAGACGCTGTACTCACTTTGGTTTGCCTGCCGTGATGTAGTAGGCGAATGCTC
The DNA here is from genome assembly GCF_905115235.1 of Hermetia illucens. Taxonomy (NCBI): domain Eukaryota; kingdom Metazoa; phylum Arthropoda; class Insecta; order Diptera; family Stratiomyidae; genus Hermetia; species Hermetia illucens. The sequence goes on from NC_051854.1 coordinate 16,002,409, forward strand.
CAAAGGTCTAATCAGGACGATTAGACCCGAGTCTGCGCGGGGACTTATCTGAAGTGGCAAATTGGTCACGAAACCTCACCCGGGGTATACTGGTACCATAGGAACCGAGATAGCCTCTGGACTCTCATACTTCGGGTGAACTCTCGTTGTATATGAGTACAGCTCGGTTATTTGCGGTTGGTCTCCTAGTGGAAGCTTCATGGGGGTTGTTGGTTATGCTCAAGCGAGAAGAGACCTTCGGGCCTCGATGTGGTTTTGCGTTTCAACACGGGTGCCGTACTCGTTAGTTCGGTAGAGATTTAGGTAGGTCTTGCATCCACCAGTATGAATACTGAGCAATGGACTTGGTATAGACTGGTGCCGTTGTTGCTCTGATTGTGGTCACAAAATCAATCCGTGTCTTAAGACGACCGTGGGATTAAGTCGCCCAGACAGGTGCTCGCGTTAAACCCTCAAGGACTCACTCCTCTTTTGAAATAAACTAAATCCATTACTCACATTCAAAATAATGGCAGGTTTGCTTGACTATGATGCCGGCGCTTTCGAAGGATAGATGCAAATTTCTACTGAAATCTACTGAGCTGCTATCCTTCGTAAGCGCTACGCTCTGCAATTCTGGGCTCTACGAATCTATATTTGCGAAAAATCTATAAACTGCTCTCTTCAAAGAGAGGGAACCGATCACCTGTTTCCTTAATGAAATGGAGCAGCCTGCTACACTTCTCCTTTCCATGACGTCCTAAAAGCAGAAAGGATAACATAGGTAAACTGCCTTTCGAAGGTTTGCCGGCAAAATCAAATCTTGTTCTTTTGCACATGGCAGGAAGGAATCACTATCTGAACCTCATGGTCCCTAATAAATTAACTAAACCAAACTTTTGCAGCTATTTCAGGAGCTCTTTTCAAAGTTACATCCAATTTCAGAACCACCTTCCCTTCGCCCTCCTTTTCCGCAATCATCCGTAATAAAAAATGGCAGGCTGTCCTTGCATTTAAGTAGTAAAAGAGCTTTTTCTGCAGAAGAAGCAAAAGAGGAAATCGCTAAACCGTGTTCATATTAGTTTGTATACAGCTTGACATAGGTTTGTATCCGCTATGATAAACAGTTCCCTAAGACATTGATTCTTCAAACTGCTAGCTTAAAACCAGAAGCCACCTCGCTGTCAAATATGACAGCTTCTATACGGCAACTTCGTTTCACCAATAGTCATTTGTTTTGGCTTCTTCTATCACCAGGATGGATCTTCTCCAAAAATTATGATGACTTAGCTAAGCATCATTGTTACGAACCATTTTGGATACTAAGAAGGAGGGTTATTAATGTAGTGTCAAATCATCCCTTTAGATCGGAGTATTATCATCGCCTAGGTGGACTTTCCAGCTTAACTCTCTTCTTTGGTAAATCTCCATGTTTACAATATTGGTCAGTGGGTAAAGGTTTGGGATAGGATTTTCCTTATTACGGTGCGTCAGTGATCAAAATGTCAAAAATCATCATCATCATCATCAACGGCGCAATAACCGGTATGTAGTCTAGACCTCCGTTAATAAGGAACTCGAGACATTCCAGTTTTGCGCCGAGGTCCACCAATTCGATATCCCTAAAAACTGTCTGGCGTCCTGACCTACGCCACCGCTCCATCTCAGGCAGGGTCTGGCTGGTCTTATTTTCCTACCATAGATATTGCCCTTATAGACTTTCCGGGATGGATCATCCTCATCCATACGGATTGAGTGACCCGCCCAACGTAACCACTTGAGCCGGATTTTATCCACAACCTGATACCACTACCACTGCTATATTTAAAGGGATTCACTGACCACGTCTTCTGACCAATTTTCGAAATAATTGGTTTTGCCGTTTTCGAGTTAATCGTGTGCGACAGACGAACAGTTAAAAAACTGCATACTTGAAGTTTACCTTTCGATACTTCCTTAAGTTAAGTAGGTTCCTTAAGAAGGAGAAATTAAAATGTGGCTTGAAACTTCAAGTTGTTGGATATACACGAGCTAAAAAGTATATAAAGAACTTGGAGAAGGGTGTTGACAACAACGACGGTCGAAAAACAAGGAAGGAAAAAGGGCAGGCTCCTCAATTAAGTTTCACATTATTCAATTAATTCCTTTCCTGAGGAGTACCTCGTTTTACGATATATAATCGAAATCGAAAATCCTCTTCACAAAATATTCATTATTAGTTCTTATATATCCGTGAACGCCCTATAAGATAAGATGTCACCATCCCATAAGTACTGATTCCTATAATTTAGAATCAGTTGCTGAGGGTGTATATAAAATAGCGGTATCCAAATGTAACCCGTACCTCAACAAATCCTTTTTATTTGGATCTCCTTCGAAATAAGTAATCAGATTTCAAGGCCATCCAATCAATTTCCTTCGTGTTTTCGTGATTTGAATACATTATTGAAAATGGTCGGGAAAATGTCGGTACTCAATATTTTAAATTGTGGCAAAGCAGAATATCTATTATGTTAAAGCGAGACGCGGCTTTGAGTGTTTAGCTGCACATTTCCTCGTTTGTCCAGGGAAAAAGGACAAAGATGAACAATGATTCCAACACCAATAACCTACAATACTGGGAGTATCTACTCATGTTCAGAAATGAGCTTTGAACTCGGACGGAATCCTTTGTAGGAGAAACGAAGCGCCCATCCTCGATAGCGAGGATTAGATTTCTCAGAAAATTTGCTTTCTCCAGTTAAAGCAACAGTGATGAGTTTGTAGAGATCCTTCCACCTCAATCTCCATTTCCATATTGCCGCCCACCTTTTGATCATTTCCGTTCTCTCTGGTTTAACCTCAACAAAGTCTGGTGCTTGTCATGATTATTGGTGTGCTACTGACATTGGTTTGGTTGGTGTCACGTCTTTCTCAGATTTCAATGTGTAGATTGGCATCGCACCCTTGATGAAGTTGATTCCTACCTAATAATGATATAAACCCTTGATTTTTCACAACCAGGGACCCAAATTAGTTCCATACTTCTTCTCAGCAGACTGTGAATCTGCCCCGGTACACTTAGGCTTCTTCTGTCAGCACTATTCCAATGTGATTCTTATGATTGGAGGTTCTTCCGAGTATCATAGTATCGTCTTAGTTTTCTCTCATAGCAATTCCCCATCGTTCGCTCTCCGCGTTGGAATTTAAGAGATCCAGGTCCAGATCGTTCAGTCGCCCTTTCTCCGCATTCACTTCTGTCATTTCGGCCCCCATCATCTCCAAGATTCTTTCAGGGAGTCCTGCAGATGAGTCCTCTGAAGTATTCTTCTTCGGAAGCCCCCTGTTTTCTGCCTTCGAACTATTCTGTTGGCAGCGGTCTTCGCATCAAGTCAATGTTGACTTTGGCTTCGATGCCTGACCTCCCAACTATTCCTTTCTTGGGTGTTATCACCTAGTTGTCAGTGTTGCCGAGATCCGTCACCATCTGATGAACACTTTAGAATGCCGCTCGTTTGTTTTTTGTAGGCTGAACTGTACTCATATGATTCATACGAGTATAGGGGTTATGAGGTGCTTTGTGCGACAGCCGCTCATAGTATGGTAAGGACAGGCTTTCTCATTATGCCAATCGGGTATCAGTGAGGCATCGTTCGAATGCAGTTAGTAACTACCAATTACAAAAGATCCAATGGTCACGGTTTGTATGACAGCCCAGATTGAGGAGGTATTTTCGACAGTCGAATCTGGATACGTGGCATTTTATTTATAGTAGAATCACTTGGCTATTACCACACACTTATGGTCTCGGTAAAGATATGATTTTTTTCTTAGAGAGATACTTATCAGTTTCCTAGGGAGCGACAAGTTGATTCCAGGGAGTTGTATTCCACAACAGTTTACCATGCAATCCATTGATTCACCTCTCAGTCGCTTTTTTTGGGATAGGGCAGATGAATATGATTACGCACAGAGTGTTGGACTTCAGCAACGGTACGAGGACTACCAACTAAACACTAGCCTATCGTCAGAGAGCTAGCCTTGAACCGTTTGTCACATTACTTCTGGTAAGCTCCCGAGCTCTCCCGCCGTGGAGTGCCTTCGCACAAGGGAATTCCTTTCGTCAGCGGGAAGGGAGAGGAGGAAAGGGACTGTTAGTTCAAGGAAATCGCTGCCAGTCGGCCTCTCCATCGGTCAATCTCTACCTTCTTTGCAACGAGAAGAACTGGAAGGTAATGAGCAATGCTTAGGAAGAAGGGCAATGGAGATCGTTCCCGCGATCACCATCAAGGCCGGTTCAGAGACAGTGTGGTACGCAGACGCAACCCGCAAAACTGCCCGTCTCTGTACTTGCGTAAGCCACTTACGATATACCGCTTGGCCAACAACGTCAGCCCATACCTCTACGCCGTAGAGCGGAAACGAAAGGAGTTGAGCTCATCAAGAGACGTCGCCTGCTAGACATAGGACCCCCCGTGTTTGCCATTAAGGTCGAAACTCCAGCTACAGCCTTGTTCGCTACTGTTTTGACACGATTATCGACTCACTGATCGATATGGGACTCAGGGTTGGGATTCTCTTTTTAGTCAGAATGACTACTTCGTTTTTTTCCAGTGCAAGGTTTAAGCCATGAGCAGTCATCCATCCACTTACCCGCCGCATCAATATGCCAAGTCTACTTTGTGTCTATCTGACAGTACGTTCAGCAGAGCCGCGACATCATCTGCATAATCGACTAGGCGCGACTTGCATGACAGCATCAATTGTGGGTTTCCCTATTCTAAAGCCGATTCGTCGTGGGGATAAGTCTCAGGCAGCACGTATCGCTTCTGCGAGTTTACTTCTGATGAGCGTTTCGAGCACTTTTCCGGAGTGTCAAGCATATAAAGTGATCGGTATGAAGACGGCAGCTCAGTGTCGCCTTTCTCTTTGCTGATCAGCGCAGACCTAGGTATCTTCTTTCCCTAAAGGGAAAATGCCCTCTTTCCGACAAGCGTTGAATGCGCCGAGGAGTAGACCTGGCCGATATTGGAGCACCAGTTTGAATACCACTGCCGGGATATCATTGGGTCCAGGCGTCCTACGTTCAGTATAGCCGCGACATCATCTGCATAATCGACCAGGCGCGACCCTTTTGGTATGTCGTGTCTAAGCAGATTATCATAGGAAGCTACCCTCGGGAGCAACACCTTTCGCGCTCGGCGGTTGTGCTCCTCGGCTCGCTGAACGGCATCCACGACTGCCATGACAGCATCAATTGTGGGTTTCCCTATTCTAAAGCCCAATCGTTGTGGGAATAAGTCTCGAGGAGCACATATCGCTTTAGCGAGTCTACTTCTGATAAGCGTTTCGAGCACTTTCCTGGAGTGTCAAGCATATAAAGTGATCGGTATGAAGAAAGCAGCTCAGGATCGTCTTTCTTTTTGCTGATCAGCGCAAAGCTCGTTACCTTCCTTCCCTGAAGGGAAAATGCCCTCATTCCAAAAAGCGTTGAATGCGCCGAGAAGTAGGTCTGGCCGATGTGGCAGCACTATTTTGTATACTCCTGCCGGGATACCATTGGCTCTAGGCGCCTTCTTGTTTTCCATAGAGGGGACTACCCCTTTCAACTCTTTTGTACGCCCTCCGTGCTGCAGTCATTATCCCTGAGTGCACAGGGAATAGTGCCCGTACAATGCGGTCCATTCTCAGAGTCACTTTGGCATTGAAATCTAGGATGTTGGAATATTTGGCGCAAATATGGAATATTATTACCACCTTCTAAACGGCATCGAGCTGCTTATATAAAGATTGATTCCCCACGGCATTAGATCGGTGATTTGACGCCATTTTTTTACCATTGCAATGATCATTAATGTAAGTATGAACTCTGTAGCCAAGATTTTGATAGAAACACTTAGCGAAGTGGTTAAGATAGAACTTAATCAGGTTCTTCCTCTTTCCCGCAATAGGGTCGGCTCCTCAGGGTTTGGTTTTCCATTTCTCTTGGTTCTAGGCTTGGTATGGAATCTTTCGGGCATTTCAAATTCAGGTCGTATTCATATTTATTTTCAGGAGGCTCGCCATTTCAGTACGCTAGAACTACGGGGACAGGAATATTCCCATTATTTCATCTTACTTTGCTAATCCTAAACTATGCACCTGACGTATAGGTGCTTCCATAGTTCCCGGCTGCAAGCAATATATTCTCTGTCCTTCTTTCGTCATGTCGTTGGTTGGACGTCTCTATATTTATGACTGCCACTGGCTATTTATTCCAATTAAGAAATACCTTGCAAAATCTCCTTAATTCAAATAATCAGATTATCACATTGAATGGATCACTAATGCCCGGGCCAAAATCAAATATTAATATTCAATTTGAAATCTGAAATTCAAATCTCAAAAGGAACTTCCAGACTCAACTGAATCCAACGAAATCATTTCAGCTCCACGCCGACAACTCTCCAAAGGAGAAATAATTATTGGCTCCTTACCTACTTGCATTCCACAAGAATTCCATACTTCCTGCCCCTGTCGCAACTCCAGGACTTAAATTCACAAACTTAAATTTCAAAATCATTTCAATCTACATATTAAGAATTGATTCTCGACTCTCACCTCGTCCTCAATTTCTTGGCCATGAATTTTTTATTATCCTTCAAGTTTTCTTGCCTTCAATGCGGAGGAGTTGGGTTGGAATTTGCGCAAATTTTCAATTGAATGACTTTTTTGACAAGGATGGTGTGGCGCGGAATGTGTATGTAGGTGGCACTCCCTTTGGCGTAACAGGAAAAGCCAAGTGCCCCCGTATCCATTACAGAAATGAAAATTTATGAATGAAAGCTTTTTCATTTTCTCATTATAGAAACATATGCTCCTAATCTGTATTTAGTGCTTGACTTACGTAGGAGCTGGCGGTGGGTAGGTATTGTGGTGTGCCAAAGTCTTGGGACTTAGTTATCCCCAGGGAGTTACGTGTGAGAGCCTCGTTAAGTGGTGCTGAAATTTAATGTATTGAATAGGTATAAATACCCTTGGATCGATAATACTATAAACAAGAGAGTTACGGAAAATCTTGGTCACCCAGCTTCATTTAAAGAGCCTCGTAGTTGAGTCCTAAAATGGATTTCCCAAGCCGCTTCTTTTCTGGTAATTCCTAGAGGCTCAAACCGATCCGTTCCAATTTTTCAGCTCTACATTGTACTCATAATATACGAGCGAGTGCCTCCAGCCTGCTGAGTGAGTTCCTCAGGCAATTTGGCTTTGTCATTGCTCCCCCACGTGTGGCGGAGGTATACGCATAAAATATGGCGTTCCCGCCAAATAACATGTTTTTTTCATCCGCAGCTTCTGGTATCATAACAATTCGCGATACGCTCCTATAATATCATTAATATGGGATAGGGAATTTTAGGGCTTTATCTTTCCTTCTCCCAGAAATTTATGCTCTCATACGTTGGATTTTATAATGCCATGAATTCCGGTGAGCAGACAGGAATCGTAAAACCACATTACCTTTTTCCGAATTCACATTTGGATATTGGAATCTTATGAATGCCTTCATGTGTTTCCTTTTTTCCTTTTTTGCAGAAATCAACGGCCTTCAACGGTTTGCAGAGCAGCCCGTGTACACAGAGGTTAATCCCAACGAGGATGCGATACTATCATGCAAGGTTATCGACAAACAAGGATCCTGCTCGTGGCAGAAAGATAATAAGGTAATTAAAGCCTCTTCAAATTTAAAATAGATTGTGAGGCGTGCACTTGATGATTTTGGTATTAAATTAATTCTCAGTAACGAAAAGGAGGCCACGCTCACGACCTCCGCACTGAACTAATTTCCACAACCCCAAGTATCTGCTTTGAGACTTCCGACATACCCTAAAAGTATAAATAACAAATTCCGTTTTCCATGAAATTCAAATTGCGTTGAGAATACTCCGTGATGTTTGTGAGCATTCCATGTTTTAATTCAGCGTCCTCAACAAGGATTAAAGTGCGTTCAGGGTTCCCTTTTTCCCTTTATTCCAACAATTTATACTTCGGACATTAGTTGTGCTCCTTCCCCAGTGTTTGTCACATTTTGTTTTTTCCAAAAGGGAAGTACTGGAGAGGAGAACCCGGTGTGGGCTTTAATTTTTACTGCGCCCCGTATTTATTACCCCTGGGGTGGTGTTTGCTTCTGAAAATTACGTGTACGATAACATGCAATTTCAAAACACTGATTTTCGTCAAAAGGTCAGCGCAACAAATGGCATCCATTCGTGCGTTGGTGTTATCACTTGGGACCACACAAACATATTGTAATTGAGGATTGTGAGGAATTAAGGCTGCCTAACGGCCTCACACTATTCTTTCTTGAAAATGTAAATGTTTTTCAATGATCAGGAGAAGTTTCAAGGATGGATACAATCTGGAAATTGGTATAGGTGAATTTGTAGGTGAGCAAATAAAAACTGACGTCAGACAAACTTTCTGCAGCATTGACGTCATATGAGGGACTACAATTTTAAGGAATGAACCATTATAATTTCCCTTAACAAAGTTGATGATTACCTCAGTCCTTACTCAAATTAATCCTCATTACGAATAATGGAGAAGAGCTATTAGTCCTGGGAATCGGACCTCCTTTTTTTTGATTATGTGAACTTCATAGTTCCCAAACTCATTACAGGGTTCAGCTGAGTAGTATTCGAGTTTTCATCAGAGATCTCTTGGACTTCATAGAAGGTATCATTAGCTGCTGAATTTCTGCTTCCTGTTGAGGAAGAGATGCCAGCTATTTGGAGTTCGCATTAATTAAAACCAGCTCCTATTGAGGGCGTTGTTTTTCTTATGGTTGGTTGTTTTCTATGAACCCACTTGCCTATAACTGGGTTTGTGGACTACAATCACCGCCAGCGTTCCATCACATATTACGTGCCCCACACGTGATTTAACTACGGAACACTTGATGTACTCTTAATTTAATAATGTTCTCTTTAGATCTATTATATATCTCTGGTGATAGAGGTAATTTTCAACTATCTAAGCATGTAGCCAGGAATACTTAATTCAGTCCAAGTGGCTTCGATTCAACGTTAAACGGTACTTGCAAAAGGTTATTGCATCCTGAACTAGATCTACGATCCCTACCAGTTCATCTCCTACACAATCAATCCGCCGAAACCCATATCACTTACTTCTTAGTGGGGTATAACGTGTCAAACACACCTACGCGGCATCGTTCACGGTTACCTGAAATGTTCCTCAACTCCCCACATGATTTCCCGATGCGCCTGACCTCCTTCTCTACTGTTCTGTCACAAGTGGAACGATTGGCCATTTTAGGAGAATGCATAGCGTAGCCAACAATGCGATTTTCAACCTCCTTAATATGTAACCTATCCACTGCCACTTTCGCCTTCCGATCGCAGTACATACGAGTGCCAAGCCTATGCGCCAACTAAGTTCATCGTTTGAGATAGTATCAGTGAATCGTACTGAGAGAGTGATTGCCCGGGTCAGTACCTCTGACCCCTTAACTGTCATATGGTATTGCTGCGTCCTAGGTAGTAGCCTTGAGAAAGCCTCTCGGTAATGAGCGAACCGAGAATGACCGGTACGCATCGGGGCACACTGGGAGTCGCCGATGGGGTCATGTGAGCTTAGCTCTGTCAAGGCGGTAGTTATGCCGTGTAGCAGCCCCCAGCCGCTTCGGGACTCTGGTCGGGTAGTGGACATTGAACTGGTGTTAGTAGACCCCATTGCCCTGAGCGAGCGCTGATTCGTCCGTCAATTCCGGGATCAGCTAAGCATAGGTCAGGCCTTAGGGAATTGAGATACCCCCGTTCCTGACAATTGCGGCCCGCTTCTTTGCACATGACGGGGAAACACATAAACCAACAAAAAAATGGACGAAATAACAGGGAAGGAGGAAGCGCTGAGCGAGTTTGGGCGCAGCACAAAAATGCGTCGTTCACCGCAGCGATCAGCGAAAGAAGCAGCGAAGGCTGACATACCCGATCTGACACTGGGACGCAAAAATAAAGAGGAAGTCTTGTCAAGTGGCGCAACTCCAATACCCTGCAGTGCCCCTGTTCCGAAAAAAAGCCCAGTCAGAATCGCTAGTCCTGAGCAGATGGGTTCGGACACAAACCGAATACAAGTGCAGTCCACCGTCCTACCTAAAGCCGAAGATGAAAAGCTTATCAGGAAATGCGCAGCACTGGTGAAGTGTATGCAGTCGGCAACGTTCACCCAGAGGAACGTCAGCAAAGGCGTCAAAAACGAGCTGATGAAACTGGAGGAATTATTTGACCGCATCTCCTTCTACAGCCGAACGTGGAGAGCAGCGGAAGACGATTAGAGAGCAGAAACAGCCACACTTTCCGCTGAGAACGTGGAAACGCCGCCAGAGACCCATCTGTCCAAAGACAACGAGGCTGCAAACCAAAAACCAGGAGCAAAAAAGACGAGGAAGCAAAGAAGAACTAGACCGCAGGCTATGCTCATTAAGCAGACGAAAGGCAAGACATTTGCGGAAGTCCTTAGTGACATCCGCTACAGGAAGAAACCCTAAGACAACGGAGCAGAAGTGTCTTCTATACCAAAAACGAGGAAGGGCGAAGTCGTCATCGAACTGGGCCCGAAGGCGGCTGTCAAGAGTACGTTCTGCGAGGCGATCAAGGGATTATTGCGGGAGACGGCTCTTGTTTCTAGCCTAGAGCCCATGTGCTCTCTAGAAATCCGGGATCCTGACTGTTTCACAGAACGTCGAAGTGGAGGAGACGATAAAGCGTGAATGTCCAGAGGTAACCAATGCCTGGATAGTCATCGATTCTGTAAATGCTTTAGGCCAAAAACTCGCCGTGGTAGAAGTCCCCGAGCAATATGCGAGGATACTCCTTAGCAGCGGGAGAGTCGAAATTGGATGGGTAGTTCGCCGAGCTGTTGTTCTTCCAGACTTCCTTTATCCGTCTGTCATGTTGCTTCTCCACTCGACGAAGTTTATGATAGATCTCTGCGTGTGGCAGCGTTCTTTTAGAATGCAAAATTACTCGGTATACAGTATTCTCTCATTCCGTTGATTGGTGGTGGTTGTGAAAATCATTTTTTGATGCTTCATCTCCAGGACATCTGTTAGCTGCGGTTAACGTGGCATCCATTTCCCCCTTACAGGTGTTACGGAGGGCTACGTTGTGAATGACTAGAGTATTCACTCTCACTTGATTGTCAGAGAGGATTATAGATGGTGTTGTAATTCGAGCCCGGAGCACTATTCGTAAGAGATAGTGATCCGACTCTATACTGGCCCCGCTATATGTTTTGACATTCATCAAGGCTGAGAAGTGGCGGCGTTCAATCAACACGTGGTCAATTTGATTGAAAGTCGTCCCATCTTGAGACGTCCACGTATGTTTGTGGAGCGCTTTCCGTGCAAACCAGGCATTTCTAACAACCATTTCTTGCGGTACTGCCAACTGAATAATCCGCAGTCCGTTATCGTTGGCATCCTTATGTAAGCTATGGGAGCCTGAATACGGACTCCGTCTCTATTTGACTGTTAAAATCTCCAAGTATGATTTTGGTGTCATACTTGGAACAGGCTCTGCAGGCGTCTTTAACCGACTCTCCAGTCTCCTCTGTAAGGGCATGAACGTTAATAATGCTTACATTTGTAACAGTAGGTTTCATGGCTGACTAGAAAACTTACTCCGAGCACATGGTTTACTGGATGGCCACTACAATATATGGTATAGTGGCTCTTCTCCTGGAAACCGGTCCCTGTCTTTATATTGGGATAGGGTATCGGCTAGCTGCTGAGCAGCATTCGGTTTGTACAGGGAGCGCACGTTCCATCAGAAACTGCGCAAATGGTTATTCCGTTTTCGTTGTGGGGTTCGTCTTTATAAAATCCATCCTGTCAGATGCTCCTTCCGTGGCTTTGTAACTTGGGTTTTTCGTGTAGGGTTGTAAGCCCTACCCAGCCTGGTGTTGATTCAGCAGGCATTTCCCAGGTTTTATGCTCCATCATGGGTACCAATCCACGTTTCGCCCTGGGGCCTGTACTACCATTTGACCACTCAAGTAATGTAAATAGCACTGGTCGTTAACAGCGAACTGATGTGAACTGACCACCAGTCGGTGCTCAACTCAGTCGACTGAAAAAGAAGGTACTGATAGAAGTGTCTGGAACTGGAGCTTAATTGGTAACGGAGAGGTTAATATATTGGTTCACTAAAGATGTAAGTCGATAATCTTGGATTGCCATCTCCAGGCCAGAATCTTCTGAAAGATAAGGTCGTAAAGTCGATTCACGTAGCTGAATGGAATAATGATGCAAGTTTGATTATCCTTGTATCCGCCCACTTCAGAACGTGGGTTGGAGCGCTTTGTAGGTATAGTTTACGATTTCTTATTTAAACAGCTTCCTAACAATCCTTTCAACATTTCCACCCAACAATAAACTAATTTCATTCCATTCAATGTCATTTCAGCCAGTTGGTATCTACCCGAAAAAATACGAGTGGGCAGCCAGTTCAATGATGATCCACCAAAGTTTACAACCACCGCATTATGGGGGAGATTGTTCACTGTGGATACGTTCTGCCACTTTGGATTTTGACGATGGATTCTGGGAATGCCAAGTGACAGCCAGCGATTTTACAACACAAGATGCCTTGACCAGTCAACCGGTTAGATTGGTAGTGAGAGGTAAGTTTTAATGTGGTATTTTTGGATTTCGTTCGTTGAGATTGAGATTAGTATGACCTGGTTCCACTTCTTGTCTTTTCTAAATCCATATTTTTAACCTCATTCTTGATGTACACTAAACATTGCAATGCAATAAATATAGTCCCAATATTATACTTCATTATCATCGCTTCCTAACTATAACAATAATAGTAATGGGTAGGTAGGTAGGTATCAGTGGCTGCTTCGAGAAGCCCAATTAGGGCTGTGTGCCGTTTTGATACCACAAACCCCTAAGACCGTGAATCCTGTTATGGGAGCAGGGATGCAGAGTCTAGCCGGCTCTGATCTTCAGAGCGAGCCCATAGCATTCACGAAGGAGAACAACTCTTCCACCTTGCAGCTAGAAATCTCTCTGAGGTCCCCAAAGAATGGTTTAGCCAGTGTCCGTAGCCTCACTCTAGCTAGAGCTAGGCAACCACAGAGAAAGTGCAAGAAGGTTTCCCTTCCTTTTCCGCAGCTTCGTCAATGCGAATTGTAGGGTATGCCGAGCCTGCCGGCATGGTTCCCTATGGGCCAATACCCCGCGCAGATCGCCGTAATCTTGAATGCATTTGCACGCATCTGGCACAGGAGCTCTTATGATCGGGCTATGTTATAAGCCGGCCAAATTCTCCTTGACTTGGCACAGCTTGTAAGCCTTCGCCATCTTAGGCCCGCAGCTGCTAGGTAGTGCGAGCATACTCGGCCCCCGACAGCCACCAGCGAAACACCGACTGTGTTCACCGAAGGGCTGCTAAGAGCAGAGCCTCGCCAATCCTTCAGCCCAATGAACCCCCTCTATGTTCCTAAGCCCGGGAACCCAGAGGAGGGTGACCTTGAGCATACCGCCCGGACAGTTCAGCGCGTCTCTGCACTGCCCTGCCAGCCTGGAAGATGTTGTCGCTGAGTACAACGCCTTGATGGCCGCTTGGCTGTCGGTCAGAATGGCTATGTTACACTTGGGGCTGGAATCTCCCTCCAGCCATCGACAGACTTCCAACAACGCCGGTACTTCCGCCTCGAATACACTGGCAAAACCTGGGAGACCATACGACTTGGATACACCGTATGTATTCGAGAAAACCCCCGCGTCGACTCCACAGGCCATCTTTGATCCGTGGGTAAAGAATGATGGGTCATAACCTTGCAACACGCCGCCGGTCTCCCTTAGTAATAATCGAAGGAAGTACCAAATCCCAAACGTGAGTGTTCGAAGCAGCATCGTGCAATCTTATTCCGCGAGTAAATGCAATAAGAAGTGTCACGGAGAAGGGATTAGGAAGAAGAGGTCTGCTGATGAAATAAGAGCTTCCTTTTCCCTTCGTTTTTTTTTTGGATCTGTGTCTACCGCGCCCGCAGCAGAATACGTCCCGTTCCACAAAACAATTCTTGCGTCAATTCCCATATTGGTGGTAATTTCAATATTCCACATTTTAGATGGTCTTAGGGGTTTTTGGATTGCATGTTCTGGTTCTGGGACACTCTAATTGAGTCACTTTCCAGTCCTCTCAAGTGATATCGCAACGAAGAATTAGACATTTGTTGACGTAGCCAACAATAGGCAACTGTGGTAATCAGAGTTGCTCACCCAATTATGTAGATTCAGTATTATTTACTTACTATATAAATGTGGAACATAGGCCGAATTGGTTCTGCTTTCTTACCAAACTTAGCCTTGATATCAAGTTCGTCTCAAGAGAGGACAACGAAGATGTATTAATGCAGGCATCTGCAGGACCAATATCGAAAGTATTGAGGTCAAAATATTGCGAGTGGGGAGAGGTTTCGCTTGCAGTGTGTTCAGAGCCCTCGTGAGGCGGTTTCATTTGAAACTTCGAGTGTTTTTAAGGCTTCTCACGTAGCCTTCTGCTCTCCACCACCGTATCCTCTTAAGTGGGAACAAACTTTTCGGTAAGAAAAGCTATTAGTAGTACCAAGTACCAAGCAAGCGGCAGGAAAGAACAATGCTTCCAGAAAGCTCGGGGCTTCCAAGGCGAACAATAAATAAGCCGGAATGCAGATGTAATCAGTTTATGCTAATAAAATAACTTTGTTAGTAATAGTAGAAATCCCACCGATTTCCAATACACTTCCAGTTTGTAATCCATTTTAATTGGAGGAACTTGGTACGAGCGCTATAGTCTCCTCGCGGTTCTTCCTTTCTTCCACAAATCTTGGACAGTGGAAGAATACGTGCTCTGGGTCCTCTGGGACTCTATTACAGTTCGGACCATCGGGTGAGGTATCGAGTTTAAACCTGAACAGGTATTGGTGATATCCTCCATGCCCCGTGGTAAACTGGGTAAGATTATAATTAATCTCACCGTGTCGTCTCCCCAACCATTCCTTGATAACAGGGATGAGCCTGTGTGTCCACCGACCTTTTCCCGACCATTCCCAATGCTCTTGCCATCTATTTAGAGACCTCTCCCTTTCGACTTTCTTCTTCTGCGATAAAGGAAAGATGTACTTCGCATTGTATATATTCGTCATCTCATCTGCCAAGATGTCAATGGGCATCATTCCAGAGGTGACGAATGCTGCATCATCTGAGACATTCCTGAATGCCGAGCACACCCTTAGGGCGGTTCTTCTGTAGACTGCACTCAGTTTGTTAGCGTTAAATATGACATTCAACGCCTTTCCCCTTTGCCCGGAGCTGCATTGAGCAGGTTCGAACTCACTACCCTAGCTATAAGTAACCTGGAAGCATGCGTGGCTTTCCCACGTTCGGCATCATCCTTGCCAGGACCACACTTGTAGTGGATGCTTTTTCATAGACATACTCCATGTGTTCCTTATAACTGAGTTTCCCGTCTACCATTGCTCCTAAGTATTTGATGGCAGGCTTAGAAGTGATGATATGACTCCCAATTTGAATACGGGCATAATTTCTTTTATGGCGCTTGGTGATGAGGACCGCTTCCGTTTTTTCCTCTGCAAGTATCAGACCAGAACTCTCTAGCCAACCCTTAACAGCATTGATCGCTTCTCATGAGTATAATTCAGCATCTTCGATTTGCTTTGGAACCACAACCAGCGCTATATTGTCGGCGTAGCCCACCACTGTGGCTTCCTCCGGAAGGGGAGCATTAAGTACATCGTTGTGCATGATGTTCCACAGCAGCGGGTCCAGTACGGAGCTCAGTGGGACACCGGCAGAGACAACGTACTCCTGGGGTCCGTCATCAGTGTCACGCCAAAGACTCCGTTTTTGTAAATAGCTGTTGACAATAACTGCTAGTTAGGCGGGAGTACCAATGTTCGCCAAAAATTCCCGTATTAGGTTCCAATTGGCCGAATTGAATTCGTTTCTCATATTCAGGGTTACCACCAAGAAATATTTATTAGTACTACCCTTTCCGTGGATTGCATCTTCGGCCAAGCCAGTTGATCTGGCTTTACGGAACCCACACTGTCGATCTGAGAGGCCTCCCTGGCTCTCAACAATCGGGAGTAATCAATTGTAGATTACTCGCCCTAGCAGTTTCCCCACAGTGTAAAGTAGACAAATAGGTTTGTAGGAGGTTGGCTTACCTCGAGGTTTACCAGCCTTAGGCAGTAGTATTAACTTCTGTCGTTTCCATGATGCTGGAAATATCCCCTCGGACATACATACTTCGAACAACTCAGTGAACATGTCCGGTCTGGATTCAAGGCAAACTTAAGGGGCCCTATTCGGTACTCCATCCAAACCCGGAGCTTTGTTATATCATATTCTAGCGCAGATCTCCAAAAGTCACTGGAAGCTGTCAGTGCCCTCCTTTCCCGGGGGAATAAGCCCTGAATAATTGTTAACAAGACTGAAAGGCATGTGATCTGCGGAGATAAATGGCCACTGAATCACCTCATCATAATTCTATAGGCGCCCCCCACGGGTTTATGTCCGCTTCCGAACAGAGCTCCTTAAAGCATTCCCTCTTGCTCCGTTGGATTGCTAGCTTGAGGGTTTTTCTGGTTTCCTTATAGGCGCGTTCTTTTACCATTAGTCCATTCTGTCTACCGCCTTCTGAACTGCTCTTCTGGCTCGGTAACAGGCTGATCGAAGACTGGCCAGTTCAGTATTCCACCAGAAATGAGCACCTCCTCGGGATGGACGCGTCACATGCTTTGGCGATGCATTGGGTCACGTGGACCGCTCTTTCCGAAAAGGCGGCTGTTTTATTAGGTTAGTCTAGCCACACTTCTACGAACGTCTGCTCATCCAAAGTTTGTGCAAACCAGCCTGACATCTTTCCCGGTTTCGGGCATGATGGTCTTCTGCCCGTTGACTCCACCCATAGCCCAAAGAAGATTGCCTGGTGATCGCTATGGGTATAGTCCTTGCTGACGCACCAGGATATATAACGTGCAAGTGCAGGGCTGACAAAAGTTAGGTCTACCATTGGGCCAGACCCCCCTTTCTGAAAGCTGTTTAGATAACCTTCATTGGCCAGACTTATATCCAAGTGTGTTCTTGGTTCCACTTCTTGTCTTTTCTAAATCCATATTTTTAACCTCATCCTTGATGTACACTAAACATTGTAATGCAATAAATATAGTCCCGATATTATACTTCATTATCATCGCTTCCTAACTATAACAATAATAATAATGGGTAGATAGGTAGGTATCAGTGGCTGCTTCGAGAAGCCCAATTAGGGCTGTGTGCCGTTTTGATACCACAAACCCTTAAGACCGTGAATGCTGTTATGGGAGCAGGGAGGCAGAGTCTAGCCGATGATCTTCAGAGCGAGCCCATAGCATTCACGAAGGAGAACAACTCTCCCACCTTGTAGCTAGAAATTTCTTTGAGGTCCCCAAAGAATTGGTTTAACCAGTGTCCGTAGCC
This sequence comes from Hermetia illucens, assembly GCF_905115235.1. Classification (NCBI taxonomy): domain Eukaryota; kingdom Metazoa; phylum Arthropoda; class Insecta; order Diptera; family Stratiomyidae; genus Hermetia; species Hermetia illucens. Next base: position 16,019,897 of record NC_051854.1, read on the forward strand.
TCACTCTAGCTAGAGCTAGACAACCGCAGAGAAAGTGCAAGAAGGTTTCCCTTCCGTCTCCGCAGCTTCGTCAATGCGAATTGTAGGGTATGCCGAGCCTGCCGGCATGGTTCCCTATGGGCCAATACCCCGCGCAGATCGCCGTAATCTTGAATGCGTTTGCACGCATCTGGCACAGGAGCTCTTATGATCGGGCTATGTTACAAGCGGGCCAAATTCTCCTTGACTTGGCACAGCTTGTAAGCCTTCGCCATCTTAGGCCCGCAGCTGCTAGGTAGTGCGAGCATACTCGGCCCCCGACAGCCACCAGCGAAGCACCGACTGTATTCACCGAAGGGCTGCTAAGAGCAGAGTCTCGCCAATCCTTCAGCCCAATGAACCCCCTCTATGTTCCTATGCCCGGGAACCTAGAGGAGGATGACCTTGAGCATGCCGCCCAGACAGTTCAGCGCGTCTCTGCACTGCCCTGCCAGCCTGGAAGATGTCGCCGCTGAGTACAACGCCTTGATGGCCGCTTGGCTGTCGGTCAGAATGGCTATGCTACGCTTGGGGCTGGAATCTCCCTCCAGCCATCGACAGACTTCCAACAACGCCGGTACTTCCGCCTCGAATACACTGGCGAAACCTGGGAGACCATACGACTTGAATACACCGTGTGGATTCGAGAAAACCCGCGCCGACTCCGCAGGCCATCTTTGATCCGTGGGTAAAGAATAATGGGTCATAACCTTGCAACACGGCGCCGGTCTCCCTTAGTAATAATCGAAGGAAGTACCAAATCCCAAACGTGAGTGTTCGAAGCAGCATCGTGCAATCTTATTCCGCGAGTAAATGCAATAAGAAGTGTCACGGAGAAGGGATTGGGAAGAAGAGGTCTGCCGATGAAATAAGAGCTTCCTTTTCCCTTCGTTTTTTTTTTTGGCTCTGTGTCTACTGCGCTCGCAGCAGAATATGTCCCGTTCCACAAAACAATTCTTGCGTCAATTCCCATATTGGTGGTAATTTCAATATTCCACATTTTAGATGGTCTTAGGAGTTTTTGGATTACATGTTCTGGTTCTGGGACACTCTAATTGAGTCACTTTCCAGTCCTCTCAAGTGATATCGCAACGAAGAATTAGACATTTGTTGACGTGGCCAACAATAGGCAACTGTGGTAATCAGAGTTGCTCACCCAATTATGTAGATTCAGTATGATTTACTTACTATATATGTATGACATAGGCCGAATTGGTTCTGCTTCTTCACTAAACTTAGCCTTGATATCAAGTTCGTCCATAGAGAGGACAACGAAGATGTATTACTGCAGGCATCTACAGGACTAATATCGAAAGTATTGATGTCAGAATATTGCGAATGGGGAGAGGTTTCGCTTCCAGTGTGTTCAGAGCCCTCGTAAGCTGATTCCGTTGGAAACTTCGAGTATTTTTAAGGCTTCTGACGCAGCCTTCTGCTGTCCGTCGCCGTATCCTTACTCCTACTTTTCGGTAAGCTATTAGTAGTACCAAGTGTCAAGCAACCGACAGGAAAGAACAATACTTCTGGAAAGTTCGGGGCTGGAAAACCTTTAAGCATATAAAGTTCATATTTCTAATCGCCGCCACTCATTTACGAGACCTAAAATTCCAAGGCGAACAATAAATAAGCCGGAATGCAAATGTGGTTAGTTTATGCAAATAAAATAACTTTGATCTGCTGAAACTTCATTAGTAACAAACAACTTACAATTCAAGCTTTTCATCATCATCAACGACGCAACAACCGGTATCCGGTCTAGGCCTGCCTTAATAAGGAACTGCAGACATCCCGGTTTTGCGCCGAGGTCCACCAATTCGATATCCCTAAAAGCTGTCTGACGTCCTGACCTACGCCATCGCTCCATCTTAGGCAGGGTCTGCCTCGTCTTCTTTTTTGACCATAGATATTGCCCTTATAGACTTTCCGGGTGGGATCATCCTCATCAATACGGATTAAGTGACCCACCCCACCGTAACCTATTGAGCCGGATTTTATCCACAACCTGACGGTCATGGTATCGCTCATAGATTTCATCGTTATGTAGGCTGCTGAGTCGTCCATCCTTATGTAGCGAGTCAAAAATTCTTCGGAGGATTCTTCTCTCGAACGTGGCTAGGAGTTCGCAATTTTTCTTGCTTAGAACCCAAGTCTCCAAGGAATACATGAGGACTGGCAGAGCTTTGACCCTATGGTGAGACGTTTCGAGCGGAACAGTTTTTGTAAGCTGAAATAGGCTATGTTGGCTGACAACAACCGTGCGCGGATTTCCTCATCGAAGTTGTTATCGGTTGTGATTTTCGACCCTAGATAGGAGAAATTGTCAACGGTCTCAAAGTTGTATTCTCCTATCCTTATTCTTTCCCTGAACAGAACCCTTATTCTTCCTATTTGACCAGTGCGGTTTGATGTTGTTGGCTGGTTCGTTTTCGGTGCTGACGTTGCCACCATATATTTTGTACTAACTTCTGTCACTTCCATGATGCAGGGAATGTCCCCTCGGGCATGCACGCTTCGAACAACTCAGCGAACATGTCCTATTCGGAGTTTTGTTATCGCCTATTCTAGCGCCGATCTCCAGCAGCTCCTCACTGGTGGCTGACGGTATTGCCGTCACATTCAGAGGTCGCTGGAAGGTGGCAGTGCCTTCCTCTTGCTGGGGGAAGCTCATCACTGGTGACCAACGGTATTGCCATCACATTCAGAGGGCACTGGAAGCTGTCAGTGCCCTCCTCCTGTTGGGGGAATAAACCCTGGATAATTTTTTGCAAGAGTGAAGAGCACGTGATCTGCGGGTATGAACGGCCTCTGAATCGCCCCATCGCGATTCTATAGGCGCTTCCCCACGGCTTTACGTCCGCTTCCGAACAGAGCTCTTTAAAGCATTCCCTCTTGCTTCGTTGGTTTTTCGGGCTTCCTATAGGCGCGTTCTTTTGCCCTTCGTCGATTCTGCCTACCGCTCTCTGAGCCGCTCTTTTGGCTCGGTGACAGGCTGATCGAAGGCGGGCTAGTTCAGTATTCCACCAGTAGTTCGGGATGGACGCCTCACGTGCTTTGGCGATGCATTGGACGACATGGGAAGCTCTTTCCTTAGAGGCGCCAGTTTTATTAGGTTGGTCTAACCACGCCTCTATGAAGGTCTGCTTATCCAGAGCTTTTGCGGACCAGCCTGACATCTTTCCCGGTTTCGGGCATGATGTTCTTCTGCCCCTTGACTCCATTCAAAGCCCAAAGAAGATTGCCCCGTGATCACTATGGGTGTAGTCCTTGCTAACGCACCAGGATATATTGTATAACGTGCGAGTGCAGTGCCGACGAAAGTTAGGTATACGATTGAGGCAGACCCCCCTTTCTGAAAGCTGTTTAGGTAACCTTCGTTGGCCAGACTTATATCCAAGTGTATAAAAGCATCTAATAGACTGCGGCCCCGCGTATTTGTCTCTCTGCTACCCTACTCACGGGCCCAAGCATTGAAGTCACCAGCAATCACCGTTAGACTACTACCTACTACTACCCTTGCATTAAGAACAAGACTGTTAAGTATTTCCTCGAATTCGGACAGGGCTATGCTTGGTGAAGCGTAACAGTTGTTCACGTATACCCTGTTTATTTTGGCCCACACAAAACCGCTGGCTGTCTGACACCCAGTATATTGTATGGTTTGTCAACTGTATGGCCATATCGCCGCTCTACCAGTCGACCACCGTGACTGTTTCTATAGGGTACGCTAATGATGGCAATTTCTACCTTGGAATCGTATATGGTCTGCTCTAGTAAATCCTGAGCGACCTTGCAATGTTATTGTTATTTGAATAAACCTCATTATTTCATTGAAGTCAGCGCCTCCCTAAATTCCGGGCATTTAGCACTTCTGGCAATGTGCCGGTAATCCTATCTCTCCCTACCTTCGCACAATAAGCATTTGGGGTCTCTACTACACTCTTTCTCTCCACACCTTCTGCATCGATCGGACCGATCAATGCCGCTGGTGCATACCTTCGCGAAGTGACCAAACGCGATGCACTTGAAGAACCTCTTTAGAGAAATTTGCTCTTTCAGACGGCAAACAACTCATCCGATTCGAGCTTTCCCGGTAAGTTCCTCCGACTTGAACTGTTCCATCAAGACAGTGCAAATTTCTCCTTTGGATGTCACTTCATTGAGATCCTTGCATTGTATGTAGACCTCATGTTTTGGGGTCCTTACTGTGACATTCTCCCCAAGTGGGTTCTTGACTTGAGTTCGGAAGTCATCAGTTTTGCTAAGCTGGATTTTTTCAACTCAAACATGAGGTCACCCTTCTGGGTCCTTCGAATCTTGCTGACATTTCCGCCTAGATCTTTTAGGTTGGAGCCAGCTATGACCTTTTTCGGTATCTCCGCATAGGACAAACTTCCATTGCTGGAGATAACAATTGCTTCTGGGCGAATTCTCACTTTTGGCTTTTTCTTCGCCTTTTTATTAATTACCTTGGTCCATCCACTGTTTTCATTCCCTTGGATTTTGGTGATCCGATTGCCGGAGCTCGCACTTGGGCGACCTGTTTCCTTTCTTCGGTGCTTTTGGTTCCGTTTTTCGGAACTGCTTGTATGGCCTTTTTCTATTCATATCTTTTTCCCGCAGTCTAAAGTGCCAGCTTCCGGTATTCCGACTCGTTAATATATTCAACCCGTTTTGGGCATCTCTTATTCCTGGCGTTGTTGGAGTTTTTCTCACACAGTAGGCACTTTCTGCGCTCGGAGTTCCCAGTGCAGTTCTCAACAGCACAGTTCAGGCATCTCGGAACTGCTATATGCATATATATCAAGGACATATCAAATTTTATTGGAAATCTTCTGTTTCATTGAACCTGAAGGTAATTTTCCATTCCGCTTACTAGTTCAATTGTGTTCCTCTAATATTTCAGAGGAACCCCATCCTTTGTTAGGTGCTCCTTTTCTCTTTGAATAATTGTAATTTTTTCGTCATGACTTAGGAAGCTTCCTTTTATGTGGGTGTAAATCTGTCCACATCTTATATTCTGTGGACAAGTACAATTCATCTTAACGAGATAATCTAATCTGAGTCAGTAAAACAAATCACCCTCTACACAGTGCAGGAGTGTAAATCCCACAAAGGCTTGATTAAAACTTGGTCCGCACAAATCTCCTTAACGATTTCTTTGCCCAGCTCGTTTTTTCAATCTCAATTACGGTTAATTCGAAATCCAGCCAGCACTCCTGTAACTAAAACAATCTTCAGCTAACGTAATGCCTTTTTATTACATTATTCTCTTCCAGTGACACCTCAACGACCTCGCCTGGAGCACGAAGGCGTCCATGTCCCGCCAGGACATAATGTGACAGTGGATTCTGGTGGAGTGGCGACCGTTAAATGCATTTCGCATTACGGTAATCCGCCAGCAACACTCAAGTGGTTTCTCGGTAAATTGCAATAAATGACTTTGTGGCAAGCAGCGCAGTAGTGCAACAAAACCGTAGGAAATAAGGACACAAGCGGTCGAGGTCGGATCGGGCATTATTATTAATTTGGCATCAGTGCAGCCATGCATTTTTAAATTATTATAAATTGAAGTCACGGAGGCCCGTACCAATGAGGAATGTGCATTACGGAGGGTAAATTCTACGTGATGCAACCCCATTGATAACTCACGGTGAGACCGAGTCAAGGACCTCGGAATTGGCAGGAAGATTAAAAGCGGCTTTTGTCCACACTCTCCTAGCGAGTTGCACTGCGCGCTGTCCTGACACTATGAGCACTTAATAAAATTGCAAATTCTGTTCTCATTTCTCGATTGACTGCTTTCAGGAGGACGTGAGATTCCAGCACTGGGGGCCCAGGTGAACGCCACGGAAGCGGACAACCCTCGCACATGGTCAGCGACGTCGGTGGTTCAAGTGAAGGCATCAAGAGAGCGACACGGTGAAATGCTACAATGTATCGCGTTCCACGAGTCTTACGCCACAAAATCGATGTCCGTGGAAGCTCGCATGGATATTAAGTGTAGGTAGACATTGCTTAGATGACTCCAGGTGCCTCCAGCACTGCACTATCCCCATCTACACATGTTAAAATGTTCTCCCTTTCGTTTTGCAATTTACATTTAGATGCACCGACCATCCGGTTACTGGGCGCCCCACAAATCGACCTCGAGGAAGGCAAGGACGTTCTTATCTTGCGATGCGAGGCGGACGCTAATCCGCCTGCAAGCATTGTTTGGAGGCGGTCAGGAAGGTCGGAAATTGCCAGTTTACAGGTGAGTTATTCAATGCGGTTAGATAGGGTGATGATGAGATATTTATTGGAGGAAGTGCTGAAAGGTGTTCAAGAAATCTATTCGACCATCTCCGCCTTGTTGCCTCAATCCTGCTTCACATCTTAATCCTGGAAGTTTTAAAATTATCGACTCAAACGTATCAAAAGCCTAAAAAACATACAGACCACTGGCCTGCTTCCAGCGCTTGTATAACTACTTTCTTTCGGCACGGAGGTGTGCAAACAAAACTGTAAAGCGGTGTACAAATTTAAACGAGTCCTGGATACGGGCCGTGGCACCCATCTCTATGCTGGTGCACGTCCTGGCGCTGAACTTTGCTATCTTATTTAGTTGTGGAGCGCCAACGCAATGCAGGTCAGACACCTCTATCCACTCAACTTAAACAACTAAAGTATCCCAGCTATAAAAAGAAATTGAAGATGAAAATTTAATTGCTTTCCAGGAAGATTTATCTAGTCGTAAGTTGAAGAATAGAAAGGGATCTGAGTTAAAGAGGTGTCCGCAAAAGATTTATAGGTGTGTACTCCTGGTAGGGATGAAGGACCTGCAGAGTTGATTATGTTAGGGTCGAATGTAAACTAACGTAATTACTCAATTAAAATTTTATGGTGTTTCAAGTGCAAAGCTCGTAAAAGGCTAGAGGTTGCAACATTTGAATTTATGTACAGGATTGCTTTTACTTTAAGCCGTTGTCCTATTAACTCTTTAAAGGAGAGTCCTTAGCGTGGAATTACATTTTTAATAGGATTATAATTCGGAAGATTGCTGTGAGGTTTCTAAATTGCAGATTGTGTGTAACAAATCTACTGAAGGGTGTTGACCGAAAACGAGGATTAAATGTTGAATCATGTCCTTTTCTTGATGATGTGGGCACATACTCGTATATTTAATCTTCGAAATTGTATCCACTTTAGTCTGATTGCAAGGAATGAATTGAGAGAAGAGTTCTTTTTCCTCTTCTTTAGCCTTTGTCCTGTAGTAGTAATGGGGTTGGTTTGAATTGAGGGAGTTCATAGTTGGAATGTGAGTGTACCTGCGACCGTTTGACAGCAAAAATTGAAATAGCATATTTAGGATTCCGCCACTTCAAGCTTTCATCTTAAGCAAGCGTTTCATTGCAACACAGTCAAGGATATTTTGTTCCTTTCTACTAAAGATTGGCCTCAAAAGAAAGGCTCTTCGTTCGTGTATATTAAATTAGAAGTGATGAAGATTCGTTGATAATTAGCGAAAATAATAAATTACCGAGATTGGAGTCCTGCAAAACACTCCAGAAAGGACAAATAAGAAGTCGTTAAAAGAGACCCGTCACAAATAATTGGAAAACCGAAAATGATGCAGGTGGAAACAACAATAGGGCACGAAGTCAATTTCGACGTTCATTGAGTTAAATACTTTTGAAAAGTTGGCACAAATGGTATGAATTCAAACTACGAGCTTAATTGATGAGGTCAATTAGGTTAGCAATGCGCGAACCTTAGTTGACAGAGCTGTTTTGCTCTTTGAAATTGATGTAATTAAAGTGAACGGTTAGGCTATGACTAATATTTCTTTTATAATTTTGTGGTAGAATAAAAGAAGTGATATGAGGCAATATTTCTCAGCAAGAAAGGTACACGTGCGTTTGGAAATTATTAGCTATTGTTTCGAAAGAATAGAGAGTGGGGATGAGAGGCGAAGACATGCCTAGTGTGGTGCTGATCAAGAAAGACCAGACTCAACCTTGGTGTCGATACTGTTTAAAGCAAACCGAACTAGGTGAAGCATAAGAAAAGGAGTGGTAGAATAGTATTAGCGGGCAATAACCCGAAACCTTCTGCAACATTACTTCAGGCCAGACCTATTCAGTGTAGGAGCACAACCTCGTGATTCAAGGAGTATCTTCTACCGTGACATCTCAACTCTCCTTTCGCCTTCAAAACACATTGAGGGTATCATGCCACTCTGTTTCACGTGTCCTAACTCTGCAGCATGGTATCTATTAGAGTGCTTGGTGACACTTGGCACGCCACCATCTGTAGAAGGAGAAGGTGCAGCAGGCATCAACCACCATGAGTTCTTGATTGTAGTCAGGTAAAACTAAAATATCCGCCTCCGTTGAGCAGCTGTGTTATGTAATAGCCAACCTAACCTTGTTTTCGATTGAACCATGGCCGCAGATTGTTTATGAGATATAAGGTCTATCTACTCATCGAATCTCTTTCCCCTCGATTGCTGCTATGCGCGAAGAATGCGGAATCGACGCCTTCCTTATTTCTCTCGCCTTTTTTGAGGCTCATCAGCATGTAGAGCGATCGGACGCTTATCATTATTGTTGTCGGCTATAAGACAGTACGATAGGCGGATGTCTCTTACTGTTGCGGTAAGCGCTTGTGGCACATTTCCTTACTGAGGATGCTGTCCCATACTTCGGGACCGTAAAGCAGCACGGGTTGATTAAGGATGGATGATAAAGGACCGACATTGGACATTCCAATGTCGGAGGTCCAGATTGCAAATATTCTGGCTGCACCTTTGTCCACCGTATTGCGAATCTATTCGCTGAGGGTTATCTTCGTATCTATCATGAAGTCGAGGTCTTTCACTATGGATTCATGGAGCTGAATAGGGAGGACTGTGGGAAACCTCTCCTTATTCAAAATGACCATTTCGGTTTCCTCCAGAGCTCGAAAGAATCTATGCTCGGTCATCCATCTGCTGGCTCGTCGCGCCAACCTTTTGCGACTCATCAGGTATCTCGAGTTGTAGCAGAGTATCGTAAAAGGCGTCCGGGTCAGGGATAGACCCCTAAGCCGCACCTATTTCAATCTTTATTTTGCGCCGTTCTTTCCGGGTTTCATAGAATAGGATACCTTTTAGTAAATGGTGCCTCAGTATTTGCAAAAGGAAACGTTGAATATGGAAATGAGTTTCCAGCGCCTCTTACATCAAGCAACATGCAAAGCAGCCCTTGCCGACGATGGCATGCGTTTTAGCCATTGTCATCGATTAGAACACTTTCTCAATTGGATCGCTTACAGATCGTCCCGCTCTAAGACCATATTGCAACTCATTTACCTCAGACAATCTTGCTTTAATGATCTTCTAAGGCAGCTTCCTCACAAGTCCAGCTTATACCTGGATAGTTTTAGTACTTCGCTGGAAATATTGCTTTTCTGTCCTTTACGGGTAAGACCGCCTCTTACAGTTGCTTTACAGTTAAAGGTGGGCATTCCTCAGTATCCCCTCCCTTATTGACAGCTTCTCCACGGAACGAGTGGACAGAAAAAAGTGCCTGCAAGATTTCTTTTATCCATGCAACAGGTTGATAGTCTGGTACCGACTATTTGACCCTGCCCCATTGACCCTACTAGCGGCATTCCAGCAACGTGTTTTCTGCTTCTTGACTTCGCAACGGAGTTCTTTTGCCCTTCCTTGTATTCTGCGGATCTAAGGGTCACTTCATCTGTTTCCCCTGCATGCTGTGCAACCTACTGGAAGCAATTCTAGCCATCCACCAGTACACGGGTATTTTCTATTGGCAGAATCTACTTTTAGATACCGATGCTGCGGTGGTTAGGCTCATTGTTGAATGCAGTCACGATTCAGCCGCAGTTCTTCTGTCTGTGTCTAGGTTTTGTGGCTTATTTCCATTCTTGACAGGGCTTCGACCAATTTACTAACGATAATTTTACCTATATTCCACCCGGCAGGTGACTGCCGGGCATCAGAACATTGGAAGGAGCTGTCTGTCACTTCGCGTCCCTGCATAGTTGATACTAAGGATTTCCTAGCAAAGTTTATGTTAGGCATGTCGGAATGCTACCCATATTTGCACCCTGTGAGTTGGCGATTAAGAATACGCTCAAAGTCTTCTTTACTTTCCATAAAAGAGGACTAAAAAAGATGTGGGGTAGTAACTTGCAAATTTCGAAACTTAACTGCTATCGCACCGTTAACAGCTACAACCTTTGGCTATCGAAAACGCACTGTGATTTGATTCTGGAATGGTCTCACACTCGTCGAAAATTGTAGTGAGGATCCCTGCAATTTTCGCTTCGTCCAACTCGAGCGAGAATTCCAGTCATATAAACTGGACATTCCAGATCTAAGCGAAGTAAGATGGTGGGACTCAAGAGAATTTTCTCTCCCGCTTTTGTACTTTGGAAAACCGAATAAAAGTTGTTTCTGGCGGCTAATGTTCTCTTGACCTGGGAGCCTGCCCTCTGTCTTATATGCGGACTATGATTGCTTTCTGGAATGTGCGCATGCTCCTCGACAACGGTAGAGAAGGTCCTCGAATGTTCGCTTTATTCAATATACACGGGAATTCCAGCCATATAAGCTGGACATTCTGGGCCTAAGGGAAGTAAGATGAACGAAGAGATAGAGCGTACTCCTCTCCCTCTTCTGACTATGTGATTTTGTACTTTGGAAAGACAAGTGGTAACAGACCCCAATCCAGTGTTCGGTGGCTCCTCGCCGCGTCTCACACGGTCGGGCGCTGTGACCCTCTAAGTTCAAAATCGGCCGCTTGTACGACCCAGTTATCGCTCGACAGTGGTAGAGGTATCTTGCTAATTGAGCGGCAGACCTACTGAGTACTGCGCCTGAGGATATCGATCAGCATTGAACCTCTATCAAAAGTGCTCTTTTTTCGGGTGCTACACAGGTCGTTGGCCACGTCCCAAAGGTCTAGCTGACTGTGGAGTCGTGAAAATGGATCGATGAACTTAAGGGGTTGAAAGCTCCACTGGCCGCTAGAGTTGACATACCTGTTGGTTCTCCCAGGCTTCCTTTTTCCGTCTGTGAAGTCGCTTCTCCGCTCGCCGGAGTTCGTCATAAGTTTCCGAGTGCTCGCGTCCTTTGAGAATGCAACATTACTCGGCAGTGCGACATTCCTCGCTTCCGTTACCAGCTTACATTCATCGTCAAACCAGCCATTCCGATACTTTTTGCGCCTGGGGCCAAATATGTTTGTGGCCGTATCAATAATAACGTTCTTCAGGTGGTTGTGAAAAACATTTGTTGATGCTTCATCTCAAGGATCTCTGTTGACTGCGGTTATTGAAGTACCACGCCAACGAGATAGTGATCCGAGTCTATATTGGCCCCCCATATGTTCTTATACTCAGCAAGCCTGGGAGGTGGCGGCGTTCGGTCTATACGTGGTCAATTTGGTTGAAAGTGGTCTCGTCTGGAAACGCCCACGTATGTTTGTTTGCCGTCTTCCGCGCAAACCAGGTACTCCCAACAACCATTTCGTGTGACACTGCTAATTGGATAATCCGCAGTCCGTTATCATTTGCATTTTTATGTGAGCTATGGGAGCCAGCGTATCGCCTGAATACACTCGAGCGTTCACTCTACTGCCTCATAGAAGGTATCCTTTTCCGACTCTGCAGTCTCCTCTATAGGGGCATGAACGCTAAAAAGGCTTATATTTCTAAATTTGCCTCGCAAACGGAGAGTGCATTAGCCGTTCGCTTATGTTTTCAAAGCCAATGACAGCAGGTTTCATTTTTCGGCTGACTAAGAAACCTACTCCGAGCACATGGTTTACTGGATAGCCGCTATAATATATAGTGTAGCTACTCTTCTGCAGGAAACCGGTCCGTGTCCAAAGCATCTTCTGTAACGCTGTTACATCAGCCCTATATTGGCCCAGGGTATTGGCTAACTGCTTGGCAACTTCATCTCTGTACAGGGAGTGAACCTTCCTTGAGGAAACGCGCAAATCGTTATTCCTTTGTCGTTGCTGGGTTCGTCGTTGTGTTATCAGTGTGTTATCCTGTAGGTATGTCAGCTCTACCCCACCCTCAATCTGGAGGAGCAGTTGGTACAATTTGTCCCGTTTTTAGGCGCGGGAGACTTGCCTTCATGTTCAAATAGAGCTGCTGACGAGCCCCATCCCACCTTCCACAAAAAAAAAGTGTGGTGGGCGTCGTCCACAACTCCATTGCAAAATACACAATCCGGAGAACGCGTCTTTCCAATCTTGTGCAGATAAGATTGAAAACCTCCATGCCCACTTAAAAATTGGGTAAGGAAAAAGTCAGTCTCAGCATGCCGATGAGCCGCGCAGTTCGTCTGCCTCTAGTTTCATTTTGCCAAGAGAGCTGCCCGTCTTTGTACTTGCGCGAGACGCTTACGATTACGTCCTTGTTAAGAGCGTCAGCCCATACCTCTGCGCCGTAGAACAGGACAGACTGCGTTGAACTCATCCGAAGACGTCACCTGCTAGACGTAGGAACCCCAATGTTTGCCATCAGCCTACTTAACGTCGAAACTTCAGCTGCAGCCTTGTTCATTGCTGTTTTGATTTGCTCAAAAAGCTCATCTTTGAGTCAAGAGTCAGCCCGAGGTACTTTACCGCTGGTTTTGACTTGATTGTGACTCGTCGAACAAGGGGTCGGAATTCTCTTTCTACTTCGTTTTTTTCCAGTGCAAGGTTGAAACCATGAGTAGTCGTCCATCCGTTTACCCATCGCATCAATATGCCGAGTCTGCTTTGCGCCTGTTCGACAGTGCGTCCAGCAACAAGCCCCGTGGCATCATCCGCACAGTCGACCAGGTGTGACTTTCCTGGCATGTCAAGTTTAAGTAGGCTATCATAGGCAGCGTTCTAGAGGTCCGGCCCTAGGATGGATCCCTATGCTACCCCGGACGTAACCTCCATCCTCCTCTAACTCTCTAGTGTTTAATAGAACAGGAACGGTTCCTCAGATAGTCCCTCGATATCCGTTAGAGATAGTTCGGCAGGTGGAAAGTATTGTCTACTGTGCCTAGCATGTCTTTCCATCTTACGGAATTAAAGGCGTTTCTGGCGTGAAGCGTTACGAGTTCGCGGGTTATGTGATCCGCCCGTCGAATAGTAGCCACGACTTGCATGATAGCATCAACTGTGGATCTGCTCTAAAACCAAACTGCCGGGGAGATAAATCTCTCCCAGGTCTACTTCTGATGAGCTTTTCGAGCACTTTTCCAGCAGTGTCGAGCATACATGGTGGGCGGTATGAAGACGGCAACTCGGGGTCGCCTTTCCCTTTGTGGATTAACGCAAGCCTCGCCACCTTCCAATGAGCAGGAAAAGTGCCCTCTTTTAGGCAAGCATTGAATGCGTCGAGGAGTAAGTCTGGCCGGTGTTGGAGTACCAGTTTGTATACCTCTGTTGGAATACAATCGGGTCCTGCCGCCTTCTTGCTTTTCATAGAGGAGATTGCTTGTTGCAACTCTTTTATAGAGAAAAATGGACAGTCCTTTGCGCTCTCCGCGCCGACGTCATCATCCCATACGGGGTGTGAGGGAATAGTGCTCATACAATGTGGTCCATTTACTCGGCCTTAAATGAACAGGGTTTCGGCACGGCCTCGATTTTTCTAGTTACCAGTTTGTAACCAAGTCGCCACCGGTCCCCATTTCCCTCGTCGATCAGATCCTGCCAGCAGCGAGCCTTGCTCTTGTTTATTACGCTGCGGAGTCTCCTTTTGGCTGATTTATACTATGGTACATGCCTCCTGCCGGTCGCTTAGACGTTATGTTAAGCGGCGGAGCCTGTGGCACTCCTTCCGGAGCTCTGCGATTTCCACTATCCATCAATATATTGAAGGATTGCCATATCTCGATGCTCTCCTAGACATGGAGATTTCGCAGGCCGTCGTTATCAGGTTCATAACTGAATTTACGACAGTGTCGGCTGCAGCGGCAACGCCCCCAGGAGTACCCTCAAGCGCGACCCCACCTGTTCCAAGAATTTCGACAAATCTCTCGGTGTTCACTTTCGCAACGTTCAATGCACCAAAAGAGTGGCGCACACCGAGAGTTGGTGTGCACCACTTCGAAGGTAATGTATTGATGATCGCTTGCCGAGCAGTCTTCCAGAACTCCAGCAGCACAAATGATTTCGACGCGAAGGTTACGTCTGGAATGCTTCCCTCGTAGTCTGGGCGACGGAGCGTTGGGGTGGATCCGTTTTTTAGAACTATCAGTTCTGTTGTCGTCGCTATCTCCAGAATTGGTTTCCCTCTGAAGTCTGTGTGAGGCATGCCCCATTCAAGTGCCCTAGCATTGAAGTCACCCCCGACCAGGATCCGCTTATCTGTGCCTAAGATAGCGTCCTTCAAAACATCAAGCCTGCGTCGAAAGTCCGGCATCGTCTCATACGGCGTAAGATAGACACTAAAAAACGTTATTCCTGAACATCGGTCCTCTCGGCCTTGGGTAAGAACTTTAAGGAGGGCCCCGTCCCATACCCAGATGGCAGCGGTACCTGATATGTCAGGGTGCCATGAAACTGGGTCCTTGTTTCGGTACTGTTCACTGATGAGTACTAGATCAGCTTTGGTCTCCGCAGCGAACTGCGCTAGCAACTCGTGAGCGGTTGCACTCCGGTGCATATTGATTTGGGAATATCCTTGCGGTTGATTGTTATTCCCACTTATTTCGCTACTATCCCCGATGGAGATTTAGCAAAAAGAAAACATATAGAAAATACTGAGGCTTGATTGGAGATATCTGGAGTGAGTGAGTGACGATTACCATTACACCATAATTTTCAAACCGGCCATCAAAGACTTGGAAGTGTCGATAGATGCGATGCTCATCTATAAGCAATACGCGCCATATGATTGCGACAGAGCATGGATGGCAAGTACAGCTCTGGTGAAGGTAGTGTCCAATGTAGCAGGGCCGCAGCATACTTGCAGGCTGTTTATATATTATTTGGAGAAAGGTATTTCAGGGTTTATCACATGAACTCGGTGCAGTGTATAAAAGGGCAATCTCAAGCATGATATGGATATGCAATTTGCAGTCCATCTCTCGATTATAGCAGGCAAAGTGCGTCGAAGGAGACCATAGCCTTGGGACCGATCGATAAACGTTTGTGGTTACGCAGGCTGATCCTTATCATCAAGGAATGATTGGCGAGACCACATGGGGAAAATCATTCTAACACAGTTTCTAATGTGGAGGATATTGTCAATATCTGTACGGGCTTAAATTGATTATTCAAACTACAACGGAGTCCCAGAGGACCCAGAGCACTTAATCTTCCACAGCCAAGATTCGTGGAAGAAAGGATAAACCTAAAAGAAACTAGTAGATATGCTTGTACCAGGGAAACAGTAGAGAATACTAGCACATCAGGACGATTCGATCAATTCCCTTACTGGTCGAACATAGCGCTGAACAGTATTTCTTCGTCGGGTCCCTATATCCTGTTTCTTCCAGGATAACTATTGCCCGAAGGAAGGAACACTCGCAAAGGACGCTAAATGGCTTCAATCTTGAAAGACGGGGTCGTGGTGGCTCCATTTCCTAAAATTGAGTTCTTTTTCTATACAAAAGAAGCTTACCTGCTTTTATGGGGATGTCCCCCCTATTCATTTCTTCGTTCGTTTGTTAACGTCAAAATGAAAACGAGTTCTTAAATTTTCAATTTTACACTTTAATTTATACCATCAAAATTATAATCCATATTACATCATTTGATTTTATACATGACATCTACTGATTGCGACTTACGTATAGAAATAAAACAAATAACATCAAAAATATCATATTCAACATTTTCTCGAATTTCCCGTCTAAACTTCGAAAATAGGTGGTTTGCCAAAAGAAAATTTTGAAACGTTTCTTTTCTGTCCTTTCCACAACAACACCGGAATACCGTTCATCTTATCTTGCTTTTTCTTTTTACTTGTCCTGGGATGTTGAAGAGTTAAAAATTGTGGGGCGATCATGACGGGCATGTGATGCACC
The DNA here is from genome assembly GCF_905115235.1 of Hermetia illucens. Classification (NCBI taxonomy): domain Eukaryota; kingdom Metazoa; phylum Arthropoda; class Insecta; order Diptera; family Stratiomyidae; genus Hermetia; species Hermetia illucens. The sequence continues at coordinate 16,035,930 of NC_051854.1, forward strand.
GGCACTCCCATCCGTGGAGGTAACAGGTGCGGACCAGGAGATGGACCAGCACCTCCATTAGCAGCGTAAGCGCGAACCATAAATCATACTTCCCGGTGGTGGTGCATGCAAGCCTGGTCGTTGAAGGGAATTCGCATGAATTGGTTTCCGACGAATTAAGGTTCCCGATAAGCTTTGACTCCCAGAATGCTTCATTCACTTTTTATCCTTCTTCTTTTTGGTTTCATCCTTTGGTGGTGGTGGGACTGGAATCGGAGCACTGAATTGACGTGCTCGTGTTGGTCGGCCCAATGTTGAAGATTCTCCCGAGAAAACTTCGTAATGATTTTCTGAGCTGATTCCGTCGAGGAGATGCTCTTGTGATCCGTTCCATACTTTGTGATTTTCGTCTCCATTGTATATTGATCCTTCCCCGTCGTCGACTACATTTAGGTCTGCGCTGCTGGCGTACACTGAAAAGAAGAGAAGACATTGTGAGATTTGATAGACAATTTTTTAGTTACGAAGATAAAATGCATTCATATTTAAAAAATTTTATAGCTAAGAGTCAAATGCCATCACTTGCGAAGAAAGTAAAGTGAGAGGCCAGGTCCGGTGTGCTGGAAGAACGTTTGGTTTCTTAGTGCAAGAACTATATGCCGAGAAATTCAATACGGGCGACAGGACGGGAGAGGGAAGAAGGGATGGGGATAGGAGACAGTTCACAGGTCATAGGGCAGGAAACGAAGAGCAAGAGATAATCGCTTTGTCGTCTGTCCTTTCTCGTTTGCTCCCTGCTCTTTTCACCTGCCCCCTTCTCTTGTGTGCTGCTGCCCTCTGTTCTCCATTCCATCTTCTTTGTCCCTTATCATGCGTTAACTCTGCCAGTACAGGGGACAGAAGGCAGAGCAGAGAGGACAGAGGTTATGGAACGGGACACAATCCCTTTGTCTTCCGTCTTATGCTGCGTGCACTTCTCCGTCGTCTGTTGCCCCAATTCATTGTCCCTTGTCGATTGTTCCCGTCCGGTTTTACCTATTCCCCTCCTTTTCTTTATGCCCGTCGACATCTGTTCCGTCCGTTCACCGTGTTTGCTGGCCCCTGTCCCTTGTCTCCTTCTACCGCTACCTCTGTTGTACTTTCTCTTTGTCATCTGTGCTCTGAAGTGTGTCTATTTCACACTTGTGTATCTTCTCTTGTGTGCCCCTTCTAGAGAAGGCAGGAAACATATGACATCGGGGATCAACGGAAAGTGGACAGGAGGCAGTGGGAGAGGGGAAACAAAGGACTTCTCTCTTCTCTGTCTTCCCTCTTTCTTCTGTTTTCTCTCTTTCTTCTGCCTTCTCTCTTTCTTCTTTCTTCTCTCTTTCTTCTTTCTTCTGTCTTCTCTCTTTCTTCTGTCCTCTCTCTTTCTTCTGTCTTCTCTCTCTTCTGTCTTCTCTCTTTCTTCTATCTTCTCTCTTTCTTCTGTCTTCTCTCTTTCTTCTGCCTTCTCTGTTTCTTCTGTCGTCTCTCTTTCTTCTGTCTTTTACCCTTCTTCTGTCTTCTCTCTTTCTTCTGTCTTCTCTCTTCTTCGTCTCTCTTTCTTCTGTCTTCTCTCTTTCGTCCGTCTTCTCTCTTTCTTCTGCCTTCTCTCTTTCTTCTGTCTTCTCCCTTTCTTCTGTCTTCTCGCTTCGTTCTGTCTTCTCTTTTTCTTCTGTCGCCTCTCTTTCTTCTGTCTTCTCTTTTTTTTCTGTCTTCTCCCTTTTTTCTGTCCTTTCTCTTTCTTTTGCCTTCTCTCTTCTGGCTTCTCTCTTTCAACTGCCGTCTCCCTTTCTTTTGTCTTCTCTCTTTCTTCTGTCTTCTCTCTTTCTTCTGCCTTCTCTGTTTCTTCTGTCTTCTCCCTTTCTTCTGTCTTCCCTCTTTCTTCAGTCTTCTCTCTTTCTTCTACCTTCAGTCTCTCCTCTATCTTTAGTCTCTGTTCTATCTTCAGTCTCTCTTCTATCTTCTGTTTCTTCTGCCTTGCCTGTTTTTCCTCTCTTCTCTCTTTCTTCTCGCTTCTCCCCTTCTTCTGTCTTCTCTCTTTCTTCTCCCTTCTCCTTTTTTTTCTCTCTTCTATCTTCTATCCTCTTTTACCTGCCTCTACCTTCTTCTTCCTTCTTCTACGTTCTTCTATTTTCTTCTACTATCTTCTCCTTCTACTATCTTCTCCTTCTTCTATCTTCTTCTATCTTCTTCTATCTTCTTCTATCTTCTTCTATCTTCTTCTATCTTCTTCTATCTTCTTCTATCTTCTTCTATCTTCTTCTATCTTCTTCTATCTTCTTCTATCTTCTTCTATCTTCTTCTATCTTCTTCTATCTTCTTCAATCTTCTTCCATCTTCTTCTATCTCCTTCGATTTTCTTCTTCTTTTTCTATCCTCTTCTATCCTCTTCTATCTTCTTTCCTCTTCCTCTTCTATCTTCTTCTTCTTCTATCTTCTTCTATCTTCTATCTTCTATCTTCTATCTTCTATCTTCTATCTTCTATCTTCTATCTTCTATCTTCTATCTTCTATCTTCTATCTTCTATCTTCTATCTTCTATCTTCTATCTTCTATCTTCTATCTTCTATCTTCTATCTTCTATCTTCTATCTTCTATCTTCTATCTTCTATCTTCTATCTTCTATCTTCTATCTTCTATCTTCTATCTTCTATCTTCTATCTTCTATCTTCTATCTTCTATCTTCTATCTTCTATCTTCTATCTTCTATCTTCTATCTTCTATCTTCTATCTTCTATCTTCTATCTTCTATCTTCTATCTTCTATCTTCTATCTTCTATCTTCTATCTTCTATCTTCTATCTTCTATCTTCTATCTTCTATCTCCTAGCTTCTATCTTCTATCTTCTATCTTCTATCTTCTATCTTCTATCTCCTAGCTTCTATTTTCTATCTTCTATCTTCTATCTTCTATCTTCTTCTATCTTCTTCTATCTTCTTCTATCTTCTTCTATCTTCTTCTATCTTCTTCTATCTTCTTCTATCTTCTTCTATCTTCTTCTATCTTCTTCTATCTTCTTCTATCTTCTTCTATCTTCTTCTATCTTCTTCTATCTTCTTCTATCTTCTTCTATCTTCTTCTATCTTCTTCTATCTTCTTCTATCTTCTTCTATCTTCTTCTATCTTCTTCTATCTTCTTCTATCTTCTTCTATCTTCTTCTATCTTCTTCTATCTTCTTCTATCTTCTTCTATCTTCTTCTATCTTCTTCTATCTTCTTCTATCTTCTTCTATCTTCTTCTATCTTCTTCTATCTTCTTCAATCTTCTTCCATCTTCTTCTATCTCCTTCGATTTTCTTCTTCTTTTTCTATCCTCTTCTATCTTCTTTCCTCTTCCTCTTCTATCTTCTTCTTCTTCTATCTTCTTCTATCTTCTATCTTCTATCTTCTATCTTCTATCTTCTATCTTCTATCTTCTATCTTCTATCTTCTATCTTCTATCTTCTATCTTCTATCTTCTATCTTCTATCTTCTATCTTCTATCTTCTATCTTCTATCTTCTATCTTCTATCTTCTATCTTCTATCTTCTATCTTCTATCTTCTATCTTCTATCTTCTATCTTCTATCTTCTATCTTCTATCTTCTATCTTCTATCTTCTATCTTCTATCTTCTATCTTCTATCTTCTATCTTCTATCTTCTATCTTCTATCTTCTATCTTCTATCTTCTATCTTCTATCTTCTATCTTCTATCTTCTATCTTCTATCTCCTAGCTTCTATCTTCTATCTTCTATCTCCTAGCTTCTATCTTCTATCTTCTATCTTCTATCTTCTATCTTCTATCTTCTATCTTCTATCTTCTTCTATCTTCTTCTATCTTCTTCTATCTTCTTCTATCTTCTTCTATCTTCTTCTATCTTCTTCTATCTTCTTCTATCTTCTTCTATCTTCTTCTATCTTCTTCTATCTTCTTCTATCTTCTTCTATCTTCTTCTATCTTCTTCTATCTTCTTCTATCTTCTTCTATCTTCTTCTATCTTCTTCTATCTTCTTCTATCTTCTTCTATCTTCTTCTATCTTCTTCTATCTTCTTCTATCTTCTTCTATCTTCTTCTATCTTCTTCTATAGATAGAAGAAGACAGAAGAAGATAGAAGAAGAAGAAGGAGGGAAAGAGAAGAAAGAAGAAGAAGAATATAGAAGAAGAAGATAGTAGAAGAAGAAGAAGAAAGAAGAAAGAAGAAAGAAGAGAGAAGAGATAGAAGAAGATAGACGAAGATAGAGGAAGAAGAAGAAGAAAGAAGAAAGAAGAGGGAAGAGATAGAAGAAGATAGACGAAGATAGAGGAAGAAGAAGATAGAAGAAGAAGAAGAAAAGGAAGATAGAAGAAGATAGAAGATAGAAGATAGAAGATAGAAGATAGAAGATAGAAGATAGAAGATAGAAGATAGAAGATAGAAGATAGAAGATAGAAGATAGAAGATAGAAGATAGAAGATAGAAGATAGAAGATAGAAGATAGAAGATAGAAGATAGAAGATAGAAGATAGAAGATAGAAGATAGAAGATAGAAGATAGAAGATAGAAGATAGAAGATAGAAGATAGAAGATAGAAGATAGAAGATAGAAGATAGAAGATAGAAGATAGAAGATAGAAGATAGAAGATAGAAGATAGAAGATAAAATAAAGAGCACAGAGAAAAGAGAAAAGAGGACAGACAAAAGAGAAAAGGGGAAAGAGAAAAGAGATAAGGGAAAAGAGGACAAAGAAAAGAGAAAAGAGAAAAGAGAAAGGAGGACAGAAAAAAGAGAAAAGGGAAAAGAGGGCAGAGAAAAAAGGGAAGAGAAAAGAGGACAGAGAAAATATAAAAGAGGAAAGAGGAAAGAGAAAAGAGAAAAGTGGACAGAGTAAAGAGTACAGAGAAAAGAGAAAAGTGAAAGGAGGAAAGACTACAGAGGAAAGAGTACAGAGAAAAGAGAAAATAGAAAAAGAAAAGAGAACAGAGAGCAGAGAGCAGAGAACAGAGATAAGAGAAAAAAGAAAAGAGAAAAGAGAGAAGAGAGAAGAGAGAAGAGAAAAGAGAGGAAAGGAGCGCAGAGGACGAAACCCAGAGGACGGAGGCAGAGGGACAGAGGACAACGGGCAGAGGACAGAGCTTAAAAGAGAGATGGTAGAAGGTGGAGGTCAGACGGCAGAGCTTAGAAGACAGAGGATGGAAGGCAAAGGACAGAGATTATAATTCAAAGAACACAGAAAAGAGTACAGAGGGCAGAAGGCGTTCAATAGAGGATAAACATAGAATAGAGAGGACAAAGGTCAGAGAACAAATTACAGAGGACAATGGACTGATTACAGACAGATCTGCTTTCCCAGAAGATGGAAATAATGGTTAATATTCCAAAGAGTTATTTTGAGTGTGACAATTGGGGAGGCGTACTCCCTGTCGTCGCAAAGACAACAGCTAAGATAATCCTAGAACGCATCAAAGGACATCTCGAAAGCTTGATCGACAATGAGCACGCTGGTTTCCGCTCCGGATCCTCCTGCATTGACCTCATCAACAACCTACAGATGATTTAGGAACAGCACGCGGAGTTCAGATCTTCGCTTCGCCTACTCTTCATCGATTTCTAAAATCTACACAGAAGGTGCATTCCGGAAAAATTAATAGCTATTATCAGAGATATGATGGTGTAAGGTGTCACGTGCTCCTTCGACGATTGCGAGGTCGAAAGCGGGGGACCGGGTTGCATTTTGTCACCGATATTATTTCTTCTTATTATCGGTGGCGTTCTTCATGCTGCCTTGTCTGGAAAACATGGGCGACCATTCTTATCAGGTTTATGGTCCTTGATCCAATGGCTATGGGTTCGGTGAGGTAATTAGAGTAGGACCGAAGATAATCATTAACGAAACCAAGGCTTGCACTTTGACGGGTCAGCGCACTATCCCTATCTGGACTAATGGACAAAGTATCGAAGGCCTGGATCAATTTTTATATCTAAGAAACGTGGTTTCTGCCCACGGTGGCTAGTTCTAATTTCGTCGCCACGTAGCCCTGACACCTGCATGCATTGTGATCGGAAAACGAAAGTAGCAGTGGGTAGATTATGAATTGCCTTACTCGCTATGCCATGCAGTCTAATCCTCTGCCCCAAGATGTCCGGCGAATGGGTCGTTCCAGGGGCACTTGGCGCAAAGCAGTAGAGAAAGAGTGCTGTCGTCTCAAGAAATCGTGGGGGATTTCAGATAACCGCGGACCATGGCACCTAGGTGTTAATCGTAATCATATATATATCATCGCCCATCGCGGAAATCCTCCCGGTTCCAACATTTCCCGGAGATCAGCAAACTATTATCTCTCTATATCTCCCAATGCAATGGTCAGGAATACCTACGTGTACGTATTCCTATGAAGCAGACCAGCTTCATTGAGATCTCCTTTAGTCGCATCGGTCTTGGCCTTGCGAGAAGTGTGGAGGACTGAATCAAACACACCTTTCACGCATTACGACTGATCGAAAAGTGTACCGCATCCAGGAGGGTTACCAGTTTGCTCTTACTTTCCGCCGAGGATTCTGCTTCCTTGGGTTCGATTTCTATGATCGTTACCACACCTGGTGGTGAAGAGGTTACACTTGCAGCATACACGTTACAAGCTTCCCTTTCTTACGCTTTTCTTGGTATGTCGCAAGCGGTAAGCTTACGGCAGCAAAGACAAGCACAAAGGCGAACACAAGGTATGCATGACGACCGGGATTCGAACTCAGAGCAACGAGATTGAGAGCCTAACAGTTAACTCTCCATTGTGCCTTTTTGAGCCGGACCGAATGGGTAACTAGTATTTCTACAAGAACTAGTTATCTATTTTGCTCGATGAGCTACTTCCTTTGCAGGAGAACTGCCACGTCAGTGACGGAATATATTCTTTGCTCTTCTGAGTAAATCTGAGCGAACGTGGTGGAGGTGCAAACCATTGGGGTCTCGTAAAAGGTTGTTCGGGAACGAAACTGTCTTAATGAGGTACCGAAAATAGAATAGAAAGAGTAATTACATCAGCCTAAATTAGATTTTCAACTGAATACTTTTCGTACCTAGATCAATCTGAATGGGCCTTGTTGCCAGTGATTTCTATAAACTCCGCACTTATCTCCGCTCCTTAAAATCTGATCTGCTGGGTTACTTCTATTTATTCCTGTATCTTGTGGACCATTTAACATTTTAATTGCTTGTGAAATAAAAAAATTCAAATTTCCTCTCCATTTTATTCAATATTTCTTATATGTTTCCAACGTGAGCATGAACGGTTATTTATATTCCAAGTGGAGCCATGTTTTCCCATTTAACGCTGACCTAAATCTCCATTCAAGGAGAACAAACAAACATTTATGCAATTCATAAACTTTCCTTCCATCTGTTCAGATGGAGAAAATAAATTTCTCATTTTTTAATTCAATTAAAAATCCTACGGGGATCTGTACAAGAGGATGTAGCAGAATCAAGCAGGTTGAGAAAGGAGGAAAGGACCAACAAGAACATCATTCAATTAACTGTACACTTGTACATTTTTATCACCTAAGAAACTTGCTCCTGGAGGATGCTGTCATTGGCCGTATTTGCCCAGCTTCGTCCTGATATTTTCTTGACTTCTCAGCCGGTGAATTATGTCAATTTGCATAAAACATCATTACCGTATCATCATAAACTTTTTATTGCTCTTTTACTGTTTGTACAGATAAAACTTCGGTTTCGTACGTCCAGTGAATTTCCTACTTTGCCGAGAACTCAGTCAAGGATGTGAAGGTGAAGTCACTTGACTGTCTTGTAAAAAAGGTGGGATTTAATGAGGATATTTCCACTGGAGAAATGATGTTTAATAGCTACGTGATTGAGTTATCATTAACTCAGATTACTTGGGAGTTTTATTTCTTAATTAGGTTTTCCCTGAATTACTTTGTAGATGAGAGGCTTCGGCGACTAATTAGACAAAAGCAAGAAGTCTCAAACAAGAAAGTTTGCCACGGTACCAGGACGCAAATATTTACAAGTTCTTCCTGGCTTTGAAGGGACCCAACTAGCTATTGTCTAAAACTTGCTTCAACTCCAAATGACTTGAAACTACTAATCCCGACTGTCCTCATTCACCTTTTCAACTTTTTCGCTGATAAGAAAAGGAAATTAGGTGCCGAAACAAATAAACTCAGCAGAATTATCCTTGATAAACTACCAGTTCATCATCTTCTTCTTCTGTTGGATCGCAATCTACTTCTTCCAGCTGTTTATTACTGTTCGTACTTCCTTATTATATTTTTTTTTGTGAAATTTGTGTTATTCTTACTTGCAGGAATCCTTACAACTTCGTCCAGTTAGTCGAGGTGATGCTGGTCTGTATACATGTCAAGCACAAAATACCGTTGGAACTTCAGAGCAACTTTCTGTCGAAGTTGATGTTAAGTGTGAGTATTTATCGCATCTAGAGTAAGACCACGGGTAAGAAGGGAGAATAGATACGTTCGTCCATAGATATGTTAGATGAAGATACTTTCAGGACTGGAGGAGCTCTGCATCTGGCTCCTTCAGGACTTGGTGTTTGAAGTGATAATCAACAGTAGTTGGAGGTTTATTTGTATTTATTTTATTCCTTCAGATCCGCCCAGAATAAATATTGCCGGTCCAGACTTGCTAACGACTGCACCATTATATAGTCCAGCTGCATTCATTTGCGATGCTGATGGGAATCCACCACCGACGTTCAAATGGTTTCAGAGGTGAGGAAAATTTATTCTTACTTTTTATCTTTAATGTATTATAGATGAGAGTAATGCTTATCGCTTGCAATAGGTTGACAGACATTATTTTATATAATCACGCATTCATACTTTTTTAGGACTTGAAATGGGAGCATTAACCTTAGGGACGTTTACTATCCAATTTGTTCAGCTTAAGTGCAAATAATATCTTTGATTTAAATGGGGTAGGTGGTGAGACTTTACTAAGTATGTCTAGCATTAGTCAGGGCACCTGTTCATATCTGACAGTATAGAAGATGAGCCATATAAAATGAGTATTCCCCCAAGTAGCGAGGAGCACACCGCCTCAGAAGGAAGGGCCAACTCCGAAAATCGCGGAAAAAAAAATCATCTAAATCTCATTGCAAAATTAGTAGACATCAGGCGCTATAAAATGACAGTCTTAAACAGATCTCATCAAACGGTTACAGTGGGCAACACGGAGAACAATACTGACGAACAAATGGAAACTGGTCTCCCATCTAATCAGCAGCCACGCTCAACAACGCTTAACTTCGGAGGGGAGACGATTTTTTTGTTAAATCACTTGTGGCGGAGATCACTCCGCTATATCAACTATCAACTTAATACTCGCTTCACAGCTCCGTAAACGACGGGGGGGGGGTCTATCAGAAGTGCAGCAACATCACTTGACATTGTACCACCTCTTACCAGGCGCATTTTTCTAGCAGACACAGACGAAAAGTTTTAGTCCTCCCCGTCTCCAGACCCAACAAACTATTCCCTAATGCGTTAGAAGCGAGCTGGTGGAACTGAAAGAACTACTGGACCGCATCTCTTTCTAGGGAGAAACATGGAGAGCAGCGAAAAATGCTTGGAAATGGAAACAGCCGCACTTTCCGCTGAAAACACTGTTATCGCCAAATAGATCGCAGATAGCACACTGCCAAACGAACTGGGGAAAAAGCGGAAAGAGGAATACGTGCCTAAAAGAAGTAGGCATACCAGAGTCCAAAAAAAGAAGTGAAGATGGATAAAAGGAAACAACTGGCTACGCCGCAGAGTCCCGTCTATCCAAAGACAAGGAGGCTACAAACCAAAAGCCAGTAACAGAAAAGACAAGAAAACGAAAAAGGACTAGACAATTGGCGCTACTCGTTAAACCGACGGAGAGCAAGACATGAAATCCACTATAGGATGAAACTCGAGGACAACGGAGCAGAAGTGTCTTCCATACGGAAAACGAAGGGTTATCAAATTAGACCGAAGACGACCACCAAGAAGACGTGCTGCGAAGCGGTCGAGAGGTTACTGAGGGTGAAGGCTCCTGGTTTTAGTCTAGAGCCTACGTGCTCTCTAGAAAGCTGAAACCTTGACTGCCTCAGTAAAGAGGTCGAAGTGGAGGAGGCCATAAGGAGTGAATGTCGAGAGGTAACCTATGCCCGGGTAGGTATCACCTCTGTCAACGCTCGAGGCCAAAAACAAGCTATGGTGTTAGTCCCCGAACAATATGCGAGGAAACTCCTTAGCCGTGCGAAAATCAAAATTAGATGGGTAGTATAGAGGGTACGTATCACAAGTGTTTGGACTGTGGGCCCACGTGAGCAACTTGCAAGGGACCCGGCAGAAAGACAGCATTCCGGAGATGCGGGCAGGTAGGCCACCAAGTGAAAACCTGCAATGAAAGCGTAATTTGCGTTTTTTGCAGGGATCGTGGCGCGTCTGGTGAGAGCGTCGCACATACTGCGGGTTCGGTATGGTGTCCAATCGAATCGCGGTATGCGGTGACTTTAATTTTAGGACTTTTCAATAGAGCGTACCTCAGCCAAACTCCAAAGGAAAACGGATTCTGGAAATGTCATCGAGAATCCGGCTCGTAGTTTTAAACACCAGATCCACGCCAACGTTTCGGTGCCCAGACTGCGAAAAAAGCATCCCTGAAATCACTTTTGCATCGGAATCTCCGTTACCAACGGCGAGTCCTAGAAGACTACTCGGCAAGTGATCACCAGTACACGCTTTCAAAGTAGTTGACGGCAGAAATTACCGACCTATCAAGGGGCCGCCGTTGGGCACAACGTTTACACCCGAGTGAGAAGGTGTGCACCATAAAGGCAGAGTATAGATCAACAAAAAGGAGATTCCGCAATCCGATAAATAATAGCAAAGCTCGCGGCTGGCAGAACCTAGTCAAGGAGGTGAATGAGGACCCGTGGAGACTTGGCTATACACTTGCCACTCGAAAAATCGGGGCCCTGCGGAAGCCCTGCGTACTAAATACCGACCAAATGAACCGCATTGTACGGACATTATTCCCCAACCATCCCGTACTGGTTCATGTCAATAGCGCGCAAAGCATCTCAGGTTTTGATTTCAACCTGCGAAAACAACAAAACTTTTTGCATCATTTTTGAGGACGTTGTGGATTGATGCATGCGCGCAGTCCATCAAAAATACCGCAACATTTCTACCGCCATTAATATCTCCCAGCCAGGTAAACATGATGTTCAACACCACATCAACACTACTGTCTCCTCAATCCTTCCGAAGGTGCGTTTTTTACCACCCCAAAGGTCGTTGTTGCGCGGAAAGAATTCAAAAAATTAATTACAGCTGTTGGTCATCTCCACTCCACCTTATGTAGGTTATAGACATGAATGCTCAGACAATTCCGGATTGATATCCCACTGTACTCATCCAAAACTTTACGGGTTACTTAACAAACTGTCCTATTATCTCGACCTTGGACCTCTCCAAAACTTACTATTAAATCGTTGTAGTTCCTGAAAATATTTCACAGACAGACAGACAGACCTTTCGAACTCTTCGAGATGACTTTTGGCCTGTGCATTGCAGTGCAAACCTTCTAGATATTTATCTATTCTATGACCTAACATTGAAAAGTATAAACTTCTCCACCAACAAGTGAAATTTCTAAGCCATTCAATCACCCTCGACGGCATACAACCCGACCAAGACAAGACTTTCCACTACTAAAGACGGTGAAAGACCTTTGTAGGTATGGTAAACGTCTACCGTCGTTTACTGTGCAAAGCAGCTCACCACCACCTCCTATCTGGTCTTAAGATCAAAGAATCTTAGAAGATTTTGTGGTCTCCAGAAACCGTCCAAGCGTTTGAAACCATCAAGCAAAAGCTTCGCATTCCGTCAGCAGGATGCAATCCTAGGCTCACACATTGCAGTGGGCGCTGCTCGTCACAGGACGGTGAACCAAAACTGGCAACTGTTATGTCCTTTCTCAAAACAGTTGAACCCCACTCAACGGAAATACCGCGTTTATGATGATGAATTACTAGCCGTATATCTGAGTATCAAGTTCTTCCTTTTGGAAGGCATGCCGTTCGCCATGTTAACGGGCCATAAGGTTCTAACTTTTGCTTTACGTTAGAAACCCGGAAAAGTTTCCCCTCGCCCAGTTCGTCACATAACCTTCATAAGCCGGTAGAGACAATTTACTCGCTGACACTTTCTCCCGGATCTCTGATATCAACATCGCGCCCGCAGTCGATTTTTCGGCAATCGCTCAGAAGGATAATACAGCTCTTCAGAGCCTGCAATCGAACCCCAAATACAAGCTCAAGGAGTTCCCTATCTTCGGCTCACATTTCTCTATCTATTGCGAGATCTCCAAAAAGGAACCTAGGCTATATATTCCGGACGCTTTTCGTAAAGAAGTGTTTCGCTCGGTACATGATCTAGCGCACTTCAGCATTCGAACAATGGGCCGGCTAGACTCCTGCAAGCATTTCTAGCAGTGAATTCTTGGCCCAGAGAGTACACTGTGTGCCAGAACTGTAACGTCACTAGGCATGCTAGGAAGGAAGTGGAGTGCTTCCACACCATACACCTCGATATAGTAGGCTCATTTCGAGACTTGCACAGCTTCAAATTTTGCCTCACGACATTGGTTTGCTTATGAGGTGGCCTGAGGCAATACCTCTGAAGGACATCACAGCAAAGTTATGTGTTGATGCCCTTTGTCGGGAGTAGATTCCGCCGTAATTATCACAGACCACGAACTGCAATTGGGGTCTACTGTCTTCTGGGAGCCCAAAGCTCCTGGGATTGAAGCAGACAACAATTTGCAGTCCAATGGGATGTTAGAACGTTGGCACCGGACGCTGAAGACCGCTGTTATGGCACGCAATGATCCGTCCCGATCGCAACTCTTACTTTTCATTCTGGTTGGTCTCCGTACAGCCGTCCGAAAAGAATTTGGTGCCAACCCTGCTGATATGGTGCACGGAGAGAACCTGCGGCTCCTCGGCGACCTCGTCCTCGACAAGAAAGATGGGCGGGATGAAACCGAATTGTTGTGCGTTGTACAGGAGGCCGTTGCCTAATTCAAGCAGGCTCCGCCATCTTGGCCATGAAGCCAGTGAAAGGGCGAGGTTTTGCCCAGTCGAGCAGAATTCCGCATCTGCCGGTCGTGAGACTTATTACGAACGTTTAATAAATAATAAGAATAAAAACAAATGTAAAAAATGAATATTAAAAATTGGGGAAGTAAAGACTCTCCGAAATTAATTAATTAGCATAGTTATAGCCACTAAATAATATGATGCCATGTCTGTAATTACTATGATAGTTTCAACACTGTTTAATCATCGGGTTTTATGTGAGCGGTTCTTGGAGCTTCCCCTTAAATTTTACATCAAATCGTGTCGCTCCCAGGCATTGAATAAATTTTTTTTGTCACTAGCTCAATTTATCCACTTGCGTTGTCATGATGGTTTGGATTAACAACATCCTTCTATTAGAAGGTCTAGCTCATTGAAGGAGAAGTATTCGCCCATGTAGTTGGCGGTAGCCAACTCGAGACGATTTCCCTAGTCCTACCTTCGTAGTTGATAGTTTCCAGCTGGAATTTATCATTAGATCATCTGCGAACCTCTCTGCTCATCACAAATGGCGTACCAATTACGGTACTAAATGATTTAATTTCAGGAATTCATCATTTCATTTCAGTGGTTTGATGATTCTACTGCAAGAATTAGGGAAATTTGAAACGTGAAGCAAGAAGCTGAACAAGAGCAGAAGGAGGATTTGCAAGTGCAAGAAGCAACTAGAGAAAAAGCCGCACAGGCCAGAATTGCAGTAGGAAGAGGCAATACAAGATATATAAGATACGTATGGATGGGGGTAGTCGAAATAGATTTCCGAGTTGACTGAAGTCAATACTTTTTACTTTTCCTCATAGGTTCTATCAGAGTACTTCGGAGAACCTGCCATTCTTCCTTCAGTTTCTGATGTTGCGGCGTCCATTTTGTTCTTTGGCAAACTCGTCTTACTTGCTGGCGCGATGATCTTAACAGCGAGATTTCAGATGTATACTCAAAAATATCCTACTTCCGCGGCACTTCTGACTTGTGACTGCCTCAAACGATTGCTCATCCACCTCCACCACAACTGTGTATCTAGACCTCCATTTTAAGCAATAATGAGGTCCAGAAAACCCCTTCCACCCCTACACATTTGGTAAGATAGTCTGAAATTATGTGCGCCCCCAAAATATGAATTCCAGCAAATGCTTCCTTCTAGCCTGACAAGTTAGGTAGTATCAACGTGAACTTTTCCGCCGTGCAGTATATCAGCAGTAAGCCTGACAGAAGCGTACATCAGATAGATACAAGCGTGGCGTTTAATCCCTTGCATATCTGATCAATGATAAGTTCTGGGATGATTCCGTGCTTCTTACGAGTTAGTATATGTTAGTGTTTGTTCAGATAGAATGACCGCCGAGATCCCGGTTTCTTCCTTTTCAGGTTCGGATTTGGAACATTCCTGTTGTGTAGGCTGCTGCTCCTCTCTTCTTATTGAGGGCCTTTTCCTGTTCCAGGCATTCTTTTAGAGTTATTTTCTTTCCGATGTCTGATATGTTAACCTCGAAAGTACTTTTGCTTATTCGCGTCTTCACGGACTTAGTTGGTTGTGCCCAATTCTGAGCTGTCTGACTTTCCAACTCCTCTCTTCTTTGGTGTTATTACCTGAATATCAGTATTGAGGAGATGTAGCCCCAATTGATGGGCCAGTTTGTGTGCGGCATCGGGTCTCATTTGTTTGTTGTTATTCCGTTTTATCACAATCTCGGCACATGTCGGATTTTACCTTATACTCGCACTAAGTGCTAAGGACTCGATCCTACCTACTTAATATATATCTGTGGGTTTGGTGGTAGGGGGCGATTGTAATAATAATCGTTGGCGCAACAATCCCGATTGGATCAGGGCCTTGAATTGTGCTAGAGCACTTCATTTAAGACTGTAACGGTACACTAGAGGATTACAGTACCCTGTAGGAGGCAATGTAGTCAGCAATGCGCTCGCCTGAGATTATTACCTTGATTTGACTCAGGTACTTATTCGCAGCTGAGTCGACTAGTATCCGGCATCTAGTCATTATAACAAATCCCTTTGCAACTTGTGAGATTTGGACCGCGACCCTCCGCTATGACAGTCCAGCGCTCTAACCACTTGAGCCATCCGGGCAGAGCGGTTGTAAGTTAGTGGGAAAATCCGCTGAAAACCCCCCGCAGCATCAAGTACATTTAGAGAATGGTGAATTTATGGATGGTTCGAGCTAACACATCTAGTAAAGCCGTGAGAGATATAGGTGCAATATCTGTAGCTAACAATATTATGGGAGCTACAACAACCTTCCTCAACCTGACACACAACACCGGAGGTTGACACCCCAAATCGGGACATGTTCACAGGGCATCATTAGGGTGTACGCTCCTCGGAGGCCGCTGCACCCATCATTCCTCCACTGAACCCACGCGGGGCGGAGTGATGTGGCGGCACATCGGAAGCAAGAACTACCAAAACACCAAAAATTATACTTCAAAAATTTTCAATGAAATAAATAACTTCTAAAAAAGAACAGGCTGGTTTATACGCTGGGTTCTCCTGCTTTGACTATATCAACACCCTACGGATCTTCTAGAACATTGCGCTATGTTTGAGCTGCCTTCCATTGGTCACTTGACTGAGACTTTCAATAGCGTAAACAGCAAATGTATCCAGCGTGCGCACAGGACCTTATTAGAATGGCCGCTGCAATCACCATATGAGGGCCCCCTTTAGTCCTGGAGCAGCGGGAGCACTCCTTTAAGCTAGACGTTCGAGCGGGCCCAAATGGGTCTCCTTGTCGAGGCTGAAGGTCTTCGCCGAACTAGGAGGCACGTCAAAAATGCATCTACGAAGCGTCGGGTTTGCCCGGTAGCCACATTGATGCCATCACGTCCCCGGTTCCTCCGCTGAACACGCGGCGGAGTGATGTGTCGGCACATCAGAAGCGAGAACCACCAACAGCATTACCGGCAGTGATATCACCTCCATCAAACGCATTGAAGTACCGCCGACACAGCGGGCGACCTGGCACGAGGCCGGGGCGCGTTTGCTCTTTCTTCTTTTTCTGATCACCGGAGCGTACGGACCCCAACCATTTTTGTTAAGACCCTACGGATCATTTTAGAACAGTGCGCGATGTTTGACCTGCTTTTCATTGGTTTCGTGAAGACTTTCAACAGCTTGAGCAGGAAATGTATCCGACGTGATCTATGCAGAATGTCGCGGGGGGAGGGCATCCCGGAGAAGCTAGTATCGAAGCGACATGTGATGGCATAAAAGGTCACATGCTGCACCCAGGTAGTCTCGGAGGATTTCGAAGTCCAAAGTGGAGTCCGCCAAGGTTACATCCTATCACCGATGCTACTTTTTTCTTGTTATCGGTGACGTTTTTCTGCTACCTTATCCGAAGGACATAGAGGGCGTCAATGGACTGTGACATTTTTCCTTAAACACCTCGACTACGCTGATGACGCATCTCGGACCTGGCTCTAGATTTGAGAAGTAGAGTTGGACTGAAGATAAACACCAATAAGACCACGGATCTCAGCCTGATGGATTATGGCACTGTTTCTATCTGCATTAATGGGCAGAACATCAAAGGTGTCGGCGCGATATTTAAGGGTGCAGAGTGTCACCCTCCCCATCTTGCTACCCTGGGTTCGAATACCAATCGTCATGGGTATCTCGTTCTTCTTATGTTTATCTTGCTACTGTGAGATTATCACTCGCAAAGCATTAAGTGACAATCTGACTCTGTGGATGCCCTATACTCCACCAAGGGGAGTGAACAGGAAAAGCTAATTTGTATAACAAGGAAACGTCGTTTATGTCGATGGCAACACCGAACTGGATACCTCCCGACGCATTAACAGAGAGTATTCTGGGCTATTGAGTGACACATAAAAAGTTACCACCACTGTCACTCAAAAGCTCCAAGCCTCCGTGAACATTCGCCTACGACTTGTCATCGGGGTACACTGGCTTAATGCAATTTCGAACGAACAACTTCGTCGCAGCACAGACCACCTACCCCTGGTTGATGTGACTAAGGAAGGGCGACAATCTTATATTTGGCTACTCTATCTCAAGATGGCTGGCGATTGAGTCGCTCTATGAACACATGTCGTAGAGCAGTGGAGTAGGAGTCCAAACGTCTCGGAAAGTCTTGAAGAGAGACTGAACGATATCGCGTAGAGGTGGTTGGTGCATTATGAGCCGTTATGGGGTGAATGGCACCCAGATACAATATATAGGTTAGGCCACAAAAATACTGCATTTCGTAAAGGAGCAAGATATTACGCAACTGAATCCCATAACCATCTTCATATTCCACAAGGAGAACCAAAACAGATTGAAACTACAATGAAATTACGAACCCTTGAGCTCTAAAATACAATGTGAAAAACTAAAGGATAGTCGCTCACAACTGTCGCAATTTTACACCCAGGAATAAAGCTCGCCATTATTTTTACAACTTCTTAATCTTGATCGCTGGAAATTAAGTGCCGAAAGAACGAATTAAAGCTATTGCTTTTTTTAACGAGATTTAGCATAACTGTAACTCATTATTCAGCAGAGAGGAATTAACAAAGCACTGCTTTCTGCTGGAGCAGGCAAAACCCTCGGAGCTATGTTATGAAAATCTCAACAACGCCACTAAACTAAAACGACTTTACCCTGTCCCAGATGTGAATTTTCTGATAAAATCGACATCTATTTTCTCCCCTACTCCTTTATTTTTTTCTCCCTATTTCTTCTCGTTGCGTTCCAGTGTTAATTTTCCTTCCGGAAAGAGTTTTTCCTTCCTCCGCAACCCTTCCTCAAAGGTTGTCTTTTCCTTTTTTCTACCTTAGTCCTGTGTCTTCTCTCTTTAGCACAATATCCAGCTCAAGCCGGGACTGAGTGGAAAAAGTGCGGCTAAGAGAGGAAAAAATCTGAAACAACTACGAGAACATTGTGAAAAACGCGAAAAGCGACAGCGACAGGAAGAAATTTTCTGCTTTGCGAACAGCCATAGTATCCAGAATATTTTCCACCCCATTACTGAAAATGATTGCAAACTCATGTTGCAAATTTTTTTTTTCTACGCCGTGTTCATGGCCTGATTTCGCTTGCAGGACTACAAGACGCAAAGCGGAAATATCTACGGGTACAGCGCTTTTTGCGACATAGTTGCGAGCAGCGAAAGCAAAAAGTGCTTGAAACGAAATTCGCTCTTGTTTCGTGTCATCTGATTCTTCCTTGTGGAGGAATTTTTAAAGTTTTCAGATGCAGATGATAACTTAAGAAAGCGACGACGAAGAGGGCGAGTTTTCACAAAGCGAGTAATCCAGATTTCTGGTGTAAACCGGAGGGTTCTATTCCGTTTTGTTAGAGCTGTAGCAAGCGTTGCTCCTGGAGGCGTCCTAGAATTCACTTCTCATTTATTTTACACAAATGCTCAGTTTAAGTCCGACTACAAAAGCTCCTCCCCCCACCTTACCATTCGGACGAAAATCCTGGCTGAATAACAATGAAATCATGTTATTGTACGAAAAAGGGTCCTTTTCGTCATGGCCGTTTTATGTCAAAGTCCTGCAATAAGCATAGATGACATATGTCTACGTGGCTAGGTCACATGTCATCGAAAACATTTCTAATATTTTCTTTAGAATTTCGCACTTCCAGATATTGATTTCTCAACTCCTCGATTCCTCGGCCACAATTCCAAGGAAGCCAATGGCCTAGGATGAAATTTCACACTGCCTTTTATTAGAAAATCATAAAAAGAGAACCAGCCGCAACAGAAACCGGAAACCATTTCACAGGAAAAAAATTCAATTGTAACGCACCCTTGGGTGGTTTTGTCCAGAACATCTTTGATACGGGACATATAAAACTCCCGACAAAAAGGCCAAACTAGGAAAATTTTCTTTGATTTCGGTCTCCCGGTGGGAACCTACCATCATAATTGTTTACACCAGCAGAAAAAA
Source organism: Hermetia illucens (assembly GCF_905115235.1). Classification (NCBI taxonomy): domain Eukaryota; kingdom Metazoa; phylum Arthropoda; class Insecta; order Diptera; family Stratiomyidae; genus Hermetia; species Hermetia illucens. Next base: position 16,054,968 of record NC_051854.1, read on the forward strand.
AATATTCCTTTTTCCAGGATTGCTCTGTTCGCACGCAAGAAAAAGTGAAAATGCTCAAGTCACTGAAAGGAAATTTCTGACCGTCATGTAACCTTTAATGCTTTAATGGGTTTCAATCTCTTTCCACCACATCGCACCCATCAGAAACACGCAACGGTAAAGCTTTTTCTTGTAAGACGGCCAAAAAGGGGGGATGATGTGAGAAAGTTATTACACATGTTGAATGCTAAGCGAAATTGAAGGTGAACGCTCATTGATTCCGACGCGTACACTTGATGGAATCCCTTCTGAGCCAAACAGGAGGAGGTTAGAAAATGTCGACCCTGATTCCCACAAGCATGGGAGGAAGGAAGTCATTGAACGAAGTTTTCTTTAAAAAAAAATCCTGAAGTCAATATTTCAAACAATTTGCTTTGACTGATCGCCCCCACCGCAATAAAGCCTCATTAAATTCCAACCAGCAATATTGTCCCAGTGATGTCCTGATTCATTATGCTCTCCTCCGGGCCCCACTTTTATGACACCATTAAATGAACATCCAGCATAAAAATGTCCTTGCTCTCCGCAACTCAGCTACATTTTCACATCATAAGGTCCTTAAATTGTATAAATATAAAACGTAATGGTCAAGCATCTCTCGTCATTCAAGATTTTCAGCCTCATCATCATTAATTTTGTGTCCCATTCTATAACCACTGAAATGAATCACTTTATTTGCAGGTTACCAACGGGAAGCAAACTGCTCGAACGGGGGATGGAGAAGCGGCTCGTAATCGACAATGTAACTTACGACTACCAGGGCGAATACGAATGTCATGCAACGAATTATATAAATGGCCAGGAAAGGACTGTCACATCTTCACCGGTGTCGTTACAAGTAGTAGGTAAATTACCGAAACGTGTTCATACCAATATTTTTCCGCTCTTGTTCACAATATTTAATTATTTCATTTTAATTATGCAATTCGGCTCTTAAACAACCCCCTGTTGGGAAGGATCGACTTGCTTGCATAAATGTTTCAAGGATGCTCTTAGGGACGAAATAGTAGGACTAATTTCACCTCTTCACAGAAAAAATGCTGTGATTTCTAGGTCACGATTTTACAAGGGTAACTCGACGTAACTTCGTTCAACTAAAAACAGGAACAGCCCCTATTTTAATTGAGCAGCATGAACACATTCTTCCATGGACTCTACGAAATTCCTGTTCGAATTTTCCAAGTTTCCCAGCGGAACTATGTACTAGCACGAATCTCTCCTTATGCAACAAGAGTCAAGTAGATGAGAAACATTTCTACCGGAACTCTTACAGCTTCCGCCTGTTTTTGAAATTTGAGCGTAATTTCCAATCATACAGAATATATGCCACTTAGTTCAATCTAAAGACTTGAGGGGTTGAAAATGCCTCGAGAATGGAGTAGGAATATTTCGTACTTTTCAAAACGTTACCTACAGCAGGTAGCATCATAGAGTGATAGAGAAAAAGCCCGAGAAGGTTTTGAGGGCCACTCAGGCTAACTATTTCCAAGCAGAGGATATGCCATTCACCCCTTGGTGGAGTATAGCGCAACAAACACACCTGGGCTCCATCACTCGCGGGCACCCCATTCAGTTCCCCCTACGACTTCCTGAGTTGCTCGCACTCTTCCTCTACTGTTTTGTACCAGGTGCCCTTGGGGTGACCCACTCGTCAGTCATCTTGGCATGGCGTAGCCCGCAATGTAATTGTCACCCCTCCTTAAAGTGTGATCTATCCACTGCCACTTCCGTCTTCACAGTACGTACGAGTCGCTGGCCAGTACGCCGACAAAGTTCTTCATTTGAAATAGTCTCAGGCCAGCGCACTCCAATGACACGACGCTGACTGGTATTGACGAAAGCTTGGAGCTTTTGAGAAACAGTGGTCGTCACTTGATCTTGGTTATGAGATAGCTGCATTTCCAGATTTTAGACAGGGCAGCGAAAGCGGATCTAGCGTTCGGTGCCACCGTCGACAGAAACCATGATTCCTAGATATACAAATTGATCAACGTCTTCAATGCTCTGCCCATTAATGCAGATAGGGAAGGTGCGAAGATCCGTCAAACGGAGAATTTTGGTTTTGTTGGAGTTTATCTTCAGTCCAACCCTATTTGCCTCTCTTTCCAAATCCAGAGCCATTTGGCCAAGGTCCATGTCCCGATAAGATAGCAAACAGATGTCATCAGCGTAGTCGAGGTATTTGAGGAAAGACGTCATCGTCCAATAAATTCCTCCACGTCCTCCGGGCAAGGCAGCAAAAACGGCACCGATAACTTGAAGAAATAATATTATCGGGGACAGAATGCAACTTTGGCGACCTTCCCTTTGAGCCTCAAAATCCTCTGAGATTTTACCTCAGTGCAGTACATGAAATTTTGTGCCGTCATATGCTGCTCTGATAATAGCCAATAGTTTCTCCGGAATGCCCTTCGTACATAGTGCAGTCCAGATATACTACCTGCTAGCTTTATGTGTTGCGAAGATCTACATTTCGCGCACTGTTCCAAAAGATCTCCAGGGTGTTGATGTGGTCTATGCAGGAGGATCTAGAGCAGAAACCAGCCTGCTCTCTGTCGATCAAGCTTTTAATATGTTCTTTGATGCGTTCTAGAATCATTTTAGCTGTTATCTTTGCAACGGCAGAGAGCAAGCAGATACCCCTCCAACTATCACACTCATAACTGGTCCCCTTCTTGCGGTCTTGACGATCATCCCCTTTTTAAACTCTCTGGGAAAGGTCTCGGACCAGATCAGCAGCAACTGCAGATGCAGCGATAAATAAATCTGCTCCGAGAAGCCCAATTAGCGCTATAGTGCGCTGTTTTGATGACACAAACTCCTAAGACCGTGACAGCTGTTATGAGAGCAGGGAGGCAAAGTCCAGCCGGCTCAGATCTTCAGAGCCAGCCCGTAACATTGACGAAGGAAGGTAGGTCTCCCACTCTGCAGCTAAAAATCTCTCTGAGGTCGCCAAAGAATAATTTACCCAGTGTCCGTAGCCTGGCTCTAGCTAGAGCTGGGAAATCGCAGAGGCAGTGCCTGACGGTATCCCCATCTTCTCCGCAGCTTCGGTAATGCGAATTGTAGGGTATGCCCCGCCTGGCAACATTCCCTATCGGCCAGTATCCGGTGCAGACCGCTGTAATCTAGCATGCATTTGCACGTGTCTGGCGCAGGAGTTCTTGTAATCGGGCTATTTTATAAGCGGGCCAAACCCGCCTTGTTCTGGCACAGGTGGAATAGTCTGTGGGGAATGCCTAGATTTCCCGAGATACTTCGTCTAGGATGTTGCTGCGGCCTTTCTTTGAATCCTATTAAGCTTCTTTCTATTGTATTTTTTGCTCAAAACCAGCCAGCATACAATAGAGCCGTACGTTTGGATTGGACGCACCACAGCGGTGAACATCCAGAACAATTCTCGCCCGGAGACCCCATTTCTTGTAAAGGTTCTCTTGCAGGCATAGAAGGCTATACAGGTTATATGTCAATCTCCAATTTAGTTTTGGCTCCAGGATTACCCCCAGATACTTTCCATTGGAGGAAAGAAACAATCTTTGTTCATTCAGCCGTGGTAAGTGGAATCCAGGTACCCTTGTCTTGGTGGTGAATAGTATCAGTTCCGTTCTAGTTGGATATATGCCGAGTCCGCATCTTGCGGTCTACAGGCCCATCTTTCGCAACACTCCTCCCTCGCTCGTAATGGAAGGAAACATCCCTGAAACTGCTGTCCAATATTCGTAAAATTTCCTCCCTCAATATTAACCAGAGCACCAGAGATATGGCGCCCCCTGGGGCCTGTCTCTGTTCACAACTACGGTCAAGTGGGACCGCCTGGATTATCCTGATACTCAGTATGGATATAATATAATGTGTAAAATACCCCTCCAATCCCATACTGGTCAAGGTTTCCTTGATAGCGTTGGTACTAACGCTGCTGAATGCTCCCTCTATACCCAAGTGGGCAGCTAGGGTATACTGCTTGTACTGCAGTGACCGCTCAACCGTACAAATTTTCCCGTAGAGAGCGGTTTCTGTGGATTTGCCTTTGAAGTAGGCATCCTGGGACTTAGAGAAAGGCATTCTCTCCATAATCGCCCTTAAGTGGATGTCCTGCCGCGCTCTAGGGTCTCCAACACGAAAGAGGTGAGGCTGATTGGTCGAAAGTGCTTCGCGAAGTTATGGCCGCGCCTGCCCGCTTTCGGTATAAAAACACATCGGACTTTAGTATGTATCCTAAGAAGATATAGCTCCGGTAAATCTCAACAAGCCACGGCACAACCTTTACCTGCTGCTTCTGTAGCATGGCTGGCATTATTCAATCTAAGCCCGGAGATTTATATACGGAGGAGCTGTTTATAACCCCGCCGAGCTTATCCTCGGTAACTACCGATTTGACAGACTCGCACGGCTAGGACGGCAGCAAACCCTCCAAGCAGGCTCTGACTCATAGTCCTCCTGGCTCGCGGGAAGGTGCTCCAAAGTTTCACCAGAAGATTCCGTCCAGGAGCCTTCCGACTTTTTAAGAAAAGATGGGCTCTTATGTTGCTTGGACAGAGTCTTACTGAGCCTCGCGGATTCGCTGGTGCTTTCGATTTTCTGGCAATAGTCCAACCAAGACCGCCTTTTGGTCGTATGCTTTGCATTGGCGTCACAGTCTATTAACAGGTTGGCGTTCTTTGTTGATATGGCGCTCGTCAAAAGTTGTAATTCCTCTGCCGGAACTGACCGGTCGTGAGCCATGTTTGCTCCAATTTTACCACGATTGGGTTGCTGGAACTCAAGTCCTGACACAAAAAAAAGCGTGCAGACTCTTCCTTGTGAGGGTACATGCTGTAGGTCCGTCCTGATCAGCGTCTCTTTTACTATGGAATAAATTAAAATATTTGCTTTGGAGCCGTTTGACGAGCGTTGGACTCCTGTACTAGTTCGATGTCGATGTCTTCATCTAGGGGGGAAACAACAAGATTAGACGAGGTGCAGTTGGAATGCTGCAGATTTATCTACGTCACCCTCAGCATGATCTGCTTGCGTGGGGGGTTCGTCATTCCCCGTCAGACGGTCGATTGGATCCAGGTCGTCGTTCGGTTTCGCAGACCGGAAAACTTTTACCTATGCATTCCTGACTCTGAACCGCAATTTATTGTCTACCTTTTCCAGTGGCTCCAGGCACTCTCCGTTTATACGAAGCAGAGAAGGTTGGCTGTTTGTCTGGGGTTCCTCCTCCTGGATAATAATCAAATCGTCCATGGGAATCCTGGGGTTTTGAAGGCGCAGGGATTGGACGAGCTTGTCCTTATCCATGTGGATCGTCGGCAACCAGATGCACGCGACCGGTCTCCTGGGTATCTCGTCGTAGGGGATAATTTTGAGCTTTACGCCTCTTCGGGTGTCGCTGATCTTAGGGACACATGGGCCGAGAAAGTCCTTGGCGAATTGATCCTCGCAAGCCATAACGTAGAACCCACGGACCACCTGAAAGGAATCAAGGCAGGGTATGGTTCCTGTGTGTTTGTCTTTGGCGTCCAGGAGATGCTCAATGACCATTTCCGACAGGCTGACCTCAAGATTGGTCCACACTTCCGGCGCTAGTTTGCCGCTGCCGGAATTACCATCCGGCAGCGCTACAGGTGTCGCAATTTGTGGCTCGTTGGCTGGCTGTTGCTGCTTATTTTTCTCCAGATATTGCTTAGCGTCCAAGCTCTTGCCCACTCTGCTCCGCTTGTGATCTTGTTCGACCTGGTCTTGAGATTGCGTTTGAGAGCGGTGGACTTCCTCAACAATCGTCTGATATTGAGCGCAATCTTTTTCATCCCGCTCGTCGACAGTACTGGCCTTCTTATTCTTAGTAATCTTACTGAGAATATACATGACCTTTTGGTACTTGGGGATCGCAAGACGTCGAAGGTTTCGGGTTAGGAGTACTATGTCTGGTACTTGCTACACCAAACAGTAGATTCCAGGCTGGAAACCACCTGCCACCTCGCTCCGAGTGGTCCTCGCGCTTCGTTTCAACGGTGCTACGGCTGGCACCGAATGTGCTGTTTTCGACGACTCCTGGCTAGATGCCAGCAGCTCTTTCTCCGATAATTGAATTCATGTCTTGGTCCCACGAGTAGTCCGGGGAAAATGTCCACCCTGGCTAGCCCGGCCACCAGAGTAAGGGTTTTCTCTCTCTCCAGTGCAGAGAGGATGATCCCCGGGCGGTTTCTTCGACCTATCCACCCGACAAATCCACTTGCCCCTAACACATGACCAGCAGACAAGCACATCCTCGTGAGGTGGATGAGCCTACTCTCAGCCCGGCCCTACACAGTCTTGGCCTGTCGAAGTAACGTTTCCAGCGGCCATCGCGAGGAGGTCATATGAGGACTTGCCAAATTATGGAACTATACTCAGACCAGCCCGCCTTTCTACTATGATACCCACCAGAGTTCCCGTAATAGTACGTTCAAAAAGCAATTTACAAATAGACGTTATCTTCTTTGTACTAAAAATCATAGCCTGTAACACTAAATATCTAAAACTATGAATCTGTCTTCGCGCAAAAAGGGAGTCATATCTTCCACAAAAATCATCTCCGAGCCTACCCAGCTTCAACCGCAGATACCATTTGATATCTTTCACCTAAAACTGCCTACGTAGTCCGTTCGGCACTTTCAACTTGGCTCAGTTTGAATACTACTTTTCACATCATTATAAACGCATCGTCGTTCTTGTTTTCAAAATCTGCTTACCCATCAAAGGCACGCTATTTAGTTCAGGACGCAGGGAACTTTCCTTGTACACACGGACTTACATGTGGAACCTTTTGCACTCAAAGTTGCTCAAGATTGTTGGATCTCTGTAAGCAGTTTTGAATTTTCCCTTTAGATGCTTTTCTGCTGAATAAACTTTTAAGTATGCCAGAACATCGGATCTCGCTGTTCACTATTCAGGTCCTTCGCGTGTGTGAAGGGCTGGAATTGTGTGTCATCAATCTGGCCCCCAAAAGTATCATGAAAAGGACTTCCGTACATTGAATATGTTATGAATTATTTGAAATCATAATGTCATGTGAAACTTTGTTTGTTGGCTGTAAATTGAAAATCTTTTTGTGTTTTATTTTCTTTTCAGGTGCCCCGCAAGTTCTTCGATTGCATCCTGGTGCTCACTCAGTATCGGTACGAAAAGGACAAACTGCCAGTCTTTCGCTTGTTGTCTGCGCCGACCCGAGACCACGTCACGTAGCCTGGGAATGGGGGTCCTTGAGATTGGAAGCTGGTGCAGGAATCAGTAAGAGCTGCTCCTTATATCTAACAAACTAGTTAATTTCCGTTTTGGAAGTTTTATAATGAACAATCATTTTTGCATAATAGATGCATACATATTCATGCACGCAGAATAGATAGTGATGCAAATCTTGCTTTATTTCTTCACAGCTCGGTACCATGCAGACGAAGTGCTGCAGGACTCGCGGGAGGATTGCTACTTGAGTACTTTGCATATTAGAGATGTCGACATGCACGACGCCCGACCGTACTATTTGGTGGTAGAAAACGAACGAGGCGTTGATCGACATGCGGTCCATTTGATTGTGGAGGGTACGTTTACAGGTGCATTCCCATTTTATTCACATCATTTTAGTTTTAGATACTTTCCTATTCTATCTTAGTCTTTGGTTGCATTTGTTTTGCCGTGGAAGTAGTGATATAAGGTTAAAGAAGAAATTCTAGAATAGTTCAACAGACATTTCTAGAATTTTTCCTTTGGTGGAGTTCAAAGATTTCTGTCTGCTCAAAAATTTACCTCTGGTCCAGCCATGTGGGAGCTACCTTCGAAGTCAAGGTGAATCTCAGCTACCTGGGTGTGTGGAACTGCAGTTCGTAAGTTGAGTTCCTACCATGCTGAAAGCAAGCAAAAACTTCTTGCATGCTAATTACCCTCAGCCTTCATCCCCTAGAAATATTAACACAACGAGCAATCTCAGACGAAGCATACTCTCCCGGGAACCGTACAAAGCACACACAACTTCGAAGCCTCTTAAAACTTAATAAATTAAAAACTGATTACTGCTACGAGCTCTTTCCAATTTCCCAACAATCTAATCGGGCAGTCAGAATGCCTTCTCACATTTCCTGCCATTTTCAAATTAAGTTGGATATAAATAGCCGAGAGCTCACTCTGTGCATGCATGTAAAAGATCCAACGGACGACGACGTGTGGGTGAGTTGTGCAAAGAAAAAGGACTGCGAAATAAGGATAAGTTCCCTTTCATGTGTAATTGAGCGTTCACGATTTGAAAGATTTATGTTTTTATATGCAACGTGATAATTTTACCGAGCAGTTTCGGGGGATGAATCGCACTTTTTGATTTATATCGTTTGCATTGTCCAAGAAGAAAAAAATGCAATTTTTATGCTTCTCTGCATACAAACATAGTGAAATATTCCTCCAGAATGCTCTCGCTATTTCAAAGGGAGTAAGGATGGATTTGAATCTATTTGGGAAAAGGATGAGTTTGTTTTTCTTCATAGGAAAGTAGGTCATATTTGCTTGGAATTTGGTTCAGTATTGGAAATGTTATTTTGTCCACGGGACGTTCTATGAACATTGCTTGGGAAAATATGAAAGTCCCTATTACTAATACAAATATAATAGTTTTTAGCAATGATAGATACCTTAATATTGGCCCAAATACCTATTGGTTGCGGTTGCCGATAAACTTCTTAATTTTACGATACTAGTCCAGCTAACTTCTTTAATAATTTTTGGCTCTTTCTTAATTTTTATTTTTGAATCTCTCCTCTGATGACTACGAAAATTCGTATGGTGCTCCTTAGATGCCGTGAAAATTACCAGAAGGTAGCGTAGCATACTTAGTTATATCGAATTACAATTAATCAAATATAATCCAAAAAATATGCTAGCCAGTTCAGGATGCCAGAAATTGTATACGCTGATGCACTCAGCAATTGTCAAGTGTCAGTGCAGGAAGCCCCCCTCAAACCAGTGCAGAATGATTGTATGTAAAGGGATTCATAGACCACAGAGTCCTACCAAACTTCGTGACAATTGGTTCAGCCTTTTTCAAATAAATCGGGTGTGACAGACAGGCAGGCAAACAAGAAAGCTGGAAAGCTAATCATAGAAAAATCTCGCTGGGAAAGTGTGGTGGCATTACTCATACTGATACCTACCTTCCTCGTGTGTTCGGCCTACTATGGGCGGCAGGGACACCCACTTTTAGCTAACACTGTTTCGTTATAGCAAACTTTACCGAGATATCTTCGTCTAATATCTGAGGACGCAAGGCAGCGGTATATAAAATGCTAAGCTCCGTCCCCCTTTTCCTTCTATTGACTACTTATAGCCGACACCATCACCCCTAACTTCTTCATGTTGTAGATTAAGGAACAGTGTTCTGTTAAAAACTAGGGTATGCAAGCCTCACATCTTGAGGGTCAATAAAAATGCCGCTCTAGGGGACCCAGGGTCTTTCAAAAGGTTTTCGGCTGTCAATAGTTGATTTGACAATGGATAGTCCCACTATTGTGGAGCCAGACTCTTGGCGAGCGAGTCTATCAAGTTTCAAATTACCAGCGATGCACTGGTACTTACATCAAGAATGTGTAGATTTAGGATAGTTTTGAATGCGAATATTGTCGGGGGTAACCGAGCCTTTGAATCTACGCTAGCATAACAAAGCTCAACCTCGACCACTAGACAATGCATGCATGTGTCAAAATGAATTTTATTATGGATGCCTTACCTATCGCAGACTTACAACAACAGGGTAATCAACAGGATTTCTGATGCGACTGCTTCCACGTTAGCATATCTGAGCTAGCTTAATTTGCACCTTTGGTCAGTTGAGTAGGGTGTAGCTGCCACACAGTCTTCTTAATGCATACCGTGAATGCATTACAGAGACGCCAACTGTTGTCTGCATTTACATTCAAGCAGTCATATACTGTCTCCGTAAACTTATAAAAGAAGTACACAAAACCTTTCATACCTGAAGCGTCCAGCTTCCAGTTTCCCGACTTGTTTTTGCTATGTATTATACGAATGGAAAACCATGCATAGGGAGTTCCACACATAAGACGAACACAAAATCTTTTAACCGAAGCGCCCAGCTTCCGATATCCCAACTTGTTTAGCAATAATACTATTGTGGTTTTATTTGGATCTACTGAAACTCCATCACTATGGCTCCAGCCATCAATCAAATCAACGGCGCATTTTAAAAGAACTACGAAAGAGGAAAAAAAGAAAGCTCGTCAATGGAAGAAATAGGTCCGTTAATATACGAACTTTAAATTTTGCAGTTTGTAATACCCCTTTCTCCCCTACTTAACGAAGTATTTATGAGCAAAATGAAAGAGAAAATGGAGCGAGAGAGAATAGTACCACTATTCTAGGTGTTTAAATGATGTCGCTGCCGTGGTCGAGTGAAGACCACAGTGATTTACGTAGGCACCTATCGTGAGACTTAATCCTACGGTCCTCTTCAGACACGGATTGATTTTGTGACCACAATCAGAGCCCCGCTGAGACAAGTCACAACGGTACCAGTCTATACCAAGTGCATGGCTTAGCATTCATACTGGTGGATCCAAGAATTACCTAAATCTCTACCGAACTATGGAGTACGGCACCCGTGTTGATACGCAACACCACGTCGAGGCCCGAAGGTCTCTTCTCGCTTGAGCACAGCCACAACCACCATGAAACTCCCACTAGGGGGGCCAACCGCAAATAACCGAGTTGTCCTCACATACAACAGGAGTTCACCCGAAGTATGTGAGTCCAGGGGCTTTCCCGGTTGCCATGGTACCAGTATACCCCTGGTAAGGTTTCGTGACCAATTTGCCACTTCAGATGAGTCCCCGTGCAGACTTGGATCTGATCGCCCTAATTAGGTCTTTGGAGCATTCGCCTACTGAATCACGGCCGGCAAACCAAAGTAATTAAAGCGTCTCCCGGTGCCACCACTATGGAGGTTCTCCTCGACCACTTGGTTTTGGTTTGGCCGATATAGTTGCCGCCCCATCTTCCTCACCGCCACCTCTGAGCACCAGCTGCCGTGGTCAAGAGGAAAGAATCAAACTGCATTGTGGGAAGTCTTAACAATCTCCACAGAAAGATTTTTCTCACAATGGAGATGGAAATGGACCGCCGTCTTCGACTTCGATTAAATGAGTTCATTGTTATTTACAGACGAATGTGGAGAAAGCGCCTTTCTCTAAGTCCCAGCATGCCTACCTCAAAGGTAAATTAACATAAACCGCGCTCCACGAAGTTGACTGGTCACTGCAGTACAAGCATTGGATTATATCTATGCTAAGAAGCAGAATAATCCAATCCAGGATCTAGGAGGCAACCACTTGATCAGAGCTGTGAACAAAGGCACGCCCCAGAGTAGCGCCATCTCTCCGGTGCTCTGGTTAATGGTGGTGGTCGAAATTTTGCGAATATTGGACAGGAGCGGGGTAAAGGTGGTGGCGTATGCCGAGGACTTGGTGATATTAGTTTCAAGGATATTTCCCTCTATTATGAGTGACATCTTGGAAGGAGCGTTGCGAAACGTGTGTTCGTGGGTCGCAAGATAAATTCAATCAAAATCGAACTGATGCTATTCACCACCAAGCCAAGGGTACGTGAACTTCATCTACAGTGGCTGGATGAACAACGATGTGTTCTTTCCTAGAATGTAAAGTATCTGGGTGTAATCCTGGATCCAAAGCTAAATTCGAGATTGAACATAGAACTGAAGGTTAAGAAGGCTATCTATGGCTGCAAGAAAAGAAACGTTGCTGCGGACTTTCCAACCAGGGCAGAGTGGAAGACCGGCGGCGTGTTGCAAGGTTATGAGGCTGTATTTTTCACCGACGGATCAAAGATGGTCTGTGGAGTTGATCCAGCGGTTTTCTTGAACACACACAGTTTGTTCAAGCTGTATGGCCTCCGAGGTTTTGCCAGTGTATTACAAGCGGAAGTGCTGGCGATAGTGGAGGCCTGTCGATGGCTGGCGCATGATCCGAGCTCCAAGCGTAACATAGCCATTCTCACCGTCAGCCAAGCGGCCATTAAAGCCTTGTAGTCAGCGATGACATGCTCCGGCCTAGCGGGGCAGTGCAGAAACGCGCTGAACAGTCTGGGCGGTACGCTCAAGGTCACCCTCCTCTGGGTTCTCGGTCATAGGAACATAGAGGGGAATGAGCGAGCTAATGGATTAACCAGGCGGGGCTCTGTTCATGGCAGCCCTTTGGCGGGTACAGTTTTTATCTCGCTGACGACTGTCATCCGAGATTCCATTTCCCACACACTACTTAGCAGCCACGAACCTCGCGAATGGTCACTACCTGCGCCAAATCAAGGACGATTTGACCCGCTTATAACAAAACCCGATCACCATAACTCCTGTGGCAGACGCGTGCAAGTGCATATAAGATTACAGCGGTCTGCACGGGGCAGTGGGCCATAGGGGACCATGCCGCCAAGCTCGGCATACCCTACAATCCGCATTGCCGAAGCTACAGAAAGGAGGTGGAAACCCCAGGCACTTCCTTTGCGATTGCCCAGCTCTATCTAGAGTCAGGCTACGGACACTGGGTGAACCATTCTTTGAGGAACCAAGAAGGATTTACAGCTGCAGGGTGGGATAACTGCTTTCCATCGTGTATGATACGGGCTGGCTCTGAAGATCTGAGCCAGCTGGACTCTGCCTTCTTGCTCTCATTGCAGCTGTCACGGACGTAGGAGTTTATGGCATCAAAACGGCGCACCACAGCGCTAATTGGGCTCCTCGGAGCGGCCGCTGATACCTGCTTACCTATCCATGGTTTCATTCAAGGCAGGGGCACCTCTCATACGCAGTCTCTATCTCAGCTCTGGGAAAATCTTGACCGAAATGGCTAACAGGTGTAATTCACACCCTTTTAGTAATCCGTAAACCCGTCATGGTTGCGAATCATATCCAGGGGAAAAACCAAAAACAAAAGTCGGCCGAAACTAAAATAATGCTTGTTTGTAATTGAGAAAAGTGAGAGAATCCATCCCATCTATAAGATATTCTCCGCTATCTTGCTACGCCGGATAGCCTCATACGCACGGAACATCATTGGCCCATACCAAAGAGGCTACATTCCAGGCAAATCAGCAACAGATCAGATTTTCTCTCTGCGGCAGGCGATGGAAAAACTATTGGAATATGGACATCAGTTGCACCATCTCTCTCTCTCAGCAGGATCATTCTCAAGACCATTCCACATCAATAACGGTCTACGACAAGCTGATGTCCTATCATGCGTCCTCTTTAACCTGGCCTTCGGGAAAGTGATCTGTAATGCTGAGGTAAACGCAAGAGGTACGATCCTCTTTAAGTCCACTCAACTGCTGGCCTATGCTGACGATATCGGCATCATGGGAAGAACGACCCGAGACGTACAAACTGCCTAAATCCAGATCGAGCAGGCGGCACGAGATCTTGAGCTGCACGTCAATGATTGCAGGACAAAGTATATGGCGGCAACGTCAGCACCAAAAAACAACCAACCAAGAGCATCAAACTGCACTGGTGAAACGGGAAGAATAAAGATAGGAGACTACACCTTTGATACCGTTGATAATTTCTTCTATCTGGAGTCGAAAATCACAACCGATAACAGCTACGATGATGAAATCCGCGCACGGTTGTTCGCAGTCAACAGACCCTATTTCAGCTTACAAAAACTGTCAAAAAACATCTCACCATAGGGTCAAAGCTCTTACTGTACAAGATAATGATCTTACCAGTCCTCATGTATTCCTTGAACTTGGGTTCTTAGCAAGACAAATTGCGAATTCTTGACCGCGTTCGAGAGAAGAATCCTCCGAAGAATTTTGATAATGCACGATTTCGTAGCCTACACAACGACGAAATCTATAAACGATACCATGACCATCAGGTTGTGGATAAAATCCGACTCAATAGGTGGGGCGGGTCGCTTAATCCGTATGGATGAGGATAATCCAGCCAGGAAAGTCTATAAGGGCAATATCTATGGTAGAAAAAGAAGACGAGGTAGACCCTGCCTAAGATGGAGCGATGGCGTAGGTCAGGACGCCAGACAGCATTTAGGGATATCGAATTGGTGGACCTGGGCGTAAAACCAAGATGTTTGGAATTCCTTATTAAGGCGAGCCTAGACCAGATACCTCCTCCAGAGAATCTCTCCAATTGGTCCGGCCCGTCATAAAGTGAATGATGCATTCAGGACTCCCTCAATTCCTAACAAGACGATCGTACATAAGTCCGTGACGGATGGAATTCCGGTTAGACTTCCGTCGAATCAAATGGGACAAAATGGAGAAAGAATTGCTGTGATAGCCCGCAAGCGTAAATGTTGGTGTTTGTAATACTATAATTAACTAGATTTTGACAAACCATTTGTTGCCTTTTCGCAGGATGCGTTCGAGACGCCTAATAATTGCAAACCCAACGTAATCTAGGGCTTACTCTTACTCATTATTAAATTTCGACTTCGCAAAATATCCCTTCCTGATGTTTGCTCAGATAAAGTTTAGAATTTCGCTACATTGAGGAATGATTTGCCTTCCGGCTTCTTTCTAGGAGTAGCACGAACACAACTTACAAAACCTTGGTCATAATAGTGGAAAATTTAGTTCACATAGCGCCATTAATAATAATTTTACAGTAGACCCAACTTTCGATTTTCTTGTCCATTCATCGCTCCCAAAGTTATCTTCGAATACGAATATTTTATTAAAGTATGTAATTTGGCATATTAAAGCCCGTATACACTCTGAATGCATTTATAAAAGCTGAAAACTATGGGGCTATCATGCAGCTTTCGCCGCCGAAATTAACATATATATATATAATTTTGTGCATAAAAAACGCACATCTGTGTAACGTGCACAGAACACTTTACATCTTTCCTCAATTAACTTACTTGAAATCTTTTACAACGAACGAGAACTAGTCTAACTTCCCTTCTGCAGAGAATTCATGTGGTTAGTGCAACAGGATTTGTTACATTCAAGGCAGTTGCTCCTTTTTGGGGATTTCAGCAATATAGGTCTTTCTCAGTATCCAATTATTTTACAATACCTGCGTCTTTTTCTGAAAGTCTATATTTAGCAATAAATTCTACATGAAACTTGATCTTTTCAACAGCATCCACCACGTATCCTTATTAATACTGAAATTCGAAGAAATGCAAGTCGATTGAGAACTACGCAGGTATTCATAGAACCTATCTTACAAAGAAATACAATTTTCCTGAGAAAGAACAGTGTGGTTTCCTGTACATAAATGTGGTACCAGATCCTCGGAATAGCGAACGTGCAACAAAGAACCCTTGCTGCCTCGATGCCGATGCCAGAAATATATTTCCATTCTTCAAAGGATAATGCAGCCTTTCATTTATGTATTGGAATTTAATAATAAACTTTCCGAGGGGGCGAGAATTTAATATCATTCGTCTAACTTTCGAATGAATACGAGGCAATCATGACAATGAGAAGGGAAATTCGCTCCACCCTCGCAGCGAAAATATGTTCACTTGTGTTATTCATCAAAGCCAATCATCAAAAGATGAATGGTAGCAGAAAGGACGCGGAAATGCTGTTCTTCCTTCTACCACAATTGCATTAAATCGACGTGATTGTTTTTCGGTTAATCCCCTGGAATCACATTTAAAATTTATTCCCCTTAAAGTGAAATTAAACCATTAACTTATATCAATATTTCCACGGCCAATTTTCATTAACCATTCACGCTTCATTTCCCGACTAACACTCTCCACGCGCACATCCCTTCAAAGCATTTATTAATAATTCGTGTTTTATATTCATTGCAATTTGAACGGTACTCCCACGCACGCATTCCAGAACCATTGGAAATGAGTTATTTACTTGGAATTGCCGGAGGATGCATTGCCGCTCTATTGATCCTGATATGTCTATGCATCTACGCAGTTCGAGCGAAAAAATGTTGTTTTAAAGGTAAGTGATTTGTATTCAATTACATAATTCCCTTAATTTATGGTATTTCCATGGATTTGGGTATTTAATTAAAAACACGCGTTTATTTCATTTAAAGTATCGTAAAAGTATAATAAATAGTCTATTAGGTCTATCGGTTACAAAATTGACTCCATTACCGTTTAGGGATGCAATCCTGGTACTTATTCGAATAACCTAAATGGATAATATTAAGTTTCATTTTTGGCATCATTTTCGGTTTCATTAATCTCAGAATTTAGTGGTAATGGTTAGTTAAAAGCGGAAAATATGTTGCCACTGGTAATGATGTTTTATGACTTCTGAATTTGAATATTATTAAATGGGGTTTAAACTTTTATCATATGGAATAATTACTGTCAGTCAACATCAATAACAAATTGGATCTGGGTACGTCGTGCCATCAATAAACTACGTTTTCCACCCTTTTCTCTTCCGCTCAGTCAGTGGTGATAGTAATGGAATGACGTTCTTTAATTTAAAATGCTCCAACAACAGAGTTGATCCTGCCGGTGTCTTTTTTGTTTGAGTCATCCCCGGGGTTATGGGAAGAAAACCGGCCACAGGGTCAAACTTATGCACCCTCCCTAATAAATTGCGTAAACAATCTAATTTCATTGAAATCTTTCTATTCAGAGCCCCCGAAAATGGTCTAGGTTCCGTGCAAACCAGGTGCTTGTTGGCGGCTGTCGCGGTTAGGGAACCTCCCTTTTGACAAGGCAATCCTGCGGCGTGGTTTCGCCAACTGGAGACGCAATCCGCGCTGGTTGACGTCACCGCGGCTGCTGTTCGTTTCAAACACGCCCTCATCGATCTCGGTGAAGCGACCATCGGACTTGTTTCGGACGTCCTTGAGGAATGTTCGTACCGTCTAAAGGAGCAGCTGATTCGGTGTCTTTCAGTAAGTGAAGAAGCGAAGCTTGATCACTTACTGAACTAGCTGACGTTATGCGACCGTTGCTTCCAGAAATAAGACAGATGGGTGGGGAACAGGTTGGCTCAGAGTTGATAAAGTCCCTCTGGCTACAGCAACTCCCGGAGAACACCTGCGCCATCTTGGCCTGCGCGGACTCCGGGTCACTTGGTACGCACGCCACGTGGTCGCGGAGGTTTCCCGAGACGCCCCTCGGAAGTTGGACGAGCTCAAGGTCATGGTGACCACACTGGCCGATGCGGTCATAAAGCTCGCAGCGACGGTCGGTATTTTGCGTTCGGGGGGTTGAACTCGATCGCAGTCATGGTCGAGGTCTGCTTCTCAAAAAAGACGTTCGGATAGTCGCACGCCGGGACCTTTTTTGGCCTCGATGGTTTACTAGTATCATTGGAAAAGCTGAGCTCAAACGACTAAATGCACCACGAGATGCACTTTTAACGGATGTGGATCTAGCCAAGGCGTATCATCATATCCCTGCCGCTCCCGAAGACTTTCCGAAAACAATTATCTGCACACCTTCCGGACTCCTCGAGTTCACCAGGATGACTTTCGGCTTGTGTTCCGCAGACTTTCCAGAGGTTCATCCACTCTGGCCTGCGAAACTTGAACTTTTGTTTCGTTTATATGCATTAGAGCATCTCGAGTCCATTTTCCAACGTCTCCTTGACGCCGGTCTTGTCTTAAACGTGGAAAAATGCAGATTTCTACAGAAGCAGGTGAGATTGCTCAGCCACTTAGTTACCCCTGACGGTATCCAAACTGACCCAGACAAAGTTGAGGCGACAAAGAATTTGCCCGTACCAACCACGGTGAAGGATCTGCAAAGACTTTTGGGCATGTTAAACTTTTATCGTCGTTTCTTGACCAAGACTGCTCATCACCAAGCGAGCCTGAAAGCTTAATTGCCTTGGCCCAAAACTAAAGACTCCCGCGAGGTTGCATGGTCTGCTGAGGCCACCCGTTCATTTGAGACAGTCAAGCAGAAGATTGTTGATGCAACACTTCTAGCATTTCTTTAGCCAGGTGCACTCCTAGCTGGGTTCATCGATGCCTCAGATACAGCGGTAGGCGCTGCTCTTCACCAATGGGTGAATCAAATCTGGCCACCGTTGCGTTTCTTTTCTCGTGTTTGGAAAAGACAATATTGTTGCAGACGCTTTGTCTCGAATCTCGGAGGTCACAGTCCTGCCGCGGTCGATTATACAGCAATCGCGGAGGCACAAAAAGGCGACACAGAATTTCAGAGCCTGAAGATAAACTGCAAATAAAATTTCAAGGAGTTTCCTGGAACACTGGGATGGAGTAACCTCAGCTTAATATTATCCTGAGGTAGCTCCATTTCCAGATTTTAGACCGAATACCGAGGGAAGATCTAGTGCTACTAATGCGTCAAGCGACATCCGATTCACAAGCTTAGAAGAGCAGGGGGATATCAAATTTCATTGGGGCCCTTCATATCCTCCACCCAGGGTAGCATGAGGATATCACTGCTTCTGCTTAGAGCATTCCAGATATATCGCCTGCTGGCTTCGTTAAAAGCAGATGAAGCGCGTCCCACAGAAGAGAAGGCAGATCAGGAGTCAGCCTACTTTCTATCGATCATAGTTTCGAGGTGTTCCTCATTGCTTCCTATGGATATGTTAGCTGTTATGTCTGCAACAGTAGGGAGCACACAAAGACTGCTTTAATATACCAAGTTAGCCAAAGTAAGTGACCATCAAGTGATGACCTCCTGTGAAGCTGATGTTAGGGCCTCTCTTAACGCTTATACACGCTTACTAAGGTCGGAACACAGACTCACATTTCCACAAGCAGGCTAAGCGTAACATACTGAGTCTATCCATTCTATACCGCTGGAATTCCCTCTCAAATTGAAAAGGAAGCGAGCATTTTTGGTGGTCTCCCTCGATATTCATGCACATTTTTCAATTCCATTCACTTTCATTTCGGATAACAAAAGGTTATAGACGGCAAATCGGTACATCAGTGGGGAGAGGTTTACAGGTTACCTCCCACAAATTTTAACTTTTTAAGCGCCTTTTACGACACGCAAGGAATGTTTTAAATAAATTCTCAATCTGCAGCTCACAGTGGAGCCACTGCTATCTATTGTGTTTTTTCAATTTAATTGATCTGAGATTTACTCACCTGTACTTATTCAGACTCAGATGCTTCCATGCTCAGCTTCCAGACTCAGATGCTTCCATTGGGACAGAGTTAACCTCTCGCTGAGGAATGTATCCTTGGATAATTTTTAGCAATGGAGCAGAGCCTCAAACTGTTGTTGTGAACTGTTCCATTATTTCTTTAGGTACTCCGCTCTGAGCAGAATCCCTGGAACCACTCTCGTCAGCAGGCCATTGGGGTTCTTCTGGAATTTACCTGATGATTGTTGAGTTTGCCACGGCTGATGGAAATATTGGCGGTCTGAAAGAAAGATTGGTGCACCTTATTTATGGGGTATTTTATTTTATAGGAAATTATGAAGCACTTAGGAATCTACGTTTTGTCAACTTCACACATGAAAAGGACAATTGTAAATGCTTGAACGATTATGCTGTGATTTTTACTACCTGAATGCGCGCAAATTGTACTCAAGCTGATCAGAAAACAAACTGGAAACAATCTTCTGAAGATCCTATCTCTCCAACTTAAATTTCAGTAATCAAAACCTCAACTACTTCATTTGCAGTCAAAGCTAGTGGAGTTGTTGGATGGGTTCCCGTTAGGGAATGCCATCCATATTTACTCGAGGAGGGCGATTAGACCCGACTTACTCTTACTACGAAACCTCATCAAAGGTTATTCGGTACCGGGATGGCCTTTTGAAAGGAAAATTTCTAAAGGATGCGCTATTGGCCACATTTTTTGCGGGTGGCGGTCAGCAATGACCAATACCGCTATGCTAGTCATGGTAGTTTCCAAATCAATCCTTGTCCGAGTAAGGGATAATTGCCAACGAGTAAAGTATCGGTAAGGTTCATGCAAATAGGAATTCAGATGAACTTTGCCGAGGGAAATGATCAGATCATCCGCATATTGTAGAGTTTTAATAGGATTAGTTTGCAGAAGTTCAGATGGAGGCTAAGCTTAAATGCTTAAATGCTAGTCTATATTGCCATACGAGGTCGAAAGCTTTTCAAATGTCTAGGAAACAGACTATTGCTGGAGTCTTTCAGTTGATACCAAGAAGAATGTCCACTTCGAGAACAAGAAGCTCGTTGTCGACCGAATGTTTATATCAATTGGTGATCAAGAAGTGTGTAATCTGAGGCACAGTTCTTGTCGATAATAGTCTTAATTTTCCATTTGAAGATCTTGGTGGAAGAAGATAGGATGGATGCAGCTATCAGAACTCAGGGTTATAGGAGCCCTTTTCCAATCGGAAAAGAAATGAGCGTTTCGTCATCATCATCAACGGCGCAACAACCGGTATCCGGGCCTGCCTCCTTAAGGAACTCCAGATATTCTGGTTTTGCACCGAGGTCCACCAATTCGATATCCCTAAAAGCTGTCTGGAGTCCTGACCTATGCCATCGCTCCATCTTAGGCAGGGGCTGCCTCGTCTTCTTTTCTACCATAGATATTGTCCTTATAGACTTTCCGGGCCCCCATACACACAACCTGCTGAGCCGGATTTTATCCACAGCCAGACGGATATGGTATCGCTCATAGATTTCGTCGTTACGTAGGCTATGGAATCGTGCATCCTCATATGGGCAGCCAAAAATTCTTCGGAGGATGCTTCTCTCGAGCGCGGCCAAGAGTTCGCAAATGAGCGTTTATCAGTAAATAATTGAAGAAAGGAAAGTAGAAATGCTTGGAACACACTTTTCTATGACTATGGATGGGATTCTGTCAGGGAAGTTTCTCCATTTTCCAATATTGCGAATATCTTCAGTGAGGCAAGTGGGCTGCCGAGAGTATCTATTTCTAAATAGTCTCTGTCGGAACGTTTGTTTTTTGTATTTAATATCGTCAAGGGCATCATCGGGGAGTGAAATGAGGTTAAAGTAGCTGAGAAGGCGGACTGGAATCAGTTCGTTGCATACTTGCTGATTTATTTCAGTGGCGAAGCAAACTCCAGCGTTGTTTGATGAGAGCAGCACTGGATCAAATCTGGATTTACGTATTCGATTAATGAGTTTCCAGTTTGTCTTCTGGAAATCAGGAATTTGGGATGAGGGTGGGACATATGACTCTGTCGGGAAGCTTAATGTGGAGGATTACTGTATCATTGACGCTGATGTCAGCAACAGTTTCTAGAAAGGATAGGTATTACAATGGGGATTAATAGTAATGTTACTACTGATACTGATGTGGTGCCTTTATTGAAGGCGGGAAGGGCTGAGCTAAAGTTAGACAGGTTGATACTTGGACGACCGTTTGTTAGAAACCGGTCGAGCCCTTACACATTCTTGTTCAACAGTTTATCGAACTAAGACTGGTGTCTCGCATCGTGGTATCCATCTATTATTAGTTGCCATCCTTTACTTTGTGGTCTTGATTGAGAGACAAAGAAGAAAATCCGTTGGAAATCGTGGGTATCGAGGCGCTGTTCGGGACAGTAGACGTTAACAACGAACGCCACGGTCAATTGCGTTTCAAAGGAAATAAGAGTGACT
Source organism: Hermetia illucens (assembly GCF_905115235.1). Taxonomy (NCBI): domain Eukaryota; kingdom Metazoa; phylum Arthropoda; class Insecta; order Diptera; family Stratiomyidae; genus Hermetia; species Hermetia illucens. Next base: position 16,076,556 of record NC_051854.1, read on the forward strand.
TCGAGTGATGTGAAGTTATTGCCAGGCGCGAAACATTAATGAAATAAGATAAGATAAGGCTGGGTTTGCTGGGTTGGCTACCTTGGAGGCGATTATTGGATTGTGGCGGTCGGTACGGAAAATGTTGAAGTTCAGAAAGCTAAGTATTTATAATGTAATTTGGTTCGCTCGGGAGCTCTATGTTGGGCTTCTGTTCGTCAAAGAATATGTAGCTCAAATTCAGTCTGATGATTCTAACATCCATTGATGGAAGTCAGGATGCCAACCATCGCGTTGAACATCTGTAGGAGTTCCTCCGACTTTGGCGATTGGGATTTGATACGTTGATGGGTAAGATTGTTTGGGATCGGACAGATGGGGTGGCGTCACCTGGCACGGCGCCTGCCAAAGACACGGATGTGTGAAATTGGATTGGTGGAGGGATGACGTCACGCTCGAGTGGTTTGGATTGGAGTGGGACGTGGTGGTGCTCGTATTTGAGCATTTCTTTTCCCACGATCCTAACGAAATTTGCGCAATTCCAATCGTTTGCAAGATGGTTATTGCCTTTGCAGTTGATGTGCTTTGGTGCCTGTTTCGTTGTTTTGGAGTATTCCCCTGGATCATGAATTTTGTAATACTTGATGTAGCGGAAGGCCAAGTGACAATTGGCTGCCGCATGATCCACCTGCTGGCAATTCTTACATTATAGCAGTTATTTGTTTCACATTCGAAACAAACAATTGTATTCTGAATTACCTTTATGTTTTCAACCTGATCTTCATGGAAGATGACGTCAACGGTGACCAGCCACATGATGTTCATGGTCCTTGCCCAGGCCGTGGCAAAGGGCTTGACGTTGATGACACTAGAAGCGTCTCGGGCCTTCAGATCTTTAGCGGTTTCCTCCGCGAAGGAGGATGATAATCCATGGAGGATGGGCTGGTTGTGTTTTGGGCTTGTTCTTCCTCGAGGCAAGGATTTTCTTAACGGTAGAAAAGTTTTCAGTTTAAAATTCGAAGTGCTGTTGGATGAATTCAAGAGTGTCAAAACCTTAATGGAATAGGGATATCACATCGGTAAATGGTGCATTATGATTGTTGGTAGCGGATACACCTAGAAACTCCCATTCCCTGCAAAAGTAAGATTTTATTCCGATTCCCTGGTGGATTGGTTCCCTTCGGTTCTGCACGACTTTTCGGAACTTTACTTTTCATTTCCGGAAAGCTTTAAGTTCATTTTAATTTACTTAACTTTTCCTCAAATAATGTTTCCGATATGAATGTGATTTCATTTTTAACAATTTCTTTCTATAAATTTCAGGTCGTTCTGGTTATAAATCATCAGATAAGGACAGGTAAAAAACATATTCCTTCTCATATACAAAAGCATAAACATCTGTACATGTAATGTGGTTTTTCCTTATTTTTTTGGGGAATAATATGCACATATACCGCGTCACAGAATGAATCAAATGAAAACGAGAGCAGAACGTGCGTTACTTATATCACGTCTTTCATATCTGCTTTACGATGAAATATGGATTTTAAAATTTTTTTGTACAAAACACAGAGCCAGAAAAATCGTACACTTATATCAGGACCTGAAATATGCATTGGAGCCATGAGTGGAAAAAGGGATACTGTCAACCGAAAATGAATATTTATTTATTTTTTTGAATTTTGTGGCATGCATATATGATTTCTCTGTTAATTACCTGCATTTGAGTGCGGGGGATTTTTTTTTCTTTGCCGGGGACGAATTAAAGTTGTTTGGGGACAGAGTTAAACTTTTAAAGAATTAGCTTAAGGTGACGTTTTCTGGTTATTCAGAGCAGTGTTGAAGGGGACTAAAAGGGATTTAAGTTTACAATTTTTCGGCACTGTACATAGCAACAGGACTCTACTAATATTCGTCTTCAATTTCGCCTTTTTCGTTTTTTATCTTTTGGAACTAATCTAGTGAGAAGGCAGACTTGAAGTCCCGCTCGGATAGCACCAGTGGCCCGCAGGGCGACTCCATATACACAACACCAGCCGGATTCCATCACAACCACCACCACGGTGGAGTCATCCAAGGATCACCGGAGGCAATGAAGGTACGAATGGCAGCTATGATATTACAGCCCCCAACAAGGGTCTAGCAGGCAATTAATAATCATAATCATAGTAACGACGGTAGTAACGATAATAATGATATTAGTGATAGTTGTAACATTAATAACATTAACAACGTTAACGATAACAATGCAACCACAGAGCAAGGGGTTGGAGCAACTACCACTAATCCCAACATTTATAGTAGTGGCGATGACTCAAAGAGCTCCACCACTACGGCAACTATTAACAATAATAATAATAATTCGAATAGTAAAAGCAAGAGTAATAACATCAGCAAGGATAAAGATAGTAACGATGATTGTAAGAGTTTGATAGTCAATGATTCGTCATCGTCGTCGTGTCCAGACAATAACGAAGTGTCGATTTTAGGCGGTAAATTATCTAGTGATAGTAGTCATGTTAGCAACTCTAGTAATAGGAACAGTTACAACTGCAGCTATAGCTACAATTATAGTTATCGAAACGGTGATGATGATAATATCGGCGAAAACAATTTAAATCTATTCAAACGTTGCCAATTCACAAAACTGCATATTTTCCGTAGGAAACAGTCGTTTTCATCTTTACAATTAAGTTCCGATTTGAATGTAGATAGTCCTAGTTTGAAGAAACACGCGTTTCGAAAATATAAGTCAGATGATGTTATCTATCGTCAAGCAAGCTGTGATGCTGATGACGAGGTCCTACAAGTCGTTGGTTTACCAGAGAGGGATGATAAATTGGAGCGGAAACCAAAGAATGTGGAAAAAGTTACGAAGAACAGCTCAGATACCCCAACTACTCCCGAAATGTCGGTCGACCTGAACGATCCGAACACTTTCAAGCACAATATAGTCAACGAAAAGGAAGAGCATCTTATCATAGCCAATCCTTTTTCCATTTTTCACGAGAACTCAACTGTTATAGATGTAAATATCGCGCCTGTAGTAGATCAAAGCCCCAAATCCAAGCTGAAATCCAAAACTCATGATAAAATTAAATCTCTTAGTCGTAAGGAATCTAAAACTTATCGTCCAGATTTCACTTTAGCTAAAAATAATTTTGATACTATCAGCGAAAATAATGCAAACTTAGCGCCCAATGATGCACACCATCTATATGGAATGCCAGTCAGTTATTTTGAACGTCAAGATTTCCTCAAAACGGATGAGCCAGCCGAGCAAACCTCGTCCACAAGAGGATCCTTACGGTCGACTAGTAAGCAACAAAACAATCACAAAAAAGACAATAATACCTTTGGAAAAGTTCCTCATATTAAGAAATTAAAAATAAGCTATCCGAATCGAACATATCACCCCGGCAGTGACAGCAAAAGGGTGGCTGGTGACGGTGACAGTGCTGGTGGTGGTAGTGGCAATACCCAAACAGCCACTAGCCTTGGATACTTTGAAAGATTGCAGCAGAAAACCAAACAGGGATTGCAAAAGATACGTGAAAAATACAGGCCGAGTTCCAGTCGTTCAGTTCACAACTACGAGAATCAAAGTTTTGAGAGATCACCTAAAAACGAGAAACGCAGCGCTGACCAACTGACAGACAATGGCAAGGTCATTTACAAGAGTTATAAGTCTGAGATAGATTTGACGAAAAACTTGCATTATTTGGATGCATATTTGAAGGAGAACTTTGACGATCTGAAAAGTTATAGCAGATCATCGAACTCTGTTGGACGAATACCTCGGAGACGAGCAGGTACTACCACTTCATCTGTTTCGCTTCATCATCGGAAAAAGGATGGTCAGTATCTGCAGCCATTGGGAGTATACCCTGCCGATTCTCAAGAACTTAAAGCTGCTACGAAATCAAAATCGAGGCAATCTTCCAACTACCACAAACGGAGCAAATCCTGTACGAAATCACTGAATTGCACGGCGCCCCTGCTCGAACGCTACAAAGCAGATTTCTCCAGTATCGCTTCGAAAAGTATGACTACATCGAGTTCGATAAGCAGCAGTGATTATGCCTCCGTTTTTAGTGGCCCAACAAATCCGAATTTATCTGAATCGAAAGCACCAATTAGTCAAGCAACGCAAGAAGACGGCAAATATTCAGGATTCATTTCAAATAATTTTACATATCAAAGCTGTCCCAAATCCGATGGAGCTACCTACAGCGCTCTTTTTAATAATTTCTCATCCAACGATCCGTACACTTCAAATCTAGCCGAGGGGATGACAAGCGAGGACGAAGATGCAACTGTTAATGATGAATACAACGAGCAGAATTTCAAACCTTTCTATGATGTGGATACCACGATTAGGAGAGAACAAAGTCTAAACCCTTTTGTTGACGATACGGAATGGGTGGTCCCGGAGAATGAGGACCGCCTCAGTGGCTTTGACGGATATGATAAAAACGTTGAATACGAGAATTATCTAGAACACTACCATAATCACAAAAAGTCCAAAATTCATGAGTATTCGGATAACGTGCCTCAATACTACACGAAAAAACGCTCTCCTTCCCATTATAATCACAGGCGAATCACAAAGGATAATCATCATCACCATCAGACTGACTACGATGAATTTTTCTTTCACAATATCCGAAATTCGAAAAATGACGAAAATATTCAAATCGCGCTCAACTCTTCTTCCAATAAGCCCACGAGGCAGCATTACGAAGCTCTGGGGAAGATGTTCATGCCGCCCCCGCCCCATCCACTCTCATCTTCTCACATTTCATTACAACCGCCAGATAATATCCTTCTGTCAGATGAATCCATCCTCATTCCGACAATGCAGCCACAACCCATTACTTCACCGTCCCCGTCCCCGTCACCCCCACCACCGCCGCCACCGCCCGCATCACGTGTTCTTAAGCACTACAATCGTCATCATCATCGTTCCGAGAACGTTAGAGAAAATCTACAAAAGTTCTATCAACCCCCTCATTATCACCATTCAGCGGTTCATTATAATAACAAGATGGCATCAACATCATCGTCAACAACAAAAGGTAGTGTAAGTAGTGATGGCGGAATTGGTACATCCGATGATAATGAAGCTGTCGCGAGTATTGAAATCACGGCGGCATCCACACCAGCGACAGGACCTTCGACGAACTCAAACAAATCTAAGCGAGCATATCAGCACCAACAACAGCACCATCAGAACAGCAGCCGTCGCAATCATAGTCATCACAATAATCATCAACGTATTGCCACGAATTATCATCAACATCAGCACCAGCAGCAGCAGCAAGAAAAGTTACTCTCACCCGCAGAACAGTTCAAAGAGAAAGTTACATATCAACAACAGAAACAACAGCAGCAGTCGCACCACTATCAAATCACGTCGCCATACCCATCTCAACCGCAATCCTTATCATCACACTCTGCTGGCATCACCAACCTCTGTCAGGACGATAAGGAAACGTTCATAGTTGAGTACGAATGTTAATAGCGCGCGTGTTTTTGGCGGATGCAAACTTGAATCGCGAAAAGGGTCCCGCACAATTGGGATGCTGTGCAAGGACACCAGGGTTGATTGCGGCTCGACTGATATACTTGGTATTCAATGCACTTAAGGAAATAGGCCTTGAGTGTCAGAAGAAATTGAGGAGTCTGGAGGTCTGACAAGTGATGATAGGCTTAGGTGTCAAGGTGACATCGGTTTCAAAGTCTTGGATACGCTACTTGAAGGTGCAAGGATGCCGTCGAGAAGGATTTGGGGTGTAGAATTGGGAGAAACTATTCGCTTTAATTCGATACAGGATAGTAGCATGAACAAATGAGGCTTGATATAACTCGAAATAGCACTTGAGCGCGGAGCTGGAAAACTCGCATTTTAAGATACCCTCAACGCTTTTCCTATTTCATTGAACAGTTGGAGCTGAATTGTATACCAAAAGTACTGAATATTATCCCTTTCCATCGAATGCTCCGAAAACCTTACTACAAAATGAAAATCCACTTCATCAGTTTCATATATCCTTGAGCATGCTGGCATCCTTTTCTCAATTTATCGCGCGACCTTGCAGTCGTTTTTGCCTTTATTCAATTTACATAATTCTAGCAAACAAATGACAATAAATAAAAACAATTTCATACACAGATCCATGGATGGGATCAATGAATATGATTATGAGATAATGCAATTTGTATATGGAATATAAGGACTTATAAAAGATAAAATTAGCTATGATATAAACGAAATTATAAGATATACCTAAGGCAAGAAGAGCTGAAAAACGGACAAAAATCTTTTGATGCAAGGAAAGAACAATTAAATTATGAATTCCTATCGAAAACATGTAAATATGGATAAAAGATAAATAAAACAAAGATAAGGAAAATTAGCTGTCGTCTGAGTAAATATCTACGATTATCTAGTTGGCAAAAAAACGAAAACTCAATAAATTAAGTGTACTGAGATTAATAGTTGTTAATTTTATCCAAAGATTAATCGTTAAATGAGAAATATTTGATGAAAAAAAAATTAATTAATTAACAAGAAAAGATAAAACTATAAAAATTCAAATCAAATTTGAGCTTCCAAAACTGGCTGCACTTCTGAATGGAAATCAATTATATTAGTATTCTGGATTGTAGGCGATTTGTGCTCTTCCTTTCCTTTTAAAAATAAGTTTCTCATTGAAAATATTATTCTAACTTCTGAGCTCCTACCTGAATCGAAAAATAAACTATTCATTTTTTTTTAAATTGTATTACTCACATACAAAAAAAAGGACTAGACGGTCTTTAATTCCGGGAACCACTTGTTCCCTTTCGGAAACCGCCTGCTCCCGATATTTCGGGAACCACTTGTTTCCTTCTTCGGTGCTAAACGTCCCTCATTTCGCTAGAAACACTGCAACAAACAACAAAAAGGATGCCAAAACAATCGGTATATTAATTGGGGCAAGGGTTTGCAATCAAGTTTCTCCTGCTCGATAAATATGGAAGTTAAGATCTGAAAAACTTTACTTAACTTTCATTATGCAACATTCGTATTGGTTTCAAAATACTTTTCATCTCCTTAAGCATGAGATCCCTGAAAGTGTACACATGGGGCTCGTTAGCGTTTGACTTTTTATCGTCTCAACTTCATCCAAGTATCGCCATTTCATGACATTTCTGCACTTCAGGAGTAAGATAAGTCACTGGGAGCTAGCTTTAGCTAGTAGGGTGGACGATCTATGGTGGTGATCGAATTATAGACCAGAAAGTTGCGAAAATTCATTACCAAGCGGGCTACATTACAAAAATTTGGTCGTAGACAACGCCCCAAGCGTTTAAGTATATTTTTACGGATCAGACAGCAGAGAAGCAGTGAGTCCTCCAAATACAAGCTCACGGTGGACATCTCCTTGTGTGACAAAAAACCCTGTCAGAATGACTTAATTTTTGATCGGCTATTTCGATAGTTCTTCATTGATGACTCATCTTTTGCTTTCCTATTCTTACGTTTTTCCATACTGGGTCGTTGAGCTCGGATTTGTAGTGGCGAACCCAAGTTTCGTCGCACTAGTTTGTTCAGAAATGAATCCTTTGCGTCTGCAAATCCTGCTCCAGACCAGCAAACATATCAACTTCAAAAATAGAAGAGACTACCTCGTATACACGAGTCATGTGGACGATCTCTTTCATAAGGCAGGCTCAAAGGCGGCCATCATATTCCTAATTTTCAATCCGTTCGCGACTATTTCTGAATTTGATGTCAAGCAAACAACTGAACCCTTAACAATTTCTGATCCCCGAAGTTTCCTATTGATATCAGAGATATTCAAATTATCATTGTGGGCGAGTCAAAGCTTTGATTAAGTCTTCATAGGAATTCTGTTCCCAAATGTAATTCACCGAGCGAAAAGCACATTTGATGGACCGGATATTGTCATCGTCTGAACTACTATAATAATAATAATCGTTGGCACAACAATCCATATTGGATCAGGGCCTTGAAGTGTGTTAGAGCACTTCATTCAAGACCGTAACGGTACACTACAGTAGACTGTAGGAGGCAATGTGGTCAGCATTGCGCTCGCCCGAGATTATTACCCTGATTTGACTCAGGTACTCATTCACAGCTGAGTCGACTGGTATCCGACGTCAAATCACGATACAAATCCCACTGCCGCCAGCGAGATTTGAACCGCGACCTTCCGTACGACAGCCTTGTGCTCTAACCACTCAGCTATCCGGACTACTGAACTACTATCGCTTCAATATTTCTAGCAAGAGATTCTATAAAGTACAACACAGGTAGAGTACTGGCGCAGAAAAATTTCAACTCATCGAATAACATCGACTTCGAAGCAACTATTGACGGAAACATTCCTACGATAAATGTAAATTCTTGGAAGATCTCTATTTTCTTCTTTTTCTTTGGATTTGGTCCCGTTCAGAAGCGGGGTCGGCTCGTTAAGATCGGTTGCACCGTTTTGCAAGGTCAAAGGTTGGATCTGGGTCGAGTCAGAAGACTTTCAAACCGCAATCCAGCGTATCAAGCGTTCATTGATTCGGCCGCCCTTTTGGTCCTTTCCCATTGACTTCGATGTTGATAGCGGACATGCTCATTTCGGATGATAGATAGATCATAGCGTGTGACGCCACTTGTCCATCGGAGCATCTTCGTTTCCATTACCATGAGGCACCGTTCATTGACTTTTATAGTCGGCCAACACTCAGAACCATCGAGACGACCGGGTGAACAACACTGCAGTAAATTTTGGATTTGCCCCTTGTTTGGATACTAAAATTAGATGTGGCTGTGGCTTTGAAACTGGGACTGGTTACGGTGCTGAAACATGATCCAGAATTAGTTTTTGAAATGGTGTTGCAGAGGGATAAGATTCACAATAGTATTTAATTTTGTCGTCGTCACTTTTACATCTTCTATAATGTCAGCTAACTTTAGCTGATTGATAGGCACCGTCTCGTTCCTACCATGAATGTTAAGACGAAAAGTCTTCGTGTAACGTGAAATGATTATGAGAAAATTGTGAAGGTGTCCGCGGTCCATCATGACGTTCATAGAAACACAGATAAGGATATTTTTTGGTTTTGGGAAATCAAGGAATCAAGGAAGCGCAGGCCGGACTAAAACCTCTCATACTTTTTCCCCACAGGACCATCGTTCATATTGCCTCACGAGGTTGTTCAGTTGTTAACTTTTCATTCTAGATGAGTCAGCTGCTACTGCTCTACGCGGTGTTAGCTGAATAGGGTTTAGCCGTTGATGCGTCAGTTTCACTGCCGTAGCTACCATGTTCCATACTGTACCTGATTCCACAATGTAGCTTACTAGATTTTCCAACGCGAAATGGGACGCTAGATCACTCTAGAAGTTTTTCCTTGCACTTTCAGCAGATGAAGCAAACGCGGTCTGCATCCTCAGTTGCATCTTCGAACGAAGGGCAATCAGGTAATTTACCTAAATCAAACCTATAGAGGTACTTCCTGCATCCACCGTTCTCACTCGTCAACCACACTTATCTTTGGAATAAACCTGTATACTCATCAACTATTCTTCATCTGCTCCCATTCTGTTTACCACGCGCCCAACGACCTCATTCGCTTAGTTTCTTCGCTTAGGCTCGTTTCCTTCTTCTCATGCAAGCGGCTTGCCTTATGGACTAGTTTGGCATTTGCATGGCAACTAGAGCTTCGATGATATAGTTCCGTCTGACAAAATTGAACGCAATCTTGAAATCGAGTGTGCATAGTCTTTCCCTTATTAAAGGCATGCCTGGCTTAGTTCAATAAATGCTTTAGTAGTATCAAACGCTACTTGAGCCTTCTGGAAGCCAAACTGTCTATTTGATAAACAAACAACATTGTCAATTATTAGATATAACCGATTATATATTATCCGCTCGAGAATTTTGCCTATTGTGTACAGAAGACGGATAGGTCTGTAAGACGTTAGTCCGTTTATCGGCCTGCCTTGCTTCAAGTTTAATAGAAGCTTTTGTAATTTGCACTGTACGCGAAAAGACCCTTCATTTAGGCAGTCTGTGTACGAACACATGCCGTCATAATTGTCAGTTTCAGTGCTTTGTTGAGGATCAATATCGGCTTGGTTATCCCGAACTCTTTTCACTGCGTCCAGAACTTCGTCTTTAGTTACCGGACGGACATCGTTGACGGTTAGTGATAATTTTCGGATATTGGGGAACAGTATCGAAACTCAGCAATCCCGAAGGAATCTTTTACCTTTTATCTCCGAGATAAACGACTTGTACGCACCTCCCCTTGGGTCAGAATCTACCGCACCACAAAGTTGCTTGAAGGAATACTTTTCACTTTTCGTGATGGTCCCTCCTAATCACGTGATTTTTATGGCCTACCTGTTTCTGGTTAGGATTTATTGTTTTGGGTTGCTTATTAATGGTGAAACTCACTACCCCTTATGGCTGCAACCGTGATTTTGGGTTTATCTACATGAAAGGCAGTGAGGATTCTTAGTGAAGTTTTTCGCCAGGTGGTTTTCTCCTCCACGTCTTCGATTTATCGGTAGTGCTAGTGCAATTCGTTGCGATGTCTCCGACCCCAAGACATTTAAAACACTTTTTTAGTGGAATCTGGTCGCGTAGCCTGCACATGGACTATTCAATTCGAACTCTACCCACAAACCCGAGTTTCAATTGATCTCTGAACGCTGTGCAAATTTCCTCCTAGCTCTGAAGATTCGAGCCGGCTGGACTCTGCCTCCCTGCTCCCACAACAACAGTCACGGTCTTAGAAGTTTTGATGCCACAAATGGCGCACCAAAGCGCTAATTGGGCTCCTCGGAGCGGCGACTGATACCTACCTACCTACCATTACAAATTTCGCCAACGATGGCTTGCTCGTCGAGTGAAACCTCGATGTTTTCTTTTAGGTTGGGGATCTTTCTTTTTTCTCGTCCGATGGGGTTACTATTAGAGCCTTAAACACAAATGATTTTCGCCTTATATGCCTTAAGTCTTGGGCTAGGTGTCATTGTAACATATGCTTTGTCTAGGTTTGAACAAAGTTGTGTCCTGTTCCAAGGCTCTTAAAGTTCGCTGTGAATGAGAGGGCAGGTTTCATTTTCTGGCTGACTAAGAAACCTACTCCGAGCACATAGTTTACTGAATGGCCACTGTAATATATTGTGTAGTGGCTCTTCTCCAGGAAAGCAGTCCCTTCCCAGCCCATCTCTTTCAACGCTGTTACATAAGCCTTATATTGGGACAGGGTATCGGCTAGCTGCTCAGCAACATTCGGTCTGTACAGAGAGCGCCGTTTCAAGAGAAAATGAGCAAATCGTTATTCCGTTATTGCTTCGTAACATGGGTTTTCCATGTAATGTTGTCAGCTCTACCCAACCCCCAATCTGGAGGAACAGTTGGTACAATTTGTCCCGCTTTTAGGCAAATGAAACAAATAACACAATGTAAAGAAAATCCTGGGAAAACTATACTTCCAAAAAACCAACCAAACTTACACAATGTTTATTCCTACAAAAGTTTGTGGTGCTAATTTAAAGCTTATTTCAGTCAGTAATCGTTCCTCTTTATGAATTTTGAATTTACGAGCTTGTGTTAATATGTCAATTTCAAAATTATATAAAATTACGGCCGCCTTCAATCCAGAATACTCAATCAGCTTTTCTATAAATATTTCAATAAACTAACGAAAACCAAAAATGAGTAACGAATGTTTCTTATGTGTACATAAGTATTTTTAGTATTTAACGAAAAAGATTATTTATAATAAAAAAATAATATCTATAGACTATAAAAAACAGAATCTATCGAGTGTTATACCTTCAGATTATTTATACATTGCATTAACAAAACTTAACAATGAAAACTGATAACAATTGTCAAATTTGCAACAATGAAAATACGGAAAATATTAAATTAAGCAACGGAAAATTATCATCACACCGTCGATAACGTATCTCCTAGTTTTCTTCTATTCTGTTTCCCGTGACGATGAAATCCTTTAAAGCGAACCCAACCAGATACATTAGGCGGAAGGGATTCAATCCGGAAGAATTAAATAGGACGAAATACAAAAATCTAGCCAAAAATAGCCTTTGGGTTCATTAGGGCCGGAATTTCAAAAAAAGCAGGACATTTCCACACAAAGATGCCGGATATTTTTATTCAATTTTTCTCCATTCATTCCATTATTCCCTCCCAGAAACCATCCCATGTGCCCTTTTTTAGCTTTCCCTTACATTTCAGCTTTTTTTTCGCTTGTATTATCATTCTGGATTACGCTACTTCCCTCACCCGACCCGAACCGAATAAAACGTAGAGTTCCTTAGCCCTAAAATCGGCTCCTTTCGCTTGGAGAAAAGTTTTTCGTGCACCTAAATCCTAAAAAGGACGAAAAAGCACGAGAAAAGTTCATGTAATCGCGTGTGAAGTCATTTAAAACAGTCTCACAAGTTACCCTCCCTCATACCTTAAAAGGAAGCCACCAGCCCCATCCTCTCATCCCGTTTATGTTAGGGTATTATATGCTTTCTGGTTACTTTCTCAGGCAAACGTGAACAAGCCGAAAAAGTTTACAAATACTGAAATTTTGATCAACAATCAGTCTGTAATAAGAAAGAAACAGGACCCTCCCTCTAGTTAAAGTTGGCAGGCACGACGTGCGGAATACATACGTTGTAGCCAGTTTGATGCCAGAATATATTTTTGGAAAATTGTCGAGTTCGGGTGAGGAGTAGGCGATGCTGGGCTTTTGTGCATGCGAGGCTCCGAAAATTGTGAGAATTATTATGGCAGGCGGCAATCGGAAAAATTTATTGCAAGGAAGGGGGTGGGGGTTGTGTAGGCGGGTTCTGCTTGCCGCATACAAAGGTAAATTGGTACATGTACAGCAAGTACAGTGAGACAAGCTGTGAGAGAAGGATTAATGAGTGTCAACAACAGTCAATATTTCATTTCAGTCCTTGGCTAAATTTAGGTTACAGACTTTTGTCAGTGTCAGCCTGCCCTGCGATAAATAGATCCCTGTTTGGGTTCTTCCGAAGGAAGGAACTGACTGAATTTTTTGGCCCTTTTGATTCATAGAATGTTTCGTTCTCTTTAAAGCCCACGGAACCACCTTACTGCATCCACTGTAAACTCCATACGAGAATTTATTGCCAAAACTTCAGTTTACGAAGAGAAAAGTCAACAAATAATTAATTAGGAAAAAAGGAAACTTATATTGAAACTCGACTTGCTTTTTGTTTACTTTCAAAGTTGAATTTTCATTTCAATCAACAAAAAAAAGCCTACACGATCCGCATGACTGTGGGCTGAACCTCATTTTATGGAACTTCTCCCTCTTATCTGTTAATGAAATTCTGATCAACTCTTTAGCTCTTTATATTTGGTATCGATTTTAGACGTTCAGGGTCCTTTTTCTGTCTTAAATAGCACCGAATGCAACATTTTTTCGGCCTCCAAATTTGGGGTATTAACCTGAGCTCTGTCTCTCTCTCGAAAGCAGTTATACTTTCGGTAAACCAACTTAGCAAGGTTAGGGGTTAAAGATTAGCTTTCATCGAGTTCTCTTTACTGCATCTTTATTTGCCTCACGATTGTGGTATTTTGAAATCTGCAACTTGCCTTTACCGACGTTAAGGGGTCATTCACTTAGTCATTGAACTAGCATTCCGCTAGACAAGGATTAAACGCAGAATCTTCATTAAGGGATAATCTTCGAGAAATTAGAACCATATTTTCGTCTTCTCTCAGCATGTACAAAATCGGACCCCAGAGAAGGATCTTATTGGCGTTCTATCAACTGAAGCTTGCAGCCTGCAAATAAACTAAAGAAACCTAAACTCTTCTAGCTATTTCTACAATAGAACACCAAATTTCTGACTAGGACCCCTGTCTCGTGGTACCAGATAAAAAATTTATTTCTAATGAGGACCGCACTGCGCCCATGGTTTTATTATGTTCTGTATTTATTTACCCTGATCTATACGAAGAGTTCCTTAATAGTGTAAGAGGTCCTAAGTAACCCTTCCCTTTTCTTCATTGGTCATGCTTCGAACTCCCCATACTCAACTGGCCTCCTTATCTCCATGAATATTTATGAACACTTATTCCCCTGTCCAGCTTAACCCCACTAGGACGAATTGTCATCACAGTCTGGATCATGTCCCCTCAAGTCTTCCCAAATGATAGGGAAACATTTGGGAAGACTTGCAGGGACCAACCTATCGACAATATCATCGCTTGTCATTCAGCCAATTGAGCTATCATTCCTACCTTCTTAAAGTACGATCCACATCTAAGTATCTCTTCAAACTTTTAACAGGATGGCGAAAACGGATATAGCGCTGTTAATACTGGGGTGACATCAAGCTCGACAGAAACGGCGCTACCACGATAGACAAATTGATCAACACCTTGGATGTTCTGAAGGATAATACAGATAGAAAGAGAGTGATAACAGATCTGACTGAGAACCTTGGTTTTGTTGGTGCTTATCTTCGGTCCAATTTTGCTTGCCTCTTACTGGAAATCTAGAGCTATTTGCCTAAGGCTCATGACTAGGAGAAAGAACAAACAGACAACATCAGCGTAGTCAAAGTTTTTGAGGAAAAGTGTAATAGCCCATTGGAGTCGTCGTCCAAACAAGGCAGTATGGCGAAGATTACCGATAATAAGAAGGAATAATATCGACGAATGAATACGCACTTATCGGACCCCATTTTGAACTGTCAATTTCTCCGAGGTTTTACCTCTATGCACCAAGGTTTAAAGATATTCTTTGATGTGTTGCAGGATGATTTTATTTACAAATTTTGCGAAGGTAGGGACCACGTAAATCCCCCCTCCCTGCTAATTGTCGCACCTAACATAACCAACCTTTCTCCGAATTTTAACGATAAGTCCCTTCTTCCATTTGCTGGGAAAGATCTCAGAATCCCAGAGATAGAAAGCTTGGAAAAAATCGTTGCCCCCAAATCGATCTGATTTTGCTCATCTTATCTTGTGATTTACCCTACAATTATTTCTCCTCGCTATCGCCAAAGTACTTTACCGACTTAGTGAGCTTTCAAGTCGGCGAATTCCTTCCACCAACAGGAGGGGGGAGAAGGAAGGGAGTTGTTGGCTCAAGTTACCCGTTGCCCTCCGGTCTCCCCGCTGGTCGAGCTCAATCTTCTTCGCAAGAGAAGAACCCGAACGTAATGCACAACACGGCTCCATCGTACATGTGCCATCTATGTACGGAGGAAGGAGAGCAACGGGGATAGCTGTCGCAATCACCATCACAGTCGATTGTAGGACAGTGCGATAAGTGGACGCCATCCTCAAAACTCCCAGTCTCTGTACTTGCACAAGGCGCTTATGGTACACCTCCTTGTCAAGGGATTCAAGAGTAGAACGAACTGCATTGCGCCCGTAAGATGACGTCTCCTGGTATATATAGGGCCCCATCATTCGTCATTACCCAACTTAAGACCGAAAGTCCAGCTGCTGATTTGATATGCTCGAGAAAACTGACTCAAGAACACAGAATCGGGATTCTCTTTCTGGCTATTTCGGCTTCTTTCAGTGCATAGCATCCGCTTACCCGTCTCAACAATAAACCAAGACTGCTTTGCGCCTGTTTGACTTTGCCTTATCATGTTCATAACCGACCAAGATCGATTCTTCTGGCACGTGGGGTTCTAACAGAATATCGTAGGAAGCGTTCTAGAGGAGTGGATACCCCCGACGTATTCTCCATTCTACTCTAACTCGCTAGTGTCTCATGGAGCAGAGAGTGGTACGGTTCCTACTTTCCCGTTTCGCAAGAAGGTTGAAGTCCTCAGTTAAGATTTAGATACTTTTGGAGGGTATTGCGCCGAACGTTGTATCAAGGAGGAAGGTGTGACATGCGTTCCTCTTTTATTATAGCATCCGACGTTTCAACTGGTTGAATTACCCTTGGTTGTCCTTTTTACACTGTAAAAAAATATTGGATGCATAGTTGCTAACTTCGATGCTGGGCCATTTCCCTTCTTAAAGTGCGAGGCTCCCAAGTTTACACAATGAAGTTTCTGGCCTATATACCTAAGGTTGTATATCCCGGGTTCTCAATGCGTAGTCCTTTTTTCGCTGCCGAGTTCCTTCCCGTTTATTCAGTCCCTCTTAAGCAGATATCTATTTCTTCTAGACAAGGTATACAGGGGGAGTGTTGTGAGCACTTCAGCCTCTCGATTTTAGTTCGCATATGGTATATTATCTCGCGCTTACCCACCGCTTTCCCGTGATAAACCGGAAGTAATCGGGTCAAGAACACATACGCCAGGAATTCTTCCGATGCACATGAACTCGGACGGCTATATCGGTTCCAATGGTAGCCGATAACCTCTGGTGAGGGTTCTAATCATCCAAGGCCTTGGAGCATTCGTCTACGTCACAACCGGCAAGCCAATGTGAGTACGGCATTTCCCGGTGCCGGCATGTGTAGGTTCTCCTTAGCCCCTTAATGTTGATTCGGTTGACAGGGCTGCTGCCTCGTTTTCCTTCTCGGCTCCTGGGAGGACCGCCAGCTTAGGAGAACTGACCTAGCAATTATCCAATTACATTTTAAATTTTCTTGTCAAGACTTTCCCTTTCCGCCTCTGATGACCTCATCGAACCATAAGTATAACGAAGTTCCCCATATCCATCAACGGCAACATGTTAGTTCACTCTCCTTTCAAATCAACCATTGACTGCAGTACAACATCATAAATTTTTACAGACATTCATTGAGTAAAAGCTAATAAATACTTCCGCTTTCCACCCCCTGTGGGCACGGTTGGAAGCTTCCAGTCGCATTTAAATGATTAATTGCGCATAAACAACGACGTTTATTTAGTCTCAATAATTAAATTTGCATGAAAATTATAGTTGTTTCTGCAACATCACTAAATAGCGCGTGCATACGACCATGATCCTTTCTAGGATACGAGGGGCCTCGCACTGAACTAGGGTGTATGCATGCAAGCAAATGCATGTAAGAATTTCATGTCGGTCTTCTACGTATTCATAAGTTTATTAAATCGTCCCATAGCTTTCTCCCTTCTGATAAAAAATTCAGATGCAACAAATACCATTGCAACAAAGGAAAAACTGTGTCAGGACACCATGTTCCAAGGCGAGGGAAATTGTGCGGAAAACATCGGATATGTGGAAAATAGAGAAACCCAAAACATTTTCGGAGACTATCAGGAATAGAGAGGACAAAAAAACAGTTCGCTTAGTCTATGTCTGGTGTCTTTCTGTCTGGAGGGAGCTGTGGGATAAGGGAGCTAGGTAAAAAGTTCTAGGACTCTCTTTGGGTAGATAATAGTTTTGTTGGATTCCACAAGTTCTCGCTTTTTCCTTTAATGTTATCAGGAAGTATGAGCCATGTCTGAATTTCACTATAGGCTATGTGGTTTGGGTCTGATTTGGGTGTATAATATGTACAGTGTGTTTCCAGAAATATCCTTATTGGAGGTTCCATAGAAAAGAGTATCTTCAAGCCAGAGCAACCTTAAGTATGGTGTTCGATCTTTTGCCCCGACATTATGTGGAAAGGGAGAGCTTTTCATCTGATAAGGGATTAGACTTAGCTTTGAGGCGTTTCCCAAATTTCAATGCCACCAATTTCGAATCCTTGGTACCCACTGTACTGGCTCTCCTCCTGTTGAAGGCCTCCTGGGCGCAATAACAAAATATTTACATTTGCAGATCCAAATATTTTTGGCATGTCCTATTTCCTATGCATGCTTATCATTCCATCCAGATAGATGCAAACACAGGCGATATGCATGTCAGGCTCGTGATGGAAAAGCGGATATAGGGTGTGCTCTTTACGTAATTTAAACTTCCTTGACAGAATGCAGAGGAAATATTCAATTATTACATGGAACGGAGCCCGGGAAGAATGGAACGGCAACGACTACAAATACATTTAATATATGTAGCCCGAATTTTGGCATGCAAGCGTTTCCTGTTTGGTCGTTCATGTTACCACAAACATTATATGTTAAGTTTGTAATTGGATATTTGAGGTCGGTGCAATGAAATGCGGTTTGTACTTGCAGCATTTTCAGATAGTCAAGTTTATATATCAAACAACAAAATGAGAATTATTACTCTTTTCGTATGGATTGGGCCACGTCGTTTGCCCTGATATTCGCCGAACTCAAAATGAAATTTGGTAAGCGGTTTAATGTGGAGAGGGGTCGTTAGCACAGAGAAATGCTTTTGTCTAATATTCATTAAAAGTATTCACAGAAACTTGAACTATATGTCGATGTTCGTAATTAGAGGATAATAGGTTTAAAATTCGATCTTTTCACTTGCGCTGAATAAAACCTGGAACGCTGTTCAGAGTTCAGATCCATTCACATAATATGCTTGCAATGAAATGACCGTGGATATCTATGTGTGCTCCGACGTTAGAAATCTATTCACTGTGGGAAAATTCCAGAAGTCAGTGCGAGTAAATCATGTTCTAACCAGGATATTTCTTAAATAATATTTGGTCTGGTCTTTAAACTACTTTAAACCAGCTGTCCTTGTGTAACGTGAGTACCTATCGTAGAAGCATAATCCGAAGGCCCTCTTCGGACATGGGTTGACAATCACTTACCTCGGCGTTACAGACTAACATTGAGTGCAAGCCTAATATTCATGATAATGGAACCCAGGCCTATCCAACATCTTCTGTGTACAATTCCCAAATTGTGAAACGCCACTCCCCACAAGAAGTTCTGCCTGCGATACTACGATGATTTCAAAGCCCATCCTCCAAGGATTTTCTGGGAGGATATACTCTCAAAGTATCATCCTTGTCCCCTTGGTACCAGATAATTTCCGGTAAGGCTTCACTGGAAGAGCGGACTCACCTGAAATCCCTTGCGAAATCAAGTGTGTGGGGGTCCCCATCGGCTTGACTGAAATCAACTCAATGCGACCTGGACAACCATGAATAATTGGTTAGTCATACTTTTTAAACATCTTCATTCTTTAGCTGAGGGGGGAAAATGAAGCCTTTTTCAAAGTAACGAATTTCAAAAATCAGATGGAGAAAAGAAAACATTTAGCCAAAAAAAGAAGAACCTTTCTTCTATCATCAACAAATGGTATCCGACCTAGACCTGCCTTAGTAAGGAACCCCAAATATCCTGGTTTAGCGCCGAAGTCCACGAGTTCGATATCTCTAAAAGCTGTCTGTCGTGCTAGCCTACCCCATCGCCCCATCTCAGACTTGGTCTGCCAGGTCTTCCCTTTCTACCATAGATATTAACTTCCCGGGCTGGATCATCCCCATATGGCGGAGCGATACTTGACACCCAGTTTGCAGCCCTGACCACGACGAACAATAAACGCGTCCCTCGGTACACTCTCTTAGTAGTCAACGTGAATCTGTTGGCTGCCAACTACTGAGCGCGGATTTCATCATCGTATCTGTTAACGGTTGTGATTTTCGAAACCTAGATAGGAGAAATTATCAACTGTCTCAAAGTTGTAGTTTCCTATTTTTATTATTCCCATTTGACCAATGTGATTCGCTTTTAATGCTGATCCTGTCCAACGCATCTTTTTTTAAGCTGTGCCCTTTGAACAGGGTATCAGCTAGTTGCTTGGCAGCTCCTTTTCTGTGCAGGGAATACACGTCCCATGAGAAAATGCCCAAATTGTTTATCCGTTTTCGTTGCATGGCTCAATAGCTTTGGTTTTCTGCCCCTGTTTCTATCAAATCCTCCAAGTTTGCATTCTTCCTTCTGTAGGTTTCCCATATCTTTTCCGTGAGAATTGTGTTTATGTGAAATATAGGCGGAGCAGTGCTTCAAGATTCTTTTTCGTGATCGATTGGCAGAAACGAACTTTAGGTTTTTCTTCTGAGTATGTCCAATGAAAAATGACTATTAAACTAATTAACTTCAGTATTTTCAGAATTCTCAAGAGCACTGTTTGTAGTGTCATACAAACCTGGTACTCTTCGCCCTGAGGACGTTCACAGATTACCCCCAAATTTTTGCAAGTTTTAATACATTAATGGCATAAGCTACTATGTGCGCCATATCACATCAACCACACTTACGCACCATCGCTGTCTGTTGTTGGCAAAATGCTTTAACTTACGCCACGATTTTTCGAGAAGCTTGCACTCTTCCTCTGCCGCGTACATCTAAAGCATTCTGCATGGCATAATACGCAATAGAGTTGTCGCACTTTTCCAATCCGTGAGTGTATAGCTCCTTTTGTTTTCTAATCAATACTTTCACGACTGTCTTCTCCGTACGCCGATGAAGGCCGTAAATTTTTAGTTTCTTAGGCCAGGCGTATCATGTTTCAGTTGCATGTTGGTCATCCACCTCCTTGACGGATCTATTCAAGCTGTAGGATATGTGGTAAGGAAACGATTGTTACATGAAGCCAGTGGGAGACTGGACCTATTGCTCAAAAAATGAATCCCACCCACGGACAAAGTTTTAAAGGATTCAGTGCCATCTATATCAAGCTGCGTAATAATGAGATTTTTAGATAGAACAGGGTAATTTCATGGGTCGTATAAAAGCCTATGTTAGATGGTATTTCATAATAAACCGCTATGGCAAAGAGAAACCAAAAGGCAGCACTGAGTTTATTGTCACCAAACATGAGCACAAAAATGTCCAAATAAATCCCGAAATTGTCCAAGTTTGCGCAACTTTGTTTGCACTTAAGTACAGAGATATCATCGATAAGCGTTTGCTTTCAGCTATGCTAGCTATTATAGTTCGGTGACGTCCTGGGTACTGATACGAAAATCTCACGTGTCTTATGTGTCAAGCAAAAGGAATGACTCCGCCTTAGAGTACCCATTCTTTCTTGGAATTGTGGAAAGGAATAACATTTTTTAAATTGCATAGAGAGCAGTGCTGAAGATTAGGTGGTTGCTAGGGCTGAAATATAACTGCCAAAGGGTATTTTTGTACATAACTACCAATTAGCAGGGAGAAAGATGAAAACCTCAGTCGAAACAAGCGTCACTCTGCTTCTCACATAGTCCGGGAAACTATAGACTGATATGGTTGCCATTTGCCCCTTGGTGAGGTATAGTGCATCAACCACACCTACGCCCCATCGCTTGCTGAAATACGCCTCAACTCTCCACATAACTTCTCACCTCTACATTTCTACCCCAAGTACTCTTAGGGCGGCCCACTCGTCGGCCTTTATGGAAGAGTAGAAAATTGTCGCCCCTCCTTAATTTGTGACCTATCTACTGCCACTACCACTCACAATCCTCAGAGGCACACATCCTGGGACCGGTTTCTTGCAACCTCTGAAGTAATGTGAGAAGAAGGTTTTGGATTATAGTTAAAATCTCAAAAAATAGATTCCGCCTTGATTCTGAAATTCGGATAGGTATTTGTATGCTCTCTTCTGCTGCAAAAATAACATAAAAAATCAAAAACCGTCGACAAGCGTTCCGAATGGTGTATTGAAAAAGAGCAGGTTTTTACTATATTGGTCACATTCTCAAGAAAGCCTTGACGGCGCGCTTCAGGTTGCCTTTGAGCAAATCATAGAACAAATTTGTCAGAACTTAAGGAACAACATCCGAAAAATCACCAGAAAAGGAGCCGGAACGTCAAGAGTAAAGTAAAGAAACGACTCGTTTTACGAGTACAGAGGTGAAAGTGAAACTATGAGTGGTAGTGAAGTCGAAGATGTTTCCTTGAATTAATGCTGCGCCCACTTCCGAAATAAGGATATTTATGATCACTATGAGGGTACACCCATCGTGGAGGAATTGTGAGGGAGACGTCTTCAACGGAATAGTTGCATAATTTTCGCTAATGATAGCTCACTAGCAGAAATTTATGACTTGCGGTTTCGTCCAGGGCAGAGGCAACCCATCAGATGCAGATGGTAAATTCGGTCACGCTGCTCTCGAGGAGAAGTGAGGCACCGTCCGATGAGTTGCCTCTGCCCTGGACGAAACCACAAGTCATAAATTTTGCAACTTCACTGCATGAGGGTTCCGTAGACCACAACCATGAAAGCATGTTGCTTTCCAATTGGTCCGGTCGGTCATTAAGTGGATGGCGGACTTAGGAATCCCTCGATTCTTAAACTAAATTTTTTAGGCCTTAAAATTTTATAAGGCGGTTTTGTGTTCGTCATAATTCATACACCTGACATGTTTTAGAATTATAATAAGGGGCAAATACCACCTTCGGTTACGCTGCTCCCAGGGCAGAGGTGAGGCAGCGTCTGATGAGTTGCCTCTGCCCTAGACGAAACCGCAAGTCATTTTTATCTTATTGCCGTTGACCCTGGTCTAGTAGGAAGTGATATGGTTTCAGTGTATTAAAGTTTTTTTCTTGGAAACGACCACTTATACTAATCTCCCAGAATTTTACAAAGGGTTTCTTCTCCTTCCTGGTCTAATCATACACTCCCCTTCTCGAGCGGGTTTCATTCTTATAAAAATTCTTTCCGGTGATAATACAGATCCTCTTGGCTAGAGGATTTCTTGTCAGACTCACAATATATCGATAGATATCTTAGTCCGCTTTTTGGCAACTCCGTAGTTCCACTGGAGATCTGCTAGTCTAGTCGGTCCGCCAAAAGTTCGACGACTATGGATCGACTCACCCAAATAGGCTTATTGGAGTTCTTGGCTCGACTGCTACATGCCAAATTCTGGTATTAATAATAATAACACCATCATGCCTCGCATCCTCAAAGCAATATCTTGCCCTGCGATGGTTACAATGCACCCATGAACTATAGTCCGTCGATCAAACTTGTAACAGTCTGAAATTTTTCGCATATTTCCTTTTCTAAGTGCTTTAGCATTGCGTCTGGTATAAAATATTCTCCTAAATGTATTGCTTTTGCACAAGTGCCAGATATTCTCGCAGAATATGCAATTAGGTTTGTAATGACCAGTGTGTAGGGTCACAAGACCGTCCTGGTTGGCCAGAGTTGAACATTAGGGGGAGAGGTTGTACTCTCGACACCTCTATGCTAGGCAGGGTCGTGAATGGGGGAGGGGGGTTAGAATGGAGGGGAAATGTTATTTTACAGAACTTCCAAGTGTCATTTCGCCAACTTTTAGGTCTCTTCATGGTCTATTCACAATCGACAAATGCATTTGTCATTACAAGTTTCATCCTTCCTACCACAGAATCTACAAATAGTGTACGCATATATCCTTAGTTTCCCTGATTGATGGCAGCAGTAACTCGTGAGTAATCCTAGTATGGCTCAGAAGCTCTTCTTGGTGGGAATTAAGCAGCCCTAAGGACGCTTTGTTCATATCTTCCGTTCCATTCCTGCTAAATTCAGAAGTAAGAAGGGTTCTGATCCGTTTATCCAGCTTATTCGCAACCTCATCGCCTTATAATTCAACATAGTCCGGAAGTCAGAGTATCCAGGCCTCACTATGTGAACCAAGGGTATTCAGTCTATTGAGGCGATCTGGCGCTCACCAGGTTGGAGCTTAGTACTTTGATACCGCCTGGCTGTCGGTTAAGATGGAAATATGCTGCCCTCTGTACTCCCTTTGGAGGTTAAAATAAACGCACTTATCTGTGGCGTATATTTCCGCTGAAATATACTGTTGAGCTTACCTATTGATTCCTAGTACGTTTTCCTTGGACCGCTGCGTTTCACATTTCTTATCGAAATGAAATTTCATTTTCACGATATCCCTCGGTATCAGTAATTCGGGATACCACCTAGAAAGAATATCAATCTGGTTGCGATTTCAGTGGATCTATGCTTCGCTGTTATCCTTGGATATTCTGAAGATTGTTCTTCTTTTCTGCCTCTGTATATGAAGCTGAACAGGAAATAATCCCAAAAAAACTTCGACCCCATCAAGTATGTGTAACTGAGAACTGAGAAGAAAAAACTGGTAATGCCCTTTTCTTGAAGAAGCGAGAACTTCTTGATGGTTCTAATAGGACCCCCACGATTTTGATTATATTTTTAATGGATAGTGCATATTAGCCTTGCTTGCTTACAAGTTCATGCAGCTCTGTTATACACCCTCTGGGCGGGGTGACAGGAGATTTGTCCTTCTTCAGCTTTTGCTATTTTGCTTTCCTTTTTTTGGAGGGTTGCGAATTAAATTTAATTTGGGGCTTAGAAAACGATATTAGCGCCCCTAGGGCTCATCTTGTGATGAGAGTGGTATCAAAACAGTTCAGGAGTTTCCTCTTTGTGTAGAGTAAAATTATTTTATCTCTCATCAAAGAACTATGGCGGAATTTATATTTTCTCAACAGTTTTCCTTCTCGAATTCCAATAGAAATCACCACCTGAAATTCAATACCACAATAAATACCTCCTCAGGGTGAATTAATTACATTCAGCTTTGATTCAATCATCGTTTACGGTGACTATAAACCATCCTTGCCACAAGAGCAGCCAAACTAGCCCCCGTAGCACTCCAGCATAATAAAACATTTCCGTTCACATCATTAATCCACAACGAAGAAACGTGCAAAAATCTACGTTAATTACTTTGATAGCCGCCTATAATTAATTATCCACTACCATCACAGCCAGCCACCATATTGTTATTTAATATAGTGCCAAGGTATTTTCCCTTTTTAACTCTTGAATGACGATTTGCTCCAAGGAAGATGATCACAATGGACAGTAAAATGACACTCATTTTTGGAAATATCCTTTTTTCGACCCCTAGTTGATTTTGGGGTAGCTTCTAAATTGGTGAGGGTAATTGATTCGTTTAAAAGAGCTAGCAACTTGTTGAGCCTATTGTCTCCAGGTTTAAGTAGCCTGTGCCGTAACGCAGGGGTTAATCCAGGTAGAAGTATCCTTTTCGAATAAATGCCTCCATCGGCTTATCCGGCTCCCATTCCTATCCCCCTCCCGAAAACGCCAACCGCAACAGTCCGTACTTTTTTTCTGTTGACCAGCATTATTCATGTTTATTTAATAAATTACTTGGCCGTTTATCAGAGGCAAACAAATATGGAAAATTATTGCACAGAGTCAAAGGTTATTTTATCCTGAGGGTGAATAACGGAAAAATTGAGAATATACTTGGAATAGGTGGAATTTTCCTCGTGTCGCGTTCCGTGAACTTATATTTAGGCGTGAATCGAACCAATAAATTAACTAAAATCGGAAGAGAAAGAAACTTTCGTTAGGGAGCAGAAAACGTGTCTAGGATATTCGAATGGAGAAGGAATTAGTGGAATTTAAGACGTTATTTAGTTGATGTTTCCCAGAGAGACATTTGAAAATTTTCGAGTGAGACGTTGATTAGATCACGATTGATATAAAAAAAAAATCAAAACAAAACCATGTTGGTATGTGAAAATGTTGCAAAGTTGTGTTAAGTTTGTTTGTATACAATATTTGAAATTTTTTGAACGTTTTTCACCCCCCTTTTCTGCATATGTGGTGGAAGAATGCAAGATATATATATATATATATTATTACATAATTATTCATTAAAAAGGAACAACAAATATGACATTATTGAAAATTTGCGTTTGTGTCTGTACTTTTGAATTATCATTGCCTTCCCTTCACACCGAGATTGTTGAGATTGAGATATGAATATTATGAATAAACAGATTTTTTTTAGAAATTTTCTTGTTTCCTAACTTGCATCGTATTTTCGTAATCAGATGATAGCGCATCCTTTTTGGTCTTTAGTTTGTTTATTCATTTTGGACGATATTGTATTTTTTTGTTTTTAATTTGACTTTGGGACTCCGGGGTGAGTTGATCATTTTTTGGAAGTCTCCAGGCTCCCCTGGCCCTGATACCACTATTTAGATACAAAAATATCTATTTCTACAATTATATGAAAAATAATTAATCCA
Source organism: Hermetia illucens (assembly GCF_905115235.1). NCBI lineage: Eukaryota > Metazoa > Arthropoda > Insecta > Diptera > Stratiomyidae > Hermetia > Hermetia illucens. The sequence continues at coordinate 16,102,411 of NC_051854.1, forward strand.
CCAAATGATCAATTCAGCTCCGGACATACTCTTAAGGGATAATATTTTACGTCGTCAATGTGATACCAAATTTCGGCAACAAACAAAAATTTAACTAAATTAAGGCCAATTGTTTTGTGTGTGTTGTTGACTGCACCCTTGCACTTGGAGATGAAATCATTTTGTTGGACCGTATTTCAGTTTAACCCGAATCAAAGTTCATTCAATATAATTTGTTATGATTTCGTGGACCCGAAAATCAATTTTGTTTAAAAGAATGTGGAAAAAAACGATTAGATTTTGTTCCAAAAGGACCATTTGTTATACAATAAGTTTTTAATGATGATACAAAGAAAAACCAAATGCGATTGCCTGTTTTTATACGATAATTATAATTTTATTTAGTTACTACAATTTAAAACATTTAGAATGTATGTTTCATGGGATTGATTGCAAGACGGCTGTAATGTTATTTGTTTTTAAAATAAATTTGATTATTTAACGTTTATATAAATCGAATTAATGATTGTTTACTTTTTTTAAGTTAAATTTCAATCAAAAGAAAATTTTCTTTGCGTTTTAAATATGCTGTGAAATTTCGGCATCACCCTGCATTGGTTCTCCTCCTATTTTTCGTACGACGAAACACGTATCTATACGAATACGTGCCGGTGACAACAACCACCACGAAAAATTCAAAGTGAAATCCAGAATAAGAAGAAATTTTTTAAATTATTATTTGTATCTTTTTTTTTTAAATATTTAGGCTACCAACGTATTATTTAATGAATTTATTCTAGTAAATGTTTTTTGCTTAATACCAAATATTTACCATCGAAAAATATTTCATTGATTATACTCGTAATATGGATATGAAGTGTGTTCTACATATTTTTTCAGTTTGGAACAGATAAGTGATAATTATCAACCAATTTAGCGCACCAAATTTTACCTTTTATACTCGTATAAAATTTATTTAAATTTAATTTTTCTGTTTTCATGGAACTCTTCCATTTTACAATGAACACAACATGAAAGAAATATAACTTTCAACATAATTTATGATTGGTGGAAGATTTTAAAGACAACTCTCAGATAATTTATATAAAAAACTATCAAAACTATCGCATGAACAATTATGACATCAAGAAATTATCAAAACTTCCTTTAAAGTCTTCCTCTGGTCTGTACTGATTCGCTACATTTCAGTACGTAACCCGTTTCTAAATATGCCCAAGCAAGCAAGATCGATTTATATCTTATAGTAATAATGGGAACGAATTAAGCTTTTATTTCCATCTTTTTCTTTAAATTTTTCATCAACAATCGAATGCATTCATGGTCACCAAATTGTTGAAGAAAAAAATCGCATTTTCATCCCTTTTCGTTGATATTTGAGTTACTTTATCGTTACTATCACGACAATTATATTGAAATGCGCAATAAGGAGTTTCTGAATCTAACATGCACAGATTTTTCCTTGATTTTATGGAATTTTCCTTTGTTTTGATTTTCAGTTGAATTAGTTTGGGTTTGCTCTTTGGTATGGAAATGAAATAATTATGTCCACCTGTCCACCATAATTTTAAGACCTTGTTCGAAATTCTTGCACAATTATCCAAGTATTTTTCAAGGCACATGTTTTGATTGTTTTGTTTAGATATTTTTTTGGTTTTGATTTGATGTGGTGATTTTGGAAAGTAATTGTGGCTTGTAATAATGGAGTAGAAATGAAAAATCAATGGTCAATAATTATATGAACGTAATGAGTAGTTGTAAGCTCGATGGAACCTCAGCAATTCATTGGAGTGATGAATAAGCCTCTGGTGAACCTCCTTCATAAATGCAATTATGAAATTATCCAGGCTAGAACATAATTAATATAATTCTCAGCTCCACCTGGGTATCGAAGGGACAAGTAAATATTATTACTAAGCAATCGGCATATATGACCTATGGCCCAATTTAGATTATACACACTTTTTAGGATAGCAACTGTGCGAGCTCTTCAACTGCTTGAAACAAAATTTGTGTTTAATCAACCACTGGTGGCGACTCCGGCGTTATTTGAGAGAGTATGGTATGTTAAAGTCGTGTTTGAGGATCGACAGTTCATTTCGAGCCTTGGTTTTTAGGCGTCCCTCTTTCAACCATCTCGATCCATTTTTTTTCGGCGTAGGGTAAGTGAATGCGTTTACGCACAGAGTGCTGGACTCCCGCAACAGCACGCTACCGGACTACCAATTAAACACCTCCCTGTCATCAGAGAACTGGCCGGGAACCGTTTGACACATTACTTCGGGCTAGCCCTCCCGCTCTCCCGGCTTTGGGAGCCTTCAAGTCAGGGAATTCCTCTCGCCAACGGGAGGGGAGGGGAGAAAGGGAGTTGTCAGTTCAGGGAACCCTTTACCGTCCGATCCTTCCACCGATCGAGTTCAATCTTCTGCGCAATAAGAAGAGCCCGAATATAATGTGCAATACGATTCCAGCTGCCAGCGCTCTTCAGCATCTCTCTGACAATGTTGTCTGGAGAGAGCTCCCCTGTGTCTGCATAAAGCTGCTGACGAAAACCATCCCACCTGTCACAAGAGAAAAAGGTGTGTTTCGCGTCGTCTGCCACTCCGTTGCAGAACACACAATCAGGAGATCGCGTCTTCCCAATTCTGTGCAGGTAAGACTGCAAACCTCCACGCCCACTTAGAAGTTGGAAAAGGAAGTAATCAATCTCACTGTGCGTTCGGTTTAACCACGGGTCTAATTTGTCGATGATCCGCGCAGTTCATCTGCCCGTTGGCTCATTTTGCCAAGAAAGTTGCTACTCGGTAAGGGTCCGTTGACATTCTTCACGGTTTAGTTTTCCCCTTACGGTAGTAGATAGCTTTGCGGCTCTTGGCAAGGAGGGAAACGGGGATCACTCCCGCGATGACCATCACAGCCGGTTCGGTGACGATGCGATAAATAGATGCCGCTCGCAAAGCTCCCCGCCTCCGCAATTGAGCGAGACGTTTACGATGCACCTCCTTGTCAAGGGCATCAGCCCATACCTCCGCACCATAGAGCAGAACCGACTCCGTTGCTCCCATAAGGAGACGCCTCCTAGTTGATATAAGGCCCCCAATATTTGCCATTAGCCGACTCAAGGCCGCGACTCCGCTGCTGCTTTGATTTGCTCAAAGAAGCTCATTTTCGTGTCGAGCATCAAAACAAGGTATTTAACCGTTGGTTTTGACTTTATAGTCAACTCACCGATCGATATGGGACGCAGGGTCGCGATTCTCCTTCTTGTCAAGATGACTACTTCGGTTTTTTCCAACGCAACGCTAAAACCGTGAGCGGTCATCCATCCACTTACCCGTCGCATCAATATGCCAAGTCTGCTTTGCGCCTGTTCAACAGTGCGTCCGGCAACAAGTGCCGCAACGTCGTCTGCATAAGCGACCAGGCGCGACTCTTCGGGCAGATCGAATCTCAGCAGACTATCGTAGGAAGCGTTCCATAGGTTCGGATGGATGGATCCCTACTCCGGACGTGATTTCTATCCTCCTTTGGCCCTCTAGCGTCTCATGGAGCAGGAAGCGGTATTTCAGATAATCCCTCAATATCTGCAAGAGATAGCTTGGCACATGAAATTAATTTTCTAGTGTGCCTACCATATCTCCGCATCTTACGGAATTGATGGTATTTCTGACATCAGGCGTTATGAAGAGCACTATCGGTCCAGACCGAACCAGATCCATAACAGCATCCACTGTAGATCTCTCTGTTCCGAACCCGAACGACCTTGCGGATAAGTCCGCGGCAGCGCGGATCGCTTCAGCGAGTCTACTCCTGATGAGCTTCTCGAGCACTTTTGCGGCTATGTCAAGCATACACAGCGGTCGGTATGCAGACGGGAACTCCGGGTTTCCTTTACCCTTGCTAATCAGCGCGAGTCTGGCCACTTTCCAGCGACAAATGCCCTCTTTCAAGCAACCGTTGAACAGTTTAAGCAACAATTCTGGCCGTTGGCGGAACACCACCATCTCGATCCATCGTTCGCATCTTCCAGTGTCGAAATTCGAGCAAGGATGCGCTATCTTCGCCAATAATATCCGTCCATGACTTTCGGGGTTTCCCAATCGGTAGTTTTCCTTCCGTTCTTCCTTCGAATACCCCTTTAGATATCCGAGTGTAGACTATACGTTGAACGTAGCGAGCTTATTGGAGCTTCTGAAGTTCAAATATTTTGGAAACTTCAGGATCGTCAAAAATTTGATACAACTCATGGTTGCATGCAACTTATGATTGTATCTGATTCATCTGTTGTCGTCCTTTCTTTTAGCTCCTATTATTCCCCTTAAGACCCTCCTCCTTAAAGGTATTTACCAGCATATCAAAAGTTTGTGTTGGTGTCCATGTTTCACATCCGCAGTATAGTACAGGTCTTCTTATAGTTTGAAATGCTCGGAGCTTTGCTTTCCTGTGTATACAGCTGGCTTTTAAAATAGGCGTATTCGTAAACCAACTTCGTTTACTTTTTTATCGAGGTTTATAAAAATCTCCATTGCTGATGGAAAGATTGCGCCGTGGTGTTTATATCATCCGCATATGCGGCGATATGGCAGGACTTGTATAGCAGCGTGCCTTTTGTGTCTACAGGAAACTTGCCAACAGTGCCAGATTGTTCAGTAGAGGTTCTAGCCAATCTCGTTGGTTTAAGCCGACGTCAAATATATCTATCAGGCAATTATTACAATGGTAAGACTAACCAGTTTTGCTGGAATTCTCAAGTCAAGCATTACTTTGAACAGTGTGTATCGTTCAATACTGTCAGATACCTGCTGGACGTCGATGTTGAATTCCCAGCATTTTTCTAGCATCTATTTCACCGTAAATAACTGATCAATTGCCGATCTTCGAAATCCTCCTTGGAATTCACCAATCATCTTATCAGCGTAGGGGCTAACTCTTTCTCGAGTATTTTCGGAAAGATTTTATAGGACGTGTAGATTCGTGAGGTACTTCTGTTAGTTTCGCATGTCAACTTATCACCATTTTGGTGACTTTTTGATCACTCTTGCGGAATCTGCTCTTAATTTCAGATGGTTAAAACCAAATTATGGATAGCCTGATTTTCGCAATTTTCTCTTTTCATCCGCTTCCGCGCGCTTCCTGATATCCTTTCTTCGCGGTTATTTTGACAGCACATTTTAGTTGATACTAGGTTTTATCTATGGGTTTCCTCCAATCGCCTTGAAGTTGAAATCAACGAGCAATATCTTCACGTCATCCGGAGGCAATGAGTCGGATAGTCTCTATAGGCTCGTAAAGTTGTTCTTTGGCCTGATCATCTTTTTTTTTTCGGGTGGGGCGTATATGTTGACATAGTGGTACATTAAAAAGTTTGGGTTTAGTTTCCGAGAGAATCTTAATATAACCTCTGAATGCGACGGGACTAGTTTATGAGGTGATTTGTAGTAGTAGTATTTGGCTGGCTCATTTGATCTGTCTAGTTAAGCCATGACTATCCTCTAGTGCTCAAAAACATGGTTCGGGCAAACATGTGATCAACGCATCATGGGGTGGACGTCTGTACGCTGCGGAGTTCTGATAGAAACCTGTGACAAGTGGTTCCTTCCAGGGCACAGAACTATTCTGGTGCTGATAAGTAACTTTCAACTGTATTGGATAATATCTTGTTGTCTCTGGAGTCCTATTAAAAGTATTTAAATCAATTTCTCGAAGTAAAGTAAAGGGGAAAGATTCAATCCTACAACAAAATTTTAATGCTGTAGTGTTGTATAGTTAGCCTGCAAAGGTAGGAAAGCCATCTGGAAGGGAGTTCCTGTCAATATAAGATTGCTTCCTTTAGGAGTAAAATATGCGCCTGCATATAGACGGATAAGCCTGAAAGATCAGTGACCTTTACTCACTGCTGCGCTATGCTCTGCGCTATAAGGCGCCCATTCTTTGCTTTCGGAGTTTTGTTCGTCGCAATTAAAGCCGCTTTTCACTATTTTCAGCCCAAGGGAGATAGAGATAGCGAGACAGACAGACGGATAGCCAAACACAGTTTCTACTTTACAAAAAAACGTAAACAGTCACAGAATTGAACAAATAGGCCAAGTTTCTATCATATTCTGAATCTGCAAACGAATGCAATTTGCGATTTCGGCCGCACCTTAGTCCCATCGCAAATTGAAAGATACAATGGAGAGCTGACTTGAAAATCTTGTTAAATGGTAGCATGCAGAGGCACAATTACGAAGCTAATATCGCAAAGTCCAATGACTGTAATCCATCAATAGTGCCGGGCAAGCTCAATTGCAGGCAGAGGAATTAATAGGGAGCTATAACTCAAATTGGGCGCCGAAAACCAGAGAAATTCTTTACAATCAATCAAGCTCAGCAAGATCACCAAAATCAGCATTAGCTTAACAGGAAGAGAGTACTCTTCTTCGTCTTGGGACAATATGCTCTTGTATAATCGTCACGCTGTTACCCCAATGTGAGTTGTATCTTGATCTGGAAACCGGTTTATGAAAGGATTTTGGCTGCAAGATTTCGGTCCAGGTTAAGGAACAGAAGGGATTTGTTATCGTCACTGTACGTCGGATACCTGTGGAGTCAGCTGTGAATGTGTACCTGAGTCAAATCAGGGTAATAATCTCGGGCGAGCGTAATGCTGACCATATTGCCTCCTACAGTGTTACGGTCTTGAATGAAGTGCTCTAACATACTTCAAGGCCCTGATCCAATATGGATTGTTTCCCAAAAGACTACTATTATTATTAAGGAACATTACAACTGAACACTACACTGCACTAAAAACAGATCGCCATCTGATGGCCACTTACCTTCGCTTGTGTCTTGCGTCCGCCGTTTCTTACAGGGGGCCTATTTTGCGGATCGGACCGCAGGTACACGGAGTTCGTGTGAGAATACCGATGAGCATTGGGGCGCCATCAGAATTGTGAAAGTGGATCGATGACCGCAAGGAACGGATTGCTTAACTGACCATTGTAAATAATGGCGAGCACAACACACTGGAGCTCCGATACTCCGGGAAGTTCAATGAATCGTGCGCCATGACAACAAGGAATTTATTATTACGCTTGGCAGAGTAGTGGAAAATGCCACAGACGGCAATGGTTTCAGAATTCAAACGAAACTTGAATGTGATTGCAAAACTTGCGCTGGTCTTGCGAGGGACGCTAACGATCGACTCTTCAGTCGCGATGAAGAACAACTGAAAAGAAGATGGGAACACTCCACCGCAATTCTCAACTGTATTACAACTGGCGAAGTTCTGTTTCTTGTGGGTGAAAAGGCTAGCCCCGTTACATACGGATATGGACTGTTCTTCAGACAGAAGGGAAATCTCTCGGCTTTCAATACACTCAAAGAGAGTAAACCCACTGGGCTTGACGGTCTCCTTACGGAATTATTCTTCTATGTCCAATCGTACGTAAATAATCTTGAGAATCCAATCCCCTTTCGTAGAGAGTAGAGAAAGGAGATGGTCGCTAAGATTTCAAAGAAGGACCTCCGTCGATAATTGGATGGATATCTGCGTGCTCCCTGCCGCCGGAAAGATAACAGATAAAATAATAGTAGCACATATCAAAGAATATCTCACAAACTTGGTCCACAGAGAGCAGGTTGGTTTTCACTTTGGTTCCTCCTTCGTTGGCCTGTGTTTCGCTCTGTATGAGTGCGGCCACACCGACATCCTGTGGGTCATTTTGGAACAGATCCGTTTTCGCTCTCTTATCTTTGATCTGGAAATATAGTTATCTCCCCACCAAGATCAAGTTAAAACTGTTCTGTGCTAATCTTCTTTTTATGTCGCTACATATATGGGAGTAGCACATAGAAAATGACCACCACTATTACTCAAAAGCTCCAACCCTTCATAAAGCCCTGTCTGCGACGTTTCATCTAGGTGCACTGACCTGATACTACTTCAAAGAAAGAACTTAATCGACGCACAGGCCAGTCGCCCGTGGACGATGTAATTAGAAGGCGCAAATAGCCATAGATAGGCCATGCATTAATTGTCTACGTCATGCAAACGAACCAATTCTCCCAAGATGACCGACGGGTACGCCACTCTAAGAGCGCAGTACAATGGAGAAGGGGTGCAACAAACAATAAACAAACAAAAAACAAACAATAAAGTACAACCTTCAGGTTCAGCGAAAAACAAAAACAGAAAAAAAAGGGAAAGAGTCCAGATACTCCTCATCCAAATATAATATAGTTAAAAAATCAAAACGGGATAACAGGAAAATCGCTCCTTCTTGATAAATATAGTTGCCCCTTTGTGGGGTATAGCGCGTCAACCATACCTATGCGTCATCGTTCGCAGATACCTGAAATATCCTGCAGCCCCCCCCCCCCCCCACACTACGATTGCGAGAGAATCCGGAGCGGAAACCAGCCTGCTCTATGTCCATCAATATTTCGAAATGTTCTTTGATGCGTTCCAAGATTAGCTATTATCTTTGCAGTTGTCGCATTCAAAACGGGTGCCCTTCATTGGGAGTGAGTTGCCCAGTATATCTGCCATCCGATCTGCCGGATAGCTGATGATCGACCATACAAGCGGTAGATGTTCAACTCGTGGGTGGCATCTCTCCAACCCCGCAAGAAGTGGCCGACGGAACGCACAAACCGACGTATGCAACCTTTGGATAGCGATCCCTTTCAGAAATCGGCACCAAGGTCAAGATAGCGCGCCTTGCGGTAGTCGTCAGAAGCAACCCGAAATCGGATTCGCGTCTGCTACAACTTGGCTTTGCAGAATACAAAAGCACATTGCCACAAGAGGGTGATGAGTACCCTCCAGAGTCCCATCATCATTCTGAGGACCCTGGGACCCCGGAAAACTATTTAGATGAGAACGAGCTATTGGCACGAATGATATAGGTTCCCGGCAGGTTCCCGAAAATAGTAAAAGTTTTCAAACTAAATTACTACCAGGAGAGGTTGTAAACCGCTATTCCACAGAGTAAGACAGGTTACCTGACCAAGGATGATTTATATTTCATAAGGTATAATCTGTTCAAAAATTAACCTTGATATCGTAGGTAGTTTTACTAGGTCTGACCCTGAAATTTGACTCTTTCAATCTACACGAGCTGACCACGATACTGAATGAGACAAAGGGTATAATAATCTTGTAGTAAAAGCGCGGTTTATCTTTCCTTATGATGCGATATTAATATGACGGGAAAAGTATGGGACGCAATTCAAAAACCGATTTGAATTATACTTCATTACCCGAGACCTCCAACAGACAAAAATTGATCGTCACAAGGATAAAAAACATTTGTCCATTCTTCATTTTTTCTTGGAGTAGTTCAGTTTGCACTCTGAGTCAGACTGCATTTCAGTCCCATTATTATCGTATTCAGTGCTATGTGCCAAACTCACAGCAAGGGGGCAAGCACAAAGATGAACACAAACATTCATGACTATTGGAATTCAAACCTGAGCCAGCGAATCGAAAGGCTATCGCTTGGTCCAAGAAAGTGAAGGCCGCCTAACTCACTACATGACATTCTGCGAAGATCATTTATAGGTTAGCTGGAAGGCTTTAGCTAGTTGCAAATTATGGATGCGAAATCATATAAATCTCGTTATATTAAAATTAGAAATTGGGCTCTCCCAGAAGACGTTGACTTTAAAGATTCAAGGATATTCAAGGTATTAACTAACGGTCAGAGGACGATGATGGCAGTCAGATGATCATATCAGGTTCTTTTTTGCTGACGGACATGTCACCAAAACGCAAAAGTGAAATGAATATTAGGATGGAAAGAGTCCTACTGTCGTTTCTCAGCTCCTATTATCTGCTTCAATTAAAATGTCAAATGTATTTCTCCTTAAAAATGGTATGCTAATTCGTAACGTCATCGTAGTTACCCTGGTACAATGCTGGATGAAAATGGTTTTCTCCAGAAAATATTCCTTAGTTTCCCGGAATAACGTATTTTTAGCGAGCAATTTTATTTATATATGGTAGAAGCGTAATATCGACCATTGAACCATGTTGATCATTGAAATCATTTGTTTCCTCCAAGAAAGAGTCACGATGAATTTACTTTCCAAATCACAATCATGAAAAGCCATCAACTCATTTCTAGACATTTTTTCTGTAATTTCCAATCAGTGTTATCTACCAATTTGATATCTTACTATGCCAAATATAACGTTTTCTGCGAACATTCGAATGATATAGTGTTAACCAAATTAATCGATTAATAAATCAAATAATATTTTTTGCTTTAAACTTGAACTCGAATCTAGGTGTCAGTTTATTCTCATAGAATATGTTATATCCGTAAACAATGCAACAGGATTATAATCAACCATGCATCAGAGTATTCTAACAGTTTTTACATAGCGATATTTACATATTCCGTTTTAGTTAGTTTTTTAAATGCTTCCATAAAATTCACAAGATACAAAAGACTCAATTCTGTTTTTTGCATCGGCAAGAAAAAATTAAGTTTATTGCAAAGAAATATTCAAACAATTATAGAAACGAACATACACTCATGTGCACTTTGTTTTGACTTTTTTGAAGAAACTGCAAATATTGGCTAAATATCCGGAAAAGTTTTAAAAATTTTAAAGCTTAATTGGCATTAAATTCAGATCTATCAAATTTCAGTACGGGTAAATGTTTTGCAGAAGTCCTACTTGATAATGGGAGGTACAGGAATTTTTTTAAAACGGTAACGCGGATAAAAGCTTTGAAATCTTATCCAGAAATTGAAACGATTTTTTATAGAATGTTTATAGAAAATATTTCAGATAAAAAACATTCGGGCACTTGAAAATGAGCGAAGGATGCAGTAGAACGTGACTTATCTGGAGGCGGAGCAGGCTTTAGAGGTAATTTAACTGTTATATATTTTATAAATATTATATGCTGAAGTGGTAAACCGCCAACTCCCTGAGAAAAGACACGAAGGATTCAATAACAATACAGCCACTTCTTAAAAGATAAACTTAAGATTCTGGAGCTTGCTTAGAAAATTGAAAATAAATATAACGGGCAACTATGAAAAGGATGGATACTCTGCCTATTGTTTTTGTACTAACAATAAGGTACATATCTGCTACAAATAGAACTATCCTTGTCATAAGGCATGTTAATATTTGAGACGAGATATTTATCACTTTTAGTGCGCCGTCCCTTATCAACAACTCTTGTTTTATTTGGAGGGACATACAATGTTGTGTAAATTGCTAAGACTTCCAACCTTCGAGTTATGAAAACTGGACAAAGATTTCCATAATAGGAATTCCTTTGCGCATGCCCAAACATTCGAATTTTTTTATGATTGACTCAAAACCACTTAATTGATAAACCGAATCTCATTTATTTCTAATATATCTGTGCGTAGCCTTATGTACGTACCTCTACGAGGCAAGGAGAAGAGGAAATGGGTTGAGGATTTTATGTTTCTACTCACTATTTGAAATGGATAATGGATTTGGAACAGTTATCACACTAGCGAGCTTGAGTGGTTCTCTCTTCTTTCGGCTTAAAACGTATATTCGAAGGGTTTAATCACTGCTCGCCGATATATTTCAGGTCACTATCTTGTCCTACATCCTTCGTCTATTGTAAGACGAATCGGTGCATTGATGATGGATCTTATTCAAGCATTATACTTCGAAAAGGGCAGAGTTTTATTTTGGCCTGATTCATTTTGAAGTACCAATTCAGGTATTACTTGCCGAGATCTACTAAGTATGCCTCAACTGCTTTAGATACTTTGCTACTCCTAGAATGGAAACCCGGTGTGCGTGTCGTCCGCGAATTGAATGAGACGATCTTCTTGAGCGGGCTGCTTAGCTGAAGGTTTAATTGGAAAGAAGGGTGCTTGGTGGAGTGCTGGGGGACGAGGGCTTCATACTTTCACAGTTGGTTCAACAATCGAAGGTATACTTGATTATTTCGTCACTGTCCCTTGTTTGTGAGGATAGAGTCGCAGATTTCGAGTTTACCAGAGAGAGTTTACCTCTTGCTTTTTCGTGCATTCTTTGTAACCTGTTGAGTGCCTCTCAAGTCCACTTAATTGCTGGCCAACACTGGTCATGCTGGAATAATGAAAAGAACAGTTCGAGATATACAAACTGCCTTCATACAGATCGAGCCGGCAGCGGGATATCTTCGGCTGCACATCAATAAAGGTAAGACGTAATGCAAGGTAACCTCAAAAAAAAAAACAACAACATCCAATAGGACTGGCCAACTTGCGATAATAAACACAGGAAACTACAACTTTCAACCATCGAACATTACAACCAATAACAATTGTGACAACATTGACGGCAACCAACAGAACCTACTTCAATTTTCGAAACTGTTTAACCGTTGTAGCAATATCTACTAGGTCATTAAATAAACCTATCTCGCGCTGGACCACCAAACTCTCAACATCAGTTTCTTCCGGCGTGTATCACGTTTTTCTGAGTGTTTCGGTACTTCATCCATATCTAACCACTGTGACGAACGTTTACAATTATCGTAAAACACCCGTGACAACAAGATTAAGCAACACATTGCAATTCCTTGGACTGCTGGCATGGGAGCAAGGGGGCAGAGTCCAGCCCACTAAGATTTTTACAGCTAGCCCGTACCATTCACTTAGAAGCTTCGGGAATGCGAATTGGAAGGTACGTCGAGTTGGGTAGCCCCGCTCAGACCGCCGTAATCTTATACCAATTTGCACGCATCTGGCACAAAAGCTCTCGCGATCGGGTTTTGTTGGAAGCAGACCAAAATCTCCAAACCTGACACAGGTGGTGAGTATTCACCATCTGGAATCAGCGGCTGCTAAGTGTGCGAGTAGATTCCACCCTTGACAGTCGCCTGCGGGACAGAGACCCACCAAAAAACTGCTAAGAGCAGTGCCCCGCCTTATCAACTCGCTAATTCTCCTCCATGTTTCTATGATCGGGAACCCAGAGAAGGGTGACTTTGAGGGTGTCGCCCAAATTGTTCAGCGTGTTTCTGCACTGCCCCAGCCTATAGGATGTCGCCACTGACTACAGAATGGCTATGTTACGCTTGGGGCTTATATTATGCCGCAGCTATCGACAGGCTTCCAATATCGCTAACCGAATACACTGGCGTATCCTGGGAGATCGTGCGACTCGAGTACACTCCGCCCTAACTACACAGTCCATCATTGATCTGTCGGTGGAGAATACTGTGTCCTAACCATGCAATACACTGCCGATCTTCTACTTTACCTACTTTCTACCTACTTTCTACTTTACCCTGTTTGGAAAGTCCAAAGCAAAGTTTCTCGTTAAGTTCAACTTTCGTGTGGCGTAATCCGTGGGGAATGCCCAGATTTCCCGAGGTGCTTCGTCTAGGATGTTACTATGGCCGTAGGTAGTTTGACATAGGAAATGACGAGAAAAACATGAAACATATGCACCAATTTTCGCTTGACCGATGTCGTTTCATGCACTTTTTGGTGACAATTTTTTGTGTACTAAGCATCAACAGTAGTAATTAAATACCTGTTTTGGTATCATCATGGTGTCTCAACATTCCTCATGAGATTGGTGCTTTCTACACTTCACCCACCTGCCTGCGATCGGGCAGTTGTGAGGAATGTGCCCGACGCTATTCCTGACATCTGTAATAATGCTTTTGTTCTAAGCTCTTGATTTTCTTATTAACCTTGTTCCAACGGCCAATAAACCGCCCTAATTGCAACTTACCTTTTTCACCATAAGATTAACTACCCTGGCCTCTGATAGTAAGACAATAAACCCTTAGAATTGGGGTGGTGATTTAAGGTGGGCTCAGCTCTTTCTCTCAGATGAAAGTGAATTTTTTATCATGACCCTCAAGAGATTTAACGAAGATATGGCCCATATGTGTCCTTATATTTCTCAGACACTTTTTAGAGTCATTACCCGTTACGAATAAGTAATTCGCGGGATTTTGTATTTTTGTCATGTTTGGTTGGCTGGTCCCAAAAATTTCAGCACTATTATATTTACTATTTATGTGGGGAATTACAAAATGTTGAGCATCTTTCCCGGAAATGGAATGACATCGTCATGCAGGATGCAGGTCATGGAATGACATCGTCATCGGTTTCAGATGGAATTTGAATAAAACAGAATGTTTGTAGACTGATCCCCATGAAACGGGTACTATCACTGTCAGTGGCAGTAAGCTGCCCAGAACTGAGCGATTTAAATATCCCGGGTCAATGCATCAACCAATGGAGAACTGCGTTATGAAATTGTTTTACACATTACCACAGCCTGGATGAAGTGGCGTTCCACAACTGGCGTTTTTTGTGATCGACGTATCAACGAACGTCTCAAATCTAAAATTTACCGCAGTGTTGTTCATCCAATCGGCCTCTATAATTCTGAATATTGGCCGACTAAAAGAGACAATGAATGGCGCTTCGCAGTAATGGAGACGAAGATTTTACTTTAAACCAGTGGCGTTACACGCCATGATCATATCCTAAATAAGGATATCCGCGATCGATATCGGGTTATACCGATAGTTGAGAAATTGCGAGAGAGTCAGTAATGTAAACTTACTTGCCAAGATGGATAGGAACGTCGAAGTCAATGGGAAAAGAACAAAAGGACGACCGAAGCAACGGTACTTTGATACGTTGTATATTGGAGTTCTCGTTGATTATTATATTTGAATGGTATAGTCGATTTTGATTCTAGACATTCCTCAGAACTGTGGACTTTGCGACACGATCAGAATCGACCTTCTTCGCTGACTGCCTGGAGTAAACTAGTCCTGGAAGCGAAAGTTTGAATTTCCTATATTCAGGTAAATATTTCTCAAGAGGGCTGCAATAGTTTGCTAAAGATGTCAATCTGCTTCGAAACATGGGATTTGGTAGCGTAGCCACGACGGGGACTCGCATGAATTTCTTAACCAAGGTGGAAAGTTGTTGAAAGATGAAGGAATACTGTCCGTCCTTCAATATTTCATTATCAATAAGCTCAGCCCAAATGTATACTGAAGTATCTTTAGGTTCGCTGACGAGTAAAAACGGCCAGAAAGTACCTTGAAAGTAACGCATATAAAACTCGAAGCAATTAGTTAGTGCTACCAATATTATTGATCTCCAGGAAGAAAATTCGGATCACAGCAGATAGTAAACCAAGCAATCGTTAGGCACTATAACTACCAACATTTTAAAGAAGTGTTTTTGGCATAAATGAAAAAAACAAAAAAGGCCAGAGAAAGGACTCAAAAAATATAAACTGCGAGATTTGCTGACTAAAGACTTGTATCAAATGCATCAGTCGCTTACAGAAATAGTGAATGTTTATACCATGAGAAGGCTTCAGGAAAAAGCAACTGATAAACTGACGGACCAATCACAGCAGAGTATTCACCTCTTGATAATGTATAGCGCGTGCACCACAAATTACGCGGTAACGTTCAAAGTTCACTGATGTAATTCACAAATGCACTTGGCTCTCGTCGTATAGAGTCTCGTCGACTATCTTAATAAAGGGAGTTCCAAAACATTGGGTATGGATTTATCTCCAATATTAAATGTGTAACCTATTTACTTCTACTTCATCCATCTGATCAGTACATCTATCGGTAATTGTCCTTGGTGGCCACGCAATTGTTCGCTCGAAATAGTACCAGGCCATCGTACTTCGATGACACCTCGTAGACAAGTGTTGACAAAGCTTGGCGCTTTTGAGTAACAGTAGTGGCCACTGTGCTACTTCCATACCGTAACACGAAGAAATATTTGCACAGAATAGTCTGAACATAATGTTGGTATTGACAGAACTGTATTTCCGGACCTTATACAAACACGGTTGATGCGTCGAGTGACATCGCGTTCAGTGCCACCGTTAGCAGAAATCATGTTTCGAGATATATAAATACGTCAACGCCTTCGATGCTCTGTCCATCATGCCTACAGTCTGAAGTGTGTGTTTCACATTAAAAACAACTGTAGAAAGCCAAAAGGCTGGTGGAATCCATCTCTAAAACCTTTTTCGACGAAAAGCAACGTTGCTACAAAACTTTTCGTGCCACATCAAATCCAAAGAGTTTTAGTTTATTCAGAAAAGCTTTAGAGGAATGGGAGCAAAACGTCTGCAATGCCAAACGTCAGCATTGGAGCACCAACATTGAGGAAATAACCCAATCCTCAAATCTTTCAGAATTCTGGACCTACACCAAACGAATCGGAAACTTCTCACAGAAAACCAAAATTTTCATGGAATGAGGAATACAGCGGCAAAAACGTAGATCTGCTTAGGGCTCAATACCATCCACCGTTGTGGCTGCCCCCGTCTAAACCAATTATGATTGGTGCACCTCAACCTTTTTCACTTGCGGATCTGATGAAAGTACTTTTCAAATAAGTTTCCTCATCCGCTCCAGGGGTGTATGGCATATCTTACGTAGCCTGAAAGGGCTTGCTCAAGTGCAGCTGTTAGAGACCTTAAATTCTATACGAATGGAGAAATTAGTGCCACCGGAGTGGTGAATCATCCATGTAATGCCGATCTCAAAAGAAAACAAAGATCTCACGGACGTCCGCAATTTGGGATCAATATCGCTAGTTAATGTTTTTGCCAAAACACAATGGTTAAAGATCGGCTTTACAATTTTCTATGCAATTTTGAATATTTGCTAGGCCGAAGCTATGCGGATAGGAAGCAACATAACTTCAGAAAAACAGGAAAAATTACATATATCCGCCGTTTCCTTTGACATCCAAAATGCCTACGCAGAGATTGAGTTAAAACAACTGAAATGTTGCTCTGAATCTCATTCATTTTGTCGTTGAATGTAAACTTCCTCCATGAGCGCACACTCAAAGTCAGCAGCTACCAAATACTCATTCAAAATTACCTACGGTCCTGTATACTTCTAGCCTACACACTATTGTGGACACTTCAACGGCAATCTGTCAATTTGCTGACGACTTTCTCATCATTTCGTCTGGTAAGACCAGAGAATTATTAGCCAACAACCTCCAATTTAAGGTCAATCAATTTGTCAGCCTACGCAACAAATTAGCGCTCCCCATCAACATCGTAAAATCCAGCACCATAAGATTTGTTAAACATCAAAAGAAAGGACTCAGCATAAGGGTGGGAGATCAGTTGATCTCACACACCAGCCATATCCTTGGCAGAACGATAACCAATTCGCTCAATATTAATCTTCATTTAGACGATAACAACAAATATGTTGGCAACCAAACCTCTACAGACATTGTCCGACATTAAAAGTGAACTCCACCCCAACAAAAGCTTAATGCTCTATAGGAACTTAATCAGACCCAGTCCTGAATATACTGCAGCGTCCACTGTCAACTGCCCAGGTTACATTAACAGGAAGCTGGACAGCTTTACTGCTTCCCAGCTGCGACGTTGTGCAGGACTCGCTAGTTTGACCTCGACGCATGCAATCTTCGCCACTACGCCAATGTAGGCAAAAAGAGTGCGATGATTCGAACTTTTCGAATCCAGAGCTATTTGGTCAGGGTCCATAACCCGATAGGAGAGCAAACAGATGGCATCAACAGAGATGACGCGTTTGAGCAATTGAATTTCTTCACATCCCGCGGACAAAGCACCATGAAGAACGTAAAATAAGGTCTGGATACTGTGCCGGGAAAGGAGCAAGAAAGTCAACATAAGGGAAGGGATCATGGCACCAAGAAATGAAGAGGAATGGTTGAGGAAAATATACTGGGCCACCCAGAAATGGAAAAGTCCAGGATGCTCATGGGGGCATATGAACCCTATTGCACGCAAAAATATTTAAAACTGACAAAGAAGAAGTTAGAATCATAACAGGAATAATCACGGGCCATTGTGGGCTGGTAGGGATATTTGCGTACACTATCTTCAGATTCTATGGTGGAGTGACACCTATGCAAAGTAGGTTAAGTACAGGGAATACTTAAAAACAGATGCTAAGTAGAAGAAAGCTCTCTGCGCATCTTTTAGAATCAGAAAGGTGCAGTGTTCAAAAAGTTCTTAAAACCAGGGAAAGCGGTAGTTGTAGATATCAAGTTCTTTTCAGATTTTCGACATAAATGAGGTTTATAATTAATAATGGCTTCATTAACTTCAGTATTTTTTTGGTTTGCTCTGGTTTCTATGCTCCGGTGCGACTGGTTTCTGATAATACACTTGAACTCTTCCGAGTCCGTTTTCAGAAGGATTTACTTCTCTTCAACCACTATCTGCCATCTAGCTCAAAAGTGACCCGTTCGTCAATAGAGATATGGACTTTCATAATATCACAGAATCAGAAATTGAATTTCATTCGGAGAAACTTCAACATGTTGTTTGTCTTAAGTAAAGCCTGCTTGCAGATTTAAGCAGAGTAGTTATTGCGTTCAATAGCATATTGGTCGGTTACAAATTGCTTGATATCTCATCCTACTGTTTCCGGAGTTTGGAAAGCTATGTTATTTTAGGATTTACAAATCTAATATCCGAAAGATACACACTTCCTTCGGATCAATATACGCTTGAAATCAAGATATGAATCAAAAGTCCTACATGAACGCTCTCAAACAGTCTGGAGGATCCAATGTATCCCCAACCCTAAAAACAAATATACGTATTGCAAAGCAATCAATCTCAATAATCTTCCCTTACGCACACATGTCACATCACCAAAGAAAAGTTGACACAAACAAACTGCTTTCAATAGTAACATGATTTACGTCACTATCGATATATTGCACAATCAGCAATCAAATAAAGCATTGTCAAAGGTAGACAGCCTCGCCAAAAAGGAAGAACCAAGAACCTTCCATACAACAATCTCCAATTGTCTTTCGCGTGTGTCGCTGCGAGCTATTGAGGTAGCGTTCAACTAAAAATATCCTTTGAAATAGGCAAACAGGCTCGTCATCCTCTCGCCCAACGACATCGTATACATTCCGCTAAATATCCGACATAAAACCATAGAAGCTACTCCATAAAACACTTGACTGGCAATCAATTTTACTACCTCCACCAGCCACTTTCGCCGAGCCTTCGTGTATTTTTCTTCAGGTTACGAGGGATTATAATGTATGCATACATGTTCCGTATATTGTTTCAGAGGGGGCGGGAGCTGATTCTATTGGGAGTGATAAGGCCGGGGATGCGATGAATGCGGAGTGTGTGTACTCCGTACATGGTTTTTATTGGCAATGAAAATGCCTGTTTAACATCAATTCTGTATTGACGTGCAATATCCTTTCGATGGGCATAAATCATGATCCTATTATTATTCATTATTGCCTGAGTTGTTTGATGGAAAGTTATCTTTAGATTTTGATAATATTGAATGCGTGTTCTAGTGTAGTTGCGGAAAGCCACGGGAAAGTCTCTATAGTTCCAGGATTTCAGAGAAATTCTATGGAAATCCTTCTCGGGAACAATAGACTGGAGTCAACTCAACATTACTTGAAATCACTTCATTATCTGGTATCGTTATTCCAATTTTCCATCTGTGGTGAATGCGTAAATATTTTCACTGGTTTTGAATCTCAGAACTATTTATAGACTCCTTCATACTCATGGTGAAGTCTCGGCAGTCTCCTGAGGGGCTATTGATAGAATCGCTTTAGATAAAAACACAAATGCTGTTCTGCTTTTATCAATTTGATAAGTCTTCCATTAATTAAATCCAGCTTGTAACTCTGGCGATGTAACTTTCTTTAGTTACTTTCAGCCATTGTCCTTATCATTCTCCTTTTCTCCGTCGGAGTTTCAGGAATCCATTTAATAATAGATATCCTGCTAAGCCATTATTATTACCGGGCAAATTAGGAATCTTAAATATTTCCATGACTGCCTCTCGTCTATGGATATAGGGTTTACCTCCATTGCCACAAAAAGTATGGTTCCAAGTCCTTTCATGACTTATCTCCAGAGAAGCAAATCTTCTGAAGGACACTAGACCATATATAACCAAAGTATTGAATGTTTAGCCCCTAAAACTGCCAACACATGTTGAACTATCGCAAAGGATAACATCACTTTCCTGACCTAGCTCTAGCTAACCCACTGTCCAGTCTACTGACTCTTGGGGCAACCGCGCCTCCTGAACCTCCAACCAGTCGAACTTACTTTCGTCTATAAGCCCAGGCCAATGTAAAAGAGAAGTGCTCAAGGCCCTCCAGGACAATATCGAATAATCTGCGGCAATAAAGATAGGAATAGCCTCGTATATTCCTTGGAGACATAGGATATAAGCAAAAAACACCGCGAACGCTAAGGGCAGGATTTATTGTGGAAAAGAGGGCGTGGCAGAGTCTGCCCCAGATGGCATAGGTAAGAACACTAGACATCTTTAACGGATATCGAATTGGTGGGCCTCGACGTAAAACCGGGGTGTCTGGAGTTCCTTATTATGGCAAGCCATATTGTCCCAAGAGAAAAGCCCACTTATCGACTTTATTCGAAAGGTAGGCTCTTGCTCCTGAACCTTGTTCTGTTTTTGAGTTTGTGAGTAACCTCACACTAAACAGATGTATGGTGACCGAAGAATCTCTTCCAATACTCTGTGCCTCTTACATCCGTTGTTTCCCCCAAATTCTAAGCGAATTACTCCATAAGCTTCCCTCATTGCAGTGCTGTCAATGTATATATCGAAGGACTGCAAATGAGATAATGCATTTAGAACTACGCCGGATGTCATGCTGATGGCACCGGTAATACTCAGCCCTACAGTTCTTTGCGGTGAGGCTAATTTACAATGGAAGCCCTCTTAGCCCTCGCTTCAATCACCACACAGCAGATGCATAAGCATTGGGAATTTAGCCCTCAGTTAGTAATGTGGATATATTTTGCTGTCATTAGGCCGAACCTAATGATAGCAAAATATTACCTACTTGAGGTCTGAATTCCCAAGTCGTGGCAAAGGTTCACGTGCACATAAGCTGGTTTCAATCAAATCAATGTTATATATTTCTACGCATCGTTCCGAAATTTCGACCAACAGCTAACACAACCACATCATCTGCAAAAGCTTGGCCGCGAATCGACAGATCTTGCACTTCGCATGATTCGATCAATATACTTCACACATTTCATTGCTTCTCTTATAAGGCAACCTGCCTTAGCATAGCATAGACACACTTAATTGACGTTTTACCGAAACCATGCTCTCTGGCAGCATCACAAAATTTTTGGCAAGGCGTCTAAGACCCCATCAATATCCACGGGCACCCCCAATGCCTTTTACAGTTGCCTCCTCTATTTTTGAAAGCAAAGAGTGAAGAGCAGACTCACAGGATTGACAAATATGTTGGTTTTTATTTAGTGCGTTCGACCTTAGCGCCTTCTCACGAATGTTATGCTTAGCCAGTCTGTCCATGCATTTCAGCGAGAATGACGTTATCATAAGCTGATCTGTCAGAGGTTATTTGGATTTAAAAAGTCATATCTCCTAGGCTAACGTAGCCTCCCCCCATCCTCGGCCGTACACACGTAGCACAGAGTAACACAACATCGAAACATATTACTCAGAATGGCTCTAAGTACTACCCTTCTTTGGCATCACTGGATAGATGGCATCCATGCCAGTTGCTTTGAAGTGCTTAGTGGTCACAGTGTGCCAATTTTTCTTCCAACACTCTTCTCCCGGGAGGTGTACTACTGCACAGGCTCAACTATGAAGTTCGTGGAAGTTTCATCCGGAAAGATTCGCCATAGATAGATGTGCCTTCTTCAACCTCGAAAGGAACTACAGCTAGCAGAACATTGCTATTGTAACTGACAGACAAGCGATTATTAAGCATCCAACCTGGTGAATTCCAAACTGGTATGCAAATGCCTTAACGGACTGAACACATTCCGCCTGCCCAATAAGGTATGAATACCCTAAGTTCCAGGCCACATTGAGTTAGGAGACAATGAGGTCGTGAACGAGCCTACCGCAATACGAACCAAAGCCGATCTATGGAGTCGGAAATAGGTTCGTCGCTACGACGCTGAAAAACGAAGAGAAACTGCTGAGGGAACTGTACTGGGTGAATTCACCAAAAATGGGACAGTCCAAGGGGCTCATGGAGAAATACGAACCCAAACGCTCAAAATATTGTTTAAACCTCATGAAGAAGAGCCCCCAGATCATGTCCACAGATGTTCTGGGACAGTGTGCAAGATAGGCTGAGGCACCTAGAAAAATACTAAAGATGCCAGGATGAAACACTTGAAAGTAGGGAACATAGTGGAATCCCTGTAGTTAATGGCTTGGACAACATACGTTAGCTACTAGATGTACTAGAACAAGCAAAGGGATACAATAGATATTTTATGACAATATCATTATTTTCCGAGATGTCACAATCTCGGCAAATGCTAAATTTCACCCAATATTAGCACTAAGTGCCTTTTATATGCTATTATGGGGGGATAGCAACATCAATAATATACGTGGAATAATCCATCTTGTCAACTGACAGCACGTCAGGGTTGTTGGATGATATGTCGCGGTCACTTAGAACTTTCTGAATCCAAACCATGCTGTAAGCAGAAATATCGAATACTGCATGAGGCTCACACCCTTCTTGTATGCACGGTTTTGATGGATCGCCTTACATGCAGCATTATGCTTTTTCGTGACCACGCCATCCTGAATGGCACACATAAATTCCTCCGTCTCAGCAAAAAACTCCCGAGCACACAGCCATCTGTTTGACAAGCGCAAGTAGGCTAATGGCTGCCAGAGATAATTCACGTGTTTGCTTCGATTCCCCCTTCACTGACCCGCTCTTAGTCTGATTCCACGCTACTTAGAAGAAGAAATTAAGAGGAATTAGCCCATACTCTGCCTTACAAATTGCTACATGCAAGGAACTCGTCTGCTCTTTCTTGTAAACATAAGCGCATAGCGAGCCGTCTTGGCGATGATGGACGCCGCTGGACGTTTTCCAGATCGATCTTGGTCCACGGTAATGTCCAGAATACATAAGTCAACGATGGGTTAACGAATGCATTTAGTGCGCATATTGTATTCTTTCCAGACAGATGCAATTTCAGTATCAGCCTTACACGTCGCACGAATTCAGGCCGTAGAGGATCCTTCAGATTACCAATTCGAGCATTGGCTGCAGAATCCCTAGCTACTTGTGGAAGTCTATCTCGATCAGAGCTTGAATGTAGAGGTCAGCAATATCCGGCTTGCGGGTCATGCTGACCTGTCCGAACGGCTTGGATTCGACTTTTATCTAATCCAAATTGCAACTGGATACCACGGCTACACACAACAGACTCCTAAGGTGGTCGTCAGTAACAGGATTCGGCCTAATATCATCTAAGTGCATCAAGTATGCGGATGGGCTCTGATGTTCGTACCATCAGATGAATGCACTGATAAGGCTGTCGCCGAAAACTGCATCAAGTATATCAGTTATTAGTTTGGGATCAATGCAATAGAAGCGTAGGACATCGACTAGCCAGGTATGCGGGACGCTGCCAAAAGCCTTGGCGTAATCGATATAGCAACTAAAGAGATTTCTTCGGTCTCTAGTTGCCTGCTCCACAACTACCGAGTTGATAATGAATTGTAATTCGCAATTCCGTGATCTAGCTGGGCATCCTTTTTGCTTCTCGACAGAGTGTTATTGGTCTCGAGGTGCACATTGGCTTTTCACTAACAATGGACGATATGAACTTGTGGAGGGTTGATAAGCAAGTAATCTTTCTTGTGTCTGTGGGGTCCTGCACCGTGTCCTTTTTAGGTACAATGTGGTCAATCTTCGTAGGTGGCTTAGGGTTAAGTCATATGCCAACCTACCAAGTATACTGGTCAAATTTTTATACCTAAAGCTCTAAACCCGATACAGTCTAGAGCCCCTCCAGTTCTTCGACTTGTTTGTTGCTCGTCGAACCTCCTCTTCGATAACAGTCGCAAAATTCATTCATTCATTCAGAGGGTGTTGACTACCATCTATTTAGGCTGGGTATTAGGGTAATAAGTCATATGTTGTTTATAAATGGGTGCAAAAAGTAGCCGTTCATAGAATCGTTCTTCCGTTCCTTAAAACATAAACGTTGAAACATTTTTTTCCTCCAACATTCATCACACTAATTGTCTCCCCCCTATTCCTAGCCAATACAAAATGGAGACCTTTCGGGCTGTAGTGTAAATGAACAAAGGTGAAAAGCCCTCAAAGAGTGTGAAGTTTTAAATAGTTGCTTCGGTTTGGTTTTCGGCGGCGAAATAATCATAATTAAAAATGGTGGAAAACTTTGTCCTGGGGAGCTTGGTCTCGCCCCCTCCCAGAATCTGAGTGCCAACGGTTTTCAAAAGGCGTCCTCGTTCTACCGAGGGTCTGAATATATCGGAGCAAAAAATCTGGGGCTGGTAGTCATCAACGCTAATCGTTCGGTCAACCAGATTTTTAGTGTTTATTTTCACCACATTCTTAGATAAATCTCCCTCACTACCTTTAATTTGTTCCTGTCTTGTTTGCTTGGAGATCAAGTCATTAAAATTAACTTTTTCCTTTACCGGATACGTCGAAACATTCCTTGCCCTAATGATAGCCTCCTCCACAAAACATTTAGACAAAAACGTTTCGTGAAAAACTTGCATGCACTTCCTATAAACCATTGCAAAACGAGGTTCCCTTCTCTTACCCTAACTTAGTTTCTCGCTTATTTGGGGATGTACCATGACCGAAGCACAATAAACATTTTAACAGGATGCATTTGTCCCATTACAAACCTAATCACTATATTTTATTCCTTACGAGGAATATCGAGAACTTGTCTGGTAGCCCGTACATATGTGATTGCCCTTTAGCTCCTCGTGGGGTATAGCGCTTTCACCATACCTACGCGTCTTCGTTCACGGTTCATTGAAAACGCGCTTCAATTCCACCCTATTCTTCCTGAAACGCTCGTATTCTTCCTCAAATATTCTGCGTCAAGTGCCCTTGAGGTGACCCACTCATCGACCATCTTTGGAAATTGTCGCCCCTCCTCAATCTCTGATCTATAAATTGCTTCCACCTTCCGATAACATCGCCCACGAGTGACAGGCTTATGCGCTGATCAAATTGTTCGTCTGCAATAGTATCGAGCCAACGTACTCCAATAATACGACGCAAAGAGATATTCACGAAAGTTTGGAGCTTTGACTGACAGTAGCGGTCACTTTCCGTGTTACTTTTAACAACACAGAAAGAACACTAGCACAGAACAGTGTCAACTTGATCTTGATGTTGATATTGCATTTCCAGATTTTAGACAAGGAAGCGAAATCCGATTTAGCACTGCTAATGAGTCGGGCCACGCACAGTTCGGTGCCATTGTCGGCAAACACCACGCTACCTAAATATGCAGATTGATTCACGCCTTCAATGCTCTGCCCATTAATGCACATAAGGAGAGTTCGGTGACCCGTAAGATTGGGGACCTTGGTTTTGTTGAAGTTTATCATCCAACTATACTTGTCTCTCTTTCCAAATTCAGAGCCATTTGGCCAAGGCCCATGATCCGATAAGAGAGGACACAGATATCATCATTTGAGGAAAGATGCCATCGTTCATTGAGCTCTTCCATGTTCCCCTCTCCGCCGATAACAAAAACAAATAACATCGGTGGTAACATGCAGCTCTTGCGAACTCCGCTTTCGACCCCACCTCGACCTTACCTCAATGCAGCATGCGACATTTTGAACCATCATACATAGCTCTGATAATAATTATTAATTTCCCTTGAATGCCCCATCCTGGGTAGAGCACACCAGGTACACTCCCTGTTCACGCTGTCGAAAGGTTTCTCATGAAGACGAGTATACCTACACACTCCGAACTTACGAGTCATCCGAATAATTAACTAACGGGGCCATTTTCATTGGTATGCTACCAATATGGACATAATTTATAAAATTGTAACTGAGTTACTAACGTCACCCCTTTTAGAATATCTGGAATCAAGGGCGGTTCCATTTCATCACTATCCGTAGAATGGGTCAGCATTCTATAGAATCAGGACCAACCTGCGGCTATTGTTCAAATTTCTTAGATTTTTTTCAACGAAATCTACATTATATAGATAGTTACCACCGGTTCAACATTGCGGGAACTTCAATAGCTAATGTACTTTGTGGAAAAAGTTGAGTTTCAGAGTTCAAAGGCGGTGAGGAGTTTATGAAGGGAAAGGGTTCAAAACCG
This sequence comes from Hermetia illucens, assembly GCF_905115235.1. NCBI lineage: Eukaryota > Metazoa > Arthropoda > Insecta > Diptera > Stratiomyidae > Hermetia > Hermetia illucens. Next base: position 16,128,573 of record NC_051854.1, read on the forward strand.
ATGAAAGTTCGCGGCGATCAATCCCCTTAAAAAGTTAAGGCCCCTCAAATGAGGTTTCTTGATACCTTCACAGTCAATTTTAATTTTCAACTCTGCAACCTGTGCGGAGGAGAATGGGGTATAGTTAAAAGAGAAAGGTGCCTTTCTAATTCCTTCAAAGAATTGCGGCGGTCACCCCTCTTAACCAGACATGATGTTTCAAAGTGGGGGCTCATGTACATTCGGACTAAATTTTGAACCATATCACCGCTATGGCAAAGAGTGGTGTGAGGAGCGAAGCGAGAGGTCCTTTTTATAAAATTCTGTTAGAAAATCATGGCGGTTACCCCTGTTGCTGCAAATGGGGAATATTATGATATCATCGTGCCAAGGTATGTTTTACCACCTCCTTCGTTGGATGGGGAGGGGGGAAAAGGGTCTGCAGAAGGAAGAAGAAGGTTCCTCCTTTCCCCAGAGGGGGAGATTATGGTGCCCCAAAAAAGGGCTATTTTCGTATTATCAATAAGCGATAGGTAGGGTAATCATCGCCGCGGTGTTCGAGGGGTGGACGGCAAGAAGATAAGCTCTGAACACCACAACAATTATTATTCTACCGACAAATTGATCAATGATAAAAAATAGCCCCTTTTCGAGGCACTGAAGGTTTTTAAGGAGTGTGACCACTATACGTTTTCAGCAGAACTAGAAAGGCAAAACGTTTTTTTTTCGACTTGAACTTTACCACTACGATATCAAAATACCCCATCCTTTGAAGCATCATAAGCTTTTAGGGGAGATAATCACAGCGACTTTTCAACGGGATTCAAAGGAGAGGATCTCCCGCTTATTCCATCACACCACTCTTTACCCCTGCAGAGATAGCGTTCAAAATTAAACCGTAACATTTTGAAATGAAAATAACTACACTTTTAGGCACCGTGGGTTTTAAAGGGGGTGACGATCAAAATTTTTTAACGGGATTAGAAAGGCGAGATCTTTCCCTCTCTTCTACATATCCTTACCATACTTTCAAACTTGACCATGATCCTTAAAAAAAAACTCATATTTTAAGGGGAGTTACCGTCACAAGTTTTCAAGAGGGACACTCCTCCCCTCCTCTGCTCTCATGTCCATAAACTTAATTAAAACATGTTTGGCAACAAATTGGTCCTTGCTTGAAGATGTAGCTACATAGATCGCACTCTAAATAAGAAGGAATTAAATTGAAATTTCTGGACAGCATCTAGCAGGTAGATGTGAGAAAACAAACGTAAATTTACAAGTATGGCACGCACACGTCGAACTAACTGGCTCAATGTATCAATGCTGAATTTAGAAGGATATCATAGAACCGGAAAAGGAAGTAACACCTAGACTTAAAATTTAATCTGGCAACGAATCAAATCTCTCTCGCAAATCTCTTGGGATACTTCCCTCTAAATACATACCCCATAAGCACGGATGAACTAAAGTAACGAGGGACTAACTTAACGTGGGGGAAGGACTATTACTCCCCTCTGCTTCTAATCTGTACACATGAGCCACACGTGGGGTTTATTATTACAATAAATTGGTAGCCTCAACTAAATTGATTGATAAACCCACAGTTTTGAGTTATCCCCCAGTTTATTTCGCACTACATTCGGGGTCCCCATAACCAAACCCATCACCAAAAAGCACTTGCACGTTCCATTATTGCCTATTTATTTCCAAATTAATGTAAAATACGATTACGTTTATTGCCCTCCCCAACTACATATATCCAAAAGATTTTACCAACTACTAACCGTGTGAAATAACTTGTGTTATCGTGACATTCCTCCATTAACAAAACAAATAGCTCCACTGGCAAAAGTACGTAAAAAACCAGGCTCTGGGAAAAACTTGGCGTATTCAAAACGAACCAACTTCAGCATATAATATACAAAAAATAATAACGGTTAAGTTCATGCCACTCTCGTGACGCAAACACATTTCACAGGAAGAGAGTAGTTGGATACTTTCTCCTTGGAATGGATTCATGCCGGGTCCAAAAAGGATTTTCGCTATAATGTAAATTACAATGGTATGCAATTACTGGTAATAACTTGTCACGTTAGGGGTATTTAACGGAAGACGGGGGATGTGGAGATGAATGTTATTAGTTTCTTGAGAGGGAGAAGAAGTAATTTTATGGTCTATCATGTGTTTTTTCGGGAAATAAATTATTATTTTGGGTCTAACGGAATTTGAAGAGAATTAGCTCCTATGAAGGATTTATAAAACTTATTTGTGAAATTCAGATACAATTTGGAATCGAATCTTATCAGCGGAAATTGAAAGATTAAATATTGATAGTACGTAAACGTAAACGTTTCTCCACATCCGTGTTAGAGCCTATAAACGAAGCACATCCTCCACATTCGACGCTCAATATACATCCTTTTGCTCATTTCAAGTGTGCTCGAAAAAATATATTTCCTGCAAGTGTAATAATTTTTCTTCATTTCCATTCCGCACATTCCCATCATTATTTTCAGATTATCGTCAACCTAGCGCCCAAACTACTCCCTCAAAAAAATTCTTATCCCCTCGTCCTTGCAATAATTCCTTGAGTAATTTCTGTCAACAATTGCTCCACCTTCGAAATATTAAAATTATTTTTTTTTCTAGGCATCTCCGTCGTTTGCTTCCATTTGTTTCCTTAATTTTTCCTCCCATTTTTCTGTTGAATAATTTAATTTTCGCAGAAATCATAGGGCAAAAACCGTTCATTGCTTTTATTGAACTCGTTAAAATCCGATGAGCTTTGGATTGATCCGTTTTGGAAGAACTTGTACGTCATATTTCGAGGGCTTTTAAGCGGATTCATACAGATTCATTGGATTATTATAAAAGTAATGTATCGACATTCGAAATTATGCCTCGGGATTATGTACATATGAATAATAGATGTTTATAGGGTCAGAGGACTCAGGGATCGGATTTCAATAAACAAAGAAATTAGGGATGTGTATTTACGGACATGTCGATAGTAGCGACCCTCTCTAATAGGGATTTGTGATAACAATTCATAGGTTTAGGACTTAAATATAATACAATAAGTAATGATAAATTCCTTTATATGTTTTGATATATTCACATTTTCACTGTATCTGATTTCCAAGCATATTTATCTTTATTTTTTTCTCACTTATCAGTGTTGTTTCGTTTATTTATTTTGAAATTTCCATGTGAGTAAATGGTGCAACTTTTGAGCAAATATGCGAGACAAAATATCGATTTTGTTTCTATTTCCTTTAAATGAATACAAAACCCGTAAAGAGTTGAAATGACATCTAATATTAGTAACCATATGCAAAGAGAAATCCGACCATAAATTAGAACTATTTAAATATTTAATGCTTTGGCTTGAATCTAGTGGTTTTCGCATCAAATTCAGCAGTAGGATGTCAACCCCTTCATATTCAAAGGCACAAACAGTAGAGCGAAGAAGCATCCCTTTACCATACTGTATAAGTGTGAAAGGCTAAATTGAAATATAGAAAATGATCTCCCGTACCATCCACGTAATATACTGGACACTTTAAGGGTTCAAGTCTAAACACTTCCACACATGTGACATAAAGCCTTTGTCCACTCACCGTTGCCCTTCGAGGGAGGTTTATTGCTTACGAATGCGACTTGAAGACCTGCTACCTTAAAATCTGTTCACACCTAACTCAATTTTGATAGGCCCACTTGTCGTCCTTTTATTTGCCATCTAGTATATTGGCGAATACTGCAAGTAACAGTGGCGCTTTACCCATGATGCCGATAACTATATTCCATGTAAAATGAGGAATCTTCACTCAGTGCATGCACCGAAAAATGCAGAATATAATACTACGCGGAGCATCATATTGTTCCCGCGCACCAAGTTTTTAATATCCTTCGTGTGTCTGCGGATGGAGCATTGATAAAAGCAGCTTCTCCTCCAAGTCGGCTCATCATTATAACACGCTTTCTTCGTTGTTCTTAGTTGTGTTAAGCTAACGAAAAATGTTAGTTTTTACCTCATGAGGGATGACAATTAAGCTTCAGGAATTTGTTAATAAAACAAAAGTAAATTAAATTAGGTGCAAAAGTTTGTTGGTCTCCTTCTAACTTTTCAGAATGCCCCTAACAGTTCTCCAACAAATGGAAGAACTCTTGGTAGTCCTCCAAGTTTGGTTTAGTTCAGTGGAGGGACCTGCAACTCCAAGCACTCAGGCTTTTATTAGGCCCACTGTATTATCCCCGGAAATCGCCTCTTGCCTGCGGCTTTGCGAATCTGGGAACATTCCCCAAATGCAGAGAATGCGCAGATTTTTCGTTGAAGAAAAGCCTAACCAGGTGCCATTGTCTGAAATCGGAGTAGGCCAATAAGCTGCACAGGAGTACAAGGCCGTCTTCTTCTCCACCTCAAATTGGCTGTCGACACCAAAACCCCAATTTTTACAACATGGTAGCTTAAGGAACAGTCTCCCCTTAAAAGCCCTACCAGAGTTTTCATGTCCCACTTTTTATGGAACAACAAAAATGCCACTCTAGCAAGGGCACAAGGGTTCAAATATCTTCACTCGGCTGCGTGGATCATTGCAATTTCACCTTTTCCAAAAGCTAGCACTGCCACCAAACCAACCCCCCCCCCCCCCCCCATAGCCGCGATTTGCCAATCTTCGCTTTAGTTGTCCGCTTCCTCCCTTTTTCCGCCACTGCTAACTTTGCTTACGCTTGTCGTAGTCTTATATCCACGTCTTATCTGTAGTGGGTACCTGACTCAATATTTGAAGTCGCCCTGAATGTGGGGCAACAAATCGATTCAGACACTTACATTTTAGATATTGTAATGAACTAAAGGGATTCGAGATGGTCAAACGACCATCCTGCGTGACCGTAGACGAGCTAGAGGGAAGAGCTATTCCAAAACCTAAACCAAATTGGCTACATTGACCGTAAATATTGAAGCTTCGGGAATGTGGGGGTAGAGGGGGTCCTTTGAGAGCTTACAGCTCTCGGGACCCGAGTGCCGCGATCGATGGGGGAGGAGATCCACGACGGATCACAGCATCAATCCTTACTTCTTCTGCCTCAAATCTCCAGTGAGACGCGACTTCATCCCTACGATGAAGAAAGAATATTTAGTTTTCCAAAATCGGAAACGAAGAGATAGCCGTTCGACATAAAGGTAGGAAAGGATACTCCTCAGAATCTCGGACGGCTACACCTTTCAGCTTATAGCCGCAAAGGCCCGTAGATCCAGAGGCTTCTGGACCTACGAGACCTACGAGACATTAACTCCCAAAGACAATCCAACAAACGACTAGCTCTGGAGGTATTCTAACAAAGTGAAGGCAGGAAAGGAAACTGAGACTTAGGAGCAGTTGCTTCCAGTGGAGAAAAGGCGTGAAACCTAAACCTAGAAGGGTGAAGTCAAGTGTACGTGAAAATCTATGGATTCTCTATCCGAAACAACAGGGATTCAAAGAATCTGTAATTAACATATTTTAGGCTTGAATTTATGAAAAGTCCGGCACCCGTTGAGCGCCATTTGAAATGAACTCAAGGGTTTGGCAATGGTCAAACGGCTACCTTGAGGGTTCGGAAATTTACGACTCCATGGCCGCGGACGAACCGTCGTTTTTTTTATTTTAATTTTTCAGGTTTTAGCTCTTGTTAGGTTTACGCGAATCCCCTTGTTTGTTTGGATATTTTCAAGATCCAATGTGAGTCCACGCACTAGTATAGACACGTGAATTTTGTATAATGGCATGTGAGGTATCGAAGCGCTCAAAGGATACCCCACATTCACGAGCATGACTAGCACGCTTGCACGCCATGGGTCGACCGAGCGCTTGGAGCCGGTATTTGTAGGTGGGCCTTCACGATCAATTTTGCCATCTTTTTAAGTTTTTGGGATATAAATTAAGAAAAAAACTAGGTATTGTTCCTTATGCTATACAGTTTTTTTATTTTCCTTCCGCATACAATTGCTTCGAAGGTCATCCACCACTCATCAGTGCTAGCACCTAATTTAGGCTAGCTCTTCCCTCTAGGTTATCTCCGGCCACTTAGGATGGTCATTCGACCATAGCCAACCCCTTTAGTTCATTACAGTATGCAGTTGTCTCCACACACCAGCTGCAATCTTCGGAAGTGGTTGATCTGATTGCTCGTATGGCGCCGGTCAGTTGAAACTCAACTAGCAGGCTCTGTAGTCGAACAATATGCCGCCAATGACGAGGTGGTGGAAGTTGAAGTTGCACATGTCCGAGCAAGGCGTTGTCTGATCCCACCTTCGCATTCAATGTTACTTTTAGGAAGCCTTCCCTCAAATGCATTTAATTGCACGTAGAAAGCATTCTTCTCCAGTATATCGGAAGTCTCGGTTAGTACTTAGTATTGTACAATTATGATGTTCCATAACCTGCACCGGAATCTTGCAGTATGTAGTAATATAAGTATGTCAGAAGCCGGCTCCCAGGTCAAGAGAGCGCGGAAACAACCCAACAGTGGATTCACGTCTGCTACCACTCGGGTTTCCAGAGTACAATAGCAGATTACCATTAGTGTGGCAAGAGGGAGTGGAGTACTCTCCAGAGTCCTTCCTTGTTCGGTTTGATCCATAATGTCTAGCATATATCAATGGGATTCGCGCTCGAATTAGAGAGCCCTCGACACCGTTATTGTGGCGCGTGCGCACATTCCAAGAAGCAAGCATAGCCCGTTTTCGACAGCAGAAAGTCTGCGGCGCAAGGTTTCGGTAGCAGTAAGGCTCAAAATTTGCAGGTTGTTAGCTCACCAATTTCTATCCCTTTTAGTCACCTCTTACGACAAGCAGGGTAGACTTTGAGTATGTTCGTAAGCCCCAACTTTCAAGGCTTAGATCAACTTTAGCTAATGAGTTTTATACTTCCAGGGCGATAATGCCAACATATGACGGCTTTACCACGGTGGGCGCAGGACGATACCGCCAACGCACGCCCTTAAGACGCAAGTCAAAGTCAGTGAAGCCGCTGATCTGGCGGTTGCCCCATGATTTAGCTTAATCGTGTGGGTTTTATCGATCAGAAGGGTTTATTAAAAGTAGCACCCAAAGTAGGGTAGTGATCGATAGTCCATTGGATTGAACAAAAGAGCCCACGCTCTCCGGATCCTTACACAACTTTATCATTTCTAGGTAGAGAAGAGACTGACTGTTACTCGTAAAATCTTTCTCTAGGCTTTTCATATCGACTGACCCTTGAATGATCAAAATCTTCTATGTTCTCTGCCCCACCGCATTAGAGATTTGGCCAATAGATATTAACTTAATATTGATAGTTTCTGTAGTTTATGGCAACAAAACATGGTCGCATCTGATTGGAACCCCTGTGGGGTTATCCGTTGCTATACTTTTCTATTGAAGGTTGTTGTTACCCGTCTTTATATACGGTATTGAAGCTGTTTGGTGTTTTTTGACCCAGAAAACTACCAGCGTTAGTTCGAATTTTGAGAGGCAGCTATAATGTGTTTATGGCATATTAAACCCGAAGACCTGAGATACTGGCAGGAGTTATTCTTGTCGGGCCCATGGGGTTCGACATGTAACAGAAAGATTATTCATTTAAAATCAAAATTTGTATCAAATGATATGAAATTCTTAAGATTTTGTGATTGAAATAGCCTTGCCTTTTACTTCTCCTGTCTTAGTGGAATTACTTCGTTAAAGACTTCCGGAAAAAAGTATAAATAAACAGAGCCAAGTGCGAGATTTTTTATAGTGCTTTATTCCACACGCTTTTCACGGCTGTCAATAACGAAGAATTCATTAGTTACTTTGGTTCGGACGGGATAGAATCGCAGAGCCTTACAGGAACTATATATCAGAATGAAAATGAAACCACAGGACTCCCGAAGCTTCCGTCTCCATTCCTCTCGGTCTAGCGTCCTTCAATTTCGGAAACCGGGCAACATGTGACTTACATCTTCCACTGGGCCCATCATTTGTTTCGAGACTGGGTGATAGCGGTCGTCCGCCTACCACCTTGACTTTGAGTACGAGTCAAAATCCTTCTGACAACCATTCTCTACAAGGACTGCCCACTGGAGTCGATATTTAATTATAGAAACTGATACCTCCACACTACTTTCTGACAAAATATATAGCTTTGGCTTGTCTGAACATCCTCAGGTTGAACGGGTTGAGAATATTTGTTCTTTTATTGACTAAAAATTCTGTGAAAAAATACTGTTTTTCGGGGAACAACTGTCCCCTTCTTCAGTGTTTTTTTCTTCTGAAGAAGAAGACAGATGGTTCCCAAAAATACGGTATTTATTTTTTTATCAAATTTTTAGCCATTAAAGAAATTAGTTTTCTCAAGCCATCACAAAAGAGACATAATAAATGGATTGGCTTTTATTATGCACACATTCTACCATCCCCATCCATCGTTGAGCATTCCTTAGTATGCTTCTACGTCTGGCGGTGAGGCAAGAATTATCTACACATTTGTCATTATTATTTTTTATTTCTCAAAAGGCTTCCCATCCTTTCGATAAATTTGCAGATGCCTGTCAAGAAAAAGTTTTTATTCGGTTTATACCACATTCTCTGCATCTAAGGAAAGGACGCCAGGTGCTCTGGAGTGGCCCAATTAAAAGGAAGTCGAAGGGTGGAAAATCGTGAGCTATAGGGAATTTTTCAATTAGGACATCCCCATCGAACAAGGATAAAACCCGAGTTTACCGTAGATGACCTCATAGGCGGGAAAATTACTGATATTTAAAGAAGATGAGAGTAACTCGCCTATCCAAAATTGTCCCTTGAATTTTTTGATTAAATGTTTCTTGATCACACACAGTCAGACTGTTTCATTTTGTCTATCACCACACCTGACGCTGCGCAAGTGATAAGCGCACCGCAGCGAGATAAACACAAGGCGAACAAAAACACCCTTGACGACTGAGATTGGAACCCAGGGCAGTGAGATTGGGAGGTCCACACTCTACCCCTCAACAATCGTGCCATCGATTGTTCTCTATTTATACGGCACACCTGTGTTGACACTGAGTATTGAGCTTTCAACCCTCCTGACCAAGGAGAACCGAGCACTGCTCATTTTCACTTTTGGTGCAATTTACTGGACGTTTGCGAGATGTGTCTGCTGACACTAACAAAAAGCAACCTATTGTATTGCATCGTTGAGAGCCACTTAAAGAGCATTTTCGAAAGGAAAATCCAAAGAATGCTACCCAAATTTACTGTTTGCTTTGGATGATTGCTAAAATTTCATTTGATTCTCGGTTACTGTCAACTCTGTTAAGAATGATGATCATTTGGACGCAGCACACACACACCTTCCTGCGCCTGAAGTGAAACTGAAACTGCTTCTTAGTAGTCACTAGTATTCTTTATTAACACCATCGTGGCAAAGGTCGCATTCTGGTATCCCTGAGAAGAGTTCAACTACAGGTCAAAATTCCAATATCGGTTAGAAAGCCGAAGAGAAGGGGGACAACCACAGAAAATTAAGGGTTTGCTCAAAATAAACAAGTTACGAGGCACGAAACGATGAGATTACCAGTACCCTCAGGGAGTATCCTAACGAGATCGTAGTTCCTATTATAGTAACGGTAGTTTTCGTCAAGTATTTTGTACTTTACTTTACTACTCCTTGAAACTGCCAATGTAACTATCGGTAACGACTGTTATTCGAGAAAATACTTTTCAAATTTTCAATCTTTAGGGGCAGACAGTTTTCCCTCCTTACAAAAAGTCCTTACAAAATTAAAAAGAAAAGCAAGGTCACATCAAACTAATTGGGGCCGATATATTTGCTCAAAAAGTTGCAACCGTCACCATTTCCATTGAATTTGTTTGGCTTTTTGTTTTTCTATTTGAATTCATGTTTTGTTTGATCATTGCGATTAAATAACAATCAATTCTCTATAAAAAGAAACCCAATAACTATAGAAAAACAAATGAGCAAACAAAGAAAATATCTTTTTTTCTTTTTCTATTTTTTCTCACCATTGTAGACCATACCTGTTCTGCGTACATTTGGCAACCACGTAGCGTAGCGGGAAATCGTACTTCCACCAATCACAAATCATAATAAGAACATGAATGATTTAAGTAATTACAACCACCATCACCAACAATATCACCACCAATACAATGCCCATGATCACAATAATTTATATAATAATCAAAATCATTTGCATCAAGACCAACAGCAACAACAGCAACAAATACAGTTCCAACAACAACAAGAACAAGACTCACCACCCGCACCACCACCACCACCACTCCCACCAAATCATCTAAAAAATAGTAAAAAATCAAAATCAAATCGTAATCAAAATAATCATCATCACTATCGCAATCACAGTAGTAACAGTTATCGTGATAATGGCATTCACAGTGATTATCCCTCTAACTACTATCCAGATAGCGATGATTATGATTACAATAAAATCAATAAAATTAATCAAGAGCATTATCGTAAATCACAACTCCATCAAAAGCACCAACACAATTCACAATCACGCAAAACCAATTCCATTGATCGTAACACCACAATTCACAGTAACTCGTATTACCACTACCAACATGATGGCGGCGTTGAGAAGATACATGAACGGGCAAAATCAAGTGATTCAATTCAGTTGTCGTCCTTTAAGAAGCATTTGTGAATAAAAGCCTGAATTGTCTTCATTTACTTTTTTGGTTCTCGGCGTGTGAGAAAATTGAATCAGTTGATTGTGAATGTCTAGTATTTAGTATGTAATTTTTAAGGCACTGGCAAACCAGGCGCGGGAGATACTTTCACATTGAAATTCGAAGCAGCTGTTATTGTGAATACCGGACATTCACAGTAGCGTTTGGTCATTCACAATAGGATCTGGTCATTCACAATAGTGTTCGAAACTTGAAAAGAAGCACACACTGAACATGCTTAGATAACAAGTTATTCAAGCACAATAAACTACGGCTAAGAATCTTAGTTTTGTAAAATAGATTCCAGAACGACATGGTCGTGAACACCAACAGGCAAAACAATAAAAACACACTCAAGACGGAGATAATTTTACTCAGAGAAGGGCATCTACTTAAATGTTCCACTGAAAATTTTTACTACCTAATTTATTGATTAAGACTTTTGCATTGATGTGATTCAATTCGTACTGTGAATATTATTGATTTTTTATCAATACAAAAAAGATAGTTTACAGTAAAAGATAAATATTACTATCTTGGCTAAAAAGTTCACGGTAAATTTGGAAGAAGTGAAAAAGATAAATTGTGTGATTTACTAAATTACAGTAGCATCTGGTGATCGGAGACGTTTTTTAGTAGGTATAATGGCATATTTAAAAAAATATATATATTCTAGCAAATAATTGAATTTGTACATAAAATCGGTAAAGATAATATACATGAGCATATGATATATATACACGTATATTCACAATAGCGTATATACTGGATTAAACTGAAAAACAATAATTGTAGGTTTTGAAATTTATAAAATTGCAATGTTTGTAAGCGACAATTACAGAGGAATGCAAGTTTTGGTGTAGGGAATGACTAATCAAGGTTTACATTGTTACAGGCTAAATTTCAAACATCAGCTAAAAAGCATGTGAAAGAAAAGATTGGAGTTTGTGGAGGACATATTTTAAATTCACGTTTATGGTATTCAATTGAGAGCATCGTCAAAAAATCCAAAAATCAAATCAAATTTGTTAAAAATTGACCTTTTCGTAAATGTACTGAGTTCCGGCGAAAGCAACAAAATTAATAGTTACTGATTTTAAACAGAAAAAGGGCTGGAAATTAGTGTACATTACATGGTTTCGTGAAAACCAGAAAACCCGTCATAAATAACTAGAGTTTGAGGACGAATAAGTATTGAATAACTTCAGAAAAAATGAGCTTTAATGTGTTGTAGTGATGTATAGAGCTCTGATATCATAAAAAACTTGAAATACCCACATTGCCACAAATAAACCAATTTCTGGAAGAGGAAGCGGAATTCGCGGTCAGATAAGTGCTAATGGTTTGAAAATATATTAATATTACCGTGCTGAAACCAACTTGAACCTATTCACCTGATGACAGTCTAGTAGATAGCAGTTCGGCTAAAAATAAGACAATTTTGACTACCTGCCTGAGAACACCACAAGCATCACGAGCAAGACCTCAGCAGCTAGGCCCTAAGCAATGGGTCTAACGGCCCCTAATAAACATCGTTTTGTAAGAGTTCGCGAAACAAGTGGTATCTATACAAACAGCCTAGTCTTTCATGCCAATCCTCCCAAAACTGACTGATTATTCCTCAATACGTACAAACGACGTGTATACTACATCAGTCTCAGAGAAAATTCAGCCAAATCCCACCCCCGCATACAAGCAACATTAAATCCACGATGTGAACCCCGTAGCTCCAAGGCCCATTGTACTTCCCCTTGATCTATTTATCCAAGCAGTTTTACGACTCTAGAAAGTGTACAAGTTTTCTGCAAGCACTGCAATTTTGAAGACACCTGGCAGCAACCAACATTGATCAGAAACAACCGACTCTTCATCCCAACTTTTTCAAAGTGATAGGTTATTGCCCCAATACCCTTAGAGGAGATTTGTTTTTTTCAGAGACTGTAAAAGTACTTCGAGTTCCTTCGCTTGCATACAAGGTGAAATCCTGGTAATAGTACCTTTCAAGTCAGTCTTCACAGCAGATTGTATGACGTCAAAAACCGATAATGGTTCGACCATACTTGGCAAATCAGTCAAACAACCTCTCCATTACTAATGATATTCGGGTTCTTTTGAAATTTCCAGTGTTACAAATTTCTCATAGTCCTTGGAGCAGATTCTAATACTACAACCAAGCGTCATTAACTTTGCGGCAACCATTCTTCTGGGAAGAACAAATACATATAGGTGACGTGTAAAACTCTACGCCTGGAATATAATAGACATTCTCCAACAGTTTGGGCCATTTCTGCTTCCGAAAAATATCTTAGAATCTGATCAGGGGCTGGGAAGGATGATAGGCCAACCCTAGTTTACCCATTTAAATTTTGGCATAATAAAAACGAGGTTTCCTTGAAGCTCACCATTCCACCCTAAAATAAGCAAAGAGTAAACATTACGAGACTATGTACTGAACAATAACCACTGGTCTCCTATTTAGGAAAGAACTCCGACTGTCCATCGCATCACTAGCGCACTTCCAAATCGTGGACTTGTGCTTGCTCCTAAAATTTTGTTGGAAAGATCACAATGGGTGGCATTATATAAAAGGTTATCCTCTAAATTTCAATGCTTGGAGTGTAATTTCGAAATTGAAAGGTAGATCCTTTGTCATTTCGCATGAAATTCAAATGGCGGTAGTACCATTCTTTCTCGACGATGTAGGTCTTCGAAATTTTCCATTGAAGCCACCATATCAAGTTATTCCATAGTCCGGTTGAGAAATGTAGCATAACGTAGTACCCACTTAAGCATTGGAACTGTCCTCAGGATTGTGACTTTTGATCAAGCAAAAAGATATTACTAACAATCCATAATACAGTGCTAATTCTCCATCCTCCTCTCTCACCTCTGCCCTGGGAGCAGCGCGACCGAGACGGCTCCCAGATGTTAAATGCTCCTTCATATAATTCGCAGAACACGACGTGGCTGCCAATTATATTGAGCATAAATTCGCCCATACTTTGGGCCAAGGCTCAACATGTTTTTTGAAGAATTGCGGGGTCCTAAGTCCACATCCACTTGATATCGGTGCGGACCAAATGGGGATCAACTTACTCCCTCTTTTCGTGGTCCGCGGACCCCTCGTTTAGGGTTTAGCACCCAAACTTCATAATATTAGAAGAAGTAAGTTGCTCCCCATTTGGTTCGGAAAAAAAATATCGTTAATTCAGATTATCAGCTCCATCGTTCACCAAATGCGTATTCGGAATCTATCTAGAAAGATTGCAGCCCTCAGTCCGCAACTGTCAAATATGAAAAAATCCTTGCTGTAACACATTGTTTACCGATCCAGGCAGGTGCAGCAGTCGCTATCTTAAAAAAGTGTTAAATCCTATGAAATCGTATATCTATGCTGCGTCCAATACAATATATTAATTTGTGATCAGGTGAATACTTTTCACAGCAGGATTCTGTGTTCCAGAGTTTCGCATGATAATTCTACTAACCAGCTCTACCTCTTGATCTAGTGTTTTTCGATGTTAGTGCCAAAAATTATATTTTTTCCCTGATTGATCTTTGACGTTACTATTAGTATCGTAAGACCGAAAGCGACCCAGTTATCTTTACTGTCATTGATGATGCTTCCCTCTTCCAGTTATATTATAAAGTCTCCACAAAGCCTCTATATTAGGACCTGTTTTGCGCTATGAATTTTTTTTCATTCATTTTCTATTAATTTATGCCCCTTCTCCTCTCTTCCACATTCCTCTGACCTCCTGAATGTCAATTTAGGTACACATCTTGATACAATGTCTGAATTAAGCCCATCACTTTCTTTCGAATTTCCTAAGCTCTTATCTATTCCACACTGTTTGTGCTGGAAAATGTCCTCCAAAAAGATTGCGGTGAAACTTTTGGAAATCAACAAAGGGTACAACGTCACCTTCAAGAAGTTTCTCATAGAACACTTTTCTGTCCTCTGTATCGATCGGAAATATGGAATGTGTCGAACGCTAGGTCCATTCTACTGACCGTACTATAATTTGTTCCAGTGTGTTTGAGGTTCGTGGCATCCACTTCTTTTTTTGAAGCAAACTTGTTCTTCTCAAAGTGTGCTTCTTATGCCACTTTTGTTTTAAAATCCCTATAATTCCTATAAGGGAAGCATCACTTCTGACAATAGGCTACTGTCTTTCATTGTTGAAGTTCCTAAAGTAATATGACGTTTAAACCAATAACCGACATACACTTCATTATGTTCCCTACTTGTAAGTGTCACCCTGACATCTGATATTAAGCATTCTCCCAGGCAACTCAACCTACCTTGTACAAGTGCCGTACACTGTCTCAGCACATGTACGAAGGTTTCACACTCTTCTCACAGATTCCGCAGAGATTGTCTGTGGGTATCCCTAACTTTCCCAGGTGATAATTTAGCCTGCAGTGATCAGTGATTATTCTGGCTGTTCCTGGGAAGGTTTGAACAATCTTTCGAATATTTGGGTTCATACCTCTGTATGAGAACCCTGGACTGTTTTTTGATAAGTTCGGCCAGAATAATTCCCTCAGCCATTTGTCTTCGATTTTCAGCGGAGAAGCCATGAACCCATTTCTGACTGTAGCGGCGTCTCTCGTTTCCTGGCCAGCTCACGCACTTTCTCATTGTCTTCTAACCCGTTGTGTATACAAACCTTATTTAGCAAGTCGAGCGTATTCAGTTTGTTAAGGCATTCCCACACCAGTTTGGTATTCACCTGGCTGAATTGAAATGCCTTAGCGGCTTGGCTGTCAGTTAGAGTATCAATTGTCTGTCCCCAGTTCCTTTCAAGGTGGAAAGAGGCACATCTACCTATGGCGTATATTTTAGCCTGGAGTATGCTAGTGTGCTTACCCATGAGTTCAAAGTATATGTTCCTTGGATCAGCGACTTTGGCGCCCACTCCCTCACACATTGCCGTCAATGTATCAGGTTAATAATTGTTTGTTTGAGCCGTAGGCCACTGTGACGTTCTCCTAGGTTTCAAACTTCTTGTCGAAATGAAACCTCATTGTCAAGCTGGTGTCAGAATACCCCCTAGAAAGAATATCAATCTTCTTTTGATTGAGTCGCCCGCCTTACCTGTGTGAACAGATGGAGACGAGTCAATCCTACAAGGACCTCTAGTGATGCAGCTGGTCATATCCTCATTGTCCCACTGATATACACATAAGTCATTTTTCGAAGTTTGTGTAATTCTCTATAGTTAAATTTTGTCTGCCCCGATAACCGTCCCATAGGTAAGTGTATACCTTACTTTTGCAGTGTATATCCAGTGCAGTGACTGGGTAAGAGTCCTTTCCGAACATGATGCTTGGATTGGTAACATTGGTAACATTGAAGTTTAAAGGTATTAGGCTCTCTACAAACGTAGCATCATCATAGTCTACTGATTTCCATCGATGGTTTCAATTTCGCTAAGTAACGTAGAGAAATTGAAGCCTAGAGTCGAGGTTCGACCAATTTTACATTTTAGGTCTTACATTTTTACATTTACCCAACTACATGTGCAAAGCGCGGTCAGCTTGCATACGGTCGTTCATCAAAACAGTTCCCAGCTCCCTTCGAAAAGTGCTAGGAAACTTAAATTGGCGCAGCAGAGTCTCTAGACAGGATGCAGTTTTACGTATCCCTTTATAGAATCAAACATTTCCCTTTCGTTTTATTCCAATTTGTGTCTATTGCTATAAGTTCGTGTTCAACAGGCAATCTTAACATTTATGTTTGAGGCCACACTTCAACTGTAATCAACTTTTGACTGAAAGAAAATAGGTGAATTGAATGTGGTTCCTGTGGGTATGTCAATATCTGCACTTAGAAATAGAAAAACTGAGGATTTTTTCCTAAAATTTCAAGCTGGACACTCCAATAGACCATGCTCATAATACAGTCCCCTAATATTGTTGATATTTTGAAGACAAGGAAACGACGCACGATGACATTCTCTCTGAACTTTATACTAAGATAAGAGTTTTTCAAAGATGGGGGAACCACGATTGCACAACTAAGACATTTGCTGCATTCTGTTCTACCCCTTTCTGTTTTATGAGCTTCTTTTTCTTTTGGCAAAGTTGTTTTCAAGGGAATGGTCCAGCTCGCTGTTGAAAAAAGGCTTATTTCAAAATGGCAACTTAAAGGACCACTTGTGCTCCTGGAGAGCCTGAAGGTGGGAATTTAACTTAAACTGGTAAAGCCAATATTTTGAAAGATTATGGGCAAACATGTTGGTCACACTTAAACAAGGACATCCCAAAAGAAGCAGATACTTAACTAGCCTTATAAATACTACCAGGACGTTTCACGAAATGTCTACAATTAAACATTGGATAAGTCGAGCGGAAATTGCTCCATCGCCAGTAATTTATGACAATATTTTTGCGTTTTAAATAATTTAATTCTATTCCTAATTTGGTTGTTCGAACACTAAAGATCTTAGTCTTTTATACCGCGGACCTCCTATTAAAACAATGTGTGTCTTTGTCTTGAACGAAAACTCATCCCGATTTCTCCATGAAATCTTACTATGGCCTATAGTCGACAGACGAACCGAAAAATCCTGATGATGGTGACAATTTCCTTCATTCATGGGAAATGTTAGTAGAGTTCATTCCGTCCCACATGACGGATAAAGTTCAGTGGACACTATGGAACTTTTCATACCCTTTTCCCTCTTTTCGGTTTGACGGTTACACCGAATAACCAGGAGAATGTCAAATCCTCAAAACGAGACCCAGGTATAGTAATATACAATTTAGATATGAGTAAATGAATGTAGTGGAATATCAGTTTACCCAGCTAACCAGCCAATCGAATACCATGAACGCAAACTGGGTATTCCTTACAACATTCATTGACAGAATTATCAGAACTGCCGAAACAAGACAAGAAAGAACAAATATAGGCAAGCTCTTGTTACAAGCAAGCACTAGTGCATTATCTGAGTATCCAACCAAACGGTTTAAACCAAACTATATTTCTTTCTGTCTTCACATACATAAAGAAGGCTTTTAGATAAATCTTATCAGAAGTGGCTTGGATTATGACTTCGAAACACTCCACAGAACCATTAATAGTCCACTATTCGGAGTTTCATCCCTCTACAGTCTACGGTTGGAAAACAAATCGTGAAGAAAGTCCATTAATTTGGTTCAAAGAAGCAAGGTTTGTTCAACCTTAAATGTCATAGTCGAGCTCCCTCTGTTTTAGTTTTATCCAAAAGTTCACAATAATAAACAGAATTTATTGTTCAGAGTTCTAAAATCAATTAAAAGAATGCCTTTGGAATCCCAAAACATGGTGGAATCCCTGGAGACAATTGTGTTTCTACCTTCATTAAGGCAACCTCATGTGCTAGACGCCACTTTGATTCAGTCGAAAAAACCTTCTCCTTCTTTAGCTTAATGGGCCAATAACCTCTAGTAAAATTCCAAATTGATCAGGAGAAAGAAACCGAGGAATCCATCGTGCTGAGATCTTTGAGAATCCAAATTCCCTCCCGATGGTGGAATGTACACTCACGGCACTACTGACCTACTTAAGTAGCAATTTCGTTGAGGGTCCCCAGGGAGGCTGCACGGATGTTTTCGTCTGTTATGAAGGTTCGAAGACACCGATCGTGACTCTGATGTTCCACCATTTCTCGTCTTTCGGGGTTTCGGAGAGAGTTTCAGCCCCGAATTACGCGCGTAAACGTATTAAAATTTCTGAAGGTTTCTTTTCTTCAAGTGTCAAAAACTTTATAAAAGCCATTGCGCTTGCTTACTCATTGCTCTAATATAGACAGAATAGGAATAATATTGGCAGTGGGTAGATGTAGGGACGGAATTCATTGAAAACTTTCAGAGCCTTCCGACTCTTCAACGACGCTTGATAACCAAATTCCCTCATACTTCAAAAAATGTCCGACTTCTAGCTGGCTTCCTGAAAAATATTATATGCTAATCCTCATTTGTATTGTGTCATTCCCTTAAAATAGCATACAAATTTGTTGTTAGGCTTTTCGTATAGCAAACTCAGCTAGAGTATTTCTTGTCAAGATGGTACCCTGCAAATAATTCACGTGCTCAACCTTTGAGAGGTATACTTCTTGCAAACCAGATTATCATCCCACTCCAAGCACTGAGAAGTATAACCAATTCAGCTGGACTGCATAATTATATTTCCAATTTAAGATTATCCCCGCGTAAGGAGGCACTAACTACATCAAGCTCATGTTCAAGGTTTGGAACAACGAAACAATAGTGATTGGCAAGGAGGTAGTACGTGTCCCACATATACAAACGGGATATTTCCGCTGTCTTGTTAAGCCGAATAGCACCATCCACCGACTAAATCATTGGCCATACGAAAGAGGCTTCACTCCAGAAAAATCAGCAATAGTTGAGATTTTCTTCCACGAAGACGTGACAAACTCTACTTCAGGTGAAGCTATGCCGCAAACCAAATTGCCAGGCAGCTGCTAGGCATATCGAATTAGTGGATTTCGAAGCAGACCCGTCGTGCCAGACACCAGCTATTCGCTATTGCTTATGATGAAGATCCTTTGTTTTCTTTCTTTCAAAAAAGAAGTATCTTTCGGCCAGTAGAATGACGTGTACTTGGTGAGACATAGATAGGAGAAACCTCTTGCCTGTTGCTTCGTAAATTCTTGGAGCAAAGCTTTGAAGCTTTGAAGCGTTTTAGTAAGGTGGAATACTGTTGGTCCTTTATAATTTCATCCTTATGGACGCACATTGGAGAAGAAGATAGACGTGAAATATAAAAAAATATCTGTCAAAAACCGACTTTGTAAATCCGAGTCTGCGGTGAACTGAGGTTCCGGATGGTGAACAAATGTAAGCACCATCATCAGCGATTGCATCCTGCTTTTGCAAATAGTATGTGATCTACGAACGTTGGCTGGTTGCACCTTTGAGTGAAGTGGTCTCGTCTTTGAGGACAAAATCATTTCTAATGCCTAGCAAGGTTAAAAGACATAGTTAAGATCATGACAGCTTTTACAATGTTACTGTCACACTCGAGTGGTTTTTATACCAAAAAAGGGCAGGGCGTGGTAATAAATGCACGAAGGACTTTCGGTCAATTTGTCTCACATTTTCCATATGATACCATTTAAGGAAGATCATGGAGATGATGCCCTTCTCCAAATCATAGTACGCCAACCTCAAACGCAAATCCACCGAAACTGCTTTTTATGAGATAATTAGTACGACTGAGCGGTCGTAAACTACCAGCAATATACCCTAGCTGCCTTCTTGGATCGAAAGGCAAGATTTAACAACGCAAGTATCAACGCTGTTAAGGACACTCTAACCAGAATAGGATTAGAGGGAGGTCTTACGCTTGCTAAGAACCACGATAATCTAATCTGGTCTTAGAGGTAGTGACTTGACCAGAACTATGGGGGCACAAGTCCAGCAGAACCAAGCTTAATAGGATTTAAAGAACCGCCTGGAGGCTTTGCATTCCTGCCTGGTAGATTTCTCCAACGTGCTCTTTCACCTTTCCGTTCGGTCCTGCACTTTAAATACGCAGCTTATGCATTTCATTTGCGATTGTCCAATTATTGCTAGAGCCAGGCCACCGATGTTTGGTAAACTCTTTGCGCACACAAAAGAGGTATCTAATTGCAGGGTGGGAAAGGAGTCAACCTTCGCGAATGCTATGGGCTGGTTTCGAAGATCTGAACCGGCTGGTCTCTGGTCTCTTTTTGCTCTTCACACAGCAGTCATGGTCTTGGATTTTTCGACATCAAAACGGCGCACTGCATCATTGATATCTATCTACTTACCTAGCTACGCGCCTAGCAACATACCCACCTGATTAATTGAACCTGATTCTGCCTTTACATTTACCGGTAGAAAGGTAGTGAAAAGGAGCTACGAAATTTTCGTGGAGGGTCATATTAATACTACCTCTCGTAGGAAATTGTCATACCTTATTCGAGGTCAATATAAGATGTCATAGAAAAGTAATGAGACCAATACCATTGTGAACGATTTAAAAAATGCTCCTTCACCAGACATACTAATTAATATCTAGATCTCCAGTTCGCTCCTCAGTTTGGATTTTAACTACACGTTGCAACTTCAGTTTTCCGGTGAGGGTTATTGATGAAGTTGCGGGATTGTAGCTTTATTAACTTTTGTGTTAAATATGAGTATAAAAGGTGATCTGTGAGAAGTTAAAGCATACCTATCAAGAGCCCAGGTTTCGGCTGGCGTAGATCACTCTTGGATGGCTGAGAATTAGTGCTAAGAAAGACTTTCATCTTCAGTAACCAGTGAAAAGATTCGGCTGGTTGAAGTCGTTTCAAATGCAGACCACTGTTTAGAGCTAGCTAAAAGTGACCAGATTCAGCGCACATGACATTTTAACTGGAAATTTGCCACTGCTGTATGCTTATCCCCCACACAACAGTATGTTGACAATGAAACTGAAAAATAACAGCGTAAAAACGAAATCGTGTGGACTGCCTCTACTCAGAATGGAGTGGACAGGAGGCATTACAAAAATGGAACCGAAAAACCTCCCGACCAGAACAGTCTGAAAATGAAAGTGCTAAGCAATTCAAAGATCAAAATTAAGGCAAATGGCGGAGTTCCTTTAAAGCATCAATTCTGAAGGTAGACCCAAAACTGGTAAAGTTTTGAGGCAAACCACTTCGATGGGAAGAGCATAAGATTATATGGGAGCTTCTTCACCTACTGATGGCAAACAACTTCCTATTACCTCTGGACTAATCACAAGCATGGCTGATCCCAGCCTCCATAGGTTTTACTGCGCTACCAATTTGACCATTAAATTGGGAACTAAAACCGTAGAATGCCAATAACGTCCCCGACATTCTCCTAATCAAATTCAATTTGTTATTAAAGCTGAATTGTGACAACCCCAGTTTTACTACCTTCGACAACCTACCGACTATTAGCGATCTCGGTTCTTTTTGAAGCGCATAACTTTTGGCAACTTTCAACCTTTGCAACGAAGAAAGAGAGGAGCACGAAAAGTCATTTAATGATGATATCTCCAATCAGCATTCCAATTGATGCAAATGATTATTCTCTGTGTAAAACCTATTGAGTTCTTGGGTATTAAGTTATACTTATGTGCATCCCGCAAGTTGACACACTCGGGACTCGCATTATAGAGGTGCCAAGATTGGAGAGATAAATTAGAGTATCATCAGCCATTCATCTTCTGTAACCCAAATAGACCGAATATTCGCAACAAATCAATTTGACTCCAATTCGATCGAATTTGATCTATCATTTCTCAGTCCTCGTAACAGCTCCTGATCTCCGTGTCTAATTTATAGCTAGAACGTTATGAACTTGTTTGGGAAACCCGAGGTTCACATCTATCAACTTAATCCTTCCTGAGAGCATTAATACCAACCTCTGTAATATTTGCAATCTAATCTGATCGGCGATATTTCCTTGATATATGGGCAACCAGAGAAGACCCAACTGTCATCCAAAGGTAGGGTATCTACTTCGGGCTTCAAAAATAGTTTGAGTTTTGATGTGCCTCAGAGTAATAAGCTGATTTTTAGACTTTAATCTAGGGATAACATATTTAGCGAATAATTCTATATCTTCTTTTATTTGGTTATCGATGAGGAAATATTCTTTATAAAATGAGACCACTAGACGATGCTGGTCAGTATTGAAGGCAGCCCCAGCTTCGAGCACTCAGGCCTTTTGTTACACCTATTGCGCTGACCCCTACAATCTCCTATTCAATGGTTTCCCAGCGTTCGCAGTATTATGTAAATTTAGTAATATCCTCTAGAGGTAGATAGTGCGCAGATTCCTCGTTGAAAAAAATCTTACCGAGGTATCACCGTCAATGATCTGAGGAGTCGGCTTCCCCACATTAGCTGCATATAGTCGAGAGTACCACCACAATTTCTTCTAAAAGGGTAGTTTAAGGAGCAGTGTCCCGGTAAAAGACCTACCGAGACTACTGAGATTTTCGTGCCTCAACTTTGAAAAGACAACAAAATCGCCACTCTAACCACCGCGAGTTCTTTCACAAACAATTTTCTTTCCCGCGGGATTTCACCTTTCGGGCTTGACATGACAGTGGTCGGATGCCAAATGCTGGCTCTGACCCCACAATCTGTCGCCCATGACTAATCCGTCGGAGAAGATTGTTAGGTCTGCAATCGAAGAAGACTCGTGGTCCTTCTTCTCTCTTGATAATAAGAAGAAACACACATGGCGGAGTATGTGTTTTCAGAGACGAATTTAGAAACTATATGATCGGCAGATATCAGAGCTACCAGATTTTTGCCAAAGAACTTCCAGATGGACGCATGACCGTATGATTGGTGGTCTTTCAGAAGTTTCCTGCTGTTAGCAAAGTTCCGCCTCCTCAGACGATGCATACGTCTGGTGACTGAATATTGGTACCAACTGGATTTCCGTCCCCAAGAAGGTGGGTAGCTCCCAGCTGCCTCATCTCATATTTCCAGTAAACATAGGAAGGCTGGATAATCCTAGCGTTCACCGTGAATCCGTTACGGAACCACCGACTGTGGATTACATGCGGAGTTGCATTTAAGCGAGCACATGCTTGTTCAAAGACTTCAGTAGTCATAGCAACGTCCCCATTACCATTATACCCCCAAACCTCTGTCTGGGACGCCTTTGAGAAAGTCTGTTTCAGTAGACTTTCACCCGAATAATATGTGGACGTTTCTCAACTACAGCATGTGAAGGATTCAACTGATTAGCGGCTGTTCGATTCTATGCTGCCTTGCTGCATTATATCACGCCAGTTAGTTGGAATGTAAGCGTGTATTAGGAATGCATAGTATGCATTTCGAATAAGTAGGCCAAGGACATCCATTCCCTGTATTTATAGAACACGATTGAGGCTATCTGGGCCAGTAGACTTGTAACTGGGGAACTTGCTAAGTGCCCATCTTGCTCGATCGACTGATACTACTTTGCATGCCAAAGTCCAGTCTCTCGGTTGAAGGTTGTATGCGCCTCTCGGTACTTAGATGAAATTTTGGATGTTGCCAGAGAAGTGCACCTCAGACAAAAGGTTTTCCATTTGTTTGTCATTTTCAGTGTACCTTCCACTGTAAACGTGAATAATCCAGTTGCTGGCTTCGCTCTTTGACAAGGACTTTGACTTTGACTTCGACTTTGAGTTAACCTCAAGCGAGTTAGTTTCTTCGCAAAAGCGTCTCCATGATGACCATTTCGCTGACCTTTTGATCTACTTTAGACCTTTGGTCCTCTTTGTACTGACTAATGGGTGAATCAGAATTTAAAGGTCGGCAGAGGACTACCCTTGTCTCTGTTTCGCCAAACCTGAGTTCCGTCAAGGTTTTTTACCCTTCTCAGTTATTTTAGTTTACAGTTCTCTTCGAAAGCTTCTCATACTAGTTGTGGTCATCTGGTTCGTTTTCTCAATTCCAACAGTAGATTTGTTGCGCCTCCAAGGAATCATAGCTCAGGTGCTCAGTTTTATTATGAACGTCACCTAATCTGTCTTCCTCGGATTATGGAGTGGTTTATTTGGAATTGAACCCATGCCTATTATGAAATCAATACGTCTGTGATCCGAGAGGGTGATACCGTCAGATATTCTTCACTCTCCGAAAAAAACCGCCAAAGTAGGAGATGACACCATGATGCGGATGTCTCTGCCTGATCACGTTGAAGAAAGTGGGTCGATTATCCAAGACGAGGGTAACTTTGACACGGGATGTACCTCAAGCCCCCACAGTTTTAAGGTTTATGTTCTCTCTTTCTTGTATTATTAATTAAATGTCAATTTTCAGAGACTGGAGTACTCATATGAAATAGTCTACAATATGCTTTTGTTGCCAGCATAAGCGTTAGATACTACATTAAAGCTTAAAAAGAAATGATTTTGAAATCTAGCCTCTAACGTTGATACAAAGTGAAATTTTAGATACTGAATAAAAAAAAGGTAAATATGTCGAGCTTTTGGTGATGGTAGCATCAAATGTAAAATAGTATAAGGAGCAACTAATCTAGTTTAATCGTAAATGACGCCAAACTTTTCAAATTTTCATAACTTAAACGTCTATGCAAAGAAAACGCATTTCCTTCTTGTAAATATATAAACGAAAGCTTCTAAAAGCTTCAATGTGAATAAAAAAAACCTAAATCTTATCATCTAAACTCTACTATATATTGTATATCTCTAAAATGTGCAGTCGACAACACACCTACTCCAGCCGTGGAAACAATCCCAACACTCTTCACCACACCAAGAACAACAGTCACACAAGAAAAAGTCCCCAGGACTCAAAACCGGACACACACTCACATACACAATACCATCGTCAGGTGATCAAACATACAGTGCTTCAGCAGGACTACTAGGATCACAACGTCACCAACGGGATCTTTTCTCCGGAGATTTAGGTATACCCGAGATCACAACGCGCGTTGGAAGTGTTATCCATGCATTCGAGACGATGGCTATGCTGCGAAAGAACGACGCTAACTTGGCACCTATGTTGCGCAAGGACGACTCCTGCAAGTCACTGACAACAGGTGAGCGAAATAAATCCTACCGAGCATCAAAAATCAGCTTAGGAAGTAAGTATAATCAAATGAAACGTAAATCGACTGAGAGTCGTAATAAAGTCGCCCTAGCTTCCACCTCATCCCATTCCTTGCCCGATACCTTTTTCACCCTTCGTCCGCAGAACTACCCACTGCCGATAGACGTTCCCGATAGCAAATCACAGTGTAACCCTTCCTTTTCGGTTGATATCAGACAAAACGTTAAAGTTGACCCCAAGCACGACACTCCACACCACAGTGTCCAAGATGATTATCGGAAAAACCTGTTCGGAAGTCAATCGTTGAAGAAGCGTCGTTCGAAAATCCCTCTTCTCGGGGGTAGTTCCTACAAATCAACCGCCGAAAATGACGATGACTTCATAAATAAAGCGTTTAACGGCATTTTCGATAACGTCGATGATGAGGACGACAATGACGACGATAAAAACAATAATAGGAGCGCGATACCCTCAAAACTAAATTTAAGACCGTCTCGTTCATCAACACTAAACGATATTTTTGAATTTACGAAAAATAAGAATCAATCATTAAGGAAATCGCCATCGTCATCCTCAACCACCGCCATTTTTCATGCCGACGCCGTGAAGGACGCGGCCGCCATTAGACACGTTGCAGACCATCCGAGTCGTAGGGGTGACAAGTCAAAATACGATTTTAATTATCCAACGAGTCAACAAAAGCACCAACAAATCAGCGATAATAATGATAATTTCATTCGTGGCTCAACACTTAGTCAATCGTTTATAAAAAATGGCGGTGGTGACAGTTCGGTTCCTCCTAGTGGGACTAGGGAGGGTGCCCTTGGCGCCTGCAACTATCGCTATTTAGAGTCGAATACAAGGTCATCACCGTCCCAACCATTATCGGACCGTGAAGGCAATACCATAATGAGCTCAAGCCATCAGACGAGCGGTTTTACTAGTGGGAGCGGAATGAGTCGCAAAACTCGGCACCCTCTTGCAATGATGGCCGTGAATCAACAAAAACGCTCCAAGTCTTCCACCGAAATTGTTGATGAATTAACGCGAAGAAAGAATTTCAAACGAGCCACCAGTAATATACTATTCAAGCCGCGAACAATGGACCGCGCCGAGATTTGAGAGTAATAAGGATAGCATGTATGAGAGATGCAAGGGATGGGGGTAGAGTTTATGGGGGTATACGGGAGAGTAGTGAAAAGCTAGGTGAGTAGGTTTGTACATCCGAATAACCAATACGTAGATCTTTTCAAATATGAAATTAACCGAGGTTTTTTTTTTCGCTTGCAATTGCGGAGAAGTGCATCCGAATGTCCATAGATTAGAATGTCCTTATTGAAAGCTTTGACTTATCGTACAAACAAAGCAGCAATAATAGTTAACTACTCAACTTTCAAAAGTTTCTTGTAACCGTTTTTTTCGAAAACTAATATAATAAATCTCAATGATTGGAACCAAACTCATTATGGTCCTAATTTAGGCCTACTGCCGCTTGGTTCCCTTTCGGGCGACTCATTATTGTTCGGATATCCAATTGTAATTTCAGAAGAATTTTTCAATAGCCGCGAGTCCTGGAGACATTTTTCATTTCCCTCATTAATCTGCACTTGATTACAATGAAGGAAAAAAAGGGGAGGGGGAGAATACTATACCCTTCCGTTTTGTCTAATGTATACCAAGATGTCGTCTGGCTCTACAATAATGCTAGCTGGAAGTTGATTGTTTTACAGCCACCATATCTCATCGATAGTTAATTAGAGTTGGTAGACGTTACTTTTGGGATAGCATAATGAAGGAGCACACAATGAGGGTGTCCTGTTTCTCGATTTTAAAATGAAATGAATGAGTTATTCCGTCCTTCACTTTCGGGGACGGTTAGAGAACCATACTGAGTTAGAGAACCATACATGAAGTCGGTGAAGAAGTGGGACTCTGTCCTGTACCGAACGGAGCCAAGTCAAAGTGCAGTTTTTCCCAATTAGATGTAAAAGATAGTAGCAAACATGCAAAACTGAGTCTCTAACTGACGGACTTGACGCAGCAGGCACAATTTTCTGGTGGACACAGGCCCGGAAGTCTAGGTCCTCTCCGTTGCTAGACATAACAAATTGTTCCAAATCAACTAAAATTAGGGGCAGCAAACTCAATGTCCATTACCAAATATGGCTACAGGCAACTAGACTTGAGTCTGCGCTTACACAGGATCTTCTGGCGCTTTATTTTAGCGGACATCAACATCTCCATATTAGGCGCAGATTTCCCGTGTTACTATGGGCTGGCGGTGGATATGCAGTATAGGTGCCTAGTAGGCTTCAGTACCTCCTGTAAGTGATCACTCTTTCTATTATTTTTAAGGACTATGCCAATCCACGGGATCGCGCACTCCTTCAAAAATACCGTAACGTAGTAACGCAGGACCGTAGTAACCGAATGTTTTATCTCCCAGCCAGTTAGCACACTGTTCAGTACCACATCAAAACTGCTGGTTCCCACGTATTGTGGTGCGTCCTTTCCCACACCAGATGTTCACTGTTATGGGAAGTGTCTGAGAAACTACTTAAGTAGTTGTAAACCTTCTGACAGTTGTTTGTCATCTCAACTGCAGCTGGCCCCCAAGTCAAATAACAAATGGCAATCTTATGGAGATCAAAGATGGCTGAATGCTCGGCGATTCCAGCCGGTACCCATTACTCTAATCCAAGACTTTGCGCATTATTTAGCAAACTGTCGTTTTTTCACGACCTTAAATCTGGCGCGGGTTACTATCAGATCCCTGTAGCCCCCGAAAATATTACAAAAACAGCAATTTGCACAATTTTCCGATTCCACAAGGATTACTTTTAGCCTGTGCAGCTCAGTAAAAACCTTCCATGGGTTCATCCACTCTGTACTATGAAACTTTTGTTTCATTTGCTTGAATGACATCTTGGCCGTATTTTACAGCTGGAATTTCTATGCCACTCTATCACCCCTAATGGCGGACAACCTAACCTAGACAAGGCGCAGGCGATCGTGAGCTTTCTGTTGCCTAAAAGTGAAAGACTCTAGAAGGTTACCTACTATCGCTGTTTCTTGCCCCAAGCCGCTCAGCACCAAGTGCTACTTAATGCTTTTCTGTCTGGTCCTAGAACAACAGAATCGTAGATTGTTGTGTGGCAGTAGCTGGTAGACGCTACTCTTTTGACATTATTTCGACAAGCCATGTACGTCGATGCCTCACACAATGTAGTAGACGTTGGATTTCATCTCGAAGCAGTTGATTTTTCGGCAGTTACTGCGACCCAGTTCACCAGAGCCTGCAGTGGACTCGAAATACAAATTCAAGAATTTCCTTATCTTCCGCTCACCTTCCTTCATCTGCTGGAAGATCTTCGAAAAGGAACATATGCCACATATATACCGGGCGCTTTACCTATGGTAGTGTTTCGCCCGGTATATGATTCTCCTCACAGACAAGGGGCCGACTACTCTCTAGTAAGTATTTCTGGTCGTCCATGAACAGGAACACATTGTAGGCCTTTTGCCAAACTTGGACGGCTGCAAATATTACCTCACTATCATTGATCGGTTTACGCTATAGCCTTAAGGCAATACTTCTGACGCACATTACAGCACAGTCATGTGCTGGGGCCCTCCATCAAGAGTGGATTCCGCGGTATGATGAACGCGAAGAATTTCCTGCCCAGTTGAGCTGGTGTGCGGGGAGAACGTACGACTCCCGGGCGACTTGATCTACGCCAGGAGAAACGGTCTCTGAGAAGAGAGACCGGATTGTTACGCAAAGCGAAGCCTCCATTTCATCACGCGAAGCAAGGGGTCAACACCCCTAAAGAACTCGAGGTCTGCTCCAACGTTCTGGTAAGGACTCATGCCACCCGGAAGCCGCTGCATATGTTTAGACTGGACATTGGATGCGAGCTCAAAGCGGTCTCTTAAGACAGGCGGAAACCTTTCTTCCAGGGCGCACATAGCACTGGTAGTAGGTGCGAGCGCCGCGCCAGTTTTGATGTCCGTCAGTCGGCCGCTGAAACGAGCAGTTATATAAAGCGAGCCAAAAGTTCCTCAGGGAAAATCATTGAAATGGGATGACAACCCATTCGGAACAGATAAGAGATCGGTTCCAGGGTTTCAAAATTAGAAAAGAATGCATCCAAGAGGATAAGGGTCGATATGGGCTGCAGCGCTATTGCAGAACCAGCAGCTTCTTTATGGATGCCAAGTTACATCCAAAGTGTATCCATGTCAGCGGTCTTCTCAAAGGTTTTATTAGGCTGAGTTGGTGGGTAATTCATGAATGTGTTTTCTACGTGTTAACATCCGCTTGTTTTAAGCGAGGCGTGGTTCACTACATCCTTGCAGGGCTTTCCAAGGGAGGATGTTACAGTTGACTGTAATGCTTTGATGATAGCTTGACTATCAGTCGCAATGGCTATGTTTTTCTTGAGACGTAGGATATACCTCAATGTTTGACAAGTTTCTATATCAACAGCGTCTACGTCTGGAGTTCGTCCGTATGTCCTGGCATAATGGCATGTACCATAATAAGCCCTAAACGGAGCCAAGGTCACGTTGTACAGCAAAGGAGGTAAGGTTCCTGATCTTATGGGACGTCCCCGTGTGGCAACTATCCGTATGGATCTTTTGATGTACGATATATGCCTGAACCTCTTTTAGATCTCTTACCACTATCCGAGAAAATCTACATGTTGGGAAGCTTTTTATCGCACGCCTAATTTTTTCCTTTATTATCGCGATCTTTCCCGTCTGCGGGAAAATGCTTATGTACTAGAAACTCCAGAGTTTTACCAGAAGTTTCCATCCAGGATCCCTACGATTTCTAAAGTTGGAGGTGTTCCTATGCTCTTTTGCCAGAATATTTCTAAAGCTCCCGCAAATGGACAAGCAGTTATGGTGGTTCTCTTATACATCTTTAGACAGTCCCTTATAAGCGTCAATGTTTACTCTTATAGCAAGTATTGAAGTCTGAAGTCGTCTTTCCGAGATTGGATGGATCCTCATTAATAACAATCTC
This sequence comes from Hermetia illucens, assembly GCF_905115235.1. NCBI lineage: Eukaryota > Metazoa > Arthropoda > Insecta > Diptera > Stratiomyidae > Hermetia > Hermetia illucens. Next base: position 16,158,862 of record NC_051854.1, read on the forward strand.
CTTTTGGTGTATTTTGCTGGAATTGAGGCTCTAAGCAACCAATTATCCAGCCTCATTCTTCTTTTGGAAGACACAGTTTTTGACTTGTGGGAAGTTTAGAGCTTATAATTAATGATTTTGAGGGTTGCCATGGTGGAAATAGTTCAATGACGACCTCTCGATCTCCTTACCCTGGGTTCGTAACCCAAACGTATTGAATGTGTGTGTTGACTGCTGCAGGATAATCTCTTGCACATCATTAGATGTGATGGTCTTATTGAAACCTGCGACTGTCTACATGCCCTACACCATGAACTAGTAAACATGAGAAATACAACCTCCCTGGGGTGAACATTATGTAAAAAAAACAAGCCCAGAGTAAATTTATAGGGGTCTGCGGTGCAAATCATGTCGGCCTTCATATTATCCTTTCTTTGCATAAAAATTTATCTTTCGGGGCCGACGTGAATCCCCGTTTTCACCTCCTCTCGTCAGGCCTGCCTGCGGTTTTAAGAGGATCTCCACTTGGGGTGTCTAAAGTTTTCTACTCGAAATTTTTCATTATCAGTTATGAAAGTATATCCAAGCAATCACAATTTTTCTAGTCCAAAAAGTAAAAAGTTCACTTGTTACCTCCAGTGTTCTGCGCCAAGTGTGGACGAACCAGTAGTAGACTATCCTGGCTCAGCGGATTCTATTGCATGGAATAAGGCTCAATGGATTCGTCCCTTTCGCCGCTTCTTTATGTGTGGCCTATCCAATTTTATGGGTAGCTGGAGCGTACGCCGGAAGAGCTCCTCTTTCGAAATTGTCCAGATTACCCCAATTAGAGGACGTAGACAAGTATTGACGAAGAGTTGGAACTATCAAATAAGAGCAGCGGACACTTACCATGTGCTACTCTTATACAATAGCATACAAAGAATAGTCTCAATTTGACTTTGGTGTTAAAGCCAAATTTCCAAATTTTGGGTAAGACAGCGAAAGCGGACTAGTGTTCTTAAGGCGTTGAATAACAATGAGTTCTTTACCGCTGTCAGCAAACACAAAACTTTCGAGATATGCAACGCCTTCAATGGTCCGCCCGTTAATGTAGATAGGAAGGGTGCGATGGCTATTCAGACTGAGAACTTTGGTTTTTTTTTTTATGTTTACCTTTAGTGCTGCCTCATTCTCCAAACCAAGAATTATTTAGCGAACGTTCATGACCCGGTGTGGAAGTGAAAAGATATCATCAGCGTATTCAATGTGATAGATTTGAAAGAAAGATGACATGGTCGGTTACACCGCCAGGGGATCCGAACTCCCCACATTGCTCTGGAAGCTGTTTACCTAGGGGCCTAGGACCTAGGTTACACGATAGGGCAGGGGGGCAAGCAATTACCAACCTGTTCTCTGTCGATTAATCTTTTGATATGATCCTTGATACTTTCCGGGCTGATTTTAGCTATTATCCTCGCGAAAGTAAGAAGCATGCGAATACTCCACCAACTTCCGCGCTCAAAATGGGCGCCATTTTTCGGAATCTTAACAATTCCCTTCTTCTACTTCCCAGCAAACACCTCAGATTTCCAAGATTTACAGATGAATGAAAGTACCAACTCTGCAGACACACCTGCGATGAAGACTGCCAGGAAACTTCCAAACTGGCAGCTCTATTTCGCTTGAGCGCATTGATGGCCCAGAAGACTTTACTTCTATTTGGAGGAGCAGTTCATATTAACTATTTCAACCATAGAACGAGAAGGAAGGAATCGTGGTGAAGTGCTCCCTCCAAAAATTAAGTTGTTCGTCCTCGCGAAAAAGGAGCCAACCGATAACATCCCCAAAGGTGCATCGAAGGATTTAGCACTGCATGGCGTAGCGTCCCTTCTTAACGAGTAGCTGGTCTGTACCCCGACAAAATTCTTCTTCTGAGGAAGATTTGGAGCTTTTGAGCAACATTCTCCTACACTGTCAATATGATTTGACTGTTGAGATATTTGAATTTTCAAATTAAAGATGAAGCATCGAAGACAGATCTGACACTGCTAATACAACGGGTGACATGAATTTTCTGTTAAAAGATTGAGAAGTCCACAAACACTTGATATTAGACCGGACCAAATTGACAATAACTTACTCTCAATTTTGTGGTTCACGAACCCCTCTTTTTGAGCTTCGCATCTAAACTTCAAAAGGATGGAAAACCAAGATGGCTAACGGATTTGTCACCCCACGATGTTTTCATAAGGTCGACATTGACGATTTTCCTATTACGCTTACCCAGACGACAGCTCCCAAATTTACTGGTTATCTATGGCCCTTATTGGCTAACAATTTCAGGTCTCAGGCAGAGTGAAATGTAACCCAACATTACATTTGAAACCAATAAATTTAAATATTTTCTCTAAAAGGGAGTAGATGGGGTTCTATTTGCACATATAGGAATCGGGCATAATAGTTCTTTAAGGAGGCAGTGTAGTTATTGTTTTAGTTCGCCTTCGAGTTCCTCTTCGCTTCCCTTTTTCTTCGATGGAATCTGAACTCCATAATTCGCGTTGGTTTAAAGATTTAAAGCGGAATAGAGAACAGAACTTTTAATGTTTCTAATCCGAAGCTCAAATCTAATTCGTAAAGTTAGCTAAGAGTGCTAAGACTCTCCTTCCACTCCTTCAGGAGGACTTAAAATTTCAGCTTGTTTCCAGTTCTTAAGTAGTCAATATACATGAAACAGTGGAAATAGCCTTGTGTCAAGTCTCTGGAGAATTGTTTTGACTGGTAGCAGCTAGTTATCCTTTCAAATACCTTGGCATAAGGAAGTGATGCTACCGATCGGAACACACCTAGCGGGGATATAATTTTGTACAGCTGCACTTCGATGTCTGTCTGTAGCCTCAATTGAGTTTCTCCATATATTAGGCGATGACGACTTTATGGTTTCTTACCAGGACAGAGGCAAATCGTCAGACGCTGCCTATCCTCTGCCCTGGGAGTGGCGTGACCGAAGCGGCTCGCAGATGTTAAGTGCTCCTTTATATAATCTGCAGAACACAACATGACTACGAATAATATTGAGGTAAATTCGCCCATACTTTAGACCAAACCTTCGCATCCACTTGATGTCGGACCGGACCAAATGGGGAGCAACTTGCTCCCTCTTTTTTTTGTCCACGGACCCCTCGTTTAGGTCTTAGCACCCAAATTTTAAAAATATTAGGCGATACTTTCAATTCAAGTTGCAACCAGTTATCAGTTACTACTTCCTAATTTGAAGATTGCCTTTCATCCCCAACGTACGCTCTCGAATAATAATCTTCCTTATTAGCAGTTATGGACGCATCTCCAGATTTGAAATAGATACTCTCACTTTTGTCTTTTTTGAATCCATTACGACTTCCTACTCACCTAGCCTCACTACATTACATCCCCTAAAACGCGCATCCTCATCATCCTGAATGGACCAATTAGACATAAAGGTGACAAGAAATTTTTGAAAGATAACGATAATCATCACGCAACGCTATTGTCCTTGTTTACTCCCAAATATACAGTGCAGGTTTGGGTGTGTGTAGCTAATCTGACAATATCCTGATGAATTATTTATGTGTACAATTTTCATTATAATGTGCCATTTAAAATCCGCTATATCGTCGCCATCAATGTCATTGTCGTCATCACGCGATAAAGGAATAAAAAAAAAAACGCAGAATCAAGAAAGCGGTGGAGGAACAAAGCTAGGAAAATGAAGACATTGTGGTGAATAATTTATAGTTAAAATGTCATTAGGGAAATTATATAGCATTTTATTTTCATAATAAATCTCATCGTTTCATGTACTTTAGACGATTTGTGTTGCCTTTAAAATTATTCTATTTATCATTGTCCGTGTTTGATGGTCTGGAATTATCTATAATTAGACAGTTTTGATGTTTATGCTTGCCTATTGCGGTGGAAGACTATGAAAGGATCTGACGTTAATTAAATCATTTCAGTGCGAATTTTAGACATATCTGAACTTCATTATCGATATTGCCAAGAAGGCGCAATTGTGAACTGAGTCGGCGCTTTCTATAGTGAAGAATTTGGTTCGTAATGACTTTTCATAAAACAGCAATCTATAGCACTGTTAAGATAAATGGTACTAATGACATCGAGTAAGTGCTAATTCATTTTAAGGCTCCTAGTTCAATCCGATGACTTCCTTGGTTTGAATAGTTATATACCAAAATTTAAAGCTAGGCGTCTTGAAAAGATTACCCAAAATAAGAATGAAGTCATCATTTGCTAATTTTCCTTAAGAATGAACAATTTTGAAGTCAATATTAAAAACTACCCACTCAAAGATTGTCCTTAATTTTTCGCATTCTATTCTTGGAATGTGAAGGCTTATGGCAGTCCCTCGGAAGTTTCGCAAATTAGCATAGCTCATGATTAAATTTCAACATCTTAGTAAAGTGTCCAGGCTCTCCAGGTCCAAAATTAACACTCCTTACATGTCGTAGTCACTGAGGTAATGAGTTTCTCCTTTGCCTTTTTTTCTCGTACAGGAAGGTGCGAAAATCCAGCGAGTGTGGAATTCGCACCTGCTAAATGCCACTCTCCCTTAAAGTCCGAACCGGTTGGTCACGGGTTCCTGGCTGTTTGAACCAGTTCTTGTTCGACCACAACATCTACGCAACTATGCCCTGCAGGCTTACGCTCGCTCCGATCACCTGGCTCAGATTCCTTCTTTGGACCGCGAATCTTGGGTAGTGAAACAATATAAGCTCTGGATGCTCCGCAATGCCACCGCATCCAGGGCAATCTAGTTAAAACGATGTAGGTACTCTCAGAATTGAGTAACATCGGGATAAGCCTATGCATCCAATGAGTCTTCGAAAACTCGTTTCGTCTCTGACCTTGCCGCAGTTCTATACGTCTTGTATGGAACAATACACTCATTTCTCGCATTGTAACCCCACATGCAATTATGTAAACCAGCATCAGTGTGTCTCATCTGATGTACACATAGTTCCAAAAGCCTCAGAAGCATCCGAAACCGAACTCACTTGCTACCGTCTTTACGAATTTGAAACCATCTCCGTCCACACAAGCGACGCGTAGAACAGAATGGACAGCTTCAAGCCGGCTAAAACCCTTACCGCCCCCAGCCAGAGGCAGCCTCTGCACATGCAAACCCTAATCGTTCCATAAAATTCAACCAACTTGAAAAGTTATCTGACAACCAGGGAAGGGAGGACCGTATGTCCACCGACTTGCAACTTGACAGTGTTTCCTTTTCTACAGTTCATTATTTAAACTGTAGTCGGTTTCACATTTGTCTAGATCTCTTCGCTGTACTTAGCAAACGCAGTCAAGACATTCTAGGTGGCAATTGTAGCTTCCTCTGGGATGAAAAGCACAACCACTCTATTACGAAAGGCATTTCAAAGGGGCATCACCCGTTACACACATAGGGAATTCTCTGCGAGAGATTATTCTTGACCACTCGCCAATCCCATTCCAGTTGATGGAGTTGAATGCGGTATTATCATCTCATACCAAGTTCGCTACCCTGTTTAATGCATTCACCGATCCTCCCACATACTTGCCGCATTTCCCCCACGGAAACTGGAGGCATCATGCACTCCAAGGGCGTTATGCCGAGATCCTCGCACAGCTCTTTGATTCAGTTTTCCTTCTTTCTTTCAGTTTTTTTATGTGACCCAGCAGCTGCCCGTGTGCTTTGTATCTATTTTCACTACCCGGTATTCCTCTGTGTCTTCAGCAAAATCTACTTGAAAATGTGGAGCCCACGAAATTGTGATTTCATTGTTTAACTAAGGATTGGGTTGTCTACTAGGGAGCATGACATGCTTCTGTGGCCTTTCGCGTAACATGGCCTTAATATATATACCTATCGGGCTCACGTCACGGAAAATATGTCCTCCTTTGATAGTTCCGCCGTCCATAAGAAAAGCCCACTCGCATTTTGCAAGAGTTTTCTTTTGGAGCTGAATTGATCTCCTGCGTGACTTCGATGTAATTTGTCCGGTGGTCACTGAGTGTACAATCCTCACTAACATACCTGAAAACTCTGCTAAATAAAGCGTCACTCACAAATGCCAGGTCCACTGTATACCGCAAGCTCCTTCTTCTGAGTTCGCGGGCACGAATTCTTGAAGCAAGACATATTCCTTCACATTCGTTGTAAAGCTGTCCCCCTTAAGAGTCCACATGTTGAAATTCCCTGCAATGATCTTGGCCCACCCCTTCTCGCATCCAGAATCAGAGCGCTCAGCATTAGTTTATATTCGACAGGCGTAATTTTAGCAGCATATAGGTTCTCATAAATTGTTCTTCCCAATGCTCCATTATTTCCTGACCGGCATGTTCTCCGCAATCCCACTGCACTGATGCCCGCTTTTCCCTAGTTCTAGTAAGAACGTGTGTGTAAAGCTTCCATTTTGGCCACCAGCGTTTCGGTAATGTTCCGTTTGACAGCTCCTGGAAGAGTCCTGTCAGTTTGTAGTGCCCATACATGGTATTTTGGATCAGCCAACCTAGCACACTTGCGAGCGACTAAGCGATCCTGCTGGCCTTCGAATTTGGTCACCCATCCATGTAACTCCCTGACTATGCAAATGGATTGGAAACAGTATTCGCAAGGATTTCACCAATTCCGGTTCCCGACAAACATCAGTGGAGGACTTGTGCTGTCGTTAAATCCGACTACCATTCGCTTCTGGAGATGAATGCCAAATAATTGGTCTAGAAATTAATCGAGGAGAGCGTCCTGCAAACTTGGGCAACTAGCTTCCGCAATGGACTGTCGATATACATATAATGTCATTCGGCAGTGAAGAGCATATAGGTTTTCTCAAACTGCAAAGAAAAGTTTCCTTTCAGAGGCGAATGTGTATAGTGTGAATCAAAAAAATTGTTGCTGAACCGCCTCATCATTGGAGATCCCTAGATGACATCGGAGCAAGGAGTCATTCCATCGCTCTCAGGTTCTTGAGAGTGAACGATTGCTGTTCTTCTTTTGATGAGTAAGCTTATCCTAGCTATCAGCCCGGCATGCAAATAAGAAATAGAAAGAAATCCGGGCGCTACGCCATGAGATCCTTTCTTCATTGATTGTGAATGTGAAAACTAACCTTAAATATGCTCAATCTAAGAAGAGGCCGCATCGACACACATCTCCGCAGCCAAACGTTGTTTTGGGTTGATGCCCCAGCCATCGCGATTTGTGTCTCCGTCGCTCTTGTTCTTTCTTTGTGTCTTAATAGGCCAATACTGAGGAAAACAATTTCAATCTTCATATCGGCTAAGTTGCAACAACAGAAGCCCAATAGCTAGCTTAGTACTTCACCAAAGTTCCAGCTCTTCATCCCGCGGCAGAAGTAAGAATATTAAAGTTTTCAAGTAAGCGGAAGAAGAGACTTTCATTTCAAATAAAGAAAGACATCTGGCAAGTTGGGGCAATTTCTAATGACTTTGAATGCCATTTTTAATAATTTAATGGAAAGTCGACTAGCCAAAAGCCCATCTCAGTGAAACAAAGTCAAATAAGAAGACAGAGTTGCCTCGGAAATCTAAAGAAATGGCGAAATTGACAGTTAAGGTCCTCCCACAGCTAATGAAGCTCCATTGAATTGTCTCATCGACACTCTCCCTGGCCGAAGCAAAAATTTTCTCCAGACTACAGGATGGCCCTTATGGGTTCCACAATTAGTCGCTGCATCTTACATCACTTTGGCGGTTAAGCGTCAGAGTTTCCTCCTTTTCGTTTCCTACCAAAACTCTCCCAACTGAGGCAAGCGCTTTCAATCGCGCGGGCTTATTGCCTTTGGGTCAGGAACTAACAAGAATGTGATTTCATCTAGACGAGCCCATCGATGGAACCAGTAATCCTTCCAGTACATTTAATGCCGCAGTAGTTAAGTTTCCCTCTAGTGAACCGCTGCGGTCAAGGAGTACCGACAGCCGGAAGCCCACTTGCCCAATTCAAAGCATTGTTTCTTCTTTAGTTCTGGCATTCATTCTATATGTTTGTAAGTGTAGTTTAGACGGAGGAGGCAAAAAATAGTAACCTTAAGGACCTGATTGATCCCTCGTAGAAAAAGAGACCCCTTTTAAAAGCTGAGTACTAACCATTTCAAACACATTTCGCTGGCCTAGCAGATTCTACCGTCTATATTTTAATCATACCCAACACGAAGGATAGTAGGTCAGCATCGTTATTAGTAAAGCTCCATCTCATTCTTGCCTGGAGTAGTATCTAATATTAATAACTTTTCCAGGATACGCTTTCAGGCGGCATCTTGAAAACCAAGAAAGAACTTATCAATTTATGAGCTGTAGACATCATAAACAAAAGTCATAACCTAAATTATTATTGAGTGATACATTGGGCGGAAATTCCAGAGCATCAAACTAAGATAGATTATTAGATATGCAATTCAAACACAAAGTCTGCTTTATATTGAAGCCAAAGTTCAGGGTTTTATCATTTCTATGAAACCCCATAAACAATTCCAAATATTTACGCCAAAGATTTCCAATCCCATTTCCCTCTTTGAATGAGATTCCTCCCCTCCCCCCTTAAAAATACAATTGCTAGATTGCCTTCAACCTTTTCTATGTGAAAACCATTCTAATCCTGTTAAAAAATCCAAAAATCTTTTCTATTGTTCATCGTTATCATAAAATAGTAACTAATGTATTTTAATGTAATAATTTATTATTAATGGATGCTATTAATGTTTAAGAAAAATCTCAAAGATTATTGTTTTGACTGAGAACTAAAACTTTAAAGCATGATATTCAGTTGAATGAAGCTCGAACGAATTTAATTTGATTGAGCACAGTTTTTATAAAAAGAATCATCTTCTTTGGATAAATTTTTATAGTTTATATTATCTGCAAAGTTCAGTAAAGATTTTAAATATTTGAGAGTATTTATTATTAGTTAATTATTTGATCAAATGAATACTGAAAAATGTGCTCGCAAGTATATAATAAAATATGTAACAATTATTACAAAAAGCATGTGTTCATTCAAATGAATCTTTTTTATTTTGACAAAACTATTCATAAAAGATTAATTTTGATCTGTTACATCAAACTGAATATTTACAAAAATCAAGCTTATTTATTTAAAACGACTTTACAAAAGCATTTTTTATAACCATATATTTTCTAAAGAAAGAAAACTCAAATAAACATAACTTATGTGTAGTAAATATTGTTATATAATTGTATGGATTAATAACAAGACTTGAGAATAATATATATTGTATTGTAAAAGACAAAAGTTTTCAAAATCAAAAGCAAAGAATTTTTGGGAGTATTTGCGGAAACTAAGAAAAAGAAAAACAGAAAAAATATATACAATAAATAACTACGAAGATAATAAGAATGATTACAAAATAGAAGATCGGAGAATATTAAAAAAAATATTTGAATGCATTAATAAAATTAAAATTAATAATCTAATTCTGTTGTTTTACTTTTGTGTGCCTATATGTATTGCAACAAAGTGGGATAGATCGAAGAATTCAGTTAGACTTTCTCCTGATTGGGTAAATAAAAATCATATGAATAAAAAGATGTTCTATATTATCTTTTGATTCACGTTATTTAATATAGAAACCAATCTTCTTCTTTTTCACTATTCGACTATTCACACCTATTGACTGTAGCCAAATTATCTGTATAGAAACAGTTTACTGTTCCCCAAAACATAAGACGCGCAGAGTCCTACTTAATACCAACACGAGAGCCCCAGTAACCCCAGTAGAGTCTCCTTTCAAATCCCCAAAGGGGACTATCAACAACTATTTTGCCTTTCTGGCGTCATATCAAGCTACTAATTAAGCAATAGTTACAGAGCCCCAAATCTAAGTCACTGAGCACTTACTAAAGAAATAAATTTAAAGACAATGAAATCAGGGGCTATTAGGGGCTCCCTCTTCGAAACATTTACTAATTATTATTACGCTAAACCGAACATCTGCCCGTTTGAGTGGACTCATCAGCATTATAAGCCATAAATTCCAAAAAAAAATCCATAGCACCTTCGCTTCAAATCTAAGCTTGTACGAAAGCAGATACCCCGATACTGCACAGCAGTTCGAATATAGCTCCTACTTCTTTCAACGTCATTTTAAATCTGCTAAGGCGGAAGCCAGATGTGAGTGGCAAAAGTGTAGATCGCAAACCGCAAAAAAAGGCGCGCCAACGACAACAATGAATGTTAAAGTTAGGAACTATCATACCTCGGAGTCAATTTCGACAACAAACTCCGCTTCGAGCAAAATTGTCAGCCTTTATACTTCGATCCTCCGCTGATTTTGACTCTATCCAACCCTCCTTAGAACCCTTCCATTCCCTCGTGAGGAATATCCCCGAGTTCTACTCCGTAATCTGGTCACTTTTCGGTAACTGTGATTGTCTTGCCCTTGAAAATGTGCAACGTAAATTCATGCGTTCCCTATTCTTTAAGAAAACTTCCATCGTGTGGGCTACCTCTCCCGCCACCGCTTTTTGAACCTCCTCTTCCTACAACAGCCAGGATCCTCTCTGGATTTAAGCACATTTTTTAAACTTTCCTCGCGTCTAATGGACTGCTCCTCCTCTAACGACATCGCCTGCCGTCCTGGATCTTATAATACACGTAATGCAGACATTTTCAATCTGTCTTTCGCAGAGCTTGAAGTCTACCTCCATTCCCCGATTCCTAGCCTTGACCACTGGGCAATTTGTCGAAACCGCTCCCCAGAGAGGACAGAATAGTAATCCTATACATCTTTAATGTCTTAAAAGCTTGAAGGAAGCCAAAACCGAGGTCACCCAAAATGCAAACATATGGATAATTAGCTGGGTTCGTACAGGCCCATCAGGTTCCTTTCAGTCCTTTCCAAAGTATTCTTACTTGCTACCGGTACTTGAAACGACCACAATAATCCCAAACCATCACTCCGGATTCAGAAATAGACACAGAAATAAACGGACGAACTCAAGGTAAGCAACAGGACTTGAGTTCTTAGCGTCGTTTGAACGACTTACTGGTTAACGGAAACTTTTTATAGAAGCATTTGAGAACGAACTGTTCAAGGTAAATAAGAAAGGGTCGGAAGGCATTGCAAGAATATCCGCAAAGATTGCCATAACATGCCACTCCGCACTTCGGAGATCTTTGAGAGCCCGGAGTAAAGTCACCTTAATGAAACAGCAACAAAGAGTGAAATCTGATTTCCAACAGAACGGGCATATTAAAGCGGTAGGTTGAATATTTTGATGCACTGCTCATCAACCAGAATATCACCGAGTTGGAGGTCCCGCCAACTAAATATCACGGACAAATGCTGCCACTACCAACCATGTCCGTGAAATTCATCGGCTTAAAAATCAAAAGTCACCAGTGGCCGATGGAATTACAGCCGAATTAATGAAATCTGGAGGCGACCAGCTACACCTAGCGGTTCATCAATTGATGCTTAAGGTGTGGGACAGCGAATCAATGCCTGAGGACTAGCATCGAGATATTATGTGCCCTATACATACCAAGGGAGATATCACCCAGTGCAGCAATTGTAGAGGTACCGCGTTACTGAGTACCATCTACAACATAAGATCCTCTTTTTCTTCAGCCTTTGTCCCGTTCACAAACGGGGTCGGCTACTACCATCTAGAAGATATTTTCCGCTATCTTGCCAGGCCATATAACGCCATACGCCCAGAACATAATTGCCCTATACCAAAGAGGCATCACTCGAGGCAAATCAGTAACAGATCAGATTTTCTCTAAGCGGCAAGCGATGGCAAAACTGCTGGAATATGGTCGCCAGTTCCACCATCTTCAAGACCGCCTATGAATGCAGGGCCAGGGTGAAACTATATACGGCCATGAGAGAATTCGGTATCACTGGTATCAATGAAATTGATAAGACTGACTAGCCTGACCCCAATGTGCGAGACGAGATAAAAGCAGCACTCTCGAAACCATTCAACATCAACGACGATCTAAGACAAGGGGATGCCCTATCATGCGTCTTTTCTAACCTGGCCCTGGAGAAAGTGATTCGCGATACCGATGTTAATACGAAGGGCACCATCCCCTTCAAGCCCCAACTACGCTGACGATATTGACAACATAGGAAGAACTGTGACTTATCACCTCCACATGGTAACCGGCGGCCAATGCATTAGCAGCCAACGAGAAAGAGGGTGAGTGGTGGGTGCCTTGCATCGGATAACAGTTTTATCCTATACGTATAGGTAAAAAAACTATGGCACGGGCAGCTTAAACATAAACTTAAGAAGGGTAACAAACTCGGTGCACGGCACTGGAGCACGATTTGGAACTTGATTTAAATAGGTGACTTTGTGCTGACGTTTGCAGTTTTGGTAATTTCAATATCTTGTCGAAATGTATTAGAAGTGAACGCTGTAAAAACCCTGGTAGGCCTCAAAGAACACTCAATGTTTCGTCACCATTAAGTTGGTGGTGTAGGTTCTGATGGATCATACCTCATTAGCACTAATCTCTAGCCTGCGCCAACCCTTGTATGTATAGATAGCCATAAGGTGACTTAGTGACTACATATGCGAACACTGATAATGATCTGTGGAGACCCAACTATCATAGATATGATCAACTTTAAAAATGCCGAAAGGAAATTAACACTGCCAAGATCACTGAGCGCAAGTTCATAAAGGAGTGTAAACGAATACTAGCGACAATTGGATATAGAAGTGAACTCTCTAACAAAGCGAAAGCAACTTCCAAAAACTAAAGCAGCAAAGTATGAAGTGGGTCAAAATGCTGGTAGACGGAAAGACGTTTCATTCATCAACCGACAAGCGAACCAATCGAGATCATTGAAGCTCTATGATATCATGAGAACACCAAATAAGCGATAATACCTCAAAGATGAAGAGGAAGCATATTTCCAATGGAAACTCCAATTCGAAAAGTAAGCGAGAAACCGAGAATGAAGAAGGCACCTAGGCAAACACCCGCTACTAACCAGAGGTGGGGGGACGATGAAAAAGGAGTATGGACCAAAGACGGCTACGAAAGGAATTGTAAAGAGGAACAATCTCAGACTCAACGCTGTTTTGATAAAAACAAAAGACAAAGTATCGTATTTGGCAATACGCAGCGTCAAAGCCGACCTAAAATTAGAAGAAATTGGAAAAGCGATGTCCAAAATTAGAAGGAATCAACATGGGAACCTGTTTCTTCAATTCAGCGCGACAGGGCACAAATTAGCTTAGCCCAATTACTATTGAATGCAGAGATATCAATGAAATTACCCCTAAGGAGCATATAATCACGGTTATAGTTCGGACTCAGGGCTGCAATAACTTTGCTGAAAGAGTATGATAGGACATAAACTACTGCACTTGTAATACCAACAGAAAGTCCTAGGCAGAACGTTAGGTTGTTCGTTGTATCCAGGAACAGGCAATGATAACAAAGTGCTTTCAACGCCTGAAGTTAGGATTCTTGGCCAAAAAAGTGTACAAATGAGAGGATGGCTCCAAGCAATGCAGGAGACGCGGAGTTGAAGGCCATATAACGAAGAACTGCGGGAAAAACCATATTACATTTTCTGCAGAAAGGACTAGACGACAGACGTTAGCCGCATAGCTGGTAGTAATAATTGGCCGATGTTCAAGAGCCCTTTGAATCCGATGAAATCATCAGTAAGATAATACTACTAAACTTCAATCACTGCAGGGCGTCTTGGCAAAAACTGTAATAGACGGGACAGCGAGAGAGGATTTGGAAAGAGACGCAAGTAGAGTTGGGCTGAAGATAAACACCAAAAAAAAGCAAAGTTCTCTGTCTGACGGGTTAACACTCCCTGCCTATCTGCATTAATAGGCAGAGCATCGAAGGCGTCAGAACTATCGTTTCTGCTGACGGCGGCAGCGAGTTTGATGTTGTCCGATGCATTAACAGCGGTGTTGCTGTATGCAAGTAGCTCCGAGCCTTCCTGAACACCTATCTGCGAAGAACTTGAGCGGTACAAAGGCCTGTCATCCGAGAGGGATGTGATCGTATTGCGGATATGACACAAATTATAGAGGGGCCTTCTCAATCTTCTGCGACGTCTAAACGAAAACAGTCAACACTATCAATGACTCTGCGATGCTTAACTTTCGAAAATCTACATAATCTAGCACATGCACATCATCAAGTTCAGAATATGCAAAGATATGAATTGAGGGATGCGTTCGTGCAAGCTGTGCTCGGTTTGGAGCAACTTCACAGTGGCAGGGGAATGGTCGAAGCATTCGCTTCCAGCTTACCAAGTTTTCGCTCTATTACCTGTTCCAGAACTTCCTCACCAAGTGGCCAGAAGCAGTCCCTCTACTGACAAGAAAGCTATCGCGGTCGCCATAACCCTTATATATAGATGAATCAACAAAAATGAGATAGAGAAGGGGGGGCCCAATTCGTATCCGATCTGCCTTCCAATTTAGCCTTCTCCTTCTTGTAGTGTTCAAAGTCTATATGCCGCAGTCAATAGCATAACGGCATGGTGGAAGGCGCAAGCTCCACACTCAAAACAATTTTTCCACGCATGTGGGAATATCATAGGAAAACCAAGCTGCTACCTCTGGTTTTGCTCATACCCCATTAAAGGACAATCCGCAACATCTCCACCGAAAAAATCCTCCGGCATAACACTCACCGAATTATCTAATACAATGATCACCGATTAGAGTCTTAGATATTAGTGGCTATCATTATAACACCTCGACAATCATCATATCTATTGTCATCACCACCTTCTGTGTCGATTATGCAATGTATCAGTGAATCATATGATGCAGTATCACTTCAATAAACTCTCTTTTCTCAAGTAGCAAAGCATCAGATCTTGGCTTTCCCTGTATTCACTAAATACTTTCGTAAAAGCTACAATAGGAGCCGAGCTGCAGAAAGATCTATTCGGGTTTTCCCATAAATATTTTACAGACATCAATTTTTATTGTTGTAATCTTCTATTTTGGTTTCAACTCACTGGCAGAGAGCCCAAATTAGGGTCTAAGTCCTTCAATTATCAGGCACCTTTCTTCCTCCAAGCTTGGTACAGGTGGCGTATCTTTTCCTCTTTAAAACACTTAAAAACACTTTTTGGCTGTGTGGCGAATCTCCCCTTTTTAAACTATTTTATTGTCCGAACGTTACCGAGGGTGCTAATAATGAAAAAAAACACGGAAAATTGGGTTTTACCTTTCTTGTACTGATTTCGTAGACCCTCTTTTCCTCGAAACTAAGAATATCAATAGTCAATAGCATAGGATTCATGGATTCGCGCTTCTAGCACTAAAGGAGCACTTAATAGATTCAACTGTAATATCTTCCCTAAGAACACCTATCAACCTCACATCAAACCGAGCAGCATCCCTCATTTTCCCAATTAACTTTACGACCGGACCATCCAGCAACACAAAATGCTACCCAATGAAAACACTTATTACCGATGATAACAGAATTGACTATTAAACAAGAAAAACACCGAAAATGTAATCATCATTCCTGGACCAGATATCAAGCGAAAACAGAAGGCCTAAAATTTTAACGAGTTCGTTATGGTTCCTTGTCGCCTCCTCTCTCGTCTAATTTCCAGCATGGAGAGCTTCTCTCCGGAAGATTTCCTCCTTCTTTAGGAATTTTATTTCGACCCAATCGATTTGAGAGTAACAGCTTAGAGCTAGGAGCAAACTACTTTCTATGTTCCTCCCCCGGAGTTAGTCCAACCTTTTCGGTATATATTTGTTTTGTAGGAGCAGAAGAGGTCACTGTAGGAGAGCATCGAACACGGAACTTTGGAATAAATTTTAAAATAAGCAAGTGTGCTTGAGATATTTACAAATAGCCCCTTCGAAGGGTTTCAATACAATTGTGAGTAAAGTCAAACCTTTTTTCAAATGACCTTTTCCTTCATCTGTGTCAAAGAAGGACAATTTGGAAGTTAGATGACCTGCCACAAATTTTACGTATCCGAAATGATGAAATATGAACGAAGATGCTATTTCTAGTTGGCCCTCAATTGAAGTAATGGCTCCATCCATTTTCCGCGCACTTATAATATATGCGTTGCCTTTATCAACGCAAACATTCATGTCCTTAGTTACCCTTCCCCGGAGAAGCTTATAAGTACAATAAATCACCATATCAAGGCTTTTCCTTGCATTCCTTCCAGCCCATCTGCTAGACTTCTGCGGAAAAATAAACAGATAACAACCCTCTACACTACCGTCGACGCACTCTAGTTATAAAATTCGTATTTGACAAGGACGGGAGAGTAGATTGCCTGCCTTCAATTTGGAAGGATTCTGCAATAGCAGCGCTGTAAATATAAAAAATTCAAATCTGTCATTAGGACCCTTATCAGATCCGTTAAATTTCGAGACGTGTCAATTTACACGGAATGAAAACCTTAGGTTTTTTTATAGTGTTGGCCGGATGCTTAGGATGCTGTCGGTCTTGACGTACGATCCTTTTACCCTTTATAGCTTCTCGTTCGTAGGCTTTTTATTGAACGCCATCGAAAGCAAATGAATAGTCAAGGATTGAGAAAGTTTGATGGCAGGACAGGCTGAAGGGGTTCGGCGGTAAATTACGACGAAAGACCTTGAGATAATCTTTATTAGGGCCCAAGCATATTTTCTTAAAGGATATTACATTCGGTCCGTGGAAGAAGAGATTGACAGCAGTGTGGATTTTTTGCCTTGGTCTTTTATGATGGGTAAGGAGCTCAATAATGAAAGCTTGTTTGGCGTTAGTCATTAGGAAGTTATTGCGCTATTTTTGACTGGGGATATAAAATATTTGGGGTGGCATTTTTTACAGATTAAACTCAAAGAGGCTTTAAATGATAAGGTTAAGCAGCATAGTTTCTCCTATGAGATGTTATGCTGAGGTTGGATAAGTTCCTGGCAAAGGCATTTTTGAAAAGTGAGAGGCGCCACAACAGTCAAAGTTATAATAATAAATCAACTGGGAAATAAGAAGAATCCTTATTGTTCTGTTTACCTCCACTCCACCACGAGTAAGGACAAGGGGATTACAGCAGTTTGCGATGTTAACGGACCCTATATTTCTGGGGAAAATCCTAACATCAATACGAGAAAATCGAGGCTATGCGAATATCCAGCGCACGTAAAACGGTAGATCCTTAACTTAAATGAATCCATCCCACGGTGGTATCCCCTGATATAGCGGCTCTTCCCAGACAATGGCGAGCATCGAACAATATGACTTTCACAGATCTGAGGCACAATGGTCACTTCCAACCGCTCCATTTTAGAATCCGCGGAAAACAGATTACACAGATTACTTATGATATAAACCAGTTCTACGCTACCAAATTACTCCTCCTTGGGAGACCCATCAAATCCATTACCGAAATTGAGAAAATAACGCAAATGATGACAATTAGTATGAGATAAGTTGTCTACTCAGTACGGCAAAGAATGGTAAGGCATAATCGTGCAACTCGAATTTGCAAAACTAGAACGAGAATGACACTTTCAAATCGAGTCGATGTAAAAAGGTTCAGAAAGCACTGAAGAAAACGAGCTTGCTCAACATCGACCGTGATCCTGTGAGTTAAGGCTTAAGAGTACACTCAAAGTCCTGATTGTGGTAAGGGCTGACTAAAAGGGATACAAATTTCTGGGCTAGCAATACCTAAATTTTGAAACTTTACTACTACCGAAACATCAAAAGTTCCTGGCATAGGAATTAACCTCATGACTATGACCTTTGGCTACCAAAAATGGACTGTTTTCTGAAATGTGCACATGCTTCTCGACAACGGCAGCAAGTGTCCTTAGAATTTTCACTTTCTCAAAGTCGAGTGGGATTTCAACTAATATACTCGTAAGCTGGACATTCTGCATCTAAGTAAAGTAAGATGGTGGGACTCTGGAGCAGACGCGAATCCGGTATCGAGCGCACCAACGAAGACGTCCTATAAAGTGGAGAAGGATGCTGTCTACGAGCTATTAGACGCATTTCAGGGGAGGATTCCTAAACGGTGATATTTTAATTGTGATGGGTGATCTGAAGACCAAAGTGGGATCTGACAACATTTTGTTCGGATATGTGATGAGAAAACACGGTCTTGGCGATAGTAACGATGGATTTCAGCAGCTTTCACCACCTCGCTTACCTTTGTTTGCATGTTGCGTCCACCACTTCTCGCATGGTGGTAGCGCTGCGACCCCCAAAGTTGAACATCGACCGATTGTATAATCCAGCTGTCATTCGACCGTGGGAGGGCTATCTTTCTAATCGGGCGGTAGATACACTGAATATCCCACCGAAGATTATCCATTAGCATTGGACCGCCTTCAAAATGCTCTCTATTTGGATGGCGTGCAGGTCGCCGGCCACGTCCTCAAGGGGCATCCTATGATCTTGCTGACTGCGAAATCGTGGAAACGGATCGATGAACGAAAGGGGTTGGAGGCTCCATTGACCGCTGCGAGTGATGGTGGCATGCTCCATCTCCGATACCGAGCGAAATCCCGGGAAGCTTAGCGTAAGGTGCGCCGGGACAAAAAGTTATTGCGCTGGTCAGGGCAGCGAAAGATTCCCCAGATCCAATGATTGCAGAAGTGTATATCGCATGTGGTCGCAAATCTTTGGATGATCCTATGTTAACGGTCGATTTCTCATCGATAATGAGAAACTAAGAGGGAGGAAAGAACACTTCAACACCATATCACATCCCGTGAAGGTTCTCCTCTTCTGGATGGAATGGCTAGTCATCGTAACATGTGGATACGAACGGTTTCTCCAAGCGGAAGTCATTTCGGCTATAAATCTACTCAAACGGCGTAAATCCGCTGGGATTGGCGGTCTGCAGATGTGCTAGTTCCACTCGTACGAAACTCTTGGGAATCCAATACTTTTCGCAGATAGTGGAAGAAGGGGATGAACGTTAACGTTCCAGATACGCACCCATTTTGAATGTGGCAATCGGAGAGGTCTCTGCGGGCTCACTGTGGTCGTGGCAAAAATAATCCTGGAACGCATTCAAGAACTCTTTGAAAACTTAATCGATAAAGAGCAGGCTGGTTTCCGATCCGAGTCCTCCTGCATTGACTACGGATCATTTTGGTACAGTGTGAGGAGTTTAGATCGTTGCTGCACCAGTTCTTCATCAATTTCGAGCAAGCTTTCGATAGCGTGAACAGGGAGTGTATCTAAAATGCTCTCCGCAGGAGGGGTATTTCGAACAAATTAATAACTATTATCAGAACGACATACGCTGGCGCTAAATGTCCGCCAGGGTTGTATTCTGTCACCAATGTTATTTCTCTTGTTATTGATGACGTTCTTCATGATCCCTTGTCCGGAGGATCTGGAGGAATTCAATGGACAGTGACATCTTTCCTCAAACAGCTCGACTACGCTGAAAACATCTGTTTGCTCTCTCATAGGGTCACGGACCATCGCCAAATGGCTCTGGATTTGGAAAGACACGAAGAATGGTACTTGGTGCAGAACAGTAGAGGGGCCGCAGTGGCAGACGCATGTTGGTAGTCGCCATTACTTTCATTTATCTTCTCGACTTTTGATACTTCTTTAGCCTTGGTTCCACTCAATTTTCGCCATTTTCCTAAGTCATAGGGCTGGTTAGGGTGATTATAATATGCTACACCAATGATATAATTAAATCTCCATTATAGGGAGACAATGGTTAGAGCGCTAGGCTATCATATAGGTTTGTATCTTGACTGAATGTCGGATACCCCTCGACTTAGTCGCTTCTATAATAGCAAGAAGCAGGCATATAGGAAAACATTTCCCAGAAGTTGGCCTAAGTGCCCTATGCTTTAAACTGTTGAAATGGCAGCATAGTCTTTTCTCTGCAACCGCCGCTCTCGCAGTGTTCAAATATACTCTGCTTATTTTCTCCTGTCTAAATCTACGAACTGTTCTCCAGGATAATGGACTAAAGAACCAGTACTAGAAGGCCATACATACTGTAAGGTCAAACAAGAACACAAGTAGAGCAGAGCATACAAGGACTCGGACGCCAAGCAATCTCAGCAAACAGGTAAGCAGCAAAAGCTGGCCAACGAGGCACAAACTGCGAAACTCTTCAGCAGCGTGACCAGTAGTAACTGGGTTCTAGAAAAGACAATCCAAACTGCCTTCAAAGTCTCGTGTCCAGCTAAATACCGCAAGGAGACATTGCCACCGGGATGGAATGAAGATCTCTCTAGCCTCAGGAAGCTATCCAGGGAAGTTTTCAACAACTGTGACAGGCACAAATATTGGCAGCCATACAAGGACTGCTCGAAGAAAATGACCACCGCGACGACGATTGTTAGAACATGGAAAGCGCCAGCGAATCTGCGAGATCCACTAAGATTCTACTCATGAAACATAGGAGCTTGTGGCGGCACATCGGAGGCATGTACCACGACTGCATTGCAGTGATGAATTCGCTTCTGCTGACGCACGATCGGCGCATAAATCATTAGCCAATAGCCCGTCGAGGAGCACCCTACAATCAACAGGCTTTCCAAAAGCTCATCCTTTCTTAAAAAGTTGAATGGCTTCTGGACGGAACCTTTTGGCGAAACCCTGTAGATGCTGGTTCAGACACAGTTTCCCGCCAGCGTGGAGGAGTTTGAGTCGGAGCCTTCCTTGGTAGATATGCAATCCTAGGTAATTACCCATTGTCATACCATTCTATTTCAATCAATTCTTTAATGCCAAAATAGTATCTCTGAAATTCTCGTTCAAATATAAGACTGCAAAAATTTTGGGGTTCCCCATATAGTCATTTGGGACCGTATGCTTATTTCACTTCAATAACCAAAAGCGTTGCTGAGGCAGCAGTACACAAAGAGAAATCACTGTTGCAGGAGAGTACTTGCAGGGAAGCGGCATTCCCGTCAGCCTCCTCTATCTTACCTAGATGCCTGGCATTTGGACTAACGTGACTGTCCGCTGAAGTAAGGATCATCTTGGTATGGAGGTTTGTGTTGGATGCTGGTCGAGAAAGTTTGAAATTGGCAGAGTTCTTTCGAAGATTATTGATGAATAGGGGAAGGGGCAGTACCTAGTATAATACGCAAGACGCTGAAGAAACTCGAAAGACACTAGTGTGTTACACACCGAGATTAATTGTATTCTTATGATTGGTATTTCGTCCGTAACTCAACACATATAACGAAAGTGCGTAAGATATGATTTGGATGCTGAAAGTTAGTCGACCTTCAGGAATATCCCTACGGCTCTGTACGAATGAATAATATACCAAATGCAGAGGAGAAAGACTGTCACAATGAAAAAAAAAATAGTCCCCTGAATTCAATGCAGCAGCAAAACCAATTAACTCAACCCCTGTTGTTACCGTTCAGGGAGTACTAAGTCTTCGAAAACTTCGCAATTGAATGACTTTCACGTGGGCCGACATGGCTTGCTTGACCATTATACTTCCATAAAAACATCCTTCCTCAAATAAAGCTCTTCAGTTTATGTTTGAATTACCTCAAAAAAAAAATCACTCAAGGAAAAACTAGGCCAATTTTTCATTTTTATTACCATCAGATTCCACTTGGTCCAATTTATGAGTTTCTATTGCTTTAAGAGAATATCCCACACTTCATACTCTGCCTTACAATTCTAATTCACGTTCAAAATTCTTCCCATCTCCCTAAATTCTATCCCAGTAAATCTTTTACTAATCTCTTATTCTTATCGCTGTTGGATGTCTTCAGGAGAATATGAAAAACAAAAAGTAGCAATACGAGAAAGTCGATGATCCTCGAAACAAACAATCAAACTGAGATGGAAGCGGAAGACGAGCTGGATTATGTTTTTATGAATAGGGTGGCATAATTCATTGTTTTATTCATAAATCGAGGGTGGGTGACAAAGAGGTTGCGTCAATGGTTGTACCTTACCTTGCAGGCGGAATTTAACCGTAGACGAATTTGGATAATTCTGTTGAGCATAAGAAAGTAAACAAACCGAACTAAGATAGCCCCGGGGGAATATTTATAGCATTAACCGGGGGAAGTTAGAGGGAATTCAACACTTTAAGAAAGGATAGAACTGCTTTTGAAAATTGCCTGCCTTTTGGTCAACAAAGGTCCTTGACGAAAAGGCAGGGACCAGCAAAAGTACGTCTGAGGTCAGTTTATCAGACGTCAGGAAGGAGACAAACCTCACTAGAGCGGGTGCTAAATAGGATCTGCGCTACCTGAAGGAAGGTATGGATCCAAAGAAACCCTTAAGGAGGTTCAGAATAGACCTAGACCTGAGCTGACTCATACGGACATCTCGCGTCAAGTCAAAATAGATATCTCCCTGACTGATCTGTGTGAAAATGTTACACATATAAGATGAATACAGAAAGGCGATCTACTGCTAGAGCATAAAGCATGTGAAGCTGGAGGTGAAGACGTAAGGAAGAAAATCGAATCACTATGTGATACTGTGGCGGTCAAAAGGAGCCAAGGTTCGATGGTGATCAAGTCCAAGGATCTGGATGAAGTCACTACCAAACCCGAGATCTGCAAAGCTTTCCAGTCCTAATTAGGACTGCAATCAGTGAGCAAGGCTAAGGTGTTATGACTTACGAGGGCGTACGCTGCTACACAAATAGCATGATAATAAGTCTTCCTAGCGTTTGTAGCAGTCAAAATACGTGTTGGATGGGTCGTCTGTTAGCTACGTGAATTCGTTACGGCACATAAATGCTTTAAGTGCTGGCAGTTTGGCCACATAGCGAAGGCTTGCACTGCCTCCCAAGACAGATCAAATCTGTACCACAAATGCGGAGACCAAGGCCATTTTGCCAAGGACTATAGCGGAAAGCCCAAAAGCATATATTGTATAGAAGCTGAATATGGCGACAGTGGCCACACTGCAGAAAGCAGTAAATACTCAGTGTTTAAAAAAGCAAATAAGCTGAAATGAAGTTTATGCAACTAAATCTGAAACACTGTCAAGCAGCCTAAGACCTGCTCTGTGGGGCAGCAGAGAAACTAATGCAGAGGACTGATATTGCTAAAGATACTTTCACGCTTTCGTATGGTATTTGTGGACTCTGAAGGAGTCAGCCCTCTTCGGAAGGGAGAATTGCAATCGGTGGTGGACCTAACCCTCCTCAGTGATACGCTAGTCAAGAAGCTTCACTGGTATGTCAGCGAGGGCTACAAATACAGCTATCATGAGGCTATCATCTTCCAAACCTCGCAAAGGAATAATATTAAGCCAACAAGCAGAATAACGATGAGCTGGGTAACCAACAAATTTGACGCGGAAATGTTCAAGGAGGTACTTCTGGAAGACACATTATTATCGGGAAGCTCAGAAGAAAAAGTCTCACAGGTCGTGGAAAAATTACAGCGGACATGCGATGCCTTTATGCCGCGACGAAGCACTTTCTGAAGATGAAATCTCAATTACTGGTGGAATTCAGTAATCGAGGAATGTCTGCATCCAGGCTAGGAGACTCTCACACCGTAGAAGAAACCGGTCTGAGTTCAACGAGTTACACATATAATAAAAAAACGCAAGTAGCTATCATGGAGAGTAAAACCGAACATTACAAGAGCATAGGATATGTGCCGAAATTGACTCAGACCCGTGAGGTGGCGCATATAGGTCGGTAATGTCATCATTAAAAATCACGTGCTCCCCACCGTTTACTTGTCCTAAGTCAGTACAGTATATAATGAACACTCTCTTCTCAGAGGGTATATACTGATCGAGGGTTCCGGCAGTACATGTACATCCCAACACGTTTCTATACTGATAAATGAAGGACTACTAGAAGCAGCAAAGAACCTTATTATAAATAACATCCCAAGCGCGGATTGAATCCCGAATGTCGCCTTCAAGGAACAGCCAGAATACCACCAAGCATGTGTGCCCAAATTTTGATGCACACCTTAGAGAAGGAGTATTCTCCGAGTAATTAAAGCTACAGGTTATTTACATAGCACGCTGGTCCCAAGCCCAGACAAAGTTATTCCAGTATGCGATGGATAGATGACGAGAATATTTCGAATAGATTTCAACCAAAGAATTTGTTCATCCTCCGTTTCCATAAGCATTGGCGACATTTGGAGCAATTCCACCTGTCAGCGCCATTGGTGCTCAGAAGTGGCGGTGAGAAAGACGGGGTGGCAACCCTGTCGGCTGAACCAAAACCAAGTGGCCGAGGAGAACCTCAATAGTGGTGACACCGGGAGACGTTGTATCACTTTGGCTTGCCGGCCGTGATGCAATAGGCGAATGCTCCAGGCCTAATCAGGGTAATCAGACCCGAGTCTGCACGGGGACTCATCTGAAGTGCTAATTGGTCACGAAACCTTACCAGGGGTATACTGGTACTATGGGAATCGGGATAGCCACTGAATTCACATATTTCAGGTGAACTCCTGTTGTATGTGCGTTCAGCTCGGTTGTTTGCGATTGGCCCATTAGTGGGAGCTTCATGGGGGGTTGTGGTTGGGTTCAAGCGAACAGAGACCTTCGGGTCTCAGCGTGGTGTTGCGTTTGAACACAGGTGCCGTACTCCTTAGTTCGGTGGAAATTTTGGTAGGTCTTGCATCAACCAGTATGAATGCTGAGCCATGCACTCGGTATAGACTGGTACCGTCGTAGCTTGCTGCGGCGGTGTCATAAGAAGACCGTAGGATTAAGTCTACAAGACAGGTACTCACGTTAAACCCCCAGGACTTTCATGTCTGTGCCACTGAAGTCAAGGAAGCAATAAAATGAATGGAATCGGGGAAAGGATAGTACCTGAAAACACCCCATCTGAGCCCTGGAAGGCAAAGAGCTGGGACCCAAAACAGTGGCTCAGTGAATTTTTTAATCCGGTTATTCAAGAAGATAGAACACTATCTGATTAGCAAGAAAGCACCCCAGTTCCAATATGGAGAAAGAAAAGTAGTTCAGCGGAATGTGCAAATTACCGTTCGATCCAATTACCGTTCCAAGTTCATGAAGATTTTTGACCGCATTCTCGACAAGCGTATTCGAAACACCGTTCAAATAACCCCGAATCAAGCGGGGTTTGTCAAGAACTGCGGATTTCCTGACACGCTGCGCCGTTACTCATGGGGAAATACCGTGAAAACCATCGCCGTCTTTACATTCATATGGTATGCTCTACAACAACACCTAACGCCAAAAGTGGGTTCAACTGCTCCTCCACAATCCGGAAAGTAAAGTTCGAAGTGTGGCGGGTGTATCAAAACCGCTTCGTGTCTCTGTTGGTGTTCATCAAGAAAGTGCCCACTCACCACTCCTCTTTGCTCTTGTTATGGAAACTGTCATAGGGGACATCCAACGTCCAGCGCCCTATAAACTGCTTTATGCAGATGGGGTATTTTCTAGCATCTTGTAGCAAAGCTTATCTCGAGCAAATTACCCAAAAGTAGAATGATCGAGGAACAGAACAGAATTTTTAATGGCCGACCCCAAACAAACAGAGAAATTCACTATCAGTGGCAGTCCAGAATTGAGGTTCTGAGTGTTGGCCGACTATAAAAGATAATGAGTGACGTCACTTGGTAATTAAAACGAAAATGTTACATTCGAACGATGTCGTGGCACGGCTTAATCACTTCCGAAATGAACATATCCGCGGTCGATATGGGGTTCGATAGATTGCTCCCGATTGCAGAAATCAAATGACGCTTTTCTGACAAGCAATTCGAATTTCGTAAGGCGAAATCAAACGTGAACGCAACCAATGCGGTGAGTGGTCTGGCTGATGCTCTGGAGGACGTCGTTTCGGGCACGGAGGGACGAATCTTGGTAGGCCACGATTTTAACGCCAGGGCCCTTGAATGGGACATGCCTCAGTCAGACTCCAGAGGAAAACGGATTCTGCAAATGGCGGCGTAGTTTTAAACACTTGAACCAAGGCAACGTTTCGACCAGCAGGCTGTGAAGTAAGCATTCTTGGTATCACTTTTGCGTCTGAATCTCTGGCATCATCGGTGGATGGGTGGCGAGTCCTAGAAGATTTCTCGGCAAGTGATCACCAGTGCATCGCGTTTGAGGTGGTTGACGCTACTTGCCAGCGAGCACCAACGCGACGCTCCCCCTGACTGTGGAACGTCGTGAGGGTGAACATCGGGAAGTTCGTCGAAGCTTTCTGTTTGATAACGACGATGTGTGAGGCGTCCATGCCCCGGAAGGGATCCAGCCACGACAAGCCTACTGTGTACTGGTGGATGGCAGAAATTGCCGATCTACGGTGGGAGCGCCATAAGATCCGCTATTTAGTACAACGTTTCCACGCCAACGAGGAGACATGCGCCATAAAGACACAGTACAGACCAGCAAAAAGGAGACTCCGGAGTAAAGTCGCTAAAGCGATCTGCGATGCTGGGGAATTATTTCCAACGCAGTTCGGGTTCAGAACAAGAAGATCCACAGTGGATGCTATTATGGAGGTCGTAGATGCGGTTCATCGAGCCGAGGCACACAGTCACCGATCTCGAAGAAAAGTGCTCCTCATAATGCTTGATGTCAGAAATGCCTTCAATTCCATAAGATGGACAGATATGCTAGGCACATTATAAAACTCATTCCACGTGCCAAGCTATTTCTTGTGGATACTGAGGGATTATTTAAAAGACCGCTCCTTGCTCTATGAGCCGCTAGAGGGCCAGAGGAGGATCACGTCGGGAGTAGGACCTCTGGAACGCTTCCTATGATAGTCTGCTAAGACTCGATATGCCCGAAGAGTTGCGGATGGATGGACGTTTCAGCCTTGCGCTGGAAAAAACCGAAAGAGAATCCCGACTCTGCGTTTGATATCGATCGGCGAGTTGACTATAGAGTCAAAACCAACTGTTAAATACCTTGGTTTAATGTTCGACTCAAAGATGGGCTTCTTTGAGCAAATCAAAAAAGCAGCGGACAGGGCTTCAGCTGGAGTCTCGGCCTTGAGTCGGCTAATGGCGAATGTTGGGGTCCTATATGTACTAGGAGACGTCTACTTATGGGAGCAATCGGTTCTGCTCTATGCGCGTAGATATGGACGAATGCCCTTGACAAGGAGGTGCATCGTAAGCGCCTTACTCAAGTGCAAAGGTGGCGAGCTTTGCGAGTGGCGTCTATCGTCACTGCCCCCAAACCGGCTGTGATGGTGATCGCGGAAGTGATCCCCGTTGCCCTCCTTGCCAAGGAGCGCAAAGCTATCTACCGCCATAAGGGCGAAAACTTAAGGGAGGTGATTGCCCGTGAAGAAAGTCAACGCATCCTTGCGGAGTGGTGACTCTCTTGGAAAAATGAGCCAAGGGGAAGATGGACTGCGCGGCTCATCGACAATTTAGACCAATGGCTGAACCGAACTTCCGATTACTTCCTTACCCAAATTCTAAGTGGGCATGATTTTTAGTCTTACTTGCACAATATTGGGAAGGCGCGATCTCCTGATTGTGTATTGTCCAATGGAGTGGCGGACGACGTTGAACACACCTTTTTCTCTTGCAAAAGGTGGGATGGCTTTCGTCAGCCTCCGCCATGTCGTTGGAAAGTTCTGGGTTCAGAAAATCTGAAATGATGAGCTACGTCGGGATAAGGGCAGATATCGGTAGCTGTGTTAATTAGAGAATAGAAGTGTCAGTGTATAGCTCGCGCACTTTAAGAAAGAGCAATGAATGCATATATTCCCAGAGTGGTCGTCCTAGAAGCACATTCCGCGGAACTGAAGAGGAAGAGTATAGACTACCTTGGAAGACCTTTTTCGGACCGGGAACTACGGTGCATAGAGGTAATGAACGCGCTATGATCCATGTAGGGGATTTTGACCACCATATGTATATAAAATCTCTTTCACCTGAAACAAGCTGATTATGAATGAATTACAATGAATATTCAAAGTGCATCTACACCGACATTAACTTCTGTCCATAAAACCAAAAAACAGCCTTTTTCCATCCAATGTCGGGGCCCTTTTTTTTCCTCACAAGCAACGACGACATTTGCTACCACAAAAACCTTTCAAAAGCATCAAAAACTCCGAAAGGACTTTTCAAATGCATTTTGACCATTTATACAAAAGAAGTTCTCAAAAACAATGAATTTTTACCATTTTAGGGTTAACCCAAACATGAAAAACTCCATCTCTCCGAAAAGGTATCCCTGCCACTGGACATATCCTCGGGCACAATTGACCCAATTTTAATTTAATTTTCGGGATAGTAAGAGAAGAGTAGTAACCTGCGACATGGCACGAAATAGCTTTCATTTTCATCGTTTTACGCCCCCCGTCAAGCGGGTCGATGGCGGTTGGTAAATTTTCTGAAATCTCTTTGGGTTTTCACCACGATAATATGCATATCCCCGAGAATTTCTTTTTGGCTAATCTCCGTGAGTACCGTCAGCGAGTGGAACGAGCGATTTAGGAAGTTGCTAAAGCAACGAAAATAGAATTACAGAAGGCTCTTCTGATGGCCATCGAAAGCTTACCCACCCTCGCCGTTCCTTTCTTTATTTTTCTCTGGTACCGTCTATTTATTATTGTTGCTGCGGAATAGCATTGTTGCTAGTGGTCTCCTGCCTCTGCCTAGCTCCATTTTTCTTCTACTATCTTCACAATAAAGGATCAAATCGCAATAAACTGAGCGTTATTATTTTTATAGTCCTTGCTTTTTTCTTCATTCAATTTTTTTTCTTTTCGCTTCATTTTCTTAAAAGATAGCGACCAACGAGTAGAGTTAGAGCTTAGTTCGCAGGGAATTCTCGTGCCCATATTTTTCAAGGATAAAATACTTTATTTCAAATTATAGTTGGATGAGTAATAAAAGCGGTCGTTCCGACGTCGCTTTTTTCTGACAGTTAGGGTGAGGGTCGCCTAAGCCTCGTGGTTTAAAGGGAATTATGTTCGATTAATATGTTTGCGCTGACCGACCTATTTCAGCACGATTTTATAATTTAATTTGGAGGACCTTTCACTTAAGGGGAGTAAATTAATTTGTTTGTAATTTACTTCTTCAAATTGGTAAAGGCACCCGCGGCATTAATATCAGATTAGACCCTTTCCGGGTATATCCTTCTTGTTTGCCGCTAATACCCAGGTCTTCGCGTTTCAAGCGGATTCTCATTTTTGATGAAATTGTTAATTTCTCTTGTTAATTTGGATAAGGGTCGAAAGCAACGCTACCTGGAGCTGAAATATCTTCCTAGAAATTAATTGGGATTTGTTGTAAAATATCCGATATTATTCAATCTATTTTTAGACTTGAGCGCGATTTTGATGTAATTTTCTTCAAATTTCCGCCTTTCCTGCACCTTAAATTGAAAATTATACAGTTACAAATGGTCTCGAGCGAAACGTTAATACCATCCTTTTTCTTTGATCATAGCAACGATGCCATGTCCCTCGTCCGCTTGCCTCGCTTGTCTGGAAATTCTCAAAAGCTGAAGCAACTTAATCTTTTCCAATCAGCCCAATTGTGGTAAAGGAGCTACACCAAGAAAGTGAATATCTGAAGGAGGAAAATCGAGTAACACTTTCGAGATTTCAAAATCGAATTACAGATACTCAAAGCAGTCGTTGTATGAGTTTCTTTTGCCTTATCAATTTCAACTGTAGCACGAGATACTCTTTTCGCTGTGAAAGTGAACACCAAAGGATTCCAAGAGAGACTACGGATACGGATTCTATGCACAACTAATGGGAAGACGATCTATTAGGGAATTCTTATGAAATAAAAGAATCCAATTTAAATGACTGCATTCTAGCTAGAGGAATTGGATAAGATGCGCTGCAAGTTTTTGCGTTGTGTTCTGCGGGTGAAACGGGTAATGAAAGAATTGCGGAGCCTGGCAAGATTTAAAGTGATGGTTTTGATATTGAATTTAGATAGAAGTAGCGCTTATACCGAATGAAATTTCTGAAGGATTATTTTATTAGTGATTTTAATGAAAGAGACCTGCAATTTGTTAGCCTTCCAACATGAAGCAAGATAACCATCCACTTGCTTCCCACCACCTTCATTGACTACTGATCCTTTTCTACTCCCCATAAATGGAAAGTGTCTAGAGGCACCCGGGAAAGCGATCTATAAAATGCGGTCCGGAATCAGGAAAACAAAGGTGGCAGTGTTCTATTCTGCGGAACCGAATGATGACATCGACCCAGTCGATGATCCCCTACATAAGCAGTTCATATCAAGGGTAGCGCAGATAAATCTATAGCACTCCAAGTGCTAATCCGCTGGTATCCTCCTAGAAGGAGACATTTATTCCACAGCATAAGAGACATTGATTGAGGCGCCAAGAAAGGCCACCACGTTTTTTTGTGTCCGGACCTGAGTTCCAGCAACCTTACCATGGTCAAGCTGAAAAAAGCAGGAGCGGTGAACGTGTATATTTTCTTGGCTTACATGGCTCATAACCAGGCTGGTAAAAAAACTTAAATGGCGAACAAAAACCAGGGAGTGAGCTTGCTGTGTTTATACGCAGCACGAAAATGGACCGCTCGCCCCACCGAAGGACGCAACAAGGGCTGAAATACCCGACAAGATATCGGGATGTGCAGATGGAGAGAAGGACTCGCAAAGTGACGCCGTACCTGCAACGGAGACGGGAACCCAGACAGTATCACGCAGTGCTGTAATTGCGGAAAGAACCACAGTGGAAACTGGTTTCGAATATAAGCCGAGTAGGGGGGAGGCTGTTGACTACTCTGGCACAAACTGAAGAGGAAATGCTTATTAGAAAATGCGCGCCAGTAGTGAAGCGCATGCGACCAGCGACGATCCCCCAGAAAAAAGTCAGCAAAGGGGTGAAAAACAGGCTAATGGAGCTGGAGGAGCTCCTGGACAGAATTTCATATTATAGATGGGCATGGGGAGTAAGAGAAAATCCGCGGGAAGCAGAAACAACCGCGCCTACCCTCGAGAACACTACGAGTACCAAACGGATTGAAGACAGCCCATTGCAGAGCAAACTGGGTTAAAAACGAAAGGAGGAAGGGGAATCTGAAGGAGACTTGACTCTCAAAAGAAGAAGGCGAAGAGGAACAAGAGACAACAACACGTTGCGTCATCAGAAAACCCCTTGCCTAAAATTAAGGCGAGCACGAAAGACAGAACACCAAAAGAAAAGATGGAGAAACGAAGGAGGACTAGACCGCAAGCTTTACTTATTAAGCCTACGGAAGGCAAGACTTTTGCGGAAATCCTCAGTGAAATGCCTTACAAGATCAAACCCGAAGAGAGCGGAGCAGAGGTGTCTTCCATTCATAAAACGAAGAGTGGTGGAGTCCCAGTCGAGCTAGGCCGATCACAACAAATGAAGTTACGTTCGGCGCATCAGTCAAGGGGCTTCTGGGAAAGAAAGCTTTGGTTTCCAGCCTGGAACGCACGTGTTGTCTGGAAATCCGAGACCTTGACTGTCTCACAGAAAATAAGAAGATAGAAGAGTCCATCAAACGCGAATGTCCGGAGGTAACTAATACCCGGATTAGTATAACCTCTGCGAACTCCCGAGGCCAAAAATTTGCTGTGATGGCAGTTGCGGAGCAATACGCGAGGAAGCTTCTAAACAGCGGGAAAATAAGAATTGGTTGGGTAGTGTGTAGGATCCGAATCCGGGCCAGCCCAACCAAAGCTTACAGATGTTTGAAATATAGGCATACATCTGACAGAAGGGCAACATGCCATAAATGCGATCAGTCAGGCCATAATGCTAACATCTGCAATGAAAAGGAAAACTGCGTCCTATGCAGACACCATGGTGCGTCTGACAAGAAGGTTACGCACACTGCGGGCTCGGGGCGGTTTCCAGTCTTCAGAGCAGAATTGGCAAGAACTAGAACGTGGTCAACATGATTCGCATCCTACATATCGAAATGTACCGGAATGCAACCGCTCACGAGTTACAAGCGCAGTTCGCGGCAGAGACCAAATCTGACTTAGTACAGTTTCATAGCACCCTGACATATCAGGCACCGCTGCCATAAGGCTCCGGAACGGCACCCTCCTTAGTGTTCTTATCCAATGCCGAGGGGACGACTTTGTCCGGATTCGGTGTTCAGGGATAACATTTTTCAGTGTCTATCTTACACCAAATGAGGCTTGATGCTTTGGAGGACGCTATCTTAGGCACACATGTGCGGATCCTGGTCGGGGCTGACTTCAATGCCAGGGCACTTGAATGGGGCATGCCTCACAAAGACTCCAGAGGAAAACGAATTCTAGAAATGGCGGCGAGAACAAGACTGATAGTTCTAACCGCCAGATCCACTCCAACGTTCCGGTGCCCAGGCGGCGAGGAAAGCATTTCCGATGAAACCTTCGCGTTAGAATCATTGTTTTCGCTGGTAGATGGGTGGTGAATTCAGGCAGACTTCTCGGCAAGCAACCATCACCTTCGAAGCGGTGGACGCAAACTCTCGGTGTGCGTCACTCAGCGCTCTTTCTGTGCATGTAACGCTGCGAACGTGAACACCGGAAGGTTTGCCGCAACTCTTCGAACAGGTGGGGCCGCGCTGGAGGGTACTCCTGGGGGCTGTGGCGCTATAGTCGACACTTTTGTAAATTCGGCTATGAACCTGATAACGACGGCATCGACACGTGGCAAAGCTTCTATGTATTGGTGGACGATGGAAATCGAAGAGCTCTGCCGCTTAACACAACGTCTAAAAGACCGAGAGGAGGCATGTACCATAACGACGGAGTACAAGTCAGCCAAAAGGAGAGAGACTCCCAAGCGCAATACACAAGAACAAAACTCGCTGCTGGCGGGATCTGGTCGACGAGGTAAATGGGGACCCTTGGGGACTTGGTTACAAGCTGGTAGCCCGATAAATCGGGGCTCTGCGGAAACGCTGTTCACTAAAGGCCGAGCAGATGGACCGCATTGTACGGGTACTATTCCCTGCGCACCCCGTACGGGATGATGACGTCGACGTGGAGAGCGCGGAAGACTGCCCACTATTCTCTAGAAAAGAGTTGGAACAGACAGAAAAGAAAAGCAAGAAGGCGCCATTGCAGCAAAGGCATACAAACTGATATTCCAACACCACCCAGACCTACTACTCGGCGCTTTCAACGCTTGCCTGTCATTTTCTCACCTCGTTGGAAGGTGGCAAAGCCTGCGCTGATCAACAAAGGGAAAGGCGACCCCGAATTGCCATCTCCTTACCACCCACTATGTATGCTTGAGACTACTGGAAAAGTGCTCGAAAAGCTCATCAGAAGTAGACTCGTTGAAGCGATATGCGCTGCCGGAGATTTATCTCCCCGGCAGTTCGGTTTTAGAGCAGGGAGATTCACAGTTGATGCGTGGATATCGTTCGAATAGAGGAGGCACATAGACGCCAAATTCGACGGGTGGCGGTCCTCGTAACGCTTGACATCAGAAACGACTTTAATTCCGTAAGATCGAAGGACATTCTAGGCACACTGAGGGACTATCAGAAGAACCGCTGCAGGCTCGTTTTTTACTCATTAACAGAATTGCCTCTGCCCTGGACAGAACCCTAAGTCAACTTTTTTGAAAAATTTGAGTATTTAACCCAAAAAAGGGAATTCCGTGGACGACAAGAGAGGAAGTAAGTTGTTTCTCAAGTGGTCCTGTCCGTCATCAAGTGGGTGCAAACTCAGGGCCCTCAGCCCAATCACTTGGCGCTGGTTTAGATTTGAACTTACGACGGATTTCACTTCAATATAATTCGTACTCATGTCGTGTTTGCTAATTTCGGTCACGCTGCTCCCAAGGCAGAGGTGAGGCAATGTCTGATGAGTTGTCTCTGCCCTGAATGAAACCGTTAGTCCACTTCATTCTTATGATACAATATAATTTTTTGTGGTTTATTGGTCACTAGTGTCCTAGCTAACTCAGTACGATGCATCTAAATAGGATGCATAGACCAGAGCTTTATCCTGCAACATTCATCAAGAGCTTTCAACTGTTAGCCATTTTGTTCGAAATTCACATTATAGCAATGTTTATTATTACTGCAACTAATAATCCTTTTGCGGAAAAGATAAGCCACAACCCACATATCCCACCATCCTGCTGGGCCTTTATTTTCACCAAAGTAGGATTTTTGTCATATGCATGGCCACAGAGTCGATCATGTAAAGTAAACTACATGCTGGCCTGATTTTAATTACAAAACACCTGATCTCTCGGGACATTCCATAAATCACATAAAATTTACTCATAATTTGATTGTTTGCATGGCGTTCATTGTGGTGACATTGTGTTATTTGGTGGCGTCGTGTTTAATGTAAAATCCGATATCCCTGTCAGAACATTTTTCATGGAGAATACTTGCAGTCCAGGTGTTGCCATTGTTCCAGCGGAGCCAAGTTTAATGGGCGTTGAATTCATAAGGTCCTAGGGGGATAACAAATCAACTAGAGGTTTGTCCGGATCTCTGGGGGCTCTAAGTCTGTAATACTCCGAACTCATCCTAATCAGTGCAGGAACTCTAAAATTTAACCCTTCAAAGAAGACCAGATCGCAATAAAAGTTTAATAAACGCTTTCCGAAATATTTTCCAACTCCTGGTAATCCAGCCCTTCACTATCAGTTAATTTAAAACTTCGCGTCATCAGATTACTTTCCTCTGATTTTCACATGCATCACGGCTCATATTTTCCCTTTATCATCTGAAGCATTAAATTTATTTAAATAAAAATAAATGAAATATGTGTGAAGGGCGACCGCGACTACGGCGCCACCGTGAAAAAAAATAACCGATTCTGTATTAACCCAGTTTCTGTGTGTCCTTGCCGCATTGACAGGATTGCAATTTAATGCCCACATGATAAATGAAAAAGGACGAGAGAAGCGAAATATTTTCACGCTAATTGGTAACTTTTGATGCATGTGGGTCTTGTGGGGGCGGCAGGACACGGCCATTCATTGACCAACTGGCAAAGTAATGGTTCGTGCTGGGGGCTCAGGTCGGGATCAACCTCACTTTGGTTCAGGATTGATTAACGGCCTGTGTGTGTCGAACGAAATCGAGGGTGTCAAGTGCAATTAATTCATTTAGTTGCATAGTTAAGTGAGAGGCATTCGCTTATTTTGTGAATGAATGGAGAGAAATTAAGTCAACCAAAGTCGTCCTGATAAGTTTGCACTTTATGTTTGGAATTGAAAGCTTTAGTTTGATTGGACCGATACGTCCCAGAAAATTAAAAACAATTTGGAGAGCGCAACGTAAATACTTCGGGCGTGGAAAGGTTCCTCTGTTTAATAAACTTTCCCCGAAGCTAGAAACATTATTGCAGACTATGGCGGCCGCTGTTTAAATATATGTAAAGAGACCTTTTACAATTGCGAGTCAAAAAGTTCATGGGGTAAAAGAGACTCTTATGTGAGCAGGATGCACACCCCAACAACAAAGTGCTCTCGTCGACTGAATTTATTAGTGTTCAGAGTTCAATAGGATGCCCCAACTTCAGCATCCTTCTATATTATATTGGAACTGCTTCGGAGCTCGCTGATCACTGGGATCATTGCTTCAACATTATTCGAATCGATGGAGAAAGCCAAACGTTCACATAATTATCCAAAAATTTGGAACTGCACATGATTTCAAAACAGTGGGGGGTCCTTTGCGCGCTTCGATTCCTCACATGTCATTTTCACAAAAATTCACGTGTCCTTTCCTTTGGGTGGATCTGCACCGGATCCTACAAAATACTCAATCATGGGAATTCGTGTGCACCTATCGAAGTGAACAACACGCGAGCTAAATTTGGAACAGAAATACAGAAAGCAGAGTGAAAAGGAGGATCAACGACAGGAGGTTCCCAAAGTGGAGCTGTACATTTTCGAGATTCAGGATCAACATTTCCTAGATTCAGACCCAACATTTCTTAGGTTCTGGTTCTTTGAATCAGTGGAAGGTAGCCTCACAACTTCGTTTTGTTGTGTTGTGATAGAGAAAGAATAATTTCTCAATATTCTTTCCCGGCAAGGCTCCACGTGCACTTGACTTCATCTTTTACCGTAGGAACAAGTGTTCCTAAGCCTCAATTTTCCTTTCCCATCGTGTAGAGTTGAGTTTCCTGTCCTATCCTTGGTACGATACCACCAGAATTGGTCGTTTGTTATGTTTGCTTTTGAGACTTGGTGTCTCGTAGGAGATTGCCTTCCAAGAATCTCTGGATCTATGGGCTGTAAGCGGAAGGGTATTGCCATCTGAGCTTCTGTGCAGTGTCTTTCCTTATCTCCATGTGAAACGACTATCTCTTCGTTCCTGAAGTTGAAAAACCGAACATTCTTTCCTTTTTGTCGGGATGAAGTGACGGGTGAGATGAATCTTTGATGAAATACAGAGGTTGTTGGCTCAATGCTGTGCCATTCCGTCCTGAATGATTGTTCTCTGATTCCAAACGAAGAAGATCGAATTCTCGCTATCGCTTCTGTTTGTTTTGGTTATTTAATAATCAACGGATAGCAACTCAATTGGTGTGGTTCCGTTGTCAAACACTGTGGGCGTGGGATCCGGTACGAACGCACCCACCGGAAAGGACACGCGAATTTTTGTGAAAATGACACGCGTGGGAAAAAAGCGCTCAAGGGGAGAACTCCCCCTCGCCCCTCCTCACAGTACCCAGCCTAGCTACCACAAAGGGATGGAGCTTCAATATTTGCGGACGAACCTTCACAGTCAATTTCGCCATCTTTTTAGGTTTCTGGGTTAGTTCTCCGCTCTTGGACGACTCTGCCTACTCAGGATGAGCTTTTGACCATCGCAATCTCTGTTTGTCATCACAAGTAGACTATTAAAAACTACCACTCACACACGAAACTTAATTGCATTTTGAAGGAGTTTTCCACTTGGTTCGCTTGGTAATAACCAGGAAACTAACTCAGCCCAATCCTGTGGTTCAAACTGCCTTCCATGAGGAAGGTTTCCATTTGCCAATGGCTGATTAGACCCAGGATTTCAGGAAGCTTCAGTTAGGCAAAGTACAATTGCACCTTCCTCATATTTGGACACAAAGTCCTCTAGAAATCGAAGGCAAAAAATTCAATATTTGAACTGTTGCCTCATTCACCTTAGATGCTCAAAGTTCGCCAAAATGTAAAAATTTCATTGGTTGCCAAAAATGCCCCCGTCACTCTGAGGTTTGATCAATTTATTATTGAGACTTCGGAATCTCTTCGTCTCTCACTCCCGTCTACATTTGATGCAAAATAAATCTACAACCACCTTTGAATGTATTGGGACCATCCCTCTCCTTTAAACTCAACAAGATCATCTCAACATACCTTCGTGCAACAATGGTTATGGGAAGGACACCCTAAACAAGAAACCAATATGAACGAAGAAAGAAAAGTAAAATTTTAGGAGTGGGCAAACATCGATATCCCCAGACTGTAGTGGTTCGGTGGATTACTTGGCCACCGTTGCATCTAATACTGCAAGTAGTAGACCCTAGAAAAATAGTTCGGGCCACTCCGTTTGCAAAAGCCCGCAATCAGAGGACCCATGAATGCATAATGAGGCACGCAAACGGAAACTATAATCTTACCGGCTGAACTTCTGGCGGTTAGTAAACTAAAAATAACTTAGGCCGACTTAGAGGGTGTTCCGCAAGCGCTGCTTTCGATACCTCCAACTTGACCATATAGCGGCGAAGTACACGAGTGATTACTAGTGATCAAAAACATGTAGAAAATATGGAGGAGAAGGGCATCAATCCAAGAAGTGCAAAGATGTCCCTGAATGTATATTTTGCAAGAGGAAAAAGAGCGTCGACTGTTAGCACGATACGAATCAACCTCAATCACTACGAGATAGCGCAAGACTTACTCTCACAGACCATCCATAAGAAGGGAGTCGAAATGATCATAATCAGCGAGCCTTATCGTAACAATAAGACTGGGCTACAGATGTAACCGGCAAGGCAGTAATATGAGCGTGTGGAAATCAAACCATCTCTCTAAGAAGTGATGGGAGTTTCCGGAAGTTGGATTTGGTGGGCACCGCATTGGCGAAGAGAATGGTCTAGTTTTTCTGTGAGCACAATATTCATAGCGATCATGCGAGGACATCCCACGGAGCTGGAAATTAGGGCTGGTCCGTGAAAAAGGGAAGCAGTACGGCTTCGAAAAAGGTAACACAAATGGTGAGCCGTATAATGAGAGTATGTGACGCTGCCATGCCGCGAATTGGCGGTCAAACTATTGGTGGAACAAAGAAATAGTGGAGTTACAGGCTACATGCTTTCGAGTAAGAAGGATCTGCCAACGATTTACAAGAAGACCAGACTTTGAAAACCGGGAAATATACGTAAACCTTCGAGGTAGGCTTAAGTGGATTTATGGACCAACAAGCGAGAATCCTTCAAAGAACTTTGCGCCGAGGCAGAGCAAAACCCCTGGGTAACAGCGTACAGGGTTGTTATGAAGAAGATAAGACGGCGAGGCGAGCACAACTACTGACCTGCCCGCATCTTCCTTTTGATATGGTGATGGCACTCTTCCCCCCGCATAAAGCGGAGCGCAAAAATATAAACAAACAATGGATGTCTTCACCATAACTACGGTCAAGAAGGAGGAACTTGTGGAGATTCGCTTGAGAATCGCTGACAATAACGCTCCTTCTTTGGATGCTAGTCCTTAAATTTGCTTTTAAGATCAGACCCGACTGGTTTATCGGTGTATTTGAGGCATGCGTGGTAGCAGGAGTTTTCCCCGATCGGTGAAAGAAGCAAAATCTAGTTTTGTTCCCGAAGCCCAATAAACAACCAGGACCTCCCTCATTATACCACCCGATGTGCGTTAAGGTCATCTACAATAAACTACTCCCAATCATAGAACGTAGTGATAGCCTAACGGAGTAACAGTTTGGTTTTCGTCAAGCCCAACGATCGGGCACAGTAGGCATGGTTTTGAATCTAGCTCGAAACGCGATGGCCTCTAGTAAATGCTGTAAAATTGGTGGTAACATTGGACGTCAAAAATGCGTTCAATTCAGCCAGCTGGGAATGGGTAAAAAGCTCTTTTACTAAGACGGATGTCCCTAGTTATTTGACTAAACTGGTCGAAACATCTCGGGAAGGACACTTTGGTACGATACGGATGAAGGACCTAAGCAGTAGACCGTCACAACCGGAGTACCACAGGGCTCAGTTTTGGGTCCTCTTCTGTGGAACGTAATGCACGACGGAGTCCTTCCCCTTCCAGTGCCAAAGGAGGCCACGATAATCGATTTTTCAGATGATCTGACCATGGTTGTCGTCACGAAACAACCTGAGGATTTTGAAATATATCATAGTGAAACCATCAGTGCCATAAAATCAGACATCTTCAGACACTTGCGGGTGATGGTTGATGCAAAGACCAATTGCGGGGGGCACCTGGACTATATGAGAAAGCGTCAAATGCCAATGAATCTTAAGCACAGATGAGGCCTAATATTGGAGGTCCAAGATACAGTCGCAGATTACTTAAGGCCAGACGCGGCACCAGTTTAGGAAGACACACTAGCGTATGAGAACAATCGGAGGAGGGTAAACATGACTCACTGCTTAGTGGCATTCAGGGTGTACAGAACAATCGCAGGTCAGTGCGAGAATACTCCCAAGTGACAAGTGAAGCACGCTCTCTGTACGAGAAATGGAGAATTAATCTACCTGAAAAGAATACAGTATACCGAAAGACACCAAGGCGGGAGTCACTGGAAAAGAGAGAGTCACTAGACCCACACTCTAATTCCCTGTATTGAATAGTGTATTAAGCAACGACACGGGAAATAGGGGTCATTTTTCTTACAGGAAGTATCTGCACCGATTCAAGTTGGATGATTCACTCTTTCGCCCTGAATGCGTTTGCACATCAGAAGACCCGATGCATGTCATGCTCTCCTGTCCACAATTTTGCTCAAAAAGGAGAAATCTGGAAGACTTTATTAAAATCAGCAGAACATCGTGGGGGAAATGCTGAAGTCGGGCCGCAGTAAACTACACAATAAAAAATATTCAAGCCGAACTTGTAAGAACAAAGCACGCAATGAGGACGCGAAGTGCGGAAGTTCGGAGTTCCAACCATATAAAAAGTACAGACAGACAGACAGATATTTAAACGATTTTAATAAAATTTTGTTTTTTGCAAAACAAAAAAAAAAACAATCACTGACAGTTTCCTCAATGGTTAGGTAATTTTTCCCCAAATTCGCTCCCGTAAATTAAAAGAAAATATTTTCTCCTTAGCTACTCAAATTGACGTGGTTGTGAAATCTGGTCATCAATATTCCAAGGCTTACCAACTGTTGTTGGTTTGCCTTTTAATGTTTGCATTTTCCGGCCATCGAAAATCACTACTGGTCTCCAAGATTAGCCAAGCATTATGATCTGACAGGTGAGTTCGAGAAGAAATTTAGCCAGCCAGGTGAAATATTTATCAGAAGATTGTTATAATACGGCAGTGCTGCATTTTGTACATAGCCTATGGCCCTCATGCGACCGTAAGGGGGATTTTGCAGTCTATTACTAAAAATTATATTGGTATGGGGGGTATTTCGGAGCCTAGGCACCATATATTGGCACCCTCTTGTTTTTTTCATATTTTTCGGTTGGGTAGTTTCTGACAATGAGTCCGTTAAAGAAATAATCATTTTCGACCCCCCACACTCCCTACCTTTCCAACAAAGGTCAAAATGAAGACCGGTTGCGGAAAGTACTAACCAAGCCCTTTCATTTGATACCTCACATAAATATATAAGTGCACCCCCCTTTTGCATGTATGGGGACCCCTTCCCCTCCCCTTAAATTGGACGTAAAAGGATATAACTCACTATATGCGTGAGTGTTCATAGTTCCCACCTTTCCACCAAATTTGGTGTCAATAGCTATAACCGTCTTCGAGAAAAATGCGTTTTACACAAAACCTTAAAAAGCCTAAGCGCTCTGCAACAGGAACACGCAGACAGTCAGTGTACCATTAGGGAGGATATAATATGCTAGAAATAGAAACAGCCCCGCTTCCCGTTGAGCCAAACGGATCGTAGACAGTCTGTTCCAAATCGAACTTGGAAAAAACGGAAAGAGTCTGAAGCAAATAATTAGTTTGTAAGGTCCAAAAAAAAGGAAAGAAGAACAAACAGAACCAACATGCTGCGTCGTTTGAGAACTGTCTGCCCCCTTTCGAAGGGGTTATGAATGGTGGGTCCCCAAGGGAATACTAGACCGTCAGCTGATTAAACTAACGTAAGGCAAGGCACTTGCGGAACGAGCTGGAAAACCAAGCGTAAAGACAGTGGAGCAGACGTGGGTGGTGGAGTCCTCGTTCAATCTAGAGAAAACTAGCAAGAGTACGTTCTGCGATCGATCAAGAGGCTACTGGGAGGGAAGGCTCTGGTTTCTAGTCAAGGGCTTATGTGCTCTTT
The DNA here is from genome assembly GCF_905115235.1 of Hermetia illucens. Classification (NCBI taxonomy): domain Eukaryota; kingdom Metazoa; phylum Arthropoda; class Insecta; order Diptera; family Stratiomyidae; genus Hermetia; species Hermetia illucens. Next base: position 16,200,204 of record NC_051854.1, read on the forward strand.
TGATAAATAACATCTTGACTATACCACGGAGATCGGAGATCGAAGTGGAGAAGGCCATGAAGCATGACTGTCCAGAGGTAGCTTATACTCGGATGGGTATCACCACTCGACTCCTCGCGGCCTAAAACTCAATGTGACGGAAGTTGCGGAGAAATACTCGAGGAAACTCCTTGGCAGCGAAAAAAAACAAAATTGGATGGGTATTATGAAGGATTCGAAAGCGGATAGCCCCACCAACTGTTAGAGGTGCTTAGACTATGGGTCTAGGTCTACAAGCTCCCGGGGTTTTAACAGGAGGAGACTTGCTAGTGCAGTCTTCAAGGCGGAACTGAAAAGAACTAGGACCTTGATAACATGACCCATGTTCTACAAAATAAAAATTCACGGAAGTGAACCGCTCTAGTGCAGTTCGCCCCGGAGCTAAAAGCCGATCTAGTGATAATCAGTGAATAGTACCTGAATCAGGCACCCAGCTTCATGGGTTCGGAGCGGCAAACAACTACGGTTTAGATAGGCCGAGAAGATGACTTCATCTGAAATCGACGTTTAGGGATAACGTTTTTTAGCGAATGAGACGACTTTCGATGCTGTGTCACTCAACGCTGAATATCAGTCAATAATTCTGAATTCATATCATACGACTAATTATACTCTTCCAGTGAGGACTCAAACGTCCCGAATCTACCCGTGGAAATCGATTAAATAATAAAATCAATTCGTTCTATTATCATAATGTCTGTTCATTATTCATTTATCGATTCAATGGTACCTATCCGCATGACTGCTTTAGAGACGAGAACCCTACACTAAATGGGACAAATTGAGATTTCGCAACATTCCTGGGCTTGGCTCGACGTTCCTACCTTAATTAAATACCTATCCAGATTTCCACATCGACCCGAATAATATTTTCATCGAATTTCTATTTTTACTGGCGTCATTATTAAATCCTTATTGCCATCCAGTCCTGAATTTGTTTGCTAACTCGCAACTCTCTCGGACCCGGTAATAAATTTCACTCTTTCATTTTATCTATAATTAAAATTTATTGGGAAATCTCCTTTAGAGCGTATTAGCTCCACAGAGGTGGTCGTCGTCTCTTTTAATCCAATTTAATTTAGTCCTAAATAGCGAAAATTGGGAGCACATTCACAAACTATATGGAAAATGACAATATCACGGCGAGCACCTAGATAGCTGGATGGTTCTAAAGCTCTACAGATACGCGATACTTCTATCTGGTCGTATTGTGCTACTTAGTTGAGTTAGAACATAGTGTTCGGGAAAACTATGCTCGGGAAAATCACGAAGCATAATGTAATTTATGAATATGGCGGGTCTCGGTCCGTTTGAGGTACAAGCTGGGAGGAGAGAAAGCTGGGACGACCGTTTAGGGATTTCATATTTTAAATGACTAGAGCCTTGCAGAGATAAGAACTGAATTTAATACCAATTTATCGTTTAATCGTAGCATGCCTTATGCGAATTATTGGTTAATGTTACGCAGCGATAGAGAAAACCTACTGAACCGGGAGATATAATGTCGTAAGCAAAAGTTACGGAATTGCTATCGCGACCTCGTGGGTGGAATGGGTGGAATTTAGGGAATTTTCCGGTTACGCGAATATTAAACTTTTCAATGTTAACGTACATTCGCAAGCAAGCTTTTTCGTTTGACTAGGTTGGAGATAAATTTAGAATGGTTTGTCGTTGACTTCCCATCCATCATTGAGAAGATTGAAAGCCTGGTTCCGAATCAAATGGTTTTAGGCTTAGCAAAAGCAGTTACAATACAAATATGGAAGGTGCAGGGACAGAAATCAAAGGGGATTGTTATTGATAATAATATAACGAGCTTGAGTTACATAAGTTCGCAAAGATCTCCTGGAGTCAACTAGTATCACCTTCCTTTTCTCAGAAGTGCTAGAATTGTTGGATATTCCGGGTCCAAGTGAAATGCGATCTGAAGAGTATTTTTCCCCGTCTGTAGATCCTGCCTTCTGTTCTCTGAATGCGTAGTTTTCTCTCGGTAGGGTAGGGGAATGTGTTTATGCACAGAGTGTTGGACAACCCCAATGACATGCCGCTGGTATACCAACTAAACACCTCCCGTCGTCAAAGATCTAGTTTGAAACCGTTTGACGCATTGCTTCGGACTTAGCCCTAATGCCCTCCCTCATTTATTTCAACAACGAGAGTGTAATGAAGGAAAGGAATTGTTATTTCAAAGAATCCCGTGGCATCCAACCTTGCCACCGGCCGAACTCTATCCTCTTCGCAACAGGAAGAACCCGAACGTAATGATCAACACGGCTCCTGTTGTCAACGGAGAGAGCTTGCCTGTGTCTGCATAAAGTTATTGACGACTCCTTTCCACCTTCTACAATCCCATTGCAAAGCACGGAGTCAGTAAATCATGCCTTTCCAATCTTGTACAGGTAAGGTTGAAATCCTACATGCAGGCTAAGGAGCTAGGTAAGGAAATCTCATCTCATCATGCTTTCGATTCAGCCTCAAACCTCGTTTTACTAGAAGAATTGCCACTCATTTATTGCACGCTGCCGTTCTTCACGAGCAATCATATTCCTTGAGTCTTCCCTCTTGCACTCATACATGGCTTCACGCTCCTTAACAGGAGAGCAACAGGAACCACTCCCCCGATCACCATCACAGTCGGTTCAGAGACAGTGTAAATACCACCCCTCATCGTCTCTGCAATTGCGCAAGGTGCTCACGATACAACTCCTTGCCAAAAACTTTAACCCGAACCTCCTTTTCGTAGAAAGAACAGACATCATCGCACATCTGCCAGACGTAGGCTTCCTAATGTTTGTCATAGCCAATTTAACGCTGGAAGTTGGAAAGTTGGAAAGCTGGAAAGTTGATCTTGGAATCGAGCGTCAATCCAAGGTGCTTACCCGTTAGTTTCAACTCGACTCCCCGATCGATATGAGACACAGGGTCGGAATTCTCTTATTAGTCAGGAATACCAACCACTACGTTTTTTTTCTTTCAGCGCAAGGCTGAAACCATGAGCAAATTGCCATCCGCCTACCCGCTGCATCGGTATACCAAGCCTGCCTTGTGCGTGTTCAACAGTGCATCCGGCAACACCGACCAGGCGCGGTTTTTTTGGTACATTCATTATTAACAGAATGCGGTAGGAAGCGTTGCAGAGGTCCGGCCTTTGGATGAATGCCTGTGCCACCCCCGATTTGACTTTCATCCTCCCCTAGCCATCTAGCATTTCTTGGAACAAGTAGCGCTTTCTCTGATATCAATATCCGTCAGAGATAGTGTGGTACGTGGAATGAATTGTCTAGCCTAACATACCTTCCCTTCTTACACAATTAGAGTCATTTCTAACATCAAGCGATGGGAGGAGTACTACACATCAGCTTGATGCACTGCATTCACGGCAGTATGTACTGTGCATCTCCTAACTATAAAATCGAACAACTTTGAACACAAGCCCCCGTCAATACTTACCAGCGAGTCTACTCCGGATGAGGCTTTCGAGCACTTTCGCGGTCGTGTCAGGCATACAGAGTTGTCGGTATGCAGAGCACCTCAGGGCCTCATTTCCCTTTGGTAATTAATGCAAGCGCCACCATTTTCCAGCGGGAAGGGAAGATACCCTCTTTCAGATAAGCACTGCATACGTCAACCCAATAGTAGAACACAGTTAATTTAACTTTGCCGGGATAGCAGCGGACCCTGCCGCCTTCTTGTTTTTCATAGAGAGGACTGCTTCTTTTGTGAAGAAAACCGAAGCATCCTCGGCGCCTTCTACGCTGTTGTCATCAACTTGTATGGGATGTGTCGGGAATAATTCCCGCACAATATGGTCCATCTGTTCGACATTAAGTAAACGAGATTTCCACAAAGCCTTAATTTTTCAGGTTACCAGTTTATAACCAAACCCCCATGGATCTCCATTCATCTCGTTGATTATATCCTCCCAACAGCAAGTTTTGCTGTTGTCTGCCTCGTCAAATAGATTGAAAACCCAAAAGTGAAAGTCAGCATGTTAGCGGAACCTATAACATCATGTGATGGTAATTACTTTTAGCCACTTACCTGGAGCAAGAAGTCCAAAATCAACTCAACTAGTTTATATATCTTTCATCTCTACCAAAATGATCAACTCCCTAAAAGCTCCCTCATTATTAGAGGGTTTACGCATACAACGAATAAAGCGGTTGTAGCTAATCAGGACGAAAAATCGAGACAACTTATGGAAAGGACGGCAGCCTGGTTATGCTTCAGGTTAAGGTTGCACGTCCTTCTCGCGGTGACCGTTGAAAGCCGTCTTCAGACAAGCCAAGAGCGTATAGTGCCGAGCTGGGAGTAAACCCATCCAATTGACGAGGATCTCTTTACCTGCCGGTCATGTATTAGATAGAAGCGGATCTGGCAAGGCAATGAGCTGAAGCAACAACCTGGGAGGACCTTGCACTCAAAAAAGTACTAACAGGACCTTAAGCCAAGGTGGAACAATATACGTCGGGGCTGCGTGGCCAATGGGAAGTTTGGTCATAAGTATGCCATCTCTGATGGGCATGTTCAGTTTAAAATAAGATCCTTACTCTAGTGGCTGGGCCAACCAATGTGGACATTTTTTCCGAACTACTCATAGTATCAAAGACATAGACTGAACAAAAAAATAGAAGAAAATGTCGATAGAAGAAGAGGTGGCGACGCCAGGTGCATAACCGGAGGACGAGCTGCAGGCATCTAGTCAGGAGACAGAAGCGTCGAGGGCAGTACAGCCGGTACCAGCCGTGCTGAAACCAACCGCAGTGACCGCTGGAAGCTAGGCGACAGACTGACTAGTGGTTTCCAGCTTGGATTCCGCTGCCGTCGAGCTGAAGGTAGCGAGTATCAACCATAGTACTCCTAACCCGAAACAGTCGACGTCGGAGGCCCCGTCTAAAACGAGAACTGACAAGAATATCAGTCACCGGATACGGGCTAAGAAGCAGCTTAAAAGCCACTATCAGAAGGCCATGCATATTCTAAGCAAGAGTACAAAGGAGAAGGGGCCGATACTGAAAGGAAAGGACGCGCTCAATATCAGGCGATTGCCGAAAGATATAACTATAAACGCCTGGGAAACGCGCAGAAGGTGAAGCCTGTCGCCTTCAAACGCAATCGATTTTAAGACTAAGTCGAACTACAACGCAATCGGAACAGATTGTGCAGAGTTGGACGCCAAGCAGTCACTGCAAAAAAATAAGCAGGGAGCAGTCGACCAATGAGTCACCAACCCTTCAGGGATGCTGCCAGGAGTCACTTATGTAAGCTGCTGGTGGATGGTAATTTCGCCAGCGGCAAACTATCGCCGGAAGTGTGGAACAGTCTTGAGGCCAGGCTGTCAGAGGTGGTCATTCATCGAGCAACAACGACAAAGGGGAAGATGGGAGTTTCACAACCTGCTTCGAGTGCTGCCAGGTGATCCGTGGGTTCCACGTCATAGTATGCAAGGACCATACATACTTTCTCGGTTCGTCCATCGCTGAGAATACGCCTGGGAAGGGGGAAGGAGAACAGCTCAAACTCATCCCATACAACAAGATCCCCAGGAGACCGGTGGCTTGTATCAGATTACCGAAGATCCGCATGGATAAGGACAAGCTCGAACATTCCCTGCGCCTTAAAAATTGAGGGATTGCCATGGACTGATTATCAAGGAGGTAGAACCCAGGCAACCAGCCAAGCTTTTCTGCTCTCTAGAAACCGAGAGTGAATGGAGGTAGTGTAAGAGGCAAATTACAAAGTCGCAGGGAATTAGGAACCCAAAGGTGAAAGTGTTCCGTTCTACGAAACCGGACGACAACCTGGATCCAGTCGTTGGTGGCATCGAAGTTTTGGAGCAGATGAAGATCGGCGATCCAACGAAGACTGACGAACCCCCATACAAGCACATTATGCTGAGGGTAGCGCGGAGAAATCTGCAGCGCCTCAGCTGCTCTGCTAGTCTTCCTCCGAGAAGGCCAATAAAGGGTCCAAAGGCAATTAGTATAGTTTATTCCACAGCACTAGAAACGCTGATCGGGAATGTATCCTCGCCAAGAAGAGTCAGACCGCTTTTCTGTTTCCGGACCTGAATTAAAGCGACCTAGTAGTGCCCAAGCGATCAAGCGAGATTTATCGTAGCTGTGTCTTTTTGGGATATACGCTGTGTATCCGACTCGCATGGTTTCCCAGGTTTCGCCGGTGTATCCAAGCGGAAGTACTGACAATATTGGAAACTTGTCGATGGCTGGAAAAGATCAGAACTAAAAGCGTAAGAAAGCCATTTCAACAAACAGCAAAGCGGCTATGAAAACATTGTACTCAGCGGCGACATCTTCCAGGCTGACGCGGCAATGCAGACATGAACTAAACAGTCTGGGCGGCACGTGCAAGGTCTCCCCTCTCTGGGTCTCTGTTCAGCGAGCTGACGGGCTAGCCAGGAGGGGCTCTGCTCTGGGCAGTCCTTGGTGGAGTACTACCTGTGTCTCGTTAGCGACATCACCTGTGCCAAGTCATGAAAAATTTGGCCCGCATATAACCAAACCCGATCGCTAGAGCTCTTGCGCCAGATCCGTGCAAGTACATACAAAATTACGGCGGTTTGCATTGGGTACTGTTCTAAAGGGTACCACGTTCGCAGATTCAGCATACCCTACAATTTGCATTGCTGAAGCTATGAAGAAGGCGGGAACCTCTCAGGCACTTCCTTTGCGAACGTCTAACTCTAGTTAGAGCCACGCTACGGACACTAGGTAAATCATTCTTCCAGGACCTCAGAGAGGACTCTAGCTGCAGGGTAAGAGAGCCACTTTCCTACGTGAATACTACGGGTTAGCTGTAAAGATCTGTGCCAGCTGGACAGCAGCCCTAGTCTAAGGAGTTTCTAGCATCAAAACGGCGTAATTGGGCTTCTTGGAGCAGCCATTGATACGAACTGAGTTTTAAACCTAACTTAACGAAATGCAGTTCGGGGATCCCATTTTGCTTGGGATGATAGCAAGTTTGTAATTGGAAGAGTATTCCCGCTTTAATAAAAATAGTAGCTAAGATAATCCTCGAACAAATTAAAGAATAATTCAAAAGAAGAGTAGAGTAGTTTCTGGGTTTTGTCTGGGCCCTCCTTAACTAACACGGCAGTCGTAGGCGAACCGACCACAGTTATTAAAGCTACATGTGATCGGGAAAAAGTATATGCATTATTTTCATACAAGTAAGGATAGATAACATCCTTATTTGATCTTATCTATGTTTTCTAGCTATTTTATCTGATTCTCTTCCTCTTCCAAGACCTCATTCTCATTCTAAACACTATTTCCTTCCTAAATCACTTCATAAAATGGAATTTCAATTAGATATGGTAATCAAATCATAAAAAATATATCTAGTCATTCTTCTCTTATCTGTAACGAAGTATATTCATAAAATCCACTTACCATTTCTTTTACTTATCGGAGATGGAATTTAAATAGTTTCGCAAATCTTTCACTCAAATGATGCGCGCAAATCCACTTTTGTTGTTGTCGATCTTCCAGTTAAGAAAAGTCACGATTGGCATTTTATAACCAACTGAAAAAGTGACGCATTTTCACAATCACAGCTGAAATGAAAAATTCGATAATGAAAATGAAAACGAGTAGAATTTGATGCGATGGAATGATGAAAAGTTTTGGATGGCATTTTCACTCAAAGCAGAATTGTGAGTGGATACAGAAGGTTGTGAAAGTATTTGGACTCAGAATGGGATTGAAAAATTGGAAAGTTTAAAAAAAAACTGAACACTAGGCAAATGCTAGAGAAGTTGGTTTGACAAAGCAAACTTTATCGACGTATATATATATATTAATCAGGAAATAGGACCAAAGAGAAACGTATGTCTGGATTCCTAACTAACCTCCTCTATCCAGTGTACTAAGCCGAGTCAATAACAAGCAGAAATAACTCATCCGAGAGTACTTTACCACTGGTTTCTCAGTAAAGATAGAATTGCTTCCCAATTTCCCAATTTGCTTCGCAAATAGAAACGAACCCAAAGGAAAATACTTTTTCCAATAAGACACATAAGGCACTAAAACCACTCCTACCCTCGTCTTTCGCCGTTGAAGAATTATACAATATCGCATCATAGATAAAAGTTAGCTTACTCTAGTTAGATCTCCTTACTTCCACTGGCGGGATACTGGCCTCTTCCGCTGCTTCTTCCTTACCTCGGAAGGATCCCTTCGAGAAGATTATATTTTCCGACACCACATTCAAGTTTACTTCCGGTTTTTTTCTCTAGATTCTCTGGAACTGGGTTTCAATTTTTTCTGATCTCCATTCACCCTTAATGACTAGACGTGATTGTACACAGTTCGGTCTAATAAGTTTTAGCTCAACCTAAGACTTCTCAAAACGCCTACACTGATCTGCGTCATGTTCTCTTGGGACGACCCACACGTCGGTCAATTTGGGATAATAGATTCCATTGCATGGCGTGGCCAGCAATGGAATTGTCACCCCTTTTTAATGTCTGACCTATCTACTGCCACTTCCGCCTTCCAATCACATCGCCCGCTCATAATTGACCTGTGTGCCGATCAAGTTATTTGTTGGAAATGGTAACAGGCAAGTGTACGCTGACGACACATTACAAACAAATATTGACGAAGGCTCAAAGCTCAAGTAACTCCCATATTGAAAGAACACTAGCACAGAGCAGTAGCGCCTTGAACTTAGTTTTGTGATAACTGTATTTACAGATTTTAGACAAGGTAGCGAACGCGGATCAAGGGGCTGGTAATACTTTGAGCGGCATCCACTTCAGTAGCAACGTTGCCAGAAACCACACTTTCTAGATATACAAATTGATCAACACCTTGGAAGCTCTGTCCAGTATGCAGAAAGGAAGATTACGATGGCCCGTTAGACTGAGAACTGATGTTTATCTCAATTCTAGTTGCCTCTCTTTTCAAATCCAGAGCCATTTCGCCAAAGCCCATGACATGAGAGAACAAATAGATGTCATTGGCATAGTCAAAGTCTCTAAGGAGGGATGTCGCAGTCCACAGAACTCCCCCACCTTCATTACAAGAAAAATAATATCGGTGATAAGATGCAGCCATGAGGGACCCCGCTTTGGGCCTCAAATTCCTCTGAATTGTTCCCTCGGTGAAGCGTGTACCATTTTGTGTCATCATACGAGTACATTGCTCTGATAATAGCTACCAGTTTCTCAGTAAAGCCAACCTACGTGGAGCAAATCAGATACACTCCCTGTTAACAATGAAGAAGAAATCTGAACTCGAGTACCGTTCCAAAATGATCCCGATCGTGTTGATGTAGTCGATACTATGAAGATCAAAGTTGGGACACAGAAATTATATTTCAGATAAACCTCCACCATCCAAAAGGTGCATCTGCGGTAATTGCAAGGGTAAGTTCCAAGGAGAAGATTGGAATAGGGCTGGTGTACCGCGGGCAGATTCGCGGTCTGCAAAGAGGAAGTATGTAAGTAATTTGGACTCCTCTTGCGAAAAACCAAGAGCTTGCATCATTCTTAAACGTAATTTAAAATATACATGTCTTTCAGAGTTCCTGACTGGGGACCTTATGGCCAAGATCCAAATCTCACTGGAAGCCGGGAGGAGCACTCGAGAGGCAGTCGTGGCATCGGGATGCTTCCAAGGAGACGACATCCGGGTTCCACCGGAGCTAGTCGTTAAACTAGTGAAGTACTGCGAGAAGAGGACGTTACCACTTCTACTGAGCTGCGATGTCAACGTCCATCACGAAGTCTGGGGAAGCAGCGACACAAATCGAAGAGGTGAATACCTTCTTCAATTTATTCTTAGCAATAAGTTAGAAACATATAACATAGAGAACACTCCAACATTTGTGACCAGCACCAGACCAGAGACATAACTAAACATAGCTCTAGGAAATACTGTAACGAACTGGCCAGGAATTGGAGGGTATCGGATGAGCCCTCTATGTTGGATCACAGAATAATCAGCCCTCAATGTCGGGGAAACTTCGAAATAAAAAGAATAATAAAGAATCCCAGGATAACGGAGTAAGGTTCCTGTACAATGCACCTGAGCAACAACATGACTCACCTTCAAGGGGGTGGTGACTTCAGGAGCGTACTGGAACTAAAAACAGTGGTGGAAAACCTCAACACAGTCGTCATTGACGCATATGAGGTCAGCTGTCCGACTAAGATAGTTAAGTCATAAAGAGATGTATCCTAGTGAAACAGGAACCTAGAACAGAGGAACGAAAACTCTTCAACCGGGTAAAACTAACCGGGGACTGGCTGAGGTACAAAAATTCACTGACAGCGATTAGGGAAGCAAAATGGAACAGCTTCAGAGAATTTTGTGAAGGGATTTGAACAAATCACAGAAGCAACCAGGCTTTATAAAGCTGTAGCAAAAGACGGGGCAATATCTTCTGTTTGTTTGAAGAAGGAAGATGGGACATTTACCGAAAGAGAGGAGGGCAAATTATACTTGCTTTCCAGAAGTCATTTCCCTGGGTCCTACCTTACGTCGGCGATACCTGGAATTTTCCGGATAGCTGAGTAGTTAGAGCACAATGCTGTCGTAGGGAAGGTCGCGGTTCAAATCTCACTGATGGCAATGGGATTTGTATCGTGATTTGAAGTCGAATACCAGTCGACTCAGCTGTGAATGATTACCTGAGGCAAAGCAGGGCAATAACCTCGGGCAAGTACCATACCGACCACATTGCCTCCTACAGGCTATCCTGTAGTGTACACATTCTAGGGCAGAGTCAAGCACTTGTGCAAAGTAGGTGGAGATATCTGGGAGAACAGGCTTGCTTGCACTATAATTAATAAGTACACTAGAGCAAGTAAAAGGGACACAATAGTTCTTTGAGAACGCGGTGCAACTTTCCCTTAATAGAATAATAATAATAGGTGGCCCAGCCCATGGCCGAGCCGTCGTCTCCTGTTCCAAGGATGATCCGTTCCATCCTACTATATGCAGCCCCAGTGTGGACAGATGCACTGGAAAAGAAAGTAAACAGAAGAGAAATGGGAGCTGCATATCGCTTGACTGCACTCCCAACATGTTTCGCCTATCAAACAATATCCGAGGAGCGGTCTGTGTGGTAGCAGGGATGATCTCAATTGACATTTTGGTGAGAGAAGGACAACCCTTTATGATCGAACGTATCTCAGAGGAGAACCTTCTACTCATCGGTAGCAGTCAACGCATAGTGATACTATCGTCTAGTGGCAGGTCAGATGTAACGAGTCACAGAAAGGCCGATTAACATGGAGATTCATATGAGATTTTCGGAGATGGACTGTGCAACCCCAAAGCAAAGTTTGTTTTGGCCTAACACAAATTTTGAGCGGACAGGGAGATTATCAAGCATACTTCCATCGGTTTAGGCATGACGAGCTGGCATATTGTCCAATGTGCCCTGACATCCCAGGGGACCCAGAACATATAATCTTTCATTGCCCAAAGTTTGCAGTTAAAAGAGCCGCATTAGAAACTAAAATTGGGGAGCACTTCACTCCGGAATACATGATGAATCATATGTTAACATCAACAGAGATAGGGACTATAGTCAAAATAGTGATCAAAGCTATCCACAGGGAGCTTAGACAGAAGGAAGTCAACCGGAAGAAGGGACGAGCGAGGAGCATGAACGCAAAAATGAGTGCAAGACAAATTCTGATCCAGCCCTGCGACGTATACCATATGGAGTCCCGTGGGGAGAGTGCAATGAGTTGAAGGGGTAAGAGTCCCACATAACCGTCTGGATAGACGTCGGTTCGAACCGGGAGTGGTAAATGTCCAGAATTTAGGAAGGCGCTCACTGCAATGAGAAAATGAGGTTTATTCAAATAAACCTCAATCATTGCGGGGTCGCTCAGGATTTACTTGAGCAGACCACGTTCGAATCTGAGATGGAAATCGCCATCATAAGCGAACCGTATAGACACCGTCACGGTGGCATATGGGTCAAAGATTCGACTGGTGGAGCGGCGATATGGGCTTGCGGTCGACAGGCCATACAATGTACTGCAAGTCAGGCAGGCAGTGGCTTCGTGTGGGCGAAAATAAGTGGTGTATATGTATACAGCTGCTACGCCCCGCCAAGTTTGACACTGTCTGAATTCGAGCAAATGCTTGATAATCTTGGTCTCGACGCGAAGGGACGAAGTCCAAAGGTGATTGCTGGTGATTTCAATGCTTGGGCCCTAGAGTGGGGTAGTAGGGAATCAAATGCTAGGGGGCGCAGTTTATTAGAAGCTTTTGCGCAGATGGACATAGTTTTGGCTAACGAAGGTGCTGTAAACACCTTCCAGAAAGGGGGATCAGGCTCGGTTGTAGACCTGACCTTTGTCAGCCCTTCGCTGGCGCGTGGTATGTCCTGGTGCGTCAGTGAACGCTACACCCACAGCGATCACCAGGCAATTTTCTTTGAGACATGTGTCGAACCTCAGGGCAAAGAGCTATCATGCCCGAAACCGAAAAAGATTTCAGGCTGGTCTGCAAAATCTTTGGATGAGGAGACCTTCATAGAGGTGTGGTTAGATCAGCCTGATAAAGTAGGCGCCTCTACGGAAAGAGCTGTCCATCTGGCTCAATGCATCGGCAAAGCATGTGACGCGTCCATGCCTAGGAGGTGCGCATTCCCCCGTAGAAGACCAAACTACTGGTGGAATGATGAACTGACCGGCCTTCGATCGGCCTGCCACCGAGCGAGAAGAGCGGCTCAGAGGGCGGTAGGTAGAGTCGATCAAGGGCAGAAAGAGTGCGCTTACAAGGCAGCCCGCAAAACCCTCAAGCTGGCCATCCAGCGAAGCAAGAGGAAATGCTTTGGGGAGCTCTGCTCAGAAGCGGACGTAAATCCGTGGGGGAGAGCTTATGGAATCGTGATGGGACGATTTAGAGGCCGTTCGTCTCCGCAGATCACGTGCCCCGCCCTCTTGTTGAAAATTATCCAGGGGTTATTCCCCCAGCAAGAGGAGAACACCGACACATTCCAACCACCTCTGAATGTGACGGCAATCCGGCCAGTCACCAGAGACAAGCTCCTGGAGATCTGCGGCAGAATAGGAGACAACAAAGCACCGGGTCTGGACGGAATACCGAATAAGGCCCTTAAGCTTGCCGTCAAATCAAGGCCGGACATGTTTGCTGGGTTGTTCGAAGCGTGCATGTCCGAGGGAATATTTCCAGCGGTATGGAAGCGGCAGAAGTTGGTGCTTCTGCCTAAGCCTGGTAAAGCACCAGGTGAACCATCCTCATACCGACCCATATGTCTTTTGGACACGGTGGGGAAAATGCTAGAGCGGGTAATCTATAATAGATTACTCCCAGTAGTTGAGAGCCAAGGCGGCCTTTCAGATCGGCAGTATGGATTCCGTAAAGCCAGATCAACCATTGATGCCATCAAATTGGTTACTGGCTTGGCCGAAGATGCAATCCACGGAAAGGGTAGTACCAGCAAATATTGCGTGGTAGTAACCCTGGACGTGAAAAATGCATTCAATTCGGCCAATTGGAATCTAATCCGGAAATCCCTAGCGAAGGTTGGTATTCCCGCCTACCTCGCCGCAATTGTCGATAGTTATTTAACTGAAAGGAGGCTCTGGTACGACACTGATGACGGACCGCAGGAGTACGTCGTTTCCGCGGGTGTCCCGCAGGGCTCCGTATTGGGCCCACTACTGTGGAACATCATGTACAACGATGTACTTAATCTTCCCCTTCCGGAGGAAGCCACAGTGGTGGGTTACGCTGACGACATTGCACTGGTTGTTGTCGCAAAGCATCTCGAAGATGCTGAGTTATACTCAAGCGAGGCAATCGGTGCTGTCAAATGCTGGTTGGAGAGCTCTGGTCTGACGCTTGCGGAGGAAAAAACGGAAGCGGTCCTCATCACGAAGCGCCGGAAGAGAAATTACGCCTGTGTTAGAGTCGGGAATCATATCATCACTTCCAAGCCGGCCATCAAATACTTGGGGGTGGTGATAGACAGGAAGCTCAGCTATAAGCAACACGTACAGTATGTTTGTGATAAATCATCCACTGCCAGTATGGCCCTGGCCAGGATGATGCCGAACGTGGGAGGGCCACGGCATACCTCTAGGTTGCTTATAGCCAGGGTGGTGACCTCAATCATGCTCTATGCGACCCCAGTTTGGAGCGAGGCGTTGCGGATGTCAGTTAACACTAGCAAACTGAATGCAGTCTACAGGAGGACAGCTCTGAGGGTATGCTCTGCCTTCAGAACTGTCTCAGATGATGCAGCATTCGTCATCTCTGGAATGATGCCGATTGACATCTTGGCAGATGAGATGGCGAATATATACCATGCGAAGCCAATCTCTCCCTTATTGCAGACGAAGAAGGCTGAGAGGGAGAGATCCATAAATAGATGGCAAGAGCGGTGGGAACGCTCGGGAAAGGGTCGGTGGACTCACAGGCTCATTCCTGCCATCAAGGAGTGGTTGGAGAGACGACACGGTGAGGTTAATTATAATCTCACCCAGTTTCTCACGGGACATGGAGGATATCTCCAATACCTTCACAGGTTTAAATTGGAGACCTCACCCGACTGTCCAAATTGCGATGGAGTCCCAGAGGACCCAGAGCATGTATTCTTCCACTGTCCGAGATTTGTGGAAGAAAGGAGGAACCTAGAGGAGACTCTAGGAGAGGTGCTGGTACCAGAAAATCTGGTGCCGAAAATGCTAGCACATCAAGAGAATTGGGATGCGGCCAACTCCATGATCGCATCAATTCAAGATAAATTGCGAAAGGCAGAGGAAAGGAGAAAAACGCGGTCACGTGCGCCGCGTATAGAAGAAATGGGATTAAGCTAGAGTGAGCTGACTCCGCCCCGTGATGTAATACCTTATGGTGGTTCCGCGGGGCAGGGAGGGAGTCGGGGGTGGTTTTAGTGGGTAAAAATCCCACACGCTGGTGTGTCCAGACCAGTGTCTTTTGAAGATTTCCACCTCCTCAAAAAAAAAAAAAAAAAAAAAAAAACGTCGGTTCGAAGTAAAGAACGACATCTTTTATTTCCACAATGCTCTGAACTGTTTCGCAGAACGTGCTCTTTTTATTAGCTCTCAACCTACCTTCCACAGGTATCATCTACCCATTTGAATCGACTGGAGAGATTTGACATTTACCCCGGCGTTTTCTGGCTTAGTACTAGTGAAGGTCAAAGAAAACTCCTTGCAGACGTAGAGAAGGTTAAGAAGGTCCTTACAGACGCAGAGAAGGTTAAATGATGGCATTGGAGTTGTGGGTTCTGTTAGCTTAACTCACTTCTCGAGCAAAAAGGAAACAATATATACTGATCTGGAAACAAAGGACTATTTAGATGTTTCTCTCCAAACTAAGTCATTTGGACAAAGATCGGGACTGTGGAGGACATATTGAATACAACTCATACCACAGGAAAATGAATTGAGCCATATTTCTCTATCGACAAATCTTTTGAAAGGATCTTTAATGTCGATGAAAGCGAACTAATGGTTGGACGACCAGCATAGGAACTTTTGATCTTTTCTTTGAATCGTTTCTCCTATTGACGTCTATCAACCACTAAGTCCCTATTTGTGAATACCCGAAATCCCCTCTGCATTAAGACTAACAAAACTGTGTCAGGTACAATAACCTTGAGCAGCCAATGTCTAAAAACCAACAAGTCCTATTTATAAAGCACACATCCCTTATAGGACTTAGCTCCCACACACGAAACCAAGATCGAATCGATAACAAGTCCAAATATTTGCGGCGTTTTCTGTTAGAATGACAAAATCAAATCCTTGCAATAAATAAAAACCGATTTGAATTTTCTTTCATTGGATGCCAAGGACAAGGACAAACGGCGGCTAAAATTCCTTCCGTTTAGCGCCTCGCTTGGAATGACTTCTATCCGCAGTTGAGTTTTTTCTCGTCCTGAATCTGATTTTTCCTATCCGCACATTTTTTCTGCCCAGTTTTATCATTTCATTTCTATTTATTCGATTAAATCGAAAAGAGGCACACATTTTGTCTAGAATCCTTGAGGCCACGAAGAAGAAAAAATGGAGGCAAAAAGACGGAAGAGTCATGACAACGCGCGATTCAGTAACATTCAAAAGAACATAAATAAGTTTTCAAAAGCAGAAGAAACGGAAACGGAAAAAAAATGAATGAAGCCAACAAAACAGGATAAAAAAGTACGAAAAGCTGCCTCATGTATTCAACGACTTATCCTGTTTATCCTACTTCGCTTCTGTTTCTTGTGCGAGTGTAGACACTGTCTGTACCAGGAGATGAGTGCAGGAAACGAAGCAGGAAAACAGGAAAAACCGGATGAAAAGTTGCTTAGAATTGACCGAACTTTCGTTTTGCTAAATTGAGAGATTCGTTATAGAGTCCTTATTGAAGGAGGAGACGGGATTTGAGAATGGACATGAAAAACTTGGGAATATTTGAGATATTTCGAATAGGTGACAAGTTTTCGTATAAGCCAGGACAGAAAGCATATGTATTAATGGCCTTCGTTGTGTGTGGAAGCTCCTTGTGATATATGGACGACACTGTCCCCATTGCAATGGAAAAGATGAATCAAATTCAAATAGTCTGACGGCAATATTGTCTGAATTATAATGTATTCCCGAAAAATGGCGCCGAGCAGAAATTTATGGGTAGACATGAAGAGAAAGAATGTCGAATTGTATATCCTTGTTCATCTGCTATTCAATCTACTTAATGATTTACGCCCTTCTCTGGTGAGTGGAAGAGATGGGAATTCTCTTAAAGCTACAGCTTGAAAGTTTATTGAGTTCTGTTCACTCGAGGAAAGGGTTTTACCTAGTGGCGCCAAGCTCCATAATGGATTTTTTTTGAGGATTGAGGGAGTCCTAAGTCCACCCCAAGTTGATGTCGAACCGGACCGATTGGGAAGAAACTTTCTCTCGTATTTGTGGTCTACGGGCCGATTACCGCCTGTAGCTACTTTCTGTCGTGCTGCTCCCAGGGCGCAGTTGAGGCGGGGTCTGATAAGTTACTTTTGCCCTGGACGAAACCGTCAGTCAGCATTTTGAAATTTCTCATGGTACCTGCTGCCTCCTGCAAATATCTGTCAAAAGTGTAGGTAAATAAATACAAAGTTTCATTGAAATGATTTCACTGTTAATGATTCTTCAATCGTCTTGAAATCTGGAAGTCTAGAGAGGTAGACTCATAAGGACAATCAAAAATTGGTCACGACAAAATACGAAACAAAAAGTGGGTGGAGGAAAGGATAAATTGGAAAATAGACGCCATATGTGCCTAAAAAGGAAATCGGCTCCTCGTCAAAGTTAAAGGAAAATGGAAATCAAGAACAGGAGTAGAAAAGAAATAAGTGAATCCAAAGGATCCTTGCTGGACGACAAAAGACAGGAAGACTTAATATCGAAACCGGGCCAAATGAAGGAAGCAACGAAAATCGTTGAGGGAGTTACATCGGATTCAAGGCCTATTGAAAGCAGATTGTTCAGTGCATTACGACGATAGTAGCAGACTCCAGTGAGGATCCTCCTGAGTACGCAGAAGCGCTTTAGATTAAAATGAAATAAAGCGCATATCTGAGTTCCCGTTTCACCTCCTAACAGGGAGCATATCTGTAATATTTTGGTTAATATAAGAACGATATGTGATGCATATACGTTTGCGACCGCCTTCATCAACTCTTCTCTATCATACTCTAACCTGAGGCAGTTCCCAATGAGAAATTACGTCGACATAGTTTCCAAATATCTTTGAACATCTTCATTACAACGCCAAAGCGGTAAAAAGGGTAAAAGCTCTATGTCCATGCCCTTCAAGATTTGAAGGTCGACTATTTAGTAGCCCAAAAAGTACAAAAAGTTCTGGAGGGGGGAGAGGTAAGCTGCAATACATTGCCAATAAAAAATTACCGACGCTGACTCGGAGGCGTGGTTGATACATTAGGCCCTGAAGTCTCCCTCAACTCGAACTTTCCTTCAATATTTTATACCACAGCCTTCAATGCGCCAAACTTCTTTAGAAAATAAGCATAGACGCGCGCTTTGTGCACCTAACGCTGCAAAATGTTGCTTCCGCATAAGGGAGTCAGATGACCTGATCCTTCTCGAGAGGGCAACAGTACCGGGAGAATCGGAATACTACGATTTAGAGCTATTATCCCGATATTGCTGGTGGTGTAGCAACAAGTCCTTACTTCTTTCGCATATCTTTCCTGAGTCGTTCTTTTAGAGGATATGGATCACAAGTTTTCAGTTTTTTAATCTCATTTTTGAAAACCTGGAAAATCCTTGAACCAGAAACATACGACACGTTTTCTTTCCGTTTACTAAGTCCCTGGTATAAAGCAAGCGACTTTTGCAACGTGCAAATTTTGGTTTTATGTCCAGACTGTACCTTGTAACACAAGGCGCTCATGTACCACTTTTTGAATGCCCTGGCTATAGATCCAAGGCATGAAACACCGAGCCAGAAAATATTGGCGGTAGGAAGAGTAAACACCAACAAAACCAAGGGTATCAGTCTAGCTGGTCATCACACTCTTTCTTTTTGCATTAACGGGTAGAACTGGAAAGTGTCGAACAATTTGTAGTCATATTTAGGTGGCGTTTTCTTACCGAACTTGACGTCGCGCCACTTGAACCGATATATCTCTAAACTTCTATGGTAGTATATAGACAAGGTCACCCAAATTGCCCAATGGATTCCGGAAGCGTGCAATAATCCTTCGACGACAAGAACTATCAGATACCCTCCCACTCCTCCTCTCTCTGGACTACCACATTAAATATGTGTATAGCTGTTCTGACCGACAGTCAACATACTCGGTGGTGCCGGTCTAACCATTTCTGAGAAAAGTGCATGTGGCAGACAGACAAACAGACCCATCTGTAAGTCGCCAAATCTCCTCTCCGGTGCTAACCCAGTTGGCGAATAGCGCATAGTTATTGACGTGTAAGCCCGTGTTCATGTACTTCCTTTCCTGAATATGTATGGCCACGTAATTGTTCATCTTTGGTACGTTCAATATGGGTAACATGGTTATGAGATAGAAACCCAGTACATAAAACCCCGTGGAAGACGAGAGAACGAGTTAACTTACGGCGCAGGGGTTCGGAACCTCAGTACTCCTGGCTTTTGGTGTGGGTAAGTACGCAGGTTCCCAGTCGTCGATACTACTCGACCGCAGTGCTTCGATGGTGGACAATTTGGCCACCGTGGGATATAATCCGCTAAAAAAAGATCGTTGGATTACCAAAACGGTAAAAAAACTCGCCACGCTTGTTCGATAGAGGCCACAGCAGAATGTATTCCAGCACCACAAAAAGGAACCATTAAGGAGGAGCTCATCAATTTTAAGATCTCCGCCACCATCAAAGCTCGTAAAGAAAACAGGGCAGGAAAGGTCTATACAAGTCAAAGGTGAAGGAAGCTATAGCAGAGAACAGAGCACTGATCCGGAGGAGTTAGCCCTCACTCAGTTTGAAGCAAAAATAGTTGACCTGTCCGAGTTTACCCAGGAGAAGCACAACATGTACCAAACCATTAAGATTATGATAAAATCTCAGGAGGACGAAAGAAGTTACAAGGAGAAGCCGAAAACTGTTGTCCCAACAGTGTGACAGGTCACTCAAGTGACGCCCAGGGCTGTAGAGGGAAAATCCAGGCTATGGGTGAAAATTGTGCGAAAAAATCGGCCCCTGTGTGAAAATTATATGAGCCCCCATATTATTCTTCTTTTCATTCAAATTTCCTTAGGCCCTTGAGTAGGATAGCAGAGAAGCAAATATAAGGGTGCGCAGTCTAGTTGGATGTCCTGGTGCGTCAGCTAAACCTACACCCACAGCGATAACTAGGCATACTTCTTTAAGCTATGGGCATGACAAAGAACCATCAATGAATGAACAGACCTTCATAGAGGTGTAGCAAAACCAACCTAATAAAACACGCGCCTCTACAGAAAGAGTCCATGTCTCTATATGACACAATGCATCGCCAAAGCATGTGATGCATCTATGCCTAAGAGGTGTTCATTACCCAGTAGAAAACCGAACTACTGGTGGAACAGTAGGCAGGTCAGCTTGCCACCGAGCCAGAAGAACGGCTCAAAGGGCGGTAGGTAGAATCGATCAAGGAGCAAAAAGAATGCATATATAAGGAAGTCCATAAAACCATCAAGTTTGCCATCTAAAGGAGCGAGAGAGAATGCTTTAAGAAGCTCTGTTCAGACGTAAACACGTGAGGGAGTGCCTCTAGAATCGTGATTCGGCGATTCAGAGGTCGTTCATCTCCGCATATTACGTGCCTTATCCTCTTGATAAGTACCATTCATCTAGCTTCCAGCGATCTCTGAAAGTAACGACAATACCGCCAGCCATCAGAAGCGAACGCCTGGGGCTCTGCGGTAGAATTGAAGATAACAAAACTGCGAGTTCAGGTGGCTTTCCAAATAGGGCCCTTAAGTTTGTCGTAAAATACAGACCGGGCATATTTCCTAAATTATTAAAAATGCCAAGGGGATATTTTCTATGGTATGGAAGCGGCAGAAAATAGTGCTACTGTCTGAAACTGGTAAACCGCCAGGTAAGCCAACCTCCTGCAGACCTATATGTCTTCTAGTCACTGCGAGGAAAATGCCAGATCGAGTAATCTACAATAGATTACTCCCAGTTGTTGAGAACTAGGGAGACCTCTCAGATGGGGTTTCGTGAAGCCAGATCAACCACTTATGCCATCAAATTAGTTGAGGGCTTGGCCGAAGATGCAGCTCACGCAAAGGGTAGTACCAGCAAATATTGCATGGTAGTAACCATGAACGCGACAAATGCATGCAATTCGGCCAAGTGGAACCTAATACAGGGATCTCTGGCAAAGATTGATATTCCCGCCTACCTCGCAACTATTATCAACAGCTATTCCCAAGAGTGGAGCCTCTGGTATGTCACCGAAGACTGGAGTACGTTGTCTCCGCGGGGGTCCGTACTAGGCCCACTGCTCTGGAACATCTTAAACAATGATGCTTTCAATCTTTTATTTGCAGAAGAAGCCACGGTGGTGGGTTAGATAGACGATATAACGCTGAATGTAGTCACAAAGCATCTCGACGATGCTGAGTTGAACTCATACAAAGCGATCAGTGCTATCAAGGGTTGGCTAGAGGGTTCTGCTCTGACGTTTGTGGAGGGAAAAACGTAAAAAATCTTCATCACCAAGTACCGAAAAAGAAGTTAAGCCTCTATTCAAATTAAATAAATACTTGGGCGTGTTGATAGACGCGAAATGCAGTTATATACAACACGTGCAGTATGCCTCCACTGCAAGTATGGTATTGACTGCTGCCGAAGGTGGGGGAGCCACGGCATGCTTTCTGGTTGCTTATAGCTGGGGTGGTGAGTTTGATCTTGCTCCATGCAGTTTAAGTTTGGGGGAGCATTGCAGGTCTCACTCAACGCTAACACACTGACTGCAGTCTACATAAGAGTTGTCCTGAAGGTGTGGTCTACCTTCAGGACTATCTCAGATGATGCTGCGTTCATCATCCGCGGAATGATGTCGATTGATATAATGACGGATGAGATGACGAATACATATAACATATACACAAAAAGTCCGGCAAATTAATGCAACTGGCGGTGCGGTGACGGCAATGCCATTACCCTGTAGTCCTCTTGTTCAGGGAAGAAGCCTAGAGAAAGCCGTAAAACTGGGGTAGTGGATTCGGATATAAGATGCATGGGAGGGTAGCTAAAGCCGAAGAAAAACGAGCCACTGGAACTTGGAAATCCAGTTCCATCGAAACTTCCTTCTACATGCGAATACGGACAACAGCAGAAGTTGCGCGAAAAGCAGAAACAACAGAGCTTTTCGCAGTGAACCCAATCAGGGCAAAATGGAAGAGAAAGAAGAAAACGCCATCGAATAAGACTTCATTCGAGTAGTCTCAGGGGCGCAAAAAATGAGGACAAAGAAAGACAGAAGGAAACAACACGGCACGCCATTTGAAATCCGCCTGCCGAAAGTTAAGGCGAGTACAAGTGGTAAGCCACCAACGGAAAAGAAGAGCAAATTAAGAAGGATTAGGCCGTCGGTTTTGCTCATTAAACCGACGGAAGGCACGATATTTGCAGAAGTTTCCAACGCTGCAATGTCAAACCCGAAGACAATGGAGCCAAGTATCTCCCATGTGGAAAATGAAGGGTAGCGCTTAATTAAGCCAGAAGACAACTAACAAGAATACGATCTGTGATACTGAAGAGAACACTCTGCTTTCTAGTCTCTTGCCTAGGTGCTCCCTTGAAACATGACGTCTTGACTGTCTTACCGAGAAGGTCGAAATGAAGGAGATCATCAGCCTCCAATATCTAGAGGTAACCAATGTTCCAATGAACTTACCGAGTAATATATAAGAAAACTCGTTAGCAATGAGAAAATCAAAACTGGATCGGCAGTATGCAAAATGCGAAAGCTGATACCGCCCGCCAAGTGTCTACGTCTACGTGTCCACGTCTATCACCAATCAGGCAATTCACCGAAACTCTTAGAACAAGCAGAGCCACGCTGGTGGCCATGGTGGCTTTGCAGCTGACACTGTCGCCGAGATAAAGAGGGAAATCTGATTTCCGATAGAATGGGCATATTGGAACTCTGATGAACTACTTAACAACCAGACCTTCGGCGGGTTGGAGGTCCCGCCAGCTGAAGACGACGGACAAATACTGCCACCGTCAAGTATAGAAGAAACACTCCGTGCAATTCATGGGCTTCAAAATCATCAGTCGCCAGGAGCCGACGGAATTACAGTCGAATCGATTAAATATGGAGGCAACCAATTACACCGAGTGGTTCATCAACTTATGCTCAAGGTGTGGGACAGCGAATCAATGCCTGACGATTGGCAAAGAGGAATTATCTACCTCATACATAAAAAGATATCACGCAGCAATTATAGGGTTATCACGTTGGTGAGTACCATCTATAAGATATTCTCCGCTATCTTGCCAGGCCGGATACGCCGAGAACATCATTGGCCTATACCAACGAGGCTTCACTCCAGACATATTCGCAACAGATCAGATTTTCTCTCTACGGTAAGCGATGGAAAAACTGTTAGAATATGGACATCGGTTCCACCATTTTTTAATCGACTTTAAAGCCGCCTATGATAACGTAGTCAAGACAAAACAGTACATGGATATAAGTGAATTTGAATCAGCGAAATTGATACGACTGACTAGGCTGACCCTGACCAATGTGCGAGGCCAGATAAAAGCAGCAGGATCACTCTCAAGACCATTCGACATCAACAACGATCTACGACAAAGGGATGCCCACCCAACTACTGGTCTATGCTGACGATATTGACATCATGGGAAGAACCATTCGAGACGTACAAACTGCCTTCATCCAGATCGAGCAGGTGGCGCGAGATCTTGTGCTGCACATTAATGAAGATAAGACAAAATATATGCTGCCAACGTCAGCACCGAAAACCAACGAGCCAACAGCATCAAACCGCACTGGTCGAACGGGAACAATAGAGACAGGAGACTACAATTTTGAGACCGTTGATAATTTCTCCTATCTAGCGTCGAAAATCACAACCGATAACAGCTACGATGATGAAATCCGCGCACGGTTATTGTCAGCCGAGCTTATTCAGCTTACAAAAACTGTTTCGTTCCAAACATCTCACAATAGGATCAAAGCTCTTACTGTACAAGGCAATGATCTTGCCAGCCCTCATATATTCCTCGGAGAATTGGGTTCTTAGCAAGAAAAATTGCGAACTCTTGGCCGCGTTCGAGAGAAGAACCCTCCGAAGAATTTTTGGCCCCCTACACGAGGATGGACGATTCCGTAGCCTACATAACGACGAAATCTGTGAGCGATACCATGACCGTCAGGTTGTGGATAAAATCCGGTTTAATAGGTTACGGTGAGCGGGTCACTTAATCCGTATGGATGAGGATGATCCAGCCCGGAAAGCCTATAAGGGCAATATCTATGGTAGAAAAAGAAGACGAACCAGACCCTGCCTGAGATGGTGCGATGGCGTAGGTCAGGACGCCAGACAGCTTTTAGGGATACTGAATTGGTGGACCTCGGCGCAACACCGGGATGTCTGGAGTTCCTTATTAAGGCAGGCCTAGACCGGATACCGCTTTTAAGGAAAACTGCCTTCACTGCAGCCGAGCTAACAACTAGTTCTTTTGCGCTAATTTTATGGTATTACCCGTACCCTATACATGCATCCATTTGAGACCAACAAATGCTTCTTTTAAACTCTGTTTAATATTTTCAGGTGAATCAGAACGAAAACTTCATTTCAATGAATATCAAATTGGAGGATTTCAGCTGATCTCTTTAAAAAGGCTTAAGCCGATTGGAATGCGTTTTCCATTCGAGTGCATTTATACTGGATATAACTCGCGCTGCAATAAGATAACATTCAACGCTTCCCACATATTTTTTTATATGCCGGTTTCCCAACTATTTAAAGTGAACAAAGGAATTTTTCACAAAACCATATCATCATCTGTGAATACTCCATCGAATTTAAAAAAGACAAAACCTTTCGATAATTTTATCTGACTATAAACCCCAACGAAATTCCTAAATCCTCATATGACCGACTGTGCATTAAAAACATCCGTTTAACTACCATTGTAACGAGTGTCCTGCAAAAATGTACTTTCTCCCATTTCACAATGCCCAATCTATCTGTCAGGAGGCTTGTGCCCACTGAAATTCCAGAATTCTCTCCAAAATTTCATTATTTTCCATTTTTGTCCACTTCCGTGATGCATGTTTGTATGTTGTCGCGTTTTCATTCACTTTTGTTTGCTACTGTTTTATTGCGTCCACTCTTCGAATATCCATTTAAAATTGTTTTCCAGGCTATTATTCAATGACACAGATATTATTGCGGATGGACAACATACAGACATACACGCGAAAGGCTCCCGCTCCATGGGGACAGTTTCGGGGGGCGTTGGAGCGAAAAGGATTTTTTACGCTTCCTAGGTCACCTAGTTTTTGCGTTGATGACATGTTCGCGGGTAGTCCAACATATGACTGTGGTCGAAGCATGTAGTAATCAAAAGTGTATGAGTAGAGTGTGTACGCAAACAGAAAGTTTGTATTCAAAAATGTTTTTGTTAAAAAAATGGAGGTGTAGTTTGGGAATTGGTTCCCCGCCATTGAATAAGCGCTTTATGGGATTAGCAAGGTCAAAGTTGTTATACTTGGTAGACTGCTTGAATGGGACGTGCCATCTTGGTCTGTTTTAGGCTTTAAGACGGGCTCGACTTCCCAAGGCATTTGTACTTTTGTAGCTATCCCCAGGACGAAAAAGTAGATTTCTCTGCAACAAATTCAGCCCTTTCCAAGTTCAAAGGGAGCTAAAAAACAGAAGTCCATAGGAGACACAAGGGAAAATCGATTGCGAAAAAAGCTCACAGTTTGACTGAAGAGCATTGGAAAACTCAAGCTACTAGGGATTGCGAGAAGCTCATTCCCTCCATTGTAAAAAGCATTCAATGCAGGTATTAGACTGTAATGATTCTCTGAATTAAAGAGTGGGTAAATAACCATCCAGGTTGACTATAGTCAAGCTAACCCAACACCTAATGAAAATGTCAAAATGGACCAGCAAGCTCCTCCAGCAATGAACACAGCTTTTCTGAATTCTTGCACACCTTTCTGCTAATCAGGCTCGGGAATATTGGAGGGGAATTAAAGACGAACACAAACATCTATGACAAACGAAATTTCGGACCCGGGATAACGAGGACGACGACCGCAGCGAAAAATAGTTGGCTCTGCAGATATATCACGTCTGTGCTTGGAACGTGTTCTGATTTAACGGTAAATTAGCGGCACTTATTTAGACCACGCGTTTTATCTAAAATTATAGTGTAATCGGGACACCCTTATAAGTGGCATCCCTTAAGCCCCTACATGAAAAGGGCGCAGAGCCAGCAAGCATCATCGCCGTCCATGAATAGGACACACCGAATAACATCGCCAACCATCCTGATCCGATTACCATGGCTATAACTACCGAAGACGTGAACACCGAAGGTTGCTCACGTACCATCATTGCAACTAAACAGAGCTTATACTTCATAATACCCATCGGACGCCTGGAATGTCGATATAGGCAATATCCTACGACTAAACCTATCCAAGGACGGTTTATAAGCGTAACGGCTTCCGGCAACGCAGATACTGAAGCACGCAAAGCTAAATTTTATATCATCCCAGCAGAATTATTTGAGGCTTTAGGTAAATTAGGGGCCCCCAAATGTTTGGTGCGTATCGTCATAGAATTACTCCTGGAAAAGCTGCTGTGCTACGATCCCGACGACAAACCTAACACTTATTGGACAACCTATGAGATCCCAGCCTGACCACGGGATGTCAAGAACAGTACTAAAATTTGTTAGATAAAAACGAGATCACTATTCTGCCTGGCAAAAGACCTGCGGTCCGGCTAACTGTCCTGTCGCGCACAAGAGGTTTTCCTACTATATTAAGACTTCCAAATCCTAAGGCTACTCCTACACCTTTAAAGATGAGAAGGAAGCCAACCCTCATATTTACAGGAATCTCCCCTAACGACTTTATCGTAGTGGCAGCGTAAATCAGGGATTCAGTTGATCACGGGCGAACGTCAATTCCAAGGCAAATGCTACCAAAGTCTCCAAACTAAAAACGATTTTATGATACATCAGCAAATTAGCTGGGAGAAACCCAGGAAAAGGGAGTATTACTCAATGCCTTCATGGCCATTAATTTGGCCACGCATTTGCAAACTGTACCTCCAATCCCAGATGTGTTAAATGCGCGAGCCAACATACCGCTAGTGAATGTCCTGGCTAGACTATACAAGAAAAAGCCGATAGTGAGTCAGCGGGACCCCTCAACTTTGGTCAGCTGGATCCCTCTGCCAATCTCTCTAAATCCCCCCTAAGATGGAATTATTTCAACGTAGAGAGAGCGCTAAAGGCAAATCTCCTTCTCATTCTTCTCACGCCCCCCTCTCCCCCACCCCTAAGAAAGACACTCCTTAGCTCGCGACTTTTCCCCAGGCTTTCGGCTTCATGCCAGTTGGATTACCCTTTCCACACTGATCTCTTCTTACGCTGCTGTGGCCACAGTGCAAATTAAACCCGAAGTCCACAGCTTGCCCTCACTTCCACACACTTCCATCCCCAAGGATTTTTTAAAGGAAGTTAGGTCCCTTTTGAACATGTCATTGTTCTCCCTCTGAACCATCATCTCCAACTCCTATCATGACTACTATCGTCACCTCCCTAAAGACAAACCGGAAATGTACTTAGAATTACCCTTGAAGTTGCTAGGCAACCAAAATTAAGGTGTTCACACCCAAAATTAACTCATCCAATTCAATCGACAAACGTTTCGCCCTTTACAGATTTCTTGAAGACACCAACTCCAATCTTGCCCGCCTAAACGAAATCATGCTTATAAAAGCTCCCAACGTCAAGCTAAACGTCCCCGGGTACATTACATTCGGCACTGAAACGGACAGAGGCACAGTCATTCTACTCAAATCGAAATTCAGAGCAAATATGATCCCAGTGGATTCACTTGCTTCAAACTGCCTGTTAGCAGTCATTAGACTACCTGTCAGAGGTGGTGGTGTCCTTGAAGTCCTAATCGGCTCTCTCTGTTAGCCAGATAGCACAGGCCGCCATCTCTCCGCCATCCTGTCCAAACTCTGAGAAATTGCAGCCAGTCTTGACGCTCTTATCCTCGGAGGCGACCTCAACGACAAGCATTTAACTCACCCACGAAACTCATTTTGTATTTAGAAGTCGTTACTGCTATCGACGAAAAAAGGTCGGGTATCAATTTTCTCCCTCCCATCCCGCTTTGGGGCCTTCTCCTTGTTCTTATACATGCCCGAATTGAGTAAAAAGTAGATATTTGTTGAGATACTAATACTGATGATAAAGGGCGACGCTTTATTCTAATTCACAGGCGCAATCCCGTCCATCGGTGCGTTCAAATCAATAAAGGGATCTTCGCCTACCCAGCGATAGGCCACTCTCCCAGGCTCTGAGCTATTAAATAAATAAATTCATTGAAATTTAATTTTTGTTTTCGTAGGTAACCCTTTTCCTGCGTGTACTAATAACACCGACAAACGTAACCATCATCAATACGCGTTCTTTGGCATCGAGTTTGGAAGGTACACGAGAACCTGGTCGCCATTACCTTTAGTCAGCATTCAGCGGCAGAAATTTCAACGGCGAAAAAATTAACAAGGATTTTGCGACTACCCACATCCAAGAGTCAAAAAGAATCGACAGTGACGACCAGTTCTCGGTTGGAGCGAGGACTTTCGAAACCGAGGAAATGGAATAGACCAAAAAGCGGCTCCAACTCTCAAGCAGCCTACCTACAGTGGTACTGGTATCACCAATGGTATGGCTTGCAATCTCAGAAATACACTACGTTTTCCTTTTTCATCAGCAATAACCAGAGAAACTGGTAGACCCCCTTCTGGCTCAGGCGGCGCAGGTTAGCGACATTACTCCTGTAGAAAACTGCTTACATGTATTCCACCAAAGCACACATTCAAGTGCTTCCTAAAACGGTCGTCAAGAGAAAGTAATTCTAATGCCATCCTCTCACTCCACCCGCAGCCAACGCATCGTCGAACACCACATTTGATAGACACACTATGACGCTGATTTTGGCCAAACAACGTCCGCACTCTAGTTTCATCCACAGCGTTTTCGTAATTTCAAAAGTTGCCGTAGCTTCGGGAAAAAAATGGCGTTAATAAGCGCTACGTGGCTTTCCTCGACTAATTCGAGAACGTCTGCTTTCCACAGAGCACAGTAACCTCGTTTCCGGACATGCCAATGTATCACGAAGTCCATACTACGGGTCCGGATCATTATTCGCTGCTTATCATCCAAGACTCGTTGCAGAGGATGAGAGGCAAGGTTTTTCTGTGATCGATCTTCACAAGGCCTCTTACGAAACCCCGCTCGTAGAAAAGAACATTCCAGGGACGGCGATTACAACTCCATTTAATTAACCCGATCAGCAATGGATCTTCGAGACGCAGCCCAATCGCTCGAACGCACCATGAACCATCTCCTACGTGACGTTCGCGCGGTGATACGTGAGTGACATATTCGTAGCCTCGGCCAACCACGATCAACACCTTCGACATCGACGATAGCTTCTTTCAATTGCGAAACTTCGCTTCGCTTCAGTTTTCACATCCGCTTCAGCCGCTCTACCGTCTTCGTCGCGTAGACCACTACATCTTCTAGGTGCTCGCGTTAACAACTACAGTTACGTCAAGGGCAAAGTCGAAAATCGTAGCCCCTTCAACGACGGAAAGAACAAGTAGCCCATTATACATGACAATCCACAGCAGGGCACCCAGTACTGAATCCTAAAGTCTCCCTTAATGGCAATGGCCCTGATTCTTCCTGTACAAGAATCCTCTCTGAGAGGAAGTGCTAAGCAAGACACGCTAAATATCCGGGAACTCCTAAGTCAGCCAATGCGCCTTTAATTCGATTCCAGTTGGGGAAATTGAATGCGTTTTTGACATGCTGTGCGGTTGGCACAGCAGCCGCCAGAATTCAGTGTGTCTTTGCCAGGCTCACCACTGCAGTTCTTGTAACCCCCGTTGAATGGCCGCATCTAAACCCATACTAGTGCACCGGTAGATCATTATCATTTTCGACGATTGGTAACAGTAAGTTATAGATATTATAGATGCCCATCATCTTTCCCATTGCATCCATCAGAACAGATAGGGCGATATGATGCTGGATATCCAGATAGCTTACTAGGTTTGGTAAGGAACACCAATTTGTGCTTTTTTCACTAAGCAGGAAACATTTCTTCTGCTGAGGACGCCTTGAAGGTGTCGACGAAAAGAACGGGCTTAGTCTTCACTACCAGAGTCAAAGGTCTGTTAGGGATGTCATCCAAATCTCGGGGCTTTTGTTGTCACCCATCCTACCACTTATTTTCTAATGCTCATACTCGGTAATTGGATATATCATGTACGCGTTGACTTCAACCACCGTTTGCTTTCCACTATTTTGATGATGAGGAAACAGAGTGGCAACCATTCCTGACAGAAAACCCGAACAGGTACCATCTTTGCAGCCTCATCATTACCGCCATGTAGCCCCGCATAAAGGCTTTATATCAGCATCTTGACACAACCGTGAAGCTGTTTCATTTGCTTTTGCGAATCGCTTCTTTTAAGCGGCCTCACAGTTGTTTAGATTCTTCCTGTGGACCCTCGTTAGCGGGTTACCTAATAAGCCTCAAGTAAAGCTTCCTTGTGCGGAAACATGCGGATTGCAAGCTTACGATTTTGTTGTTTCACCAATAACTGGGTTACTTACCAGGGAGCAGTCTGGGGCATAGTAACATCACATGCTGCCGGCATATATTGGGTGATCTGGTTACCATTCAGGGGTATATCCGACTCGAGCGCCGCAAAGAATGTGTCCCCGTAAAAAGTGGTCGCTGTCCACATTCGGCGCCCTGTCAGAGCTTTGTTTGGAACTCTATTTTCTGTACAGATGTCACTGTAAATATAGTCCTAATTAACTTGTCAAGCAACTCTTCTGACAAGTCCATTATAGTCAGGGCCCTTCCTTTGAAAGTGTATATAGTTCAAGCTTCGTGAGGATCACTTCTAGCTCCGCGAATGCTTGGAGCAGAAACATTTGGTAATACTCATCAAGTTTAGTGACGATGGATTCATCTGGGCACTCCATTATTTCCTGGAATGTTACTTCTCCACAAGCCCTTAGCGCTGGTTGGTCCGGTTGATTCTTGAACCAAATGCTCAATCGCGATTTTGATATGGCTCACTAATCACGACTAGAAAGAAATATATTACGAATGGTGTACAAAAATAGGTCCTGCGCGCCTAGAAGTCGTTGAGGTTGATTTGTATCAACCTCGTCTACAATTTGCGTTATGAGCTCTCCTGTGTTCCGGACAGCTGCAATGATGCTCTATACCCTCCTTCTCTTTGTACAGTGGGCAATTTGGGTCAGCCCCACAGTCTTTGCGAATGTGACCTTCCTCTCCGCATCTCCTCCGCTACTTCGACCTGTCATCCACACTCGTGTATGCCTTCGCTATGTGACCGAATCCCCAGCCTTAGAAGCCCCCCTTAGCTAACCTTATCTCAGTAAGAGGCGCGCTGTCGAAGTAGACCGATTTAGAATTGAGACCATAGCAGCATTTTATGAAAAACTTACTGAAAGAAAGATGAATTTCCATCAAGACCATGAGGGAGTAACTTTAAGATCATCAATGAAAATTTGGTTTTTCCAATGATATAAATGGGGGCCAACTCCAGCTGTAGTAATTGGAGTCCGGTGTGCAATGTATGATCCAAAGGTAGCCTCCTTTACCAGCACCTCGGATATGAGCTTCTAATCCTTTAACTGCGTCAACGAGGAATCTTTTTAACGGTCTCTCCAGATTTTGCAGAAGAATGCTTTTTGTACTCTGTCAAGGGTAGCAATAAATTGTGTTGGAGGATTTGTTGATACAGTAGAGCATCTGCCTTTCTGTATCCGCCAAGGGTTATATAGTTGCAGAAGTCAGACATTAGTACAACGTCCATGCTATAAAAAGATGGGCCGTTATCAAGGATGTATTGTGAGACAGTTCATGGCTAACTTCGGAAAATTTCGTAGAGCTACCTACGCCTAAAAAATTCTTAGGTTTCGGAAAAATCGAATGGAGTTCTAAGATAGCTTAGTACCTAAGACATTTCAAACGCTCACTGTCAATTGACTGAAAGTTTTCTTCATGGTGAGCGCTCCTGAAAGTAATATGGAAGTTCAGTAGCAAATGGGTGGTCAGCTCTTCTAGAAAGCGGACCGTCTTTCCAAGAATTGAAATCTAAGGTCGAAGTGTTACCGAAATTTTTCATAAAAGAAGGGGAAACAGTGTACTCAAAACCGTGCTCAATTTTGGCAGCACACTCTGTACTGCCGAAAGATACTAAACAAAATATTCCACTTAAAAAGTCACAAAACCACTGCAGGGCATCCATCCTTTCTAAAAACTTGAATCGAATGACTACAGAATAAAAATATTTGATGGACACTTTTCGGGTCGGTCACAGAAATCGCCCAAAGTATTCACGTTTTTTGTTTGTATCTCCAATAACAGCCCCAGTCATCGGATACAAGATAGGATTCGGAAATCTGAATATGCAATAAATGTTTCAACCAGTCAGTCCTTTGAAGTGCCCGGGGAGCGGTTTCACAGGAATTTGTTTACTTCTAACTCCACCCAAAATTCGATATGGAATTGTCGGTTCGTCCGTCTGACGCAATAGTGCTGGAACGGATAGAGATTCACTTGATATATTTTAGATCAATTTCCAAAGAGAAATGCACTTGATTGCTAGTCCTTGAAATTTTTGAAATATTTTCCATCAAACTTCATGAACACGCTTCACCAAACTGGAATTACCCCCAACTGAGCCCGGATCCTGCAAGGACTTCATATAATTACAATACAGGCGTCCGTTTGCATGAACCCAGACCATTTCAGCCAGTGATAAATAGTCCAATCTATTGATTTGCAGATTAATTGCGCAACATTTATTACCCTCGCTCATTATCATTCCGAAACAACAATAAAAGTCAATTTTAATTAATCACCATCGACTTAATATCGAAATCGTTGCTTCATTCTTTCGTTTTAATCTCATCCGGCTTTCGCCTCTGTCGTTCGTAATCAAGTAAAAATCACTTTTCATCAGGATTTTAATCCTTTGTCCTCGTTATTGTCGTTGTCGTCACCATAATCGTGTAGAATGTTAAAATTTGAAAGGGAAATGAGGGAAGCTGCACAGGATGCAAAATAAGCTGTTCTAGGAAAGTTGGTGAACTACAGAACGGAATTAAGCTTAATTTAATTTTGCTTTTTTGGTTCGATGGACGATAATGCGAGAGTTTCCATTGTTTGGGGCCTTAACAATGGATTTGGCTTTTCAGAGCTTCCAGCGGATGGTTTTGTGACCCAGACAGAGGTATACCTGGGTGCTTCTGTTTGGAGCGTGTGTTCTTGGAATCCATTTGAGATAATCCTTTGTTTCTCTCTATATTGCAATAGTGTCGCATTTCCGGAGAATATGCAACAAGGATTTGAATAATAGAACC
This sequence comes from Hermetia illucens, assembly GCF_905115235.1. Classification (NCBI taxonomy): domain Eukaryota; kingdom Metazoa; phylum Arthropoda; class Insecta; order Diptera; family Stratiomyidae; genus Hermetia; species Hermetia illucens. Next base: position 16,233,451 of record NC_051854.1, read on the forward strand.
TCGGGTTACGCAGAAAATGTTAAAAATCTTCTGGGGCCCTGGGACCGAATTTCGTTAACATTTTGTGGAGGAAGTAGCTGCTGACGACACCTTCAATGCGATTTCTTCAATTGGATAATCAAAGAGTCGGAATTGGGCGATTTAAAACTGGGAGCAAGAGTAGTTCAACAGTGGTGCGGTGTGTAATCTGCACCATTCGTTGTCCCGGGTTCATCATGGATGCAGGGAGTAGAAAACATCTTGTGTGTGTCCTGTCGTTGCAGACTTATCATTTGCGCAACATTGCGTATAATGACAATGAAACTGAACCTCAGTCTCATTGAAAACCAAATGGCTTCCCCCCAACTAGCGATAGGAAATAGACTCTATCAAACTTCATACTTTACAAAGGGGCTGTCATTCAGTGCCGATACAAGTTTCCGAGAAAGGAAGAGATTTTTTGATTATCGTCTCCGCAGGCCCAGGTAAAGGAGGCGGGTTTGAGGCAACGTACTTTGTACTATCCTCAGTAAAACAAAAATAAAATGCTGAGATCAGGGAAAGAGATAAATAGAGTATAGTTGGTGTTATTCCACTACGCCAAATCCAACCTAATCTCTCTTGGTGACAGGTTCCACGGCAGGCCGATCAAGAAAATGCACACACTGTCGTTACAAACAAGATGATCGAATCGAGTCATAAGCCTCGGAGAAATCCTAGGGCGCCCACCTTAGTCGACGCGGCAGGACGGGCCCGGGTCCTGTCAGAACGTAAGCAAGTTATTCCGAACAAAACGAACAAAGCAAATACGTGTCTGCGCGCTAAATGCTGGTACCCTAACTTCTCTATTTTGGTAACCCACAACTCAATATGGGGTTGGCATTACCATTTCAGAGGGTTTCCGTGATGCCAGTAAAGAAGTCGAACGATTTGATGATTGGCTGATGTTAAAACGAAGGTCCGTGAAAAGACACACCTCTACCACAAACTTCTCATCCTGATCCTCCACTTCCACAATCGTTGCCGGCATTTGGACCAACTCCACCTGTCAGCGCAACTGAAATCGAGGAGGCAATAAAACACAACAATGAAACCGCTTCGTGTCTCTGTTGGCGTTCATCAAGGAAGCGCTTCTCACCACTCCTCTTTGTTCTTGTTATGTACTTCGTCGCACGGGACATCCAACGTCCAGTGCCCTACACACTGCTTTAACCAGATGATGTTTTCCTCATAGCAAAAACGATCTCAAGCAACTTCTTCAAAAATGGAATGATCACCTCATGCGACACGGTCTCAGATTCAATCTAAACAAAACTGAATTTTTGACGACCCATCCCCATGAAACAGGCACAATCACTGTCGGCAGAAGTGATCTGCCCAGAACTGAGCGATTTAAATACCTCGGGTCAACGCTATCAGCCAATGGAGAGCTGCGTTATGAAATTGCTTCATGCATTAACGCAACCTGGATGAAGTGGTGTTCCACAACTGGTGTTCTTTCTTAAATCTAAAATTTACCGCAATGTCGTCCGTCCTGTCGCCCTTAATGGTTCTGAGTGTTGGCCAACTATAAAAGACAATGAACGGCGTCTTGCGGTAATGGAGACGAAGATGTTGCGTTGGACTAGCGGCGTGACACCTTTTGATCAGATCTGAAAGGAGGAGGATCGTGGAAAAATTACGAGAGGTGTGTTCAATAGTATGGTCACGCAATTCGTGCTAACGAAAATTCACTTTCCAAGATTGTTCTGAACATCGAAGTCGATGGTAAACGATCAAAAAGCAGGCTGAAACAACGATGGCTTGATACGCTGGTTGGGGATATAAAAGCCTCTAAATTGCACCCAGATCAGGCATTCGATAGAGCCAAATGGCGATACCGATCACGACGAGCCGACCCCACTTGTGAACGAGACAAAGGCTGAAGAAAAAGAAGAAGAGTCCGCAGATCAAAAGAGCTGTAAAGTGGTATCGAGGTTGAGGAATCGAGCAAGCTAAAAAGGAACGAAAAGTCCTCGTAAATTCAGGGAATCCATGGATATGGAATTCCGGATCCCTGACACCGCCAAAAAAGAGCTACAGTAACTAAAAGGATTTACGATTAATCAAGCGATAAAGGAAGGGAAAACAATAACAAAAATAGGATGGTGAATTTTAAAAGCTGATATCTGCATAGAAGGAGTCAAATTTATGATCAATGTGTAATTTAAAAGTTCTTATGGTCTCAGAAATGGGTACATTCGTACATACGCCTTTATTCCTTACATGCCATCTGTTTTAACCAGCATATTTCCAGAGCGGCATACGCATCGATCACCCTATGGGAATGAATTCCATTGTTTAGCATAGGCAGCAATAAAATTGTCGGCATCTTTTCAAAACTGGCCTATTCACTACTACTCCCGCCTCGTATTCGGCAAACTTACAGGTAGTTGACTCGTTCGCCGAAGTAATTCTTAGTTTAAAATTGTGCCGGGTAAGAGTACTCTGACGACACGTTAACGCAGGCGCTTTCGAGAAGCACAGACGGTCACTTTCGATGTACTTTTACTCTACTACTACTGCAAGGGTTCAAATTAATACTCTCTCAGTTGATTGATTCGTTGGTGAATTCTCGCCGTATCGAAGCTCAACAGCATTGCACTCTTCCCTCACTTTTAGCGGTAATAAAAGCCTTCAGTTCCTCATAAGGAACTCCTCAGGGTTGATCCTCTTCCACGTTTCCATATTAAGCTAGGTTTTATATCGCACTTTTGGGGATAACCCCTGGTGGATTTTCTTTTGCTATGCTACGCGGCCGTCCTTTTATCGGTAACATAGTTCCAGTACATTGCAATGACCAACACTCCCATCACTCAACATAGGTCTTAGCTCCTTAGCCTCATTAAGGCACCTTTACGCCTTGTAACGCACTTTTGCCACGCAACCGACAATTTTACATACGGCACAGAATAGGACCCACCAGATTGCAGCCTAACGCTACTAATGCATGCAGCTCAAGGGTCTGCCTTTCCATCAGAAAAATAGTGGTCCTACTGGCGAATGACAGCGGGATCAATCAATCATGCTGAACTGGGGGAGTCGAGACTCTGGGTAAATAAAGACGCCATCTGCTAGCGAAGGCAAGCAGTCAGGTATTGACGTCGCTCTAGACCAGTGTCAGTCCCCTTCTTATTGCGCACATCCAAAAGACAGCTTATCTATTGCTAATCGCGATGTGCTCGATCTAACTGGGTATACGTTGCTCTCAGGTCACCAATTCTTTAGAAAACCTCACAGATCTAAATCATGTATGATTCAGTGAATTTCCACTTTTAATAGATATGTTGACATTGCTTATTACGATACCATAGAATATGGACCCCAGGCGAAAGTGTCTATATCATCAACGCGCTCCAACTAAGTAAAGCCAGCGGTCTAGACAATCTTCCCAAAGTATTGTGTCGTACACACCGTGGATTCTTTGCAGAATCGCTCCTTTCATTTATTCGTAGATCCTGGTAATCTGAGATCATCTCCATTGAGCGAATGAAAGGGCTGATCATTAAAACCCGGAAACACGGTGCCCGTCTTGAGGAGCAGTACTTGAGCGCTTCCCGCTGCACTACAATCAATTTGAAGGCCAAGCAGTGAACTGTACAACAAACTAATGCGGAATATTGCTCTCTAGAAGTCAACTTATCTCTCTGTCTTGGGTTGATATAAGACGCTTCAGAAGCCTTACGTTTATCCAGACCATTAGTGAATGGTAATAAACACACCCTGATGAGATGTCCCTATTAGTAACAAATCACTATGGATCTAGACTGAAGAATCGAAAAACTCCTCCTCCGATCCAGGGTGCCATGCCCACTGGATACTGGCTGACCCATTGACCCGCATATTCGCGGGATACAAATAATTACAAAAAATTAAGACACAAAAAGAACAAACGAGCAGTAAACCTGTACCCCACACAAACTGATCCATCAGCGTGGGCACATCTCCGCAATAGAGAAAACCAGATGACTGCCCCCAAAAAGGGAGAAGTTGGAAAGTCAAGGCTACAGCCAACAAAGATCTCTCTTCAAAAAGAGGGGGACCAGCGAAAGTGCGTCTTAGCTCAACAAATCAAGCGTCAGAAAGGAAACATGTCTCAGAGATGCAGTTGCTAAATGGTATCTGTACTATGTCATTTAAAGGAAGGCCTGAAACCAAAATGCTCGCTATGGATGACCCGGGATACAATTAAGCCTTCAATATGGGGGCCAAGGAAGAAGGGAGCCGTGGAGAACGACTCATTAGGGGGGAATGTTCCCAGAAAACCCAAATCCGAATCCAAGAGAAAGGAAATCCTGAGTAGGTTAGGGATGAAAGTAGGACTTAAAAAGCAGGGGAATGAACGCAAAGTCCGACCAGGCAAATTGATCTTCTCCCCACAAAAGAGAAGGTCGACGATAGACCTCGGCCTTCTAGTGCTCAAGGCGGACAACGATACACAAGGAAGTGCCATGTCGGAAGAGAGGGTTTATACTCCAACATTGGAGAGAAGTTTCAAGCACCAATGCAGTATTGAGGAAGACATGCAAAAGCTGTATCTGCAGTAATTGTCAGAGCAATTATTAAGGATAACATTGCCGGTTCAAGAAGTCTAGTCACACCGGGGATAGATTCGCGTTCTATAAGGAGGAAGCATTCAGGTAATTTTGGATTCCCGAGGCGAAAAACTAAGACATTGGATCACTCTTAAATTAATTAAATATATGTGTTTTAGAATTCCTGACTAGACGCCTCGTGACTTTTCAAGTTTCATTGGAAGCCGGGAGGAGAATTCAGGAGACAAGACTGGTCTCGGGATACTTCCTAGGAGAAATAATCATGAGACTGGTTCTGCGAAAGGCAGGCGCTGTCACTTCTCTTCGACTGCGATGACAACGCCTATTATAAAATCTGGAGGGAATAGCGGCACCAGTCGGAGAGATGAGTATCTTCTTGAATTTATCCTTAGCTGTAAGCTCGGAATATATATTGTAGGAAACACGCCAACATTCGTGACCAGCACTAAACAGCACACATAACTATAGCGAACGCTGATAAACGAGTTAGTCAAGAATTGAATGGTGTCGGTTGAGCCGTTTATGTCGGATCACAAATTAATCAAAATCGACAATGCCTCACTGCCTCACAACTCGGAAATAGAACGAATACTAAGGAATCCCAGAAAAACAGATTAGGATACCTACCTAAAGCAGTTGAATGACAACATGACTGAACGGTGACATCAGGAATGAAACAGAGCTAGAACCACTGGCTGAAGATCTTAACAGAGTCGTCATTGACGTATATGAGGCCAGCTATCCGGCTAAAACACGCCAATTAAGGGATGTACCCTGGTGGAACAAGAACCCTGCCAGAATAAAACCAGAATTTCAAATACTCTTCAATCGGGCGAAACAATCGGGAGGCTGGCAAGGAAAAAATACCCTGACACCGTATAGCAACGCGATCATGGAAGTAAAGCTTAAGAGAACTGTATGAACATTCGTACAAACCCAAGGATCATCCATACTAAACAAATCTCTAACCAAAAGCGGGACAATAACTTCTGTCTGTCTGAAAAAGGTAAACGGGATATTTATCGAGAGTGAGGAGGACAGGGTACATCGGCTGTTCAAAATTAATTTCCAGAAATCCTGTCTAACGCCAACAACATAGAGAAGGGGTAAGAACGAAAACTGGAAACTAATAAAAGAGGTATACCCGGAAACTAGAGAAAGATTGGCAGCAGAACTTTTAAACCACTAAAATCACTTGGAGTGGATGGCATTCTCCCAGCACTACTTTAGAGAAGCCTAGAACTCAACTTAGGATCCCTCCTAAGGTTGGGAAGGGGTAGTATAGCCTTGATTTATATAACAAGGACATATGGCGAGCACAAGTGGCCTTTATGAGTAAAAAGGATCCATTTCACTTTAAATATTTCAAACCAATTTTTCTGACAACATTAGTACTTAAAACGGTGGAGAAGGCTATACGTCGGAAAGCTGAAGGAGCTGTTATAACTTGGAGCTCCGCAGATCGGGATGGGGACGCCGAAGATGCTGGACTGGATATGTGTCTTTGTAGACAGAATTGAACTCAGCTTGCGTATGCACCAGAAGGACAATGAGGATATGAGCAACGACAACCCTAAAGGTCCTTCTAGAATTAACGCATCTCCATCTACACAGACAAATGCACGGAAAGAGGACCATCTTCAAAATGTCCAGAAGTATCAACAAGGGGGGAAGCTTTTCAAATCGAAGCAAAATTAATATTCTCTCCAACTGTTATTCCGAACTACTGATAGGTAAAACATTACAGCGAGGTTTCATTTCGATAGCTGTGAAACACGTTAGGGCAACAAAGCAAACTAAGAGAGCGTGACAGTGACATAGGACTTAAACCAGCAACTAATCACCCGGTACACGGGCGAAAGACTAATTACCCGGTATACTGAAGAAAGGAACTTTAAAGAGCGGGACATTCTTACTCTAACCGACAGCCAAGCGGCTGGTAACGAAATTAGGTGCCACCCGGACGAGCTGGAAAGGGAAAGGCACAGGGATGCTGCTACATGGACCAGAGTATCTCTGTAGAATCGAAAATGGATTCATGGTGACGGCACTGAGAAAAAGAGGGCTGTGGGAACTGTATTAAGCGAACTAGGGACTACGAACCCAAGCGCGCGAAAAATAGTTTACACCTCCGGATCACTAACTGGTCACTGCAGGTTAAACTATAACGTGGGAAAGCTAGGCATATCTAGGGACCCTGTCTGTCCACATACGTTCTGGGACAGTGTAAATCACTTGTGAAAAGTACGTTAGAGCACCTGGGGAAATAGTTAATACAGGATGCCCGGTTGAAACACTTGAAAGTAGGCTTACCAGTTTTTAAGTTTTCTATAACCAGTGGAGTACGTTGATAGTTGTTCTGGGATGCAGTGTTTGACTTACTTGACTGAGTTAATATTATTATTACTGTTCAAAAAGGTTACGATAATTGGAAACGTCATAGTACGTTTTCGCATGGTTGCACGGATTTTATCGTATCCATCACATCTTAGCGCTGTTTCTTTCCGCCAAAATGTTATTCAGCTCCCCCCGGCCGTTCCCAGAAGCCGAAGCGCTTTCTCTACTGACCCATGCCATGTACATCAAAAGCTGACCACTCGTTAATAATTTTACGATAGTGAGTTTGATCGCATGCGACACCCAGTAATAATGTTGGAGCCCTTTCTTAAAGTGTGACCTACCCGCTAGCACTCCCGCCTTATATATAAACTCCTGTCAGGCAGGAGTGGCGGGAGGTCGAACAACAAAAGAACCAGGTTCATGCCCATTCTCTAAAAATGATTCAAAGCACTATACTTGCTTTCTTGGAGCTTCATGTTTAACATGCATATTTGACGGACTTTGTTTATAGATCTACCTCATTGTCCAACAGTCAAATTCTAGGACTGTTTCGTAGCAACCTGATCTACCTGATCATCACGATACCTACCCTAAATTCGAGAAGGAGTCTAAAATCCATTTTACACCTCCTTCTATTGAAAAATTATCATCAAAACCAAGAAGTATTTTTCAATAGACACGATAGTCAATCCCCATAAAAATTTCGTAAATGTCAACAACAGTTGGGTTGTACCCAAATAATATCCACTAGGGTTGTATGCGAATCAAGTAATTTCCAATAATAATTTAGAATGTCAATCAATTAAGCAGCTAAACATAATAGAGAGTCAACACTAGCCTATTTTCAGCTATACCTCATGTCTTTTCCCGAAGTACATTGGCTCCATTGATCCTGATGTAGTTGATGGTATAATTGATTGTGATTGTAAATTCTACAAAAGCACCCCCGAAGCGAAATGGTGAAATGTGAAACGATTCTCAATACGAGGAAAGCCACTATGCATCCAGTGAATAGATTTGTTGATAATTTTATTATTGTCAAATGCAGAGCCGCATAGAATACTTGCTACAAAAGAATGGAGGGTGGATTCATGTAAATTTTAGCTCCCTTTTCAGTTTCTGATAAGCACAGTCACTTTCGAGGGGTAGCAATAGGAGGAAATGTTCGACAATTGTCATCGTAAAGTGCTTCTCTTTGTCCGTGTATTAAAAATTGATATTAGTCTTAATTTTGCTTATTTTTGATGACATTGAACCCCAAAAGGCTTATTTTGCTATATTCCCTATTTTAAAGTACAACATTCTGTACACCCCATATTAAGGAGCGCCAGTCCTCTGTGACAAAGCTTACCCTAAACAGTACAAACGCTGGGCTATCGTAGCGGGAGCTCGTGGTTCAAATCTCACTGCAGGCAGAGAGATTTGTTATAGTGCCGGGCTCTAGGATACCAAACGAATTGGCTGAGAATGAGCACTTGATTTAAATCATCTCGGGCGAGCGCAATGCTGACCACGTTATCTCTTATAGGGTACTATAATCCGCCGGGCTGACGAGGATCTGCTTGTCTGTCGGTCATGTGTTAGGGGCAAGTGATCTGGCGGGGAGATGAGCCGAAGCAACGGCCTGGGGATCGTCCCCCTGAACTGGAGCAGATGCTAATAGGTGCCCAAGTCAACGTGGAACAGCATACGCCGAGGTCTACATGGAAGCTTGTTCTTTAGCATGCGAACTCTGAATACCTTGGGCACTTTATTTTCAAATAAGATCCTTACCCTTGCGGCGGGACTAGTCAGGGTGGACATTTCTTCCGGACTACTCGTGGGACTAAGGCATGGACTCAATTGGCATAAAGACCAACAAACCGACAATAGAAGAAAAGGTGGTGATACCAGGCGCATCATCAGAGGGCGAGCTGCTGGCATACAGCCAAGAGACAGTAGCCGTCGAGAGCAACGTACTCGGTGCCAGCCGTAGCACCGCTGTGCTGAAACAACCTCCCGGAGCAAGGCGGCAGACAGACTAGTGACTTCCAGCCTGGAATCCACCGCCTTCAAGCTGGGTGTGGCGAGTACCAAACATAACACTCCTAACCCGAAACCCTTGACATCGGGAGATCCCTCATAAATAATGACCGAAAAGAACGCCGGTCACCGGAAACCGCCTAAGAAGCAAAAGTCCACTGGTGTCCTGCTCAAGAGCCAGTACCAGAAGGCCGTACATATTTTCAGCAAAATTGCTAAGAATATTGCCGGTGCTGTCGAGCGGGATGAAAAAGGCCTTGCCAAATGCCAGGCAATTGTTGAGGAATATAATAGCAAACGCTTGGCAGCGAAGCCGACCGCTCTCAAACGCAATCGATCTCAAAACGAGGTCCAATTAGATCACAAACGGAGCAGAGTGGGCAAGAGCTCGGATGCTAAGCAACATCTGGAGAAAAATACGTAGCAGCAGATAACCGACGAGCCGGGCTGTCGGAGATGGTCATTGAACATCTCCTAGACGCCAAAGGCAAACACACGTGGGTTCTACGTTATTGCTTGCGAAAACCAATTCTAAGATCAGCAACGCCTTGGAGGACGTAAAGCTCAAAATCATCCCCTACGACGAGATTTCCAGGATACCAGTCGGTCGCATCTGGTTGCCGAAGATCCGCATGGGCAAGGACAAGTTCGTCTAATCCCTGCGTCTTCAAAACCCCAGGATTCCCATGAACGACTGGATTGTTATCAAGGAGGAGGAACCCCAGCCAAACAGCCAAACTTTCCTGCTCGGTATAAACGGAGAGTTCCGGGAGGCACTGGCAAAGGTCAATTATAAAGTGCGGTTCGAAGTCAGAAACACAAGGTGAAAGTGTCCTGCTCTGCAAAACCAGACAACGACCTGGATCCAATCGAAGTCGCTGAAGAGCTGTTGGCCGAAATGAGGATCGACTGACTGGCGAACCCCCCAAGCAAACAGATCATGCTAAGGGTAACAGCACTCCAAGTGCGCCTCAGGTAATCTGCTTGCCTTCCTCCTAGAGAAAGACATCGATATCGCACTAATACAGAAGCTTTGAGTCGAAGGCGACCGAACCATCAAAGGGTTCTAAAACAAATATTTTAATTTATTCCACAGCACAGGAGAGGCTGATCAGGACTGACCTAGAGCATGTATCCTCGCAAAGAATAGTCTGCACGTTTTTCTGTCTCGAGGCCCGAATTCGAACGACCTAGTCATTTTGAAACTTGTGCAGGCGGCAGTAGAGAACGTGTATTTTTCTTCGGCTCACGACCGATCAGCTCTGCCAGAAGAACTACAACATCTGACGAACACGACAGCAACAAAGAAGGTCAACCTGTTGTTAGGCTCCGACGCCAATGCAACGCATACGATTTGGGACAGCTCGGAAATCAACGAGAGAGGTGATTCGTTCTTTGATTTTATTATTACTATCAACCTATCGGTGCGTAAAAGAAGCAGTATATCAACACCCTACTAATCGACAATGGGATTCTTAGGGTGGAAAACTGGGGAGTGTCTGACCAGAGATCCTTCTCAGATCGAAGTTGTTTTTTTCTCAATCTAGATCTCGTGGCAGACCGACAACCAATATTTGCTACAGGCATAAATATTGGCAGCCATACAGGGACTATCTGAAGAAGTACAGGTTGGACTATTGTCAGAACATCGAAAACACCAGCGAATCCGCGATGCTCAGGAAAATTCTGTCCAAGGAACATAGGAGCCCATCGTTTCTTAAAGAGTCGTAACGCGCCTGAACGGGATCTTCTGGTAAAACCTTGGAGCTGCTGGTTCAGAGGCACTTTCTTACCAGCGAGGAGGATTATGACTCAGAGCCTTGCTTGGAGGGTTTTCGACACTATCAAATTTGTAATTACCGTGGATAAGATCGGTTTGGCTATAAACAGTTCCTCCGTATATAAATCTTCGGGTCTAGATGGCATAATGCCAGTCATGCTACCGAAAAATTTACCGGAGCTGTATCTCTTTAGGATATGTACCACAGTCCCGGAGACGCGCACTAGTGCACCGAAAAGCAGGCACGCGCGGCCATGAGTCCGCGAAGGACTTTCAATCAATCAGGCTAAACCCTTTCTTGTTGTAGACCCTAGAGCACGTCCTCGACATCCACTTAAGAGCGATTATGGAAAGAAGGCCTTTCTGTAAGTCCCAGCATGCTTACCAATTCCTGAATTTACTGAAAATCCAACTGACCTTATTTCAAACTCTATGTTCGATCAATGTACCACCAATAACGAGGCGGTGAAAATTGCCGAAATCCACAGACCTCTCACCATTGTCGTTACGGCTGCCAACACCATGTTTCCTCATCACATGTTCAAGGAAGGTGTTATTGAGTCCACCTTCGCATTCACGATCACAATTTCAGCTTTAGGAAGCCCCTCCTGAACTGCATGGAAATGCTCAAACAAAACATAGCACTGTGCAAGTAACTCCTTATGGCGTAGACAAAATTCTGAGTCGAACATTTATCAGAGCTAACTGATATGCCAGAAATAAAGGAATAATAGGAGGATGTGGTGTTAACGCCCACCATATACGTTGGGAAGTTCAGATTGGGCGACGCACAAAACAGAACTGAGCGCCTGAGTTGCGATCCGTGGTAGACGCATGAAATTCATTGGTAGAATAGAAAAAAACAACCAGAAGATCACAACTAGCATGAGAGAAGCTTTCGAAGAGAGCTACCCACTCATGATGCGCAAGAAAGGTAAAACACCATGGTGGAAGTCGGATTTGGTGAAAGAGAGGAGAAGGACAAGGGTGCTCTGAAGAAGAGCATAAGATTGGCGAAACGATCATCCTGGAGACGATTTTGCAAAGAGACCAACTCTCTTGAGGCAACCTCGAAACTAAAGCGGACCTTTGTCAAAGAACATAGCGAGCAGTTGGGTTATATACGTTTACCTTCCTTCTGCTAAAAGGACTGGAAAGACTAAAAAACCAGTTTGTAAGGGATACATATATCCCCAAGTGGCCACTTCACTGTAGGCAACATGCCTACCAGAAAAGCAAATCCACGGAGGCAGCACTCCATGAGCTAACACCAGGAATTGAGAAGGCAATGACCGATAAATAATACGCCTTAGGCGCATTCATGGACATCGAGAGTGCCTTCAATTATTCCTCATTTACGGCAATTTGTAACGTGCCAAGACAACATGGAGTGGATCCGCTGTTAATCAGTTGAATCCTTCACATGCTAGAGTGGAGAAAGATCCGCATATTGGTCGGACAGAAATCTATTGAGGCAAGGTGTCTTAGGGATTCCCACAGGGTTCAACTTCTTCTATTATTTCTTCTGGTAATAGACCCCTTGCTATGGCTCTTGGAGGACACAAAAGTCTTCGCAGAAGCATTTGTAGACCATCTGACAACAAGTTTGCGGATACAGTATGTGACCGCTTGAATGCCACTTTGCAGGTAATCCACAGTTGGTGCCTCCGCAATGGACTCACGGTGAACGCCAAGGATACTGGACTAGTTATGTTCACTAGGAACGTTAGGTGAAGCAGCTACACGATACCCACCTTATCAGGAACGGAAATCCAACTGGTACAAACAGTCAAATATTTAGGAGTACATTTCAACTTTAAGTTAACGTAGAAGCACGCTATCCAGGAACAATACCAGAAATCCTGCAGATTGCTCTGGTGCTGTAGGACTACGACAGGCAAGACTTGGGGCCTTTCACCAAAATGGATTTATTGGATGTATACATCCATAATAAAACCCATTTTGATATACGCATGCATCGTCTGGTGCCCGGGACTGAACTTTGCTGACGCAGATTCAGAGGCTCAGTTGCCTAAGTGTTACTGGAGCAATGAGTAGCATGCCGACCATCGCACTCGAAGCTATTCTAAATTTACCTCCAATCCATTTGGATTGAGGCGGCCAATCATATGGTCATGCGTCCATCTGGAAATCAGGTGGCTCTGATGCTCGCCGATCATATGGTTTCCAGATCCGCCTTCCAAAAGATATACTCAGTCGTAATCACCAAAAGAGAAGAATGGTCGATAAATGGCCATGAGTCTGGGGTTACAGAATTAATCTTCACAAAGGGGTCAGTCATAGAAAACGGATTAGAAGCAGGGGTGTTCTCCGGAAATCCGATTATGAAACTCGCCCGACCTCTCGGAAAAATTACGACCCTATTTCCGGCGGAGAAACATGCCATTTTATCGGCAGCAGAAGAATGTTTTCCGGCAAAAATGGAGGGGTCGCACCATTCAAATCTGTTCCGACAGTCGGGCCACATTATAAGCACTAAATAGCAACGATATATCGAGCCAGTTGGTGTGGAGTTGTTATCAGGTACTACTGAAACTTGGTCGACTGAACGAAACATGCCTGATGTGAGTGCCAGGGCACTCAAACATCGCCGGTAATGAGGAAGGCTCGCCAAGGTTCTAAATCCATAATGGTGAACCTAGAATCAGCTTTTGGCATCCGGCCAGCTACTGTCAAGTCTACTCTGAAGGGAGAAGTCGTCGAGAGGTCGATGAATAGGCGATCTCCGGGGATAGTACAATGGGCTTAGCAAAAGTCCGGGTGCTTGGAGCTGCGGCTCCTTTGCTAAATTAAACTAACTAACCTGGACCGGACCTTTCCAGTCAAAATCCTATTGAAATCTGGTTCTCAAGTGAAAACCTGGGAACCCCCGCTGCCGTTGTTGAGAAGCCTATGCATATTTCAAAAAATAATCATCAGTGCTTTTGGATAGCAAAAGGCCGTAGCCGTTCGGTCAGTCCATATCCGAGGCGTTGTTACCGGTAGCAGTAAAATTTCGAATTTTGCAGATTGCTAGCCCACAAATTTCTATCCCTTTTAGTCGCCTTTTAGGTAAATCGCATTCATATCTTAAAGCGTATGTATCTTGAAGCAAGCTAAACATGGGGGGGGCATTCGCAGCTTACTTTCCCTTGTTCAAGATTTTTTGGCTCAAGAGAGAACTCATACAAATGAACTGATAGCCCATTAAACGACCAAACGTCTTTTTGAAATTGGCAATCCTAAGCTAAGGTCAGAGACCCCTAATGATACAGATACAAATTGCAGGAAGAACCATGATTCTGCAAGGAGGCGTTGTCAATTTTACTGCCAAACCTCCAGTTGAGAACCAACTGACTCTCGTCCAACTGATTAGATATACCAAAACAAGGAAAGGTAGAGGCTAAAGGCTTGCTAATTGTGGCTACGCAAGGGTTCATAATAAGCCAAAGGTGTCAATTGAGACCAGGCAGTGGCACTTATCGAAGAAGGCAACAAATGAAGTAAAACAACGAACGATAATTAAAGAAGGGTGAACTAACCACTCTGACAATCAACTCTCCTAAATGGTGACTTCAAAGAACATAACGACCCGCCAGATCAACCAATTAATGACGTGCAAGACGATATCCTTCAAAATCAAAGCTTCCTTTTCTGCCTGATATATAAGTAGGAAGACAACGGTTGAAAAGCATGAACTCCAACAAGATTCTGATGAAGATATTAAATATCTTTTGGTGGAGGGTCTCATTCAACCGGAAATTGTATAGAATATTTGGTGAACCTGAGTTGAGTGAGAATTGAAAAGGGAATCTGAGTCAAAACCAGGACGAAAAAAAATGAAAATGTTAAAAGTGCAATACACAGATTGAGTCGTTAGCAACAGGGCATAGGAGCTCAAATTTACGGTATCGATATCATTATCCTTGAGTTGACAGAATTTCAAACCAATATTGTGTTTACTGGAATTTCCTTCACTGTATCTTTGTTGATGTATGTATAATTCAAGATATTTCACTTATAAAATGCAACAAGCCCAAAAGATGTGCTTAATGATCCCAAATTTCCCATTTTGATGACCTTTCAAAGCGAATGAAATCAACTTTCTTCAGTATCTGAAGTGAGGAGGATTCATATCAATGCGACAGGACACACTCCGAGTGCCCTCTCATCCATTCTTCACTTCCGTTTATCTTCCCTCTCGAAATTTATTCATCAAATTGTACACCATTCAAATTTACCATGCAATTAATTTAAAATTCAGTTTCGGTTCAGGGACCAACATAGCAATAAGCCATCAAGGAAAATTATCTAGTCAAATGCTTTTAACTTGGCTGTGCTTTAGAACCAGAGCGGGGAGCCGAAGGGGCAAGGACCTGCTGTACAAGTGTATCAGAGGCTGGCAAATAGACTGACGATGTCCCACACTCCCTCCTCATAAACATAATACCCTGCATGCGGAACCTATGACACACGATAACAACTATCCAGAGACCCTTTCCGCTACATGAATGGCTGTTATCACTATTATGAACCCTCCACATTTCTGTCTTAGGAATGTTCCCGCATTCAAGGGCTCTGTAGATAATTTGAATAATTATGCAATAGTTAACCTTTTTTGCCATGCAAATTGAGAGTGCCAGGACGACGACGGCTTCGAGTTCTCCTCTTTTATGAAAAATGGTTTTCTTTTTTCCTCTGGTTTTTTGCTTTCATCCCGGCTACCCTCACTTGTCATCCCCAAGAGCAAGAGTACACATTTAAGATTCATACAGGCCGGCACAGGGACAAATTAGGAATTGGGGCAAAAGCAGGAAGAGCTTTTCGCCGGATGTACGATTTACGTTACGTTCCAAGCGGGAATGAAGACACACATGCTGGAAAATGTACGGAGCAACTGGCACCGGTGCGACCAAAGTTAATATTTGTGCATAGTGAAAATTGCTCGACTACACACACATAGATCTCTCAAATGTGACATCATTAAGTTGAAAATTGTGTCTTTGCTGGAATTGCCAAGTGACATAAAGTCAGATGTGTTAATATTTTCCTGGGTGAAGTCAAATATGCTTTACAGGAGATTTTGAAATTAAATTTTGCCGAAGCAGAGGAGTTTTATCATTGGAGGAACTTTTGATTTATTCCTACCAAGGCAAGTGCTCCTATTAGCAAATGAAAATGCTTCATCCAAAAGCCAATTATCTAGAATATTAGTAGTTCATGCTAACAAGGAATGGGATACCTAAATTACCAACCGACAATTATAGAGAGTGGTCTCTAGGTCAGTATCATGAGGAAGGCGGGCATTCGCGATCACAAATTGTTACAAAAAGAATAGGCGGAAACTATGAATATATGGCTCCTGCGAAAAATGGTTAGTTCACCCATAAGACATATCTTCAAAATGGGCATAGATAGAGGTTTAATTAGATGCATCTATGCTAATAGGTCTTAAGCTACTGAAGTGTGCCCAGTGTTCCAGGTAATAACCTCACAAAAATCAAAGGCTATTGACGGTTGAAAAAGTTGTCAAAGTTCCTAATAAAAGTGATCCTGTGTCTAGAAGAGTTTGCAGGCGCAGTAGCAGATGTTTTGAGCAATGTCCTTCCCAAACAAAGAAAAAGTGGAGATAAAAAAGGGGTTAGGGGCTAACATTATCTCAAAATAAAATGAAATCGAAAGCCGAGAGTCCTCCATCTAAATACTAACCATTCCCAACAACGCTTAACCTCGATAATCCGTCAAGAATGAATTTTTCCCAGTCATTCTTCCAATCAAGTATAGTAATATACTATTACGACGCATTTCCAGCCCCAGATGTTATATAGAAGCAT